>NW_022681470.1:5531420-6909337 GCF_009764315.1 Trachypithecus francoisi
GCAGGAGAATCACTTGAACCCAGGAGGTGGAGGTTGCAGTGAGCCAAGATCATGCCACTGCACTCCAGCCTGGGCAACAGAGTGAGACTTCATCTCGAAAAAAAAAAAAAAAAAATTAGCCTGCTGGAAGACCTGGAGGTAAAAGCTTCCCAACAGGGAGAACAGTAGGTGCAAAGGCTCTGAGGTGGGAATAGGCGTGGCGTGAGTAACAAAGGCCGAAGCGACTAGGATCTAGTGAAAAAGAAGCAAGGGGGTAGAAAATGCGGCCAAAGATTTGTCAGAGCCCAGGAAATGTAGAGTTTTGTAAACTGTAAGCCAGAGAGAGTTTGAAATACATTGTAATGATAATGAAAAGCCATTGACAATTTGGGTTCCAGGTAGTAATAGGATCTAATATGAATTTTAAAAATATCACTCTGGCTGCTGTGTAAGGACTGAATCATAGGACTTGCAAGATGGCAGTGGGTCAATTTTTCCATTACTCTCTGCTTCTCCCCAACACCCTACTAAAATGACCATTAAGAAATTTAAATAAAAAGGTAAAACCTGTAAGTACGATGAGAATTAAAGAGGACATGATGGCAACACTACTTTAGAAGCTGAAAAACAGATGGATGAGTGGTATCTGATTTGTCAGCTCCAAGAAAGAACCTGACTTGTCAGGTATGAGGTGACAATGGGAGAAGGAGAGATTCTGATTTGTTCTGTAGATACCCTCCCCTCCAAAGCTCTTGCAAAGGCTCAGGGATCACCAAGATCAGGTGCCTCTGGAAATGAGGTCGAGGTGAACGTTGAAGCATTGGTTGATGGTCAGTTTAAGAAGCAAATAGATTTGCAAATTGATTCTGTCATTCCATGCAGCTGGTGACTGTCCTTCCTGCCCTCTTCAGAAGACTGAAGATTCCTTCTTTGAAGGGGTGAAAACTGAGAGTCTCTAGAGTTACCCAGGCACAGTGGGAGAAGAGGTACCAGAATAAAAACAGGCGAATTAAATGAAAGTTTACATAGCATATGAGTTCTTAGAAAGTTGACAGCAAAACTTATAACCCTCAGGCAGGATATTAGAAAAGCTTTTTCTGGGGAAACTGTACTGGTCTAAGAAAAGAAGTTCAGATACCGACATGGGGATTCCCAAAGAAATAGTCTGAATAGATCACCTTGTAGGGAGGTCTATAGTTATGTGCACAGGTAGCCAGCTTTTTAGCACTTCATTTAAATATTCACAGACTGCCAAGGATCACCAGACATTTGGGCCCCATTTTTTATATTATAATATAAATTATTAAAGCCAAACAAATGCACAAGCAGAACAAAGTATCATGGAGGAGATTTCCCTATAAGAAAAAGAAAATGCAAAATCAGACAAAAAGTTATTTATACTAATTTCCCTGAAAAGATAAAAGAAGATAATGCATCTGTGGATCAGGGATAGAAAATAGAAACCTTTAGAAAACAAAAAGATCTTGGGACCTATACCCACCGCCATAGCTGTGATTAAAAACATCATAACAAAACAAAAATCTACTCAGTGGAATGATTCAAAGAAAAAACTGAGGAAATCTTCCTGGAAATATAGCAAACAAAAAGATTAGGCTGTGTGCAGTAGCTCACACCTATAATCCCAGCACTTTGGGAGGCTGAGGCAGGCAGATCACTTGAGGCCAGGAGTTCGAGACCAGCCTGACCATTATGGCGAAACCTCATCTCTACCAAAAATACAAAAATTAGCCATGTGTGGTGGTATGCACCTGTAGTCCTAGCTACTTGGGAGGCTGAGGCATGAGAATTGCTTGAACCTGGGAGGTGGAGGTTGCAGTGAGCCGAGACTGTACCACTGCACTCCAGTCTGGGTGACAGAGCGAACTCTGTTAAAAAAAAAAAAAGGTTAAAGAAAAAAAGAAAAAAATTACAAAAAGGTGAGCACCGGGAATTCCAAAACTTACATAACATGAATTAAAGAGTCATGGAAAAGAGATGAAAAAAAAAATCAAGAAACAGTTTTAGAAAATAATCCAGAACTAAAGTACAGAAATCTTCAGATTGAAAGGGCTCTCTGAATGCCCAACACTGTGTATGAAAACGTACTAACATACACTGTGAAATATCAGAATACTGAGGAACAAAGAGATGGCTATGAAAGCTTTCAGAGGATAAAAATGAAAACATCAAGGCAATTGTTAACTCCAGGGAAAGAAAACATTGCCCAAGAAAGAAAGGTAACCATTGTATACTGCATGGATTAGCAGTAAACAGTGTTAACTGCTTCTCAGGAGGACTTATTGATATTTGGGGATTATTTTGTGCAGCAATGTTCTGCATATTGCAGAATTTAGAGCATCCCTGATGCTCACCCACTAGACGCCACTGATCCGGTTTCTCCTCCTAACCCAATACTCTGACAAACCAAAATGCTGCCCCACACTTCAAATTTCCTCTTACGGGCGTTGCTGAGCCAGATAGAAAAATCACTGGTTTACAGAGTAATAATAATGTAAATCCTGATTATTAAATCAAAATTAGTGGATTGTGAAGATAGGGTAACTAAGAGGTGCAGTCCGAGAACAAAAGCCACAGCCTCATTCTCCACGGCAGCAAATCAATAGATAATGCCAAAACCTGACTAGTAATGAGTTATGCAGAGATATGGAGGTAAATACAATGGATTAATTAAACAAATTGAAGGTGGCTGTTTTCAGAGAGGGGGAAATAGGACGGTAAAGGAATGACTGGGGAATGCTATTGTTTTGTGAGAGGACTTGTAGAATTATTTGATTTTTTAAAAAAGCATGGGAAAGTATAATTCTGATTAAATTGAAAATGAGATTGAGGGTAGCACCGGAAGCAGGAAGCTAGTTAGGAAGATCAGTTTTTATCTATCATCTATCTATCTATAATCTATCTACTTACCTATCTCTTATTTATTTATTTATTTATTTTTGAGACGGAATTTCACTTTGTCACCCAGGCTGGAGTACAGTGGTGTGATCTCAGCTTACTGCAACCTCTGCCTCCTAGGTTCAAGCGATTCTCATGCCTCAGCCTCCTGAGTAGCTGGGATTACAGGCACCCACCACCATATCCAACTAATTTTTGTATTTTTAGTAGAGATGGGGTTTCACCATGTTGGCCAGGGTGGTCTCGAACTCCTGACCTCAAGTGATCCACCTGCCTCAGCCTCCCAAAGTGCTACCCACCTATCTCTATATCCATCCATCTATTCATCCGTCCGTCCATCCATCCATCCATCCATCCTTTTATCCACATGCCCATTTTACAAAAGGTGAAAATGTGTCTTAGCAGACTTAGAGAGGTTAGTAAGTAGCTCCAGGTCACAGTCAGCAGAGGGAGAAGCCAGAGTGAGCTGAAGCAGTTCAACTCTGAACCCAAAGCCCTGATCCTTCTCATCTGTTGCATGTGAAAGGGCAAGTGAGAGGAAAGGGTGAAAGGAGCGGGTAACAGACCTGAGGGAACATTAGGTGTTCTCTGAAGATTGCTTCTACCTTTGAGACTAGTGTTGCCTGGTTGACCTTGGCAGATGAGATTTAAAGAGCTGTCTGCTCACGGACCGCGGTAGAAAACTGCATGAATGGAGGGAACCCTGGTTCAAGCTGTTCTTGACAGGCACTCCCAGAGCTACTAAGAGAAGAAAGGGAACTAGCACTGAGTCCCTGGCTTTAAATGCCACCTTCTCAGAGGACCTTTTATTAAAGGCCTTGAGAGTTACATATGTCAGATGGCTGGTCCCTGGGGCATTGTCTCCAACAGTATGTTTAGTGTATTTAGAACATCATCCCTTGTCGTTTTCTTTTGTGTAACTTCAGAACTATCTTATATAGTATCTCTCTATGAATTTATTTGAAAATTATCTGGAGAATGGTTTTGTTTTGTTTTTTAGCTTTTATTATTTTTTCTTGACACAAGGGAAATAGCATCCCTTTCCCCAAGCACTCTGTTTTTAAACTCCACCCTATATATCACATCAGATTTTCACGTAGACATTACTGTTATTGTTATTTTATTTTATTTGTTATTTTTTTTTGAGATGGAGTCTTGCTGTGTCACCCAGGCTGGAGTACAATGGCATGGTCTCAGCTCACTGCAACGTCTGCCTCCTGGGTTCAAATGGTTCTACTGCCTCAGCCTCCCAAGTAGCTGGGATTATAGGCACCTGCCACCACACCTGGCTAATTTTTGTATTTTTAGTAGAGACAGGGTTTCACCATGTTGGCTAAGCTGGCCTCGAACTCCTGACCTCAAGTGATCCACCCACCTCATCCTCCCAAAGTGCTGGGATTACAGGTGTGAGCCATCATGCCCAGCTGACATTATTGTTAATTTTATAAAAATATAATCTTTTCTCTTTGAAGAAAGTTGGAAAAAAATTAGAAAATTACAAACAAGTAAACAAAAGCCACCCAAATTCTACCACCTAGAGACAACCACTACTTATAACTGTGTGGATGCGAGCCTCTTCGTACACGTGAGAACTCCTCGAGGGTGTGGTCAGGAGTTTCATCTACAATTCTCTAGCCCCATTCAGGGCCCTGGCACAGCTGACACTCAAGACATGTTTGCCAAAGCTTCAGTTTGATGTGCAGTATTTAAGTAAAAAGTATATTTAAAAATGTAAAAAGAGCTAGCCCACTTGGGTAGAGAGATGAGGAATCTTTGAAAAGTCCGTATGTCAATTTTAAATCACTAAGCACATTTTCAAGATCCTTTCACGGTCCTCCACCATATTGTTCCTTTTCCAGAGCTTATTCCCTATGATGGGCAGCGTTCTCTTTGGGATCTCCTGCAGCATGAGTTCACTGGGCTCATTCCCACCTTTGAGGCTTCCCTTATCTAGAATGCTCTTTCCTCATGCTATTTTGCATATCTACAGCCTATCCATTCTTCTACTTTCAGCTCAAGTCCAATCTTCTCTCTACGCATCCCTGTTACTTGGCTTCATTTATTTGTCTTTCTCTTCTGGATTCTGCAGCCCATACAACCTATAGCTTAGCCCTTCCTTGCGGGCTGACTTGAATCATCTACCACCATCATTGCACCTAGGTTTGCCTTCCTTCTTAGCAGAGGGCTAGGCACAAGGCAGATAGTCAATACAAAGAAACGTATATTTTAGAGCATTTACTCAGAACTGTTACAACAGCTAATCCTAGGTTTGGGAGGTAGTTCTCTTCTCTTCTCTTCTCTGCCTCTCTCTCTCTCTTTCTCTGTCTCTCTTCTTCTTCTTCTTCTCCTTCTCCTCCTCCTCCTTCTTCTCCTTCTTCTCCTTCTCCTCCTCCTCCTCCTTCTCCTCCTCCTCCTCCTCCTCCTCCTTCTTCTTCTTCTTCTTCTTCCTCTTCCTCTTCTCCTCCTCCTCCTCCTTCTTCTCCTCCTCCTCCTCCTGCTTCTCCTCCTCCTCCTCCTTCTTCCTCCTCCTCCTCCTCCTCCTCCTCCTCCTCCTCCTCCTCCTCCTCCTCCTCCTTCTTCTTCTTCTTCTTCTTCTTCTTCTTCTTTCTTCTTATTCTTCCTTATTCTTCCTCTTCCTCTTCTTCTCCTTCTTCTTCGATGGAGTCTTGCTCTGTCACCCAGGCTGGAGTGCAATGGCATAATCTCGGCTCATTGCAACCTCCGCTTCCCAGGTTCAAGTGATTCTCCTGCCTCAGGCTCCAGAGTAGCTGGGATTACAGGTCCCCGCCACCATGCCTGGCTAATTTTTTTTTTTTTTAATTTTAGTAGTGACGGTATTTCACCATGTTGGCCAGGTTGGTCTCAAACTCCTTACCTCAGGTGATCTGCCTGCCTGGGCCTCCCAAGTGTTGGGATTGCAGGCATGAGCCACCAGGCACAGCCGGAGGTAGTTTCTAGGTAGTTCTGAGATGGGGGTCTAAAAATTTTCAAGGAAGTGGAATTCCAGCTACTGGGCTTTGGGGTGACTTTTTGGATAGAGCACAAAAAATATATGAAATAGAGAGCTGGATTCAGGAGGCTGAGGTAGGAGGATTGCTTGAGCCCAGGAATTCGAGGCTGCAGTGAACTATGATCCTGTCACTGCACTCCAGCCTGGGCAACATAATGAGAGCCTATCTCTACAGAAATTTTCTGAAAATTAACCAGGCATGGTGACCCATGCCTATAATCCTAGCTACTTGGAAGACTGAGGTGGGATGATCACGTGAGCCCAGGAGTTCAAGGCTGCAGTGAACTATGATCGCACCACTGCACTCCAGCCAGAGCAACAGAGCAAGACCTTATGTCTAAAAATGAAAAAAAAAAAAAGAAGAAATACAGAGCTGGCTTATGTGGAGCCTGTGGACTAAGCACAGGCTAACACCTGTGTGAGTTGCAAAGGGCAGTTCACCTTCTGAGCACATAAGAGGATGAGAGAGCTGTCAAGTAAGTGGCAGAACAGCACAGTCATGCAATCTAATGTAAGAACTTTGTACACGGAAATGTTTCCTTAAGCTCTTAGAAAACAATTTCCACAGGAGCAGGTATTTCATGTTGAGTCTGAACTAGGGAGGTTTGCAGGGTGAGCAGAATGAGCCCACTTGCTTGACAGGCCAGCCCTGACTTGCACCTGGGTCATTTGCTCTTGTAAAATGGAAGACCTGGCCGGGCGTGGTGGCTCACACCTGTAATCCCAGCACTTTGGAAGGCTGAGGCAGGAGGATCACCTGAGGTCAGGAGTTTGAGACCAGCCTGGTCAACATGTAAAACCCCATCTCTATTAAAAATACACACACACAAAAAAATTAGCCAGGTGTGGTGGTGCATGCCTGTAATCCCAGCTACCCAGGCGACTGAGGCAGGAGAATCGCTTGAACCCTGGAGGCAGAGGTTGCAGTGAACCGAGATCATGCCACTGCACTCCAGCCTGGGTGACAGAAGGAGACTCCATCTCAAAAACAAACAAACAAACAAGCAAACAAACAACAAACAAATGCAAGACCTGACCACTAGGGAGAAAGCCGGTACCACTTCTTAGCTCCTCTCTTATTTTGCAATTACCCCTACAAATGGGTATGTAAATTTAACAGCAACACAAAGGTGTCAGCTGAAGCCCAGGCTGCCTCCCCAGCTTGTTTTCAATCAGGCTTTATGGAAGTTTCTCTTAAAGGCTCCATCCTCACCACTCACTGACACTAATCTGTGGTGGTTTGAGTTAACAGGTTCTAAGATGGTCTTTACTTATAATGCCTTTTCTTCTCCCACACTCCTTCTGGAAGATATTTCACCTCCCAAAGTTGGTAGTTCGCTCCCAGGCCGATGCTCAGCATGTGGAACTTGAGGAGCTGCGGTGACATCCTGGAGCCACATGGAAGGTGGCTCCTCAGGGGCGACTGCTGGCTGTGTTACCACCAGGGGATCCCGGGCACTGCTTGAAGCTTGGGGACAGGGAGCTGAGAGGCACCTGCGGTTAGAAAAGCATTTCCTGTATCAAACGGGCTTCAGGGGAAATTACCAGAGTAAATGTGGTGAATTCAATCGATTCCACCACAGGAGCTTCCTTCTGGTCTCTTTGTGTGTGCGTTTGAATGAGACAACAAATTAACTGTTCACATACAAAGAGTCAACAGATAACTTATAAGATACCATATCGCTATCTTTGGAAGAAGCTTCCAGAAACAGTTGACTACAAGACTCCTGCTGGCCTTCTGGCCTTGAGGGACGGAGTGGGAGCAGATACTGACCTGGACATTTTCTCTGAGCCTGGGATGTGTTTGTGGTTGTTTGAAATCTCCGAATATCTGCCTTCCTTCAATACCTATTTCTTGAGTGCCAAGTGCAGGGCACTGTCCTGTTGGTGACAGTGGTAATGTGTGTGTTGGGATAGAGTCGGGGGAAGTAGAAAATGTATAAAATGCCTCTGCCCTTGAGGACCTCGATTAGTAGGGGAGATGAGACACATCCACCCAGCTCTCATGGCAAGCAGAATTCATTTTGTGAGGTTTAGGGAGGTAAAGTGCTGTGGGATGTCTTAGGCAGTTTGGGCTGCTATAACAAAAATACCTTAGCTAGCTGTGGTGGCATACCCAAAGTCCCAGCTGCTCAGGAGCCTGAGCTTGGGGATCCCTTGAGCCCAGAAGTTTGAGACTAGCCTGGGCAACATGGCAAGACTCCCTCTCCACAAAAAAATAAAAAGTAGAAAATTAACAAAAGTATCTTAAACTGGGTGGCTTATAAACAACAGACATTTATTTCTCACTTTTAGAGACTGGGAAATCCAAGATCAAGGTACTGGTAGAGTTGGTGTTTGGTGGGGGCTCGATTTCTGGTTCAGAGATGATGGCTTCTCTCTGTGTCCTCACATGGTGGAAGGGCCTCTTTGGGGTCTCTTTATTAAGGACACCAATCCCATTCATGAGGTCTCCATACTCAAGACCTAATTACCTCCTAAAGACCCCACCTCCTAGTGCCATTGCTTTGGGAGTTAGGATTGTAACATATGAATTTTGGGGGAGGGCACAGACATTTTGGGGTCAGGATGAGAGAGTGGTGCTGAGGTTGGAGATTCTGGAAAAGGTGGTATCTGAGCATGGCTTTGAAAGAATTTCAAAAAGGTTTTGGGGATTGATGTGAACAAATGCAGGTCAAATAAAGCTCCAAGGTGTGAAACCCAGAACAACCTCTAGCCGAAGAGGGTACAATGTGGAATAGTGGGTGAGGAACATGGACTCCAGAATCAGGCAGCCTGGGTTCCAGTTCTCCCTCTACCACCTCTGGCTGTGTGACTGTGAGAAGATCACTTCACATCTCTCGGCTAAAGTGTCCTCATTTGTATGGAAACCCCTAACACTGCCCATAGTGTCTCACAGGTCTTGTTCATGATCAGTTAGGAAACCATCTTGGCTTTGACAATGATGGGTGCCTCAGCATCCACGGGATTTCCCTTCTTTCCCGGTCAAGTCTCCAGACTGGACTTCAACAGTACTGGGGAGCCCCTTCTCTCGCTGCCTTCCTCCTCTGATTTTTTCTCTTCCTTGGTCCATTCTTTGCACCTCAGAGTCCCAGCTCCCTCTAGCAGGTGCTTCCCATCTTGATGACCAGTGTTTCTAGATTCAGATACTGTAGGTCAGAGTGGCCTTAGGGCTTTTCCATTCTGTAAATTATAGCATCTGCAAGATAAGCCAACTTTTCTTGCTGATGTTGGTCAGATCCTCACAGACATTAACAGTCACAGAATCTCTCACTATCATACTAAGTTAGACCCTGCTTCCACTCAGGGGTGGGGAAGGGGAGTGATGAAGAGAACTAGAATTGTGTTTTTCCACACATAAAATAGAGAGAAGGAAAGTGCTTGCCTTAGAGAGGCTTTGTAGGAATCAAATGAGATAATGCAGGCAAAGCACAGTGCCACGCACAGAGGAATCTTTCAACAATGATTATTATTAGTGGTATTATAGCTATAGCTATAACCCAAGGGTCTACTCTATGGGGACTAGAGGACCTTGGATAGTTGTGATGGTTCAGTGCTAAAATTTTTCTAGAATCTCTCCTGTACCTATGCTAGGCCCCTTGTTAGCAGCTTTACCTAAGCTATTTCTAAAAACCATAATAGTTAGTATTGCATTCATAAATATTTTATTATTTTTGTTTGCACACAGCCTTATATGTTTACAAACAACTTGATGCTGGCCAACTTTAGCCAGAGGTGTTTTTTCAGGAAGCATTGAGGTCTCCTACAGAATCCTAACAGCTGGACCACAAGATTCAGGAAGGGTCAGAGCCTGGACAACCCCAGGGACCTGAGCAGCAGGACTTTGTACATCTTCTTCCCAAAAGGTTACTATGAATATGACTTTAATTCCAACTTTCTGGTCCCAGTTTCCTCATCTGCAAGCAAAGGTGATAATATTACTAGTACATTGTACATAGATGTGTTCTGAGGATGTAAACAAGTTAATAGAAAAGAGTGCTTAGAACAGTGTTTGGTGCCCAGTAAACCCTATCTGTTTGCATTACTATTATTATTATTTTTTTGCAGCAAAGATTTTCAGGATTCTGCCTTTCTGTACAAACATCCAATTTCCAGGAAAGAGAATTGAGTTGTCTTATATCGGGCCAGGTGTCGCCTTGGGCTGAGTCGGGTTGTAGCATACGGGTGGTGATATGCTCAGGCTTTGTGTCCCCACACAAATCTATCTTGTATTATAATCCCCATAATCCCCATGCATCAAGGCAGAGACCAGGTGGAGGTAATTGGATCATGGGGGCAGTTTCCCCCGTGCTGTTCTCATGATAGTGAGTGAATTCTCTTGAGAGCTGATGGTTTTATCAGCGTTTGGTAGTTCTTCCTGCGTTCATTCTCCTTCCTGCCGCCCTGTGAAGAGGCTGCCTTGCTTGCCCTTCACCTTCTACCATGATTGTAAGTTTCCTGAGGCCTCCCCAGCCAAGCTGAATTGTGAGTCCTTTAAACCTCTTGCCTTTATAAATGACCCAGTCTCGGGCAGTTCTTTACAGCAGTGTGAAAACAGACTAATACATAATACAGGTGGGAAGATTACTTGGTACAGTCATGACCCGTTGGGACCCATACCCCTGTGTCTGCAGAGAGGGCAGCCCCCATAGAGGCTGTCTACTGCAGTCACTAGTCCCATTTTACAGACAAGGCAACTGAAGGTCAGATATATCTGCCTTCATGCTCAAGGTCACATTGAGTCATCAGTGAAATGTAGAACCTAGATTGAAATGTAAATTTCTGTGCCTCCAAAAGCCCATGTCCTCCCCATCTAGAGTCTACTGTGTTCCCTTGTGTTCTCCTAAGCCATTCTCATCAAGTATCTTTGAATCAAACTCATGACGTGGCAAACTCACTTGGAGACACAGTAAGTGATGAAGGATAGCAAGAAGACAATGATATGCTAATACCTACTTCACAGTAAACTGAAGAGAGAAAACCTGACGTTCACTTTCCTATTTTAAATTAGGTTACACAGGCCATTAAGCCAGTAATAATAGAGTTTTAGATTTTTGGACAGAGTGTACAATAGCCAGAACTTATTGTTATGCAAATGAAAGCCAGACATTCAAGGTGAAATCCCCTGGGTCCAACTTAAAACTAACCTTGTTGCCAACAGCAGCCATATAAGGAAGGATGAAAAAACTTTTAGGCATTTATCTTGGCTTTATTTCACCATATAATTATCTTCTATATGCTGTCTATTTGTGATGAAACCATCTATTTAGTTTCTTAAAATAAAAAAAATTGTCAAGAAGGAGAAGTTGTCTTGGCTTTGAAGCTGGTACTAATGATGGGTCTTTTTTATTATGAAAATCGTTATCTCAGTGTAACTCTGTCCCTTTCTTTTAATTATATAAACACAGCTCATCCAGTCTGATGGTGGCGTCACAGTGAATGGATTTTAGGAGGCTGTGTAGAAAATCCTGCGAGTTCTGGAGGTCCATGGGTTATTTCTAAAATTTTGGTTTTGCCAAAGAATATTCTTGAACAGCAAATCACAAAAGTACACAGACGTGTGCTTCTCTAAGCACCCTTTGCTTTACCAATCCACTGAACTTTCCTTACAGGCGGAGATTGTGTCTCTGTTGCTTATGATTTTAGCCCTAGTTCCTGACCAAAAGTTATGTGCTCAGGCAGTATTTCTCAAAGTGAGTTGAATTCCAGGTACTTTGGCTTCGATTACCATTGTCATCACTATCATGTGGATAAATAGCCAGATAGCCCAGTCGTGATGATCAGTATTTGGGGGCATGTCAACTGAGGCTGAAAAAGGTCAATTTACTTGTCCTCAAATCAAAAAGTCAACAAGTGAAAAAACAGAGGCTGGAATCCAGGGCTCAGGCCTCCAAACTAGATAGTGCTAGTCTCTCTTGGTCTCTGTTTCTCAGTCTCTGACAGCAGGAATGGCATATGGGGTGCCTTGTTTCCACCCCCTACACCAGATGGGAGTGACACCAAAATTCTTGGAAGATGATCTTTAGTCTGCATGAAATCCTCATAGGATTGTTCCAATAGGAAAATATTTAAAAATTAATAATAAAAAGATATTTGGAGTGGATTAAGATATCTAGCTCTCCAATATTGCCTGTTCTTACTTATAAGTGGGGGCTAAATGATAAGAACTTACAAACACAAAGAAGGAAACAACATCCCACTTGAGGATGGAGGGTGGGAGAAGGGAGAGGAGCGGAAAAGATCACTATTGGGTACTGGGCTTAATACCTGGCTAATGAAATAATCGCTCCAGCAAACCCCCGCGACACGTGTTTACCTATGTAACAAACCTTCACATGTACTCCCAAACCTAAAATAAAGTAAAACAACAAACAAACAAACAAAAAACTTAGCTCCCCAAACCAAGCCAGCATTTATTTCCTAAACCCAGAGTACTGACATTCATTATGATTTCATGGGTTTTTTTCTAAGATATCATTAGGCTCCTGTTTTGTTTATAACTTTAAGATGATCAATAACAAACAACCCCATGGTGCCCCCTAACCATTTTGTCTATTGAATTGAATTTTGAACTCATGACAAATGTATCTAAACTCCAAACATTATCACATTGCTTAAGAAAATATTTATCCTTCTCAATCTCCAGCCCCAGCTTCTTGAATTTTTTTGCCCTCTTCATGGAACACGTTTCTAATTCTCTTTCCATCTTGATGTTATTTCCTTCCCTAATTCCTCTAAGTCTGGATTATATTTATGGCACACTCAAGGAGCAGTTGTGTGTGTGCTAGAGATAGCTTATATTGGCTTGCTAGAAACAATTGTTAAATTTTCAGGAATTTTGCAAGTTGGTTATGAAACCCAGCCATGATAAAAAAGTAAAATTGCTTAAACTTATAGTCTTTACATATTATTTATATATGTTTATGTTATTTAACATATTATAACAGGTAATAAATATGTAAAATATCACTTTTAAAATTTTTATTTATTTTTATTTTTGAGACGGGGTCTCGCTTCCTTGCCCAGGCTGGAGTGCCGTTGCGTGATCTCGGCTCACTGCAGTCTCTGCTTCCTGGATTCAAGCAATTCTCCGTGCCTCAGTCTCCTGAGTAGCTGGGATTACAGGAGCCCACCACCACGCCTGGCTAATTTTTGTATTTTAGGTAGAGATGGGGTTTCGCCATGTTGGCCAGGCTGGTCTTGAACTCCTGACCTCAGGTGATCCACCCACCTCGGCCTCCCAAAGTGCTGGGATTACAGATGTGTAATCCCACCGTGCCAGGCCAAACTCACCACTTTCTAGTGACTGGACTACATTTTATCCGTGTGATCTATGCTCTTGGGTTTTTTGTCTATTATATCGTATCTGTACGGCAGAATTACTCTCTAAAGATGTGCTGCTGTCTATCCCTTCCCAGTTCTGTGTTCCGTGATGTCACATTGGTAACTTGAAACTGGTCTTGGTAGGCATGTTGTCACTGTGGGAGTTGATACTGTACAACGCAAGGATTTTGTCTTTGTAGAGCCGGCTGTTAAACATTTGTCAGCACACACGGAGTGCGGTGGTGAGGCTGTAGTCATTGAAGAATGGCACGGTAAGCTTTGAGTCTCTGTCAAGCATCGTGTCAGCCTGGGTAAATTGCCTCATCTCTCTGAACCCTAGTTTCTTTGTCTGTAAAATGGATTTGTTGTGAGAGTCAAGCAGTAGAATGCCTGTAAGACATACCACAATTCTTTTCTTCCCTCATCCATGGAATATACTTACAAAAAGATTGCTATTGCAGTTGTTAATACGGCAGCCTTCTCTTTTTGTAGCAGGAAGGAAATACGTCTTTTCCAAGATAGCTGCGGCTGCTTTTGTCATCTGCAGAAGCAGCGAACCTTGTTTTATGGGTAGGTATTTCTATTGTTTAAGAATATGAGTTGATGCATCTTGAGAGGACCTTTTATGGACAAAAAGTGAAACGCCTCCTTGACACAACCTATTTGGGTGACATTAAGTATAAGATAGAACTGACTTCATCTGCATGATAAAGGGAGAAGAATTTTGAGATCCCATGGGCAATTCAGGAAGTAGGACTGAAAGCAAAAGTAGAAACGTGTAGAGAATGAGAGAGCTCTGAGTAGAGTGTGCAGGCAGGGTAGGGAAAGGGGGCTACAAACAGGGAAGCAGATGAGGACTGCAGAGAAATCTATCCAAGGAGAAACTTTCCAAGGCTGGGGTGGGATGGGATGTCCAGCTGCCAAGATGAAGTTGTTCCTGGTCTTGGTTTTATCTTCTGCCATTACTGCCAAACCTAATAGAAGTGTGGGACAGGGCCAGGCGCGGTGGCTCATGCCTGTAATCCCAGCACTTTGGGAGGCCGAGGCGGGTGGATCACGAGGTCAGGAGATGGAGACCATCCTGGTCAACATGGTAAAACCCCATCTGTGCTAAAATACAAAAACTAGCAGGGCTGTAGTCCCAGCTACTCAGGAGGCTGAGGCAGGGGAATCGCTTGAACCCGGGAGGCGGAGCTTGCAGTGAGCTGAGGTCACGACAATGCACTCCAGCCTGGTGACAGAGCAAGACTCCATCTCAGAAAAAAAAAAAAATGTGTGGGACATTGTGTTCGTAGGGCTTTGGGGAGTCAGTACAAACCAATTAGAAAGGATATAGAAGATTTAGTGGAAGGAAAAGTTGTAATAAACATAAGCTGCACTCCACACCCCTAATTTTCTGGGAATCTACAGAAATCTTAATGGGAGCACTGGGTTTCCCATAGAATATAATATTCATTGAATATCATTATTTAAGAATTCAATAGATAGAATATTCTACCCGTGGCTGAAGAGTCAAGGTCCAGGACAGTTGATCTCAAATGGACTGCACATGGAAATCAGAGCCATTTTACTGAACTATTAAAGGAAAGTCTGGAAGGCTCAGAAGACATTTAGGCAGCAGATTTTTTTTTTTTTTGAGACGGAGTCTCACTCTGTCGCCCAGGCTGGAGTGCAGTGGCACGATCTCAGCTCACTATAAGCTCTGCCTTCCGGATTCATGCCATTCTCCTGCCTCAGCCTTCAGAGTAGCTGGGACTACAGGTGCATGCCACCATGCCCGGCTAATTTTTTGTATTTTTAGTGGAGACCAGGTTTCACCATGTTGGCCAGGATGGTCTCGATCCTTTGACCTCATGATTCAGCCACCTCGGCCTCTCAGTGTTGGGATTACAGGCGTGAGCCACCCCGCCCGGCCTAGGCAGCAGATTTATGGGTTGCAAGTATCAGTGTCACCCAAATTATACACAGATATTTACCCAATCTGTACTTTTAGTCCTAATTTCTCTCAAGCTGTGTTCTGCCTGTTCAACTGCCTTTCTTGTGGACCACTCTACCTGCATCTCAAAATTAACACATGAAAATCAAGGTTGGTAACTCACCTCCGCAGACATGCTCCTCCACGTTGCTCATTTTTATGAATATACCATTTCCCTCCAAGGCATTTGAGATAAACACTACCAGAAATATCAACCTTTATGTCCCCGTAACCCAATACTTCAATTAGAGGGGTTGCTATTCATTGACACCATTTCCTTTTCTCTAAGGGATTCTTGATAGTTATAAAGCATTTCTATTCAAACTCCCTCCCGTGACTCATACAAAAACCTTGTAAACAACCAGATTTCTCCTTATTTTACAGATCAGGAAACCAGTACTTAGCAGAGAGGAGTGGTTTGCTCACTGTCATCCCATGACCAGGGCCTTGCTGGTCTTCTTCCTCCTGGGCCAGGTCCTCTAAGACCCATGGCTCTCCCCTTGCCTGAAGGCTGGGTCTACCTGGGGAGATTCCCAGGCCCCACCTCCAGACACAGGTTTTCATTGCTTTGCAGCATTGATTCCTTTTTTTTTTGTGAGACAGAGTGAAGTTCAGTGCCATGATCTTGGCTCACTGCAACCTCCACCTCCTGGGTTCAAGCGATTCTCCTGCCTCTGCCTCCTGAGTAGCTGGGATTACAGGCACATGCCACCACACCTAGCTGATTTTTGTGTTTTTAGCAGAGACCGGGTTTCACCATGTTGGCCAGACTGGTCTTGAACTCCTGACCTCGGGTGACCCACCTGCCTCGGCCTCCCAAAGCGCTGGGATTATAGGCATGAGTCTCTGTGCCCGGCCTGCAGCGTTGAGTCGTACAGAAGGGCTTCCCTGGTGATTTTCACGTGGAGTCAATGTTGAGACTGTTCTAGATCTTGACTCTCCAGCCATGAGTATTCTATCTATTGAATTATTGAATAATAATATTCAATTATCATTTTCCTACATGATAGAACTAATATTGTTTTTCTAAATGATATGAGTTGGCCACTACCGAACATGTACTAGCGATTCTAAAAAGAAAGAGCCATATTTATTACATTTAAGTTTTCCTTACTTCTGCCTGTGCCAGTGTGATTGCTGCTGTGAGATTTAGTAATGGCTTACACACATTGCTGGCTGAGGTAAGGCCTCTATATTGTTTCCTACAAGTGATTGGCATTTGGATGCTTTTCTTTCTGCAAGGGAAGCTTTAACATGAAGAATCAGAATGCTTTAAGAAAGGGTTTATTTTATTTGGAAGAGGAGTCAGTGAGAACAAAAAACAAGATGCACCGCTCATGGGATGATGATGAGCAAGCCGCTCCTCTCCGCCGAGTACTGGTTTCTAGTTTAATTAAACCAGAGGTTCCCAGAAAGGGCAGGTGCGTGGTTCTCAATGTACAGAGACTAAGCCAAGTGTCTTAAGGACTTGGAGTGAGGCTTCATCTGATGCTGGAACTACCAGGTGAGTGTCCAGTGCCTGACCCCATCGTTATTGGTCAGTGTTGATTCCTTCTGCCCTCTCTGTTTCCACCTGGTAAGCATCTGTGCTTTTCTCAGTCCCATAGTAAATACCATTTCTCTTATCACCTTCTGTGAGAGGCCTTTCCTGACTCACGTTGTTAGTTTCTCCATCACTGTACTGCTATAGCATCTCAAGAGACTTTCTTCTTTCACAGGTGTCATGTTATTATGATAGCTTTGTACTTGTCTCCCCAGCTAGGCTCTGGCATTCTGGTGGGCAGAGATAATTCATTTTCATGGCCCAGGGTATGCCCAGCATTTACCACACGGGAAGTGCCCATAAAATGCTGCTTGGAGCGACTGGATAAATGAATGGAAGGGTCAGCTAAGCAGGGTGGGAGGTGTGGGTAAGTAGAAGGGCCTGAGGAACAGTGTCCGAGTAGCTAGGGGCACACTGTCCTGATGGAAACTTTATTTAGAGAAATGATGTCTTTGAACGGAGAGTAGAGGGGAAAGCATGTATCATCCAAATGGGCTCTTACATGCTGGTGAAATGGACTGAAAGCAGTGCATTAAACACAAGAGCTTTTCTGTAGGTGCATTAGATGTGACCCAGTTCTATGCTGGAATAGATGGAGAGAGGGTGGGCAGGAGTGCCGGGCATTGTATCCATTATCCAGAAATGTTTGCCACATGAATGACACAAATACACAGGACTCACTGCCCTGCCATGATTGTCTCGGGTGACATGATGAACGGTACATCTTCTTATCGGGAGATGTGTCCCTTTAAATGACCTGGAAAAGAAACAGAGATTGTGAATCCCCAGGCCAGCACATTGCTGCAAAGTAGCCAGGTTATCAACCTCTCAGGTCTTCAGAGTTATTTTTACTTTTCAGTGCCTCTTTGAGTACTAACAATGAAAGGTGTGTCAGAGGCAAGAAGTTAGTATGGTGAACTTCAGAAGACAGCCTTGCCCTAGCCTTCTAAAGGGCTGGAATCACTCTCCTGGCAGGCCCAGAGTAATGAATGCTGTCTTTGAGGGCATGTGGGTTTATAAGATACCTGCATGTGCAATCTAGGAGTGAAGAAAGTGAATGGAGATGGTTTGCTGTTTTTCTCTTCTTCTTTGGAAGAATTTATTTTATTTATTATTTATTATTTATTATTATTATTACTATTTTTTTGAGATGGAGTCTCACTGTCTCCCAGGCTGGAGTGCAGTGGTGTGATCTCGGCTCACTGTACGCTCCGCCTTCTGGGTTCACGCCATTCTCCTGCCTCAGCTTCCTGAGTAGCTGGGACTACAGGCGCCTGCCATGACGCCTGGCTAATTGTTTGTATTTTTTTTAGTAGAAACGGGGTTTCACCGTGTTGGCCAGGATGGTCTCAATCTCCTGACCTCGTGATTCATCCGCCTTGGCCTCCCAAAGTGCTGGGATTACAGGCGTGAGTCACCGTGCCCAGCCTGGAGGAATTTAATTGGGTGTCCTGGATTTGGAGAAGGACAGATGGAAGGGCTTGCAACACCAATGGGTGCGTGTGTATGTGCACGTGTGTGTGTGTGGTGTGTGTGTGTGTGAAAGAGAGAGGGAAAAGGAGAGAGAGGAAGGAGAGAGGAGGCGGGGGAGGGGAGGGAAGGAAAATTATTCTGTTTTTCTGAAGAACAGAAGAAGGGCACTATATTAGGCAGAGTTAGGCAGATGTTAGGAAAGACTGTGAGGGTTGTATCATCCTAGAATTATTACCCTGAACGGGCGTCTCCGGCACAACTGGCTTATAGGTTACTGGCTTGTGGGCTACTAGAAGGCTGGGTCAGAGACATCTTCGAAAGCTGCTTACAGGAGGTGTGTTCTCAGGGTTTTACTCAAGGCTCAGCAATGCTGAGCAGTCCTTCTTTCTTACATGGGTCCAGCAGGACATTTTCCTAAAGGCTCTGAGTCCTGAGAGAGCACAAAGACCATGGAGAAAGATGGTTTGCTGAGGCCTCATGTTTTAGGCCGTAATAAGTCACTGAGGCCTCCCTCTGAGTGAATTTCCAGTCTTCTTCTGCGATCAAGTCGAACTTGACTTACTTCTGGATTTGGCTCTGTGCCTGTGGGCTGCTCACTCTAGATATCCGGATAGGGCAGCATGAGCCTGGCCAGACTCCAGGAGGCGGAGGTGGAGGTTGGGCTAGCAGCTTCTTCTCCGTCCTGAGAGGGTTGTGTTAATATCCACCCACCATTTCCAACTAAATTGTACAGGATTGTTTCGCTAAGCTGCTCTCATGTCCCCTCACTTGCAATGAGAGTGAAGGAAATATAAAGTAAATTACATTTTCTGTATTGCTGAGCAAGTGTGTCTGATTCATTTTCAGATTCTTTACAGTTACCTCTCTGCACATTGGAGGAGAAATAGACAACAATGCTTTCCAAAGACGGACTCTTTTCTCTTAGTTTTCGTCTGGTCTGAATTTGTCCTTCGTTTTCAAATGCAGTTTTGCATGCCTTCCCACTGCCTTCCGAACGTCACCAGCAGCAGTTAGAAGACGCAGCGAATGTTCTCACAGTCTAGACCACAGAGAGGGATGAGGGGGGGCCAAGGTGCCCTGAAAGGTCTCAAAGTTTGGTGAAAAATCAACTTGCAAAAGGCAGATTCAAAGGAGAAACGGCATACACATTTATGTAGTATGTATACATGGGAGCCTTCAGAATGAAGACCAAAAAACAGGGAACAGTATCTTTCTTTTTTTTTTTCTGAAACAGAGTCTTGCTCTGTCACCCAGGCTGGAGTGCAGTGGCACGATCTCAGCTCCCTGCAAGCTCCACCTCCTGGGTTCACGCCATTCTCCTGCCTCAGCCTCCTGAGTAGCTGGGACTACAGGCGCACGCCGCCACTCCCAGCTATTTTTATTTTTATTTTTATTTTTTATTTTTTGTATTTTTAGTAGAGACGGGGTCTCACCGTATTAGCCAGGATGGTCTCGATCTCCTTACCTCATAATCTGCCCGCCTCGGCCTCCCAAAGTGCTGGGATTACAGGTGTGAGCCACTATGCCTGGCCAATAGTGTCCATTTTTATGCTTAGTTTCAACATAGTATGAACAGCCATGTAGAAATATGATTGGATAAAGAGCAAATGATCTAACGCTAATAGAGTGAGTGGGGAAACCTAGCAAGGCCTGTCTGTTTAGATTTATTTTGAGAAATGATGTCTTTGAGTTGAAGCTAAAGGGGAAAGCATGTATCATCCACATGGTCTCTTATATGCTGGTGAAATGGACTGAAAGCAATGCATTAAACACAAGGGCTTTTCTGTGGGTGCATGAGATGTGACCCTGTTCTATGCTGGAGTAGAATGAGAGAGGGTGGGCCTCTCTGAGTATACATTCCTGCCTTCCTGGCCTCTGTGCTGTCCTTCCTTCCGGGTGCGGGGCAGTACCCTTTCTGGAGCGGGGGTCTGATGACCTACAGTCAAATAAGGTAGGTCAGATAATTTCTTCATGGTCAGTTTTTTTTACATAGAATGACAGAGGGAAAGTTAGAGTAATATTTTTAGGTTTTATGGCTGGCTTTGGAGAACAGCAGTTCTGGTTTCTGTGACCTGCCTTAGGGAAGAGGGATTCTAGTTTTGATGGCTAACTCCGGGGAAGCTGTAGGGGCCAGAAACAGGAAGGCAGGAGAAGGTCAGAGAAAAACATTTGCTTCTGAGGTGACTTCTCAGGCCTTCCTTTTGGAGTGGTCTCTGAGCCCCAAGAGTTGCACACTGGAGTCGTGCTTTGGGTTCGCTCTATGCTACCACTAACTAGTAATACTTTGGTAAGTCATTTGCTCCTCAGAGCCTTAGTTTTTTCACCTGTCAAATAGGTGAAATGATAATTACTCACAGGGTGCTATGGAAGTTAAATGAGAAAACTGAACAAAATGGGCACTGACTTAATGTTGGTTGAATGCATACATTTGCAGATGAGTGAACCTTGAGTGTGGTTTAGCGCCAGAACCAGGAAAAGTCCTCATGAACTTCTGATTGCCACATTGTTTCTTCACACAGGTGGATTTTGGTTAAGAGACCAGTCATCTGATTTCTTAATGGAAATGTTTTCTGACCTCTAAGAAAGTTCTGCACATATTAATGTGTGTATGCAATGAGTGTGTGTTTGTGTGTGTGTGTGTGTGTGTATGTGTGTGTTTTCCAGAACGGTGTTTTGGGTCATCCAAACAGTTTCTATTTGGAGAACAGATCACCAAATACTAGTCGTCTTCAGAGAAACATATATTTCAAGCAATGCAAATTGGGACTGTTTTGTGGTTATGCATTTACAGCACCATACTATATACCATAACTGATGTTTTCTGTTATTTACATCATGGTACCTCCAAAAGAATTAATGAGTAGGGAGCTGAAAAGGCATACAGCAAGAAGTAGTGTCAGATGTGGTGTTTTAGGGCAGTTTGGGGAGATGAGATTAGAAATGGGTGGCTTCATCCTTAGATGCATAAAACAGTTTGTATTTTTCAAAGTCCTCTCACTTGTATCATTTCATTTGATTCTAACAATGTCTCTTAGACATTTAAATCAATCATTGTCTCCATTCTGTAGATTGTAAAACACAGACCCAGTTCCTTAGGTAAGTTGTGTAGCCAAGGCAGGATGAAAAGCCCGGTAATCTGCCTGGAGGATTCTGTTTCGCTAACTGGCCTCCCAGCTTCCATTTCTTCCTTCGGAATCATCTCCACACAGCAGCAAGAGTGACCCTTTAAAATGTAAATCAGATCGTCTGGGCGCGGTGGCTCACGCCTGTAATCCCAGCACTTTGGGAGGCTGAGGCAGGTGGATCATGAGGTCAGGAGTTCAAGACCAGCCTGGACAACTTGGTGAAACCCTGTCTCTACTAAAAATACAAAAAAATTAGCCAGGTGTGGTGGTGGGTGCCTGTAACCCCAGCTACTCGGGAGGCTGAGGCAGATAATTGCTTGAACCCAGGAGGCAGAGGTTGCAGTGAGCTGAGATCGCGCCACTGCACTCCAGCCTGGGTGACAGAGCGAGACTCCATTTCAAAAAAAAAAAGTAAATCAGATCATGTCAGTCTCCTGAAGAAAACCTTCCCGCGGCTCCCTGTTGCAATTCTGATCAAGCCCACGTCCTTGCAAGGCTTACGGGTCCCTGGGTGAGCTGGCCTCTGGCCCTCTCTCCCCTTCCTCATCTTCCATTCTGCTTCTTGCTGTCCCCAAATATGCCAAGTGCTTTCCTGCCTCAGGCCTTTTGCATGCGCTCTTTCCTTTGCCTGGGATGCTCCTCCCTCAGGACCCACAGATCACAGGCGTCTTCTCATTATGACACCATGCCTATATGCTTTATAAAATGAATCAGGGAAGAAGCAGGTGGGGGGCAGAGGGAATGAAAATAAACCCAGCTTGCAGCACACTCAACATTCACCGTGAGGCCAGCCTGCTCTCTGAACTGCTTCCTCAGAGCAGTTTGGTGCCTATTGTCCTAGAATCACATAGACCCTAGATTGTAGTTCCCCTTAACTGCTCTATAGGTAACATTTTTGAACATTACAAAATATTAGGTTTTCCTTTGAGATATTCCTTCAGGTCCTGCATACCAGCGACACTAATGGCAGCTGGTCTGAAGGACCCCATGAGAAGTGGACTCACCAAAGGATGCGGTTTCCACATCCTGATGATTTCATCCGCCTTATCCCAACCAATCAACCCCAAATTTCCAGCCCCCTGCCTCCTGTAATTCCCTTAAAATCCCCAGTCCAGAACTCCTTAGGGAGATGGGTTTGAGGGTTTCCTCCCATCTCCCTCCTCCCCTCCCCTCCTTCTGTCTCTCTCTCTCTCTCTTACTCTTCTTTCTTTCTCTCTTTTTTTTTTTTTTTGACAGAGTCTCGCTCTGTCACCCAGGCCGGAGTGCAATGGCATGATCTCGGCTCACTGCAACCTCCACATCCTGAGTTCAAGTGATTCTCCTGCCTCAGCCTCCTGAGTAGCTGGGATTACAGGCATGCATCACCACACCTGGCTAATTTTTTGTATCTTTAGTATAGATGGGGTTTCACCCGGTTGGCCAGGCTGGTCTTGAACTCCTGACCTTGTGACCTGCCTGCCTTGACCTCCCAAACTGCTGGGATTACAGGCGTGAGCCACTGCACCTGGCCTCCTCCAATCTCCTTTCTTGGCTGCTCTGTGAGCATTAAACTTTTTCTCTGCTGCAAACACTTCTGTCTCAATGTAATTGGTCTGATACTGTTCAGCGGGAATATGATCTTGTTAATCTTTTAACAGTCATTTGGGTTTTAGTTCAAGTGTCACCTCCTCAGAAAGGCATTCCTTGACAGTTCTATCTAACAGAGCTTAGTTACTGCTGTAGCAGAGCTTTCCAGCCAGTGCACCTTGGTACATCGGCGTGTTGTTGGTAGGAAAAAAGGATGCTGCCATAGTAACCTCTTCACCCTAAGGAAGGCCTGGGGTAGCTGCTACACACAGCCTATGTCTTTACTCCAGCGCTCTGTGGACATTATCAATATTGATTGATTGAGATGGAGTCTTGCTCTGTCGCCCAGGCTGGAGTGCAGTGGCACAATCTCGGCTCACCACAGCCTCTGTCTCCCAGGTTCAAGCAATTATCTTGTCTCAGCCTCCTGAGTAGCTGAAATTACAGCTACATACCACCACACCCACCTAATTTTCATATTTTTAGTAGAGATGGGGTTTCACCATGTTGGTCAGGCTGGTCTCGAACTCCTGACCTTAGGTGATCCTCATGCCTCAGCCTCCCAAAGTGCTAGGGTTACAGGTGTGAGCCACTGCACCTGGCCCACTATCAATTTGTATGCATATTATTATGTGAACATGTTTGAGAATCACTGAAGGTATCATCCTATATTACTTTTATCATAGCATTGGTGACTATCTGAAAGTAACCCATTTTTTTTGCTTGTTTATTTCACTTCCCTTCACTGAATGAAACAGACTTTATCTAATTTGTTTATCCTTTGTTTAAAGCATGGAGTGTTTTAAAACAGCACCTGCCACATAATAAGTGCTTAATATTTATTTGTTAAAACATTGAGCCACCTGTACTGTCAAAAGAGCAATGGCAGGGTTAGGAAACTGTGTTAGAACTTGAGGTGAAATTCAAGTGTTGAGTGGGGGAAATCATCCTACAGCTGTTGGCAGGACACTTTAAACTTGAATTATTTTAAGGATTTAAGCTGCTACTAGAAGCCCAGAAATAGAATAAATGCAGTAACGTCACATTATTCTCCAAAAGAACAAACTCATAGCAAGATCAGCAGATTTGACTGTAAGCTAAGTCTGAGGCTGTGCAAGTTTCTGCCAAAGTCAGTATTTGTAAATTAATAATATTTATTTAATATTTAATATTAAAACCAAACTGCAGAAATTTAGTGAGATAATAACTTTCATCCTTTGGGGAATGTAATAAAGCCAAGCTATACAAATACGCTTCTTTTTTTATTGTGAGTTCCTGCTTCCCATACATTTCAGCTTTTAGTCGGTACGTAGGTGAATGAAGGTCAAACCTTATGGCATGAATGACCAAAACTGCTGCAGCTGTAATTCTGATAGCAAACTGCTAATTTTCTCTTCTCCAGGAAAAAACACAGAGGTGCAAAAGGAGTTGCCATTCTGTGTAAAAGGTAAAGCTGTGCTAATAATAGCAATTAGAATTTCGTCGGGTGAGTTTTATCTTCATGAGTTTTATCCTCGCGATGCACACACACACACAAAGTTTTATCCTCACAGTGTATACACACACACAAAGTTCGCTTAGGGAGTCTTTTTTCTCCCTCCCTCCTGCATTTTTTTTTTTAATGACCCACCCGCCCATTTCTTTTTTTTTTTTTCTTTTTTTTTGAGAGGGAGTCTTGCTCTTGTTACCCAGGCTGAAGTCCAACGGCATGATATCAACTCACGGCAACCTCCGCCTCCCGGGTTCAAGCAATTCTCCTGTCTCATGGAGTCTCGCTCTGTCGCCCAGGCTGGAGTGCAATGGCGTGATCTTAGCTCACTGCAACCTCCGCCTTCTGGCTTCAAGTGATTCTCCTGCCTCAGCCTCCAGAGTAGCTGGGATTACAAGCACCTGCCACCACACTCAGCTCATTTTTGTATTTTTAGTAGAGACAAGGTTTCACCATCTTGGCCAGGCTGGTCTCGAACTCCTGACCTCAGGTGATCTGCCTGCCTAGGCCTCCTAAAGTGCAGGGATTACAGGCATGAGCCACTGCACCCAGCCAACCACCCGCCCATTTCTTAACTCACACAACACACACCTGGGTCTTGGACAGCATAGCTCTTTTTCATGTAAGGAACAAACACCATCTCTATTGCCAAGTTGGTAGGAAGTATTCTTACAGTGGTTTCTGTGACAGGACTTCAGATAGAATCATTAGCTGGGGTTGCTGGGTAGCCACAGATCCTGGTTCAAGTGCTGATCAAGTTCCAAGTCTATCTGTACCTCGATCAGGCACTGTGTGTTGGGGAATGCTTTCTACTCCATCACTGTTCTTTTCATTTTTCAATATTGATTTCTTAGAGATAGGTTTCAGTATTCCGGAGCCATTACCCATGGTAGCAAAGAACAATCTTAAGCTGTGTCTGCATGAGGTCTCTACAGTTGGTTTCATAGTGAAACATTCAGTCAACCAACCTCAGTCTTTAGACATGGGAACTAAACAACTGACTTTACTGACTTGGCTCCATTGAAGATCTTAAATTTTGCCTGAATCAACCTGACAATTTTAGACAGAGCAGCTTTTGCCTGCACTGTAAGTCAAGAAGAGGGGAAAAGAAATTGAGCAATTAGACTGTGTAGCAGGTTTACCTGTAAGAAAGTTCGCTTGAGTTTGGTTTCAATTGAAATTAAAACTTTCCTTTCCAGGCTTTTAAACTGCTAATGCCAGAGACTAGTTTGGGTGACAGCGTGGTTTGATACGTACTCTGTGACTGCAGTTCGAGGTTTTTCTTCACCTTGAACTCCCTCTGGAGGCAGGTGGTCACCTTCCTGTTCTGCTAATAAGTGATCCTCATTTCTGCCACTGTGACTTTGCCCACCCTGAGCCTGTCTTCTTTTGCCCTACACATCACACAGATCGAGGGGGTCCTATGAATGCCAAAGTGAATGATCACAGTCTCTTGGTTAGATGAGATGTCAGCTTTTGGTTAAAACGGACGTCTTTTAAATAATTTTCTATTGCTTACTGCAAGAGTTTTTAAATTAGAAGACCAGCTTTCTGAAATTTGCCTAAGGATAAGAATAGCTATTGAACGTGATCCTAGGAGAATAGGGAGTGAGGGAAGGGGGCTCAGGATGCTACAGATATTCCAGAGGGTTCTTATATCTGGCAAGTTTGTCACACTGAGTTGTACTGGGAGTTGTGGGAGAGAATGGGTTAAGTGTGAGTCAAGTCCTTCGATGTCTAGCTGGTGAAACGGTGTACAGGTCATTGGTTCCTTCAGTTTCTCTTTGCTGAGCCATTTAAACCAGTTCTCAGGCTTGGGTTGGCCATCAGTCCAGAAGCAGAGATTTTACATCAAGGTACCTTGAAGCTAATGTTCTACCTTAATATTACAGAGGAGGAAACTGAGTTTTCATTAGGTACTTTATAAAGTGTGAGGGGAAGAATCAAAATTACAGCCCAGATCACCCAACTCAGGGCTGTTTGCACAGGCCGGTCTAGTCAAACAAGGCCAGGTGCCCTGAAGAGCTCTACCAGTGGAGTTTAATGATCTGTTGACACCGTCTTGAAATTCCTTACCATTTTATCTTTGAATGTGTGTTTTGGAAGTGCAGTCTGATGGGACAGTGAAACGTTAACCAAGGACAGATGCATAATATGCATGTCCACTGTTGTATGCCACTATGTGAGCACATAGCATTTGCAATACTGTGCGAGCATAGAACCCCAATTGACTTATGCGGCATGGCGGTTCATGAGACTCAAAGTGAGTACAAGGTAAATAGTTTCCACCTAAAGTCGAATAACATGCCAGAACTTAGAGAAATCACACTTCTGTTCTGAGTGGAGTTTGAGGACTTCAACCTGAGAGCACAGACTCAGTAGAGGCTGAAACTATGTGCTGAAGTAGGTTAAATGAGGCACAGTGTACATATGACATTTTCTAACAGGGGGATACGTGTAGCACAGAAGGTGGGTGGTGGAACCACAGCTATGTTCTTGTGATTCTGATCGGTGCTCAGTGACTATATACATAAAATAAGGTAACTATGTGGTTGAGTGGGTAGGGAGAAAGTTAATGATTGTGTAGGCATTTTAGGGTCTGGTGGAGGGTGATTGATTTCATCCAGTCTTTGTTCTATGTCTGATAAACAGGATTATAACCAGTATCTGCCAGTGAAATAGCTAATAAACTCCAATTACATTGCCGATTGCTAGGGGTTCGGCCAAGCTCTGATTGCTTGTCTCACAGAAAGTCACTGAGACACTGAGTCTCCTTCCTTTCTTCCTTCCTTCCTTCCTTCCTTCCTTCCTTCCTTCCTTGCTCCCTCCCTCCCTCCCTCCCTCTGTCCTTCCTTCCTTCCCTCTCTCTCTGTCTTTCCCTCCCTCCCTTCCTTCCTTCCTTTTCCCTTCCTTCTTTTCTTTTATTTTCCCTTCCTTTTCTTTTCTCCTTTTATTCTCTCTCTCTCTCTCTCTCTCTCTTTCTTTTCTTTTCTTTTCTTTTCTTTAATGAGATCTCATTCTCTCACCCAGGCTGGAGTGCAGTGGTGCAATTGTAGCTCACTGTGGCCTTGAACTCCTGAACTCAAGCTGTCCTCCTGCCTTGGCCTCCCAAATGACTAAGATTACAAGAGCCACAGTGTCTGGCCATATTTCCAGGGAAGAAAGGCTTTAATGCAAGTGACATCAGCTAGGAGATGGAGATAAATCTCAGATCTGTCTACTTGACTAAAATTAGGGGTTTGTAGAATGAGGAAGGAATGTAACTATGTAGGGGAAACAGGAATTAGGGAGAGATAAGGAAGAGGAGTTGGTCAATGGGAAGCAGGTAGTCAGTTAGGCCATCGTGGTGGGTATGAGGTCTGGCATCCCATTGTCTGGATGTGGTGAGCTGGTAAGTTTCAGTTCTTTGATACCATCTGGAAGGCCTGATGGTCAGTGTCCTATGAAAGGAGCTCAGATAAGACAAGTGTAACTTTCAAGCTTTCTAGAATGGGGTCAATTTCTATTTGTATTCAAAAAACCATAAATATTAGTTCTATGAAAAAATGGGCTGGTTTCAGTTATACAGGCAAGAGGTTAGTATTAGTTTGTAGGCCTAGGTTTTATTACTCATGTGCCCAACTGAAGCCATCTTGGGCCACTGTTTAAACTTTTACTTTTGAATTTTCCTTTTTTTCTGACAGTGTGAAGGTCCATGACTCAGTGTCCCAAAAAGCCACATTTTCTGGTTGGACCAGAATTTACTTCCAATGTAGAAAGGAATTTGAGTTTTAAGAAACAAGCATGATGAGGGAGGCCCATCATGTTCTTACTTGCTTGTGTTATTTCACAGTGTTAGTCAAACACTTTTGCTGAAAATGGGGACGTGGAAGGAAAAGGAAATGTACAGAAACCCACTGTTCCTTTTCCTTTTAGTTCTTCCTTAACCATCAGTAAGTTGAAGATAGAGTGCATTGGTAGAATATGTGCACGATCAGTAGGTGGAAAAGAGACAGCTGAGTTGGCTTTGTGCAGCATTACCATCATCCTGGTAAGACAAAATACCTATGTATGTATAAGCCATAAAATAGAAATTGGGTAATTTCTGTGATTCTGCCTTAATTAAATGCTCTTATGTTCCCACGTAAAACTGGCATTCTATAAAGGTGAATAGTAAAATCTTCTGTTTAATTTGAAATTTCAATTTTGTTCTACTTACAACAAAATTCAGTTGCAAAGAAAAAGCATCATGACAAGTGAGAGAGACTGTGGAAGGAAAGGGAAAGCCTTTTATTTTAGCACCTTTAACAGCACTTTTGTCCTCCTTTTTGAACAGGGAGCCTGCTTTTTCATTTTGCCTTGGGTCCCACAAATTATGTGGCTGGCCCTGCTCCAGTGGTGTCTGCATTCTCAGCTTCCAGCAAAGTGCCTGTTGTCCCCTGGGAGAGTCGCAACAAGGGCAGTAGATGGAAAAGGAGGCAGGAAGAGTACCCCTCAGGCATAATGATGTCACCCTGGCTGCTCCAAGAAAAATCTGTGTAGCAGCTTTACCTCGGTCTCCATGGAAACCAGTCATGTATTAAAAATGCAAAGTTAAAGCATCTTTCTACTGGCTGTCCCTCTAGGAAGGAATCGCCTTTAACTAAAATATGTTAATACATGCAGCCTGCTACTGGCTCCTGCCAGACCTAAGGTGACATAGTTCTGTCCTTTAAAGCATAGGCTCCATGAGACAATTACCATTTTTCCCCCCTCCTTCAAGTCCAGTGAACAAGAGAAGAGAAGAGCAGAACCAGACCATTGTATTCCAATGAGTTGTGGGCTTAGGACTTTTTTTAAGACACAAAAAATTGAGCTTTTCTGTGGCTTAGATTTCTGTTAGGTCGTAGCTTTTCATTTTCTTAGAACTGAAAGTCGAGACCTTTTAGAAGGGTTTGGTCTAAGTCAAACTTGGAAGACTGATGTCTTTCTCAACACTGAGTTTACTTTGGGGAGAAGGTAGTAAGTTTCAATATTTCTACCTACCTGGAGCATCAGGGGTATCTTCTGTGATCAAGGAAGGAAGCCATTCAGGGTAACAGCTGCAGACTTCTGCTTGGCCACTCTGATAGCTCTGGGAACACTGTGCACCTCTCTGGCTGTGATGGGGAAACTTTGCAAGTTGTTTCCGTAACAGCATCAGGGAGATGCTGCATCATGACCCCTTGCTCCCCCAAAGAAATCCTCAAAGAACACATCTCCATGAATTCAATCAAGTTAGCCTCTAATTTTCAAGAGTGGAAATTACTTTACAGCAGGAGTGAAGGGCTCTCAAAATCATCCATAGTGATTTTTCTTTTTTCTTTTCTTTTTTGAGACATAGTCTCACTCTGTCGCCCATGCTGGAGTGCCGTGGTGCTGTCTCAGCTCACTGCAAGCTCCGCCTCATGGGTTCACGCCATTCTCCTTCCTCAGCCTCTCCAGTAGCTGGGATTACAGGCGCCCGCCACCACGCCCGGCTAATTTTTTGTATGTTTAGTAGAGATGGGAATTTCACCGTATTAGCCAGGATGGTCTCGATCTTCTGACCTCGTGATCCATCTGCCTCAGCCTCCCAAAGTGCTGGAATGACAGGCGTGAGCCACCGCGCCCGGCCCATAGTGATTTTTCAAACTACAGAACCCCTGTCCCTGAGATTTAGAGATCTTCCTTTACCCCAAATTCTCTTTATAGTAGAAATAAATTGAAGAGCAGCAATAGGTAGAGCTTCTTCATAAACTTTACTGTATGCTCACAGCAGAAGCAATGTCATGCAAAAGCAAAAACACAATACCCCTCCCTAGTCCTCCAAACAAGAACACTGCTTTGCTCTGCACCTGGGGAGCCATCTAACTGGAGCTCTGGCCAGATTGCCCACAAACTCACCTGTGCTGCCTCCTGGATGGGAAAAGAAACAAGCGCACTAATGGTGCATTTCTGTGGAGAGGAGATAAGTGTCCTAATTAGGAAGGCTCTGAAAATGAGTGATTGAGGCATTATTTGATCTCATTTGGGGAGCACTAAAGCCTGAATGCATTAAGCAAGAGTGAATTAGAGTCAGAGGGTATGTTAGGCAGAAAGAAAAAAATGGAAAGTCTGTGGGGGAAGAAAATCCTTAATTGAGTTTTCTATTGAAATAACCAATAAATAGCTTGTTAGAAATAGGTCAAAGGAAAATATGTATTTATATATTCATTCCCCATTTTTGTTTCATGTCTGGCTTGCTGTCCAGAAAGCTTTAGTTCTGTGGTCTGTTACTATGAGGGCATTCATGTGAATAACAATGATTCTTGCAGATAATGACTGTAAACATGATAGAATTGTCTGAAGTCTAGTGTGCTGGGAAGTCAGGTTAATTTCTTTGCAGGGCTCTTAAAGTGTTCTTTACAACCTTGCTGGAACATCAACTCATGGCAGAAGAATTCTAGGCTTTCCTGCCTTCCCTACCTCTTATATCCCAACAGATTTAAAAAACCTTTAAAAAATGTACTACCATTTGTTCTTGCTTCTATTATCACAGTGGCATCGTGCAGTAGAAAAGGCGTGGGGAGCTTGGCACAGTGGCTTGCCCCTGTAGTTCCAGCTACTCAGAAGGCTGAGGTGGGAGGATTGCTTGAGCCCAAGAGTTGGAGACCAGCCTAGGCAACATAGTGAGACCCTGTCTCTTAAAAAAAGCAAAGAAAAAAGCATGGGGATACTTTAAACAGGTCTGGGTGCAAAGTCCAGCTCTTTTGCATAGAAGCTATGTGATTTTAGAAAAGCTGTAACTTTCAGATTCATCAGCTATAAAGCAGGGATGATGGTTATACCTACCTGGAACTGTTTTTATACGATTTAAATGAAGTAATGTATATATAGGATGCAGAATGTGCATTATTCAAGAATAAATGTCTCAGATAATTATTCAAGGCAATAGTTCCTTGCGCTCTTGACATCGCTTACAATGCCTGGAACTTGTGAGTATGTTTTCTTACATGGCAAAGGGACTTTGCAGAAGTGATTGTGGCAAAGGCCTTGAATGGGTAGATTATTCTGGATGATTTGGCCTGCTCCAGTGTAATCACATGAGTCCTTTAAAGTGGAAGAAGAAGGCAGAAGAGAGGGTCAGAATGGTGAGAGGTCAGGACTCCACCCACCATTGTTGTGTCTGCAGATGGAGGAAGGGCACAGGAGCCAAGCATGCAGGTGGCTTTTGGGAGCTAGGAAAGGAAAGGAAATGGATTTCCGTGTTAGAGCACTCAGAAAGGAACATGTCCCTGCCTACACCCTAACTTTAGTGCAGTGAGATCCATGTCAAAATTTTAACTTTTAGAACTGTTGGGTAACGAATTTGTATTGTTTTAAGCCATTGCCTCTTCAGTCACTTGTTATACAGCAGCAATAGAAAATGAATACACTCACTTCAAGTATCATTCTCCCTCCAACAACCAGAGGGGTCTTTCCAAAACCTTGGACAATTCATGTGCCTTTTCTGCTTGGAGCCCTTCAAATGCATCATTTTCACTCAGAGGACTCAGAGCACTGTGGGATCTGACTCTGCCACCTCTCTGGCCATAGCTCTGTACATCTTCCCCCACTTTTGCTCCATGGCCATTCCTCAGACATGTCAAGCTGTTTCCTTACTGCAGGGTCTTTGGCTCGACTCAGGTTCCCTCTACTTGAAATGATCCACCTTCAGAGAGTTGGATGATGAGTAAACACAATTAAAGAAGTTGGCCAGGCCTGGTGGCTCATGCCTGTAATCCCAACACTTTGGAAGGCCAAGGCAGGCAGATCACCTGTGGTCAGGGGTTTGAGACCAGCCTGGCCAACATGGCAAAACCCTGTCTCTACTAAAAATACAAAAATTAGCCAGGCGTAGTGGTGCGTTTGCCAGTAATCCCAGCTACTCGGGAGGCTGTGGCAGGAAAATTGCTTGAACCCGGGAGGCAGAGGTTGCAGTGAGCCGAGATTGTGCCACTGTACTCCAGCCTGGGTGACAGAGTGAGAGACTCTGTCTCCAAACAAAGAAAACAAAATGAAGTTAATCCATGTGAACAATTTAAGACTACTAGCTTTAGCAAGTAACTGTCTTAATAACTATCTCAGCTCATCTGTGTGCCTCACTGCAACTTCCTGTCTCTGCTCAGCTTAGCACTGTCATTCTCCATCATTTATCACTTTTTCTGCTCTATACTTGTCACTCTCTGATATGTTGAGTATTTATTGGCTAGTTTTTATTTTCTCCCCTAGTAGACTCTACACTGCATGAGAGCAGGAACTTTGTTTTGTTCACTGTTGAACTGTCAGCCCCTGGAAGACTGTGTGGCACCAGTAGGCTCCGAGTGTTTGAGAATGAATTCATTCCCATCAGGAATGCTGAAGAGGGTACATCTACAATGAATCTGAGGTTGAACTGAGACTTCTAAGATTATTTTCATCTCAAAGTTGAAGATGCTGCTCGTTTTTTCTTTTCTTTTCTTTTTTTTTGAAACGGAGTTTGGCTCTGCCACCCAGGTTGGAGTGCAGTGGTGTGATCTTGGCTCACTGCAACCTCCACCTCCCGGGTTCAAGTGATTCTCATGCCTCAGTCTCTTGAGCAGCTGGGATTACAGGTGCCCGCCATGACACCCAGCTAATGTTTTTGTATTTTTACTAGAGACAGGATTTCACCATGTTGGCTAGGCTGCTCACGAACTCCTGACTTCAGATGATCCACCCGCCTCGGCTTCCCAAAGTGCTGGGATGATAGGTGTGAGCCACTGTGCCCAGCCATGTTGCTCATTTTCATAAAGCCAACAAGAGGTAGAACCAGCACTCGAATTTTGATTCTTTTTATTTAAGGCAAAGTTTTTCATAGGTACTTTCTCATATTCCTTCTAACTGATGCCTTTCTCAGCAGGCCTCTCCCATGGGAATTCTTGGTTTCTCCATGTTTCTACCTCTTGGGAACATACCACACTTGCCTGAGTCCTTAGGTACCTGCTTGGTGCCATGTGATAGTTAATACTCATGCCTTAATAAAACAATGACATACATTTAGGAAGCATGAAGCGCTCGAATGGAGGTCGAAAGGTACATGGCCTCAGAACACCTCAAAAGGTACAAAATGTTGACCATGAGATGAGGCTGGCGGGAGGGAACAGCTTGAAAGGAGTCTCTCCATGTTGCATCACATAAAGAGTGATCATCTGAAGCTCCTGACACTTGAGCTGTGATTTGTCAGTGGTTCTGTAGAAACTGCAAAATGTAGGATATGCCTATTTGAGACTGAAGTCCTACAGTGGTATAGGCCGTTGATAATCATCTTATTGGGAGATATTTGTCCCTGGATCTTGGTGGCATTTTGCTGGCACATGCAGACTCTGTGTACACAGAAACACTAGATCAAGTATTTTGAATAAACTGACTTGCTTAGTCTTTTTTGTGTTGCTTTATATAAAGGAATACCAGGAGCTGGATAATGTATGAATAAAAGAGATTTACTTGACTCATAGTTCTGTAGGCTGTATGAGAAGCATAGCCCCAGCATCGGCTTCTTGTCAGGGCTTCAAACTGCTTCTACTCATGGTAGAAGGCAAAGAGAAGCCAGGATGTCACATGGCAAGAGAGGGAGCAAGAGAGTAAGAAAGCGCTAGTCTCTTTTTAATGATCAGTTCTTGCAGTAGCTAATAGAGCAAGAGATCACTAAATATGGCGATGATAGCATCAAGCCTTTCACGAGTGATCTGCCTCCATGATGCAACAGCTCCCAGAAGACCCCACCTCCAAATTTGGGGATCAAATTTCAACATGAGGTTTTGAGGGAACAAATATCCAAACTATATCCCTGACTATTCAGGCTATTGACAGATTTTTTAAAATAAAATGAATGATGGTTTATCTGATTGGATTAAGAAAATCAAGGCTGGGTGTGGTGACTCACACCTGTAATCCGACAATCCGACCACTTTGGGAGGCTGAGGCAGGAGGATTGCTTGAGGCCAGGAGTTTAATACCAGCCTGGGCAACACAGGGAGACTCCTATCTCTACAAAAAGGAGGAGGAGTAAGAGGAGGAAGAAGGGGAGGCAAAGAAGGATAGGAGGAGGGGGAGGAGAAGAAGAAGAGGAGGAGGGGAGAAGGAGAGGAGGAGGAAGGGGAAGGAAGGAGGGAAAGGGGATGGGGGATGGGGGAGGGAGCTAGGAGGAGGAGAAAAAAGGAAGAAGAAGCAATGAAAAAAGAAAAAAGAAAATCAACTGTTTGTCTGAAATGTCAGTCGGCATTTTGGTGCAGATAATAAACATCCCTTCTTAAAATATTTTCTTTCTTTTTATTGTGGTAAAGTATACATAACATTTACCACTTTGAAAGTTTTTAATAATGCTCCTAATAATTCAGGAGCATTAAGTACATCTACAATGTTGTGCAACCACCACCACTATTCATTTCCAGAACTTGTTTATCATTTGAAACAGAAACTCTGTACCCATTAAGAAAAACTGCCCATGACCCCCTCCTTCCAGCTCCTGGTAACCATCATTCTACTTTGTGTCTCTATGAATTTTCCTATTCTAGGTACTCTGTAAAAAGGGAATCATGCAATGTGGGTCCTATTGTGTCTGGCTTACTTCACTTAATACGCTGTTTTCAGGTTCATTTATAGTGTAGCATGTATCTGGATTTCATTCATTTTAAAGACTGAATACTTTTCCATTGTATGTATAAATCACATTCTGTTATCCACTCACCTGTTAATGAACATTTGGATTTCCACCTATTTGGTATTGCGAGTAACATTGCTATGAACATTACTGTGCAATTATCTGTTTGAGCCACTGCTTTCAGTTCTTTTGGGTGTATACCTAGAAGTGGAATTGCTGGATCATACAGTCTAACTTAATTCTTTGTGAAACTTTTAAGGAACTGCCAGTTTTCCACAGCATCTGCACCACTTTCTACTCCCAACAGCAACACACGAGTGTTCCAGTTTCACCACATCCTTGCAAGCACTTGTCTTTTTTTTTTTTTTTTTTTTTTTTTAGGATAATAGTCATCCTTATGTGTCTGAAATGGTACTTCATTGTGGTTTTGGTTGTCATTTCCCTAACCGCTAGTGATGGTGAACATCTTTTCATGAGCTTACTTACCATTTGTATATCTTCTTTGGAGAAATACCTATATAAGTATTTTGTCCATTTTTGAATTACTTGGTTTTGGTTGTGTTTGTTCGGTTTTATGAGTACTTTGTGTGTTCTGAATGTTAATCTTCTTGACGTTTCATAGTTTTAGCTCTTACATTTAGGACTTTGATCTATTTTATTTATTTACTTATTTTTTGAGAAGGAGTCTTGTTCTGTCGCCCAGGCTGGAGTACAGTAGTGTGATCTCTGCTCACTGCTAACTCTGCCTCCCGGGTTCATGCCATTCTCCTGCCTTAGCCTCCAGAGTGGCTGGGACGACAGTTGCACACCACCACACCCAGCTAATTTTTTTGTATTTTTTGGTAGAGATGGGGTTTCACCATGTTAGCCAGTATGGTGTCGATCTCCTGACCTCATGATCTGCCCACCTCAGCCTCCCAAAGTGCTGGGATTACAGGCATGAACCTCTGCACCCGGCCAGGACTTTGATCTATTTTAGATTAATTTTTGTATATGTCATAAGGTAAAGGTCTAACTTCATTTTTTTGTATTTGGATATTCATTTTTTTGTAGCATCATTTATTCCAAAGATGAACCTTTCCCAATTGAATGGGCTTTGCACCATTGTTGACCATCAATTGACTATCTACGTGAAGGTTTATTTCTGGGCTGTATGTCATCAGTCTGTATGTCTGTCCTTATGCCAGAACAGCATTCTTTTCATCACTATAGCTCTGCAATAAGTTTTGAAATCAGGAATTGAGACTCCTCCAATTTGTTCCTTCTTTTCAAGACTGTTTTAGCTTTTAGAAGTCTCTTGAGATTCTATGTGAATTTTAGGACAGGTTTTTCTATTTCTGCAAAATAACATTGGCTTTTTGATAGGAATTGCGTTGAATCTGTAGACTGCTTTGGGTAGTATTGTCATCTTAACAATATGAAGTTTTCCAATTCATGAACAGGGAATGTCTTTCAATTCATTAATTTGTTTAATTCCTTTCAATAGTGTTTTGTAATTTTCATCATACAAGTCTTTTGATTTCTTGGTTAAATTTATTCCTGAGTATTTTATTTATTTTGGTGTTACTGTAAATGGAATTGTTTTCTAATTTCCTTTTAATATTGCTTATTGTTATATACAGAAATGCAACTGATTTTTGGCGTGTTGAATTTGTATTTTGCAACTTATTTTGTATTTGCTCAGTTGTATTTGCAACTGAATTTATTAGTTCTAATGAATATTTTGTGAAGTCTTTAGAGTTTTCAACATGTAAAATCATGTCAGCTACAAAGATAACTTTTCTTCTTCCTTTCCAATTTTGATGTTTTTTATTTCCTTTTTTGTCCAATTGCTCTGCCTGAAACTTCCAATATTATGTGTAATATAAATGGCAAAAGCGTGTTCTTTTTTCTTTTTTTTTTTTTTTGAGACGGAGTCTCGCTCTGTTGCCCGGGCTGGAGTGCAGTGGCTGGATCTCAGCTCACTGCAAGCTCCGCCTCCCGGGTTTATGCCATTCTCCTGCCTCAGCCTCCCCAGTAGCTGGGACGACAGGCGCCCGCCACCTCGCCCGGCTAGTTTTTTGTGTTTTTTAGTAGAGACGGGGTTTCACCGTGTTAGCCAGGATGGTCTCGAACTCCTGACCTCGTGATCCACCTGTCTCGGCCTCCCAAAGTGTTGGGATTACAGGCGTGAGCCACCGAGCCCGGCCAAGTGTGTGTTCTTGTCTTTTCCTCATCTAGCAGAAAAGCTTTCACCATTGAGTATGATGTGAACTGTGAGTTTTTAACATATGACCTTTATCATGTGAGGGAAGTTACCTTTAATTTTAGGTTTATTGAGTGTTTTAATCATGAAAGAGTGTTGAATGTTGTCAAATGCTTTTCTGCATCAATTGAGATGGCTGGGCTTTTTTCCCCATCATTCTGTTAATGTGCTATATTACATTGGTTGTTTTCCATGCATTCCTGGAATATATCTCACTTGATCATGGTGTATAATTCTTTTAACATGCTTCTGTATTCTGTTTGCTAGTATTTTGTTGAGGATTTTTACACCAGTATTCATTAAGATATTGATCTATAGCTTTCTTTTCCGATATTATCTTTCTCTGGCTTTAGTATGAGAGTAATGCTGGCTTCAGAGAATGAGTTAGGAACTGGCCTTTGTCTTCAATTGTTTAAGAAGTTTGAGAAGAATTGATGTTAATTCTTCTTTAAATGTTAGGCAGAATTCATAGGTGAAGCCATCTGGCCCAAGACTTTTCCTTGTTGAGAGGTTTGTGGTTCTGACTCAATTTCTTTACTAGTTATAGATCAACTCATACTTTCTATTTCTTCATTATTTGGTTTTGGTAGATTGTGTACTTCTAGGAATGTGTCCATTAAGACTGTACTAGCTTTAGCAAGTAACTGTCTTAATAACTGTCTCAGTTAATCTGTGTGCCTCACTGCGACTTCCTGTCTCTGCTATAGAAAATGTACTTGGGATTACAGGCACGTGCCACCATGCCTGGCAAAATTTAACTAATTTGTTGGCATACAATTGTTACTAGTAATCTCTTGTAATCTTTATTTCTGTAAGCGTGGTAGTAAACTTTATATCACTTTTATTTCCAATTTTAGTAATTTCAGTCCTCTTTTTTATCAGTCAATCTAGCTAACATTTGTTAACTTTGTTGATCTTTTCAAAGAACTACCTTGTGGTTTCATTGATTATCTATCTATCTATCTGTATATATATATGTGTGTGTGCGTATATGTGTGTGTGTGTGTGTGTGTGTGTATATATATATATATATATTTTTTTTTTTTTTTTAAGACAGAGCCTGAGTCTTGTCACGCAGGCTGGAGTGCAGTAGTGTGATCTCAGCTCACTGCAACTTCCACCTCCCAGGTTCAAGTGATTCTCCTTCCTCAGCCTCCTGAGTAGCTGGGATTACAGGTGCCTGGCACCACACCTAGCTAATTTTTGTACTTTTAGCAGAGACGGGATTTTGCCATGTTGGCCAGGCTGGTCTTGAACTCCTGACTTCAGGTGATGTGCCTGCCTCAACCTCTCAAGGTGCTGGGAATACAGGAGTGAGTCACCATGCCCGGCCTTTATTGATTTTTAACCTCTATTTTGTTAATCTCACTCTATTCTTTATTTTTCCTTCCTTTTGTAGCTTTGAGTACAGTTTGCTCTTCCTTTTCTAGATCCTTATGGTGAAAATTAGGTTGCTAATTTGAGATCTGTCTTCTACTTTAATGCATGAATTTATAGCTTCTACTTTAATGCATGAATTCCCTTTTATCACTGCTTTCATTGCATTTCATAAGTTTTGGTATGTTGTGTTTTCATTTGTTTCAAGGTATTTTCTAATTTCCCTTTTGATTTCTTCTGTGACCACTTGGTTGTTTAAAAGTGTGTTGTTAACAACCCCATCAAAAAGTGGGCAAAGGATATGAACAGACACTTCTCAAAAGAAGACATTTATGCAGCCAACAGACACATGAAAAAATGCTCATCATCACTCGCCATCAGAGAAATGCAAATCAAAAGCACAATGAGATACCATCTCACACCAGTTAGAATGGCGATCATTAAAAAGTCAGGAAACAGCAGGTGCTGCAGAGGATGTGGAGAAATAGGAACACTTTTACACTGTTGGTGAGACTGTAAACTAGTTCAGCCATTGTGGAAGACAGTGTGGCGATTCCTCAAGGATCTAGAACTAGAAATACCATTTGACCCAGCCATCCCATTACTGGGTATATACCCGAAGGATTATAAGTCATGCTGCTATAAAGACATGTGCACACGTGTGTTTATTGCGACACTATTCACAATAGCAAAGACTTGGAACCAACCCAAATGTCCATCAGTGACAGACTGGATTAAGAAAATGTGGCACATATACACCATGGAATACTATGCAGCAATAAAAAAGGATGAATTCATGTCCTTTGTAGGGACATGGATGCAGCTGGAAACCATCATTCTCAGCAAACTATTGCCAGAACAGAAAACCAAACACCACATGTTCTCACTCATAGGTAGGAATTGAACAATGAGAACACCTGGACACAGGGTGGGGAGCATCACACACTGGAGCCTGTTGTGGGATGGGGGGAGGGGGGATGGATAGCACTGGGAGATATACCTAATGTAAATGACAAGTTAATGGGTGCAGCACACCAGCATGGCACATGTATACATATGTAACAAACCTGCACGTTGTACACATGTATCCTAGAACTTAGAATATAACAAAAAACTTTTAAAAATGTGTGTTAATTTCCACATATTTGTGAACTTTTCAATTTTCTTTCTGTTACTGATTTCTAGTTTTATGATTTCAATCTTTTACATTTTATTTATATGACTTCAGTCTTTTAGAATGTATTGACTTGTTTTGTCCTTTTATATATGGTATATCCTGGAGAATGTTCCAGGTGCACTTGAGAAAAAGATATAATCTGCTATTATAAACTACTGCATATGTCTGTCAGGTCCAACTGGTTTATGGACCTAACAAATTAGGTTGTTAATTTAAAATCTTTCTTTTACTTTAATGCATAAATTTATAACTGTAAATTTTCCTTTTACCACTGCTTTCATTGCATCCCACAAGTTTGGGTATATTGTGTTTTTATTTGTTTCAAGGTATTTTCTAAGTGTTGTTCAAGTCCTCTATATTTTTATTGAACTATCTTATCATTTTATCTATTGTTTAAAGTAGGTTCTTGAAGTCTCCAACTATTATTGTAGAACTCTGTTTATTTCTCACTTCAGTTCTATAAATATTTCTTTCACAGATTTGGGGGTTCTGTAGTTTGTGGTATATATGTTTAAAACGATCAATTGATTACTTTATTAATATGTAATATTCTTCTTTGCAACCATTTTTTGAGTTAAGTTCTGTTTTTGTTTTCTGATATTAATATAGCCACTCCTGCTCTCTTTTGGTTACATGAAAATATATACATGAGTATCTTTTTCTATCCTTTTAACCTGTTTGTGTATTTAGACCTCAAGTGAGTCTCTTGTAGACAGCATGTAGTTGAATCATATTTTTGTATCCATTCTGCCAATCTCTGGCTTTCAATTGGAGAGTTTAATCCATTAACATTTAAATAATTACTGGTGAGAAAGTGTTTTCTTCTGCTATTTTACTGTTTATTTTCTGTATGTCTTACAGATTCTTTGCCTGTTATTATTATTATTATTATTTTTTTTTTTTTTTGAGACATAGTCTTGCGCTGTTGCCCAGGCTGGAGTGCAGTGGCACAATCTTGGCTCACTGCAACCTCTGCCTCCTGGGTTCATGCCATTTTCCTGCCTCAGCCTCCTGAGTAGCTGGGACTACAGGTGCCCACCACCACACCTGGCTAATTTTTTGTATTTTTAGTAGAGACGGGGTTTCACCATGTGAGCCAGGATGGTCTCAATTTCCTGACCTCGTGATCTGCCCGCCTTGGCCTCCCAAAGTGCTGGGATTACAGGCATGAGCCACGATGCCTGGCCTGCCTGTTATTTTTAAAATTATTGCCTACTTTTGTTTTCAGTTGACTTTTGTGTAACATGTTCTGATTTTTTTTTTTTTTTAAATTTTGAGACGGAGTCTTGTTCTGTCACCCAGGCTGGAGAGCAGTGGCACCATCTCTGCTCACTGCAACTCTGCCTCCTGGGTTCAAGCAATTCTCCTGTCTCAGCCTCCCGAGTACCTGGGATTACAGGTGTGTGCTACCGTGCCCAGCTATTTTTTTGTATTTTTGGTAGATATGGAGTTTTGTCATATTGGTCAGGCTGGTCTTGGACTCCTGACCTCAGGTGAATCACCTGCCTTGGCCTTCCAAAGTGCTGGGATAACAGGCATGAACCTGATTTCTTTTTATTTCCTCTTTTGTATATTCTATGAATCCTTTATAGTTACTATGGGAATTAAATACAATATTCTAAAGTTTTTAACAGTCTAATTTGAATTGATACCTAGTTAATTTAAATTGCCTATAAAAACTGCTGCTATATAGTTCTGTCCCCTCCTTTGTTATTGGTGTGACAAATTACATCTTTGTATACATTGTGTGCCCAATAACGTAGATTTAAAGTAATTTTTATGCACTTGGCTTTTAAATCCTGTAGAAAATAAAAAGTGGAGTTACAAACCAAAATTACAAGCCAAAATTACTGGCTTTTATATTTGCCTATAGATTTAACTTTACTAGAGGTCTTAATATCTTCATTTGTCATTGAGTTGCTATCTATCATCCATTTATTTCAACTCCTTTCTTACAGGGCAGGTCTACTAGTAATGAACACCCTCAGCTTTTGTTTGGGAATGTCTAAATTTCTTCCTCATTTTTGAAGTACAGTTCTACAGATAGAGGTTTCTTGTTTGACAGTTTTTTCTTTCATCACTTTGAACATATTATCCCACTGCCTTCGTATCTGTATCTGAAAGGCTTCTGCTGACAAATCTATTGCTAATCTTTTTTAAAAAGAAATTTTATTTATTTAATTCACAAATAACGATTGTGAATATAAATATTAAATATAAATATATTAATTTAAATATAAGGTACAATGTGATTTTTCATCTATGTATACATTATAAAAAAAGATTAAATCAAGTAAATTATATCCATTATCTCACCAACTTCTCTTTTGTGGTAGGAATATTAACAATGTATTATTTTAGTAGCTTTGAAATATATAATTTATTATTATTAACTGTGGTTACCATGAAGTATAATAGATCACTAAAACTTACTCCTGCAGTCTAACTGACACTTTGTATTTTGTGATCAACATCTTTGCTTTCCCCATCCTTCCCCCAACCCCAGCCTCTAGTAACTGCCTTTCTGCTCTGTTTCTATGAGATCAACATTTTTGGATTCCACATATACATGAGATTATACAGTATTTGTCCTTCTGTGTCAGGCTGATTTCACTTAGCACAGTGTCCTTCAGGTCTATTCATGTTATCACAAATGCTAGGTTTTTCTTCTTTTTAAAGGCTGTGTAGCCAGTGTGTATATATACCACGTTTTCTTTATCCATTCCTCCATTGATGATAATCTTATTGACGATCTCTTGTATGTGATAAATTGCATCACTGCACGGATTGGGGAGATCTTTTCCTCACCCTTTGACAGGTTTATGGCTGAGGCCTCTATAACAAAAGGCAGATTAACAATAGAAAAGCATACAAATTTACTTAATATATATTTTATGTGACATGAGAAACTTCATAAAGAAATGAAGACTCAAAGACACAGGCAAACCAGTGGCTTTTTTTTTCTTTTTGAGACAGAGTCTCACTCTGTCGCCCAGGCTGGAGTGCAGTGGTGTGATTCCAGCTCACTGTAACCTCCGCCTCCCAGGGTCAAGTGATTCTTGTGCCTCAGTCACCTGAGTAGCTGGAATTACAGGCACGCACCACCATACCTTGCTAAGTTTTGTATTTTTAGTAGAGATGGAGTTTCTCCATGTTGGCCAGTCTGGTCACAATCTCCTGGCCTCAAATGATCTGCCTGTCTTGGCCTCCCAAAGTGCCGGGATTACAGGTGTGAGCCACCACACCCAGGCAACCAGTGGCTTTGTCATGCTAGGTTTGATGAAGAAGTGGATAGCTGTGAAGAATGTTTGGATCCAAAAGTATGATCTAACGGTAACAAACTGGGGGGAACTTAGCAAGACCTGTTCGTTCCGATTCTTTTTTGTGTCCCTGTGCCTTCAGAGATAAGGATGTTCCTTTCTTCTGGGTCTAGAGAGGGCACCTGTTGAATATGGGTCTTATGACCTGCTTCAGGGGAGAAGGGTGGGAAAAGGTCAGAGAATGATCTTCCTAGGTTTTATGACTAGCTTCAGGGGAGAAGGTGAGGGAGAAGTAAAAGTGATGTTCCTGCTTCTGCTATTTTCTCAAATACCAAGGTGCCATATTTTAGGGTAGTGTAATCCTGAATCCCATCACCATCATCAATATTCTCCTAATCCCCAAACTCTTTGCTCTATTCTCCATATTCAAACCAAACAGGAGGTCCTCTAGATTTATCTCTGTCCTATTTCTCAAATATAACCTTTTCTCTCTATTCTTATTGCTGCTTAGTTCATCATTTCTTGTTAGAATTACAATATTGCTTCTTACCATGTTTTCCTAATATGTGTTTGACTTTCTCCATCACATTATCCACAACTGATAACTGATGTGAAACAATTGTGAAAATGATATTCACCTTTTCACACAGTTGTTCAATGGTTCCTCCTGGCCTTTAGCAGAGTTCAAACTCTGGCCATGACATGTAAGGTCCTTTTGCACGTGGGCCTCCAGTCTCAGTAGTCTGAACTGACTGGGGGTGTTTCTTCTTGCCTGTTGCCGAGCCTTCAAGCAGACTCACTCATGGATGACACAGCTGTCTGCAAGTGCCTACTGCTTTGTCTCAAAACTTGTAGTGACAGGTGTGTCTTGTCACTTTCTGGTGTACATTGCAGATCTGCCTTGTTTATCGTTCCAAGATGAGCTCCGATGTGAGTGGCCCTGACAGTGCAGAGTATAATCAAATGCCCTTTGAACTGAGGGAGCACAATTTATTGCTGTCAACATAGTTTACAGTTTATGAGGTTATCAGCCCCTTAACTCCTGAGTTTTTTTCAAGTCTTGGTTTGAATCTATAAACACAACTGATTCATGTTGCAAAACTGATGTAAAATATAATTGTTATTGTTTCATTTTATAAATTCCTTACCTCATAAAGTATCATTAAAAAACAATAAGATTATGTTTTCCCTTCCCTCATCCATCTCACTAAGAAATAGTATCATAATTCTTCAACAGTGAATTTTCTGTGTGGGAGAAAAAGTTGTTTTAACATAAATTTAGTAAATGTTTTAATAATTGCATTACAATTATAAATGCTTCTAATAAGCCAGACTCAATGTTTCTTAGGGTTATCTATGAAAAATGAATAATGAATAAATAAAAATAAGACCTCATTTTGAAATACTATAGGAATTTCATGTGTCCAGTTTTAATTTTTACCAACCATAACCTTTAACCTTTTTTTCTGTATATGAAGAAACTTAAATTTTAAACACTAGAAACATGTTTCTGCTTAATTGCAGTCTGAAGTTAGAGGTTTAAGGCAAGAAAAAGGTAAAAAGATGCAAAATAATGGAGTCCAAGTCGTGGAGGACATCAAAAAGGAAATTTTCAGGTCCTCTTTTTTTTTTTTTTTTTTTTTTTTAGAAACAGAGTTTTGCTCTTTCGTCCAGTGAAGTGGTGAAATCTCAGCTCACCACAACCTCCACCCCCAGGTTCAAGTGATTCTCCTGTCTCAGCCTCCTGAGTAGCTGTGATTATAGGCATCCGCCACCACGCCTAGCTAATTTTTGTATTTTTAGTAGAGATGGGGTTTTGCCATGTTGGCCAGGCTGTTCTTGAATTCCTGACCTCAGGTGATCCACCTGCCTCGGCCTCCCAAAGTGCTAGGATTACAGACATGAGCCACCATCAAATCCTTTCTTGTAAAATCCAGCTATTCAAGTTAGCTTACAATCATGTTGGTCTTTCTAAATAAAACTGCCTTTTTATAATAAAAATTGTTTAAAATAAAATAAAATATTGGCTATTTGTCAAGAGCAGGTGCATTTGAATATAAGATTTGAAATTTAAATTAATAATTGATGAGGAGACAAATTGTTTAAGCAAAAGGAATTGAAAGTATTTTTAAGTTCTAAGAAGAAGAAAAAAATGAAAGTAAGTCACATTCATTCAATAACTTTATCTGAAAATGAAGTCAGTTGGAATTGAATTCAGTGATGTATATTACTTAATCATACCATAGGACTTATTTGCTCAGGCAGAAGTTAGTTTACCTTAAACTCAATTAGGAGCACAACCCATTCCAGTACAATGGAATCTCCTCATTGTATTGGCTGTTCAAAATTAAACGTCCAATTACAGAATTTCCTGAACTTATGCCATTGAATTATTGTCTTATTTTTAAATATAGGATGAACCCCAAACATATAAAATATGATGAAGCATGTGTACTTGACAAGTGTATTGGTTATAAACAATGGAAACCAACTCTGACTAATGGGAGCGAAACAGGACTTACAGGAAAGTCATCAGATAGCTCACAAATTTGGAGACACGTTGGCAAATAAAGTTAGGAGAACAGGAAGGAACCCAGGGAGTCTAGGTCACCGAGAGCCTAGGCACAGTTCAAATGCAATGGTGCAGATACAGCCACCACTGTATCCTCCCAACTGAGCCTCTTGACTCTCAACTCCATTGCCTCTGCACCTACAGAACATCAGCAGAGCAGCATCAGCCATAGCAGCCAGCCCTACTTCTTGACATTCGTGGATTCAGCCTCAAAGTCCCAGAGAGAAGGTACCTCAAATGGGTTTGGGGAGATCAATGTCATATTGGAAGCAAAGCTCCCAAGAGTTATGAACTGAATTGTGTCTCCCCAAAATGCATATGTAGAAGTCCTAATCCTGAGTATTTTCGAATGTGACTTTCTTTGGAAATAGGGTCATTGCAGACACAATTTTTTTGTGTAATAACTGTTAAGATGAGGTAATGCTTGGGTAAGGTGGGCTCCTAATTCAATATGACTAGTGTCCTTATAAAAAGGGGAAATTTGGAGACAAACACACAGAGACAAACACACAGAGACAATACCATGTGGATATCAAGGCAGAGATTGGGTGATTTATTTGCAGGCCAAGTAATGCTAAAGATAGCAAACTACCAGAAGTTAGGGTAGAGGCATGAAACAGAAGGAACCAACCCGGCCTATACATTGATCTTAATCTTGTACCCTCCAGAGCTGTGAGACAATACAATTTCTTTTGTTCCAACTATCCAGGTTGTGGTACTTTGTTACAGCAGACTTAGCAAACTCTAATACACCCATCTCCAACCAAGACCCCAACAGCAGCAAATTCTCCATTCTCACCACTCCTGTTCAACACAGCGGTCAAGTGAAATAAATCAAAGGCATCCACATTGAAACAGGAGAAGTCAAATCTCTGTTAGCTGATGACATGATCTTATACCTAGAAAACCCTAAAGATTCTGCCCAAAGATTCCTAGACCTGATAAATAACTTCAGTAAAGTTTCATGATACAAAACTAATGTACAAAAATAAATTGCATTTCTACACCAACAGTGCTCAAGCTGAGAACCAAATTCGGAGCTCAATCTCACTCTTAATGGCCACACAAAAATATTATGTTTGTGCAAAAATAATTGTGGTTTTTACCACGACTTTCAAGGGCAGAAACAGCAATTACTTTTGCACCAACCTAATAAAATACTTAGAAATACATTTATCCAAGGAGGTGAAGTACCTCCACAAGGATAACGACAAAACACCAATGAGAAAAAATGTAGAGGAAAAACAAATGGATAAGGAAGCATTCCATGCTCATGGGTTGGAAGGATCAATATTGTTCAAATGTCCATACTGCCCAAAGCAATCTACAGATTCAATGCTATTTCTGCTAAATTACCAACACCATTTTTTTTACAGAATTAGAAAAAAATCTATTCTAAAATTCATATGGAATCAGAAGAGAGCCAAATAGCTCAAGCAATCATAAGCAAAAAGAATAAAGCTGGAGGCATCACATTATCCAACTTCAAACTGTACTACAGAGTTACTGTTACCAAGACATCATGATACTGGTACAAAAATAGACACATAGACAAGCAGAATAGAGACCCCTGAAACAAAGCCACGTGTCTACAGGCAATTAATCTTCCTCCGAGTCCACAAACATAAGCAATGGGCAAAGGAGACCCTATTAAATAGTGCTGGGAAAACTGGCTAACCATATGCGGAATAATGAAATTGGACCCCTGCCTCTCCTATACAAAATTAAACTCAAGATGGATTGAAGACTTAAATGTAAGACCTCAAACTATAACAATTCTAAAAGAAGACCTAGGAAATACTCTTCTAGACATTGGTCTAGGCAAAGAATGTATGACTAAGTCCTCAAAAGCAAATGCAAAAAGACAAAACTCGACAATTGAGACATAATTAAACCAAGGAGATTTTGCACAGCAAAAGAAACTATCAACAGAGTAAACAGACAACCTACAGAATGGGAGAAAATGTTCACAAACTACACATCTGACAAATCACTAATATTCAGAATCTATAAAGAACTTAAATCAACAAGAATAATAACGTCTTTAAAAAGTGGGTGAAAGACATGAGCAGACACTTCTCAAAAGAAGACATACAAGCAGTCAGCAAACATAAGAAAAAATTGTCACTGTCACTGATCACCAGAGAAAAGGAAATCAAAATCACACTGAAATACACCTTCACATCAGTCAAAACAGCTATTATTAAAAAGTCAAAAAATAACCAATGATGACGAGGTTGCGGAGAAAAGGGAACACTTACACACTCTTGATGGGAGTGTAAACTAGTTCAACCATTGTGGAAAACAGTATGGAGTTTCCTCAAGAAGCTAAAAGCAGAATTATTATACCATTCGACTCAGCAATCCCATTACCCGGATGAACATAAGTCATTCCACCACAAAGACACAGGTGTGCAAATGTTCACTGCAGCACTATTCACAAGAGCAGAGGCATGGAGTCAACCTACATGCCCATCAGTGATAGACTGGATAAAGAAAATGTGGTACATATACACCATGAAACACTATGCAGCCATAAAAAAGAACCAGATCATGTATTTTGAGGGTACATGGATGGAGCTGGAAGCTATTATCCTTAGCAAACTAACACAGGAGCAGACAACCAAACACTACATGTTCTCACTTGTAAAAGTAGGAGCTAAATGATGAGAACTCATGAACACGAGAAGGGAATAATAGAAACAGGGGCCTACTTGCAGGGTGGAGACTGGGAGACGGGAGAGGAGCAGAAAAGATAACTGTTGGGTACTGGCTTCATACCTGAGTAATGAAGTAATCTGTGCAACAAACCCCCACGACACAAGTTTACCTATTTAACAGACCTTAACAGGTACCCCCAAACCTAAAATAAACTTTTTTTTTAAAGTCAAAAAATAACAGATGTTCATGAGGTTGTGGAGAAAGGGAATGCTTATACACTACTGATGGGGTGTACATTACTTTCGCCTCTGTGGAAAGCAGTTTGGAGATTCCTTAACGACCTAAAAACATAATTATCACTTGACCTAGCAATCCCATTACTGGGTATATATTCGGAGGAAAATAAATAGCTCTACCAGAAAGACACATGTACGCGTATGTTTATCACAGCACTATCCACAATAGCAAAGACATGGAATCCTCCTAGGTACCCATCAATGGTGGACTGGCTAAAGAAAATGTCATACGTATACTCCATGAAACACTACGCAGCCATAAAAGAATAAAATCATGTCTTTTGCGGCAAAATGGATGCAGCTGGAGGCCACTATCCTCAGTGAATTAACACAGAAATAAAAAACTAAATACTGCATGTTCTTATTTATAAGTAGGAGATAAGCATTGGGTATACATGGATACAAATGTGGTAACAACAGACGCTAAAGATCCTGAAAAGAGGGAAGAAAGGAGGAGAGCAAGGGTTGAAAAACTATCTGTTAGGTACTATCTTCACTATTTGGGCAATAGGATTATTAGAAGCCCAAACCTCAGCATCATGCAATACACCCATGTAACAAACCTGCACGTGTACCCCTGAATCTAAAAAAATGTTGACTTTCTGATCTTTAATGTAATGGTATTAGGAGGCAAGAGGTAATTAGCCTGACGATAGAACCCTCATGGTTGGCATTACTGGCTTTATAAAAGGAACCCCAGAGAGCTCTCTCCTCCCTCTCTGCCAGGTGGGGGTAATACCTGAAGTCTGAAGTCTGCAACTCAGAAGAGTCCTCATGAAAGCCTGACCATATGGCACTTTACACTAGACCATGAGTATCTTTTGCATGTTGTCACTGTTTTTATTGTTTTATTTTATTTTATTTTATTTATTTTATTTATTTTTATATTTTTTTTATTATACTTTAGGTTCTAGGGTACATGTGCATAACGTGCAGGTTTGTTACATATGAATTTTGTGCCTTGTTGGTGTGCTGCACCCATCAACTCGTCAGCACCCATCAATTCATCATTATATCATGTATAACTCCCCAATACAATCCCTCCCTCCTCCCCCCTCCCATGATAGGCCCCAGTGTGTGATGTTCCCCTTCCCGAGTCCAAGTGATCTCATTGTTCAGTTCCCACCTATGAGTGAGAACATGCGGTGTTTGGTTTTCTCTTCGTGATAGTTTGCTAAGAATGATGGTTTCCAGCTGCATCCATATTCCTACAAAGGACGCAAACTCATCCTTTTTTATGGCTGCATAGTATTCCATGGTGTATATGTGCCACATTTTCTTAATCCAGTCTGTCACAGATGGACATTTGGGTTGATTCCAAGTCTTTGCTATTGTGAATAGTGCCACAATAAACATACGTGTGCATGTGTCTTTAGTAGAATAATTTAATCCTTTGGGTATATACCCAGTAGTGGGATGGCTGGGTCATATGGTACATCTAGTTCTAGATCCTTGAGGAATTGCCATACTGTTTTCCATAATGGTTGAACTAGTTTACAATCCCACCAACAGTGTAAAAGTGTTCCTATTTCTCCACATCCTCTCCAACACCTGTTGTTTCCTGACTTCTTAATGATTGCCATTCTAACTGGTGTGAGATGGTATCTCATTGTGGTTTTGATTTGCATTTCTCTGATGGTGAGTGATGATGAGCATTTTTTCATGTGTCTGTTGGCTGTATGGATGTCTTCTTTTGAGAAATGTCTGTTCATATCCTTTCCCCACTTTTTGATGGGGTTGTTTGTTTTTTTCTTGTAATTTGTTTGAGTTCTTTAGATTCTGGATATTAGCCCTTTGTCAGATGAGTAGGTTGCAAAAATTTTTTCCCATTCTGTAGGTTGCCTGTTCACTCTGATGGTAGTTTCTTTTGCTGTGCAAAAGCTCTTTAGTTTAATGAGATCCCATTTGTCAATTTTTGCTTTTGCTGCCGTTGCTTTTGGTGTTTTAGACATGAAGTCCTTGCCCATGCCTATGTCCTGAATGGTACTACCTAGATTTTCTTCTAGGGTTTTTATGGTATTAGGTCTAACATTTAAGTCTCTAATCCATCTTGAATTAATCTTCGTATAAGGGGTAAGGAAAGGATCCAGTTTCAGCTTTCTACTTATGGCTAGCCAATTTTCCCAGCACCATTTATTAAATAGGGAATCCTTTCCCCATTTCTTGTTTCTCTCAGGTTTGTCAAAGATCAGATGGCTGTAGATGTGTGGTATTATTTCTGAGGACTCTGTTCTGTTCCATTGGTCTATATCTCTGTTGTGGTACCAGTACCATGCTGTTTTGGTTACTGTAGCCTTGTAGTATAGTTTGAAGTCAGGTAGCGTAACGCCTCCAGCTTTGTCCTTTTGACTTAGGATTGTCTTGGCAATGCGGGCTCTTTTTTGGTTCCATATGAACTTTAAAGCAGTTTTTTCCAATTCTGTGAAGAAAGTCATTGGTAGCTTGATGGGGATGGCATTGAATCTATAAATCACCTTGGGCAGTATGGCCATTTTCACGATATTGATTCTTCCTATCCATGAGCATGCTATGTTCTTCCATTTGTTTGTGTCCTCTTTGATTTCACTGAGCAGTGGTTTGTAGTTCTCCTTGAAGAGGTCCTTTACATCCCTGGTAAGCTGGATTCCTAGGTATTTGATTCTCTTTGAAGCAATTGTGAATGGAAGTTCATTCCTGATTTGGCTCTCTGTTTGTCTGTTACTGGTGTATAAGAATGCTTGGGATTTTTGCACATTAATTTTGTATCCTGAGACTTTGCTGAAGTTGCTATCAGCTTAAGGAGATTTTGGGCTGAGACGATAGGATTTTCTAAATATACAATCATGTCATCTGCAAACAGGGACAATTTGACTTCTTCTTTTCCTAACTGGATACCCTTGATTTCTTTCTCTTGCCTGATTGCCCTGGCCAGAACTTCCAACACTATGTTGAATAGGAGTGGTGAGAGAGGGCATCCCTGTCTTGTGCCAGTTTTCAAAGGGAATTTTTCCAGTTTTTGCCCATTCAGTATGATATTAGCTGTGGGTTTGTCATAAATAGCTCTTATTATTTTGAGGTACGTTCCATCAATACCGAATTTATTGAGCGTTTTTAGCATAAAGGGCTGTTGAATTTTGTCAAAAGCCTTTTCTGCATCTATTGAGATAATCATGTGGTTCTTGTCTTTGGTTCTGTTTATATGCTGGATTACATTTATTGATTTGCGAATGTTGAACCAGCCTTGCATCCCAGGGATGAAGCCCACTTGATCATGGTGGATAAGCTTTTTGATGTGCTGCTGAATCCGGTTTGCCAGTATTTTATTGAGAATTTTTGCATCGATGTTCATCAGGGATATTGGTTTAAAATTCTTTTTTTTGTTGTGTGTCTGCCAGGCTTTGGTATCAGGATGATGTTGGCCTCATAAAATGAGTTAGGGAGGATTCCCTCTTTTTCTATTGATTGGAATAGTTTCAGAAGGAATGGTACCAGCTCCTCTTGTACCTCTGGTAGAATTCAGCTGTGAATCCATCTGGTCCTGGACTTTTTTTGGTGGGTAGGCTATTAATTGTTGCCTCGATTTCAGAGCCTGCTATTGGTCTATTCAGGGATTCAACTTCTTCCTGGTTTAGTCTTGGAAGAGTGTAAGTGTCCAGGAAATTATCCATTTCTTCTAGATTTTCTAGTTGATTTGCGTAGAGGCATTTATAGTATTCTCTGATGTTGTTTGTATTTCTGTGGGGTCAGTGGTGATATCCCCTTTATCATTTTTTATTGCGTCTATTTGATTCCTCTCTCTTTTCTTCTTTATTAGTCTTGCTAGTGGTCTGTCAATTTTGTTGATCTTTTCAAAAAACCAACTCCTGGATTCATTGATTTTTTGGAGGGTTTTTTGTGTCTCTATCTCCTTCAGTTCTGCTCTGATCTTAGTTATTTCTTGCCTTCTGCTAGCTTTTGAATGTGTTTGCTCTTGCCTCTCTAGTTCTTTTATTGTGATGTTAGAGTGTCAATTTTAGATCTTTCCTGCTTTCTCTTGTGGGCATTTAGTGCTATAAATTTCCCTCTACACACTGCTTTAAATGTGTCCCAGAGATTCTGGTATGTTGTATCTTTGTTCTCATTGGTTTCAAAGAACATCTTGATTTCTGCTTTCATTTCGTTATGTACCCAGTAGTCATTCAGGAGCAGGTTGTTCAGTTTCCATGTAGTTGAGCGGTTTTGATTGAGTTTCTTAGTCCTGAGTTCTAGTTTGATTGCACTGTGGTCTGAGAGACAGTTTGTTATAATTTCTGTTCTTTTACATTTGCTGAGGAGTGCTTTACTTCCAATTATGTGGTCAATTTTGGAATAAGTGCGATGTGGTGCTGAGAAGAATGTATATTCTGTTGATTTGGGGTGGAGAGTTCTATAGATATCTATTAGGTCCGCTTGGTGCAGAGATGAGTTCAATTCCTGGATATCCTTGTTAACTTTCTGTCTCGTTGATCTGTCTAATGTTGACAGTGGAGTGTTGAAGTCTCCCATTATTATTGTATGGTCTAAGTCTCTTTGTAGTCTCTAAGGACTTGTTTTATGAATCTGGGCTCCTGTATTGGGTGCATATATATTTAGGAGAGTTAGCTCTTCCTGTTGAATTGATCCCTTTACCATGATGTAATGGCCTTCTTTGTCTCTTTTGATCTTTGATGGTTTAAAGTCTGTTTTATCAGAGACTAGGATTGCAACCCCTGCTTTTTTTTGTTCTCCATTTGCTTGGTAGATCTTCCTCCATCCCTTTATTTTGAGCCTATGTATGTCTCTGCATGTGAGATGGGTCTCCTGAATACAGCAGACTGATGGGTCTTGACTCTTGATCCAGTTTGCCAGTCTGTGTCTTTTAATTGGAGCATTTAGTCCATTGACATTTAAGGTTAATATTGTTATGTGTGAACTTGATCCTGTCATTATGATATTAACTGGTTATTTTGCTCGTTAGTTGATGCAGTTTCTTCTAGCCTCGATGGTCTTTACATTTTGGCATGTTTTTGCACTGGCTGGTACCGGTTGTTCCTTTCCATGTTTAGGGCTTCCTTCAGGGTCTCTTGTAAGGCAGGCCTGGTGGTGACAAAATCTCTAAGCATTTGCTTATCTGTAAAGGATTTTATTTCTCCTTCACTTATGAAACTTAGTTTGGCTGGATATGAAATTCTGGTTTAAAATTCTTTTCTTTAAGAATGTTGAATATTGGCCCCCACTCTCTTCTGGCTTGTAGAGTTTCTGCCGAGAGATCTGCTGTTAGTCTGATGGGCTTCCCTTTGTGGGTAACCCGACCTTTCTCTCTGGCTGCCCTTAAGATTTTTTCCTTCATTTCAACTTTGGTGAATCTGGCAATTATGTGTCTTGGAGTTGCTCTTCTGGAGGAGTATCTTTGTGGCGTTCTCTGTATTTCCTGAATTTGAATGTTGGCCTGCCCTACTAGGTTGGGGAAGTTCTCCTGGATGATATCCTGAAGAGTGTTTTCCAACTTGGTTCCATTTTCCCCCTCACTTTCAGGCACCCCAATTAGACGTAGATTTGGTCTTTTACATAATCCCATACTTCTTGCAGGCTTGTTCATTTCTTTTTCTTCTTTTTTCTTTGTTTCTCTTCTCACTTCATTTCATTCATTTGATCCTCAATCGCTGATACTCTTTCTTCCAGTTGATCGAGTCGGTTACTGAAGCTTGTGCATTTGTCCCGTATTTCTCGTGTCATGGTTTTCATCTCTGTCATTTCGTTTATGATCTTCTCTGCATTAATTAGTCTAGCTGTCAATTCTTCCACTCTTTTTTCAAGATTTTTAGTTTCTTTGTGCTGGGTACGTAATTCCTCCTTTAGCTCTGAGAAGTTTGATGGACTGAAGCCTTCTTCTCTCATCTCGTCAAAGTCATTCTCTGACCAGCTTTGATCCGTTGCTGGCGATGGCTGCGCTCCTTTGCAGGGGGAGATGCGCTCTTATTTTTTGAATTTCCAGCTTTTCTGCCCTGCTTCTTCCCCATCTTTGTGGTTTTATCTGTCTCTGGTCTTTGATGATGGTGATGTACTGATGGAGTTTTGGTATAGGTGTCCTTCCTGTTTGATAGTTTTCCGTCTGACAGTCAGAAGGACTGTCTGTTGGTCTGTTGGAGATTGCTTGAGGTCCACTCCAGACCCTGTTTGCCTGGGTATCAGCAGCAGAAGTTGCCGAAGATAGAATATTGCTGAACAGTGAGTGTACCTGTCTGATTCTCCTTTGGAAGTTTCCTCTCAGGGGTGACTTCACCCTGTGAGGTGTGGGGTGTCAGACTGCCCCTAGTGGGGGATGTCTCCCAGCTAGGCTACTCATGGGTCAGGGACCCACCTGAGCAGGCAGTCTGTCCATTCTCAGATCTCAACCTCCGCGTTGGAGATCCACGGCTCTCCCCAAAGCTGTCAGACAGAGTCGTTCGCGTCTGCAATGGCCCCGCGCTGCTTCCCTATTGGACTTCAGCTGTGCGCTCTCCCCAGAGGTGGAGTCTACAGAGACAGGCAGGCTTCCTTGAGCTGCTGTGAGCTCCACCCAGTTCGAGCTTCCCAGTGGCTTTGTTTACCTATTTAAGCCTCAGCAATGGCGGGCGCCCCTCCCCCACCTCGCTGCTGCCTTGCGGATAGATCGCGGCAGACTGCTGTGTTAGCAGTGAGGGAGGCTCCCTGGGCGTGGGACCCTCCCGGCAGGTGTGGGATATATTCTCCTGGTGTGCCTGTTTGCTTAAAGCGCAGTATTGGGGTGGGAGTTACCCGATTTTCCAGGTGTTGTGTGTCTCAGTTCCCCTGGCTAGGAAAACGGATTTCCTTCCCCTTGCGCTTCCAGGTGAGGCGATGCCTCGCCCTGCTTCAGCTCTCGCTGGTCAGGCTGCAGCAGCTGACCAGCACCGATTGTCCGGCACTCCCTAGTGAGATGACCCCAGTACCTCAGTTGAAAATGCAGAAATCACCGTCTTCTGTGTCACTCGCTGGGAGTTGGAGACTGGAGCTATTCCTATTCGGCCATCTTGCTCCTCCTCTCGTTGTTTTTATTGTTTTATCTCTCCACCGCGACTCGCTCGTGTAGCACAAACTCCATTGCCTTGGTAGACCTTCTCCAAACCTTAAACACCATCAATCTAGGCTGGGTGTGGTGGCTCATGCCTGTAATCCCAGTGGGCAGGTTGCCCAAGGTCAGGAGTTTGAGAGCAGCCTGGCCAACACGGTGAAACCCCAAATCTACTAAAAATGCAAAAATTAGCTGGGCGTAGTGGCGGGTGCCTGTAAGCACAGCTACTCAGGAGGCTGAGGCAGGAGAATCTCTTGAATCAGGAGACGAAGGTTGCAGTGAGCCAAAATCGTGCAACTGCACTCCATCCTGGGAGACAGAGGGAGACTCCATCTCAAAAAAAAACAAAAGCCATCAGTCTTGGCCAGGGCTGGGTTGGGGATGGAGGTGGCTCGTGCCTGTAATCCCAGCACTTTGGGAGGCCAAGGCTGACAGATTACTTGAGGTCAGGAGTTCGACTAGCCTGGCTAATGTGGTGAACCCTGCCTCTACAAAAAATACAAAAATTAGCTGGGTGTGGTGGTATGCACCTGCAGTCCCAGCTACTCAGGAGGCTGAGGCGGGAGAATCACTTGAACCCAGGAGACAGAGGTGGCAGTGATCCAAGATCATGCCAGTGCACTCCAGCTTGGGTGATAGAGTGAGACTCTGTCTCAAAAAAACAAAAACAAACAGTCTTACTAGGGAGTTTTTTTTGTTTTTTTTTTTTTTACAAAAGGGGAACTTGTACACAAAAAGTGGGTGAAGCCATTCTATTCGTTTGTCTGCCATGTGTTGTCTCACAGAACACAGAGACCCACTGGGCTGCAGGGAACATTTTATGTGTGTCTGAAGAGGCTGCAACAGTTTGCTAGAGCTCCCATGACACAGTATTACAGACTGAAGGGCTTTAACAACAGAAATTTAGTTTCTCACAATTCTGGAGGCTAGAAATTTGACATCAAACTCTTGGCTGGGGTGATTTCTCTGAGGCCTCTCTCCCTTGCTTATAAACAGCTGTCTTCTGTTTCTGTGCTCACAAGGTCTTCTCTTGTGCCTCCCTGTGTGCTTGCTCCCTCTTCTTATAAGGACTGCAGTCAGAGTGGATTAGGGCCCACCCCAATGAACCCACTTTATGTTAATTACCTCTTTTTTTTTTTGAGTTTGAGTCTCGCTGTATCGCCCAGGCTGGAGTGCAGTGGTGCGATCTCAGCTCACTGCAACCTCTGTCTCCCAGGTTCAAGTGATTTTCCTGCCTCAACCTCCCAAGTAGCTGGGATTACAGGCACATGCCACCACACCTGGCTGATTTTTTGTACTTTTAGTAGAGACGGAGTTTTACCATGTTGGCCAGGCTAGTCTTGAACTCCTGACCTCAGGTGATCCACCTGCCTCGGCCTTTCAAAATGCTGAGATTACAGGTGTGAGTGAGTCGTAACCGCACCTGGCCATGTTAATTACCTCTTTAAGGAGCATATGTCCAAATACAGTCAGATTCTGAGGCACCGAGTGTTAGAGCATGAACATATGAATTTGTGGGAGGGAACACAATTCATCCCATAACATATACTAACTCCCTCCAGAATACGCATATGTCAAATTTGTATAGCTACAGTCTGATAACTTTCCAAAAGGGCCATAGCAGGTACATTGCCACCAGCAGTCCCTGAAGGCAGCTAGTTCCCTGCATCCAGCTTCCCCTGGATGTTTACGTTCTCTTAATATTTTGCCAAGCTGGTGTCTGTGTGGCAAATACAATCACATTGTTCCTTTCACTCCCAAGTTTCCCAGTGGATGTGTTTGTTGTCTTTCATTTGTTTAATATCTGCTTGGGGTTTCTTTTCCCTGAGCCACCTGCTCAGGTCCCCTCGGTTCTCTGATGAGCTTTCTCCCTGGAGTCTCCTGACATTTTCTCTTTTGCCAGGTGTGGGATTGTTTTAGTTGTTTCTCAAGACTCCCTTTAATGTTAAAGGAAGAAAAATTATGTTGCTTTAAGTCCAAAGAGTTCTTCTAGAGTGTCTGGCCCTGTGCACTGTCTCCGACAAGGAGAGGAAAGGAGGCTTCTCTAGGCTCCTCTCCATGGCAGGAGCAGGCCCAGCCTCAGGTAGTTTAGAGGCAATTTAACACAACCCCCCTTGTAGATGACTCTCTGTTCTGAGTCATGCTGTTGAGCAGCCATTTGACATCCAAAAGTCTGTGTCTTCTCATCTATACAATGAGTGTGGGTTTTTTGAGGATTCACTTGGATAGTGCTCTTCATACAGGCTATTAATGCAGGTTCTTCAGAAGGCTATTAATTGCTCCACAGTTGCCAAAATACTGTGATGATGCCCTTGAAACTATTAATGATTTAATGAATATCTTTCCCCCCACAATCAAATTTCATGTTGAAAGTCTAAAACCTTTTTCACCATGAACACCCATGTCCTCCACATGCACAAGTCCCTGAAGGGTTGAGGCTTCCTAGTCTGATCTCCAGATCCCAATTCCCTGGTGGCTCATGATGCTGTCACTGTGTCCTTCCTGATCCTCCATAGTATGAAAATGAGTGTACCCTGAACGTAGGGGAGATCTGTACTATGCAGAGGGACCCCGCAGCCAGGCACAAGGGAGAGGCTAGTGGAGTCCCTGGTTCCAACCTTCCAGGGTCAAATTGTCCCCTCCTTCAGGAGTTTCCTGGGCTCATAGTGGGACTTCACCACCATCCTACAGTTCTTGTAAGGGAGGAGATCACCTCTCATATTGTCTTATGCCCAATTTCTGCCCCCAAAGAAAGAAGAAGTAAAAACTAAAAGGCAGAAACGAAATCCATAGGCAGACAGCCCGGCGCCCACCCTGGGCCTGGTAGTTAAAGATCGACCCCTGACCTAATCGTTATGTTATCTGTAGATTCCAGACATTGTATAGAAAAGCACTGTGAAAATCCCTGTCCTGTTCTGTCCCATTCTAATTACTGGTGCATGCAGCCCCCAGTCATGTACCCCCTGCTTGCTCAATCAATCACGACCCTCTCACACGGACCCCCTTAGAGTTGTGAGCACTTAAAAGGGACAGGAATTGCTCACTTAGGGAGCTCGGCTGTTGGAGATGTGAGTCTTGCCAAAGCTCCTGGCCGAATGAAGCCCGTCCTTCTGTAACTCGGTGTCTGAGGGGTTTTGTCTGCGGCTCGTCCTGCTACACCTGGAGCAGCTGTTGAGCAGGCGAGTGTCTGTTTCTTTCAAGGCATACACTACCACCTACTAGCTGTGTCTAGGGAAGCCACTGGAGCTTTCTGAGCCTCAACTTGCACCTTTGAAAAGTGGAGTAGTAAGATGAATCTCAGTGAGGTTCTCGTAGGAATGAAATGGCCTAAGACAAGACAGGTGGCTCCTGAGTGCCTGGCTCTGTGGAAAGGTTGCTGGACCTACTGTGGTTGTTCATATTTCTTATTTTTCTTTTCTCTTGACTCAGAAGAAGCTGTTTGCATCATGTCTCAATGGCTCCTGTCTCTCTATGTTTGGCAAAGCACATAGAAAGCACATCTGTTTTTGCATTTGTAAAGGAGGTTTGAGATTCCTTCTAGCTCGTCTTTGTCCTCGATACAGACAGAACAGAGGTCCCCAGGTGCTGGGAGAGGAATCTGTCCTGAATCTGAAAGGTTTACAATAACAATTGATCAGATCACAATTCATTCATGGAAACATCCACAACAAAAAGAGGAAACTGTTGAAGATTTTCATGATAGCCTCAACAATTCCATCTGACATTAGGGTGTTAAAGAAGGCATGAGAGTTTTAATTAAAAAGCCAAATTCTTTATTTAAAAATTATAGAAATTTGAAGGAATAACAGTATAAATAAGTCCTTGGGCAGGATAGAGCAATGGTGACCGCCAGGCGCAGCTGCGAGGTCCTGCCTGGGCATGTCTGTGCCCTTTGGAAAATACAGCCCCACTGGCCTGCCAACCAGGAAGGACCCGTCCTGGGCAGCACATCAGAGGCCCCCAGCTCAGATGCTCAGCTGAGGGCAGGTCCCAGTCGCTGGAGGAAGAGACCACATCCTGGAGCAGGAGGAGGAGTTGCTGGAATCCCGCCCCGTCCGCCCCCATCAACCGCAGCCCGGGCGGGGACGTGGAGAGGGCGAGCGGGTGGAGTTCGCGCCCACAGCACCGGTGGGTGGCGGCTTGCGAGAAGCCGGCGTTGTTCAGGTCGCGCTGGGACCCAGCCTGGCCCGCGGGAAGCTCTTCAGCGAGGCTCAGGATCCGGCCCGCCAGCCCTGCTCTCCGCCCCCGCGGCTCTCCCTGCACCCGGGACCCAAAGCAGCGCGAGGCCTGCTGGCCGGAACCCCGTTGGCCGTCGCCTCTCCCGGGGAGCCTCGTCCAGCTCCAGGGTTGAGGCGAGTGGGGCAACAGACACCACGATGTCAGGCAACGCCTCGCTGGGCTGCTGCTTCTCAGTCCCAGGACCGAGGCCGGAGGGCTTTGGCTCCGGAGCTGGCCGTGGTGCTGGATCGATGTGTGGGAGGCCCAGGGCTGCAGGTGACTCTGGCTCCGGAGCAGGCAGCAGCTGTACCAGAGCCAGCACTGGAAAGGCCTGTGTCTCCAGACATTAAGCAGGAGCTGGAAAAGGAGAATGAGTCACCAACAGCAGTCACTTTCCACTGGCCTTTCTAAACACAGAAATGACCGCAGAGAATTTAATGGAATTGGAGCCCCCAAACACCACTCCTGGAAAGTCTTCCAGGCTGCAGGCCGCCTCACTGTCTGCCTCTACAGTGGGCTCTGGAGGCTCCAGCTGCACAAAAGCCGTGTGTATGTGATGCTGCAGGCCCCATCCAGGCCAACTGACCTGCACAGAGGCCGTCTAGGCCTGAATGAAGGACACTTTTAGGACACTTTGACTTTTTTTTTTTTTTTTTTTTGACTCTCCGGCTTATTGTGGAAAGAGAGATCATATAGATTCATTTCCAAGTCAGATAATCACCTTTTGACCTCAAGGCTTTAGCATTAGAGGTTCCAAAAGTTATGAGTGCCAGTGGATGTATCAGGTGTTTTCGCTCATCTGGGTTGCCAGAACAGAATACTATGGACCGGGTGGCTTATATGTGACAGAAATGTGTTTCTCACAGTTCTAGAGATAGCGAAGTCCAAGGTCAAGTGGTCAGGTGAGGGCTGGTTTCCTGGTTCAGAAACAGCCATCTTTTTTTTTTTTTTTTTTTTTGAGATGGTGTCTCGCTCTGTTGCCCAGGCTGCAGTACAGTGGCACGATCTCAGCTCACTGCAACCTCTGCCTCCCAGGTTCAAGCAATTATCCTGCCTCAGCCTCCTGAAAGCTAGGATTACAGGCACCTGCCACCACACCTGGCTAATTTTTTGTATTTTTAATAGAGATGGGGTTTCACCATTTTAGCCAGGATGGTCTCGATCTCCTGACCTCATGATCTGCCTACCTCAGCCTCCCAAAGTGCTGGGATTACATGCGTGAGCCACCGCGCCCAGCCAGAAACAGCTGTCTTTTTTACTGTGTCCTCACATTACTGAAGCTATAAGGGAGCCATCTTGGAGTCCCTTTTATAGGGACACCAATCCATTCATGAGGTCTCTATCTTCATGACCTAATCATCTCCCGAGGCTCCACCTCCAGATACATCACTTAAGAGATTTGATTCCAACATATGAATTGGAGGGGACAGAAGCATCTGGTCTACAGCATCAGGTTACCCTGAGCCTCTTGCACTCAGAAGGATTCTATAATCTTCTATGGATGTTTGCCGGTCTCCTCTGGAGTTTGCTAAACTTCTCTGGGTTTAGAAAAATCTTTAATTGAAGTTCTTGATCCAGCCAGGTCCCAGGCTTAAATTCTACAGTTGCTGGCAAAACCTGTTTATGGAACAGAAGAAACTTCAGAGGCAACTGGTCATTTGGAGTTTTAGGAGAGTTGTTGGGGAGGGTTTGGGATCTGAACGAGAAGTAGAAGGAGGATGGGATGAAGGCGCAGAAGGAGAGAGATTAGGATGAGAAAGGGGAAGAGGGACATCTGGATATAAGGGTCAACTGGAGGGCAAGAAGTGTGATTTATGCAAAAACCACAATTGCTTTTGCACCAACCTAATAGTCTGTAGTTGCTTAAGTGTGTCAAATTGTGTCTTAGGTTTGGCCAGAGAAGTTTTAATGAAACGGTTCTTGATTCAGAATAGCATTTGAAAGCTTCTGCACACCAACCAAAATGTACTGCTCACTGGGCTCGAGAAATCTTATTCCTTTTCTTTCTTAAGGAACCTCTCAAATGAGCAATGATGTTCAAAGCAAATGTTCCCCAGAATGGTCATGGAAGGCCCGGTTCTTGATGAAGTAATGCTATTTAGAAAGGCTGGCACAAGAATGAGCATTGTAATGAAAGTACACACAAGGAGGAGGAGTTTTTCTGGGAAGCTGAGAGGATTCAGACTTGGCCCCATGCGAGCTGGTGACAGGCAGTAGGAGCGTAATGCTTATGCACCTCGTGTCTTGGGTCCTCATCCTGACAGTTGGTGACTTCCAAATGAAGACACAAAAATCTATTCTGCCAGCAGGTGGAAAGCCAAAAATAAATAAATAAAATAAAATAACTCTCTGGATCACAACCACAATGCACAGAACTAAGAAGGGAGTAGAAAGGAGAACTTCATCCAGTTTCATTGGTGACCCATAGCAAAGTGTGTCCAAATGGATGTTTGACCAGTGAGAACTACAAATTCGCTGGTGTGTGAGACTGGCTTGAACAACAGCCTTCGAGGGCCTATGACTATGTTCCACCCTCTCATTCTTCTCCTTATGACAACACTTTTGGATGGCACAAAACAAAACAGTAACATAGAGACCGCAAAATGAATAAATAGGAAGACCAGATTCCACCAAGAATGTCAAAAAAGTAGGAACCAATAACCAAAACCAGGTATTTATTCTACCAAATGCAGAATAAATACCTAAGGAACTCGGCACAAAGACAGAGAGTTCAGAACCAGTGCTCATGTATCACATCAGTGCTGATCTGGCAGCCGTGAACAGAAGACACAAGATGCCTTGGTGGGTGCTGGTCAATCTATAGGGTCCAAGGCAAAGGACAATGCAGCAGATACCTCAGTGGGACCTCCATAATAGCAGTGGAAATAATTGGAGGCCACACAAATGAAAACGAGAAAAGCTGTGTATCCCAGCTTTGCCCTAGCAAGGGAATTAGCCACCATCACTTGTGTTTGTGGGAGACTCAAAGGCAAGAAGAGGAGTGGGAGAACTCCAGAGTGGAAAAATAGGCACGACTCCAGATGTGTCCTGATTGGAGGCTCTTGACATGGGGAAGCTGCAGGAGGGCTCAGCAGAAGCCAAATATTCTATTTTCCTGGTAAGAGTGAATGTTTGGCCTTCTCAATTTAGTCCTAAGTTGGAAGTAAAGGCAAAAATTAGATCAGCTGTCGGTTACTAATCAAGACTAGACAGTACGGACTGATTGTTGTAGGCTGTGTTCAGAGTTCTCTTTTTATATGTAGACTGGTTGTTATCCATTTGCGTATTTATCTTTCAAAATGAAAGGAAAAGTCACCACAAGCAATAACATATTTGCAAATGATAAATCTGCTTATGAACTTTTATTCAGGCAAAAACATTTCATAGTGCTCATTAACAAAAGATAAACTATTTAAAATGTAAAGTGTATTTCAATAGCATTTCTCCAAGGAAAATATACTGTTCCAATATGTACCATATCATTAGTCATTACGGACATCCATACCAGCATCACAATGCAATACAACTTCATACTCACTAGAGTGGCTGTAATCAAACAACAGACAATAACAAGTGATGACAAGGAGAGGGGAAATAGGGACCCTCCAGATATTGCCTACAGAAATGCAAATGAATGCAGCCACTTTGTTAAGCAATTTGGTAGTTTCTCAGAGTGCCATATGTAGAATTATCGTGTGACTCAGCAGCTTCACTCCCAGATAGGTACCCAGAATAAATGGAAACCTATGTCCACACAAAGACTCATGTGAAAGCTCACAGCAGCACTATCCATAGTAACCCAAAGTGGAAACAACCCAAATACTCATCAGCTAGCAAAAGGAAAAAAGAAAAGTGTGTCTATAGAAGAACACTATTCAACAATTAAAAAATGTAAATGGGCAATGCACTTGGCTCAGAAGGAGTAGCCATTTCAGCTTTGTCAGCTGCCACAGCAAAGAAGGTGATTGAGGGCTAGTGGCAGGGGTCCTGTGGAGGCCATCATTGTGCCATGGCCAGCAGGAGCACATGGCATGAGTCTGGGGCTGCCTCGTTGCCTCCAGGGTGTTGCAGGCATCTCTGTACACCAAGGACTCCAGGCCAGCTTAGCAGGAAGTCAGGGGAGCCCCCTGTAGCCAAGCTTGGGCAATGGCATGGCCCGCTCTGGGCCCAGGAAGTTCAGAAGCCAGGCAAGCAGGAAGTGCAAACAGCCCAAGTTAACTACCTCTTTTGTAGGGTTAGTAAGTAAACTATGAGTAAATATTTTAGTTAAACATTAAGAGAAAACCACTTTCAAAGCATACAGGACAAGTTGAATCACTCATAAAATAGGACCTCAGAGAGTCTAACAAAAATGCAGCTTCAGTCATCTTTTGCTTTTTTAAAAGAAAAAAAATGCATCATTTTGCATTCCATGTATGATAAGTGAATGTTACTCATAAAGGACTTGAACTCCCTAAGCCTATGTGTCCAATTCCACCATTAAAGTAGATTCAGGGGCTTGGTATGACTGTCACCAGACAGACTTTCTTTAAGTAATTGATGGCAGTGGTCTTACTGCCTCATCGAACTATATCTGGATATACTCAGGTTGCTTTTAAAGGAGCTTCATACACTTCCATGGTCTGCAGAACATATGGGAGGTAGCCCATAGTTTCTTTTATTAACATAAACTACTTTCACTTTCTCCAATGACAAATTGCCCCAAATTAGGGTTTTTAGACTCCTATGACTGCACCTGATGAGAAATTCATCTGTAGACCAGAGCTGTGTATTATTTTATTTTGTCCTACAATATTTTTTTTCAACTTTTTAATTTAATTTAATTTTTTTGAGATGGGGTTTCATTCTTGTAACCCAGGCTAGAGTTCATTGGCACGATCTTGGCTCACTGCAACCGCCACCTCCCGGGTTCAAGAGATTCTCCTGCCTCAGCCTCTCAAATAGCTGGAACTACGGGCACACGCCACCATGCCCAGCTGATTTTTTTTGTTTTTTTTTGTACTTTTAGTAGAGACGGAGTTTCACCTCAGGTGATCCACCTGCCTTGGCCTCCCAAAGTGCTGGGATTACAGGCGTGAGCCCTGAACTTTTATTTTAGATTCAGTGATTACATGCGTGGTTTTGTTACTTGAGTATGTTTCATAATGCTAAGGTTTGAGGATGAAAGATCCCATTACCCAGGAATTGAGCATAGTTCCCAATGGTTAGTTTTTCAACTTCTGTCCCCTTCCCTTCTCCTCCCTGCTCTAGCAGACCCCAGTGTCTACTGTTGCCATCTTCATGTCAATGAGTACCCAATATTAAGCTCTCACTTACACGGGAGAACATGAGGTATGTGGTTTTCCATTCTTTTGTCTGTTCTTGTTTGCTTAGGATAATGGCCTCCAGGCTGCATCCGTGTTGCTGCAAAGGTTATGATTTCATTCTTTTTATGACTGCATAATATTTTATGGTGTATGTTTTAGGACATTCTTGTATTGCTATAAAGAAATACCTGAGACTGGGTAATTTATTAAGAAAAGAGGTTTAATTGGCTCATGGTTCTGCAAGCTATACAAGTATGGCACTGCCATCTGCTAGGCTTCCGAGGAGGCCTCAGGGAGCTTTTACTCATGGCAGAAGGTGAAGCAGGAGCAGGCACTTCACTTGGTAGGAGCAAGAAAGAGAGTGGGCGATGTGCCCCACACTTAAACAATGATATCTCATGAGAACTCACTGGCTGTTGCAAGGACAACACCAAACCATAAGAGATCCATCACCGTAAACCAAATATCTCCAACCAGGCCCTACCTCCAACACTGGGGATTACATTTCAACATAAGATTTGAGTGGGGACAAATATCCAAACTACATGAGTGTATAGCTACCACATTTTCTTTTTCCAGTCTGTCATTGATGGGCACCTAGATTGATTCCATGTCTGCTATTGCGAATGGTGCCATGATGGACATGTTCGTGTGTATGTCTTTTTGGGAGAATGATTTCTTTTCTTTTGGGTATATACCCAGTAATGGGATTGTTGGGTCGAGTGGTAGTTCTAAGTCCTTTGAGAAATCTCCAAACTGCTTTTCACAGTGGCTGAATTAATTTACATTCCCACCAACAGTGTATAAGCACTTGTTTTTCTCTGCAGCCATGCCAACAACTGTGGTTTTTTAACTTTTAGTAATAGCCATTCTGACTGGCATAAGGTAGTATCTCATTGTGGTTTTGATTTGCGTTTCCCTGATGATGAGTGATGTGGAGCATTTTTTCATATGTTTGTTAGCCACTTGTTTGTCTTATTTTGAGAAGTTTCTGTTCGTGTCTTTTGTCCATTTTTTAATGGGATTGTTTTTTGCTTGTTCAGTTGATTAAGTTCCTTAAATATTGTGGATGTTAGATTTTTGTCAGATGTGTAGTTTGTGAATATTTTCTCCCATTCTGCAGGTTGTATGTTTACTCCGTTGATAGCTTCTTTTCCTGTGCAGAAGCCCTTGAGTTAGGTCCCACTTGTCAATTTTATTTTTGTTGCAATTGCTTTTGATAACTTAGTCATAAATTCCTTCCAGAATGCCATTTCCTAGGTTTTCTTCTAGGATTTTTATAGTTTGAGGTTGTACATTTAAATCTTTAGTTCATCTTGAGTTAATTTTTGTATGTGGTGACAGGTAAGGGTCCAATTTCATTCTTCTGCGTATGACTAGCCTGCTATCCCAGCACTATTTATTGAAGAGGAAGTACTTTCCCTATTCCTTTTTTTTTGACTTTGTCAAAAATTAGATAGCTGTAGGTGTGCATCTTTATTTCTGGGTTCTCTATTCTGTTCCATTGGTCTATGCGTCTGTTTTCGTGCCAGTACCATCACAGCTGTGTATTATTGCAAGCATCATAAACCCTTTGGTGGCAAGGGAGGTGATTATTAACAATGCAAGGACAAAGTGCTGCAGCAGCAGCAGTGGCAAGCAGCTGCATGAGAAGGAAAGCTTGGAACGTGAGGTGGTCGCTGCAGGGGCAAGCACCCAGCATGGCAGACCAGGTGGCTAACAAGGTGGGAGGTGCAGCTGTCATCATCATGGAGCCAGACACACCAAGGAGTGCAGCAAATGTGAAGGTTCTAAGTGCAAATGGCAGCCTTGATTTTGGGAGCAACTGGCTGGGACTTGATTGGTTGAAAAAGTCCTTACACAATGATGACCCCCAGTCAGAATTTGTGGGTGTCTCATAGAATTGGATTCCTGTTGGGGGTCCAGGTACAGGCAGTGGTTTGAGTGGGGTACATGTGCTTTCTACAGCCCACTTATCACCACAGAAGGGAATCTGTGGAGTTGGAGTTGAAATGAAAAGGGGCAGCTGAAACATGGTGATACCAAGAAAGCTGAAGCCCCCAGACTTATAGAGGGTCCCAGTCCTGGGGCTACTATGTCAGCAGCATGTGGGTGGAAGCATACCCTGGTGTTGCAGGAAGTGGGTTCTGCATTTGCCTTTGGAGAGAACAGGATGCAGAAAGTGGGACTTGGTCATCAGATAGATGCAGTTCCTAGCCCTGCGCAGAAGATATACAAGGCCAGCCATTCACCAAAATGGCCCAGGGGGCTGAATTCAGTAGGATGATGGACAGCAAGAACAAAAAAACAAAAACAAAAAAAAAAACAAAAAAACAAACTTTATTTCTCTGGGAGCCCTGAATATGGTTACCTGGGACACAACTCATGATGAGAAGTTCATATCCCCACTGCTGTGGACAGAGTCCAGCTGGGAGCTGATGCCCAGGTGAGTGGCTGTCTTCATGGAGAAGAAGAAAGATTGGCAGATTCTGCCAGTAACACATGTGGTGGTGCAGATGTGGCCTGTAGAGCTAACCACATGCTGGTGCTGGACTCCCAGAAGCATATCTTCTTCTGACGCTTTGGTGACTATTGCTGGCTGGACCATGTGGAGCAGAAAAACGAGACGGTCCACCACCTCCAAGCGGTTTGGCTTTCCTAGGATGGGGTCCCCAGATCTATGCTGGTTATGCCTGGTCCTTTGCTGTCAGTGAAGAGGGTGGTGTGTTTTTCTGGGAGGCCACCAACACTTCCCATGAGTCTATCATGTACCTGAAAGCAGTGCTGACCCTCTGTGGCTGGAGAACATGGAGCCTGGCTCATGGGAAGAGAATCGTGGTGGTTGTAGATCATCTGGGGCTGGTCCCTGAGCTTTGGTGAACTGGGTGGAGGGAATCACAAGCCCACAGCTCCCACTGCGGCCCAAGACACGAAGACACTGCATGGTGTCTTCTCAGAGCAGGCTGCCGTGGGTTACTCACACTCCTTGCTGATGATGGTGAAAGATGAAGGTGATACCTAGAAACTGCCAGAGCCAACCCCTTACCCTCCAGTTCTCCCAGAAACTCCTCCAATTCCGTGTCTCATGGCAGCTTTCATTTCCATGTGCAATAGGACATGAAGTCAAAGGAAGAATTTAAATATGACTATTCTGAAGTACGTGCTTTAAACAACTTTTTGGATGTAGTAACATGATGATTGTTATTTAGAAATGCTTAGAAGTGATTCTTCATTATGACACTGAAGACAAGAATTGGTGCTTTCAAAGAATCTGGCAAGTTGAACACATTGACAAAAATGACCTAAGCTTTTCCTATAAAGAGCATTTAAGTTATTTGGCAACCCCAGGGACCCACTGGTATTTGGAGAGGGGGTTCAGATTAAAATAATGTCAGTCACAAGCACTCAGCTCTCCCAATGGTCTCAACGTCTGTGTAACATTTGCTGTCGCTGACGGAGGTTTGATTAGCAAAGTCCACTTTCAGCTCTGATTCAACCTTAGCCTCTGAGGTCCAGAGCTGTTTTTCACACCTCAGATATCCTAAAGGCACTTACAGGTTTATCCATGACAGACCGCGTAGGCTAACTAAAATGTCAGGTGCTTTTCCTTTAGCCTCGAATTGAATCTGCTCCACGTAGGAACACTCTTATGCTAGTTTGAAGTTAATGGCTAAAATCTGAACTAAATTTAAAAATGCAATTTTTCAAACATGCAGCTTTTTCAAAAATAAATTTTCCACACCATTGCATCAAAGACTTCAGAGTATTTTTTCCTTTTGTTCTGTGAGGAGACAAGGACTATTTTAATTCCCCAGCTCTAAATTATTCTATTTTCCTGTGTGTTGTTACTATTCAGATAAGGCTGACTTTCTTTTTCATTCCTTTCTCTCACTTCAGTTATCTTCTGCATGTTTAAATAGCTAATTAGCATCAAATTACTTTTTTTAGGTTCAAGTTTGCCAACAATTTTAGGCTTTCATAATCTGCCAAAACCATTCATCTAAAGAGACTGTTTCTAACTTTCTTTTGAAAATCTAAAACACTTTTGAATATAACATAATATACAAATACAAAAGATTTTGTAGTGTGATATTTTCCTCATGGCACAGGTAAGTAGGCTACATGGCTATAGTTATTGTTTCTTGTTGACATTTTAATTTGAATGATGAGGTAGCAAAGAACAATTCCAGGGAAAAATTGTAATATATAATCTGACAACACTAACATAAAATATTTTCATTTTGTGTCTTATTCTGTAGTCCTTGTTTACATGCTTTATACGGTTTTGCTTGTTTAGTATTGTTGAAATCATTGCGTGCATGTCATTTTGCTTTTGGTAGTCTTTGACTAAAAGCTACATTATCAAAATAGTGGTTTACCCCAAACAGACAGGGTAAGAAGTCAAGAATATAACAAGAAAAACTAGTATGCTGAGATAGGGAAGAGGGTGCTGATAGGGACAAAAACATTAAAAGCTTTGGAAGAAGTCAACACTTATGAAATTGACAATTATATTTTCATTCTTTAAAATAATGTTTGGCATATGCATGAGAATATAAATGAAATGTATGTAAGTTTAAAGCATGAGTATATCATGCCTGTAATCCCAGCACTTTGGGAGGCGGAGGCAGGTGGATTGCCTGAGCTCAGGAATTCGTGACCAGCCTGGGCAACATGGTGAAACCCCATCTCTACTAAAATACAAAAAGTTAGCTGGGTGTGGTGGTGTGCGTCTGTAGTCCCAGCTACTCGGGAGGCCGAGGCAGGAGAACTGGTTGAACCTGGGAGGCAGAGGTTGCAGTGAGCTGAGATTGCGCGGCTGTACTCCAGCCTAGGCTACAGAGTGAGACTCTGTCTCAAAAAAAAAAGCAAGCATGAGTATAATGAATGCCTGGAGCCCACCACCTAACTTAAGATATTGAACAAATATCTATAATTTGCATTTACCTATGTGTTCCACTCTATGCTACCCTACTGCACACCCCCAAAGAAAACCACTCCCCTCAATTTTGTGTTATTTCTTTGCTTTTCCTCCTATGTCAGAAGTTGAAGTACTAAGTCATACAACTTCAGACATAAAACTTAAATTTAGAAAGCCAAGCCCACAGAGAACCCAGCAGCTTATAAAACTATCAAAATCCTAAAGAAAAAGCAAAGAAAAATAGAATAATGTAAACAAAAACAAAAAATCCAAAAAGCAGTCATTACAAATATAAAAGATGAAATGAATGACAAAACTAATCTGATTTAACAGTAGAAGGAAGCGAACTCACCTATTGAAGAAAAAATTCCTCAGAATGAACTTAAAAACAGACATCTAGCAATATGCCATCTAAACGAGGCATAGCTAAAATGAACTAACTCAAAACTTCAAAAGGAAATGATGATCAGAAGTTCACCAGTTAAAATACTAAGTAAGAATATGAAATAGTCAAGAGGGCTATTGAAAATGAGGGCTGCAGCCCTCAATGAGGCTTTTAAAATCATGACATTTTACAAATCAAATAGCAGAGTTTTGAAGTGTAAAAAGCCAATAAGTATCTTTGTAAATATAAGTAAAAATTGGTAATAGCACAATAGTTGTGGTAGATAATATAACCTCTCAGTTTTTGACAGATTACACAGACAGAAGAAAATGTAGAATATGAGTGATACTTGATACTGCTTTTCAAAGATATGTACCAAATCTAGGTCAGGCATGGTGGCTCACACCTGTCGTCCCAGCATGTTGGGAGGCCGAGGCGGGTGGATCGCTTAAGGTTGAAAATTTGAGATCAGCCTGGCCAACATGGTGAAACCTCGTCTCTGCTAAAAATACAAAAATTAGCTGAGCGTGGTAGCAGGGGCCTGCAATCCCAGCTGCTCGGGAGTCTGAGGCAAGAGAATCGCTTGAACCTGGGAGGTAGAAGTTGCAGTGAGCTGAGATTGTGCCGCTGCACTCCAGCCTGGGCAACAGAGTGGGACTCCATCAAAAAAAAAAAGAAAAAAAGAAAAATATGTATTTAATAGCACCCATGATAATTAAAACAAAAAATAATCAGAAAGTTATTGCTTGAAAAGAAATTAGGTAGATCTTCCAAACTTCCATATGCTATAATACTTAAGGAAGAAGTACTGATGAAGTCCAGAGAGTTATGAAGCATTGTCTGCAGAAGATAAACCACAGGGAAGTATTTTTCCCATTAACTCCTTGTTCTCTCCCATGCCTGCCGTGAATCCGAACTGGTCGCAAATGGCAGCAGACAATCCCAGGCTGTCTCTGCTGCCTTAAGTGTAACCAGTTGTCTGGCTCACTTACCTGCCACCCTCTTCTTGCATACTAAGAATTGGAGGAACTATTGTGTCACAAGCTTAGATTAATCAATGAATAAGGGACCAGAGACCATTTGAAATGACATCCTTTTAGTTTCCCACATTATGAAACCAAAGCAGGTGGTGGAACCACAGGGCCAGAGACTTCTGTTGCTCAGCTTCTGAGGTCCCTTTCCTAGTGCTCTGACGAATTCTAAGCCTCTAATGATGGTGCGGAAGTGGGGAAACCACTGCTGGTCTGCAAACTAGGAGCCATCTTTGAGGACAGGCATGGGATTCCTAACAAGTGATTTCTTGTTTAAAAATAATAAATCTACTTTTGTTTAACTGACAGGTGGCCTAGAATTGTTACTTTCGTTTTTAGAAAATCCATAAGTGGCTGTCTTAGTCCATTTGGCTGCTATCACAAAATATCATCAACTGGAAAGTTTATAAAGAACAGATATTTATTTCTCACCCTTCTGGAGACGGGGAAGTCCAAAATCAAATTTCTGGCAGACTGGGTGTCTGGTAAGGGTCCCCTTTCCGGTTCAGCAAGATGACAAGATGACACCTGCTGTTACCTGGCATGGCAAGGGAGGTCTCTGGGAAGTGTTTTATGGGAGCACTAATCCCATTCATGAGGATTCAAGACTCCATCACTTACCAGAGGGCTCACCTCCTAATATCATCTCACTGGTGATTAGGTTTTCAGTATATGAATTTTGGGAGGACACCAACATTTGGACCATAGCCGTGGAAAAGCAGACCCAGGTTTTGGACTTGGAACTGTTGCTATAAATAGAATAAGACTCTTGGGAACCTTGGTAGGAAGTGAATGTCTGTTGTATTTGGGAGAAACCTAAATCGCTGGGCCAGAGGACAGATGATGGTGAGCAGAATCATACTATGGCCCTCCAAAATCCTACCCCTGATGTATACAGCTTGTATAGTCCCCTCTCCTTAAGTGGGGGTGGAGCTAATGAAGATATGAGATGTGACTCTGTGATTAGATTACTAATCACTTGATTTTGGATTAATAAAAAATGAGATTATTCTAGGTGGACCTTCCTTAATCAGATGAGTCCTTAAAAGAGGTGGCACTGGGCACTTTCTGAAGTCAGAGAGAGAGTCAAAGCAGTAGAGATAGTCTCTTGTTGGCCTTAAGAAATAAAGTTGGTATGAGTCCTACAACCACAAAGAACTGAATTCTGCCAAGAATCTGAATGAGCTGCAGGAAGGACACTGAATTCCAAGTATGGGCACAGCCCAATGGATACCTCAATGACAGCCTCTCGAGACCCGAGCTGCGAAGCTGGCTGAGCCCTGCCTGGCCTTCCGACCTACAGGATGGAGATAATCAGTGAGAGTTATTTTAAGCCGCTATTGGTGGAAGTTTGCTGTGCAGCAACAGAAAATGAATGGAAGAAGAATGAGAAATGGCAGAATTTTGTTTTTGTTTTGTTTCTTTTTAAAAATGTATTTTTAGTTTTTTGTGCCCATAGTTATATTTTATTTCCAGTTTCCTTTTCCCTTCTCCCTATCATCCTTCCCTCTACAAATTTTCCTTTGACGTTTCTCTTTGCAAAAGTTATCAGAACCAAAATGAAGCCACTAATGTTAAGAAAACCCTGACAAACAGAGTCGAGGAAGGTCATGAAGAGAGGGCTCTCATGCTTGCATGCCTGACAGCAAAAAAGACTCTACAAAAACCACAGCCTTGCACAAAGGCCATCATAAGCTTACACAAAAAATACTCTGCAGGGTCATTTTTTCAGCAACTGCCTGTCTAACCTCAGACTGGTATCACCTATGCTATTGATTTTTTTTTTTTTTTTTTGAGATAGAGTCTCACTTTCTTGCCCAGGCTGGAGTGCAGTGGCATGATCTCAGCTCACTGCAACCTCTGCCTCGGGGTTCAAGCGACTCTCTTGCCTCAGCCTCCCAAGTAGCTGGGACTACAGGTGCCCGCCACCACTCCTAGCTAATTTTTATATTTTTAGTAGAGATGAGGTTTCACCATATTGGCCAGGCTGGTCTCCAACTCCTGACCTTGTGATCCACCCACCTTGGCCTCTCAAAGTGCTGGGATTACAAGTGTGAGCCACTGCACCTGGCCGCTATTGATCTTTTGATCTTTGTAGCCAAGGATAATTATTTAAACATAATTATGTAATTCTTCTCATTTTGTTCTTTAAAAATGTTTGTCTGCTTTTATCTCCTTGAATACTGAATACACACCTAATTTACTATGGCACAGATATTTCCATTGCAACACTCTATTTCCAAATAAATTTCTTTTGGAGAACCTCTCTCTGTTTGTCATTTAAGTTGACATCTTCCTATTCAGATTTGATCCATGTGTCCATCAGGATATATGATTGTATCATAGCCAGACACCTGTGTAATCAGTGCAGTTGAAAGGGCCCTGGCCTGAGGCACAGAGGAATCACAGAATGTTCCTCCCTTAGCTAACCCAGGGATTTGAGCAGCACACACAGAACTCATTTGCAAACGAGGCCAGAAGATGTCTAGAGGCCCTATTTACACAAATGCTGTATGATTCTGTGAATGCCCACGTCTGTGTGTGAAAAGGGTGGTGACACTGTCTCTGGGATGCTTTGAAGGGTGGTATAAATGGGTGCAGTCAATTTGTCTTGAACTTGCAGCCACATCCCCTGGAACAGGCTCATGATGTTCCTTAATCACACCACAGCCTCATTGGAGATCCTTATTTAAGCGATGAGGATGGAGCGCTCATCCTTGGCAATCTCTGATGTACCTTTCCTGTGACATTGTTCCACTTTTTTTTTTTTTTAAACAATAACATGGAAGAACGCTAAAATAATAAGTGTCAGAAAAACTTGGAAGAACTCCATGTGAGAGGAATTGTCTATTGTGATCATCTCCTTTCGGGAATTAGAATTAGCCTCTAGCAATTCTACCAATGTGTAATCAGCATTACTTTTTTTAAGTTCTAGAGATTAGAAGACGCAAAAATCAGACCCTCAAGTAGCTTACATTCTATTTGGGTAAGGTGTGTATCTGACTGTAAACAACTGTAAACAAATCAGATTTTAAAACCATAAGAGAAATGTAAGCAATGTATTACAGTGGTTCAGAAGAAGGAGATTTTAGGGTTGAGACGTCACAGTGTTCTTAAACTTGTCACCAGTTTGTGGATGTGAAATAATTGAGAGTTGTTGGAAGAGGGAAGATGATTTTGGAGACGGCTGTTGGACAAAGTCAAAGTCACTATTCCTTAGCTGTGGAAGGCTTCTTTTTTTTGAAGACAGAGTCTCACTCTGTTACCCAGATTGGAGTGTAGTGGTGCCATCATAGTTCACTACAACCTTGACCTCCCAGGCCCAAGCAATCCTCCAACCTCAGCCTCTCAAGGAGCTGGAACTACAGGCATGTGCCACCATGCCCAGCTAATGAAAAATTGTTTTTGGTAGAGATGGGGTTTCACCAACGTTGCCCAGGCTAGTCTCGAACTCCGTGCCTTGAGCAATCCACCTGCTTTGGCTTCCCAAAGTGTTGGGATTACAGGAGTGAGCCACAGCCCCCGGTTTCATTTCCTAGCTATGGGAAGGTTGGGAGTGGTGCTTTCTCCTTCAAACGATGAGCCTGAGGTGTCCCCTGCAGTTTGAGGTATTGTCTGGTTCACCCTGAGAAGCATAAAGGGGCAGAAACTGAGGTAGGCTAGCTTCCCTGCCACTGCAGAAAAGAAGAAATTACTTAAGTATGATCTGCATTACTGATTGGTTGAGACAAAGCATTATGAATAGGCCAGACATGGTAACGCAAGGGCATGCAGTGTATTTTTTTAATATCATGTTCAACGGAGCTACCTAGAAAGGGAGACCTCATCTTGCAGAAAAAATTTGGAAGTGCTAAATGTTTAGGGCTAGAGAAGTTCTCAGTTGTTTTTGGTCTTAGGACATCTACACATTTAAAAATAACCACAGACTCTAAAGTCATAGCTATTATATGAGTCATAGCTATTAATTCTTTTTTTTTTTTTTTTTTGCGACAAAGTTTCACTCTTGTTGCCCAGGCTGGGGTGCAGTGGCACGATCCCAGCTCACTGCAACCTCCACCTGCCAGGTTCAAGCAATTCTCCTGCCTCAGCCTCCCAAGTAGCTGGGATTATAGGTATACGCCACTATTCCCGGCTAATTTTTTATATTTTTAGTAGAGACGAGGTTTCTCCATGTTGGTCAGGCTGGTCTTGAACTCCCAACCTCAGGGGATCCACCTGCCTCGGCCTCCTAAAGTGCTGGGATAACAGGTGTGAGCCACTGCGCCCGACCCTATTAATTCTTACTATGTTAAAATTAAAAACATTAAATGTTCATTTATTTATTTAAAATAGCAGCAATAAATTCATTAAATGCTAGCATAAATAACATTTATAAATGAAAAATAGCTAATCTCCCCAAACAAACAAAAAACATATTCCTAGAGAAGCATGGTGTTGCTTTACATTTTTGCAAATCTCTTTATTGTCTGGCTCACAGAAGACTGCTGGATTCTGCTTCTGCCTTCAGTCTGGTACAGTATGTTGCTTTAGTTGAAGAACAGGAAGAAAGTTCACCCTCACAGAGATATGTTGTTAGAAAAGAGAGGAGTATTTGAAAGGTCTTTTCAGATAATTCTGAATATATCATATGACCTCTGGAAAACATTACTGTTACACTTGTGAGAGAAAGAAAGTTAAAAAGTCAGATGTTATCTTACTATGTTTATGAAAATGGTTTTGACCGCTTCATAATCCCTATTCAGGAAAACAATAGGATGTTTTAGAGTTAGCAGTATCGGCACCAAACCCAATTAGTCTATCTTTTATTAATTCTGTCTTTTGAAGCTTGTCTCCACTCAAGATCCTCTTCTGTCTTGGGGAAGAGGATCTTGATTGGAGACAAGGTTGAAAAGACAGAATTGAGGTGATATTGAACAAGTCTGAGCTGTTCATGCTCAATTTGCTAGGCAGTGAGGACTGATGAGAGCCATGTGAGTGGGATCTGCTTTACGTAAAGTGGCTTTTCTCCTTTCCATGGAGAGTAGAGGCCATTCATAACAGAGACCGTCAAACAGGCAGCATGTTTAACAAAGCTTTTATCTTTTTCTCCAGGGATATTTCTGAGCCTTTTGGCTCTACATAAAATTTGTCTTTCTACCCTGCCTTCAGATACTGGGGCTTACTCTGTCCAATTCTGTCCACAGCAAACCTTGCCTCTGCAGGGCATGCAAAATACTGTCAGAGGGAAAGTCCACTGTGTGCTGAGTTCCACTCTGAGGAAGGCAGCCTCTAATCACACTCCCAGAGTGCTTCTTTGTCCTTTTCATTCCGAGTCTGTGAATATGCTCTCTCCCTACCCAACTTTTCTTTACCTGCAATTGCCTCCCAAATTTCAGGAGTCTGGAGCATGTGAAAGCCTCATTAGAGCTGCTTCAGGGACCACCAGATCAGAGACAATAAATAGGCCCAGAGACAAGCAAATTAAATTAGAGGCTTGTTAGAGAGTCAGGGCATAGTGTGTACCTTGCTTCTTCCATTGTCACCCTTGAAGAGAGATGCCTGGCTATTCCTGGACACGGCCAATGAGACTTACGGGAATAAGCCATCCTGGCTCATTTTCAGAGAAGAGCTCATGTAACAAGTGCTGCACCTGAAAATGACCTGAAGAGCTCTGCTTCGTATGCAGAAAAAACTCTCTTATTAAGCCTGTTTATTAGTAAAGGAGTGGGTAGGCAGGAGGGTTTGCTAATGCTTACGCCAGGCACTATAGCAAATCATCTCATGTAGTCCTAAGCACAATTAGGGAGCTAGATTTTCTTACCCTCATATTGCAGATGAGAAAAGTAAAATGCCGAGAGATTAAATGACTTGTCCAAGCCACACCACTAGTAAATGATAGAGCTGCACATCTGACACAGGTCTCTTTGGAGCCAAAGGCCCTTCTTCCCGTGGTGCCATACTGCCTTTGCTTTACGGTGTCACCATGCTGCCCAAATGTACAATATCCTCCACTGCTTTGTTGTTGATAAGTTTAGTGTCCTTATTAAGAAGAAACTACTTGACAAGAAGATCAGGTCAAGGTTATGCTTAAAGTTTATATTTTTATTTTTATGTTTTAAGACCGAGTCATGCTCTTGTCGCCCAGGCTGGAGTGCAATGATACGATCTCGGCTGACTGCAACCTCTGCCTCCTGGGTTTAAGCGATTTTCCTGCCTTAGACTCCCAAGTAGCTGGGATTACAGGCGCCTGCCACAATTCCCAGCTAATTTTTGTGTGTGTGTGTTTGTTTGTTTGTTTGTTTGTTTGTTTATTTATTTATTTTTAGTAGAGATGGGTTTTCGCCATGTTGGCCAGACTGGTCTCGAAGTCCTGACCTCGTGATCCACCCACCTCGGCCTCCCAAAGTGCTGGGATTACAGGCATGAGCCACCGTACCAGGCCTTTCTTAAAGTTTGTTACTCTGATTTTAGGGATGCTGCTTTTCATGTTTGCTTTTAAATTTGGAAGGTGGTAGAGGAAGAAAAGCTGGGGTTGCTTATTTTTATAAATTGATTCAGAAAATTGTTTTCTCCTTTCAGGAAAAAGAAACGTGTGTGTGGAAAAAATAATTCCCTCCTTCCTTCCTTTTTCTTCCCTTCCTCCTTCCCTTCATATCTCTTTTTTTCAGATTTCTTTAAGCTTTTTTTGTATTAAAAGTTTCAGAAAAGTACAGATAATAATATAATGAATACCTGTGTAGCCACAAATTCTCCTCTCTAGATAAAAACAAGTTAGCTCTAAGAATACTTCTTCCATGCCCTTTCTACTTGTCCCATAGAATAGAGGAATCATTTCCTGACTACAGGGTTGAATTCAGATCTGATTTTAGCTCCTGCACTGGCAGACACTTCGTTTCTAATAAGATAAGCTCTTCCTGGTGTTTCAATTTCTTTTCCTCCATCCACTTACCTCCTTTTTATTCTGAAACATGGGAAATCTCCTTGGTACCCATCTTCATAGGGCTGTTTCGAGAATTAATGAGCTGAGAGGTGCCATCTTGAGCTGCTTTAGAGAAAAAAAAATTAACGCACAGCCTATTTCTCCTGCTTCAATGTATTTTTAGAATGAGAGGCTGTCTTATTCTCTCACCCATACTCGTTCTCAACAGACACCACTCCAGGATTTATTGAGGGATAGAAACTGGGACATAGTTTCTAACTGAATAATGATAATAAGAAAAGATTCAGGGCCATTCTTAAACATTATAAAATATGAAGAATAACTGATAATGAAAATAATGAAAATGATAAAGCAGAACTAGTTATTTCCATTATCAACCAGCAAGCAAATACAAGGCACTATAAAGTTATTTCCTGCTTCACCATGCATTTGCTCCTTCACTTTTGGGCTTTGCAGAAAAATTTAATTCATATGATGCTACAAAAGCAGTAAAAGGAAAGGCATCCCAGCCCAGCCTTTATTAGCTGCATGACCTTAGGCAAGTTACTTCCACTTTCTAAGCCTCACTTTCCTGCTGTGTAACAGGGACAGAGTGAGGGTAGTCCCTCTATTGGGGTGCCGTGAGAATCAAAGAAATAACTCATGCACAGAGCCGCAAACAGTGCCCGGCTCCTGATTCACTGAACAGTGTTAGGTGAAGGGATGCCGTGGATTCTGCAGCTGATGACCACACTTTTAGCGGTTGTTGTGGGTGAAATTTACAAGTGGCCCTTCCACCAAGCTGCTCCATGGCCAGGAAGATTCCCCCCAATATGGGATTCCAGAGCAGCTTGGCTCCCAGCACAGGGGCCAGACAGGGAACGACTTTGCCCGGATTCCCCCTCCGACAAGGCTTGTTGTCCCAGCTGTGGGGAGCGTGGTTAGCACTCACCCTTCAGCTGTCAGCTCTCTCAGGGTCTGCTCAGCTACCTGGACCTGCCTTGCCTGAGACTTCCCCTTCCCAGGGCCGCCTGTATCAGGTAGGACTGAATGACACAGGGGCTATTTTGACCCAACATGGGACTATTCTGATGGGCACCAGTGGGCTCTGGAGCTCCCCATGGGTTTGTTAAGGATTTACGGGATCTTCACTAAGTGCTTTCTTAGTGACAAAAGGCAAGTGGAGGCCTTTGAAACTATTGTCCCTGGTTAAGAAAGTAAATTAAAACAGTATCTCCTTCCGGTGTTAGGTGGGGGAGGGATGGAAGAGAGTAGTATCAACCTTCCGGATGTAAAGGATGCAAAGGTGATCCCCACCCTATCTCTGTTGAATTCATCAGTCTGGCCCTGCAGAAGCTGGATGGACCCTGCAAGCCCAACCAAGCGGTAGCCCCAATCCAAGCTGTCATTCTGAATATGGCACCTCCACTGGCTCAGGTTCATGCAGCTTCTGGTACTTTGTGGCTGTTACGTGTCCAGTGCATTTATTTTTGTCCCACTTATAAAAGACAATCTGAAATAATTTCAGATCTAATGGAATGACCACTGTATATATGGTATATTATACAGTATATGTGTGTATATTTACAGTTTGTACCATGACTGTGCTCACTCTCCTGCCCTCTGCAATACAGACCTCATTCATCTGGACATCCGCTATATGAAAAAGATGATGTCAACCAGTCTGGATGAGCAAGAGGTGGCTAACATGCTGGAGGCCCTTGTAAGATACATGCACTCCAGATAGTGGGAGAGAAATCTAAGATTGAGGGGGTGTCCATATTGGCTCCATTTTTAGGTACCTGGGGTTCACAGGTACATTGGAATATCCCCTCTAAACTAGAAGATAAATAATTAAATCTTGCATTTCTTATCAAGAAGCAGTGAGTAGAACACCTGGTGGGCCTCTTTATGTTTTAAAGGTAGTACAGTCCACACCACGCTGGGTGATACAAAGGTGGCAGCTTTGAGTATAGAGCCCAGGGCAGGAGTGAGCTGTGTCACAGGTCCGGGCTGTGATCAAGCAGTTCTGAGGACAGGGCCATCCATGTATCAGAGATGGAAAAAGACACTGCAGAGTCTGTGGTAAGCCTCAGAGACAGCATCACAGTGCAGGCTCTCAGAGTTCTGGAATGTGGATACACCATCTCCCAAAGAGAATTACACACCCTTCTGAAGAACAACTCCCGGCCTGCTGCGGGGCCCTCGAGATGGAGAATTGACCCTGACTGTGGACACCCAATGACCATGTGGCCAGAATTGCTTGTCAGGAGCTAAACCCTACCAGGCCATGGAGTCACAAGGGGGAGTGGGTCCGGCAACAATATGTTATAAGATGATGTGGCCCATTGGGCATCGAGCAGAGCAGGACCACAGGGCACGGGCAAGCTGCTTGAGCAGGTACCCTGGACTCCCACAACATCCATTGCTGTGGTTCTAGCCCCTCTCCCTTAGCTCATGCCTGTGATTGTTGGGGTATTAATCCTATTGTTAACTGAAAAATCACAAGATCTATAAATTTGGAAGGAGACTATTTCTCTTTCTTTCTTTCTTTTTTGTTTTTGAGACAGAGTCTTGCTCTGTCACCCAGGCTGGAGTACAGTGGTGTGATCTCGGCTTATTGTAACCTCCACCTCCTGGGTTCAAGTGATTCCCCTGCCTCAGCCTCCTGAGTAGCTGAGATGACAGGTGCCTGCCACCACGCCTGGCTATATTTGTATTTTAGTAAAGACAGGGTTTCACCATATCGGCCAGGCTGGTCTTGAACTCCTGACCTCAAGTGATCCACCTACCTCAGCCTCCCAAAGTGCTGGGATTACAGGCATGAACCACCGTGCCCGGCCTAGGAGACTATTTCTTATAAAGGGTTACAGCCTACAACATGGCCATTTCTACAGGCTGGGAAGGATATCTCCAGCTGAAGCCAGAAATAGGCACTTTGAGGAATTAGAGGGTGGCACAGGGGTTTATGTTGAACAGGTAGGATAAACACACACATTTAACAGGTTACAGGAGGACCCGTGAGTATTCATGAGTGGAGTCCTTATGCTTCTGTGTTGAACAAACAAGTATGTTATGTGCTGTGCGTCCTATGGTTACTTTGGGGTGGAGACTTAACATTTAAATGTATTATAATGAAGCCTTTGACATCAAAAGGTGAAGCAAGGATGTGAAGGCTGAAGTGTGTAGCCTCTATAAACCGGCCAGAATTAGCCTGTGGTCAGTGTTTCTTTTTATTTTTCTTTTCCTTTTTTTTTTTTTTTTTTTAAGTTGTACTTTAAGTTCTGGGATACATGTGCAGAATGTGCAGGTTTGTTACATAGGTATACACGGGCCATGGTGGTTTGCTGCACCCATCAACCCACCATCTACATTAGGTATTTCTCCTAATGCTTTCCTTCCCCCTTTTCCCCATCACCTGACAGGCCCCGGTGTGTGATGCTCCCCTCCCTGTGTCCATGTGCTCTCAGTGTTCAACTCCCACTTATGAGTGAGAACATGCGGTGTTTGGTTTTCTGTCCCTGTGTTTGCTGAAGATGATGGTTTCCAGTTTCATCCATGTCCCTGCAAAGGACATGAACTCATCCTTTTTGATGGCTGCATAGTATTCCATGGTGTATATGGGCCACATTTTCTTTATCCAGTCTATCATTGATGGGCATTTGGGTTGCTTCCAAGTCTTTCCTATTGTGAACAGTGCTACAATAAACATATGTGTGCATGTGACTTTATAGCAGAATGATTATAATCCTTTGCGTATATACCCAGTAATGGGATTGCTGGGTTAAATGGTATTTCTGATTCTAGATCCTTGAGGAATCACCACACTGTCTTCCACAATGGTTAAACTAATTTACACTCACACCAACAGTGTAATAGCTTTCCTATTTCTCTGCATCCTCTCCAGCATCTATTGCTTCCTCACTTTTTAATGATTGCCATTCTAACTGGTGTGAGATGGTATCTCATTGTGGTTTTGATTTGCATTTCTCTAGTGACCAGTGATGATGAGCTTTTTTTCATATGTTTGTTGGCCACGTAAATGTCTTCTTTTGAGAAGCGTCTGTTTATATCCTTCACACACTTTTTGATGGGGTTGTTTTTTTCTCGTACATTTGTTTAAGTCCCTTGTAGATTCTAGATATTAGCCCTTTGTCAGATGGATAGATTGTAAAATTTTTCTCCCATTCTGTAGGTTTCCTGTTCACTTTGATGCCAGTATCTTTTGCTGTGTAGAAGCTCTTTAGTTTAATTAGATCCCATTTGTCAATTTTGACTTTTTTTGCCATTGCTTTTGGTGTTTTAGTTATGAAGTCTTTGCCCATGCCTATGTCCTGAATGGTATTGTCTAGGTTTTCTTCTAGGGTTTTTATGTTTTGTGTTTAAGTCTTTAATCCATCTTGAGTTAATTTTTGTATAAGATGTAAGGAAGGGATTCCGTTTCAGTTTTCTGCATATGGCTGCCAGTTTTCCCAACACCATTTATTAAATAGGGAATCCTCTCCCCATTACTTGTTTTTGTCAGGTTTGTCAAAGATCAGATGGTTGTAGATGTGTGGCACTGTTTCTAAGGCCTCTGTTCTGTTCCATTGGTCTATATACTTGCTTTAGTACCAGTACCATGCTGTTTTTGTTACTGTAGGCTTGTAGTATAAAGTGAGGTAGTGTGATGCCTCTCGCTTTGTTCTTTTTGCTTAGGATTGTCTTGGCAATGCGGGCTCTTTTCTGGTTCCATATGAAATTTAAAGTAGTTTTTTCTAATTATTGAAGAAAGTCAATGGTAGCTCGATGGGGATAGCATTGAATCTATACATTACTTTGGGCAGTATGGCCATTTTCACGCTACTGATTCTTCCTATCCGTGAGCATTTGGGTATGTCTTTATAGCAGTGTGAAAATGGACTAATACAGCAGGAATTTGTTCTGCTGTGGCATCTACTAGCGCCAATTATTTCCTCTCCTTTTCCATGCATTCCTTTTTCTCTCTGTTTAAATGACCTGTTGTGCCTTTGTGCTGTGTGTTAAAACCGTGAGCTGGCCTGAGGTTCTTCTGGAAGCACATGGTATATAAATCATCAAATAAATACAGATAAGCCATCTTTCCCCCTCCTACTTCCTAAATAGAAAATAGCCAGAGTAGTTTATTTTAGAGATAAGGAAACTGAAAGATTTTGAGAAAAGAGAAGTGAGCAAATTAGAGATAACTGCTAGGCCTTCTGCAGAACGATCTCATTGTTTATAGTGTCCATAGGCGCTTGACCCTAAAAAAGAGGGATTCAAGGTACCCAACCCATTGCCAGTGTTGCTTCTGGGACGAAGAGGAACTGTTTCCATCTGACATAAAAGGGGTCCCCTTGTCTGCTTTTCTGTTTCATTTTTATTTTTTTGGATCAGTTCAGCAAAAGACATGTCAGTATATACTCTGTATTTACACCATTGTCTTTGACAGTGAAGTGTCTGAAAAAGAAGTATTTTTTGGCTAATTTTCCTCCTTGGCAGCAATCACAGTTATATTGATATATCAGTTTCCTCTGGTGAAAGAGTTTATTTTTTAGGTATATAATTTTCAAAAGAAATGATAACTTGCCTTTCGCTTCCTGAGACTGTTAACATATTTGCATGGATAACTGGTGTTTGGGAGCCATGAGTTCAGGCTGTTTCCATGTGTGGATAGGGGCCTCCATCCCAGAGTCTCCCTGTTCTGTTCCGTGGTCACAGAGTTCGCCATAGGCCTAGGTAACCCTCTTGTTCACAACCAGGTGTGCGGCTGGGGGAGGAAAATACCCAGTTCTCTGAATTTGTGCTCAGAGTGATTCCAGAAACCTGAGGGCAGTCCTGCTGAGGGAAGACAGAGACCCTCTCATACTGTTTTATACTCAGAAAAGGAAAGAGAAGCGAAACTAAAGGCAGGTAGCCCAGTGCCTAGGAACCAGACCAGAAACCAGGCCTGGGCCTGCTTGACCTAAGCCTGGTCATTAAAATTGGACCCCTGACCCAGCAACTGATGTTATCTGTAGATTCCAGACATTGTATGGAAGGCCATTGTGAAACCTCCCCTTCTGTTCTGTGTCACTCTGACCACCGGTGCTTGCAGCTCCTGTCACCTAACCCCTGGCTTGCCCAATCGATCACGACCCTCTCACGTGGACCCCCTTAGAGTTGTGAGCCCTTAAAAGGAACAGAAGTTGAGCACCTGACAAGCTCGGATTTTAAGATGCTAGCCTGCCAATGCTCCCAGCTGATTAAAGCCACTCCCTTCACTATCTCGGTGTCTGAGGAGTTTTGTCCGTGGCTCGTCCTGCTACATTTCTTGTTTCGCTGACCGGGAAGTGAGGTGATTGGCGGATGGTCCAGGCAGCTCCTTAGGCGACTTTAGCCTGCCCTGTGGAACATCCCTGTGGGAGACTCCAGCCAGCCCGAGTGACACGGATCCTGAGAGGGCTCCCGGGTAGGCATTTGCCCCAGGGGGACGCCTCGCCAGAGCAGTGCGTGGCAGGTCCCCATGGAGGATCAATGCAGTGGCTGAACACTGGGAAGGAACTGGCACTTGGAGTCAGGGCATCTAAAACTTGGTAAGACTAGTCTTTGGAACTTGCCCACTCCATTTGAGTGGAAGCGTGGCCTGATCACCCATGGTGTGCCTTTATCAGCACTTTGGTTTTGACTTGGTTTGAATGCTTGACAGGGCTGGTCTTGGGAACTTGCCTACTCCATTTGAGTGGAAGCGTGGCCTGATCACCCATGGCATGCCTGTACCGGCACTTTGGTTTTTGTTTTTGACTTGACTTGGATTGCTTGATACTTTGGTTTTGGTTTTGACCTGGCTTGGATTTCTTGATACTCTGATTTTGGTTTTGATTCTGGTTTGACATAAACTGTAAAAGCGTGTGTGTGTGCCCTTTTTACCCGTTCTTTGTTTTGTAGTGTGTGTGGTGTGAGCATGGTGTTTTGTCTCGAGGAGACATGGGTCAGGCACGGTTAGCCCACCCCACTAGGAACTATGTTGAAAAATTTCAAGAAAGGATTTAAGGGAGATTATGGTGTTACTATGACACCAGGAAAACTTAGAACTTTGTGTGAAATAGACTGGCCAGCATTAGAGATGGGTTGGCCATCAGAAGGAAGCCTGGACAGGTCCCTTGTTTCAAAGGTATGGCACAAGGTAAGCTGTAAGCCAGGGCACCCAGACCAGTTTCCGTACATAGACAATTACAGCTGGTTTTAGACCCCCTCCCTCCCACTCCACAGTAGTTAAGAGAACAGCAGCATAAGCAGCTGGTAGAGGCAAGGAAAGACCAGCAGAGAGAAAGAGAGGAAAGAGACAGAAAGAAAAAGAGGCAAAGAGAGAGAGAGGAAAAGACAGAGAGGAAGAGATAGAGAGACAAAGGAGGAGTCGAGAAAAGAGAAAGAGAAATATACAAGTAGTTAAGAAAAAATCAGTATACCCTATTCCTTTAAAAGCCAAGGTAAATTTGAAACCTATAATTGACAATTAAAGGTATTCTCTGTAACCCAGTAACACTCTAATAACACTTTGTTGTCAGTGTAAACAAGGGCGTATCCTGAAAGCACTGAGGCCTTCCTATCAAAAACCCTTCACCCAGTAACCCGCGGATGGCCCAGATGCATTCAATCTGTAGTGGCAGCTGCTTTGCTAACAGACCAAAAAAAAAAAAAGTCATCTATACCAATTCTAAGTTAATTTAGACTAAACAAGGTCTTATTAATAGCAAAGGATAATTGAAACACCAAACTTACAAGGTTTTCAACAAAAGTAAAGTTTGTTAAAAGTTAACAGTGTAACATGTATTATAGTAACTTCTAATCTTGTGGCCTTAGACAGTCTAGTCCACAGACATAAAGAAAGTTCGCTAAAAAAAAAAAAAAAAAAAATGGTTATCTTCAAAAAAAAAGAAAAAAGGGGGGAGGCAGAATTTATATAAAAAGAGTGTTATATGGTAAATTCTTGTCCTGAAATAAATTAACTGGTTGTTTAAAGAAAGAAATGTTTGTAATAAGTCAGAAAGTTGAGACATGTCGAAGAATTGTCTGTGAAAGTTGTGAAAGAAACAATGTTATAAAAATTTTTATGCAAAAAATGTTGTATAATTTAAAAGCAATAAGGCCTCCTGAGTACTATTGAAGAAACACTTTATGTGCAAGGTGTATAAGGAAAGTAACATATACCTTTGGTAAGAAGACTACAAGGAGGCATAAGAATGTAGATTTTTATCTACATTAAATGGTTGAAAAAATTATTGTTTTGAAAGTTTAAGCAAGTTTTAAAACGTTAATTTTAAAGAAAATTCTGTGTGTAAACATATTAGCTAAAGTTAAAAAGGTATCATCCAGTTTTCGTGTGAACTGGACATTAAAGTAAAAATGCAACAGGTTTTTCTTAAAGCACCAACCTGCTCTTTAACAAAAATTATAAAAGGTTAAAAAGAGTCTATAAAATCTTACCTTATGGTCAAACATTAAAAATTAGATAAATATGTCTACAAGGTTTTATTAAAATTAAGTTTAACATTAATAACACACTAATATAAAGGTAAAATTTAGCGTATCTACTATAAGAATCCTACAAAAAGCATTGTTAAATGTAAAATGGTATTTGGCTTTCTCTGGCTTAAAAACTAATAAAAATAGGTGCTAAAGGAAACATTCATTTTACTAGAAGATCATAAAAGTTAAAAACTTAAACTTTGGCAATTAAGACAGCATACCAAGATGCAAATGCCTGGTTGAAATGGATCAAATATTCCATCCACACGTTAAACAAAAGCAATTGTTATGCTTGTGCACATGCCAGGCCAGAAGCCCTGATTGTCCCCCTTCCACTAAGGTGGTCCTCCAGTCGACCAGGCATGGGCTGCATGGTAGCTCTTTTCCAGGATTCTACAGTCTGGAGTAATAAGCCATGCCAACGTCTCTCTGCTATATCCCAAAGTCTGGCACCCTATGGGTCAGCCCCCGAGGGCCATCCAGCCTCCGTCTCCCAACACTAAGTTCACTTCATGTCTCTCACAACAGCATTAGGACATAGGTGAGTGTTGACAGAGAGGCACTGATACAACCGGGTAGGAAATGTTGGAACGTGGTCACTGGTTTATGCAGTTTACTTGTGCCTGATGGTCCTGCTTGTGCCAAATCCTAGGTGTTCCTCCTCCATTGTACAAAGGATTGCTGCTGTGCCCCCTGATTTTATGACTTGATTGGTCTGATAGCTCAGCTCATGATGGGAAATTCTGGCTGCATGGCCACTTGATGATCTAAGGTCAGAGCTCAGTCTCTAGGAAAGGACCCCTTAGTCTTCCAGAAGATATTTTCAAGTGGTCCACCATCCTAGGAGTCCACCCTGAAATTCTCCCATGGGAGTTGCCAGATTCCCCAATTCAGTGTCTTTATCTACCACAGATACCACAAACACCATGGGATCTTCTGGCCCTGTTGCAGGACTCTATCTTGCTCTGGGCTCCATTTAAAATGGTCAGATTTCTGAATCTACTAATCAATGAGCTGGAGTAGTATTCTCGAGTTTGGTATATGCTACCTGAAAACCCGAAAAAGCCTCCCAAGAATTGTACTTCTTTCTTAGTGGTAGGAGGTGTAAGATGTAGTACTCATTCTTTATCTTGGAGGAGAAAATATCCTAGCATGCCCCAGACCACTGGATCCCCAAATACTCATGAATGTGGGAGGTCTCTGAATCTTTGTAGGGTTTATCTTTCACTCTCTGGATTGTATTTGTCTTCGTACATCTGGGGAACCTGCCACTTTCTGCCTATCCCATCCAATGAACATGATGTTATCAACATAGTGGGCCAGTGTGCTGCTCTGTGGAATGTGTGGACAAAAAAAATCTCTCTTCAGACAATATTATTAAGAAAACAGGGGTGTTAATAGCCCTGGGACAAGACTAGGAGTGTAAACTGCTCCTGATCCTCTTTCCTGATGGAGTATTGAACAGAATGGAATTACCAGATCAGCAAACACATCCCATGTGAGACGCTGATCTGTTCTAGAAAGGATAACATTTCCAACGCAGAAGCCACACTTGGGCTACTTCTGTTTTTTGAGTCGGAGTCTCGCTCTGTCGCCAAGGCTGGACTGCAGTGGCACGATCTTGGCTCACTGCAACCTCCGCCTCCTGGGTTCAAGCAATTCTCTGCCTCAGCTTCCTAAGTAGCTGGGATTACAGGCGCCTGCCACCATGCATAGCTAATTTTTTGTATTTTTAGTAGAGACGGGGTTTCACCATTTTGGCTAGGCTGGTCTTGAACTCCTGACCTTGTGATCCACCCGCCTCGGCCTTGCAAAGTGCTGGGATTACAGGCGTGAGCCACTGCGCCCGGCCTGGGCTACTTCTTGATTAAGTTTGTGGATGCCTACCATGTTCCACCATGACCCATCTGTTTATTTAAGGGGCCAGACTATGGAATTAAGTGGGGGAAATGATGAAGTCCACCACCATTGCAAGCTTTACGACTTTGAGGGTGGCACCAATCTGCCATTCTGCTCAGAACATGGTATCACCACAGTCTTGGTGGGAGAGAGGAAGGGACAGTGTGGGTGGCTTCCTGGCTTTTCCTACTGACAACTCTTATTTCATACTTAAGGAACTCTGCCATTTGTCAAGTCCATCCTTTACATCCCTATGCATTTGGAAACTGGGGAGATTACCACCATGAATGGGCCAGAGCCAGGACTTTGCTCATCACCTGCCCTCTATAGACATTCAAGCTGATATAGGGGAACTTGATGACTCTTTGGATCCTGGGGCAAAGGCCAGAGAAGATGCTGTAACGAACAGGATAGGCCTGTTGGGGGAAAATAGAACATTAGAGGAGTCACTTTTGTATAGATAGGCATTGCAGGTGAAACTCCTGTTACCTTAGTGAGTACAGAAAGTGCTTACTGAGTACAGAAACTGTCGTACCTTAGTGAGTACAGGACTAAAACACAGGAGTTCTGCTTCCAACTCACCAGAGCGACACCGCTTCCATAGGAGGGCTCTATCTACTTACCTTCTGCACCTGTCCCTTTGTTGCGGCCAGTGTCAGTGTTTATGAGAAAGGAGGGGAGAGCCTTGGCATTAGGTGGACAACTCGCCGTCTGCAACCCTGGGGATTATAGTATTCTGAATGGTGAGTTTTTCAAGGTGGCCGAGAATTTAACACTGTGTACCCCAAAACTTTAAAACAGTTTTTAAAAGATTTATTGAAATCTTTCTAAATGACATTGGAAAACACCCATGTCTGTCACCAACGGACATCCTTCACAGGAAAAAAGTGCTTGCATTTTTTCCTCCATAGCTCATTTTTACCAATTCTGTTTTTTTTTTTTTTTTTTTTTAAATCACTTCTGTTGAGGTCTCTTTTGCCTTACGGAACACTAATGAGCTTAAATTTCCAGGCAGAGTTTAATCGGAAGTGTCTATTGCCATCTGAGCAGGTAAAACCCAAAGTAAAACTGCTTTCTCATAATCTTTTCAGATCCTTGTTTGCTTATCTTTTCTACCATTATAAAGCTGTGTGCTAAGACAGAAAAGAATGTAAACAGAAAGTGATTCTAGCAGGGCAGAAAAACAAAAATAAATTATCCTCTAGTAAAGAAGACTTCTGGTTCATGCTGAAAGGCTCCTAAAATCGGTATGTGTCTTAAGCCCAAAGAGCTTTTATTTATTTACTTAAAAAATTTTTAGGGAGCTAACCCAACATTATGGCTTTATTATTTACACATGTGTCAAACAAAGTAGCAATAGACAACAAAGAGATGATGTTGGCATATACAATGTCGTATTCGTTTTCTTTTCCTGCCATAACAAGTTACCAAAAATTAGTGTCTTAAAACAATGCAAAGCGGTCAGAAGTTCAAATACAGGTCCCACTGGACTAAAATCAAGGTGTCGGTAGGGCAGAGTTCCTTCCGGAGGCTCTAGGGGAGAATCTGTTTCCTTGGCTTTTCCACCTTCCAGAAGCCACCCACAGTTCTTGGCTCCTGGCCCCTTCCTCCATCTTCAAAGCCAGGAATAATGAGTCAAGTCCTTTTTACATTGCGTCTCCCTGAGCCTGTTTCCATCAGCACATCTCTCTCTGACTCAGCTAAAAAAGATTCTCTCCTCTAAGGACTCAGGTGATTAGATTGGAACTATCCAGATACTACAGGATAATCTTCTCATCCCAAGGTCCTTATCTTAATCACAGTTTTAGAGTCCCTTCCGACATGTAAGGGGACATATTCACAGATTCCAGGGATTACGACATGGACATCTTTGGGGAGCTCTATTCTGTTCACCACAAATACCTTCCAGTTCAGTCCTATTGGGGTACATCAGGCAAACATCCTCATGGCCTCTTAGAAGGGTCCTGTTCCCACGCAATTCAGTGTCAGTCATGCTCAGCTTGGGAGGGAAATCCCTCCACAGCTAAATCATTAAATATCACCTCAGGGCAAACCGCTAAATGCCCCCTCCTCCTAACAAAGTTTGATCTGGTTTAACCATAATCACTTGACTGACTGCTCTCATCCAGATGTGTCAAGCTGACTCATTTTTATTTTTCATTTATTTATTTATTTATTTATTTTGAGATGGAGTCTCGCTCTGTGGCCCAGGCTGGAGTGCAGTGGTCCAATCTCGGCTCACTGCAAGCTCCGCCTCCCGGGTTCACGCCATTCTCCTGCCTCAGCCTTCCGAGTAGCTGGGATAACAGGCACCCGCCACCACGCCCGGCTAATTTTTTTTGTATTTTTAGTAGAGACAGGGTTTCACTATGTTCGCCAGGATGGTCTCAATCTCCTGACCTCGTGATCCACCCACCTTGGCCTCTCAAAGTGCTGGGGTTACAGGCATGAGCCACTGTGCCCAACCAAGTCGACTCACTTTTCTTTTTCTTTTTTTAAATAAATAATTTCAACTTTTATTTTAGATTCAGGGGGTACACATGCAGGTTGTTACATAGGTATATTGAATGACTCTGAGGTTTGGGTTACAATTGATCCTGTCATCCAGGTAGTGAGCATAGTATCCAGTAGGTAGTCTTTCATCCCTTACCCCACTCCCTGCTCTCCCTCTTGCAGTCCCCAGTTTTTCTTGCTTCCATCTTTATGTCCACGAGTACCCAATGTTTAACTCCCACTTATAAGTCAGAACATGAGGTACCTGGTGTTTTGTTCCTGCATTAATTTGCTTAAGATAATGGCCTCCAGCTGCATCCATGTTGCTGCAAAGGATATGATTTTGTTCTTTTTAATGACTGTGCCAAAGAGATTTTATTAAGTAAATATTATGCTGGTGCAAAAGTAATTGTGGCTTTGCCATTGAAAGTAATGGCAAAACTGCAATTACTTTCTTTCTTTTTTTTTTTTGAGGTGGAGTTTCACTTTTGTCACCCAGGCTGGAGTGCAATGGTGCCATCCCGGCTCACTGCAGCCTCTGCCTCTCTGTTGGTTTCAAGTGATTCTCCTGCCTCAGTCTCCTGAATAGCTGGGATTACAGGTGTGCGCCACCATGCCTGGCTAATTTTTTGTAATTTTAGTAGAGACAGGGTTTCACCATGTTGGTCAGGCTGGTCTCGAACTCCTGACCTCTGGTGATCCACCTGCCTTGGCCTCCCGAAGTGTTGGGATTACAGGCGTGAGCCACTGCGCCCGGCCAAAACTACAGTTACTTTTGCAGCAACCTAATACATTTATCCTGAACTTGTATCTAATCTTGGCAAAGTGGCTTCAGGATGAAACCTATGTTTGGAGAGATTTGGGTGGTTATTCATTGTAGATCAAATCTAGGTTGTTGATCTGTAAAATGAACACGGGTGTTCTTTTCATTTACTCCTTCCACAAACATGTATTAAGGACCAGATTCTGATAGATGTGAGGGACTCATTAGATCAGACAGAGAGATCTCTGTCCTCCTGGAACATTTTTTTGTAGAGGTGAAGACAGATAAAACATCACTACTAATGACATCTCATGAGTGTGGTGCGATTTGGGAAAAGAAAGTAAGAGTCCAGCACTCGGGAGGGTTTGACTCAGCAATGTCTCTGATGTTTGGGGGATCAATGAGTGGTAAAAAAATACGATTTTACTAAGCCAGTTGCTCCATCAGTCTCTAAAATCTATGTCCCCATCCTGACTGTTTCCCCTGCAGACTTGTATGGAAGGTGGAGATCTAGCACTGTAGGAAATGAGACCAGGATGGGTGTGGTGGCTCATGCCTGTTATCCCAGCACTTTGGGAGGCCTATGTGAGTGGATCATGAGGTCAGGAGTTTGAGACCAGCCTGGCCGACATGGTGAAACACCCTCTATACTAAGAATACAAAAAAATTAGCTGGGCATGGTGGCATGTGTCTGTAATCCCAGCTACTTGGGAGACCGAGGCAGGAGAATCACTTGAAATCAGAAGGCGGAGGTTGCAGTGAGTCGAGATTGTACCACTGCACTCCAGCCTGGGTGATAAGAGTGAAACTCCATCTCTAATAAAAAAAAAAAAAGAGAAAGAAAGAAAAGAAACCAAAGGCAAATGGAGACAACAGATCAAAGGCAAAAGGAGACAACAGATGTTCCTGTACCATCTCAATAGTGGGTGACAGGATTTGGCACTAGAGCAGATGACTTTGTATGCAAGACTTTGCTGATATATTTCGTCCTTTTATCTCATTCAGAAGATCTCAACTTCCATTAAAAGATTCTCTAACTCATATTTGAGACATTTCTGTAAGTTTTGGGCCAATTTCTCCTCCCTCCTTGATTTTAATTTATTAATCCCGTGTTGCATTTCTTTCTGAATTTGGCACCTTGCCTTGTCTCATAGTTTCTGACCTTCTAGATTAATATTTCATTAGGGCCCCATTCTTGAGTCTCAGCTTTGACTTTGCCTCAAATACCATCTTTGGTTTTCTCTTGGCTCCATTTTCCACAGCCTTAGCCTAGCTTAGTCCTAAGTCCAGCCCCTTTCCAGAACCTCTGCCAGGATCAACTCCCACAGCTCTCACATATAGCAGAGGGGTTTGAACAGTTTCAGCAGCATTTTACTCTCATTTTTCTGTAAAACAGAATCAGAGAAGCTAACTCACATTAAGCATTTAATGACTGGAAAAGGCACAGAATATAATCTACACCATGAAGATTTACCTTGTAACAGTGGCTAATACTTTAAACCAAAGCAATAATCTCAGACTGCATAAGCAACTAATGGAGGGTACGTGTTAGTGCAACATGGTTATGTCCTTCCAGACTTGGTTATAACTGAAATGTCTTTATTTTTTCATATACAACTCCCCTTAATTTTAAAACTGCTTTTCTTTCCATAATCGTAATGCAAAGTTTTCAGCCATCGGTTCACATTTCTAACAACTAGGTCATACCAAAAAATTGAGCCACTCAGACACCCTTTGTCCACATGAAATTAGGACGTGGTGGATGTTTATTCACTGACTTGGATTAATAGCTATTTTTTCTTTTGGTAGGGAGACTGCTGGAGTGTATATACATGGGTGTGGATGGAGGTGCATATTTATGTGGCGAGAAAGTGAGGAGAGTGATAGAAGCCAGGTGATAATACTTGGCAGATACAGCCACATCTCAAAATGTGTTTATATTGATTCACCTGCTGGTCTATCCCCCTGGATTCTTGAGTGGTCATAGCTATATATACCCTGTCATCTGTTATTTCCCCAGCCCCTGGCACAAGATGAGAACTCAGTAAATGTGTATAGATTGAATGAACTGGTGAGAACCGTGGAAATGTCACAGAGTTATATTGGCCTAAATGATCATCTGGTTTATACCCCACACTTTGCAGAGAGGAAAGTGCAGCCAATAGATAGTGTGTATCCCACCGCAGTGTGTTGGGGGCAGATCAGAGATCAAAATTAGATTTTCCAACTCCAAGTTTAATGCATGCTGTGTTTTCTCATACTGTTCTGGGTCTAAAGAGTTTTAAAAAGGCAGTTTGCAAAACTGTTAATCAGATAGCATACAATATAATACAGTTTTACTTTTGTTTAATCTTTGGGGAGCCTAAATTTTTGGGATTTTTAAGCCATTGAAAAAAACAAGTGCAATATTTAACATTACCTATTTTTTTTCTAATAGAATCATTTTCTTAGAGAAGTACACTAGAAATAGGAGTGTTTTCTACCTGAAATGGATTCCTGGTAATGTTCTCTATTGCTTCCTAAACCCCGGAAGGTGGTTTAATGGATCTTGCATGACTTGACATGAACAGTTTTCTGTGACCCACTTTTATATAAAAGATCATGTTTGAGAGGGAAGAAAAGAATAGGCAGATATTTAAATGAAGAAATGTCTATTAATGGAAAAAAGAGATCTGAGCTTCTTTATTAGAAAATATATTAAAAGAATTGTAAAACAAAATGAGAGAGTGTGTAGTATTGTAAAGAAAGAAGAAAGCTGAATATAAATTAAAGTCACCTGAAAGACATTTCATGCTTTTCTGCTTGATGAAGGGACTTGGAATCATAGTTCCATAATATTATCCTTGAGGTAAACCTCATTTTTCTCATATGTGGAAGAAGGAATACCAGAGTGATTAATTGTGTGTGTGTGTGTGCGTGTGTGTGTGCATGCGTGTGATTAAGGATTAAAGTGAAATTTTATTTTCAGGTGTGTTCTTTGAAAACAAATGTTAATACCCTTAGGAAGAGTATAATGCTGAATTCTGGTCAACAAATCATTGTGTAACATCGTAAAGATAACCACACCCTACTACTGGGTATCTGCCTAGAGGAAAATAATTCATTATATGAAGAAGACCTTGCACAGGTACGTTTATAGCAGCACACCATGGCATTCGCAGCAACCTGGATGGAGCCGAAGACCATTATTCTAAGTGAAGTAACTCAGGAATGGAAAAACCACACATCGTATGTTCTCATGTATAAGTGAGAGCAAAGATATGAAAACATAAAGGCATAAGAATAACACAATGTACTCTGGGGACTTGGGGAGAAGGGTAGGGGGAGGTGAGGAATAAAATACTACATATTGGGTGCAGTGTACACTGCTTGGGTGAGGGGTGCACCAAAATCTCAGAAATCACACCTAAAGAACTTATCCATGTAATCAAACACCACCTGTTCCCCCAAAAGTACTGAAATCATAATAACATTAAAAAAAAAACTGTACTCATACCACATTCTTAACATTAGTTAGAGCATTATAGAGTTTTGGTATATACTTAGAGCATTATAGATTTTGGGTATATACTGGAGAAACAGGGACAAGATGGTAGATGGGAAGCAGGACTAGATTGCAACTCCAACTCAGACAGAGTAGTGTGTGGAGGCTCACATTGTGAATTTTAGCTCCAGAACAACTGCAGGAATAAAGCAGGAAACCCAAAGGAACCCACAGACCCTCCGAAGGAAGTGGATTGCTCCTGCAGGACCTGGGAAACACCCCAAATACTATGAATGGCCAAAATGCGAAAGTGGGAAAGGAGATCCTCTGCCCCTGAACACATACCCGCACTGGGGAAACTGAAGGTCAAGTTTACGGGAGAAGATTCTGACCTTACCTGGAGCTGAATCAATTTAGAGAGTTGAGCAAAATACAGGGGTAGAGGAAGCAGCGGGAATGGCCCCGTGAGTTCACTGGGTCCCCAAGCAGGCCATTCCTGCCTGACTCACAGGGATCCTTTGAGAGGGCAGCCAGAGGCGTGGGGAAAATGCTACAGGGAGAAGGAACTCTCCAGCTGAACTTTGTAACGTTTTGAACTGGTCAAGAAGCCTCCTGGCCAGAAACTCATAGGAGGGCATGAATCGGGCATGCAGACTCTACAGGGATGCAGACTCACAGGCGGGAGGTGGGTAGCCTGGGGCAAGTTCTCAGCCCTGCTCACCCATTGCCTGGAAACAGACTCAGTGCTGTTAGAGGGGGTGCGGTGGGAGTAAGACTGGGCCTTTACATTGTGTGGGAGCTGGGTGAGGGCTGTGACTGCCAGCTTTCCCCTACTTCCCTGACGACCTGCATGACTCAGCAGAGGCAGCCATAATCCTCCTAGGAACATAACTCCATTGACCTGGGAACCTCACCCCCATCCTTCATAGCAGTCACAGTAAGACCCGTCTAAGGAGAGTCTGAGCTCAGACACACCTAGCCCTGCCCCCATCTGATGGACCTTCCCTACCCACCCTGGTATCTGAACACCAAGGTCATATACTCTTGGGAGTTCTGGGTCCCTGCTTAATACTGGTTCCTCTCTGTACTACCACAGCTGATGCTGTCTGGAAAGTGGCACCTCCCTGCAGGAGGCCAACCAGCACAAAAATAGAGCATTAAACCACCTAAGCTAAGAACCCTCACAGGGTCCATTTCACCCCCCTGCTACCTCCACTGGAACAGGTGCTGGTATCCATGGCTGAAAGATCCATAGACAGTTCATATCACAGGACTCTGTGCAGAGAACCCCCAGTGCCAGCCCAGAGCCTGGTAGACTTGCTGGGTGGCTAGACCCAGAAGAGAGAAAACAATAACTACAGCTTGGCCCTCAGGAAACCACATCCATAGGAAAAGCGGGAGAGTACTACATCAAGGGATCACCTGGTGGGACAAAATAATCTGAACAACAGCCTTCAGACTTGGACCTTCCCTCTGACAGAGCCTACCCAAATGAGAAAGAACCAGAATACCAACTCTGGTAATATGACAAAACAAGGCTCTTCAACACCCTGAAAAAGTCACACTACCTCACTGGCAATGGATTCAAACCAAGAAGAAATCCCTGATTTACCTGAAAAGGAATTCAGGAGGTTAATTATTAAGCTAATCAGGGAGGGACCAGAGAAAGGCAAAGCCCAATGCAAGGAAACCCAAAAAATGATACAAGAAGTGAAGGGAGAAATAGTCAATGAAATAGACACCATAAATAAAAATCCAAAAGTTTAGGAAACACTGGACACACTTGTAGAAATGGAAAATGCTCTAGAAAGTCTCAACAATAGAATTGAACAAGTAGAAGAAAGAAATTCAGAACTTGAAGACAAGGTCTTAGAATTAACCCAATCCAAGAAAGACAAAGAAAAAAGAATAAGAAAATATGAACAAAGCCTCCAAGAAGTCTTGAATTATGTTAAATGACCAAACCTAAGAATAATTAGTGTTTCTGAGGAAGAAGAGAAATCTAAAAGTTTGGAAAACATATTTGGAGGAATAACTGAAGAAACCTTCCCCAGCCTTGCTAGAGACCTAGACATCCAAATACAAGAAGCACAAAGAACACCTGGAAAATCCATTGCAAAAAGATCATTGCCTAGGCACATTGTCATCAGGTTACCTAAAGTTAAGATGAAGGAAAGAACCTGAAGAGCTGTGAGACAAAAGCACCGGGTAACCTATAAAGGAAAGCCTATCAGATTAACAGCAGATTTCTCAGCAGAAACCCTACAAGCTAGAAAGGATTGGGGTCCTATCTTCAGCCTTTTCAAACAAAACAATTATCAGCCAAGAATTTTGTATCCAATGAAACTAAGCATCATTTATGAAGGACAGATACAGTCTTTTTCAGACAAACAAATGCTGAGACAATTAGTCACTACCAAGCCACCACTACAAGAACTGCTAGAAGGAGCTCTAAATCTTGAAACAAATCCTGGAAACACATCAAAACAGGATCTCTTTAAAGCGTAAATCTCACAGGAACTATAAAACAAAAATAGAAGTCAAAAAACAAAGACAGAAAATAAAAAAAATCCCAAAGTACCCAGGCAATAAATAGCATGGTGTATGCGATGGTACCTCAAACCTCAATACTCAATACTAACATTGAAAGCAAATGACCTAAATGCTCCACTTAAAAGACACAGAACAGCAGAATGGATAAGAACTCACCAATCAACTATCCGCTGCCTTCAAGAGAGTCACCTAACACGTAAGGACTCACATAAACTTAAAGGGGTGGAAAAAGGCATTTCATGTAAATGGACACCAAAAGCGAGCAAGGGTTGCTATTCTTACATCAGACAAAACAAACTTCAACAGTTAAAAGAGACAAAGAGGGATATTATATAATGGTAAAAGGCCTTGTCCAATAGGAAAATATCACAATTCTAAACATATATGCACCTAACACTGGAGCTCCCAAGTTTATAAAACTATTACTAGTAGACCTGAGAAATGAGATAGACAACAACACAATAATAGTGGGGGACTTCAGTACTCCACTGACAGCACTAGAGAGGTCATCAAGACAGAAAGTCAACAAAGAAACAATGGATTTAAACTATGCCTTGCAACAAATGGACTTAATGGATACATGCAAAACATTCCATCCAACAACAGCAGAATATAATTCTATTCAACAGCACGTGGAACGTTCTCCAAGATAGACCATATGATAGGCCACAAAAGAGCCTCAATAAATTAAAGAAAATTGAAATTATGCCAAGCACTCTCTTAGACCACAGTGGAATAAAATTGTAAATCAACTCCAAATGGAAACTTCAAAACCATGCAAATACATGGAGCTTAAATAATCTGCTCCTGAATGATCCTTGGGTCGAAACGAAATCAACATGGAAATAAAGAATTATTCAAACATAATGACAATAGTGACACAACCTATCAAAACCTCTGAGATACAGTAAAGGTGATGCTAAGAGGAAAGTTTATAGCCCTAGACGCCTATATCAAAAAGACTAAAAGAGCACAAACTGACAATCAAAGGTCACACTTTAAGGACCTAGAGAAACAAGAACAAACCAAACCAAAACCCAGCAGAAGAAAAGAACTAACCAAGATCAGAGCAGAATTAAATGAATTGAAGCAAAATAATTACAAAAGATAAATGAAACAAAAAGCTGGTTCTTCAAAAAGATAAATAAAATTGATAGACCATTAGCAAGATTAACGAAGAAAAGAGAGAAAATCCAAATAACCACAATGAGAAATGAAATGAGAGATTTTACAGCTGACACCACAGAAATACAAAAGATAATTTGAGGCCAGTATGAACACATTTACATGCATAAACTAGAAAACCTAGATGAGATGGATACATTCCTGGAAAAATACAACCTTCCTAGCTTAAATCAGGAAGAATTAGATACCCTGAACAGACCAATAACAAGCAGTAAGATTGAAATGATAATTTAAAAATTACCAACAAAAAAAGTCTAGGACCAGATGGATTTGCAGCAGAATTCTACCAGACATTCAAAGAAGAATTTGTACCAATCCTATTGACACTATTCCACAAGACAGAGAAAGAGGGAACTCTCCTTAATTCATTCTATGAAGCCAGAATCACCCTAATGCTAAAACTAGGAAAGAACATAACCAAAAAAGAAAAGTACAGACTGATAATCCCTGATGAACATAGATGCTAAAATCTTTAACAAAATACTAGTTAACTGAATCCAACAACATATCAAAAAGATAATTTACCATGATCAAGTGGATTTCATACCATGGATGCAGGTATGGTTCAACATACACAAGTCAATAAATGTGATACACCACATAAACAGAATTAAAAACAAAATTCACATGATCATGTCAATAGATATGAAAAAATCATTTGACAAAATCCAGCGTCCCTTTATGATTAAAACATTCAGCAAAATCAGAATACAAGGGACATACTTCAATGTAATAAAAACCATCTATGACAGACCCACAGCCAACAGAATACTGAATGGGAAAAAGTCAAAAGCATTCCCTCTGAGAAGTGGAACAAGACAAGGACTTCCACTCTCACCACTCCTCTTCAACATAGTACTGGAAATCCTAGCCAGAGCAATCAGACAAGAGAAAGAAATAAAGAGCATACAAATAGATAAAGAGGAAGTCAAACTGTCACTGTTTGCTGATGATATGATAGTTTACCTCGAAAACCCTAAAGACTCCCCTAGAAAGCTCCTACAACTGATAAAAGAATACAGCAAAATTCCTGAATGCAAAATTAATGTACACAAATAAGTAGCTCTTCTATACACCAACAGCAACCAAGTGGAGAATCAAATCAAGAATTCAACTCCTTCTACAATAGCTGCAAAAAACATAAAATGCTTGGGAATATACCTAACCAAGGAGGTGAAAGACCTCTACAAGGAAAACTACAAAACACTGCTGAAAGAAATCATAGATGACACAAACAAATGGAAACACATCCCATGCTCATGGAGGGGTAAAATCAATATTGTGAAAATGACCATACTGTCAAAAGCAATCTACAAATTCAATGCAGTCTCCATTGAAATATCACCATTATTCTTCACAGAATTAGGAAAAAAATCCTAAAATTCATATGTAACCAAAAAAACAACCTGCACACCCAAAGCAAACCTAAGCAAAAGAACAAATCTGGAGGCATCACATTACCTGATATCAAACTATACTGTAAGGCTGTAGTCACCCAAACAGTATGGTACCAGTATAAAAAGAGGCACATAGACCAATGGAACAGAATAGAGAACCCAGAAATAAACCCAAATACTTACAGCCAAATGGTCTTCAACAAAGCAAAAAAATATATAAAGTGAGGAAAGGACACTCTTTTCAACAAATGGTGCTGGGATAATTGGCTAGCCACATGTAGGAGAATGAAACTGTAACCTCATCTCTTACCTTATACAAAAATTAACTCAAGATGAATTAAGGACTTAAATATAAGACCTGAAACTATAAAAATTCTAGAAGATAACATTGGAAAAACCCTCTAGACATTGGCTTAGGGAAGGATTTCATGACCAAGAACCCAAAAGCAAATGCAATAAAAACAAAGATAAATAGCTGGGACATAATTAAGCTAAAAAGCTTTTTCACAGCAAAAGGAACAGTCAGAAGAATAAACAGACAACCTACAGAGTGAGAGAAAATCTTCACAATCTATACATCAGACAAAGCACTAATATCCAGAATCTACAATGAACTCAAATAAATCAGCAAGAAAAAAAAAATCCCATCAGAAAGTGGGCTAAGTACATGAATAGACAATTCTCAAAAGAAGGTATACAAATGGCCAACAAACATATGAAAAAATACTCAACATCACTAATGATTAGGGAAATGTAAATCAAAACCACAATGCGATACCATCCTACTCCTGCAAGAATAGCCATAATCAAAAAATCAAAAAACAATAGATGTTGGTGTGGATGTGGTGAATAGGAAACACTTCTACTCTGCTGGTGGGAATGTAAACTAGTACAGCCACTATGGAAAACAGTGTGGAGATTCCTTAAAGAACTAAAAGTAGAACTACAATTGGATCCAGCAATCCCACTACTGAGTATCTACCCAGAGGAAAAGATGTCGTTATAGGAAGAAGATACTTGCACACACATGTTTATAGCAGCACAATTCACAATTGTGAAATCGTGGAACCAACCCAAATGCCCTTCAATCAACGAGTAGGTAAAGAAACGGTGGCATATATATACAATGGAACACTACACAGCCATAAAAAGGTATGAATTAACAGCATTTGCAGTGACCTGGATGAGACTGGAGATTATTATTCTAAGTGAAGTAACTCAGGAATGGAAAACCAAACATCATATGTTCTCACTGATCTGTGGGAGGTAAGTTATGAGGACACAAAGGCATAAGAATGATACAATGGATTTTGGGGACCTAGGAGGGTGGGAGGGAGGTAAAGGATAAAAGACTACAAATAGGTTGCAGTATATACTGCTCGGTTGATGGGTGCACCAAATCTCACAAATCACAAATCACCACTAAATAACTTACTTATGTAACCAAACACTATCTGTACTCCAGTAGCCTATAGAAAAATTAAAAAGAAAAAGAAAAAAAATTTTTGGTATATATCATAGTAGACTCACTATTTCTCTTTTCTTTTTTCAAAAATGTTTTGTTGATTCTTACGACCTTTCTGTTTGATTGTTCATTTGTAAAAACATTCTTAAAATGAGATTTGCTTTCACTTTCAAATGAATTAGCTTTGTCAGGTTATGGGGAAAATCCTATTAGAAGTATTTATTGGGTACAGTTGAAATCTTTAAAAACCGCTATTAAATTTGTGGGTTTAAGCCCCAAAGACCCTAAGTAGTAATCAGAAAAATCATGATGATTGCAAAACTTGGACTTTCTAGCATTTGTGCACTATACTCTATATGGTAGATATTCTCTTGGCATCTTTATTATTGTAGTTAACTAATAACAAATCAGCAATGTAGATTTAAACCTGAGAGTAAAAATTCTTTTCCAAGGAATATAAAAATGACACTGAATTTTTATATATACTCCAAATGCATAAAGTGTTATTTCTTATTTTCTTCTGATTTATGATTTTCTGAAACATGTGGGTAAGACTGAAAAATAATAACTTCATTTCTTTAAACCAGAATAGTTTCTAATGATTTTTTTCTCATCAGTAGCTTAAAAATGAAGCTTCTATTTGTCTATTGATTGGGGTATAATGATTTCAGATTCTCAGCACCCAGTAAAATCTGCCAAATAGGCTTCTTTCAATTGCAATTTCGCTTTGTCAAATTTATAGGATGTTTCATACATGAGGGATGAAAAGATCCAAATTTTGCTTTATAGAAAAATTCTCTCTCTGATCAATAGGATTTGTGGAGTTGTACCCCATAAAGTTTAGTTGACAAGATGCCATTGGTTGAAATAAAATTATAAGACAGGAATAAAAATAATAATGTGTTTTGTATGTCAGATAAGTCACTGGTTAAAAAGATTGAAATTATTCCCAGAAATTTGTTTTAACCATCAACCAATATTTGATAGGATGCTGTTGAAGAAGTTCATGGGTTCATAAAATAGTAAAAAGCAAGAAAGATCCTTAAAAATAACTGTAAGTCCCTTCTTTTGTATGTATTAATCAGGAAACTTAGATAATAAAGTTAAATAACTTGTGCAGTCTCCCAAACCTAACAAGTAGATGGGACAAGAAACTAAGTCTTCTACCTTCACAATAATAGTCTTTCCCGGTTATTTATTCTTCACTTAAAATAGTGAAGATTTAAAAACATAAAATAGTTAGGATACTCTGTCACTACATGAACTTCAGTAAACTCTACTCTCTCACTTACACATAGTTTTATAAACCTAAGATGAGGTTTATGGACAGGATGCAAAGGTAAAAAAAAAAAAAAAATTAAAGGCCAAAATTTGTCTGACTTGACTTTATCATGTAGAAATTATTTCAGGCCAGGTCATTGAATAAGTAGAGATTGATGGAGAAGAATTAAAAATGGGACCAGAGTGTAATACTGAGATGGGGGTGGGGGAATCAAATTAATAAACTTTAGATTTATATTTAAAACTCGATATTGTTGGGTGAAGGCGTTCAAGATTTCAGCACTGGACAGCTCCTTCACTTAAAAAATAGAAATTCAGTAAGGGAGTTATGCTGCTGAAGACTGAATTGGAGCTTTCTCTTTCCAGGATACCAAAGATAAAAATTGTTTCAAGGGCAGAGCCTTTGTAAGTCCTGGTATGTAGACAGGAATATGAAGTAACGCAGTTTAGAAATGTTAAATTACCTAAGCATCTGGATTAATTAAATTTTTAGTAGAAGAGAGATGCACATAGACTGAATGGACCATTTGAACAGTGGTATTTAAAGCAAGATCTTTTGTGCCCTGAATTGGGAACTGGAAAACAATGTGTCAGGTGCTGAACATCATAAAAGTCTTTGTCTTTGGGGAAGACCCTAAAGGGGATAAAGGAGGGTGTACTAGGTGATATTATGATCATCAGCAAAGCTATTGAGAATTCAAGCGTAGAACAATGTACCTGCCACTAGCTAATATGAATAATTCACTGAGCTACTTATTTTGTCTTCAAAGAATGAAACAATCTGCTTAACTTTTATTTTTAATGTTTTGTCTGAATTAATTGTTGCATTGGTGCTGGGCTGATATAATATGGCTTTATGCCTCAACATGTACAAAGTTTCATACCTCAGGGTTGTGATTGGCCCAGGCTTTCTTTCTGAGGATGATGCTGAGCTTTTGCAGTGTAAGTTCACTCTGGGAAGAACCCTTCAAAATTCTCTCTTAACCTGTACAACAAAAAATTATTATGACTGCCTCATGACTTAATTATCAAAAGATCAACATCATTTTTATTTCTAAGGTTTTCAGCAAATAAAGCAAAACTTGGGTTTTATGGTTTCTTTTCAATTTCAACTAAATTAGATATTGTTTATTTATGAAAGATATGGAGCTTACAAAGTTTATATCTAACATTTTACATGAAGTTAAGAAATCTCATTCCTTTTGGGCATAGAACTATGATATTTAGGTTCTTTCCACTCCTAGAAAAGTGCTGAGCTAGAAAAATCAGAAGTATATCTATAAAGTTTACAACTCACGATGTACTCAAAAGCCCTAGTTGCCTGAATAACCTTTCCTTTCAATCTCTCATCTTTCCTACTGATATGTAATAGGGCAATAAAAGATAACTTTCAAAATAACTGTTTGGTGCCCATTCTTCTTGCCTATGTCTTCTCCATCTTTAATGTCAAAAAGGGGTCCTGTCATGTAGACTCTCACAGAAAATTAGCTAAAAGGTGGTATTTCAGCCCAGCTCTCTGAACTGGAACTGAGTCTACAGAGTTAGGTCCTGCTTTGTGGATGCTTGGCAGCATGGAAGTGTAAGAGAGCACTGGGTCACTCTACCAGACTCTGGAATTCTTATGTTAGTGCTTCCACTGTGCACTCTGGAGCTGTACTCTAGAAAAAGAGCAGCAGTTGTTTGCATCCCTGAATAGAAAATTTATGACAGGATGGCTTATATGCAGTATTACTGGCACACAGTCTTGATTGTAATCAATATCTTGAAGTCCCATTTTGATTGTCAGCTCCACAGACATACTAGGGTAGAAACTAGATATTCTTTTCTATCTTACTAAAACTGCAGTGGAAAGCTCATTTGTCCCTGACTAAGATTTTCACTGCAAAAAGGTAATGAGATTCCCTTATACCATGTGAAGATCACAATACATTCTTTCAGATGTTTTTAATAAACAGTAAGTCCAGTTAGATTAAGGAAGAAACCTTAAAGTCAGTATTCATAAAATGGTTAAGATGTTTCCTGATAAGGTGTTAATGTCCAAAATATATAAGAAACTCCTGCAATTCAATATCATAAAAACAAAATCCCTATTAAAAATGGGCAAAGGACTTGAACAGACACAGTGGCCAACAGGTATATAAAAATGTGCTCAACATCACTAATTATCAGAGAAATGCAAATCAAAACCATAAAGAGATATCACTTTACATCTGTAATAATGGCTATTATCTTTTTTTTAAAAGAAGAGAAGTGTTGGTGAGGATGTGGAGAAAAGGAAACCCTAGTACACTCTTCCTAGAAATGTAAGTTGGCAGTCATTATGGACAGTATGGGAGTTCCTCAAAAAATTAAAAATAGAACTACCATATGATCCAGCAATCCTGCTCCTGAATATCTATCTAAAAAACTGGCATCAGAATCTTATAAAGATACCTGCATTTCCGTGTTTATTGCAGCACTGTTCACAGTAGCCAAGATATGGAAACAATCTAAATGTCAATCAGTGGACAAATGACTAAAGAAAATGTGATATATACATACAATGGAACCAATAAAGAGAAAATTTTGCCATTTGCAACAATGTGGATGGACCTGGAGGACATAATGCTAAGTGAACAAAACCGGGAACAGAAAAACAAATACTGTAGGATCTCACTTATGTATGGAATCTAAAATAGACTCAGAAACAGAGAGTCGGACCATAGTTGTCAGGGGCTTGGAGTTGGGAGAAATGAGGAGATAATGGTCAAAAGGTACATTTCAGTTATGAAAAACAAATTCTGAAAATCGAATAGATAGTAGAGTGCCTGTAGTTAACAGTACTGAACTGTATACTTAAAATTTGCTGGGAGGCTAGATCTTATGTTAAGTGTTCTCACAATAAATAAAGAAATGGAGTGGGAGGAAACTTTGGAAGGGGATGGATACATCCATGGCCTTGATGGTGGTGATTGTTTCAATGGTGTATACTTATCTCCAAACTCATTGAGCTATAAACGTAAACTATGTATAGCTTTGGGCATATGAAAGAAAAGAGAAAAATTGCTCTACTGTGATTTTTAAAAACATACATTTTATGGTGTTAGGACATTCCAACATTAAAAAAAAATCCTTCCAAGGCCTAGGGAACCCCTGGGGCAACTTTCATCTATGAAGATGAGTCTGTGTTTATAGTAACTGTATCAGTGATGCCTTCTCATTCATAATACTTTGTCTGTCTCCCATTTTATATAGAAGATACCCAGGGCTAGATGGCATACTGTTTAGGAATGACTGTTTAAAAATTCCATTAAAAAACGTCAATTGTATGATTTGTTTTAAATTGGCAGGAGTAATCAAACTATCTTTGTAAGTAGTTAAAGTCTGGGCCCGTGTGTTTTATGCTAGCTGTCTTTTTCGCTTGCATTCCTCTTTTCTATTTTGACTGCCTAGAAACTTCTCTTTTTACTTCAATATCCAGTTTAGATGTGAAACCTCTAGAGTAGGGAAACCTACTTTGACCATCATAGGTAGAAGAATGGTGAATATTCTGTTTCTTATTCTGGCAACAAACAGCCCTTACGCATATTGTAACACTTTCCGGAGGGGTATTTATGAAACTGACTCAATAGTTCCATAGACTTTTCTTTTTGATAAACATAGAAATTGATCCTTCTTCTGTTAAAGCTTGAAACTTGTATTTGCTTTATCTGAGTGCCTTCCTCAGGAAAGGATCATCAGGCCTCTCAAAAAAAAGTATCAAAGGGCCAGGTGCAGTGGTTCACACCTGTAATCTCAGCATTTTGGGAGCTGAGATGGGCAGATCACCTGAGGTCGGGAGTTCGAGACCAACCTGGCCAACAAGGTGAAACACCATCTCTACTAAAAATACCAAAATTAGTCAGGCATGGTGGCAGGTGCCGATAGTCTCAGCTACTCAGGAGGTTGAGGCAGGGAGAATTGCTTGAACTCAACAGGCAGAGGTTGCAGCAAGCCAAGATCGCGCCATTGCACTCCAGCCTGGGAGACAGAGCAAGACTCTATCAAAAAAAAAAAAAAAAAAATCTAAGAACTGAAACTCAGACTCACCAGATCAGGGCACCAGATGCCTCCACTTCCTCAGTGTTTTCTTACACACTATTACATTTCTTCCCTGCTATATAAACCCCTACTTTTAGTTGGTCAGGGAGATAGATTTGAGACTGAGCTCCCATCTCCTTGGCTGTAGCACCCGATTAAAGCTGTCTTCCTTGGCAATACTCATCTCAGTGATTAGCTTTCTGTGCGGTGAGTGGCAGGACCTAGACTGAACCCTCGGTATTTCAGTAACATTTCCCCTTTGGTAAATGAGATGAAACACCTCACAGGACTGAAGTTACATGGCGAAAAAGTCCAGCAATCTGTGGCAGATACTGGTCAACTCTCCTTCGAGCCTACCATCTCCCCTGGAGACAATGTTAGGAATAATTTCACTGGTTCTAGAGTCCGCATTCAGAATAGTGGTTTTCAGTCAGGGGTGGTACCCACTCAGAAGACATTTGGAAATGTCTGGAGATATTTTTGGTTGTCACAACTTGGGTGGTTCTCCTGGTATCTAGTGTGGAGGGGTCAAGGATGTTGCTGAACACCCTACAATGTATAGGCTATTTTCTTCCCCAACAAAGAAGTATCTGACTCAAAATGTCAGTGTTGAGGTTGAGAAATATTGGTTTAAAACAACAAAAAGTGTTTTAAATGAAAAGATGCTGGAGTAGATATTGGGATGCCTCAATCGTATACAGTTTAATAATTGGAGGAAATTGGAGGGGAGCAGTGAGGTCATGTTCAGGGCCTGACTGGCAACTAAAACCAGGTCTCCTGTGCTGCTATGGCCTCGTGAGGTCTTTAGAGTCTGTTTCTCTGCTTTGCAGCCCTGACCACAGCACCAAGAGGTGAAAGGGCTTTGGGGCACTGACACTAAGATAGATAAATACATGTGAAATTGACATATAAACCAAAACAATATACTACTCTGTAAGCAGAAGTGTAATTGTTAAAGAGACTAGACACACGAATTGTCTTCTCAGGACAATCTCTTCCTGCAAAGACATTGACTGTGTTAAACATGTTATAATCAAAAGATTTCTTAGTGAATGTATATTCAGAAAAAGAGGAGTTGATTGGGCCAGTGACATATTCTGAGAGTTTTGTCTGTGAGTCCACTGTTAATTAAATACATTTGTCAAAGGGACAGAGTACCCTTGATGGGTGAGAGGAGGTTCAGTGGATAGAATTCTGGGCCTTCTACCTAAGGTGCCACTAGAACAGCTCTACCTATATTTGTTTTATTTATTGAGGGTTTTGCTCAAGATTTCATTAGGAAAAAAAAATGCTTCCACTACTTACAAAGTTAGAAAATCCTCCATGTAGTCCACTGACCCAAGCCCCTCCCTCACTGCTGCCAAATGTTTTCTGTCTGGTTGACCTTTCCTTGATTCTCTAGGCTGAATTTTGCTGTGTTCACAAAGGTTTTCTTCAGGTAAGGCACTCTGGATACAATGAATTACCATTTGGCCTACTAAACTTTACTACCCTGTGAGGGGCTGAATGGTGTCCTCCCAAAACATGTTAAAGCCTGACCCCTAGTGCCTGTGAATTCGACCTTATTTGGGAATAGGGTCTTTGCTGATGATCGAGTTATGATGATCGAGTTAAGATAATAATCTTAATGCAGTCCAACCATGCCCTGATAAAAAAGGGGGAAGTTGGACACAGAGACAAATATGCATGCAGGAGAACACTTTGTGAAGATGAAGGCAGAGATTAGAGTGATCCAATCTCCAAATCAAGGAATGACAAGGTTTGCCAGTAAACTCCACAAGCTAGGAGGGGGCATGGAACAAACTTGGCAGACCTCAGAAGGAACCCATCCTGCTGACCCCTTGATGTCAGACTACACACAACTCTGAGAGAATAAATTTCCATTGTTTAAGTTACCCAGCTTATGACACTTATGACAACTCTAGGAAACTAATACAGTCCCTCATTTCATCCTTGAGATTAATTCCAGGCCTCATCAATTGCATGCTGACAGCTCATCTCTGCAATTATTTTTAACAGCAGATAATCTCATTCATCAGGGGTGTCTTTTTTTATTTTTTATTTTTTATTTTTTTTATTTTTTGAGGCGGAGTCTCGCTCTGTCGCCAGGGCTGGAGTGCAGTGGCCAGATCTCAGCTCACTGCAAGCTCCGCCTCCCGGGTTTATGCCATTCTCCTGCCTCAGCCTCCCGAGTAGCCAGGACTACAGGTGCCGGCCACCTCGCCCGGCTAGTTTTTTTGTATTTTTAGTAGAGACGGGGTTTCACCGTGTTAGCCAGGATGGTCTCGATCTCCTGACCTCGTGATCCGCCCGTTCGGCCTCCCAAAGTGCTGGGATTACAGGCTTGAGCCACCGCGCCCGGCCAGGGGGTGTCTTTTTTTTATTAGCTTTACTCTAAATCAGCCATGTTTATTTCCAAATTCTTGTGGGAGTATAGGGTACATGTCTCAAAAATTTTCCTTGTACCAACAAAACATTATGTACCTTTTATTTTTTTGGTCTCTAAAATGATGAGCTGAGAGAACCAGTGAAAAACTAAGTGGATAAGTGGGAAGCTCTTTGGGTTTATTAGAAAGGAAATGAATCAGATCACAATGGGCTCATACTACAAACAAGGTCACCTTAGCTTATTCTTTTTAGAAGAAGATATTTTTATTATCAAAACATCAAGGGAACAGAAGGATCAGAAACTTCTGAATCATCTAATATCCCAGTTTTAAGTTGGAGAATGAGTTGGGAATACAGCCCTCGACAACAGCAAGCCATTCAAATAAGTTGGTGCAAGATTAATACAATTTCCATGTAAAAGTAGTTAAGGCAAGAAATGCTGGCACCCTGAGCTGAAGGCTCATTTGCATTGTTTGCTGAGACTCTGAGCAGTTTTGCAAATCATCAGGTGTTTAAAAAAATCAGATAGTGACCTTGCCATAAATTTTGAGTGCCCTTATGCTGGAACTCAAAAATGATCTCTTGCAAAAATACTAAACCTGACTCTAGAAATACTCCAGTAAGTGCCCTTATGCTGGAACTCAAAAATGATCTCTTGCAAAAATACTAAACCTGACTCTAGAAATACTCCAGTAAGTCCACAGACAAACCCCGGAACCTTCTCTAGGTCCCCTTCCCAAAGAAGCCTATCTTTAGGCTGGACCTATTTCAGGGTCTTCTGACTTAAAGTTTGACACTCCTTCCATCGAATTGCTCAGGGTCCTAGAAAACATCCTTGATTCCTCCCTCTCTGACACTCTCTCATAGCCTAAGCCATGACCAAGTGCTGTCATTTTTTGATCCTAAATAGCTATCAAATCCATACACTTCTCTGATGGTCACTACCATCTCCCAAACAAGCTATCATCATCTCTCATTGTAGTAATAACATCCGGATCAGTCTCCATTCCTTCTTGCTCTAGTCTCAACCCTCCAATCACTGTAGCCCAAATAAATCTGATGGCATCCTACCTGCCTCAGACCCCAACTCAGCTTAAAAATGTTTCAGCTGCTTCTATTTGATTAGTCAAATATTGAGCTCCTACACTGTCAGGAGCTGAAGTGAACAAAAGCAAAGACACAGTCCTTGACCCCACAGAGCTTAACACGGAAGTAGAATGAGAGTGCGGGGAAGGAAAGACATGCATTAAAGAATTACACAATTTTTTAAAATAAAAGGTAAAATTACAACGGAGATAAATGCTAAGGAGAGGTACATGGGCTATGTGCACCTATACTGGAGGAATTGATCCCAGGGAAACCTTCCTCCAGGAAGTGATGATTGAAAGAGGACTAAAGCCAGTTGAAGAGGTAGATGGTGAGACAGCCTATTAGGCAGACTGAATACTGCATTAAAAAAGCCCCTTGCAGAAGGCTTTCTTTTCTTAGAGAAAAGAAAGGAAGTCAGTGTGGCTGGTGCAGATAGGAGAGGCAATGTTTAAAGCCAGGCATTTTGTCACATGAAGCCTTCTGATCTCTCTCCTAGGAGCAATGGGAATACAGTGAAAGGTTTTATGGGTGAAGACTTACTGTGGCTATTGAATAACAGGAATTAGATCATGTTTGATTTTTGAAAAGATCTATCTGGCTCTAGGGTAGCCCATAGATTTGAGGAGCAAAAGAGAATGGGGGGAGAATAGTTAGGAGACCACTATAGAAGTCCAGGCAAGAGATGAAAGAAAGTAATGTGGGCCAGAGGGCTGGTGCTAGAGACAGAGGAAAATGGACAGCTTTGGTGGGTAAAATTAACAGGACTTCCCATTGCTCTTATGGGAGAGCATAGAGGATGGGCCTCTATTCTGTCTCCTAAGACCATGTCAACGTTTCCCTTGGAAGTGAATTTATGTGGAGACCTGAGATATAAGTAGGGATGGCCCTTTCGAAAGGAGGTAGGAGTAGGCTAAGAAGGCAGAAGGTAGCGAGGCTCAGATACCAGTCTTTGAGAGCAGTAGAAACCATGGCCTGTAGCTCTGTATCCTCCCAGCTGGCATCTAGCATAGTGCCTAGCACATTCTAAACAGTAAATTGTGGTTGAATAAATGTGAATGAACTTATGAACTGGAGTTTGAAGCCAGTTCGGCTGATGCCCAAGACCAAGCTCCTTCCTTGCTGCCATGCTGCTTCAAGTGGTATTTATATAATATTTCCATTTTCATATGATAGATAAGGAAATTGAAATTCAAGGAATCTCGAACCTAGCTGGAGAAAAAAGTAACTTGCTGGCAGATTCAAAAGAAGATAATTAGGGAAAGGTAGATTTCCACCATCCACGTGATGCAGGATTTTTCTCAGCCCCTTCTCTGGACTCACAGAAGAGGCACCCTGTCTACTCGGCCCACCGTGCTCAACCCCTTGCGGGAAGGAGCACATGAGCGGGCAAGTGCAGGATCTGGCTGGCTGCTCTGGACGCTGACACAGGAGTGAGCTCCGTGCAGGGCTTGGGCCAGACCAGACATATTGCCTCAAGGGGAATGCTGTGTCACCCAGGCGAGGGTGCCCGTGATCCCGAAGCCCCAGAGGGGGTGCTACAGTGCTCCTCCAGTTCTACCGTCTGCAGACTGTGGCGTGTGAGCAGCTGTTACGGTGCTCCTCCAGTTCCAGCGTCTGCAGACGGCGGTGTGTGAGCAGCTGTTACAGTGCTCCTCCAGTTCTACCGTCTGCAGACCGCGGCGTGTGAGCAGCTGTTACGGTGCTCCTCCAGTTCCGGCGTCTGCAGACCGCGGCGTGTGAGCAGCTGTTACGGTGCTCCTCCAGTTCCGGCGTCTGCAGACAGCGGTGTGTGAGCAGCTGTCACGGTGCTCTTTCAGTTCCACCATCTGCAGACCGCGGTGTGTGAGCAGCTCAGCTGGTCCAATGACAGCTGCCATCCACCAGCGAGGGCAAAGCCTTTCTGGGTACCCGCACTTTTGGGAGTCCTGAGCTCTTGTCTGGTGTCCAAGAAGAATGCAATCACGTGGATGATTGAAGGATGATGAAGTCAGATAATTTTTTTTTAGGGGGGATGCAGTTTCACTCTTGTTCTCTGGTCGCCCAGGCTGGAGTGCAGTGGCACAATCTCGGCTCACCGCAACCTCCACCTACTGGGTTCAAGCGATTCTCCTGCCTCAGCCTCCTGAGTAGCTAGGATTACAGGCATGTGCCACCATGCCTGACTAATTTTGTATTTTTAGGAGAGACAGAGTTTCTCCATGTTGGTCAGGCTGGTCTTGAACTCCTAACCTCTGGTGATCTGCCTGCCTTGGCCTCCCAAATTGCTAGGATTACAGGCGTGAACCACTGGGCCTGGCAGAAGACAGAGAATTTCACTGAGCAATGAAGAGGGGTCTCAGCAGAGAGGGGAGCTGGAGAGGGGACAGGAAGGGCAGGCCATCTTCCCCAAAGTCAGGTTGTCTGTTCCCTGAAGTCAGGCCACCTCCCTCTCTACCAATTGAGTTGGAGGTCTTTATAGGCACAGGTTGGGGAGTGCATGCTGATTTGTTTGTGAATATGCAAAAAAGGTTACAGTGAAGGCACCACTCAAAGGTGGGCATGACAGTGTAGCAAACCAATCAGCAGAGGGTAGGTATACGTAAAATAGGCGAAGGGTGGGGATCAACTGTAGGTAAGCATGCCAAACAGGAAGACAAGTTGTCAGTCTGGTCGGAGGATTTAACTTGTGGCTTGGCGTTCAGGCTTTAAACTGTCTTTGGCTTGGAGGTGGGGCTCCACAGGGTACATGCCCCTATCAGACTTGGCGTTTGTTTGCCTCCTGTCACTATGAGTAACAAGACAAATCTGAGTTTTAAACAGAGCCAAAGGTAATTTATTGTTTATACTTCATGCCCAGTGCTCTCTATATGACTTGGGATAACAGATACATAGAAACCTCAACAAATGCCCTTAAAACCAGGAGAAGAGAAAATAAAAGACAACTAACAAGACTAGAGATTGATGCAAAGGCTTTGCTACACAGCCCTTCCACCCACATCTCAATGCCCGGCCCTGTTTCACTTCTTAGGAGTTGGAAAGTATAGTCTCCCATATACCCAGGAAGGAAATGAAAATGGGTTATTTGATCAACTCAAGAATCTTCTTATTGAGGTGATGTGTTTTCTGCCTTTTATGGATCCATGTACTATTGGCTCCATGCAAAATATCTCCTTAGAATAAGGAATGAAATGTTCTCTATCTCACTTATAACTCTAATACTCTAATAAAACCAGATAGATAATTAGTGCTAGGAATGAGATGAGGTGGCAGTTACAGATTTTCTTTTTAGCACCTATGATGTGCCCAGCAGTATCCTTGGTCATTTATACAGCTGAACTCACATAGGAGGGAAGGAGCTTGTTCTGGCTTTTGTTCTTGGCCGGGGTTGGTCTTTTTCAAGATGGCCGCCTTTGCATCATAATTCCAGCATCACTTCCAACAGTGGGGAACCTCTTGTTTGGCAAACGTGAGCCAATTTAAAGCAAATATAGACCACTACTTCAGGGAAATATTTTTTTTTAAAAAATCACAAATTTGGAATATATGTAAATTATAATATTTAAAAATATGTATTTAAAATAATTTTAAAATAAAATATTAAAATCTAAATAATGATATTTAAAATACTTTGAAAATAGAGAAATAAAATAAATATAATCTCACATCTTTGAGTGGGATGACATTTTCAACTTTGAACAAAGTAATTGTATCCAGCTAGAGGGTGGATAACTTGAGCCACAGAGTGGATTCCAAGCCAACTTCTTTTCTACTTTTTATTTCTACAAATTAGAAATGCTTAATTCACAATGATAAATTATCTAGAATGGTGGTAGGTGTTTGGTGGCTTGGTTGGTGCTCAGAAGCCGACACAATGAAATGCTGGAAGATTCTAAAGTATAACTTGGGAGACAGTGGAACATAGATTACTAATGAATTCACTGCTAACTTACAATTGTCCTGGATGTTAAAAAATATTTTGTTCAAATAGTTGGATGTGATTTTACAGCTGTTCATGATCCATGGTTAATTTCCTCTCTAATGAGTGAAAAAAAAATCAATTATTGAGACAGAGTTGAATTCTTAGCAATTCAGCTACTTAATTCATTAGATGGACTTCCTATAAATCTCTTTTTTCTTTCTTAAGACAGAGTCTCACTCTGTTTCCCAGGCTGGAATGCAGCGGCGCCATCTTGGCTCACTGCAACTTCTACCTGCCGGGTTCAAGCAATTTTCCTGCCTCAGCCTTTGGAGTAGCTGGGGTTACAGGTACCTGCCACCATGCCCAGCTATTTTTTGTATTTTTAGTACAGACAGGGTTAAACTATGTTGGCCAGGCTGGTCTCCAACTCCTGACCTCAAGTGACCTGCAGGACTCAGCCTCCCAAAGTGCTGGGATTACAGGCGTGAGCCACTGCTCCCAGTCATAAATCTTGATTAAAATCATGACACTTGAGTCCTCATGGGATACATGCAGGTTATTTATGATGCTGCATGTATTGCTGAGTTAACCTCTTCAATTAAGTTACTTGAAATCAGAGAAATAGTCTTTACTACATTTGCTATGTCATAACGAAATGTTTTCTTATTTCTCTGCTAACTTCAGAAACTCATACTGTTCATGTGAGTTTTTTTTTCCTCTGTGGATGGCAGGGTCTTATCCTTGCTGTCCATTTCTTTGCCCAGCATGTTCAAACATGTACACTAAGGAAAAACAAGTGCTTCAGCAGTTTTCGCTATTTTCTTCAACACTGAATCAAGGTCCAGAGGCACATCATTGACCCCCAACTATCACCTGTGAATAAAGCAGTGTAAAGATTGGTATTTAGGGGTTCCCATTCAGGAAGCTCACTTTTCCATGCTGGAGATTGGTACTCTGTTAGTAATGATACCAACACGCATTTTTCCAAACTAAAAATCAGGCCAATGAATAATTGCTGCTATTTTTAGATAGTATTGATTTTCAGTAATAAATAGATAGAAGTATCCCTCTTATGTGTATTGTACATTTGCCAAGTGTGATTCACGCTTTTTGCATCATTCACAAAGCAAACTATTTTCTTTTCCTTGAGACGGAGTCTCACTCTGTTACCCAGGCTGGAGTGCAGTGGCATGATCTCAGCTGACTGCAACCTCTGCCTCCCAGGTTCAAGCAGTTCTCCTGCCTCAGCCTCCCAAGTAGCTGGAATTACAGGCATGCGCCACCAGGCTTGGCTAACATTTTTTTGGTATTTTCAGTAGAGACAGGGTTTCACCATGTTGGTCAGTTTGGTCTTGAACTCCTGACCTCAAGCAGTCCCCGTGCCTCAGCCTCCCAAAGTGCTAGGATTACAGGCGTGAGCCACTGCACCTGGCCGAAGCAAATTGTTTTCTTGCACACACATACGTGACTGTTCCTCCTCATTGGAGGCCATTTCTTTGCTTGATGTTCCATTTCAGAAAGGATTTGTGCCAATAGCATGTTTTGCATTTTCTTTGAGCATCATTTCATAAACTCTGCTCCTATTTTATAAGACTTTTGGCAGTCATGTAACTTGTCCTATTTTTGCTGTAAGAAATGCAACTTAGACATGATGACATTGCGGATTTGGTCTCTTCCTTACTTTTAGTGACTAAACTCATTACTTTTGTACTGAAAAGCATTATTTACCGTTCTTCCGGGACAACTGAATGGGTTTACAAGTGAGGGGACTATCTTTGCAAATTGACACACACGTATTCAGTGGTTTTCTGCCAATATTTGACACAGTATAACAGCAACACACGAGAAGCCCTGGAAGCAAATACCCAAGAAATGCAGGCTTTGTCGATTCGTTATTATATTTCCTGCTCATACGTTTATCAGCTGCTGCAAAATCCTGATTGGTCTCAGAATACACATTGGGCTGGAATTCTTTTCCTTCTTAATATTGATTGTTATTCTTAGTCATAATTAGGTTCTATTTTCATCACTTCTTTCATGCATCAGTGCACCGTGTTTGAGCCAATAATTCCTTTTTGTCATTTGGTGATGCAATGCACCAAAATAATAACGAGAAAAATATAAATGAAACAACGTAAAACACTATATGCCAGTGACCTGAAAATATATTAGCCAAGATGCCCTGGATCTAGTAATTGAATGCTAACCAAGACAATGAGATTCCCCCAGCCATTTTAGCATACACAGATCATTTAAGGATGTAACCATTATTAAAAATACAAAAGATTTTTGTTAAAGTCCTAATTTATTTGTACATTTCTAATGTAAAATATATATGGAATAAACTTTGTTTTCTTCTAAACTATTAAACCACCTGCAAACAATTTAATAGATTTCAAGGGGACGTCTGGAAACAGCCTGTTGTCAGTCTGACCTGGTAGGGAAGGGTGGAAGCTGGTCGTCCACTCTCTGGATCCCCCTTTAAGAACTGAAGTTCTTACTTCCCCAGCTGATAGGTTGGTCAGTAGCTGATAGCTCTCAGCTGAGTCACTCTCAGGGAATTGCCCTTGGCTGAAGAGAACCACCTTGCCCATGGGTATGGCCCTTCAAGTCCCAGGGATTAGGACTCAGTATCTGTGGGTTATTATTATTCAACCTACTACACTTTCTTCCCTTTATTTATTTTTTATTTTTGTTTTATTCCACCGTCTTGGAATAATAATAATGAAAGTTGAGTAGATGTGATGATTATCTTGTTCCTCACTATAGGAAGAATACGTATAATATTTTACCACTTTATTAAGTGAATACGTTTTCCTTGTATTTCTAGTTTTCTGGAAGTTTTTATCTTACATGGTTGTTAAATTTTATTAAATACTTGTTTTGCATACTGAGATGGTTATAGGATTTTTCATATTTATTATACTAATGAAATTAATCACATCGAATGACTTTCATGTGTTACACTGGCAGCACACACCTAGAGCTACCCCACTTGCTAACAATTTCTCATCCATTTCGTAGTTTCTGGATTTGAATTTTTAGAGTTTTTAAAATTAGTATATTGTTTATCTTTGCTAATAATAAAATGAATTGGGGAATTTTCTGTCTATTCTCTGAAAGAGTTAGTATAAATTTGGTATCATTTCTTCATTAACAGCTTGGTGGAACTCACTAGTGAAGCCATCTGAAGCTGTAGTTTTCTTTGTGGGAAGGTTTTAAATCATAAGTTCAATTTTATTAACAGATGTTAGACAATTCAAATTTTCTACTTTTTCTTGTGTTAATTTTAGCAAGTTTTGTTTTTCAAGACATTTAACCATTTTATCTAAGAAGTCAAATTTATTGGTATAAAAGTGCTCATAATATTTATTTTCTAAATGTCTATAAGATTTATAGATAATTGTTTAATTCTTGATATTGCTAAATTTACCTTCTTTTTCTTGATCAGTGTTGCTCAGTGTTTATCAATTATATTATTCTTATCAAAAAACCAGTTTAAAAATCATTCTGCTTCTGCTTCCTATTTCATAAATTTTTGTTTTTATCTTTATTATTCTTTATTATGTTCTTTATCATATTTTATTTGGGCTTCATTTGCTGATCTTTCATTCTTGCTTCTAATGATAAAATCTTAGTTTTTGATTTTAAACCTTACTCTTTTTAAATATATGCTCTAAACCTATAAATTTTTCCTCTAAGTACTGTCTTAATTGTTTGACACTATTTTGCTATGCTGAATTTTCATTATTACTTCAGAACATTTTCTAATTTCCATGGTATTTTTTTCTTGATCTATTAATTATTTTTAAGAGTGTTATTTTATTTTTAAATATTTGGAGATTTTTATAGTTATCTTTCTGTTATTTATTTTTAACTTAATTCTCCCCAGTCATAAAACATACTCTGTTATTTTTATCCTTTCAGATGTGTTGTGACTTCCTTTATGGCATTTTATAATCTATTTTGTTGTATATTCCTTATGTACTTCAAAAAGGTACATATTCTGCTGTTGGATATAGTGTTTTATTAATTTCAGGTAGGCCAGTTTGATTATTTTTATGTTTGAAATCTCCTCTATCCTTATTAATATTCTGTCTATGTTTTCTATGCTTTTGAGAGAAGTGTGTTTACATTCCCAACTACCATTTTGAATTTGCCTCTTTCCATTTGTGAATTTTTACTCTTTATATTTAGAATTTGTGTTATTGGGTGCATACAGTTTTAGGACTGTAGCTTCATGTCCTGATCCTTTTATCACTATGTTGTACCCCTCTTTCTCTACTGTAGTACTTCTTGACTTAATGTGTACTTTGTTATCAGTATAGTCACACCAACTGTCTTTTGAGTAAAGTCTTAATGCTGTATATTTTTCCATTCTTTTAATTGAAGGGTATCCTTATTTAAAATTAATTAAAGGGTATCTTGTAAGCAGAATATTATTGGGCTTTGGTGGTTTTGTCCAGTCTGAATATTTTTTATTTTTTAATTGGAATGTTTAATGCATTTCAATGTAATTGTGATTCTTAACATAATTATATTTAGGTCAATCACATTGCAATTTGGTTTTTATTTGCCCCATTTGTTCTTTATTCCTTTGTTGCTTCCTTTTGTCTTCTTTTGTAATAAACAAATCTTTTCTTTTAAATTATTTATCTTTGTCTCATTTATCAGCTTTTAAATTATACCCTTGTTTGTATTTTCCTTCCAGCAGCTACTGCAGATTACAACATGCATTTTGACTTAATTTTATTAACTACCACTTCCTAAACAATATAGCATCCTTACAACAGTTAAATTTCATTTATCCTCTTGCCTCTGTGCTATTACTGTCCTAGTTCACATAAGTAAAAGAGGATAAATAATTATTCTTCCAACTATTAACCTGAATACCTCTAAATCCAATTTGTGTGTTACTGGATTTATGTTTCTCAGAAACCCTTTTGTAGTCAGCTCAAATCACAGCAATTAGTAGTTTACATTACTATGCACTGTATTAGTTTGCTAGGGCTACCACAACAAAGTACTACAGACTGTTTGGCTCAAAATACATGTATTTGAAAGTCTGATATCAAGGTTTTGGCAGGGATGGTTTATTTGAGGGCTGTTTTTTTGTCTTCTTGGCTTGTATTATAGATGGCCATTTTCTCCCTGTGTCTTCACATAGTCCTCCCTCTGTATGTGATTGTTTCCTAATCTCCCTTCCCTCCCTCTCTTCTTTTCTTTCTTTTTCTTTCTCTTTTTTTCTTTCTATTTCTCTATCTTTCTTTCTCTCTCATTCTTTTCTCTCTTCCTTTTCTTTACTTTTTTCTTTCAGAAATGGGGTCTTACTCTGTTGCCCAGACTAGAGTGCAGTGTTACAGTCATAGCTGACTGCATCCTTTAATTCCTGGCCTCAAGTGATCCTCTCTCCTTGGCATCCCAACATACTGGGATTACAGGTGTGATCCACCACACCTGACCAGTCTTCACTTCTTAAATTCACTTCACTTCACTTCAATAGGACACTAGTCATATTGGATTAGGGCCCATCCTAATGATCACATTTTAAATTTAATCATGTTTCTAAAGACCTTATCTCCAAAATACAGTCACTTTCTCAGGTACTGGTGGTTAGGAATTCAATATATGAATTTGGGGAGGCCAACATAATTCAGCTCACAACAGATATTCTCTGCTTTTGATGGGTGGTTTTAAATAATAGCAAAAATTTTTCCATAATATAGTACCTAGAAATATAACTCCTTGGTATCAAATATTTGTAATCAGTTTGTTTATGATGTGTAATAAGCCAGAAAGGCAACAAGGGAGAGTGGTTATGAACAGTGTATTCCAGCCCCCAACTGCCAGCGCACAACTCTTACCTTCACCATGTTCTACCTCTGTGATCTTGGCAAGTCAGTTCAACTCTCTTTCAATTTTCTCATCTGTAAAATTGGGTTAATAATACTTCCTATCTTATAACATTGAATTATTATGAGGATCAAACGAGTTATTATTTGGAAAGCACTTAAAATGTTTCTTGAAAGAAATATTAAATTTATAGTGTCTTGAAATATTTAAAGCCCTGCTGCTACACAGGGTCTCTGCAGTCTTCACTCTGACCAGCTCCTCTTTGATGTGTGGCTGCATTAAAGCCATAGCAGCCCCCACCCCTTCTTTACTTTTTTCTCCAATCTGCCTTTTCCTTCCTAATTATTCTATGCTGTCTTCTATATCCTCATTATTAGCTATCCTGTGTTACTTCTAATGGCCCTCCCTTGACTCTCTCTTCTTGGACTGTTGGCCATCTTTGTCCCTAATGACTCAGTTCCCTTCTTGCTACTTTGCTCATTCCTCTTTCTTATAGTTGTATTTTCGGCTCCTGTCTTTACTTAAGTCTACCCAATAACATAACGCCATTTAAATCTCTCTCATTTTTGGAATCACGGGGTAACACAGCATGACTGAACATGCCTTTGGTTTGCATCTGTCAGAACTTGAATTAGACTTACAGTGATGTTTATTCCTTTGTTCTTGTCAACATGCAGTTTTATTCTCCTATTGCCCCCTCTGTTAGATTCCTGTGATTAATTTTAAGTCAGTTAAAGAGCCCATCTGACTACTTCTCCCATAGCTCTTGGGAGCTCTGGTTACAATGCTGCCTCTGAGAGTCAACAGAAGGTGAGAGTGTATCCTAAAGTTTTCTTCACTTTTCCTACCTCTCAGATGCTATAGTGGGCTACAGATTCTTTCCATTCCCCCAGGAGAGCATTTTCCTTCTTAAAGACAGTGTTTGTCATTCTCTTTGTCCAACTGACAGGCTCTTGTGAATGAATATTTAATTTCCAATGGAGAAGAAAGACCTGCCGGGGAAATGCCCAATTTTGTGAGCAATTTGGAATTTTAATCTTCCAAATGTCATCTGCATTTGCTTTCTTCGAAATATCCTTTCTCTTTATTGCATTTTTGCGTGGGGTAGAGGAACAATTTTACATAAAGTTAAGGACCCAGGCTTCTGAACCAGGCAAGCCCAAATGAATTTGAATCCCAGTTCTGTGTGACCTTGAGCAATTTCCTATGGCTATAAGCTGTAGTGCTTTATTTATAAAATGGAGCTAAAACTACCTACGTCAAGGTTTATTGTGTATTAAATGACCCAATGCTCCTAAAGTACCCAGGCCATTATTAAATGACCCAATGCTCCTAAAGTACCCAGGCCATTAGAAGTTCTCCGTAAATGGTAGCTATTACCATGATTACTCAAAGCTTGAATGTTATTAACATGCATTCTCTTGCGTTTTGCAAGGAGAAATTGTGTGATTTATACTTTTCCTTCCTTCAAACCTCCTGGATGCTTCTGTGCCTCCCTAAGGCTTAAAAGAAATGGTTGTACTAGAAGCAGCTCACTCATTGGATGTTGCGTGGCTATCCAATAATTGGTTTTAGAAAAGGTCCATGTGCTTCTGGGAGAGTGGTGTGGGTCTTGCTCTTGACATGCTGTGAAGCTTTCAGGTGATTCTGATTACCTTGATTATTATAGTCCTGCAAGGTCAGCTAAATGGTCGCTTACAGAGTTTCTTGGGGCTGCGGAGGGCTAATGTTGAATTTAACAGGAGTTACCCCCTACAAATTCTAGGATTTGAAAATGTTTCCACAGTTGCCAGTCTCCATCTTGCTCTTTCCTATAGATCTTGAGCAAATTTTGATATCTTGCTGCATTTTCTTTTCCGCAGTATATGATTTAGCTCATATCAAGCAAAAATTTCAATTATTTTTATATCAAGATTGGCAAATACATTTCATCTTTTGTAGCAACTTCTACTGATTGGTAATGGGGATTTGGAGTCCTGTGTTGAAAAAGATTCTGAGGCATGGGTTCCTGGTGGGAAGGAGTCTTTAATGCCTAATCATTAGTATCTACAGTGGACGTGAGAATCAAGGTGGGATAGCATGCTTGTCTTGTGTCTGCTGAATTTTTACCCTTTTCCAAAGCCTAACCCCTTTGTTAGAGCCCTGTGGGGGTGAATCAGGCATTCAAATTGCCTTTGTTCTGCCTGAGCGTGAATGCCAAGAGCAATACAGCCATGCTCTCTGGCCTCGTCACATAGACACAGCTGGGGAGGCTTTGCTTCAAGCCCAGGAAGACAAGGGAGAGTCTGTGACTGGCAAAATTGGATGAACAGTGACAGACTGACTTTTTTTCCAAATGACTTAAACAATTTTTTTATAACACAAAATGACTTTAGTGGCAGATTTTCTTTTTATTCAGTGTCATCAGTGTCATGCTGACATGGGCCCAAATATCTTTTCTCTTTTTTTGGGAGAAATAATCAAGAGGCTGAAATATTAGCATTATCAAGGCATTATATGGTTGACAGGGACAAATAGAACAACCTACATAGAGGCCTTCTCTCCCCACTTAGTTTCTGACACCCAGTTCTATGCTGCCACCTGCCCCCCATCTATCCTCATGGGCATTTTCTTAGCCCCTTGGGCTTTCATGCATTGTCAGGCTTCACCTAGATATGATCACCCTTTTCATTCTGCCTGGACCCCAACTCATGACAGGCTTCCCTTGTGTGTGGATGCCCTGCTAACGCCCTCCAACTCACACTGATCATGCCCCCTGGTGTAGACACACTCCTTACCTTGCTTGGTCTCTGCTTCCCAGTACTAGGCTGCCCTCTGCAGATATGCCCTTCTCATCTTGCTGGCACAGTGACTCCTCATCCCATGCCACCCCACCTCTTGGACAGCCACTTTACCACTTGGGTTCCCACACGCCATGCCAGGCATCCCTGCTGCATGCATGTCCTCTTCACCCCACATGGGCTTTGATACCTGCTTTGAGGCACGATGGCCCATCCCATCCCTATCAGTCTGTCTTGCTCTACCTCCATAAATAGCTTGAGGATGCATTGTTCAGGAAGGCACAGGAAGGAAGGGAAAAGTGGAAGCACTGTAAAAATGTCATTATATGGCCTGAATTATATATTTACTGAAACGATGTAAAAACAGAAAAAGCAAAAGATAGGAAACACAAGCCGATGACAACACGCAGAGATTCCCCAGCGATAACCCAGTGATTACAATTTTGCTGTACATTCTTTCTCTTCCTTTTGTGTGCATACATATCTGTATCTAAAACTAATCTATATTCCTATCTATATCTATTTGGTCTCTTTGTGAATGTTAGTTGTTAGTCATACCTAAACCCAGAAGACAAAAAAAATGATATAGAGTTTTAGAGAATGGGAGAGTTTGGCATTTTTAATGCTGAGGCTTTGTCTGTAGCAACAGAACTATTTTCTGTAGACAAAATCTGGAACTCCATCTGGGTTTTTTTTTTTTTTTTTTTTTTTTTTTGAGGACTTTAGTCAAGGGATTGGCACAGGAGTGAGTCAGCCTATCTCAGCTACTCTGTGTAGAGTCATCCCATCTGTACAAAGAAGATAAAACTTGCATATTTGAAATGCTCATAAAATGCTCTAAAGGCATTTGATGAAAATGGTAACTGTTCAATAAATATTTAAATAAAACAAGAAATGACTTAATGTACTTTTTTTCTCATCATCTGGGGTCAGAGACATCTTAAGAAGTATATAATTAGCCTTCAGGTAAAGAAAGCTTAGGCAGGTTAAAACATACTGCAATTGTGAATTTCACTACATTTTCATTAGAGTTCAAAAGATCCCCAAAAAATGTTTTCCAGGAAAGAAAACGGAAGTTCATAGCCAGGATTTTGATAATGAACTTAGGTCTGCTTTTTGTGTTTCCACTGATGTGTGTGTGTGTGTTTTGTAAATATTTAAACATATGGAGAGTATATATAATGAGAGAGAAATGGAGGTCCTTTCTCTAGGACTGTTGCTGCTCTTTTGAGTGGGACAGATGCTCCTGCTGCCTAGGGAGACAAAGAATCGGATACAGCTCTGTTATAAGCTAGCAAGAGGTGAGGCAGAGACCAGAACTCAGGGTTCTGACATCAAATCTGAGCCTGTAAAAAAAAAAATTGGTCTAAAGCACACACCCCGAGGATAAACTTCTAATGAAATTTCTGTCTGGCACAAACGCGTAGGAGCATGTTCGTTTCAGAATTGTGACTGGGGAAATGATTCATAAATTCTGTGAGGAGACTCTCACACAATATCAAGCGTTTGCCAACTATAAACAATATAGGACGATAAAAATAGCTGGCTCCCTAGCCCCTGCATTTCATGCAGGCTGTCGTCAGCAGGGTCTGCTGCCTGAGCACATCTCTGCGGCTTTGGGAGGCTCTGGGGAACCCCGTTTTTGAAAACTAGTTTTGACATTCCTTTCAGGACACCTTGTTATCCAAATCAGTACATCTCTGTCCTTATTAGCTTCATAAATATTTATGTTACTAAGTGTCAGAGCCTCGGGGCTCTTGTCACTTTGTCACCGTTATGATGCGTCTCCTGCACTCTCTATGATGTTGCTTGAATGGATTATATGACCAGGGGCCAGTGTAGAGTTCGGGATGGTCAGCTGGTTGTCTGCACATTAGAAAAAGATGCTGTGTGCAAGAGTGGTGGACATAGGAAGGCAAAAAGAGCACTAGGTAGGAGGGACAATGCAGAGACTAGATAATAATACCTGTTTCTGCCTCCACCTCCAGGACCTCTGGAACGACCTCTCAAGGTGACAGCTTTTCAGATGCCTTCCTTCTGTTTGCCCAGTCATATTCCCCTCTTTCAAGTATTAGCTCAAGTTTCTCTCCTTAAAATTAAATGATCTCCATCTCCTATCTGCCAGGCAACTCCTGACCTACTAGATAATTCTCTCTTTGTTATCATAATTCTTTCGTTGCTAAAGGTTATATGTAGTTTAGGCCCAATGACTCACTCTATTGTACTACAAGGAAGTTTAGGGGAGGGACTCGGTGTCTTAACCCAGGAACTAAACAGAACACAGCTCCCACATTCTGATGATCTGGCAGGTAATATAAGAATCAGTAACAAATACTGACCCAGTTTTGTGATCTTTTTCTTTCTGAAAATAAAAATTTGGGATAGGAGTATTTCTGTATTTATAGACATTTTCAAAAATCTGATAAAGTATTTAGAATATTTAAAAGCCTTCTTTAGTGTATCAATTTTAAAAAGAAATATCATGCAAGATTAAAAACATTCTTCTTCTAGAGAAATTCCCAATTCTTTTTCCTGCATTTTCTTCCTTCCCTTTAAATCTAAGATTAACACAGTGCATTTAAGCACACGTTGCACCAAACGAAGCTAACTTATGTACCCTATTCCAGGCCATATTTCAGCTTTATTATTGCCTTTATTCTTCTTCTTCTAAATAAGCAACCTCTATGTCAGTGTGATAAGCTTACATTTTCAGAGAGATATGAGTCTATTGCCGAGCACTCAGCTCAGGGCCAAAGAGAAACTCCTGAATTCTTCTTGGTTTGACTCTGAGACTTCTAAGAGTGAGTGTCTAGGGAGAAGAAGCTTGGCAAAGGTGAAAACGAGGACTACTAGGTTTTCTATGCATATGTCCCTATTCCTGAGACAGGAACAGGACCACCTAGAGAATCTTTAGACATTATCAGAGGAGGTAGATGGGAAACCAAGAATGAGACGCTGAAAGGGAGGTGGGTGTGTCCTCCAAGCAGGTTTTGCTCTTTACATATTTCCTGAAGGCCTTGGTTTGTTTGCAAATGCTTACATTTCGTACTTTGGTATTCAATCAGTTTGGAATCCTGATCAAACCTGGATTAGTCACAAAAGAGAGTTTATTGGCTCACATAATGGAAGAGCTGCAGACTCAAGAGAGGCCAAGACCTCCTTTTTCTCGATCCATCTCAATTCCACTTGCTGGTGTTATCTCTAGGATCAAAGCAGGCTCCCCTGTTGCCTGCCAGCAGCTTCTGGAGCCACACTCATGTCAATCCTGGAGCCAGTCACTGGTTGAGGTGAAGGGGTGATGAGGGTTACCTTAAGCCAGTCAGGGCCCATTCATGGATGTGAGGGAGGGAGGCATCAGATCCTTCAAAATTGCCTGAATCTTATATTGTACAGTGGAAAAAGTGTTATGCTTTCCCATGAAAAGGTATTGGTTCAAAGCCTGGATCCTTAATTGTAGTAGCTTTAGCTTCCTTTTGTTTCTCAGTTGGAGGCGATAATAATAGTTATCTCATAGCAGGACTGTTGGCAGGATTAAATGAGAAAATTTATGTAAAGTACTCAGTATAGTGTTTGGTACACGGTAGGTTCTCCAATTTCCTTTCTCCTATTTGTCCAGACCAGTCCCTGAACCTGTGCCAAGACCGCAAGACATCTTTTGACAAAAATTCCATTCAGAAGGTCTCAGTGGGCCTCCGACAGAAACGTGAACTTCAGCATGTTCTAGCAATGAACGATTGTACACAAGATTTCATTCCAATCTTTGAGGCCAGATAACCCAATATGCTTAACACTCTTGATTGCATGTAAATATTGCAACCTTCTCTTTCTGCACAGGCACTCCCAAATAGCTTGGCCATTCCTGATCCCTGACTCATCCTTTCACGCTTGTCTGGCCTAGCAGCAATTGTCTCCATTCTTCTGGCCCTGCCAATACTCATGTGAATGTGGGTATTGGAACTAAATGACTCATCAAATATCTTTGCAGACAGTGAACCCCTTCAGCCTCAAGATCCCCCATCTCTGGTGAGTATTGGAGATGAAGGATCTTGAGGATGAAGGGGTTCACTGAAGACTCCCTGTATTCCATCACTGTCCAGAGTTTTCTCATCACTGAAAATCTGAACTGCAACATCATGTTTTCAGACGACAATCTCACAAATATCCAACTCTTTCAGTCTCATTTCCCACTGTCTGTTCTTCAACCTCATGCAAATTTTAATTCCATAGCACCTCTTTTTTTCCTCCCAGTTAGTAAAAACTTTTAAATCTTCATTTGTTTTTCTAGATCTGATGGTTTATCAGTTCAGCCACTCTCATCTCTTTGATCTTCCACCATCCTTGGCTCAACCCCCAATCCTCAGGACCAGTCCCACCAGTTTGTCATCTCTCCTCTTATATCCTTGTTGCTAAGGATTTCTGAGGAAAACCCCAACATTGTTCAAATTGATGCCATTGTCTCTGATCCCAGGTAAATCCTCAACAATGCCTTGCAACCTCTCAGGCAGGAGAGTCCTGGACAATCTTTTTTTTTTGATATGGAGTCTCACTCTGTCACACAGGCTGGAGTGCAGTGGCGTGATCTCTGCTCACTGCAACCTCTGCCTCCCAGGTTCAAGCACTTCTCCTGCCTCAGTCCCCTGAGTAGCTGAGACTACAGACAGGCACCTGCCACCATGCCCAGCAAATTTTTGTATTTTTAGTAGAGATGGGTTTTCACCATGTTGGCCAGGATGGCTTCGATCTCTTGATCTCGTGATCTGTCCACCTCAGCCTCCCAAAGTGCTGGGATTGCAGGCATGAGCCACCATGCCAGGCCTTTTTTTTTTTTTTTTTTTTTGACCAAGTCTCACTCTGTTGCTCAGGCTGGAGTGCAGTGGTACAATCTCGGCTCACTGCAACCTCCACCTCCTGGGTTCAAGTGATTCTCCTGCCTCAGCCTCCCCAATAGCTTGGATTACAGGTGCCTACCACCATGCCTGGCTAATTTTTGTATTTTTAGTAGAGAGGGGGTTTCACCATGTTAGCCAGGCTGTCTCGAATTCCTGACCTCAGGTGATCCACCCCCCCTTGGCCTCCCAAAGTGCTGGGATTACAGGCGTGAGCCACCACACCTGGCCCAAAAGTGTGACTTTGAACATGGTAAATTTGAGTTGCCTATTACACATTTAAGGAGATGCATCTAAGATGCAATTGGATATAGGAGTCTAAAGTTCAGGGAGAAGTCTGGGTTAAAGATAAAAATTGAAGTTTCATCAGTATTTGGAAGGCATTTATTTTAAAGTCATGAGGCTGGATGAGCTCATCAGCTTCATTAGTTTAGATAAAGAAGAACAGGGGGCAGGCGCGGTGGCTCAGGCCTGTAATCCCAGCACTTTGGGAGGCCAAGGTGGGCGGATCATGAGGTCAGGAGAACGAGACCAGCCTGATCAACATGGTGACACCCCCTCTCTACTAAAAATACAAAAATCAGCTGGATGTGGTGGTGCATACCTGTAATCCCAGCTACTCAGGAGGCTGAGGCAGGAGAATCGCTTGAACCAGGAGGCGGAGGTTGCAGTGGGCCAAGATCGCGCCATTACACTCCAGCCTGGGTGACAGAGCGAGGCTCCATCTCAAAAAAAAAAAAAAAAAAAAGGAAAGGAATGCAAGGACTGAGCCCTTGAGACAAATATATATGGGTTTGTACGTGTGTGTGTGTCAATAAGTGACTTTTTCATAATTGTACTTTCATTGACTAGAACATTGAGTCCATACTGAGTAGGTACTTAATAAATTAGTAAATGAAAAAATTAACGAATGAATGACTATCAAACTTCTGCATAAATTTTCATTTGAAGAAAATGCTTTAATCACTTCTTTAGGTTTGCAAACCACTGTAGTATACACTGATACACACTTCAGTGTACATTGATGGTAATTCTAGGTTTATTTGAAGTGTTATGATTTAATAAAATTTTATTCAGATATTAGAACTACTTAGAACCAAAATATGTTGAAAAAATATTACTCCATGGGATAAAAGAACCAGATCAAAATAAGAAATGAGTAATATTGCCAAATGTCACAGAGTTCAAAATAAGAACTGAGAAATGTTTCCTTGAATCAGATGAACGGAAGTTTATTAATAATATCAGCAAGAAATAGTTCCAGTTAAACAAATGAGAACTCCTAAGAGTAAACTAAAACTGGGAGAATCTTGGCTGTGACTGTAAAGCGAAAAGTCAGATCATGGCTAGATAGGACGAAGATCATGTCTATATGCTGATGCAAACGAACAAGAAGCGAGGAAGAGGCTATTGCAGAGGAGAGGGAATAATTGATGTAGTTACTTGTTGATGTGAGAGGGGATAGGTTCAGGTGATATTTGCTTTAGATGAGAGAAGGAAAGAATAAATTATAGATGCTGGATCAGGTGCATTTCTCTAAACAGAGGATCGGGAACCTAGAGTGTATTTTTCTCTATGATGTAGGAAATGTCTGATGCAAGTCAGAAGGTGAGGGTAGAAGAGGAGATTTGAAGAGAGTGGTGGGTATTTTAAGCAGATTGTATAAGAAATTGTCGTCCAGACACAGTGGCTCACGCCTGTAATCCCAGCACTTTGGGAGGCCAAAACGGGTTCACCTCCCAAAGGTTCACCTGAGATCAGGAGTCCAAGACCAGCCTGGCCAACATGGTGTAAACCCCATCTCTACTAAAACAAAAACTACCTGGGTATGGTAGCGGGGGCCTGTAACCCCAGCTACTTAGTAGGCTGAGACAGGAGAATTGCTTGAACCCAGGAGATGGAGGTTGCAGTGAGCTGAGATCACGCCATTGCACTCCAGCCTGGGCAACAGAGTGAGACTCTGTCTCAAAAACAAAAACAAAAACAACAACCAAACACCATCAACAAAAAACAAATTGGTTGTACTAAGTTCTGCTCCCCTCTGCAATATATAAAAATTCTTACTGCTATTCTTCCTTTCTGCATTCTATATCTTTTGTTCCCTGTGCTATTTTCTGGATAAACTACAGGTCTTTCATTTTTAAGATGTAAAAACTATCTGTTTGGTTGTGTCTAATCTGCTTTTTCACTCACTATAGTTTATTTTATTTTATATATATTTATTTAGAGACAAGGTCTTGCTCTGACACCCAGGCTGGAGTACAGTGGCATGACCTTGGCTTACTGCAGCCTCAACCTCCTGGGCTCAAGAAATCCTCCCACCGCAGCCTCCTGAGTAGCTGGGACTACAGGCACATGCCACCATACTAGCTAATTATTATTATTATATTATTATTATTATTTTGTAGAGAGATGGGCCTCACTTACGTTGCCCAGGCTGGTCTCAAACTCCTGGGCTCTAGTGATCCTCTTACCCTGGCCTCCCAAAGTGCTGGAATTTTAAGTGTGAGCCACCATGCCCAGCCTCATTGTGATTGGTTTTTGGTTTATTTATTTATTTATTTATTTATTTATTTTTTCCCTCACTGAGTTTTTTATTTCTGGAAGTTTTGGTCATTTCCTTTAAAATATGCTTCCCCCCCCCCTTAAAAAGTCAATAGTTCCTTTCTTATGATTTGATTTATTTTTTATAACATGAAACACTTCTACACTTTTGTAAGTACTCAGTTTTTGCGAGTTCTGAGGCTCTAATTTCACTGGTTGTTGTGTGTGTTGATTTTCATGCCGCTTGCTTGTTCATATCCATGATTTCATGACTGCGAGTACCCCGTATGTGGGGAATTCTGTACTGCCTGGATCTGTCTTCTGGAGAGGTTTGGATCTGCTTCTAACCAGAACCCCAGGACTTCATTTCTTTTTTTCTCTTTTTGTTCTATAGACTTCATATTTTTAGATCAACTTTAGGTCCACAGCAAAATTGAGCAAAACGTACAGAGTTTCCACATCACCCTTGCCCCTACACATGCACAGACTTCTCCACTGTCAGCATCCACCCTGCCATCCGCAGAGAATGCTACATTTCTTACAACTGATGAACCTACATCAATACATCGTCATCACTCAAAATTCATACTTTACATTAGGGTTTCACTTCTGGCGCCCATTTCTTGTTTAAAAATAACGTTTTATTGTGGAAAACTTCAAACACATAGAAAAAAAAATGTTATAGCTTCATACAAGAGTCTCTTTTTCAACTCTATGCCTTGCCAAAGTCCAAAGCCTTCTCTCCAATCTCGATGGGGCAGTTAATATCCAAACTGCTCGGTGCCTGAGATGAATAAAAATGTCTTCGCAGCACAGAACCGTTGCTACTTGTTCACTCTGCTCATTTTTATCTTTTTTATTTGTTACTTTTTTATTTTAATTTAGAGCGGAGCCTTACTCTGTTACCCAGGCTGGAGTGCAGTGACACGATCAAAGCTCACAGCAACCTCGACCTCCTTGGCTCCCGTGATCCTCCTACCTCAGCCTCCCAAATAGTTGGAACTACAGGCACATGCCACCATGCCTGGCTAATTAAAAATATTTGGGAGATGAGTCTTGCTAAGTTGGCTAGGCTGATCTCCAACTCCTGGCCTCAAGAGATCTTCCTGTCTCAGCCCCCTGAATTGCTGGGATTAAAGGTGTGAGCCACCACATCTGGCTCCTATTTCTGTATTTGAATTTTCCTTAATTTATCAGCTATGCGTTAGAATTTTTTTGATATATTTTATATCACTTATCTAAGTGTTTTGTAACAGAAAGCTTTCAAGTGATCTACTTTGCTATATTTTCAGAACAGGATTATCTCGAGACTTTTCCACATTTAAATGCCTACTTCCTACTTCTCACTCTCCTTCAGGAGCTTCTCTCATTTCTCCTGACCCTCAGATGTGGGTGGTTCCCTGGGTTTCCCTTCAGCAGTCTTCTCTTCTTATCTATGTCCAAGGCTTCAACTAAATTGATGACTCCTGAATTAGGATTTCTAGTCAAGACCTAGCTCCTGACCATATACCCCGCTGCTTACTGAACATTCCCACTTTGGTGTCCCCCAGTTGCCTACTCACCTGTGAAAGTTCAGACCTGATTTTATTATTGTTTCCCGCTGACTGACTTTCTTGTTACTGTCCTGCAGATGGAACATTTCAAATCACAGTTCACGGAACAAATGCCATGACTGACTAACCTTTAGAGGTGGCCATTTGAATCCAGGCTTATGATGTCTGAGGGCCTGCTCTGCCAGGCTCAGCAGCACACAGAGCTTACAGTAGTGTCTTTACAGGAGGCAGAATTGAGACCCAGAATCCAGGCTTTCCAGGCACATGACTGCCTCACGTTACCTGGGGAAATTGAGCTTTTGGAGTCAAATGACAAAACATCTGACGAAGGGGCAGTGCACACTGGTGGGAATTCTCTTCCTCAGTGTTACTCTCATCCAAACCGATGTAGCCTCAGCCCTTCTTTAACAATTGCATGGAGGCTTTTCACCCTCACATCCATGGTTCAGAAATGGGACTTACCGGTAATCTGCAGGGTTTTTCCTTTCATCTGCCTGGGGAATGTGTAGCACATTGCTGGCCTGTAGCAGACTTTTAAATTATAATACTTGTTGTGTTGAAGTAAATGAATACAAATTCTCACTGCCACTTGGGAAAGGTAATCTGAAATAGAGTTAAAAAATACATAGTTTTCGAGGTGAGACATGACTGGCTCTAATACATTCATAAACAGGAAAATACATCAAAACCACTTTACATGTCAGGAGGAAACATGGTTTGGGGTCTCTCTTTATAGACTTGCATACAGTTGTTGCTATATCTAAAATTTAGGCTTGCATACATTGACCTGTGATGGGTATATCAATGCAGATATGTATTTGCAAATAGAAGGTACTAAATGCAAGGTATTCTGTCTCAAAAACAAGAGGAGATTAGCCAACAGCGAGACATCTTCTCTCAAGCACTGCTTTGAATAGCATATTAGATCATCTGAATGCTTTTCACAATTTAGAAATTTATTTCTTGCTTTTGCTTCTAGTTTGAAGCTCAAATTCTGTTTGTGATAGATCATTCACACTCAGTTAATCTGCCACCAGGTTTTGATGGATAAAGCAAGGTGCTCTTGAGACAGGAACATGAACATCTATAAATCTAAAGCCTTGAGATATCAAGATACAAAAACCAAGTGTACTTGTCCTTACTAGGGTTGGGGCAAAGGGTTGAATTTGACCTATTTTTGCATTGTTCATTTTAGCCTTTCCCGCTTAATACTGAATATACCTTTTAAAAAGGAAATAATAAAATAAAATATAGCTATGATCTATTGAGTTCTTATCATATTCTAGGCACTGTACTGTGTGTTTTCTGTGGATGATTTCATTTATGTTCAATATAACTGTATCAGATAGGCTTGCTAGGTATGAGAAAATGAAATCTCAAAGAGTGTGTGCCTTCACCAGTCTCATGGATAGCCTGGCAGAAAAATGGCATGATTAAGAGTGCTGGTTCTGGAACTGAACTATCTGGATTTCAATCCCTGCTCAGGCACTCAGTTTGTGACTATGAGTAATTAATGTAACCATCCAGGTCCCATTCTTGCCCCCAGGTTTATTGTAAAGATTTAATAAGTGAAACCAGGTGTAGTGGCTCATGTCTGGATTCCCCACAGTTTGGGAGGCTGGGGCAGGAGGATGGCTTGATCCCAGGAGTTCACGATCAGCCTGGGCAGTATAGGTAGATTACGTCCCTACCAAAAAAAAAAAAAAAAAGTATCCAGGTATGCATCTGTAGTCCCAGGTACTCAGCAGGCTGAGGCAGGGGGATCAATTGAGACTGGGAGGTTGAGGCTGTGGTGACTGCTACCACACTCCAACCTGGGCAACAGAATAAAATCCTGTCTCAAAAGAAAAAACAAAACAAACAAACAAACAAAACAACGATTTAATTAGTGAATATGAAGCATTCTGACTAGTACCCAGCCTAGCAGGCACTCAATCAACAGTAGCAAATGTTATGAGGTAGAGCAAGGATGTCAAATCCAAGTCTGTTTGATTTCAAAACTCATGTTCCTAGTCATTTTTCTCTTTGCCTCCCCTCCAAATATTTTTTGAAAAATGGAAACACTTGGGCTTAGGGGGCTTTTTAAAGGAATAGTGGAGCTCAAGGCCATTTATCACTGTGTCATCTTGATAGAGGCAGGAGGCAAAGAACTCTCCTAGGCAGATAGGGGAGAGTCCCCAGAGAATCTCTGACCTGCCCTACACGTGTCTGCACCAGATGTTTTGTGCAGATAAGGGAACCTGCACAGGGGGCTTGCCTAAACCTGCCTGTGGTGAAAAATTCTATCCACTAATACATGCTCTGTAAGGGAAATAAATCAATATAGAGTGGCTCAGACTAAGGACCTGCATATGCACTGGAAGGATGGAGTGGAGCTCCGAGGAACTCATGCCTTACACAAGCAGGGAACCCAGCCCCATCAGTCGAATATAGAAGCCTTTGTATTCAACTGTGAAGGGGGCAACCAGCAACCTGCTTTCAGGACCCATCTTTTTGCTGAATGCTTTCCTTTTCACTTAATAAATTCTACTCTACTCACTCTTTGATGTCCGTGTGCCTAATTTTTCCTGGTCGTGAGACAAGAACCCAGATCTAGCTAAGCTAAGGAGTAAAAAATCCTGGATCAATTCATTCAGTTATCCCACCATCTCTCAGCCTGCTACACACTTACACGAGAAAGGGGAATGCGTGTCTTCCACTAGTAGCTCCATGGAGTGTTCTCTGTTCTGAGGAACTTCTTTGTAAAAGCATCCATTGGATTTGGAGATGGTGTCTCCCCTTGGAAAATGCAGTAGAGTTTGAAATAGATGTGATCTTGCAGATATTGTTAGCATGGGGCATGAGTAGGCACTAATGGCTTCTTTACATGCAATGCTGTCTTAGGTATCAGAAAGCAAGAATTATACACTGTCCTAAAACCTAAAACCTTAAACCTACAACCTTAGGTGAACTTGGTGTGTAAGATCACAGAGTAATCTCCTAAATCATTGATCACTGATAGCCTCCTAAATGGCATATCCATTGACCAGCACTTCCTACAAATCCCAGAAGAGTAAGTTGTTCATGCCATATTTAGTTTACCACATTTAGTCATATGATTATCTGAGTTTTCCAACTTTAAGTTGTTGTTCATTCCTCACTGACCTGAGGTGATGTTAAAATTTGCTGCAGATGCGTGTAGAGATACCTATACATCTATGAATCTATATCAATGTCTAGTACTTTGATTTATGATTACAAACATCTCAAATAAACATCTCCACCTCAATGAATCCATGCTCATTCTCCTTGTATTCCAATTTCTCTGCTTGTCTTTCTCTATATTTTTATTCCTGTGTAGTATTGTCATGTTATATACACTCCTGGTGTGACCTTGCATGGTGTCAAACTTCTACATTTTTGCATCAGTATCCTAAGCTTCGGACCCTTATATTCAACTTCCGGTTGAACAGCTTCATTAGTATGTTTCACAGCTTCCACAACCAGGCATGTACCAAACTAGATTTGTTACCTCTCCCTTTCCCTGACCCAAACCTATTTTGTGTTTCCAGTTTCAGTTGGTCATGCCATCACCCACCTCAGTCATCCAAACCAGCAATCCGGAATCTTAAATTCCATCATCTGCCTCACTCCCCACCTTCAACCAGTCCCTGAGTCTTATTAATTCAGTGCTTTAGCTGGGAACATGATCCTTCACCTGACGTACCCCATCAGTCTCCTGATTAAGACCTTGGACTCCACTTGTCCTTCTTATTCATTCCCTATCTGGCTGCCCAACTACAGTTCCAAAAGCAAATTAGATGATTTTTCTTCCTTACTTAAAATGCTTTAGTGACACCCCACAAAGATTTAGGATGAAAGCTCTAACTTCTTGGTCCTACCAGAGATGAGCTTTCTGCTGCAAGTATGTTGAACATTCACATCTCCAGCTTTCCCTTCCCCTGGTCTAGCCTCCCCTTTTCCTGCTCCTTTACTTCCCACAGCTTCCCATGCTTCCCTCTGATCCAAAGCAAAGCTCAGGCCTGAACATCCTTGTTCTTTGACCTTCATAGGCATAATCTGCTTCAGAGTTCAAGGTTTGATTCAGGCATCACTTCTTCTCGGGAGCCTTTCCTGATTCTTCTAATCTGAGTCTGACCATTATTGATCCCTCATTGTGTATCAGAAATTTTATTTAAATTATCTTATTTAGTGCTCATCAGACTCCTATAAGACAGGTTCTACGATTGTCCTTATTTTACTGAAGATGAAAGAATGCCAAGAGATAAAGTTATTTGCATCTACTAGTAAGTGACAGAGTGGATATTTGAATCCAGATGTCTGTGGAGGGCAAGTCTTGTGTATGAGTATTAGTGTTTAGCTAACTCTGGCTTGTGAATTGAATTAATTCTCAGGTTTGGTGCTAGACTCAATCTGAAGTAAGAAAATATATTTTGGAATTTCAAAAATACATGTTGGGGTTCTTTAGCCTTCTTCCCAAAACTCTAATTTCCTACAATGTCTCAACCCCCTCCCTCAATTCATATGAGAATAATTACCTCAGGTTTAGTGGGAACTGGTGAATTTTTACATGCTCACGCTTTCTGGCTTAAATCGGATGTAATACTGAGTGAGGGGTCTCTGGAAGCACGTTGCCCTGGGATGTAATACCTCATGCTGGGGCAAGTTGAAGACAGGTTGGATTGGGGTGTAAGCAAGGTTTGTGAAAAGATTTGGGAGAGACAAAACCTTCTAGAAAGCCTCAAATCACATTGTCCTTTTTTTTTTTTTTTTTTGAGACAGAGTCTCATTCTGTCCCCGGGGCTGGAGTGCAGTGGCACAATCTCAGCTCACTGCAAACTTCACCTCCCAGATTCAAACGATTCTCCTACCTCAGCCTCCTGAGTAGCTGGGATTAAAGGCTCATGCCACCACACCTGGTTGATTTTTTTGTTATTATATTTTTAGGACAGATGGGGTTTCACCATTTTGGCCAGGCTGGTCTTGAACTCCTGACAGCAGGCGATCCACTCGCCTCAGCTTCCAAAAGTAGTGAGATTATGGGAGTGAGCCACCGTGCCTGGCCTCAAATCACACTTTCTGTGTGACTTTTTCCTCAGAGGTGGAAACAATTTGTTTGTTTTATACAGAATCAACCAATAAGCTCAAAAAAGCACCAATATAAGTTCAAGATAAACAAACTTCCATAATATTTAATAGAATTTTAAAAAATCATCAGAGTAAATGTGTACCTGAGTGAAGCAGTATTGGCTAACCACCAGCAATATTTTAGACTCCAATTATTGTACTTTTTAATCCAAGAAAGCAAATTTGTTTGTTGGATTAAAAAGAGTAAAATAATATTTTTATGTGTTTGATATACCCATTATATGGTAAAAATCACACCAATTTAATGATCATATTGTTGATAATGATATTGTATTTATTTTTGATAACTGGGTTACTAGAAGAGTCCCATCCACTCACTCCATGTTTAATGATGGATCAAACCTCACACCACAGAGGCATTTTAACTCCATCTGTAAACCCTGAACCTGTGACCAAATGGTGTTTTCTTCAGATTCGTAGCCAGCCTGGAAGTCTAGCCCTGGTTTCCCGACTCCAGTCTAGTGCTCCTGATGTGCTGTGAATACAATTACACAGTCTCAATTAGCCTCGCTCTCTTTTATTAAATCCAAATAAGTTCCTCAATATAATTAGTATGCCTAAGGTATTTGGTGGGTGCAAAAGTAATTGCGGTTTTGGCCGCTACTTTTAAAACCACAATTACTTTTGCACTGACCTAATACCTTAAAAAAAAAAAAAAAGAAGTGGAACTGAAGCTTTTTGTTAATGAGAGAGAGAGAGAGAGAGAGACAGAGACAGAGAGAGAGGGAGAGAGACAGAGACTCAGAGTCATATGCTCCAACCTACCCCCATGGGTATCACTCCCCACCCAGAGCCTCTGCGACGGCATTTCTTTCCGTTTTGCAGCCATTCTTCCAGCCATGCCACGTTTTTCCGAAGATTTTGAATTTTTGTCTTGTTTCCCTTTGCCTGGCATTCCACATTCAGGCTGATTTGATCTTTCACCTCACCCCCTCCTCCCCGCCGGGGAAACTTCTCCTGCTCCCCACCAAAGAGCTAGGCGCTCCTGTCTCGAAGGTTTCTCAACTTCACTTTTATCAGGCAGCTCCCTGTATTCCAATCATCAGGGCCCTGACTGTTCCCTGTCGGAGACTATAAGCCTCGTCGAGGCCAGAAGCTGAACCTTCATCTCTGCCAGCGCCTGGCAGCGGGAGGGTCCAGGATGTGCCTATGGAAGGAGCAAATAGCCACTGGGCTTTCTCTGGAGTGTAGGTGGATGGTGCCTAACGCAAGGAGTGTTCAGGTCCTGATGCAGTGTAAAGCGGAAATCGAAAGCAAGAGGGCTGCTATTATATTTCCTGTTTCACCCATTGGAGGGTTTTTAGGATGTCAGAACTAGGCCGGCCGCGGTGGCTCACGCCTGCAGTCCCAGCACTTTGGGAGGCCGGGGCGGGAGGATCACGAGATCAGGAGATCGAGATCATCCTGGCTAACCCGGTGAAACCCCGTCTCTAATTAAAATACAAAAAAAACTAGCCGGGCGAGGTGGCGGGTGCCTGTAGTCCCAGCTACTCGGGAGGCTGAGGCAGGAGAATGGCGTAAACCCGGGAGGCGGAGCTTGCAGTGAGCTGAGATCCGGCCACTGCACTCCAGCCAGGGTGACAGAGCGAGACTCTGTCTCAAAAAAAAAAAAAAAAAAAAAAAAAAAAAGATGTCAGAACTAGAGAAAAGGTAAAAAGTGGTATTCATTATCTGGTAATTTAATCTCCACAATGAAAAGAAACTATTTGACTCCTTGCTTCTTTAATTTAGTTATAACCTCTATTTAAATTTAAGGTTTTAGGGTGTGTGTATGTAGAGGAAATACTGTTTCAAAAAAAAAAAAAGAAAAGGAATCTCAGTGTACTTTTACATGTACTCAAAATGGATCATGGACTTAAATGTAAAGCTATGAAACTTCTTTAAAAAAGTAGAAAAATCTTCAGGATCTAGGGCTAGGCAAAGAGATCTTAGACTTGACAACAAAAGCACGATCCATAAAAGGAAAAGTAGATAAATTGGGTCTCATTAAAACTGAAAGCTTGTTATCTGTGGAACATATGTGAAAAAGATGAAAAGACAGGTTGCAGACCGAGAAAATACTTTGCAACTCACATATCCATCAAAGGACTAGTATTTAGAATATAGAAAGAACCTCAAAACTCAACCTTAAGAAAAACCCAGTTAGAAAATGGGCAAAACACATAAACAGCTATTTCACCAAAGAGAATATACCGATAGAAAATAAGCACATAAAAAGAAGTTCAACATCACCAGACATCACGAGAATGCAAATTAAACCACAATGAGTTGTCAATACACAGCTTTTGGAATGACTAAGATTAAAAAATAGTGACAAAACCAAACCTAGCAGGGATGCAGAAAAAAATGGAGCTTTTGCATTCCTGGGAAGAATGATACAGACACTTCGGAAAACAGTTTCACAGCTCTTACCCAGCTAAAGATGCAATTACCATATGGCCCAGCAATTGTATTCTTAAGTATTTAACTCAGAGAAAAAAAAATTTAGGTTCACACAAAAACCTCTACACAAATGTTCACAGCAGCTTTATTCATAATATCTAAAAACTGGAAATAGCTCAGAGGTCCTTCTAGGGGTAAATGGTTAAACAACCTGTGGTACATCCATGGAATAACCCAGTAATAAAACTCAGCAATAAAAAGGAACAAACTGTTGATACACACAAGGATGGATGAATCTTTAGAGAATTATGCTGAATGAAAAAGTGAATCTGCAAATGTTTCATACTGTGTGATTCAATTTAAGTAAAGCAGTCTTGAAATAACAAACCTTAGAAAGGTTAGGGGTGGGGAGGCGAGTTAGGAGGGACTTGGTTTGAGTTATAAAAGTGCAACACGAGGGATACTTGTCATGTTGGAACTTCTCAGTATTTTGACTGTGCTGGTGGATGTATAGCGTAGTGTGATAAAAGTAGATAGTACCTGATTCACACACACACACACACACACACAGAGTCCTGAGTACAGTAGGTTTCCAGTAACATTGTTTCATTCAATGTCATTTGTTATAACATTGATGAAAAAAGCAGATTCCTGGCGAGGGCCTGTCTGTGTTGAGTTTGCAGGTTCTCCGCATGCCTGTGTGGGTTTTCTCTGTGTGCCTTGGTTTCCTCCTACATTCCAAAGCTGTGCCTGTTAGGTTCATTGGTATGTCTACATGGTTCCAGTGGTGTGAGTCAGTGTGTGTGAGTGCACCCTGGGATAAAACGGCATCCCATCCAGGATTGGTTCCTGCCCTGTGACCTGAGCTCCCTGGATGGGCTCCAGCCACCAACAACCCTTAACTGAAATAAGTAGGTTGGAAATGAATGAATGCATACAAATTATCATAAAATAAAATTTAATAAAGTCTGTGATAATCATCCAAATGCATGACAATAAATGATGCCTGACAAAAGCAGCCATATAGGTAATTGTTTTTGGCCTGCAAGGTGGTGGGAGGTGCCCCAGAAAATGCTTGCTTTACAAACATTTATTCTTTGAACTCACCACCAGACAACCACCATCATTCACAAATTCACCAAAAATTGGGTAACCGATTATCTTACTTGTTTTTATTAATCTGTCTTAAAATGTGTGTATAGTTCACATTTATTCCAGTGCTTAATACTAATTAGGAGTGTTTTAGGTCTTTATTTAGAAGTTTAATCATGTTTTTGGGGCAAGAAATGTACCGTAGGAATTTAACTCTTGTTTGTATCAATTAGCCTAAGGTAAAATTGGTTTTATTATACTTTGTTTCACTTAAAGTTGCAGTTTTCAAGAAACTATATGCCACGTTAAGTGAGGACTTACTGTACAAGTAAGACTGGGACAGCTGGAAGAAGGTCAGTGGGTTGTATCAATGCCAATATGGTTGTGATGTTATACTATAGCTCTGCAAAATTTTACCCTTGGGGGAAACTGGTTAAAGCATATGGGGGCTGGGCGCGGTGGCTCACGCCTGTAATCCTAGCACTTTGGGAGGCCGAGGCAGGTGGATCACTTGAGGTCAGGAGTTTGAGATTAGCCTGGCCAACATAGCGAAACCCTGTCTCTACTAAAAATGCAAAAATTAGCCAGGCGTGGTGGCGGGTGCCTGTAATCCCAGCTACTCCGGAGGCTGAAGCACAAGAATCGCTTGAACCCAGGAGGTGGAGGTTGCAGTGAGCAGAGATCCCGCCACTGCACTCTAGCCTGGGTAACAGAGGGAGACTCCGTCTCCAAAAAAAAAAAAAAAAAACCCTTTTAAAATAAAATAAAATAAAATAAAAATAAAATAAAGTGCATATGAGATCTCTATGTATTATTTCTTCTAACTGTGTGCAGATCTATTCTATAATTATCTCAGTAAAAATTTCAGTCAAGAAGGCAGGGGCTTATTTATACTCCTGGTCTTTTCCCTTCAGCAACTTCTGTTTTTTCAAAGAGAATTCCTGTCAAGGAAACTTTCAGAGAAGACTGTTTATCACAACTAAATTGGAAATCACGGCAGCTGAGGAGAATGGCACCAGTCAAAATTTGACGGAGCTAAAATACAGTACTAAGGGAATGAGGTCATCTTTCTTGTTAAAACATCCGTTATTCGGCCGGGCGCGGTGACTCACGCCTGTAATCCCAGCACTTTGGGAGCCTGAGGCAGGCAGATCATGAGGTCAGGAGATCGAGACCATCCTGGCTAACACGGTGAAACCCCCGTCTCTACTAAAAATACAAAGAATTAGCCGGGCGTGGTGGCAGGTGCCTGTAGTCCCAGCTGCTGGGGAGGCTGAGGCAGGAGAATGGCATGAACCCGGGAGCTTGCAGTGAGCCGAGATCGCGCTCCTGCACTCCAGCCTGGGCGACAGAGCGAGACTCCTTCTCAAAAACAAACAAACAAACGAACAAAATCCTTTATCTGTGGCTTTAGATCAGTAGTACAGACTTAATCTGTTTCATGTTTGTGTTATGGGCAGGAAAATTCATGGTTTTAGAAAGGTTTTTAAAAGATAATTAGTTGTTCATGAAAAAAGTAGAACAATTACCCAAAGCTTAGGTTTTGTTTTAGAGAAATGTGCAATATACAGAAACACAGAAAAATGAATTACCCCCCAAACTAATATTTTCCTCAAAGTTCTTTTTCTTTTCCTGATTCTATATATTTCCCACCTGCCCAAGTTAGATTCACAGTAATTGTGAATTTAGTGTGTATCTGGTCCATGTTGTTCTCATTTGACAATCTACAAACACATACACATAAACACAATACTTTACTGTTTTTTTAAAAAATATACAAATATTAGACCACATGTTATATTCTCCAGTTTTCATTCTTTACTAAAGATTCTGTTTTAGATATTTATTTCTGTGACATATTTGGATTCAGTTTGGTTTAACAACTATAGAATACTTCATATGCATGTATTACAGTTTATTCTTCTGTTGATAAGCATGTATTTGATCTCCAATTTTTTCCTATTGCAAGTATAAAAGAAGAACTTTGTACCTGCAGCAATCCTTTCTTAGGTGATATCAAACCAAATGCTGTTTCACTGGCCGAGCATGGTGGCTCACACCTGTAATCCCAGCACTTAGGGAGGCCGAGGTGGGTGGATCATTTGGGGTCAGGAGTTTGAGACCAGCCTGGCCAACATGGTAAAACCCCACCTCTACTAAAAATACAAAAATTAGCTGGGCATGATGGCGCGAACCTGTAGTCCCAACTACTCTGGAGGCTGAGGCAGGAGAATCGCTTGAACCTGGGAGGCAGAAGTTGCAGTGACCCAAGACTGCGCCACTGCACTCCAGCCTGAGCAAGACTCCATCTCAAAAAAAAAAAAAAAATAATAATAATAAATGAACATTGGTACTGGTTTTAAATCTATTAATCAGTGATAGGTCTGTAGCTATGATATTAAATAAACAGCAGCATTGTTTTTAAATCTCTTTATTAAATCAATGACAACTCACTTCAGTGAATACAGCCTCTGAAAGCTGCCAATCAGCGACAGCCTCATGCTTTGAAAGTCCACGAATCGGCATCAGATTCACTCCAGTTAATATGCTTCTAAGGCTGATGTCTATTCCCACATTTGTGACTAACAAAAGGCATGCTTCTGTAGCCAACATAATCCATGCTTCTTAGACTAACACCAACCCAGTCCTGCTTCTGTAACCATTACTACTCAACGCGAACTCGTCCCAAAGAACTTTCCCTACGAGATGAGAAGTTTGTTTGGTGAGCTATTTGACCACCCTAGCTGTCTGCTTCTTGGTTTCAGATACTGAACAATGTTTTTCTCTTTCAACATTTACTACGAATTTATTTTAATGAACTCTGCATGGATATATAGTCATTGTACCTTATCCAGAGTGTAAGCTTCAATCTGTCATTAGCCTCCATGAATCTTCTTTTTGCCTCCCTACCGTCACCAGAGAAATACTCAATTTGTTGACTTACCTGTCTTTTCTTATCTTGCAAGTAAATAAGTTCTTTTTTGGTCACTATAGTGGTCCCTATCTTGTTTTTTAAATACAAATAATATTGCAATGAACAATCATTTACAAGTCTTCCTATCTAGAAGTAGAACAGTGGGGTGGAAAGCAACGTAGCTTTACTAGACATTGCAAGATTGATCTCCAAAATGATATTCCCGATTTACAGCCACACCATTAAAAGGGATGTTCTTACCAACATTTTGTATTCTTAGACTAAAATTGTTGCCAATCAAATGAGTATGAAATGGTAGCTTAATGTTCTCACTTTTTTTTTCCTGATTACCCAAGTGTGGTTGAGCTCCTTTGGCTGTTTATTAACAGTTTAGTTTTTTTTTCCTATGTGACTTACCTGTTCTTCAAAACCATTTTTCTATTGTATCATTCATTTTCTTAGAAGTTTGTAAGAGTTCTTTGTGAATTTTAGATACTAATCTTTGCCATATATACTGCAACTATTGTCACTTGTCTCAATTTTATTTTTCTTAAATCACAGCTGACAATTTAAATTGCTGTATGTTCAATTCCAACAGTGCTGTCCTTGTAATTTGTGCTTTCTGGTCTTGTTAAGAAACCCTTCCCTATTTTAGAGCTTCAAAAACATTCTTCTATATTTCTGAGTGACAATTTTTTTCCACATTTTGTTTCTTTTCCCTTTTCTTTTTTTTTTTTGAGATGTAGTTTCTCACTGTCGCCCAGACTGAAGTGCAGTGGCGTGATCTCGGCTCATCGCAACCTCTGTCTCCTGGGTTCACGCCATTCTCCTGCCTCAGCCTCCTGAGTAGCTGGGATTACAGGCGCCCGCCACCACGCCCGGCTAATTTTTTGTATTTTTAGTAGAGATGGGATTTCACTATGTTGGTCAGGCTGGTCTCGAACTCCTGATCTTGTGATCTGCCTGCCTTAGGCTCCCAAAGTGTTGAAATTACAGGCGTGAGCCACCGTGCCCGGCCCCACATTTTGTTTAAAAATATCAATCTAGAGTTTATGTTTGTGTAGGGTGTGATATTATGATATTTAAATTAATGGTTTTATATTGAAATATAATTTTTCTGTGAATGAACTGTAGCTCTGCACAACAGGAAAGAATCTTACAAAGTTGATGTTGAATCAAAGGAGCAGGTCACAGGAAGTAACTGACAGAATTTGCTAATAGATTGGATTTTAAAGAACTAACAAATTAAGAAAAAAGAAAACATTTTGAGGGCCATATTGTGCATATTACATCATATCTAAAATGGACTGTAATATGGTTATTTTAGTAACACAATCCATGTTTATTATAATTCGTCAATTAACGTAATGCATTACCATTTACAAAGCACTTTCACAAGAATGATTGTATTTCAAAACAAGGCTAACAGCACTGATTCCCAAACCATGGGCCAGCAGCATCAACATCACTTGGGAGCTGGTCAGAAGTACAGAATCCAAAGCTCCAACCTAAACCTTAAGAAGCAGAATCTGAAGCTTAACAAAAGTCCCCTGGGGTTGTTCTACACATTAAAGTCTGAGAAGCTCTGGGCTGGGGAATTTATTTGTAAGAAGCTCTCAGATACTCTTAACAGTGAGCTGGGCTTCGGGACAACTGGCCCATAGCATCTTTCTTCCAGGAAGTCCAAATATTTGGCGTACATGCCATTAATCTTAATCTTCCAAACAGCTTCTTCTGCCTACTTCTCTGCTTTGTAGAAAATAAGGAGGCCATATCTACACACACACAAAGAAACTGGTGACGCTGAGATGCTCAGAGGAAGAGTGACCCGGTTTCTCTGGTCAACTCCTGCCTTCAGCTAAGTCAACTCTCCTGGTTTTGGTGGAGAGAATACCCTTAACTGGGGAAGTACATATGGAAGTCAACTGCTTTGCCAGCTGACCCACACAAAAAATCCCCAACCAAGTGTTTCAAAATGGTTAGGATGCCTCTTGATATAATACTTATAGGGTGGATTTTATTGATAAAATATTTGTAGTAATAAATCTGTGTAATTTGCAAACTCTATAAAGGTCTAAATACCCACCTCTTTAGCCAGAGAGAATTTTCATTCTTGCTTTCTCTGGTAGGAAAGATTTTTGATTGACAAATGCCTTGGGGCTGGACTAAATAGAAAAAAACAAGCAAACAGCTAATGAGTATCCTTCTGCTTAGGTTTGCTTATTCATTTTGCTACAGATCAATCCTGAACTAGACTCTATTCTAATGTATCATTCACTGTGTTGGAAAATCATTAATTAGTTGAACTTGGGCACCTCCTTATTACTAATTATTCTTCTGCCTAAAGAAGAGACCCATTATTTTCTCATCACTCCCAGGGCTGCATGTCAAAGAACATCCCATTTAACCAATTTTAAGCTATTAGCCAGAACTGATTTGCTAAAATGATGAAGCTAATGATCTGTTGGGGTTGATGACTTACTGCCCATAGGAGATAGCACTTGCTTGATAATGAGGAAATGGAAAATCACTCCCTGGGCTATCACTGGGCCTAATTAATATCACATTATTTAGTGAATTGCACCTTAGAAAAAAAATGCTGAATGAAAACTTGTAGTGAAATGCAAAAACCAACATTAGGTAATTAAAGAACCACTCTATTCTTATTTCTATTTTTATGAGTGTCTAACCAACTCTGAATATGAATATGGGCCTTTATCCCTGTATCTAAAGCATTCGTTAGCACATTTAGTAAGTGTCTGCCTAGTTTCTCTTATCTACCACAACCACTTAATTTCTTCTCCAAGTTTAAAGAAAATGTTTTCATCAATCAGGCAAGAAATCAAATTATTCAATGTTACCATTTTTAGAGCTTGTGCATCTTCTTTGTTTTTGACAGAGGAGAGAAATAAATGCCACATTTATAGTTTTAAAACAAAGGCTTATAGCTTCTTGAGGTCATGAGTCTGTTGGCCTAGCTCAGGCAGAAAAATACAAGAAGAATTCACAAATATTGTTATGAATTGAGCTATGCCTTGGCTGCCTGAAAAGCACCTTCCTCCTTTACCGTTTACATAAATGTCTAGGAAATGAAGTGGGTGAATGCATGACTTAGTTTGATGAATAAGAGATATAATGTTTCGTGATTAGTAATGCATTCTTCTTATTATAATTGCCCTAAAATGATCTTATTCTCTATCACCTCAGACAGTGTAATAAGACAAGAAACAATCAATACTTTAATGTGTGAGATATATCGGGAAAAGTGTGGCCATAACCTCCTGACTTACCTTTTACTGGATTATTTTTCATTCCTCAATTTAAAGTGTTTGAAGGGAAAGTTTACAAGGTAAAAAGTAAAATAGTCCTTGCAACCCCTTATATCTCTTCCTGGAAGAGACAATTTAGACTCCTCTGGATCAGCAATGATTCATAAGCATCCCATAGCAACACAGATTATTACTGAGTAGAGAAGCTTAGCCTTTGGCCTGCCTATGTGATGTACAGCCAGTGATAAGACCACTTAATGGCACTCTGGTAACATAGAGTAAAACAGCATCAGGCATTTGCACCTGCTGCCACATGGCTTTTGGGTTTGGTGCAATATTCTTTCATAGCTACACTTGACGTTACAACCTTGGTTTCTCTTCCAAGAGACTTAATTTAGAGATGAATCCAGAGAGACTCCTGAGTCTAATCATGTGACAGTGAGGGGCAAGGGTTGACTCAGTTATGTTTTAGGACAATATTTCCAAGGTAGGGTTCTCAAACCTCCTGCCTCAGAGTCCACAGAACTTTGAGAATGGCAGGTCTAACAGGCTCCCCATCAGACCCTAATGCATGTTAAATTTTTAGAAGCGTTGCTTCAGGAAGTAAAGTGAATAGTCAGAGATCACCAATGGCCCAGGAGAGATGGCTACCCCCACCAAGGATGTATGAAACTTACGGGCATTAGCTGCTCAACTGACAGACTCTGGATTCTGGTCACTGCCTTCTGATGATTCCATGCTCTTCTTTTGGGGGTTGCAGCAGGTGCAGTTTTGGGGGCTTGGATGTTTGGCAAGTTCTATGGACTGAATGTTTGTGTCCCCCCAGAATTTGTATGTTGAAGCTCTAATCCCCAGTGGGATAGTATGTGTAGGTGGAAACTTTGCGAGGCAATTAGGTCAGAGGGTGAACCCTTCTGGATGGGATTAGTGTACTTATTGGAAGAGACATGAGACAGATGATCTCTTTCACTGCCACATGAAGACACAATGGGAAGACAGCCTCTGTCAACCAGGAAGAGGGCTCTTGCTAGAAATCTGATCATTCCGGCACCCTGATCTCAGACTTCCAGCTTCCAGACCTGTGAGAAATAAATTTCTGCTGTTTAAGCCATCAGTCTATGGTATTCTATTATAGCAGACTGAGCTGGCTAAAACAGTAAGTAAACAACAAAACTGGGCAAAAGGAAAAAAAAAACTTTGGTATGTATGAGTGTATAGATGCAGGTAAATAAATCAATTAATCTATCTATCTATTGATCTATTATCTATCAATCATCTGTATCTTTCTAATATTTTTAGATAGATAGCTGTCTTTTCCTTGTAACTCTGAAAACTGAACTGTTCAGGTTAGCTTTAGATTTTAAGGCAGCTTAAGGCTCAGTGTTTCATGATTCTCTTCACTTTCTCTCTGTAGCCTTAGAACTAGAATTGTTCTAGTCTGCTTCATCTTACAACCTAAGAAGAGTAGCTGTCTCCTCCCTGATCTACGTAAAATGACTGTCTGGAACAGACAGAAGTACAACCCTTCTCTCTGGAGCAACTTTCTGTGTTTAGTAGAGTCTTCTCTTCTGTGGCTATGTGTCTGGAATCGGCTGTGAAATGACGAGTCTGGACTAGAGGAGACAAACTATTTTGTGAAGTTGTCACCCTGTCTGAACTTCTGAAAGGCCTTTGACTTTGGAGTCTCATGTCTTTCTATGACCCTATCCACGTGACTGCCTTAGGTTGTCACAGAATGAGTGATTCAACATAGAGACTTCCAGGAATCTGGACTCTTTGTGTATCATTTACATAGAAATACATTTGAACTCTTTAGCCACAACCATTACTGGGCCTATCAGTGGACTAATGGCCCTGCCCACTGTTAATCAATGAGTCAACGATGCCCTCTGTGAATTGGCTCCTAAGTTGTTTGTTTCTTCACTAGAGGTTGAGACCAATTATCTCAAAAGCTTTCTGGTGCCAAACTCAAATTGTAATACATCAAATTGTTTTAAACATAACACACAACAGGCAGACTTTTAGCCGGATAGACTCTGCCTCTTTTGCACACCCCACGAAACCCATCTTCTGCTTGCCATTGATAAACTAGAGCCTGTGGCCATAAGACCCCAAGCTGCTACTGCCCTTAGGAACTCTCCGACTCAGAAACTCCCTGCTGCACTGCTAAGCAACACCATCTAGTAAGTCCCCTCTCCCATCCCCTTTTCCCGAGGAATTCACTTGCCCTCCTCCCTGGCTGGTGGCCCCTTCCTGTGAGTCTCAGGACAATCTCATGCTATGGGAGACTTTCACTCTCATGCAATTCTGCCCAATAAAGCTTGTCATGCATCGCTCTCACATCCTTCTCCTTGATCGTCTGGAAATCCCTTGAACCCTATACCTGGCTACCAGGATTTGTGTTACAGGGCAACATGATCTATCCTGGGGAGCTAGGAAAAGCCCTCATAAAGAATAGACATTTGAGCATGATCAGGTTTTCATAAAGAATAGACATTTGACCATGATCAGGCTTTCTGAAAGAATAGACGTTTGACCGTGATCAGGCTTTCTTAAAGAATAGATATTTGAGTTGGGTAGGCCTACCTAAGGGATGGGTAGGCCTAATCAGGTTCAGGGGAGAGGAAATATTCCAGGCAGAAGATGATTTTATCCAAAGACCATGAGCTGAGAATGGCTTCTTTGTGGGAAGGTGAGGTGTGAATAGGGAAAGTGTCAAAAGTCAAGGTCAGTGAAGTGTCTGGATTATGCAGGATCTTGTCAACAAGTGAAAAACTGTACGTGTATCTTATACTTTGAAATGAGAAGGAGGTAGCAGCATTTACCTGTTGCTTCTGGAAACTATCTGGGGGCCCAGAGTCCTGGGAGCTCATCTGGATTGACTTCAGAGAGATTATTGAAATTTGAACCTGGAGAGACATATCAAGCTCTTTGGTGAAAGAGCACAGAACCAAGTAGAGGTTGTTGTGAATTCATGACCCATAGGGCCTAGCTGTCCCTAAGACGCATTTTGTTGAGTTATATGATATTATTAAAAATAAATTTGAATAGCTTGCTGTCATTAAAGAATTGGGACATTTCTTATAAAATATGAATATCTGGCTTCCTTTGAAAAATTAGAAATTTAGAAATTCTAGCATGAAACCAATTTGCTGGAGATGAATAATGGCAGTCACCTTACCTGGTGCCTGCTGAATTCATTTCTCTCTAATCTCCCCGTCTCCCTTAGAACCTTACTCATGCCATCTTCTTGGCCTGGTAGGCATTTGAGTTTATTATCTCAGAATTAGAGGGCCATCAGTTCCTTCTACTATTGAGGGCAGGGGCCATGGCCTTAAACATTTTTTTTTAAAAATATTTTTAGTAGAGACAGGGTTTTGCCATGTTGGCCAGGCTGGTCTCGAATTCCTGGCCTTAGAGGATCCACCCACCTTGCCTCAGCTTCCCAAAGGGCTGGGATTACAGGCATGAGCCAACGCGCCCGGCAGGGAACCATGGTTTTTTGCTGTCACATTCTTGGTGTCTAGCACTGTCCTTGGCATATTATAGAATTCATTAAAATGTGTATGAAATCTAGGAAGTGAGCTAAAGATTATGTGAGTTAACAGGAGGCCTCTAATTCTCTAGTAGGCATTGGATCAAGGCCAAATTTGTGGTGCTGTCAGGCTCATCTGTAGAGCTATTCAGTTAGGACTTGAAACTCTCAGTTCTCCCACTTAGCATTAAGGTGACTTGGAAAGAAGGTCATCTTAACCATTTTAACTGAAGATTTCAGTGCTGTAGTCAATTTACTTGTAACCTGGTAAAGAAATCTGACAGTTTTGCTGGGAAGTTACCAACATTAGTAGGGAAGGAAGGATACAGTAAGTTTAAACAGGCTGCTTGCTCCAGATATCTTCTTAGGAAGAACCAAGATGGAATTACAACAAAAGGGAATTAAGATGTAACATCAGCTTATGTTTTGAGTCTGTGGAAGCAGCATCATTGGAAGTACTTAAACATACAGAACCTAATGCTGCAGTGTAAATTATACAATACAGAATGAGTATATTGGCTTTTTAATGCATCTTCTTCTGTCATGTTATGTTTATGTAAATTTCCTATCCCACAGCAAAGCTAAAATATGCATCACTTTGCTTTACAAAATGGATTGGCTTAATCTGATTTTATTTGTGAAATGTGTTCATTATGAAATTTATGGTTTTACAAAGTATAAAGAAGAAATAAAAAATGACCACACAAACCATAGTCTAACGTAAGTGGTTAAGACTCTGGAGTCAAATTTTCTGGGTTTAAATCCTGGTTCTACAATGAGATCACTTGGACACAGGAAGGGGAGCATCACTCACCGGGCCCTAGTGTGGGGAGGGGGGAGGGGGGAAGGATAGCGTTAGGAGAGATACCTAATGTAAATGACGAGTTAATGGGTGCAGCACACCAACATGGCACATGTATACATATGTAATAAACCTGCATTGTGCACATGTACCCTAGAACTTAAAGTATAATAAAAAAAAAATTCCTGGTTCTACCATCTGATAATTGTGTGACCTTGTGCAAATCAATTAATTTGGACCTCAGTTGAGTCATCTGTAAAATGGGTATCATGGTATGTATCTCATGGAGTTGTTATAAAGATTATTTGAATTAATACCTGTAAAGTACTTATAAAAAATAGTGTCTGCCATATAGTAAATAATATGTTTTTGTGAAAAAATTAGGTAGTAAAATAACAGGTAAAATTTTTGTTTATGTAATTCCAGACTTCTGTGTATAAACAGATAGAATTTACATGATCACATTCTTAAATGAATATGTTTGTTCCAAATAAAATTTTGTTACCTATATATTTTTGTAAGTTTATTTATAACAGCTTTAATAGACAGTAATTTTATAATAATTTAAAACATTTTATATCATGAAATATTTTACTAAGGAAGGTTTTAAATGCACATGTAAAGAATACAAGAAAATGTAACAAAGTTAAAATTGTTTTCATAAATGCTTTACATATCTTTTGTTAGGTTTATTTCAAATTTTTTCTTGCTTTTGTGTATGACAAACTAAAAATTACATTTCCTGACTATTAATGTAGTATAGAAATGCAATGCAGTTAACACTCATCTTTAAATTTTTAGATTTTGTTATTAACAGTTGACTTCTGTAGTGCTGTTTAGGATTTCCTATATAAGCCATAATTTAATCTGTAAAAAACTTAGTTTTGTTTATTTCTGATCTTAATATCTTTTATTTGTTTTCTTATTGTACTACTATGTCCTTTAGCATTTTGTTGAAGAGGACGTCTTTGTCTTTTGCTTTACTTATTTATTTATTTATTTTTGAGACAGAGTCTCACTCTGTTGCCCAGGCTGGAATGCAGTGGCACGATCTCTGCTCACTGAAACCACTGCCTCTCAGGCTCGAGTGATTCTCTTGCCTCAGCCGCCTGAGTAGCTGGGATTACAGGTGCCCATTACCACGCCCAGCTAATTTTTGTATTTTAAGTAGAGATGGGCTTGCACCATGTTGGTCAGGCTGGTCTTGAACTCCTGACCTCAAGTGATATGCCCTCCTCAGCCTCCCAAAGTGCTGGGATTACAGGTGTGAGCCACTGCGCCCAGCCTCTGCTTACCTTTTTTAATTACCGGGACTGCTTTCAACATTTTAGCATTAAGCTGATCTTTGTTCTAGGTTTTTGGTAGATGTCCTTTATTAGGTTTAGGAATTCCCATAGATTCCTAATTTGATAAGAGTTTTTTTTCCTTCTATTCCCGGCATGCGTGAATGCATGTGGAATTTGTCATATGCACAAATTTCTTTATCTGTGAGATAATCATGCCATTTTTCTCTGTCTGTTAATGTGATGGATTATATTTTTTCCAATGTGAATTCTAGCTTGCCTTCTGGTCAAGTAACCACACTTGATCATCATGTATTATGATTTTTGCATGTCTTTACCACACATGCAAAGATCATAATACAAAGTAAAAGCTAATTTTTCTTTTATATACAAATCTTGTTTTAATTAGGAATGAAGGATCCATACCTGCATTGTAAAATAAATGTAAGGGAAGTCTGTCTTCATAGGTTTCTCTGAATTGTTTTTAAAGTCTGGGCACACTTTTCTATAACCTGCTTTGCTTAACTACTTTGCACCTCTCCCATATTCGGGAATATGTTTTTAAATTTTCTTTTTCATGGAAGCATAATGACTCATTGATGTGATATCAATCTCGTCGCTCGTCAGTGTGAGAGGTGGGATATTTCAGCTGAGTTTTTTATATTATAAACAAAAGTTCACCATTCCACGCTCTTGCTCCTCTGTTTTAGATGGTAATTTCTTTTTTTTTTTTTCTTTTTTTCTTTTTTTTCCTTTTTGTGGAGAACAGGGTCTCGCTGTATTACCCAGGCAGGTCTCGAACTCCTGGGCTCAAGCTATCCTCCCGCCTCTGCCTCCCTGAGAGCTGGGATTACAGGCGTGAGCCACCGCGCCCGGCTTAGATGGTAATTTCTAAAGAATCAATCTATTTGACTTTGACCTCTCTCAACTTAGTATATAATGTACCTTGATCCCTCTGACAGATCACTCTGATTCTGAATGTTATCAAGGCAAAATGAGTGCAGAAGTGCAATTTCTGAATTTATAATGAAATAGCCTCTGAATGAGGGAAAACCATTTATAACCTAATATTCAAGTCCTAGCTTAGCCTATAGTCAGAGTAATTTATAACAGCCCAACCATCTCCCTGCCCTGCCAGTTGTAATTGCTGTCATTGATGGTCTTCTGATTACTTCCCATTTTCTAGGTTGTGTTAAATTATAATATCATTGGTATATCTAGTTAAAATATTTTCGGTATTCTTCTCCTTTTCTTTTAAAATCTATCTGTATCTACAGATCTATCTATCTATCTATCTATCTGTCTATCTATCTATCTATCTATCCATCCATCCAGCTATCTCTCTGTCCATCCATCCATCCATCCATCCATCCATCCATCCATCCATCCATCCTATTTTGTGTAACAGAGTAGGGGAGAAGGATGTGAAGGAATGGGAAAAAAGCAAAATATTTCCACATATCCTGAAATCCTATTGACAAAAGAGTTATTAAGCTTAAGGAGCACCCAGTTTTAAAATGAAAAAAAAAAAAATCTTCTGGAAACTTAAAAGCTATCAGTTATTCCCACATGGGGTAAATTAATTGCTAAGTGAGTTCAGGTCCATCTGTTTTGGCCCTTACCCTAGTGTCACTGGCAGACACCAAATCATCCTTCAACATCCAGTTCAAATGCCATCTCTTCTGGGATATCACCTCTGCTCATGGAAAGACTGGGTGTTTGGTGGAGAGGAAGAAGAAATATTTGGGGAGCATGTGTACTACCTAGGCGGAATCTGACACCATTGATGGACTCAGGTGCCTACACTGTTGAGGCCCGGTGAGAGGAGAGGAGAGAAATACAGGGGAGGAAGGCAAATCTAAAATTACAAACTTGAGCTACTCCAAAAACTTTTCTGGCATCCGCCCTGAACATGCCACTAAATCTTTGAAATCTTATGCTGCCCTTGGTAATAGCAGCTAACGCCACCAAAGAGGGCTGTAAATTGAGTGTCTCTCTAAATGGTCATGGAACACAGGAAAGATTCCAATTTAGGGAAGAGGGACAGAGTAAGTGGCTCTGAAAATGATGTGGAGCGAAGACTGGAGTACATTTGGTAGGACTAAAGCACTCCAGAAATTTCACTCACACTCCACTCAGAGGAGGAGCAGACTCCACTCTCCATGCTCTTCAAAGTCAAGGAAAGGCTCTGGAGGACTTGCAAGTTAATAAACATAACACACACAAAACTAATCAGAGAAGCTGTCCTTTTTCCTTAGTTAGAAAAATCTCTTGAACCTCAAGTCTAATGTAGTGTTTGAACTCTCAAGGTTTTTGCCATCTCGTTATAATTTGGGTTTGCCAAAGTGATGTTGGAAAGCATAATTACAGGAGGGAGGGCAAGCAAGAAAAGTTCTATACTTCTTATTGTTGAAGGTCTCAATATCTGTGAGTGACGACAGAAAAACAGGTAGTCATAATGTTAGAAATTGTGATTTTAAACCACATTGTTATGTTATGTTTTCCCAACATTAATGGGGCTCAGATCACTGCTAATCTTGTGTCCCCAGGAAAAGCGCCCAGCCCTCAGATTATCTTAGTGCTCAAAAGGCAGGTATTAAATAGCCCCTGAAAAATCCAATCATGTTGGATTTTATACTCTTGGGTATAGAACTCAAGAAATTTATGAGCTTTTCTCATACTTGTAAGTTAAGCAAAATAAACTAGCTTTCCCTTTTATTTTTCAGAGTTGAAAAGTAAGTCAAACTGAACACATTTAGAGAGCAGTATAGTGGAATAAACTCTGCTGTGGAGAACTGTTGGGCTAAAAACAACAACAAACAGAAAACAAAAAAGAAACCCACAATTTTTAATTCATTGCGGGACTTACAAGAAATTAAAGACATCTCTAAAGTTCCCTACGTTCCCCACCAAAAAATGAATTAACCAGAGAAAGAAGATATAAGCCATAAACAAAAATAAACAGTTTTTATAAAAAGATATGGGGTCTCACTATATTGCCCAGGCTGGAATACAGTCACTATTCACAGGAACAATCATAGCACATTATAAGCCTCAAGCTCCTGAGCTCAAGTGGTCCTCCTGCCTCCACCTCTGGGGTAGCTGAGACCACAGGTGCATGTCACCATGCCCAGCTTAAATGATGGATTATTTTAGGGATAATTTCAATGTCATCCCTGTAACTAGGAGTCTAATCTTTGGGCCAGCAGCAAAACAGGGGAGCTAAGATACAGAATTCCACATTAACCCTGAAACCTTAGAAGGAAGCTGAAATGATCATAACTCAGTGATGCTCTCCTAGAGCCTGGGCAGAAGAAAACACAGATCCTTTTGGAGAGAAGGCCTCTAAGGTTTCCATGGACAAAATCAACCGAATATTACCTCACAATCATTCATCAACAAACATACAGGGAAACAGCATAAGAAGAACATAAAGCATTTAGGTCTCAAAGACTTTGGATACTGGAACTAACAAACACAGAATATAAATTACGTATAAAATATCTAAAGAAATACAAGATTGCATTATGAAAATAAGCAAGAAACAAAAGGCTTTACAAAATGAGGAGGTGGATTGGAAAAATAACAAAATAAAAATTTTAAAAATATTATTGAAGTAAGACATTCAATTATTATATTAGATACAGCCAAAAAATAATCAGTGAAATAAAAGACAGTTCTGAAGGACTTACCCAGAATGCAGCAGGCAGAGAAAAAGAAATACAAATATGAAACAGAGGTTGGCCAAGCACATGGCTCATGCCTGTAATCCCAGCACTTTGGGAGGCCAAGGCTGGTGGATCACTTGAGGTCAGGATTTTGAGATCAGCCTGGCCAACATGGTGAAACCCCATCTCTACTAAAAATACACACACACAAAAAATTAGCCAGGCATGGTGGCACGTGCCAGTAGTCCCAACTCCTCAGGAGGCTGATGCAGGGGCCATTGAAAATAATATGCTAAGAATAGATAAGGCTCAAGGACAGTATCTCTAGCTAGTTGCACTTTCAATGAACTCCAGTAGTCAAGGACAGTATCTCTAGTTGAACTTTTAATGAACTCTAGTAGGTGCCAAGAAGGCAGACAAAATAAGAAAGAACTTAGAGACAAGAAACTAAGCAGAAGGTTATATCTGGGTGCAGAAAGTTTGTTTTGCATTGTGTTATTTTTGCTGATGTGGGATTTATGGAGTATAAATAAAGTGAGGCGGAGGCCGTAGGCACGGCCGCCATGTTCTCTGTTTGTCTTTGTCTCTCATGTCTGTTCATTCTCCACCACCCCCGGCACGGTCCCCAATAAGTGGCGCAGCGAGCAGGGTGCACAGGGTGAGTAGTGGGGAACAAGAAGGGGAACCCCCTAGGAGCGGGTAAAACCCAGGAATTGTTAAGGGGAACCTTCTTAAGCTTTCATTATGGGGAATTCCAGTTCCTTGGCCTCAGAATATTTAAGATTATTACAAGGGCTTTTACTTTCGATTGGGGTTGATGCAAAAGAGAGAACTTTGCGGAAATTGTTTGCTCATGTGGAACAACATTGCTCTTGGTTTCAATATCAAACTGAAGTACAATTAAATAAGCGAGAGTGGCAACAGGTTGTTAAGACCCTTCGTCAAGCGCATCAGCACAGCGATGTAATGTCAGCACCTTTGTGGGCCCTTTGTGCCTCTATTACTCAGGCTTTGGAGCTCTTAGAGACAGACTCTGAAAAGGGGGAAGGCGGGGATGAGGAGTCTTTGAAGTCTCCAACAGCCATTTCCCCTCCTTTAGATAATTCTGTAACTGAAGGAGAAGGTCCTTTGTGTGATAATGTGTCTCATGAAAAGGAATCAGAAATTCAAAAGGAGCTTCAGCCGGTTGTCCAATTGTTACAACAAATTTTACAATTGCAGTTATCTCCCCCTCAACCTTCTCCTCCACCCACTCCTGTTTTTACTTTTCCCGTGGTTCATCCACCCCCATCAGTACCTAAGGCGGAGGAGGAGGATAGTTTTCCACCACCACCACCGCTGGTGGAAATGCTGCCTCGTTCAGGCACGGTTTTTGCTGTTCCCGCTTCTACTGCTAAAGCTGTAATTAAGGTATTGGGTTCTCAAGAGGATGAGGATCCTCTACAATTGTTCCCCATTATTAGGCAACCTTTTGGTCCTAATGACCAATTTCCTCAAGGGGGTATAAATGTGCGGTATAATGTTCTTCAATTTAAATTTCTTAAAGAAATGAAGGCAGCTGTTGCTAATTATGGCCCTCAATCTCCTTTTGTCATGGGGCTTCTAGATTCTTTCTCCTCTGAGAATTTGTTTTTGCCTCTTGATTGGGAGACTTTGGGGAAGGCTGTTTTGGACCGCTCTCAGTGGCTTCAGCTACGCAGTTGGTGGCTGGAAGATGCCAAAGAGCAGGCCCGCCGCAATGCCGCTAGAAATCCTCCAGGACCAACAGAGGAGCAATTAACAGGCACTGGTCAGTTTGCTACCGTAGCGGCTCAATCTGGACTTGAGGACGTGGCATTATCACAAGTTAAAGCACTTTTTTTAAAGGCTTGGTGTAAAGTAGAACCATCAGGAAAAACTGCCTTGTCTTTTGTTAAGATTTTGCAGGGCGCAAACAAACCTTATCCTGACTTTGTGGCTCGGCTCCAAGATGCTGTAATAAAGACTGTGGGTAGTGGGGCTGCAGGCCAAATCCTGGTAACCACACTAGCTTTTGAGAATGCTAATCAGGAATGTCAGAGGTTGTTGCGTCCTCTAAAGGCTGCTGGAAACTTACAAATAGAAGATTTTATTAGAGCCTGTGCAGGAGTGGGAGGGGCTGCCTACAATGCTCAGTTGTTTGCTGGAGCTTTATCTAAGGCATTCATGGGAAAAAAGGGAGTTTGCTTCCAATGTGGAAAGACTGGTCATTTTAAAAAGGAGTGCCGTAAGTTATCTAATAGGAGTGACTCCTCCAAAGTAGAATTTAAAAAGCTTCCTACTGAGCCCTGTCGTCGTTGCGGCAAAGGGCGACACTAGACTAATGAATGTCACTCTAAAGTGGACAAAAACGGTAATTCTCTCACCTCCGGATCGGGAAACTTGCAGAGGGGCCCTTCAGCTTGGGGCCCCAACAACAATACAAGCCCTCTTCATTTGCAATTTCCAGTCAGTTCAGGGGTCCAGCATCAGCAGGCCAGTCAGCCAATGTTAACCTCCAATTTTCATTAGCTCAGCTTTTCTCTGCTACTTCCGGTAGCGCTGCTGCTGATGTGGTGATTTTACAGGCTGTTGAACTCACCCCAGAAATGGGAGTTGTTAAATTGGCTACAGGTGTTTTTGGGCCATTACCTCCACATACTGTTGGATTGCTTATAGGACGCAGTAGTAGCATTTTACAGGGTTTACAAGTTCATTTGGGTGTTATAGATTCTGATTATAAAGGGGAAATTCAAATTATGGTTCAGGCTCATAAACCTATATCCCTGAAAGAGGGACAGTGAATTGCACAACTCCTTGTACTACCCTATTTTCAGTTTCCTTCATGGAGGCAAGAAAGAACCGGAGGTTTTGGAAGCACGGGTAAACATATTTTTTGGGAAACTTTAGTAACTCAACAAAAACCCTTGTTTCCCCTCGAAGTAGAGGGACAAATTTTTCAGGGCTTGGTCGACACTGGAGCTGACGTTTCCATTATTGCCTCTAATCAATGGCCTTTGCAATGGCCTAAACAGCCTGTTGCTGTTTCTCTTACAGGATTAGGTTCCGCCTCTGAGGTGTATCAAAGTTCTCAATCCTTAAATTGTCGAGGGCCGGATGGTCCAATGGCCCAAGTTCAGTTTTATATTGTTCCTATTGCCCTAAATTTATGGGGGCGAGATTTATTGCAACAATTTGGAGCTTTTGTTTCTATTCTCATGTCTCTAATTCTGCCAAGAATATGATGTTCCGCATGGGCTACAATCCCCTTAAAAAATCTTTAAACATGTAGCCACTGTTCAGCAGCCTCAAGCCCTTCCCTTGACATGGAAAACTAATATTCCTGTATGGGTTGAACAGTGGCCTTTAACACGTGAGAAGCTTGAGGCCTTGGAAAACTTAGTTCAGGAACAATTATCCCTAGGTCATATAGAACCTAGTACTTCTCCATGGAATTCCCCTGTCTTTGTGATTAAGAAAAAAAACGGTAAATGGAGACTATTGACAGATCTTCGTGCTATTAATGCATGTATTCAACCTATGGGATCCTTACAACCTGGCCTTCCTAACCCTTCTATGATTCTTCAAGATTGGTTACTTATGGTTATTGATTTAAAAGATTGTTTTTTTTCTATTCCTTTGGATCAAAAGGATTGTGAGCGTTTTGCCTTCTCTGTCCCTGTTTTTAATAATTCTCAGCCACTTTCTCGATATCAGTGGAAGGTTTTACCTCAAGATATGTTAAACAGCCCTACCTTGTGTCAAGAATTTGTCCAGCGAGCTCTAAATCCTGTTCGAAAATGTCATCCTTCTGTTCTTTTATATCCTTATATGGATGACATTCTTCTTGCCGCACCCACCCAAAAAGAGCAGCAAGATGCTTTTACATCCTTACAAATGCAGTTCTCTTTATACTCACTTAATATTGGCCCAGAAAAAATTCAAATAGATTTTCCCATTCAATATTTAGGTTATACCTTGGGAGCGCGAAATATTCAACCCGAAAAGATTCAAATTCGACGCGATCATTTAAAAACATTAAATGACTTTCAAAAGGTTTTAGGAGATATTAATTGGATGCGTCCTGTTTTAGGAATACCAACGTATCAGTTACAACATCTTTTTTCTATTCTAGAAGGAGACAGTCACTTGGACAGCTCACGTCATTAAACTCCTTTGGCTTTACAGGAACTCCAGCTTGTAGAAGAACAACTTCAAAAGGCCCATCTACATTATATCCTTCCCGACGTTCCCCTTTCCTTTTGTTTATTTCATACTTTACATTCTCCTACAGGTATGATTCATCCAGCAAATCGGCCGTTAGGATGGATTTTTTTATCCAACAAAACATCTAAACGCTTGACTACTTATATCGATCATTTAGCTGAATTAATCATCAAAGGACGGCATCGCTGTCGACAACTCTGGGGAGGAGATCCTTCCTTCATTATCTCTCAATTCACTCATAGTCAGATTACTTATCTTCTTGCCACTTCTGATTCTTGGCAAGTTGCTTGTGCCTCATTTGTCGGACAATTTTCTACCCAATATCCTAAGTCTCTGATCTTTTCATTTTTTAGACAGCATTCTGTGTTGCCTTTCTCACCAATATCTTTATTTCCTGTTCAAGGCCCTACCTTTTTTACTGATGCTAGTAGCAATGGTAAAGCTGGATATTGGAGTGTTCATCAATCTCGAGTTACAGTTTATCCTTATCCCTCGGTGCAACAGGGATAACTGTTTGCTATTCTCATGGTCTTACTTGATTTCCCTTCCAACAGTTGTAACGTTGTTAGTGATTCTCAATATGCCGTGTATGTTACTTCTTATATTTCTCAAGCCACTCTACCTCTTTGTGCTACTTCTTCTCTTCAAAAACTCTTTTCTTTGTTGTCCTCTACTTTGAGCCAACGTCGAGCTCCTTTATTCATCACTCATCTTCGTTCTTATTCTCAACTTCCTGGACCGTTAGTTCATGGTAATGCTCAGATTGATTCGCTTTTAATCGGCCACCTACAGGCTACAGAACAAGAACATGCTCTACATCACACTAATAGTTCTGGCCTTCAACGACGATTTCATTTAACTCGTAAACAAGCTTGTTCTCTTATTCGAGCTTGTCCTTCTTGTGCTCCTTTGAGCATTCCATCTTTCCATCCTGGGGTTAATCCGCGAGGTACTCAAGTTAGATTTGGCAAATGGACGTCACACACGTCCCTTCTTTTGGATGATTAAAGTATGTTCGTCATACCATTGATACTTTCTCTCATTTTCAATGGGCAACTCCTTTGCCATCTGAAAAAGCTGATTCTGTTATTACTCATCTCTTAGCTTGTTTCGCCATCATGGGTATTCCTCTAATACTTAAAACTGATAATGCCCCTGCCTATGTTTCTCATAAGTTACAAGTTTTCTTACAGCAATACAATATTCAACATCTCACCGGTATCCCGGGCAACAGTCAAGGTCAAGCCATCATTGAGCGCGCAAATTTAACCTTAAAAACTCAACTGCTAAAACAAAAAGGGGGAAATGAGTCCCCCAGAAATCAGATTTTAAAGGTTTTGTTTACCTTAAATTTTTTAAATCAATGGAGACAATTGCAGGACTCCACTGCCGTAACTCATCTTTCCTCACCTCCCTTGGCGATAGTCCCCGCTGACAATTTAAAGGTTTGGTATCCTAATGAAGAAGGTAAGTATGCTCAGGGGCAAGTTCTAAAACAGGGACGGGACTATGCTCTTGTCCTTACAGGGAGCGGACCTGAGTGGTTTCCTACAAGGCGATTGAAACCCTGTTAAAAAGAAAACTGGACTCAGCATGCATCTCTTCCTTTGTTGGATGTGCCTCAGCGGGGGACTTATTTCCCTTAGTGAGGCTTTGTATAAATATTGGACTTATATTCCCTTTCCACCCTTGTATCAGGGAGTCGCCTAGGGGGAGGCGGAAGTTAAGGTTTTCACCAATGACACTACTTGGATGCCGTCCCCCTATATGGACAAGGACAACATAGAACGGGAAACAGGAATAATAAACAACACATACCAATTTGGAGTGGAAGGACTTCCGATTTGCATGGGAAATAGTCCTCATTGTCTCTGAAAATCGCATGAAGCTTGGGCTGTTTGCTATAATCATAGCCATGTGGCTGCCAATACTGTTATTATTGTAACTAGAAGTTTTCATTATAATCATACTGTATATATTAATGAGACTATTCCTAGTTCCTTACCTTTTTGTCCTATTCCAGAGGTTTCCCCTAATATTGAGGTATTGGAGTGGCAACATTGTTGGGGAACTAAGCCCTGGATTTTATTAGAATATAATGGGCTGCAAGTAATTGATTGGAGTGTGCACGATGATTTTCAAACAAAATTTAGTCACATACCTTTGAAATGGCACCAGGTAAATAAAAGTATTGCTGCTAACGGTAATGAAACTTTGGTATGGCATGAAGGAGGCTTGTCGCCACCTATGCCTCATCTTAGATACTCTTTACAAGTACAAAGTCATCTTTGGAAGTTATTAGCTGCAGGTGATGCCATTAGTACTTTTGTGGGGAATATGTCCCTTAATCTTTCTAACCCGAATAACCCCTTTCATATTCAATTACATCGGAATATCGCCTGATATATTATTGCTTGTGTCCGAAAGCCTTACCTATTGTTAGTGGGGAATTTAACATGGGATAATGACATGGGAATTGTTAATTGTACAGATACGTGTACATTTTTGTCTTGCCTCAATCATTCCTGGTGGCACAACTTTACGGGGGATATTTATATCCTCAGGGCTTGTAAGGAAATTTGGCTACCTGTCAACCTTATGCGACCGTGGGGGGCATCACCTCTTGAAACTTATATTTGGACTTCCCTCCAGCGGACCCGTCGTGCCCTTGGACTTATAGTCACCTCGGTAATGGGCCTTGTTGCCATCGCCTCCACTGCAGCCGTGGCAGGACTCGCTTTACATCAAAGCATACAAAATGCTGAATTTGTGCAGCAATGGCATGAGCAATCTCATCGGTTGTGGCTTCAACAACGGAACATTGACTCTCAACTCGCTGAAAGATTGGACAACGTGGAGCAAGCCTTAACGTGGCTTGGAGATCAGCTCACTGTCCTCAGTACTCAAATAACATTGCAATGTGATTGGAACTCCACTCAATTTTGCATAACATCTGTGCCTTTTAATGTTTCTCAGAATTGGACCGAAATCCGAAGATTATTAATAGGCCATAAAAATATTAGTTTGGACATCCAAGAACTCACTCAAAACATTTCCAAAGCATTTCGACAACAATTCCATGTATTGTCCAGGGCCGCTACCTTGCAGGAGCTGGGTCAAAGTTTTGCTGCCCTTAACCCATGGACCCAGACGAAAACATGGATTTCTACCATCTCTGAAAGTATCTTGCTTTGGGCGCTCGGATTGGGTTTACTTCTCATGGTGATCCGATGCTCCCTCTGTTGCATCCAAAAACAAAGGAAAACACAGGAACAAGTATGGGCTACCTTTCTAGGATTGAGGCAAAACAAAAAGGGGGAAATGCAGGGGCCATTGAAAATAATATGCTAAGAATAGATAAGGCTCAAGGACAGTATCTCTAGCTAGTTGCACTTTCAATGAACTCCAGTAGTCAAGGACAGTATCTCTAGTTGAACTTTTAATGAACTCTAGTAGGCGCCAGGAAGGCAGACAAAATAAGAAAGAACTTAGAGGCAAGAAACTAAGCAGAAGGTTATATCTGGGTGCAGAAAGTTTGTTTTGCATTGTGTTATTTTTGCTGACGTGGGATTTATGGAGTATAAATAAAGTGAGGCGGAGGCTCTAGGTGCGGCCGCCATGTTCTCTGTTTGTCTTTGTCTCTCATGTCTGTTCATTCTCCACCACCCCCGGCACGGGCCCCAATAGGCTGAGGCACAGGAATCGCTTGAACCCAGGAGGTGGAAGCTGCAGTGAGCCAAGATTATGTCAGTGCACTCCAGCCTCAGCAACAGAGGGAAGCACTGTCTAAAAAAAGAGGTTAAGAGTTATGGAGGACAGAGTGAGAATATCTAACAGGCATCTCATCAAAGGAGGAAATAGTGAGAATGACAGAAGGGCAAAATCTGAAACGTCAATAGCTGAAAAATTTCCAGAACAATATGCACACAAGAGAATAAATAAAGAAAAACTCATGATTTATAATGAAACACCAAAGACAAAGAGAAGAGCATCAAAGCAGATGGGGAGAAAAGACAGATGATGGAAATAGACTGCTAGAAGTGTTCTGCACAGTAACAATGGAATCTTGAAAAGAATGGATTAATATCTTCAGTGTGCTAAGTGAAAATAACTACTAATCTCAAATTACGTGCCCGGGAAATCTCTTTTAGGACCTAGTTCAAAATGAAAACATTTTCAAAAATAGAAAAATGTATTGAGTTTACCACTGACAGACCCTCACTAAAGAAAATTCCAAATGATGCTTTAGGAAGAAATCAAAGGATCTGAGGAAGAATTTTCTGAGATCCAAGGACTGTGGGTGCACAGGAATTGTCAAACCTATAAGTAAATCTATACTAGCATTGTCCATATAATTTATAGAGTTTAAAAATGGAATGAACCAATATTCCTAAAAAGAGCAGGGGAGGATATGATAATTAAAATTCAACAGGAAAGATACGAAAATTAAAAAGTTCTAAAACATTATTGTGGAAGGTGGTTAGATATTAATTTTGATCTTGCTACAAGGAAGTATTGCAAACATTTTAAATAAAAACCATTAAAATAATAAAAACATATAAAGATACAAAATGGACATATGCTGATCGAGTAGCTGCTTTACTAGCCTGGGAAGAAAATCCCCCTTTCCCAAAAGAAGCCTTCATATAGTTGTGATTTTCTACTTTTCCTCCTTAATCCCATAAAGGGAAAGGGACAAAAATTTACAAAGTGAAAGGTCAGCCCTGCTTTAATAAAGCTGAGAGATGCAGAGAGTGAGATGTGAGAAAATAATTATCTATGCAAAAAATTATACTTCATTTTACAGAAAAAAAAAACCATGGAATTACTTCCTTAACCATAAATTAACATTGTAAGAAGTTAACTTCTATAAACTAACTTCTATCGATCAACTTCTACAAGGGCATTCTATAATGTGCTTTATATATATAATATATAATTTTATTATATATTTTATATATACTATATATTTTAATATATAGTATATATTTATATAATATATAATATAATATATATTAAGCAGTTATAGTTATATACAGTTATAATATATAATAATTATATTATTAATATAATTATACAATACATTTTATATATATACCTAAGATTTGCTTTTTTTAACAGCTGTGAAATATAGATTGCAAAAAGTACATAAAAGCATGTATGTGGGGTTTAAAGACCAATAATAAAACAAATATCATGTGCCTGCAAACAGTGTTAGAAAATGAATTATCATACTGTAGGAGCTCTCTATGTGCATTCTTCAATTGCATTATACTTCATATCCACCAGAGGTAGTAATTAGCTGAATTTTGTTCACTGGTTTTTTCCGCTGTTGTTACTATACATTTTTATATCCCTATACAATATGTTGATTAATTCTGACTGAATTATAGAATTGCAATCAAACCTATGTAGTTTTTCTGTAACTGCTTAATATGATGTTTAAAAAATTATCCATATTGATATTTGTGCTTATAATCCATTCACTTTCATTGCTGTATATTGTTCAGTTTATGTATATAAACGTTTTTTATTTATTTCAACCTACAATTGGTGAGCATTTGAAGCAATTGTCTTTTATTGCTGCAAATAATACTATTAACTAAAATACTTGTGCATGTTTCCTTAATGAACATGTGCAATAATCTTTCTGATGTGTGTATGAAACTGCTGTGTCATAGGGTGTATACATGTACAACTCAGTGTCTTACTGTTATCAGGATTCATTTATTACTCATGCTGCATGTTCAGTACAAGTCAGTTTGGCAGGATTCTTAATGCTGTCTTCACATAAGGACTTTTATTCCATAACTTTCACGATCTGGAAAGTTACTTGCCAATGTGGAAGATAAAGGAAAAGTGGAAAATTACCCCTTGCTTCTTAAATTTTACTATCCAGAAATAAAATGTATCACTTCTTCTCACATCACATTGGCTTAAAGCAAGTTTCATGGTTACATCTGGTTTCATGGGAGCAGGGAGGTCTATTCCTATTGTTTGATTGGATGGAAGACAACTGGAAATATTGGTGGGGATCTCTAATATCTACCATAGCCCACCATTCTAGACACCAAATATTTGGCTCAATCTCCTTCACTCATACAGAATACATAAATATCCTTCCTAAGGGAATCAACACAAAAGTCTTGTCTAGTCATGGCACAGAGTTCAAAATTCATGATTTCTGGGTGACAGGCAACAGTGCCTATATGAGGGATTATATTGGGGAGCAGAAGGTGGAAGGCTTTATCAGTTGAATTGTGTCCAGTAAAAAAATATGTTGAAATCCTAATCCCTGGTGCCTGTGAATGTGACCTTGTTTGGAAATAAGTTCTGTACAGATGTAATCAAGTTGTGATGAGGCCATACTGAATTAGGGTGGTCCTAATCCAATGACTGGTGTCCTTATAAGAAGAGTAGAAGAGATAGATGCAAGGGAAGACTGTCATGTGACAATAAAAGCAGAGATTAAAGTGCTGGGGCTGCAAGCCAAGGAATGCTGAGGCTCACTGGAAAACCACCAGAGCCAGGGAGGGAAAAGAGAGGATTCTCCCTCTAAGCTTCAGAGAGCATGTGGCCCTGCTGACCCTTGATTTCAGCTGTCTGGTGTCCAGAACAGTGAGACAATACATATCTGTTGTTTTGAGTCACTCAGTTTGTGGTACTTTGTCACAGCAGCCCTAAGAAACTAACACAGGTGGGTAATAAACATTTGTTTCTATGTCAGGTCAGATGTAATTCCTCTTGAACTAGAAACCTATGAACTGAAAAGATAAGCTCTCACCCCCTTCCGTGCTGCCAACACACATTTACCCACCATGCAATGCTGGAGCAGAGACGTGACAAAGCAAGTGTGCTCTGCACAAGGAAGGAAGAACTGAGTATGTAATGTCCCGTGGAGTGGAATGTGGTAGACATGACTACTTAACTGCTATCCAGCTTCCCTTTCCTTTAAGTGCGTTAGGATTGTTTTTCATGTCTCTTTGAAGTGAATCATAGTCATGGAACCGGTTTTAGCAAATTGGTTTGGGTGGAAATCACTGGTCCACGACTTTCCAGTCATCATGAAAACACTTTTTAAGATAAAGCCTTCATCATACTCAGTCCCAAAGTGACTCTGATAAACACAGCTCCCTTAACCACCCGCATGAGCTGTGCAAAATAAGTGGGAAATCTTTGTTGCTTTAAGCCACTGAGATTTGGGGTTGTTAGTCACCACAGCATAACCTAGCTGATTCAGACAGATGAAATGAGCTTGCAGCTCAATGGTCTATTCTTGTAAATACAGTGGATCCTTGAACAACGTGGGTTAGAACTGTGTGGGTCCACTAGCACATAGATTTTGTTCTGCCTCTGCCACCCCTGAGACAGCAAGACCAACCACACCTCTTCCTCCTTAGCCTACTGAATGTGAAGATGATGAAGATGAAGACCTTTATGATGATCCACTTCTTCTTAATGACTAGTAAATATATTTTCTCTTCCCTCTGATTTTCTTAATATTCTTTTCTTCAGCTTACTTTTTGTTAGAGTACAGTATACAATACACATAAATATAAAATGTGTATTAGTTGACTATGTTATGAGTAAGGCTTCTAGTCAACAGTAGGTGATCAGTAGCTAAGCTTTTGGGGAGTCAAAAATTATCCATGGATTTTCAACTGCACAGGCAGTGGGTGTCCCTAACCTCTTGTTCAGGGTCAACTGTATTACATTTTATTATAATAAAATAAATTATTATCTGAATCTGATTTCTGTTATCTAGATCATAATATTACACCATGTATTCTTCAGACTGAACTTCTTTGGTCCAAGAATGTAATGACTTCCCATCTAACTTTCTGTTCACTTCACTGGGCTCTAGTGTTATTATCAATTGCACCCATTCATATATTTATTGAATGCCCACTCTATGTCAGGCACTGTTTTAGACATTGTCATGTAAAGATTAAGAAGACATAGTCTCTGACTTTAAGTAATTCACTGTCTAAAGAAGTAGACAAACATGCAAGTACTTTGCATCATTATAGAATGAGAAGTTCTACATACATCTTTTTACTGTCTATCTTCCTGGGTCAATGGGTCCTGCCTGCTGTGAGCTGCCTTTGGGGGCAGATTCCTAATGTAAGAAGTCATTGTTGGGTGCAAATGGTCAGGGTCTTGGGTGGAGAACAAGTGAGGTCATAACTCATGATTCATTATAGAGACCAAATGTTAGGAAAAAAGACTGCCGTGAGAATCAAACCAAACATTCTGAGTCTTGGACAGGCAAAATCTCCCTAGGAGGCGGAGCCAGGTCTGAGCTAACGCTAATACAGTGGGCAGGGCAAGTTAAGTGTGGTCCAGCAAGCTACGCTAGAGAGAGGGACTGGGGACCAGCAGAGATTACTGAAGGAACCAAGGTGGGCTTGACACTCTCTCAAAGTGTTACAAAAGCTAAGAGGAAGTGAATTACTGTTTAAGGATGACTAGGGATTTCCCAGTAATCAAACAAATAGGATGTATTTCCAGATGGATAAGTGATATGGTTTGGCTGTGTCCCCACCCAAATCTCATCTTGAGTTGTAATTCCCATAATCCCCACATGTCGTGGGAGGACCTGGTGGGAGGTAATTGAATCATGGCGGTTTCTCTCATGCTGTTGTTGTGATAGTGAGTGAATTCTCATGAGATCTGATGGTTTTATAATCGTCTGGCATCTCCCCTGCTTGTACTCATTCTCTTTCCTGCTGCCCTGTGAAGAGGTGCCTTCTGTCATGTTTGTAAGTTTCCTGAGGTCTTCACAGCCATGTGGAATGTGAGTCAGTGAAACCTCTTTTCTTTATAAATTACCCAGCCTCAGGTATTTCTTCATAGCGGTGTGAGAACGGGCTAATTCAATAAGGAATGTCAAAAACCATGGTGGGCAGGGGAAAGGAACATGAAATACTCCCTAAGACTGAAGTAGAGTTCATGGGGATGGCATGGGGGGAGCTGGAGATCCAGACAACTGCAAAAAACATTGTACAAGAGGGCAAAGAGCTTGGACTTGACTTTAGAGACAATAGGAAGCCAAATGAAGTTTTTAAGTAGGTATGATCTGAGTTGTTCTTTTAGCTGGAGTAATTTCGCAGCCTCCTGGAGAAGCAGCTGGTATGAGGGGGTCTGTGGCAGGACAGCTGGGCAGAGGAACCCTGAAGCATCCAGGAGGGGGCAGTCAGGCTGGAGCAGGCAGTGGCACCAGCACTGGGGAAGAAAGACCAGAAAATAAATACATTGAAGATTTGATGCCTGACTGAATGCAGGGATAAGGAAGACCTTGGTAAATTATGCAGATCACCACTTCAAAAAATGATGATCAAAACCAAGGACTGGAAGTCAAATACCTCAGCTCCAACTCTAGCACAGCAATGAACTGACTGTTTGACACCAAGAAAGTCACTTTACCTCTCTTAGTTTATTTATCAAAGGAAGGGGTTATCTGGAAAAATCAAAATGTTCCTTCCAGATTGGAAATCCTATTATTTTAAGCCTTTTTCCCTTCATGATACTTAGTTCTAAAACCAGTGAGATGTGAAACCCCTGCTATTTTTCTCTAAAGTAAACTATATATATACATCTCACATTGTCCTGAAGACACTAAGGGTCTAACATTTATTGAAAATGTTATGAGACAAATGATGAAGCCAATGACTTGCCTATGGAATTTGACCTTGATAAAAGAGTGCATCATAACCAGGCTTAGGGAGAGGAGATGAGGGGAGTTCAGAGATAAGCCAGGAAATATTAATTGGGCAAGACTGTTAAAAATTGAAAACAGTGTTTCTCGGTTGCTGTATTTGTGAGAAGCTTGTGGGTTACAGAAATATTGAACTCCAATTCTTGAACCAAACAGGTAATGAAACTAATTGGTTTTTAAGATATTTGGTCATGCATATCTTCCTCACCATTGAGAGAACTTCTAAAAGGTTCTAGTTGTTTCTAGTGCATAGTTTATAAAAATCTTCAAATACAGGCTTCATGATCTGAGGTGAGTTCCACAGTACAGTACGGTAAAAATGGCCACAAGCTGCACATTTAATCGGAATGATTAGCAATTAAAAAATGTAGCCCCTTCTCTTCATCATGTTGCTGGCTGATCTCTTGATGAATGTTTTATGTTAATATGTGAATGTCCTTTTTGGTCTGCCTCATTTTAATGAAGCAGCTTGAAAATTTTTCATCCCACATTTCAAATATTTTGTTCCAAGGATACTGAATAATGAACTGTGCTCCTCAGCATCTTAAATAATAAATCCATTTATTCATGAGGCAATTAATTTTGTAAACTTCATGTAATTTAGGTTTTTCTGATTTAATGTGAGGTTTTTCCAAGAAAGAGGAAGGATAGAGAGTAAATGGAATCTGGCCTTTTGCTTTTTATTTTCCTAAGTGTACTGTTAAGCCCAAATACATCTGTCACACAGACTCTTAAAATAACAAAATAAAACTGACAAATTGAATGTTTCACCCACAGGCCTTTAGGCTTCAGGCTTTAATATCCTTATAATCAACAATGGCCTTATGTCAGTGATCGAAGACAAATAGGTAATGACTTTTGGAGAAGTAAGTTTTTTTTTTTTAATTTTTATTATACTTTAAGTTCTAGGGTACATGTGCATAACGTGCAGGTTTGTTACATATGTACACTTGTGCCATGTTGGTGTGCTGCACCCATCAACTCGTCAGCACCCATCAATTCATCATTTATATCACGTATAACTCCCCAGTGCAATCCCTCCCCCCTCCCCCCTCCCCATGATAGGCCCCAGTGTGTGATGTTCCCCTTCCCGAGTCCAAGTGATCTCATTGTTCAGTTCCCACCTATGAGTGAGAACATGCGGTGTTTGGTTTTCTCTTCTTGTGATAGTTTGCTAAGAATGATGGTTTCCAGCTGCATCCATGTCCCTACAAAGGACGCAAACTCATCCTTTTTTATGGCTGCATAGTATTCCATGGTGTATATGTGCCACATTTTCTTAATCCAGTCTGTCACAGATGGACATTTGGGTTGATGTTTATTGCGACACTATTCACAATAGCAAAGAGAAATAAGTTTTACCTTCAGTGTGCAAGAACACATTCTAAAGCTACGATACAGCCTTCAGGGATGTTAGGGAGAAAGAGGCAAAAATTTGGAGCACATCTCCTGTGGCTCTGAGGAAAGGCAGAGAGAGAGAAAGCCTGTAATTACTACTAAAAGTCACTGGGGCTCTGTCATGGGCATACTTTTGACTTGAGCTGGAGTTTGTTTAGGGATAGGTAAGAGGAGCTATGTTATGCAGTTGGGGATGGGATAATGGTAGCTGGCAAAAGTGAGGGAAGGGAGGAGATTATTTACATCCATTCATTCCTTCAATAAATGTTTGTTGAACCTAGTATTTTCTAGGCATTGCTGGGGATAGAGCACTAAACAATATAGACAAAAACCTTTGCCTTCAAGGAGCTTATATTTTAGTGAGAAGCTAGGCAATAAAGAAACAAGCAAAAGTTACAGTATGTCAGAATGTGATAAGTGTTTATGGAGAAGAATAAAGCTGGAGAATGGGATACAGTGTGCTGGTGGGCATAAAAGTACTATTTTAAACAGCAGTGGAGGAGGTCTCCCTGATAAGATAATATTTAAGAAGAGAAGGAGGTGAGAGAGAGAGAGCCAGCCATCTAGGAAGAGGGCATGCGCAAGGAAAAAGGCCTCCCAAGTAAGACAAAACACAGCAAGCGCAAAGAAAGGCCCGGAGACAGGAGTGCACTGGCTTGTTCAAGGAACCAGATGGTTAGAGGGAGCGACCCTCGGGAAACAGCAGGAGACTTGTGTGCGGGATGTAAGAACTGTCCAGGGTGCGACATAGGGCCTTGTAGATTCCCACTCTGCCTGAGACGGAAGCCGCTGCGGAGTGCTGAGTTGAAGGGTTAAGGTGCTCTGACGTGGAGTTCCAGATTATCACTCTGGTTGCTGTGTGGAGAGTAAACTATAGGCCAAGGCAGGGGCAAGGGCAAGGGTGAAGCAGGCGTGCGGGTCAGTGGAATTTTCAGTAATCCAGATGAGAGATGATGGTGGCTTGAACCCGGGCAACAGCAGTGGCAGTGAAGCGTGGTTGGATCGTAAGTATATTTTGAAGTGAGGACCCACAGGACTTACTGATATGGATATGTTTGACAAGATAGAGGAGTCATAAGTGAAAAAAGTAATTCTGTGAGCAGCTAGAAGGATGACGTTGCAAGATTGAGGAGACTGGGGGAAGTGTGAAGGAAAAGGTTAGGAGTTTCTGGACATGTTGAATACAAAATGACTTCAAAGCATGGAGGAAAAGCTAACAAAACTTGAGCCCCCTCAGTTTTAATGTGTATTGTTTAGGAATACAGATAGGTGGGATAAATGGCAGGGAATGATAAACACAAAATATAAGGTAGTGGTTTTATCACTTTGAGAAGAAAAGGCAGAGTGATGGGGTAGAGAAGGAACACACAGGTTAATGCAATGAAATTGCTGATGTTCCAAGTTTTAAGTGGAGTAGAAGCTTCATTGGTGTTCATTTTATTATTATGCTTCATCGTTCACAGGTATCCTCTTGCATTAATCAAATGTTACATGGTAAGAATTTAAGAAGGGAATGAGAGCAGTTAAAAACATGGAGTGTGGACAGCTATTTTGAGGGGTGTTTCTGTGAAAGAAAGTAGATTTTTTTTGTTAAGATGGAGTCTCACTCTGTTGCCCAGGCTAGTGTACAGTGGGGCAACCTTGGCTCACTACAGCCTCTGCCTCCCAAGTTCAAGTGATTCTCCTGCTTCAGCCTCCTGAGTAGCTGGGATTACAGATGTCCATCACCACACCTGGCTAATTTTTGTATTTTTAGTAGAGATGGGGTTTCATCATATTGGCCAGGCTAGTCTCGAACTCCTGACGTTGTGATCTGCCCGCCTCGGCCTCCCAAAGTGCTGGGATTACAGGTGTGAGCCACCGCACTTGGTAGGGAAGTAGAAATATTGAGTTGACGTGGGGTCGAGAAAGGGTGTTTTAAAATCGGAACAAATGAGAGGATGTGCATCTGCTGATGGGAATGACCCAGTAGTGAAGGTGACATTGATGGCACAGGAAGGAAAGTGTTTTCTTGCTACAGAGACATCATTGAATAGGAGAGAGAGTGTAGGGGGTTTCTGTTCTCTTCTCGCTCATTTGAAGGAGTTCCCTTTCTGTTCTAGACACCATTACTGGGTTTAGAAATTGAAAATAACTTCTCCCACGGTCACCATCCTTAGCATCCTCCATTAAACAGAAATTCCTATTTTGGATGTTATCAATTTATTTCATATTTTGTTCAAGGTATGGTTTCTGAAGTTTGTTTAAATAAGTTTCTCCCTGCTCCTAAGTCATGAGGGTAGTCTTTTATATTTTATTATATCAACATTATAGCTTTACTTTTCAATTTTAGGCCTTTGATTCTTCTAGCATCTCCCCTTATTTGTAGCATTAGGCAGTGATCCAACTTCAAATTCTCAAAATGGTAAACCAGTTTTTCCAATACAGTCTACCGAACAATCTACCTTTTCCCTAGTGATTTATGGAAAAACAATTGCTTGCAAGGTTGGTTTTTTTTTTCCCTGAGTATTTGTTTTCTCCAAATTTCCTTTTTACTCTTGGTATGTTTTGACTCCTGCTATTTTCTTATTACAAATTATACTTCAGCATCTGGTGAGCCTCCCTGTGCGTTCGTATGTTTTAAAATTGTCACACTAAAAAGCTGATCCAGGTGGGGTGGTTTGCCCATTTGCAGGCACATTGTAGGATGGGCTGGGAGGTGGGGAGTCTGTTTCCTTAGGGAATTCTCAATCTCAGTATCTCAATTTTTTCATTTAAGAGAAGACTCTTCTAATATCTTGTCTGAAAGATACCCATTTAGCTCCATGCTGTTAGAAAGGGTGAGGAAAGCCTTGGGGTGAGGGATCGTGTTGAGGGAGATTTTCAAAGTAGGATATACAGATTGTTTGCTTAAACCACCTGTGTTCATTGGCACAGCCCTGGCTTACACCATGCCTGGGTGTTTCTAATCCAAGAGACTCTGTTTGATACTATCAGAGAATAACATCCAGTCTTCTGTCTGAGTTCAGATAGGGGCAGTAGTTTGGCTAATGGGGCTTGAGTGAAATATCTGTGGTTCTAGATTTTTGCTGAAACACGTGTGCCCAGTCTTTTTTAGGCAAAGACTTCTAGGCATACTGCGAGCCTCTGATTCCCGAGACTCAAGAGCCCACGTGACATCAGTCCTGTGGCTTCCTGGCTTGGACCTCTGCTGGCTGGGATTCAGCTTCCACATGACCATGAGAAAGGCATTTACCATTCCCTTGTCTATTTCCCAGATTCCAGAATTTTGATGCACTTGCTGCTGCTTCTTTTCTGCCTTTTGTGAGGCTGGAGACTTTCTACTCCCTCCTGTTCATCTTTCTTGGGAGAAGGTGCCATTTCTTCTGTCCTCGAAGACTAGGCATCTGGCATGGAGTACCACCAGCCTCTTCAGCTGAGCACCCTGAGCAACTTGATGTTTACATGATGTTCCACCTGATAAGAGGAACTAAATCCACCTGTTGATGAAGAAAAACAGAACAAAACCCCTAGTGCCCAGAAACTTACCATGATAGGGCTCCCCACTCCCTTCCACTCTGCCTCCTCTCTCCATCTCTTTCCCAGTCCCTCAAAGGTCTTTTTTGTTTGATGCAAACTGAGCCAACTCCTCTTTGAATTGAGCCTTGGTGAAGGTGGCAAATGTTATTATGTCCAAATGACCTTTTCTTAAAGGGGGCACAAACCCCTGGATGTTCTAAAATAGAGAAACCAGGGAGTCCAGCCACGCAGCACCAAGCTGTGTGACACGCTGTTGTGCAGAACTCCAACAGACCTGCCGGCAAATGCAGCTGGTTAGAAAACAAAAGGGCTTTGTCTCTCTTGTGTGCAATTGCCCCCAGCATCCTGGCCAGGAAACAGGTGGCTGTATGTTCAGTGCTTTTGAGAAAGGAGAAACAAGATATTTAGATCTCTGCTGAGAGGCAGCTGTTCTCCTCTGGCTTTGTGCTAAGACTTCAGCAATATTCTTCCTAGGACTATAAGATGCTTTCCAGGTTTGTATCATTTTTCTTCCAAAGAGCTTCAAAACATGTGCAAACACAGATTTCCATCCCATCCCCACCCCCAGTTTGTAAATGTAGAACCAGAGAGACATCAAAATTAAGCAACATGCCCACTCTAGCACCACAAGTCAGAGACAGGACCCGGAACAAAGTGTAAGTCATTTGTCTTTGTTGACTATTACAGATACCCTCGTTCTGCTGGGATGATAGTATAAGTGAGCAGATAATTTTCAAGATGTTTTAACTGTCGGTTGGAATTCTCAATGTTTTTTTATTAAAATTTTTGACTCAAGGCCATGATGATGATTTCCAGGGTATTTTTTTAATTAAAAAAATTAAAAACATAAACAAGGCACTGAACATTTCATTGGCAAAACTGAACCTGAACAAGCTCAAAAAACAGTTGGAGTATCAGCTGGGTGCAGTGGCTTACGCCTGTAATCCCACCACTCTGGGAGGCCGAAGCGTGTGGATCACGAGGTCAGGAGTTCAAGACCAGCCTGGCCAATATGGTGAAACCCTGTCTCTACTAACAAATAAAAAAATTAGCCAGGCATGGTAGTGCATGTCTATAGTCCCAGCTACTTGGGAAGGTGAGGCAGAAGAATCACTTGAACCCGGGAGGTGGAAGCTGCAGTGAGCTGAGATCATGCCACTGCACTGGGCGACAGAGACTCCATCTCAAAAAAGAAAAAAAAAAGTTGGAGTATAAGCTGTCATAAAGTGGCAATTTGGATGATGAATTAATAATGAACTAATAATATTAAAGTCCTTGGATGGAAATGAGATCCATTGCAGGTGTGCAGAGAAGGCTGGGCAGGTGAATTAATCTATGATCTATGATCTCACACAGAATTCTGGATAGTAAATTTGATTCCTATGGTTCCAACAAAACGAAACACCTAACCACTATATCAAAGATGCCTTAAAAATGTGACAGGTGCAGTACAGTCATTGTAGATTGCCCCCAGATGATCATATTTTGCAAAAGGAGAGATGCAAGCACAGGACACTCAGAGCTGGGACAGTCACTGCCTAATGAGGACCCATAGTATTGATGATGATACATTGCAATCTCATGGCTCCTAGTTCTGGTTTTTCTAAAGCACTGTTTATTAGGTTAGGTTTTTATTCCCCTGGCCAAAGATATCCTATGAAGCTGTGATGCTGAAATGACTGTCTTTCTCTGGATCCACAAATACCAAGAGAAAATGGGAGCTGATATCATTACTGACATGTGATAGACTGGACTATTAGTCACAACAGCATTCCCCACCCCTCTATGTTGCCATATGTTCACAATCTTAGCCCCATAAAGGGTGGAGTGTATTTCTCCATCCCTTGGCTTTGGGCTCAACCATGTCGTTGGCTTTGATCAATGGAATGTTTAGGCTGTCTCTTTCTCTCTCTGCCACTGTCATGGGGAGAGGATGCACAGATAGCCCAGTGGACCCAGGATATTGAGACACATGTGGTAAAGGGGTGTCCCAGCCAATCCTAGACGTGCCCAAGAAACACATGGTTATTTTTATATGCCACTAAGCTTTGGAGGTTGTGTGTCTCATAGAACTATTGTGGCTATAAATGACAGATACATTAACATTTTATTTGCCAAAGAAGAACAACAAAGGACAGAAAACCTTACTGTTGCTATCATTTCATAACAGACAGGACATTTTGTTACTAAAAAACAGAATGAACATAATGTAGAATAAAAGTCACTCCTTTAAATTGAAATAGTTAACTATGAAAAACATGTCACTGAATTCTCATTTCCCTCCCTTTTCAGTGGGAACCTAGGAAAAGTTGGTCATTGGTTTGTAGCTGTCTGGGGAATAACTCTAAGGAATCTTCTCCACATAGGAGAAGAATCTAGGTACAGGTCAACGATCTCTCTGGTCTCCCTAGCCACAGATGAATCAACGTTCCTGCAGATTTATTCTCTTGTGTCGCAGGGTACTATTTTGGTGTGATATATATATATATATATTTTTTTTTTTTTTGAGACGGAGTTTCACTCTTGGTGCCCAGGCTAGAGTGCAATGATGCGATCTCGGCTTACTGCAACCTCCGCCTCTGGGTTCAAACGATTCTCCTGCCCCAGCCTCCTGAGTAGCTGGGATTACAGGCACGTGCCACCACACCCAGCTAATTTTGTATTTTTAGTAGAGATGGGATTTCTCCGTGTTGGTCAGGCTGGTCTCGAACTCCTGACCTCAGGCGATCTGCCCACCTCGGCCTCCCAAAGTGCTGGGATTATAGGCGTGAGCCACCGCACCCAGTCAGTGTTGCATATCTTTAATAAAAATCTTCTTTCTTTAACTCTTCAAGAGGCAAGCAACACCCCTTGCGTTTAAAGTATGCTCTTTCTGAGAGGCCAAGGTGGCTGAAATAGCCTGGCGGAGGTCATGGGGCTGGGGGGAGGTGTCTCACAATGGAGCAAATCCTTTCCTTGCTTTGTCTGGTGATTCTGACAGCAGATGCCCGTGGTGCCTCCGACCATGGGTCCTTGACGAAAGCCGCGTAGTTAGCATGGCTGAGACAGGGTAAGGTTGGATTTGTTTTCTCCACGGGACTTTGTTTTCTTATTTTTTGCTCACAAAGAAAGCGAAGAGATTGCATATCAAATTGTGGATTGCAGATTATAAATTGCAGCCCAAGCAAAGGAATTGGACTCATCCTCTTGTTACAAAGCATGAAAGTGGCTGTTTACACAGGAAATTATAGTCTAGGGACAATAAAAACAAAGGACATTCAAGTGGATGACCTTCCTCAGGCTGTGGAAAGCTAATTGAGATCTTTAGGCTAGAGCAAACCCCAAATCTGTGGGTTTCCACCAGTTCTGCTGTTCGTAGCCTATAACTTTGGCCAGGTTTGAGTGAATTATCAATTCCATGGCAGATCGAGCAGTGATTAGGTGTGGCTATGGTGGGCTCTGCATTGCAAAGTTCTCAGACTTTTTGTTTTCGAAATTTAGAAAAATCGCACAACTATATATAACTATATAAATGAACGAATGTAAAAATGACGAAAACTGAATGAGATCTGTAGTCTTGTTATCAATACTGTACCAACATCAGCTTCCCGGTTTTTACATTATCTTAGGGTTGCCAGGTTCAGCAAATAAAAATACAGCACACCTAGTTAAATTTAGCTTTAAATAAACAACAAGTAATATCAGGACACATTTCTACTAAATAGTTATTTGTTATCTGAAATTCAGATTTAACTGTATATCTTATATTTTATCTGGCAATCCTAATTATACTATGGTTATTTGCAATGTCACTATTAGGGAAAGTTGGATGAAGAAGGCATGAGACTCCATGTACTATTTTTGCAACTTCCTATAAGTGTATAATTATTTCAAAATAAAAAGTTCTAAAACATATCCTCCTGTATTCATCCCACATATAAAAATATATGCATCCTCAGATAACCTGGAAATGAAATGGACTGTCTGTCTTGCTGGTTTATATGTTATTTATTGAGCTACAATGGGTTTGAAGAGGTTGGGTACTCGTCTCTTAGCTGTGGAATAAAACAGTGAAGACAATTGGCAAAGATAAATTGTGTGTGGCAAGCTTCTCTTCCGATCCTGTTAAAGTCTCGAATACACCTCCTCTGCTGGCAGTTGGGCAGCGAATAGCATTTTCACTCTGATGTGTTGTAAGTGAGCTCTCTTTGATGTCCTGCATCTCAAGTGACAAACTGTCATGGCTCCCAAAGTGATTTGCCTGAACTTCCTGGCCAAAGACTAGGCTAAACTGAAATTAGCAGCTCAATTTCTTTTTACTTTTTTTTTTTATTATTATACTTTTAAGTTCTAGGGTACATGTGCACAACATGCAGGTTTGTTACATATGTATACATGTGCCATGTCGGTGTGCTGCACCCATTAACTCGTCATTTACATTAGGTATATCTCCTAATGCTATCCCTTCCCCCTGTCCCCTCCGCACAATAGGCCCCGGTGTGTGATGTTCCCCTTCCTGTGTTCAAGTGATCTCATTTTTCAGTTCCCACCTAGGAGTGAGAACATGTGGTGGTTGGTTTTCTGTTCTTGCGATAGTTTGCTGAGAATGCTGGTTTCCAGCTGCATCCATGTCCCTACAAAGGACATAAACTCATCCTTTTTTATGGCTAGCAGCTCAATTTCTATTTCTTTTTCTGGAAGAATGGCCTTCAGGACTACTAAATATGTTAGGATGTAGTGAGCATCAATATGATTGGATTCCTGAATTCAAAGGGCCCAATGCCAAGGTGACATTCACAGGAAATGTACACTCTTCACCTGTTTCAGTAGCGGGCCCTGTGTTCTTGGTGTTCTTTTAGGCCGATGAGGTCTGAGGTTCTCTCTTGCCCCTCTGATGTGATACCAAGAAAAAGAACCTGGGTTCTTGGCTCCTTTATCGTGGAACCATTTGCTAGTCGTGGCAGTCTAAATGCTAGCACTCAAAATGTAGGTGGAAAAATGAGTCAGATTTGGAAAAAGAGGACCGAACCTCCTTGCCCAAAGCAGCACTGTTTGAATTCCCCACTCCACATTTTCCTGTCCTAGTATTCAGAGATGATATTCAAATATTCAGCGACATGACTATTTAATGCCTGATGCACCTATAATATTTCTTTCCCGTATTTTTAATCTGTATTCTCTGTGATTACCTCTTTGTAGGACAATTTTCTAGTACTTTTACAGAGAGAATAGAAAGATAGTCTAGTCTTTCCTGTGGCAAGTCTAATTTTAAAGTTTTAAAGTTGTATTAATAGTTTAGAAAATGTTCTTTCAGATTCACAGCTCATTCTTGGCAATGTTCTGCAAATTTTTTAGCATTATTAAAATGTTTTTTAGAATTATATAAAATTTTTTTCATATATGAGCAGTAAGATTTCAGAGACTTTCTATTTTTTTTTTTTTCAATGACTTCTTAAATGATCTGAATTGGTGACACTCAACTGACCAGGTATCAAAGTATCTGTGTCAAGATATGGGTGAGTTGCCCCAGAGGTCTCAGTTGTATCCCAGGGAATGAATCACACCAGAAAAGGTTTAGCAGGAAAACTTACCTATACCAGAAAGTGATTGCAAAGAACATAAATATATTCTACCCAAAGCAAATTGGATCTATTCCCAGTTTAACTTTTTTACAATGTTTGCCAAATGTATGTGAACATGATTATCATTTTTATTTGTACTTTGAGTCTTATTGAGACTAAAGCTATCTTCATTGGCTTTTGGCCTTTTTCTTTTCTTTTCTTTTTTTGTGAATTGCCGTTTTAGATTTTTCTTTTCTTTTCTTTTCTTTTTTTTTTTTTTGAGATGGAGTCTTGCTCTGTCGCCCAGGCTGGATTGCAGGGGCATGATCTCAGCTTACTGCAGCCTCCATCTCTGGGGTTCAAGTGATTCTCCTGCCTTGGCCTCCCGAGTAGCTGGGATTACAGGCGTGCACCACCACCATGCCCAGCTGATTCTTATACTTTTAGTAGAGATGGGGTTTCATCATGCTGGCCAGGGTGGTCTTGAACTCCTGATCTCAAGTGATCTCTTCACCTTGGCCTCCCAAAGTACTGTGATTACAGGTGTGAGCCACCACACTCGGCTGCCATTTTAGATCTTTTGTCCATTTTTCTCTTTACATTTTATCTTTTTTCTGTTAATTTGTGTGACTTTAAAAATATATATCTGGCCGGGCGCGGTGGCTCAAGCCTGTAATCCCAGCACTTTGGGAGGCCGAGACGGGCGGATCACGAGGTCAGGAGATCAAGACCATCCTGGCTAACACGGTGAAACCCCGTCTCTACTAAAAAATACAAAAAACTAGCCGGGCGAGGTGGCGGACGCCTGTAGTCCCAGCTACTCGGGAGGCTGAGGCAGGAGAATGGCGTGAACCCAGGAGGCGGAGCTTGCAGTGAGCTGAGATCTGGCCACTGCACTCCAGCCTGGGCGACAGAGTGAGACTCCGTCTCAAAAAAAAAAAAAAAAAAAAAATATATATATATATATATATATATATATATCTAAGATAGTAGACTTCATGTTTTGTATGTGTCACAGATTTTTTTTCTGTGAATTAACCTTGTTTATGATGCTCTTTGCTGTATAGGAAGTTTAAATTTTTATAATTAAATCTACAACTCTTGTCTTTTACAAGCTCTATTTTTAATCTTATTTTTAGTAAATCCTTTTTTATTGCAAGACCTAACAATATTGACCAAATAATAGTAGTAATAATGGGAGTAATAACAATAATTACAACTGTTATATCTATTTATTTAGTACACAGTATTTGCCAGAGATCTCACCAGACATTGAAATTATGGAATTATATTTCATTCAATTATTAGTCCAGCAACCTGGGTGACCTTATCTTGCAAATGGGGAAATTGAGGCTCAGAGAGGTTTATTAGTTTAACCTTGCCCAACGTCACTGTTATCTGCTTGAGTTGGCAGGACTGAGGGACAGGTGCTGATTCCAGAGGGCGGGCGAGACAAGTGGGCTGGAAAGCCAACTGGGATGGGAGGGCATACATAGCTCCTTTCCCTGTGGTAGTAGAAATTCCTACTCATTACTTTGGAGAAGAAGTGCATTTTATTGACTAATCTTCCAAACAAGCTTTAGGCTCATTTTGTCAATTTCAAGTGAAAAATCCTTTTGGAAATTTGACATTAAAAATAAAATCTTCACACCCAAGATCATGCAATGTCTCATTTATTTAGGTTTTCTCTCACACTCTAAAGTAATATTTTATAGTTTTTAAAATACGATCTGGCACATCTCATAAGGAGAGTATATTATGAATGGGATCTTTTTTAAAAAAATTATATTTCTAATTGGTTTTTCTAATATATTGTAAAACTTCTGATTTTTATATGTAGACCTATCTGGCCACCTTACTTGATTCTCTTCTTTGTTCTAAGACAATTTTCCAGTTGATCATCTTGTAGTTCTTTGGTAGACTGATGCAGGTTTATAACATTTATATTATCTTGCCACTTATTTTGACAGGAAATGTAATTTATTTATTGTGTGTAGAATTGATCTGGTTTTCTGGCTTGCTAGTTAGCAGCAAAAACATTTAAAAGTAAACATTAAACAGTGTCAGCCATGCATGGTGACTCACACCTGAAATTCCAGCACTTTGAGGGGCCGAGGTGGGTGGATCACTTGAGGTCAGGAGTGCGAGACCAGCCTGGCAAATGTGGTGAAACCCCATCTCTCTCTACTAAAAATACAAAAATTAGCCAAGCGTGCTGGCTGGCTCCTGTAATCCCAGCTACTTGGGAGGCTGAGGCAGGAGAATCGCTTGAACCTGCGAGGTGGAGGTTGCAGTGAGCCGAGCTCGTGCCATTGCCCTCCAGCCTGGGCAACAGAGTAAGGCTGTGTCTCAAAAACAAATAAACAACAACAACAACAACAAAACAGTCAGTGTCATTTATTCCAGTCTAACAATTGAGGTAGTCTCTTTAGTGTGTTCTCAGTCTCTCCAGGGAAAGAAACAAAAAACAAAAGCACAGTTGTTTTGGAGAGCTGGCCGGTTCCCTTTTAATTTCACCAAGATAGGGTATATGAGGAAAATTGCCCTGTCTTAGTGGTGGTGATGAGAAGGAGGATTTAGATGGGTGTAATGTTCTTATTCTGTCTTCTCTGTGGTGACATCTTTACTCTGATGGATTTCAGTACTGTAGTTTCTGGATGCTGAATTTACAGCTCATTTTTTTTTCACTTTATTAATGCTTCTGGATGCAGTGGTCATACTCACCCCCCCACCCCGCCCCGGCCCCAGTCCCTCTGCCCCTGACCTCTCAACGTGCAATTCCCTCAGTTCTTGCTGGCTGCACCCCCGAGTCTCAGCCTCATTCTCTGCCTGACCCTCTGGTTTGATAGTCCCTCCCAGCCTCTGCTCTCAGGTCTCAGGTTCCCAGCCTCTGAATCCAGTGTCCTACAGGATAGGAGTTGATGGTGGCCTGTGAAAACTAACTGTCAATGCCTCACTCTGCATGTATCTCCAATTCACTTTAATGTGTTTTAATCCGTTATGGTTTTGGGTAATGATATGGTTTGGATCTGTGTCCTCATTTATATCTCATGTTCAATTATAATCCCTAATATTGGAGGCGGGGTCTGGTGGGAAGTGATTCGATCATGGGAGCAGATTTCTCTTGAATGGTTTAGTACCATCCTCTTGGTACTAGCCTCATGACAGCGAGTTTTCGCGAGATCTGGTTGTTTAAAAGTGTGTGACACCTCCCCTTCTCCTTTCTCTTCCTCCTGCTTTAGCCATATAACATGCCCGAGTCCCCCTTCACCTTCTGCCATGATTGTAGGTTTCCTGCAGCCTCCCCAGAAGCTGAAGAGACAGTGGCTCCAGGCTTTCTATAAAGCCTGTAGAACCATGAGCCAATTAAACCTCTCTTCTTTATAAATTACCCAGTCTCAGGCATTTCTTTATAGCAATGTGAGAATGGCCTCATACAGGTAACCTATGAATTGGACTCTGCCTAGAGCCCCAGATGGGAAACAGGAGACATAAGACCTCTCTGTCCTCAATTTTATCCTCATTTATCTTATATATCTGTCTCTTTTCTTGCTCAAAAGGGAAAATTGGGACGACATTTGCCAGCTTCGCTTTCTTGCATCCCTTTCTTCTGAAGTCCCCGAAAAAGAAAAAATTTCTTTGAAACTTACCTTTCACCATTTTTTTTTCCATCATGGCTTTGCAGTCATAGAAAGACTTGGTATCTTTTCTGCTCCCTTCCAAAATTAATCTTATTTGCAAATAAAATATTACTGCATTTTTTCTTTTTGTAAAATCAAATTATAATCTCTATCCCTATCTGCCCCTCAACAATTAGGGTAAAGATCATGTACTAAATGATTCTGAAGATATTACTTTAGTTACAAGGTTATTAAAATAATTACAGATAATTTTGTTTCTGTCTTGATTTTTCTTATCTCAGTGGCACCTAGAGGCTCTGGCCAGGGCCTCTAGGACAATGTTGAATAGTAGGACTGATAGAAGGTAGCTGCCTTATCCTGACTTTCATGAAGTTACTTTAAATGTCACCACCAAGTTATGATGTTTTCTGCCAAATATCCTTAAGGAAAATGCCTTCTATTTTTAGTTTACTAAGAATTTTCCTTTTTAAAGATTAAGCATTAAATGTTAGTGCTTTTTTTTGCTTCTATTGGTATTGCATAATTTTTCTACCAGGTTAATATACCCAGGTAAGTAAAACGCTATTCTGCTCAGGTAAGTAAATCGCTATTTCTAGCTATTCTAATCATTTGAATTGAATTTCTCTGGTGGCAAACAATGACTAATAGGCATTTAATAGCAATAAAAGAGGAGTGTGTTGAAAATATAGTGGGGATATTTTGAAGAAACAAAGAGCTGAACAATGGAAGCTCAAGGAGAACCAAGACTGCTTGGAGGAGCCGAGCAGCAGAAACTAGCAGATCGCATTGCTCCTACGACACCATCATATATCATTTACCCCCAATTACCTTTATTACCTTATGATGTTTTCTTCTTCTTTTTTTTTTTTACTTTTAAAATGGTTTCATTTTATGTCCAAATAATGAACAGAATGTTGTACCCATAAATTCTACTTTCCAAAAACAGGAGCTTTTTAAAAGAAAACCACACAATAAAATGTTAAAAGGCACTGGGATTCATCTGCTTCTAGATCATTGCTAGGCTAGAAAAATAAAGTTTGTTCTACCAGGAATCACAGGTTAGAACCGAGTATTCTCTGAAGTGGAAATTCTAGAGTGTAATGCCATTCCAGGCAAAGATTATTCAGTTCTCATCCCCAGCATCCACAACTACCTATCAGAAGGGTTAAACCAGGTGAAAACAGTCCAGCATAATTAGGCTTCATCAAACAATGTCATTATGCTCTTCTAAGATGCAAATAAACCAAAACAGGAAATTCTAAAATCACGACAATATTTGACACTGTCATACAAATTTTTAGTTCCTTGTTTTATCCCCCCTTCTGTAACATTAATAAAGGGAATATTTTACTGCAAAGAATATTTTATTTTATACATCACTGGCCATGAATTTTTGCCATTCGTTATTATACAAATGCTGCCTACTACCATTATCCAAATGGCATAACCATTTAACATCCACAATTCACTTCTATAGTTATAAGTAGAATTTTCATGTGAAATCTTCACTGATAGATGTACTTATATAAATCAATGTCCTTTGGAGACTTGGAACTACTAAATTATTGGTTTATTTTTTACATAAGGTCACTTAAATGAAAAGTGATTAAAATAGATCTTTTCTACATTACTATCTGCAAAAAACATCAGATAGTAAGATGCAAAACATCTTACGGATGTTAGATTCCAAGTCTCCAAAGGACATTTTCAAAAGTACATCAAGAAATGGTTCCAGAGATGTTTAAGAAGCATCTTCATGTCCACATCCGGTTGTAACTGCTGTACTATTTTCTCTTCCAGCTGCTTCCCTTTGCCTGCAAGAGGGACTCAGATAAGATGGATGTTTTGCTTGACTTCTTTGATATCCTAGACTTTCTGTAGTTCTTTATTTTTCTTCAATCTGTTCATTAGAAATTTAACTTGGCGTTTCTGTTTGATCTCTTCAACTCTCTTCATTGCATCAATGATTTTATTCCATAGCTCTCGCTGAATTTGATAGGTTCATTTCTACGTTTTTCAAATTCAAATGAATTATCCACTGTAAGCTCTTTACCAGCTACTTTCTGGAATGCCTTGGTCCACCTAACTTTGCAAGGATTGTGCTTCTTTTTTAACTTTTTAATGCCGTTTAGATTTACAAAATCTGAACACCTTGCAATCGTTGCGGAGGAACATCATGCTGTGGCGAGGGTAGATGGGCCCCAAACAGAAATAATACTTCTTGATGCGCGTGTTGAACCTGTGTGGGTCCCCACCAGCCAAACGGCAAGCTTAAGAAGAAGTGACCGCCTTATGATGTTTTCAAGAACTAAATTTCAAGCAGAGAGAATCTTATTCGTCTGGTTTAGGTCACATGTCTACTCCATGGTTGAGCAGTAGTAGTGTGGGCTCTTCCAGAATAGGGGAAGAACAATTCCTTAAAGAAAGTAGCATTACAGAAAGAAGTTTAGGGGTTGATGGTGAGAAAGAAATGTGTTAGACGGCAAAAACACTGCCATAGTACATGCTAGAGTGGATGTGCTAATTTTTAAAATATTTTTTGCATCTATGTTGTGCATATATATTTGCATCTCAAAGATAGAATTAGTTTATCTTGTGCTTGTTTGAAGTTTTCTATCCCTTTTGGTATATTTTTAACAAAGTTTCATTAATAGAAAAACTTCTTTTCCTAGATTGATTAGTAGAAGCTGCCTGATTCTGGTGTATAAGTACTATTTGTTTGATTTTAAATATATATTTTTGGCTAATTTATTATTTCTTCCATGAATAATGGTGTACTTGGGTTTCCTTGTCTCTTGAGTAAATTTTGACAATGTATGCTTTCATAGAAAATGGTTTATTTCATGTAAATTGTCAAATCTATTGCTATACATTTGTATCCAATATTTTCCTGTATTTTAAGCATTTTTTCCTACTAGTAGTAGTGGCATTTTTCCCATTCTTATCCTGCTTATTTATGTTTTCTCTTTTTTCTGAAACAGCTCTATTTTATTGGACTTTTCAAAGAAACTGCTTGTGCTTTTATCACGTGTTCTTTAATTAAATGTACTCATTTGACTCTTCTATTTCCATTGATTCCTTCCACTTTTTACATGTTATTTTGTTGTTAACTTTCTTGCTTCTTGAGTTGAATCCCAGTGTATACATTTTTATTACGTTTTCTGAAAAGTTCATTATGTGGTTATAAATATTCCTGTGAATGCTGCTTTGGCTGCTCCTCATAGGTTTTTCTAAATACAGTTGATCCTTGAACAATGCAAGGATTAGGGGAACTGAACCCTGCACAGTTGAAAATTCACATATAACTTTTTACTCCCCCCAAAGAACTAATAGCCTACTGTTGGCTGGAAGCCTTAGCAACGACATAGATAGTCATCAACACATATTTTGTATGCCATTTGTATTCTATACTGTATTCTTAAGATAAAGTGAGCTAGAGAAAAGAAAATGTTATTAAGAAAACTATAAAGAAAATATATTTCCTATTTATTAAGTGGAAGTGGATCATCATACAATTCTTCATCCTTGTCCTCATGTTGAGTAGGCTGAGGAGGAGGAGGGATTGATCTTGCTGTCTCAAGGCTGGCAGAGACAGAAGAAAATCTGCATGTAAATGAATCTGTGTAGTTCAAACTTACGTGGTTCAAGGGTCAACTGTAGTTCGTAATTTCTCTTTTTATTTCTTATTTAGGCAGTGTTTAAAAATTTCCAAGTGGATTAGTTCCCCCTCTAAGCTTTTCTATTACTGAACTTCAGTGTCATTGCACAGCAGTAATGACCTGTGTGTTTTCTATTTTTGGTTTGTTTTTTGAGACTGAGTCTCGCTCTGTCACCCAGGTTGGAGTGCAGTGGTGTGATATCGGCTCACTGCAACCTCTGCCTGCAAAGTTTAGGCAATTCTTCTGCCTTAGTCTCCCTAGTAGCTGGGATTATAGGCATACACCACCACACCCAGCTAATTTTTCTATTTTTAGTAGAGATGGGGTTTCACCATGTTGGCCAGGCTGATCTTGACCTCCTGACCTCAGGTGATCCACCTGCCTTGACCTCCCAAAGTGCTGGAATTACAGGCGTGAGCATATTTTCTGATATTGAGAGGCATAGTGTGGTAAGAGAATATCCAAATAACACAAGCAGGGGCAGATAAAACAAATCTCTAATTATGATTATGACTGAGAGACTTTAAAGAATATTAATGTCTACTATTAAATGTTATTTTGTGTTGTTTGTATATTTTTATTATTATTATTGTTTTCTTGCTGTACCATTTCACTCTCCCCCCATCCCTGGCCCATTAACTGAAACCTGAAAATAATGCTACACACACACACACACACACACACACACACGCATTAGTTGATGTTACTTTGGACCATAAGGTGATTGCAACAATGGCCTGTGGCGGTGTCTGGTATGTCAATGTGGTGTGAAGAGAAGTTGCACATGCAAGAGGCACACAATAGTGCTCAGATCAAGCACTCAGAGAGAGCTGGGAGTGGTGGTATATTAGTCAAGGTCCACCAGAGAAATAGAACAATAGAATGTTCACAGGGAGAGAGATACTTGGTTTAAGGAATTGGCTCATGTGATTGTTGGGGCCGGCAAGTTCAAAATGTACAGGGCAGGTTGGAGACCCATGGAAGAGCTGATGTCACAACTTGAGTCTCAAGGCAATGTAGAGGCAGATTTTCTTCTTCTTAAGCAGATAGCAGTCTTTTTAATCTTAATGCCTTCAACTGATTGGACAAGGCCCACTCACATTATGGAGAGTAATTGGTTTGACTCAAAGTCTGCTCATTTAAATGTTAATCTTACTAAAAAATATCTTCTCATCATCTACACTGATGTTTGACCAAGTATCTGGGTACCATAGTCTAGCCAAGTTGACATAAAAAATTAATCATCACACCACTTTTTGACTTGGCACCTATATACATTTCCTTAAATCATAATCTTCAAATAAAATAACAAAATCATATTCCAGTCTAACAACTGTCCTGCATACAACTGAAAGTGTACTACCCCATTCCCCAGTATTTCAGTCCAACAACTGTCCTGCATACAACGGAAAGTGTACTACCCCATTCCCCAGAAGAGGACGCAGGTTACTCAGAGATGCTTGCTCTCCTTGATATCCTTGCTCTCCTTGATATCCTCCTTGATATCCTGTCATTAGAGGCATCTGGAAACAACTTCTACCTCTCAGTTTTCCACCTTCCCAGAATCTTGCAGATATTGGGAAAGATGCTGAGTTTAAGCCACATTTTTCTTGGAAATAACAGACAAAGTCCCCAGGAGCTGATTTCTGAGCTTCATAGACTTCACCTGTTTCACAGTTTTGACAAGCATTGACAGCCATCCACTGACCTTAATGCCTATGCTGTACATCAAGGCCAGGAAATGGGTGCGGAAATGAGGGGGATCTCAACCCTCTTCAGCATTAGTTTCATTCTTTTGCCATAATTTTTCTGTAACTAAGTAATTGATCAGTCAATAAATTCTAGAGTTGGGATGACTCTTATAGTCTACCTCTTCCATTGTTCTATAAACCATGGTCTATCCTTACTATTTCACTGAGAAGGTTTTATATGAAGGGGTTTTGCTGTCGTAAGGATATCTGGGGGAATTCTTGGTCTAACCCAACCCCTCTGGCTCCTGGATCTTCCCTTCATCATCCCCTCAAGTATCAGTCCCCAGGGAAGGAGCTCACACCCTCCTGGGACATCCCAATCCATCCTTGAATGACTCTGAATGATCATTTCTTTATATGGATCAGACATCACTCCAACTGATCTATAACTTAACCTATTGCAGGCATTGGTTCTTCCCTGGCTACTCAAACAAAGCTGAATCTTAGCATTCATTGATTTAACATTGGCAATTTCACCGTGGTCCTCAAAGGTTCATAAAATGACCCAACTCATAATTTTGCTAGGGCATTAACTTGAGTAATGTTTTCTGCCAGGCCAGTGTGTAGAATTGAGTTGCCAACTAGTAAGTGGACCTTCCCAGAATGTTAGCATTCACTTTTGACTGTTTTCTGATTTTCATGGTCATAGTAAGTCTCATGAAAGGAATAAATAGCCTTATGAAAGAGTTTGGTCCCATATTTATTACTTGTAAAGGATTACTTAGGTTTTTCAGCTACATATTATTACATTTTATGAGAAAGTATATGCTCTAGTGGTATTTATGTATTTGGGATATTTGAAGGCCTTGGGAAACATTCCTAATGAATACCAATGGTCTATGGTATAATCTGTTTCCATAGGACATTTCTCCAAACAGCTCTGATAATTGCTTTAGCATTGCTTTGTTACTAGGAAGAAGGTGGGAAGGAAGAGATATAATGAAGCTCATAAAGATTTTGACATGTCAAAAATCAAATAGCATTTTAAAGGGAACTAAGGGATACCACCTTGATTAGCATTTGTAGGGAGCAAGCCAGTGTGTGCTACAACCAACTTATACCTCAATTCAGTTCATGGAAATCCCCAAGATGAATATCTGTGCACAAAATTTACATGAGGGAAACTCAAAATTTAGTAACTTTTCTTCACAAAATGAAACTATATTATTTTATTTATACTCCCTTTTGTTCAGAGCTGATTTGAATTGGCGTATAAGGCAATTGAATTATTTCATAATGTAGTATGAGTAAAAAGGTGGTGATAATATGGGTGACTATCTAAAGTGTGTTTTATAGGCACAAAAGAAAAATGCATTCAAAGAAACTACTAATGGATATACCAGGTGTCAGCAAACTATGATCTGTGGGCCAAATCTGGCCCTATTTGTGTACATCTTGCAAGCTAAGAAGAGTTTTTTAAAAAATATTTTAAACTTTTTTTTTTTTTTTTTTTTTGAGAAGGAGTCTCACTGTGTCACCCAGGCTGGAGTGCAGTGGCGCGATCTCAGCTCACTGCAACCTCCACCTCCCGGGTTCAGGCGATTCTTCTGCCTCAGCCTCCTGAGTAGCTGAGACTACAGGCATGCTCCACCACGCCCGGCTAATTTTTGCATTTTTAGTAGAGATAGGGTTGCACCATACTGGGCAGGCTGGTCTTAAACTCCTGACCTCTTGATCCACCAGGCTTGACCTCCCAAAATGCCGGGATTACAGGCATGTAATGTTGAGCCACCACGCCTGACCTTTTAAATGGCTTTAAGTGAGAAAAAGAAAAAGAATATTGTGTGCAATTGTTTGAAATTCGAATTTTAGATTCCATAATAAAGTTTTAGTGGAATACAGCCATGCTTATTGATACACATCATCCCATATGTAACACTCATGCCATAATGCTAGAGTCAAGAAGTTGTGACAGAGACTGGATGACATGAAAACCTTGAAATTCTTACTGTGTGGCTCTTCACAAGTCAAAGTTCATTGACACTTGATGTAGATCGTTTCGAAATATCTCCTGCAGGCGGAAATATTTGAGTAAGGAAGACTTGCATGACAACCTGACCTGCCTTCTTGCAACCCCGTAAACAGTTTAACTCTAACCGATTCATTGTGATGGGATGGCGGCAACGTGGCAGTCAAGGTTTAGCTGCTTAATTAAAAGAAGGGACAAGGAAGATGGAGGAGCAGGGACCATGGTAGTTGGTCCTGAAGCTTCATGAGTGTCTATCAAGGTCCAGCAATATGATGAACTCAGAAGACTTTACCTGGAGTGCTACTGGTAAGCCTACAGGATGCACAGGGGAGAACTAAGAGCCAAAGAGAGAAACATGAATGGGAGACAGCAAGTATGGGATTAGGAAAAAAGGAGAGGAATAATGAAGAGAGCCATTGAGTCTGGTTAGGTTTTCTTAATCACCACTACATTGACTGGGGAAAGGATGGTTAGAGTAAGGAGGAGGAAAATAGGCAATGCTTACAAGATGATTGTATATCAGTCAGTATATGTTTAGGCTTACCTCTTCAAATGACCAAATATCATGCAGTCAAATGAACTGAGCATAATTTTGGAGGTAATAGTAGAGTTTTCAAAATGTTTTGTGATGCTGAGATTAGAGACCCCAAAATGCCCAAACCTTGGCCAGCTAGCAATTGTTGCTCCACCCCCACTCCTGCTCCACCTATTTCACTCTGGCTGTAAACCCCCTTGTCTTAGGAGCTACACTCAAGACAGCTGCCAAATGAGAATCAAGGTGCTAAGCCTGCACCCAATATTGCTGGTAAAAGCTGGGTTAGGAGATGAAGTTTAAGCTGGGGTCCTAAGTGGGCACCATCTACATTGCCGTACTCCTAAGTGGAAACTTTGGGAACTTACTGCCTTCAAGATGATCCGTGGTGGAGGAAGCTGTTACACACCAGTAGTCAGGTGTGCATTCAGGCCACACCGCCCAAAAGTAGAGAGTAGTTCCAAATTCATTAACAAATAGCCTCATCAGAAAGAAGGAAGGAAGAGATAGTCTCTGGATCTTCCCCACTGGGCCAGGCCTTGTATAATTTACCTACGAAGGTATATAGAAGAGGCAGGCGGTGGAATAGTTCACAGTGACCTCTAATGACCTTGGACATTAGTGGATGGTGGCAACGTGCGTCAGAGAAAGGGCCACATCAATGACTTGGACTCTTGATCAATTCAATTTGCAGCTTTTCCTTCTATGTTTGTTCGTGAGTTTGGAGGAGCTCAAAGTAAAGCAGGGAGAAAGTAGTCAAAATTCTCCTTATAATAACTATTCCTTAGTTTTTTTTTTTTTTTTTTTTTTTTTTTTTTTTTTTTTGAGACAGAGTCTCGCTCTGTCGCCCAGGCTGGAGTGCAGTGGCCGGATCTCAGCTCACTGCAAGCTCCGCCTCCCGGGTTTACGCCATTCTCCTGCCTCAGCCTCCCGAGTAGCTGGGACTACAGGCGCCTGCCACCTTGCCCGGCTAGTTTTTTTTGTATTTTTTAGTAGAGATGGGGTTTCACAGTGTTAGCCAGGATGGTCTCGATCTCCTGACCTCGTAATCCGCCCGTCTCGGCCTCCCAAAGTGCTGGGATTACAGGCTTGAGCCACCGCGCCCGGCCCCTTAGTTTTTTTAACTTATAAAATAAAGATGAACTAAGTGATTTGTAAGGCACCTTATTGCTTTAAAATTCTATATTCATACATTTACAAATGAAGTCTTTAAACATTCTATGTCTTACTATTCTGCTAGAGTCTCTCCCAAAAATGCTGCTGATAAAAAGTTTGAAACAGACCAACGTGGCCCCAAATTATCTTCTCCATCTTACTCTGATGAGTTCCAAAATGGCATACCTCACATGCATTTAGTGATGCTGACATGTTGCAATATTTGCAATTCAAAATCTCAAGGTATGGCTTTAAAATACATCTTATAAAAGTGTACATTTTCTCAGGTTCTCACTTGGAGTCTCAAAAAAATAATGGTGGGTCCTGTTATCGCCTTTTCCCATGGCTTTGGAAATGATCATGTCAATGAAGGTTAAATTTCGCTGCATAAAAATAATAACAGAAATTTAAATAAGTTAGAAGTGTATTTGTTTTTCACACAACAGAAATCTTGTGGGTAGACACTTCAGGCTGAAATGGTGGCTCAGCTCTCACAGTCATCAGGGATGACTAGTCTGCAGGGACCCTAGTGCTGTTCTAGGGTCAGCAGACTTTGGTAACCACTATTCCATTCTCTGCTTCTAGGAGATCAGCTTTTTTAGATTCCACATGAGTGAGACCACATGGTATTTGTCTTTCTGTGTCTGGCTTATTTCTCTTGACATAACATCCTCCAGGTTCATTCATGTTGTTGCAAATGACAGGATTTCCTTCTTTTTTATGGCTGAATAAATAAGGAAAAAAATAAAGAAGGAAATAAAGAATAAAGAAGAAAAAAATTTGTGTATATATACCATGTTTTCTCTATCCAGTCATCCTCAGCACATCATTTCATCCTTAAACTCCCCTCATTGTCTAACACAGTTACTGGTCATCATGCCTGCATTTTAGGACAAAAGGGACCTCTTCCCAGCTGAGTCAGCTCTCTTTAAGCAGATTCCTGGGAATGCTCATGTATCACTTTCACTTATATCTCACTGGTCATGGTGAGATATAAGTGAAATATATGTCTCACTGGTATATATTTCACTGTTTTATATATAATATATATTATAATATATATTTCACTGAAATATATCTCTCACTTATATATATTTGACTGTTTTATATATATCACTGGTTTTCTCTGGGAGCCAGAGAAAGACAGATTTTCCTTGAATCCATTGTTATTTTAATGGTAGTCCTATCTTAAAGACAGGGAGAAGGAATACTAGATAGGAAATAGCAGCCTCTGCCGCAGTGATGAAGAAACCAAGTTGCATTGATATCTGCTTCTGGATCAGACACTGAAGATGCTTAGGATGAGTTTTTTCAGTTTAGTAGATACTTTGGAAGCATAGGCTCCTTTGGCATCCCAGATATCCTCTCTTTAGAGCTCAGGTCATTAGAAAGAGTGGTGGAGAAGACTTCAGTGTGAGCTTGGCCTCCACTTACTATAAGGGATGTGTCCTTGGGCAAATCGCACCCCCTCTGAGTATATTTCATTACTTAAAAATTGAGAATTTTATCTGATACCTGTCCTACTTGTTTTCTAAGATTGATATAAGACTCAAATATGCAATAAATTAATATTTAATGTATGTATTTACTATATTATATATTTTAGTATAATATTTATTTGCTATATCCCATTCTGGGATATAAATGTTCTCCATACAGGATTTAATTTCATCAAGAGCTTGCATTCACACTCAAGATTTTACTAAGCATTTATTAAGTGTCTACTTTGTGAAGGATATTAGGATTCAGTGGTAAATAAGACAATGTTCTTGCCCTCCTGGGATTTCATTCTGTCAGTGAGTCACACATTAACCAACACATTACAGAATGCATTGCTTCATGACAAATATTCTAAGTCGTGTGAAAGCTAAGCATGGGGTCCTGTGAGCACTAAAGGAGGAACTGTGACTTACTGTGGAGGGTCAGGAAAGGCTTCCTTGGAAAGAGACATGGACCTGATTCTGGAGGAGGATTAGGAATTGGGGAAATTGGTGAAAGGTTTCCACAGATGAGACATTACATATGAAAAACCACTAATAAAAGGATTAAAAATGTACTGATTCATTTTAAGAAGGAAGGGTTGTAAAGAATGAGTTTGGAAGAGGAGGAAGAAATGTTCTGAATTTCTCATTTCTCCTGTTTCCTCGAGTGCCTACATGTGTGTGTTCTTCACACACAGAAGAAAATGGAGCTAAAAGTCTTAGTTTTACTGTAATTATTTTTATCAAAAAACTGTATTTCTTTAATTTTATTTGATCTTGTCCTGCCAAAATCTCACTGAAGTTGGACTAATAGATAATCTGAGAAATAACACCTTGTACCATTTACCCACACAGGTAATGTGGGTAATGTGGGAGGCTGTGATGCTTGCTGTAATTTTGTGAATTTCAATGATACCCAAGACCAGGGTTCTCCTCAATTCTCTCTCTTACTCATGAGACCAGGGCTCAGCAAACACCTTTGTCAAGAGACACATAAGAGCTGCCAGTTGGTCATTTTCATTATCAGCAAACTTACATGGTTGGCTCTCACAAAATTTTCATAGTCAAGAAAAGGTGGGAAGACAGTATTGAAGCAGAGTGGGAAGCCAATCAAAATACCAACACCATTTACTCATGATTCTTTGGCAGATTTGAGAGAAAATGACTTATCTTGAACTTTTTTTCCCTGGGGATTAAAAGCTTTTCCAGTGCATGTACAGGCCCTGCAGTGGCTCTTCAAGATCTGTAACACACTTGGTATCAAGTCCTTTCATGTGGCTTTTCTCCAGTCTTCATCTCTAACAAAATGGACAAAAAGTTACTACATCCACTTTTATTTTTATTCTATTTAATTTATTTTTTGTTTTAAATTTTATTATTATTTTAATTGATTCATCAATTAAATTGAATTGAATTGAATTGATGAATACAGTTTAATTGATGAATTCAATTCAACTGAATTGAATTGATGAATACAATATATTTATTGTATACAACATGATAGTTTGAATTATATATACTTATGGAATGACTAAATTTAGCTAATCGACATGTGCATTACCTCACATAGGTTACCATTTCTGTGGTGAGAACACTTCATATTCTCCTAGCATTTTTCAAAAATACAATGTATTGTTAACTGTAGTCATCATGTGATACAATAGATATCTCAAGATTACTCCTCCTATCTAACTGAAATGTTGTATCCTTGGGTCAACATTCCCCCTCCTTCTCTGCCAACTTCTTCAGACTTTGGTAACCACTATTCTATTCTCTGCTTCTAGGAGATCAGCTTCTTTAGATTCCACATGAGTGAGACCACATGGTATTTGTCTTTCTGTGTCTGGCTTATTTCTCTTGACATAACGTCCTCCAGGTTCATTCATGTTGTTGCAAATGACAGGATTTCCTTTTTTTTATGGCTGAATAAATAAGGAAAAAATAAAGAAGGAAATAAAGAATAAAGAAGAAAAAAATATGTGTATATATACCATGTTTTCTCTATCCAGTCATCCTTTGATGGACACTTAGGTGGACAACATTTCTTGGCTATTATGAATAATGCTTCAATAAACATAGCAGTAGAGAAATAGGCACACTAATTTCATTTTCTTTGGATATATTTGCGATATCTAATAGTGGGATTGCTAGATATGGTAGCTCTATTTTTGATTTTTTGAGGAAGCTCTACACAGTTTTCCATAATGGCTGCACTAATTTACATTCCTACCAATAATGTGTGAGGGTTCCCTTTTCTCTACATCCTCTCCAACACTTGTTATCTTTTGTCTTTTTGATAAAGATGATTAGTGATGTTGAGCATTTTTTCCATAAACCCATTGGATATTTGTATGTCTTATTTTGAGAAATGTGTATTCAGGTTATTTGCCCAATTTTTAATTGGGGTATTTGTTTCATTGCTATTAAGTTGTTTGAGTTCCTTATAAATTTTGGACACTAACACTTCATCAGATACATGCTCTGAAAATATTTTCTCCCATTCTGTAGGTTGTTTCTTCAATCTGTTGATTAATTCCTTTACTGTGTAGAAGAAGCCTTTTAGTTTTATGTTATCTCATTTATCTATTTTTGCTTTTGTTGCCCAGTCTTTTGGGGTTATATTAAAAAAATCACTACCCAGAACAATATCATGGAGCTATTCTCCTATGTTTTCTTCTAGTAGTTTCATAGTTCAGATCTTACATTTAAGTCTTTAATCCATTTGAGTTGATATTTTTATATGTTGTGAGATAAGAGTCTAATTTCATTCTTCTATATGTAGATATTTAGTTGTTCCAACACCATTTATTGAAGAGACTGTTCTTTTCCCATTGTGTTCTTGGCACCTTTGTTGAAAATCAACTGATCGGCCGGGCGCGGTGGCTCAAGCCTGTAATCCCAGCACTTTGGGAGGCCGAGACGGGCGGATCACGAGGTCAGGAGATCGAGACCATCCTGGCTAACATGGTGAAACCCCGTCTCTACTAAAAAATACAAAAAACTAGCCGGGCGACGTGGCGGGCGCCTGTAGTCCCAGCTGCTTGGGAGGCTGAGGCAGGAGAATGGCGTAAACCCAGGAGGCGGAGCTTGCAGTGAGCTGAGACCCGGCCACTGCACTCCAGCCTGGGCGGGGCAGAGCGAGACTCCGTCTCAAAAAAAAAAAAAAAAAAAAAAAAAAAAAAAAAAGAAAATCAACTGATCATCAGTGCATGGATTTATTTTTAGGCTCTGTATTCTGTTTCATTGGTCTATGTATCTATTTTTAAGCCAGTACCATACTGCTTTGGTTACTCTAGGTTTGCGGTATATTTTGAAGTCAGGTAGTGTGATGCCTCCAGCTTTGTTCTTTTTGCTCGATTGCTTTGACTATTTGGGATCTTTTGTGGTTCCACACTGATTTTAGGATTATTTTTCCTATTTCTGTGAGTCAATCTCCTTACTCATTATTAATGTGTTAATATTGTCTGTTTCTACATAATACAGTCTTGGTAGGTTGTCAAGGAATTTATCCATTTCTTCTGTTATTCGATTTGTATGTAATTGTTCACAGTAGTCTCTTTTGATCCTTTGTCTTTTGTATCCTTTATTTTTTGTACTGTAGTGTAATGTCTCCTTTATTTTTACATTATTTTTTGGAATGTGTCCCTCCCCTCCCTCCCTCCCTCCCTCCCTCCTTCCTTCCTTCCTCCTTCCTTCCTTCCTTCTTCCTTCCTTCCTCTCTTTCTCTCTCTCTCTTTTTTTTCTTTTGACATGGAGTCTTGCTGTATCACCCAGGCTGGAGTGCAGTGTTGTAATCTCGACTTGCTGCAACCTCTGCCTTCCAGGTTCAAGCAATTCTCCTGCCTCATCCTCCCCAGTAGCTGGGAGCCACCATACAAGGCTAATTTTTGTATTTTTAATAGAGATGGGATTTTGCCATGTTGGCCAGGCAGATCTCAAACTCCTGACCTCAGGTGATCCACCCACCTCGGCCTCCCAAAGTGCTGGGATTACAGGCATGAGCCACTGCACCCGGCTACTGTTTAACTAAACTTTCAGCCCCTTTATCTTTTTCTTCTCCTTCTTTAACTTCTATGACTCAAAATTGCTCTTTTGATCCTCTTCCATATATACTATATATTTTTTCATTCCTTTTCATTCTTTTTTATCTTTTTTCCTTTGAATGTGTATTTTCAAATAACTTGTCTTTGAGTTCACACATTCTTTATTTTGCTTGATCGATTATGCTGTTGATGGTGTCCATTTCATTTTGATCAGTGTGTTTTTTACCTCCAGGATTTCTGTTTGATTTTTAAATTACTATTATTTCAATCTTTCTATTAAATTTCTTATTCTGATCACACAGGTTTCCTCATTTTGTTGAACTGTGTCTCTACATTTTCTTGATGTTTGCTGAGCTTTGTTAGTGATTTTTAATTTTTAATCAGGCATTTTGTACATCCTCATTTCTTTAAGGTCAGTCACTGGCACTTTATTTCATCCATTTGGTGATATCATGTTTCCCTGATTGTTCTTGATCCCTGTGGTCATGTGTCATTGTCTGCAGATTTGAAGTAGGTACTAATTCCAGTCACAGACTGACTTTGTCTCAGAAAATGCAACAGTCAGCCTGTTCCGAGATTCTGGGCAGACTGTACCATGTGATCCACAGGACTTGGGCTGCTGTGGGAAATGTGGCCCTGGGTTATCCCAGAAGCTCAGGGCCACTGTGGTGGGCAGCACTGGGGTGGGACCAAAGCTCAGGTTCCCCGGAGGCCAGTGTAGTACTGGGGCACACCAGAAGCCTAAGATCCACCTCAGGCCCACTGTGCACCTGAAGCCCAGGGCTGCTGAGGCCTCCCAAAGCCTGGGACTGCTGAAGTAGGCCCAGTGGTGGGATGGGCCTGGAATCAAGTCTGTTATGCAAGCCTGAAGCCTGGGGCTGCATGGTCCTACTTGGCACCAGGGCAGGTCTGCAGGCTTAGTCTGTGGGTACTGGCTTGGAGTGTGCGGCTATCGGTGTCTTCCTGGTGCTGAGTTTTAATGTCATGGGCCCAGTGTTGGGGTCCAAGGCAAAGTTCTGTGCTCGCTTTCCTCTTTTTTCCCCCAAGTGGACAGTGTTTCTCTCCACACTGTGCTGACCAGGGTTGGGGAAGAGTGATGCAGGTAATGTGAAACTGTCCTTTCTATTCTCCTTAATGTGTATTTTTTAATTATTATTTTGCTGCCGCCAGGAACTGTGATCTTTCATCTGGTTTCCTTAGCTCTTATGGATCTATTTTCCCTTGTCGATACTTGTTCAAATTGACGTTTCTGCAGGGGGACAGTCACTGAAGTTGATCTATTCTGCCATCTTGCTCTACCCCTTCACATATATCTGATTCTAATTTTTCAAAGGAAAAGGTATTACCTTCTTAGTACTACCTTTTAGTTCTTTTAACAAATCTATATATCTCACTTTCACCTTTCAGAGGGAAACGTGGTACCTTCTAAGTGCTGTCTTTCATCTCGGTAACATAGAGGTCTATATCTGTGACATATTAGAGAATGACCAATAACAGTGCCTCAACTAACAAAGATATTTGAATCTGTAACATAACAAGATGGCTAGAGTTGGTGGTTCCAAGGGTGGTTCAGAAGCTCAAGGTCATCATTGAGGACTGACTGACATTTCTTCAAACATTGTGCTCTAAGATCCCAGTGTGTTGGGTCTTTCTCATACTTGCTCCCTGATGGTTATAAGAGAGAAAGCACAGTTGCTGACATCAAACCCTGACAGCACATGGAAGGCATAGCCTTCACTAGCAGACTCTTCTTGCAGGCTTGTCTTTCTTATTAAAAGAAAATATTTCTCAGAAACCTCTCAGCCGATTTCCAGTTATGTCCTCTTTGATGAGACCTGTGTCATATGGCCACTCTTAGCTGCAAGGAAGACTGAAAACAAGTGTCTGTCAAATGTCATTGTTGTTATTGTCATTGTTTGATCTGAACAAATGGTTCAGATCACTACAATTTAGTCCCTGGGTTCCAATCAGACCTTTATTTTTCTGCCCAACTGTTTTGGTGGCAAAATAAAAAGGGAGAAGAAAATAAAAAATTTGTATACTCTTTCAAAAAGTGTCCCTGATTGTTTATTTCAAATAGCTTTTCCTTCTATAACCTAACCGTCTAAGACAGTGATGGAGAAATATTTTGGACTTAAGAACCCTTTATGCTTTTAAAAATTATCAAGAACTCAAAGAGCCTTTGTTTATATGTGTTTCATCAGTCAGTGTTTAATTTTGAATAGTTACCAAATTTGAGTATTATTTTCACAGATTTTTCTAATACTCTGCTGTTAGGCGCACATACATTTAGAATTTACCATATTTGAAAATAAAACGAAAAAGTTTAAAAAGTATTTATTATTTTAAAAATAGCAATAATAAACATACTCCATGTTAAACAAAAATTAAAAGTTTTAATAAAAAGTAACCATTTTGCAAAAAGAAAAAATTAGTAAGAATTGGTATTGTCTTACAGTTTGGAAACTTCTTTTTTTTTTTTTTTTGTTGAGACAGAGTCTCGCTCTGTTGCCCAGGCTGGAGTGCAGTGGCCGGATCTCAGCTCACTGCAAGCTCCGCCTCCCGGGTTTACGCCATTCTCTCGCCTCAGCCTCCCGAGTAGCTGGGACTACAGGCGCCCGCCAGGTCGCCCGGCTAATTTTTTGTATTTTTTTAGTAGAGACGGGGTTTCACCGTGTTAGCCAGGATGGTCTCGATCTCCTGACCTAGTGATCCGCCCGTCTCGGCCTCCCAAAGTGCTGGGATTACAGGCTTGAGCCACCGCGCCTGGCCTGGAAACTTCTTTAATGTCTGGGTTAATAGAAGTCAGCCAAATTCTCATATCTGCCTCTGCATTTAATCTATTGCAATATGCTAGTTTCATTGAAATTGTGAAGCTGTGCAGTAGGAAAAGGAAGGATTATTTTAGTAGCTTTTTCATTTTTGTGAATATTCTTCTTTGATACCATATAGAAACTTGAGAAGTGGTAATTTCTTAAAGGTTAGTTGCAATGTGGAATCTGAAACCATACTAATGAACCTTTTATGTTGTTACTGAAAATTTACTATTGTAGCTTGAAATTTGCATGGATCTTTCACCCATGCATTATTTTGTAACATCATGTATTGGTAGATTGGGAAACAGTAGCTCACTCAGCTATGTAGATCTTCCAAATATGTGTTATATCTCACTAGTCTCAAAAAAGGCTTTTTTTTCCTTTTCAAGTATTTGGAAACTGTCATGCTCATGATGACGGAAACAAGTTTTACAAAATTCTAATTTTTAGTCAAGAACTTTAATTTTATCACTGGCAACAAATACTGTCAGTTGTTTTCCTCGAAGTCCCTGTCTCACTTTGCTTATTTTCAAGAAAATGTCTGTCAAATATCCAAGTCTGGAAAACCATGGTTCTTGTGTTGTCTGTCAGCTGTTCTTTCAAATCAAAATAGTATTCAGGGAGAAAAGTGACTAGATCAGCTCACAGCTCCAGCAATTGCTATGGTGCTTTTTGTTGAGACAACTATGGAACTTCAGTACATAGCTGTACTTTATGGATTGTTTTCATTCATCACACTGAATATTAGAAAGAGGTACTCATGAACGAATCAAATGAACACTTTTTATTGCTTCTTTGTGGATATTCGTGAGGGAAACAACTTTCTTTTTCTTTTCGTGCATAGGAGTGAAGAATACAATGACTGCCAATTCAGTTTGGTGCTGTGGTCTTGATTATCGCAAACATACCAGCAGTTTTACCCACCATCGCTGTTGCACTATCAATACAAAGGCCAGTACAGTGGAAAAGGTAAATAGTGTTTTTTCTCTTATTATAAACTAGTTTCAACCTCACAAGCCTCCTGAAGAATTGTGGGGATCACCAGCTGCTTGTGGACCACGCTTCAAGAACTGCTGTTCTAAGAGGTTAGTTGTTGCAGTCTTTTTAAAAAGTTTAGTCTCACTCCTATTCTTTTCAAATAATGAGATGCTTTTGGTGATGTATATTTGTCAAGTACAAAATTCCAGCTTTTTATAATTTGGTTCCATAAAAGTTAAGGTACCTCACTCTTTCTTCAAGAAAGTAATATCTTAGATTATATTGGAGTTTGATCATAAAACACATGTAAAGAAAACACAAGGTAGATGTCATTAAACTTACCATTACAAGTACCATTTTACAGTGAGGTAGCTGAGGCACAGAGAGGTGAAGAACTTGCTCAAAGACACACAGCTAGTAGGAGTGGGGCCAAGACTTAAACCCATGTATTCTGACTTTGATGCTCACACACTTAGCCACTACTGTCCTGTTAAGTGTGTTGGTGCAAGGAACAGAAACATGCATTGTACTTTGGCGGGGAAATCCTAACATGTGCTTGACCACTTAAATACTACAATTTTACTGGACACGTAAGCTCCTAAATTTTTAGAAAATTATCTCACACCTTTTGGCATGTGATTTACTAGGGTATTTTAGGTTCCTGCTACTTTTTATTTTCCAGGTTTTATGATACCACTGATGTAATAAAATGTTAAGATCCCTAAGTATCAAATCAAGTCTCAGTAGAGGGTAAACAGAACTCTGAGTCTAGGTAGTAAAGGTGTACTTACAGCCTTACTAGGTAAAAACAGCTTCTGGATATTTGCCTACTGGTGTATGAACTCTCCAACTATAAATGTGGATTTCTCTATTTCTACTTTCAGTTATGTCAGTTTTTGCTTTATGTATTTTGATACTCTGTTGTTAGGTGCATATATATTTTGAATTAATAAATGTTCTTAGGGAAACAACTCCATTATTATGTAATATCATTCTTTACCTCTAGTAATATTCCTTCCCCTGAAGTCTATTTTTTTCTTATATTTCAGCTTTATTTGATTAGACTTTGCATGGCATGTCTTTTTCTATCTTTTTATTTTAGCCAATCTATATCTTTATAGTTTAAGTGAGTTTCTTGTAGACAGCATACAGTTAAGTCATGCTTTCTATAAAAACATCCAACACAATAATCTTTTGATTGGTGTTTTTAGACTATTTATATTTAGTATAATTATTTTGTCATTAGATATACCGTCTTGCTATGTTTCTATAAAAATATATTTTTCTCTTTTTGGCCTTTTTGGGGTTAAGGGAACATTCTTTATGATATGTTATGATTGCATTTAAAATAAAATAAAGTATTATTTATATTTCTCTTTAAAGATTTTTCAGTGTTTGTCATAGGCTTTATAATCTACACCTTTATCAGCATTTGTCTTCAAATATTGTTGTGCTGCTTCATGTGTAGTTAAGGACCTTATAATAGTGTATTCCCAATTTCTCTCTCCCATCCATGTGTTTTTTCATATATTTTGCTTTTTTGTATTTTATAAAAACACAGCACATTGCTACTATTATTGCTTTAAATGTTATTTTTGGAGAAATAAAAATATGAAAAATAAAATTTATTTGAATCTTAATTTACCTCATTTCTGACACGACTTCTTTGTGTGAATCCAAATTTTTTTACTTGGTATCATCTGCTTTAGAACCTTTAAAAAACATTTTTGTAGTGCAGGTTTGATGGCAGTGAATTTTCTCAGTTTTTGTCTGAGAAAAATCTTTATTTCTCCTTTATTTTTGAAATATGTAGGTTCCTGCATATAGAATTATGGCTTTCAAATTCCAGTATTTTATACCATTGTAGGATGACTATAGTTAGTAATACATAGCTTCAAATGGCTAGACAGAGGATATTGAATGTTCTCAACAAAAAGAAATAATGAATGTTTGAGATGATGGATATGGTAATTGCATGTATCTGGTCACTACACATTGTATATATCCAAACATCACCATGTACCCCATAAATATGCACGATTATTATATATGAATTAAAAAAATTTTTTATTATACTTTAAGTTCTAGGGTACATGTGCACAACGTGCAGGTTTGTTACATATGTATACATGTGCCATGTTGGCGTGCTGCACCCATTAACTCGTCATTTACATTAGGTATATCTCCTAATGCTATCCTTCCCCCCTCCCCATAATAGGAAAATAAAATTTAAGAAAGAATTCTGAGTTGGGAGGTTTTTTTCCTTTTCTTTAAGTGCTGTAAAGATGTTGCTCCGTCGTCTTGTGGGGTTCATGGTTTCCGACAAGGTCCCTTGTAATTCTTCTCTTTGTTTTTCTTTAGATAATGTCTTTTTTCTTTGGTTGCCTTGAAGATTTTCTCTCTCTTTTTTTTTTAGCACTTTGAATATAGAGTGGTTTTAAAGATATACATAATCTTTTTGTATGCTCTGAGCTTCTTAGATCTGTGATTTGGTATCTGTCATTATTTTTAGTTTTGTTAACAATTCTATCCAAATTATTCTCACCAATCTTCAGTTGTGTCTTCCTCAAGTAAGCAAATGTGTATTTTTCATGTCTCCCTTGAAGCACATGTCTTTTTTTTTTTTTTTTTTTTAATAGTTCATGCTGTTTGGTTGCCTTGCAACCTCAGATTCCTTATAGATTGTCATAAACTTACTGTTTGTTAGACTTTGTGTGTGTGTGTTTTTAAAGATGAGAGTGATGTTTGTATTAGACTGTTTTTGCATTGCTATGAAGAAATACTTGAGGCTGGGTAATTCATATAGAAAAGAGGTTTAATTGGCTCATGGTTCTGCAGGCTGTACAGGAAGCATGGCACTGCCATCTGCTTCTGGTGAGGCCTCCTCAGGGAGCCAGCATGTCACATGGTGAGAGTGGGAGCAAGAGAGAGTGAGGGGAGGTGCCACTCACTTTCAGACAACAAGATCTTTCTCATGTGAACTAGTGCAAGAACTCACTATAACCAAGGGGATGCTGCTAAACCATTCATGAAGGATCTGCCTCCATGATCCAATTACCTCCCACCAGGTCCCACCTCCAACACTGAGAATTATATTTCAGCATGAGATTTGGAAGGGACAAACATGCAAACCATATCAATGTTCTTTCCAGATCTCTACATACCAAGCAGAGCTCCTAACTTTTTCTCCATGGAACTAATTTTGCAGAGAAAAAAACTAATGCACCGGGCTGATGCATGCAGATTTCATGGATCTTACCAGGCACATTTTCCATATAAACAACTGTCCTTAGTAAAATTATAATAACTTTTTGAAATTTCAGTAAATGCTGAACAAGAGATTCTTTTTAGAGTTGGGGAACTATCCTCCAAGATCCAGTATGTTCAGTTTTAGTAGCCAACACAGTGTCTGATTTTTTCTGTAGCCAGAATACAAGGGTTGTGCAGCCAAGGGATAAAAATTACAGTGGTACTTCATACTATTCTTTTTTTTTTTTTTTTCTGAGACAGTCTTGCTTTGTTGCTCAGGATGGAGTACAGTGGCATGATCTCAGCTCACTGCAACCTCTGCCTCCTGGGTTCAAGCAATTCTCTTGCCTCAGCCTCCCAAGTAGCTGGGATTACAGGCGTGCACCACCACACCTGACTAATTTTTGTGTTTTTAGTAGAGACAGGGTTTCACCATGTTGGCCTGGCTGGTCTCAAACTCCTGACCTCGTGATCCACCTGCCTCAGCCTCCAAAAGGCACTTCATACTATTCTTGAAAAACTTTTACTTCCTTTTCCTGAGCACCTTGGCAATTTGCTGGTTTAGAGATCTTAGTTTCTAAGGGATAAATGTTGTCACCGTGTATTATCACAAACATTCCATTAAATTCAATGTTGAAAACTGCTACCTGTCCATATAGGGCTCCTATGATGCACCAGGAATATAGAATGTATGAGGTTGCCATGTTAATTGCACTAATTCATCATGATTATCAAGGAGAAATAGGGTTGCCCCTACACAATGGCAGCAAGCAGAACATGACAGGAGAAGAGGCGATCCTCTGGGCGATTCTTAGTGTTACTAAGAACGGAGGAAAAGTTAATTGATGTCTAACAAAACCCAGGAAGGACCATCAAGGGGCTCAGAAATTCTGGAAATAAAGTGTTAGTTGTCCCTACCAGATATAAAACCCTGACCTTCTTTGCTGTTGGCTGAGGGCAATGGGAACTTAGAATAGAAAATAGGGGAAGAAAAGCATTAAACCAATTACAGCCTGGGAGACAGCTGCAGAAATAGGGATATAACATTTATTTATACTTTATCACTTGGTTGGCCACGTATATATTCAACATTTTTAACTAGTTTTATTATTTTTTTCTATTCCCTTTCCCCACTTTTATGTTGTTGTTGTTGCTTTGAGATGGAGTTTTGCTCTTGTTGCCCAGGCTGGAGTGCAGTGGCATGATCTTGGCTCACTGCAACCTCTGCCTCCCGGGTTCAAGTGATTCTCCTGCTTCAACCTCCTGAGTAGCTGGGATTATAGGTGCCCACTACCACACCCAGCTAATTTTTGTATTTTAAGTAGAGATGGGGGTTTCACCATGCTGGCCAGTCTGGTCTCAAACTCCTGACCTCAGGTGATCCACCCGCCTCGGCCTCCCAAAGTGCTGGGATTATAGGCATGAGCCACAGCATTCAACCCCCACTTTTAAAATATAGGATATGTTGTGATAATTTATAATTTCATTCATAAGTTACACGATATCAAGATGAATCACAGAAAAACAATATGTTTTGCTGATTAGTGGGGCTAGTGAACACAGGCTTAGGGATTGTTAGTGGGAGTGATTCTTAGTCTCTGATCCTCCAGGTTTGTGGTTAAAAGGTTGGTGGCAGAGATAGTAATGCTCACCATATTTCTATGTCCTCCCCTTCATTTCCAAATCTTCTTGCACTTGAGTCCATCCTGTATGACTAACCCTAGCTAATGATCAGTGTATGAAAATGACACGGGTCATTTATGACCAAGGCAGTTTAGAGCCATGTGCCCCTTTCAGTGCTTTCTTCCTCTGCCACTGAAATTTTGGAGGCCATGTGTCCAAGCTGGTGCAGTTACAAGATGAAAGAAGGCTACACAATCTGGATATTAATTTGGTGAGTGATAAATCTTTATTGTGTTCAATTGCTGAGTTTTGAATTTATTTGTTATCACATACAACCTATGTAACCTGTTCTGGTATGACTAATACAAGATTACAGGATTGATGGCTATATATATACACAGAAAAAGAGTTATATTTTATGGTATAATTAGAATCATACTTTGCTTGATATTCTTGGTATTTAAATAGGAAGTTGTGAACAAACCTCTTATGCATTTCTTATTTGCTACCATGTGAACCCAGAAATCTCCACGTCTTGGTGCTATAGATTTATATATATCCATGGACAGAGAGATTTATATATATCCAGAGTTGGGGGGAAGAGAGAGAAGACAGTAGTTATTTTGCAGGAATCAATGATTGGAAATCAGAATAAGATAGCATAACAAATCCTTCCATTGCTATCACTGAGGCACTTGGTTTCTGAAGCAAAATGCAAAGTCATGTTACACCTTGAATCAGCTTGATTCGGAGCCTGAGTCAAATCCAAATAACTCATCGGAAGGCTGAGACTCATGTGACCTGTGTGTCAGTGCACTCTAAAATGCCTAGGAAAAACAAGTATTTAACATTAATAGTCCTTTTTGTTATGATTTTCTCTGTGCAAAATAGAATGTTGCTTGAGACACAATCATTTTTTGTACTTATTTTTTTTTCTGTAAGAATATGTAGGACTTTTATCTTCCCTGTCTGTTTTTTCTCTAAGAAGTTTAAAACAGGACATACAAATTGTATGTGTGTATTTCTGTTGAAAGGTCAGAAAACTGGTACAGGTCTAAAATATTTTGCTGGTTACCTCATTTGTGAAATGAGAACAGCTGGACCAGGTAATCTCTGAGGTTCTTTTTTGCTCTAAAATTCCGTGATCCTGCAGTTGAAAAAAATGCAATTTTTGGAGAGTGTATCCAAGGTTAATTTAATTTGTGGTGACCTTCACGATCTTTAGATTTTTCCAAGTGAGGTAATAGAACATGTTATTCTCTGGAGCAGAGAAGCAGCCGTGAGGGTACAGGAGAGAGGAGTCTAGTGTAACCACCATTTCTCTTCACTATTGGTATCTGGATGCAGACGTACCACATGGCAGCAGGGATCTTTTGAGGTTCACTAGAGCTGGCTCCCAGGGTGATAGGGACTCTGTTGAAAAGCCTGCTTGTCTAGAAACACTTCTTCCCAGCCCTGTTCCAAAGTCCCAGTGTCCTCCAATATGCAGGGCTATGCTCCATTACAATGGGGTGTGCTCTGTTAGACTGCTAACTTGATCGCAACAACAACCACCACCACCAAGAACCTGTTATTCGGTGCTGCCCTAAATAAAATGGGAAAGTCAGGGAAATCAGTTGTTTGCCAGCAGGCACTAACCCCTGTCTGTTGGGGTCCGCGTGTTTCCTAAACAAAGGAATGAACACACAAGACAACACAAGACAAGACAAACATGGCAGCCGCCCCGAGCAGCACGCTCTGCTTTATTTTATACATGCTTGTGGAATTTTACCACGTCACAAGACATGAGTTGTTTTTATAACACAAGTTGTTTTTATGTGATGGTCATGAGTTGTTTTTCTGACCTTTCCCTAACTTTCCAATTTTTTAAGATGCTTGAACATTAACCAGTTCCCAGAGTCTGCTGTTTACAGTCGACTCCTTTGTTCTTCCTGTTTGCAGAGAAGAAACGTCATGCTTTGTTTGCAAGAGCATAACTATCGGGAACATCTCGTTTGCGAGCACGTGGTCCTCTACATCTCCCCCTTCTTATTTACAGGTTTGAATTTCTTTTAAAACCATCATCACATGTTGGGCTCGCTGGGATTCGGTGTTTGATCTCTGACACCGTCTCCAGCAGACCGGGAAAATGACAAAAGCAAGAACAACAATCAATACATTATTAGAAACAGAAGTCAGTAAAGTTTTTACAGAGTTCATAGGGTTTAAAGATGTCAAGCTTTGTGCAATACCAGTCATTAAATCTGTTTCGGTTAACAATGGTAACTAATTGCGAAATGTTTCAGAAATATTTTGCGTTAATTCCTGTATTTCTAGGGAAAGATTGTTATGGCCAATTAAAAGTTTTTTTATCTCAGTCCAGTTATGTATAGTGTTATTAAAAGGAACAGGAGTAATACAAAATTGGGTAGTATTTCAATCACATTTTAACAAAGCTCGAGTATTCAACACTGTCAATTGATCACCTATCCGAGAAACTACTTGTTCCAAATTATCCACTCGTTCAGTCAGATGCGCATTTATGTTTCGTCGTTGTTGCCACAACAAATGAGACTGTTCATGTCATTGTTGTACAAATTCTGCATTTTGGATACTCAGATGTAAAGCTAATCCAGCAACAGCGGTGATGGAAGCAATTGCTACAAGTCTTATCACTGCCGTCACAACGATTCCAACCATTCTCCGACTGCGGTGAACAAGATCTTGTATTACTTTGTAAATTTGAGTAACTCCAGCAGATTCACTCCAAGCACGTGTTAAGTTTACAGGTAGCCGGGTTTCTTTTCTGGCTCTCAAAATGCATAAACCGGAGTGTGATTTATTTCAATTATTATTCCACCAAGTAGTATTTACACAACTTAAGAATGTACAATTGCCCGTACAGTTAACTACCCCTGTATTATTATTCCATTTAAAGATTCTTGCTAATAACAAATAAGGCTTTCTTACACTTGCAATAACATATCTGGAACTATTTCAATGCAAAGATATATGGAAAGGGTTAGCAATATTAGTAAGATTTAAGGACATGTTTCCCGTGAAAGTGGACATGGGTTTAGCAGCGGCTAGCAACTTCCAAATATGACTTTGTATCTGTGAGGTATTAGCCAAATGTGGCATAGGAGGTGACAAACCACCATCATGCCAAATAATAGTTTCATTGCCATCCGCAGAAAGACTATGATTACCTTTATGCCAACGCAGATTGATATGACTAAATTTAGTTTGAAAATCTTCATGTGCACTCCAATCAGTAATAAGGTAATTATGACTTCTTCCTTTTATTTCTAATAATAATCGCAGCCCACTACCTCTACATCTAGTCCACTCTAATTGGGAAACACCTCTGTTCACGTTAGGGATAGGGCATAAAGATAATGTAGTGGGCAGAGTTTCTTTTAGTAATGCAGTATGATTATACCTAAAACTTTGAGCAGCAATAATCATAGTAAAGGCAGCAATGTGACTGTAATTATAACAAACAGCCCAAGCCTCATGAGAAGGATGTAGACAATGTGGACTACTTCCAAGACATATAGGTAACCCTTCAACCCCAAATTGATATGAACTGTTTACTGTGCCAGTGTCTAATTCAGGATCCTGGTTTAAAAACGGTGATGGCATCCAAGCAGAGTCATTAGTAAATATTAGGACTTCTTTGTCTCCCCAGGCCACACCTTAATATAAGGGTGGAAAGGGAATATAAGCCCAGTATGTAAATTCTCCAGCTGTTACCTGGCAATTTACTACAGCCAGCATAGCCAGGAATAAAGTCAGTGGGGTTTTGGGCTGCCCAGCTTGTTGAACAACCCCTTCAGCTTTTTGAGTGAGCTTTTTCAGCTGTCCCCATGTCGGAGGCTCTGCACGTCGAGTTCTGAAGGCGAATGTTCTCTGAGCACGCAGATTCAGCTCCTGAAATTCCTTCAGGAACTCTTCGGATCGGCTCCTCTTCGCCATGGCACTGTTTCAACTGTCGAGATGGAAACCACTCGTCTTCGGCACCTGTACGGACAAGAGCATAGCCTCGGCCCCATTGTAAAACTTTTTCTTTTAAATATTGTCCTTGTAATGAAGGATAATACACCCATAGATTACTATTTTGTGGCTTTTCTAAAGGCTGTTGAAAATGTTTTACCGCTGTGGATTGCTGTAATTGGCGTCAATGATTGAGAAAATTTAAAGTAAATAAAGCTTTTAGAATTTGGTGTTTTGGGGAATCTCGCCCATCTCCCCCTTTTTGTTTTGAAAGTTGTAATTTTAAAGCTGCATTGGCTCATTCAATAATAGCTTGACCTTGACTATTAAACGGAATACCTGTTGTATAATGAATGTGATATAAAGAAAGAAAGGCGGCCAATTTATGAGAGCAATAAGCAGGGGCGTTATCAGTTTTTAATCCAGCAGGAACACCCATAACTGCAAAGTAAGTAAGCAAATGAGTAATAACAGAGTCAGCCTTTTTAAAAGGTAATGGTGTAGTCCATTGGGAATGTGACCATGTATCAATTGTATGATGAACATATTTTAACAACCAAAAGAAGGGACATAAGTTACATCCATTTGTCAAATGTGATTTTGTTGAGTGCCCCGGGGGTTAATATCTGGACTTAAAAAGGGTGCAATGATAGGAGCACAGGATGGACAGGCCCTGACAATAGCTCGGGCTTGACAGCGTGTGATAGAAAATTGCCGTTGTAATCCTAGACTATTAATGTGATGTAATTGATGTTCATCTTGAGCTCGTTGGACACTGTCAATAAGTAAAGAATCAATCTGACCATTGTCAAAAGATAAAGGTCTTGGCAAAGCTGAATGAGAATGAATATGAGTGATGAAAAGGGGTGCAGTGTGAGAAGTAAGAGTTACAAATAATAAAGAAAATAACTTTTATAAAGGAGTTCAAGGAAATAATGGTAAAGAAGTCTGAGAGATATATTTAGTTACATATACAGCATATTGGGAATTACTAACTATATTTTAAGGGGTCTGAGGCCAGTCTTGTAGAACCATAAGAATGGCAAAAAGTTCTCTCTGTTTTACTGATTTAAATGGATAGCAAGAAATTTTTGAATTGTCAGGTGTCCAGTATCCAGCTTTTCCATTGCTAGAAGCATTAGTAAAAAAGGTGGGACCTTTAACTGGTGTGTAAGAGATAGGATTATATGGTAGTGGGGAATATTGTTTGTTATTAGAATAGTGTTGAGAAAAAGAACTGGTATACTCAGCACAAGTCACTTGCCAACTCTCATGATAATTGGGTAATAATTTTTACGGGGTCAGCGCCAAACAATTGACGAGCTCGATGTCGTCCTTTAATAATTAATTCAGCCAATTTATCAATATATGGGTGAATTTTCTTAATGGCTTTATTAGCCAAAAACAGCCACTCTAGAATATTATTATCTTGGTGTTAAACGGCCGTTGGCGAATGGGGAGTATGAAAAAGACACAACGAAAGTGGAAGATTGGGTGTAATATAATCAAGATGAGCTTCACTAATTCTATTTTTTACAAACAACAATTTTTTTATTTGTTTTAGGAGATAGTTGACAGGAACTACTTAAATCTGAATCCCCTTTTAAAGTAGCAAATAAATGTTGCAATTTATAAGTAGGGATGTCTAAGATGGGACGAAGCCAATTTATGTCCCCTAACAATTTTTGAAAATCATTAAGAGTTAAAAGTTGATCTCTTGGAATTTGAACATTTTGAGGTCGAATATGTTTTTCTGCTAAGAGATATCTCAGATATTGAATAGGAAATTGAGTTTGTATTTTTTTAGAAGAAATATGTAAATTATATTGGTTTAATTGTTGTTGTAAAGCTTGAAAAACTTGACTCTGTAAGACTTCATTAGGAGTTGTCAATAAAATATTATCCATCTAATGATAATATAGTGGGGATATTGGCTTCTAACAGGATTTAAAGCTCTATGAACAAATTCTTGGCATAAAGTAGGACTATTAAGCATGCCTTGGGGGAGAACTTTCCATTGATATCTTTGAGTGGGTTGTCCATTATTATATTCGGGAACAGTAAAGGCAAATTTTTCACAATCTTGGGGTTGTAATGGAATAGTATAAAAACAATCTTTAAGATTTATAACCATTAATTTCCAATTTTGTGGGATAAGAGTTGGATTAGGAAGCCCAGGTTGTAAAGTCCCCATAGGTTGAATACAAGCATTTACAGCTCTAAGATCAGTTAATAAGCGCCATTTTCCACTTTTTTTTTTTTTTTTTTTTTTTTGACAAACACGGGAATTCCATGCAGAAGTACTTGGTTCAATATGCCCCTCTGCCATTTGTTCCTTAACTAAATTCTTTAAAGCCTTAAGTTTTTCTTTAGATAATGGCCACTGTCTCACCTAAACAGGGGTTGTAGTTTTCTACTTCAATTGTAAAGCTTGAAGCTTGTGGACAGTGGCTAAAAGTTTAAAGGATTGTAGCCCATTTTGAACATCATATTTTTGGCAGCTGAAGAAATATGAGGAATGCTTAAAAAGGCACCAAACTGTGGTAAACGATTACGACCCCAAAGGTTAATATTAATGGGAACAATATAAAACACTACTTTTCCTTGTTGTCCTTCAGGTCCCACACAACTAAGGGGCTCAACACTTTGGTAAACTATAGAAGCAGGACTTAGGCCGGATAAAGTAACTGAGACTTGTTTCTTTTCTCAATGAGTGGGCCACTGAGCCAAGCAAATAAAAGATACATCTGCTCCTGTGTCAACTAATCCCTCAAAAACTATGCCATTAATTTGCAAGGAGCATAGAGGTTTTTGATCAGAAACTAAGTTTTCCCAGAAAACAGTTTTTTCAGTACTACCAAAATCTCCTTGTCGAGACACATTTCTAGATAGAAAAGGAAAAACGGGCAATAGAAGCAATTGTGCAATATGTTCCCCTGCCTCTAGGTGCATAAATTGTGAGACTTGTACCATAATAAGAATTTTATCAGTAAAATCAGGATCAATAATTCTCGGAATCACCATTAACCCGCGCATAGCGCTGCTGCTTTGACCTAAGAAAAGTCCTATATGTCCCCTTGGTAAAGGACCACACACTCCAGTAGCTAACTGATATATTCCTCCATTAGGAGACAGAGTATAAGGCTGAGTAATAGCTAAGTCAGCAGCAGCGCTTTCCTTAGTTGCAGCATAAAGCTGAGAAACTGGGGTAAGGTGTGATGCTCTTAAGGAGGACTCGAAGTCACTCCTTGATGTTGTAAGCCATTACTCACTGGGTATTGTGGTAAGCCCGCATTGTAATTGTTGGGGCCCCAAGCCTGCGGGCCCCGACTCCCGTTTCCCAGAAGGGGTGACAACAAATTTTCACTCTTATCAGTTTTTGAATGACATTCATTTGTCCAATGTTGACCTTTCCCACATCCTTTGCATATCTCAGAAGGTAACCTTTTTTCTTTTGAGGCAGAAGAGCCTAGTTTTTCTGCATTCCTTTTTAAAATGACCAGGTTTTCCACAATGATAACATACACCTTGTTTAGAACTGCCTTTTAAAGCCTTAGAAAGTGTTCCAGCAAGCAATTGAGCGTTGTTAAATAGCTCCCCCAATGCCTGCACAAGCCCGAATATACTCATCTAAATTAGCTCCACTGGCCTTTAAAGGTCTTAATAATTTTTTGTTGCAGCTTTTATTTCTTTCAAAAATTTAAATTGTAGGGCTGTAAAAGTCACATTCTGGCCACCGTTTGGGAACTGAGCATTGGGGCCGAAAGCAGCCCGTGTTATTGGGAATAGATCTAATCCTCGAAATCATCCTTTTCCTTCAATTCCTTCTTTTCTCCTACAGGAGGAAAAGGCACAGAGAAAACCTGACCTGACATAGGCAAAGAGGTTGGAGGTGGCGGCAAAGGAAAATCTTCCTCCAAAGGAGCCGAAGGAAAAATAACAGGGAAAAAATAGGAGAAGCAGGAGCATTAATACCTTGTAATTTTAACAGCTGTTGTAACATTTCCAAAATACGCTGCATATCAGAATTTCCTTTAGAAGAGGGAGGAACTAGCTCTTTTTCCAACTCTTTGTCCTCAGCAACCGGAGCATAAATATGTTCCTCTCTAAGATCATTCCTCTCTAAACCTTCAGGTGCCTCGCCTCCTGTGGTGACATTGCCATGCTCTGAGTCAGTTTCAGGCAGTTCCAATGCCTGAGTAATGGAACTGCACAAAGTCCATAAAGTCAAAGGCATAGTCTGCCCTCGCTGATGAGCTCGACGCAGGACTTTTACTACCTGCAACCATTCCTTTCGATTTAACTGCACTTTGGTTTGATATTGAAAGTAATAACAATGTTGTTCAACATGGGCAAACAATCGCTTCAAAGTCTTATGTTCCTTAACTAACTTCTATAGACATCAACAGTCCCTGGAGTAACCGCAAATATTCCGAGGCCAGAGAGGTGGAATTCCCCATAATTTTCCGGTGGGTCCCCCTTCTTATTTATTTACCTGCCCGCAGTCTCCCTGCGCCTGCCTGGGGTGTTCCCCCTCCGGTTCCTTGCTCTGGTGGAGCCACAGACCCTGCTCGCTGCCAGATGTTGGGGTCCGCGTGTTTCCTAAACAAAGGAATGAACACACAAGACAACACAAGACAAGACAAACATGGCGGCTGCCCCGAGCAGCACGCTCTGCTTTATTTTATACATGCTTGTGGAATTTTACCCCGTCACAAGACACGGCTGTTTTTATGACACAAGTTGTTTTTATGTCATGAGTTGTTTTTCTGAGCTTTCCCTAACTTTCCAATTTTTTAAGATGCTTGAACATTAACCAGTTCCCAGAGTCTGCTGTTTACAGCCGACTCCTTTGTTCTTCCTGTTTGCAGAGAAGAAACGTCATGCTTTGTTTGCAAGAGCATAACTGTCGGGAACATCTCCTTTGCGAGCACATGGTCCTCTACACCTGTCATTTTCTTCACTTTTACGATCTGAGGACTGCGCCTTCAGTTGGGGAAAAGATCTGGCAAACTCATCCTCCTCTCGTTGTGAGGAACTTAGCGTACTGTCTCTCACAAGATAATTATGTTTTCGAACAGACTTAATGGGAAAAGATAGACTCCAACACAAACAAATGAAGCTGTAATGCAACTAATTTCATACATCAGGAGGGGAAAAGATGGGCATAGGGCTTCTTAGCAGTCCTCATCTTTTGAAGTAGGAAGACACTTTCTGACCTGCCTAAGTCTGACTCAGTCATGCCATTTGGGTCTAATCGCATGTAGCTTACTCTCTGAGCCAGTTCCTTAGAGCAGTCCCTACTTCCAGGCACTTTCTGACATCTCTGAAGACTGCATGTAAGCCAGATGCGTCACTAAGCAGATCAGCTCTTATGGATGAGATTTTGTGATCCTGGGTTAATGTCTTTTCCCTGCTTTGCCTCATGTTTTAATGATCAACAATCATCTTCACCCCTGGCAAAGAGACAGATAAAATCAGTCCTCTATCTTAATAGCTGTCTTCATTACCTTGGCAAAATCCATCAACCAGGATCTGAACCTCATCTAAAACCTGGGCACTCTCTTCCTGAGACATCCATCCCAGACAGAGCAGGCCTCATAATTAAGTCTCTGAGCCCTGGATGGTTGGATCTGTGTGAAGTCCCTTTTCACAGTTGAACATGAAGGACTTTATCGTAATATACAAATCCTAAAACCTAGCAATAAAACTGCACCATCTCTCAATCTTAACCTATCTGGGTGAAACCAGAGAAGAATATAATTTTAGGTTAGTCTTCTGATGCAGGCTCTTCGATATAAAAAGATAGTAAATAGGAAGCATTTTAGTGGGAAAAAACAAAACACACCAAACAGAGGCTTGAGATTTGGAGCCAGAAATTCATGGTTTGCATCCTGTCAATGTAGTGGTTATGTGGCCTGGAATAATTAACAAGCCGCCTGAACATCTATGTATTTACCAACTAAAACAAGAGTCATAAGAAGGACAGCAAATGGAATAATGCCTATCTCATATTGTGCTTGTGTGAATTAATTGCAAGGAGCAGAAAAATGCCTGCCACGGCGCCTGTTTCTGACAATACAAGTCAGCTTCCTTTCTTGTGCCCTAATACCTTGCCCTGTGTTTTTTTCTTTGAGAAAATATAGGAGCAAAGTTTTATCCCTCAGCAGACAGCATTTACAAGTGCTGTCTTGATGGATTAACAAGATATTTACTAAGCCCCTGTTTTGTTGTTGTTGTAAATTTATGGGGTACAGGTGCAATTTGTTCCATACCTAGATTATGTAGTGCTCAAGTCAGGACTTTTAGTGTATCCATCACCCAAATAACATACAATGTATCCATTAAGTAATTTCTTATCATCTACTCCCCTCCCACCTCTTCACCCTTCCAAGTCTCCATTGTCTATCATCCCAAGCTCTGAGTGAAGGTATACACATTTTGTGGCACTCACTTATGAGTGAGAATGTGCAATATTTGACTTTCAGTGTCTGGCTGGTTTCACTCAAGATGATGGCCTACATTTCCATCCATGTTGCTGCACATAATTTTGTTCTTTTTTATGACTGAATAGTAGTCCGTTGTGCAAATATACCACATTTTCTCTGTCCAATCATCCATTGATGACCACTTGGATTGATTCCATATCTCTGCCATTGAGGACACAGAATGTTAAAAGTGGTTTTCTAGGATACAAAGAAACTTGAGCTTGAACTCATGATATTTAGAAATTACAGCTTAAATATCTAAAGCTGCTTCATTTCATAGGAAAAGACTGTACATGAAAATTTTCTAAATTAAAGGTATGAGTAGCACATGATTTTAAAGCCCCCTGGTGGTCTGCCCCTGTTTCAGTGTGGTAGGATAAAGCAGACACGTTTCATTCTTCTGCGTTCGGACAAAAACATCTTTTTTTCTCCATGATAAAAATTTCCAAAGTTGGATGGGCTTCTGTGGTGTATGTAGAATCAATTGACATATGGTGACAACCATTTCGCTGGAAACATGAGTAACTTACACTTTCTTCCTACTGATTCTGTACATTGCGTAACCTCCAGTGGCTGCCAACAACCTCCACATCGCTCAGCCCATGACTGTCTTCGAGTCTTGTTGGCTGTCAGAGTGCTCAAGTTATGGCCTATTTTTCAGGTGAACTAGCACAATTATGATAATTATGCCATCTAAGTTCAATATACATGGAAGATTTGGGGTTAAGTTTAGTTAACTTTTCCTCAGGAAACATTAAAATATTAAAAATTAGGTTTATGCTGGATTTAGTATCCTTGAAATGGGTAGGTTTTTTTTTTAAATGGCTATGTGTTTGATTAAGAATGATGTGAGATTTAGAAAGCCTGTCTGCCCATCCACAGAGGGTGTACGAAACATGTGGGAGGAAACTGAAATTCAATAGTCCCTGCAAAAGCCATTGGCTTCTGCGACTCGAGTGCTCCTCCTCGCGTGGGCTGCTGTGGAGCCTTCCCGCAACACATGTCACATCCATCTTGGAGAAAGATCATTTTTTAAATGATGTATTTTGTAAGCAACTTTTTAATTTTAGGATGAAAAAGGTTTCCTTTCTGAGAAAGTCACTCTTAAGTTTTTAACCCTGAAACGACATTGGCATTTTAACAGAAATATTGGATTTCCTTTTGGAGCAGCCACTGTCTTTGATCAAAGGATAAAATGCTAATGGATTGACCATTAACAACCTTGGTTAAAAAAAACATTCAAGACCGTGTGCAGTGGCTCACACTTGTAATCCCAGCACTTTGCAAGGCCGAGGTGGGCAGATCATGAGGTCAGGAGTTCAAGACCAGCCTGGCCAATATGGTGAAACTCCGTCTCTACTAAAAATACAAAAATTAGCCGGGTGTAGTGGCATGCACTTGTAGTCCCAGATACTCAGGAGGCTGAGGCAGAAGAATCGCTTGAACCCGGGAGGCAGAGGTTGCAATAAGCCGAGACTGCACCACTGCACTCCAGCCTGGGCGACAGAGCAAGACTCTGTTTCAACAACAACAACAACAACAACAAAAACACAAAAACCAAACAAACAAAAATAAAATGGATAAACTCAAAATCAGTTTTCTTTTGTATTGTGAAATATTTGATACAAAAGGAAGATGATATGGATATGCATATAGGTGAAAATTCACCAAGCCATCCACTTAACATTTGTATAGTCTACTATAAATTATACCTAAAAGTAAATAACATGCAATGTAATACACATTGCAATTATAAAGCATGATAGTTTAACAGAAAATTCTATTCCCATCACACAACTTGAGAGAGAAAACATTACTAATAATGTGGAAGGCCCTTTCTTTTCTGGCATAAAAGAATCCCTTTCTCTGCCTTTCCAGAGAAAGGTAGCTGTCTCCTGAATTTTATGTTTATTGTTCTCTTCCATTTCTTTATATTTTCTAACATATATTATTATGCCAAACAGCATCATTTATTTTGCCTGATTTTGATCTGTATGTAAATGGCATCAAGCACATCATGTCTAAGTTGATTATATTATAGTCAGAGTGTAGCTCCAGAGTCCTTGTCTCATACTTACAGTATGAGTCCCTTGAGGGCAGGACCATGTTCTTCTCCACATTATCTACAGTACCTGCCCAACACAGGGTAGGTGGTCATACTTTTTTTTTTTTTTTTGGAGATGGAGTCTCACTCTGTCGTCCAGGCTAGAGTGCAGTGGTGTGGTCTCGGCTCACACCTCTGCCTCCCGAGTTCAAGTGATTCTCCTGCCTCAGTCTCCCGAGTAGTTGGGATTACAGGCATATGCCACCATGCCCAGCTAATTTTGTATTTTTAGGGAGACGGGGTTTCTCCATCTTGGTCAGGCTGGTCTTGAAATCCCAACCTCAGGTGATTCGCCTGCCTTGGCCTCCCAAAGTGCTGGATTACAGGCATGAGTCACTGTGTCTGGCCACTTTTTAAAAATAAGTAAATCTCCAGTATACCTCCCCCTGGTCCCAGTAGAAAGGGTTTCAGAGAATGGGACGTCCTGGCCTCTGGAGGTTTAGTCTCCCTCTCCTCCTCTTCTAATGGTACAGGATTTTCCATTCAAAACTGGCTTGGTGATAGGGTTGCCAGATTTAGCAAATAAAAATACAGGATGTCTATTAAATTTGAATTTTGATAAACAACTAATTTTTATTTTAAGTACATCTCATGCAGTATCTGGGAGCATACTGATACTAAAGAATTCTGTTATTTATTTGCAATTCAAATTTAACTCATCATCCTGTATAATATCTGGAAACTCTACATGGAGATCTCTTGGAAAGAACATATTGCTCCTTCTGAAGTGATTCTGATCCATCGCTTCCAGTTACTTCCTGTCCTTTTTTCTTTCTCACAGAATATGAAAATGGTAACCCTGAGCAAAATTTGTCCTGTCTTCTTACACCGCCACTCTCTTCAATCAATAGCTGAATTCATTCTTCTGTTTTGATTGATTAAAAGCACATACCACAAGTGACTACGAATTATAGATATGTTTTATAATTACCTAGCTAGCTCTACTCAGTTATCCACAAATGACTTTGTGCTTTCACAGCTTTAATGATATTCATTATCAGATACATTTTTCTATTCTAAAGCCTTAAAATAATAAATTACTTACCAAAGAACATCTAAAAGTAAAAAAGAAAACATAGAGACATGGAAATGTAAAGAAGAGAAAATGATGATCTTTGCTTCCTTTATTCAGAGACAACCGTTGTTAATATTGGTTTTTAATCTATTTTTGATCATTTAAAAATGTACATTTATACACTCTAATTTATATTTTTTGAACATTTGCCTCACTTAGACAAAGCCTGATATTTAACCAAACTTTTAAGTTGTTTCCAATTTTATATAGTTACAAATAGCTTCAATAAACATCTCATTTAAAATCCGCTTCTGGTATTCATGTATGTGACAGTCACTATTCTATGCTCTGGGGCTGTTATAGTGAATACAACAATGTCGCTACTCTCATACAATTAACAAGGAAGACAGAAAATTACCAGATATATAAGGAAATATATAACATATGAGTTAATGGTAAGTGCTGTGAAAGAAAATGAGAGAATAAATTTGGAAGGAAGATAAGGTGCTGGCATTTAGAAAGAAAGATGAAGGGAGGTCAATCCCAGGAGATGGCATTTAAGCAGATACCTGGGTGAGTGGCGAGTGAACAGTAAGGCATGTGGGGACAAGCATTCAGCAAGTGCAAATCCCACGAGGCAGGAGGATGCTCCGTATTCTTTCCTATTCAAGGCACAGGGGAAAGATCAGTATTGTCATACTGTGGGGAGTTGGGGAAGAGTGATGCAAGATGATGTCAGAAGGTAGGGAGGAACAGGGTGTGGGTTTTATTTCTAATCATGGTGGGAAGCCATTTGTACCTTGTGCCTGGGAATGACCCTTTAAGAATGTCATTCTGGCTTCTATATGAGAGGATATGAGTAGAAACAGGACTGCCAGTTCAGCCTGAGAATGGTGGCCTGGGTTGAATTTGTAGTGATGGAGATGTGAGAAATTGGTTCAAGATACATTTGGAATTGATATTGATAGGATAGATTGATGTGGGAAGTGAAGAAAAAGTGGAATCAAGGATTTTAATTTCAGACTTTTTGGCCATGTGTGAATGGTAGAGCCATTCTCTGAGATACGAAAGACTAGAAGACTAGGAGTTGTGTGTGTGCATGTGCGTGTGCCAGTGTGTGTGTGTGTGTGCCTATGTGTGCATGTGTGTTTATGTGTGTACGTGTGTGCATGTATGTGCACCTGTGTGTGCATGTATGTGTGCCTGTGTGCATGCATGTGACTGTGTGTGCCTGTGTGTACCTGTGTGTGCATATGTGTACATGCATGCATGCATGTGTGTGTCTTGTGTACGTGTGTGCATGTGTGTGTCTGTGTGCATGTATGTGTCTGTTTGTGTACCTGCATGTGCACGTATGTGTGCATGTATGTGTGCATGTTGGGTGTGGTGGTGGGGAAGAATCAGTAGCTGTTTTTAACACATCAAGTTTGAGATGTTATTGAAAGATGCTCGGAAAGTTTTCTAGTGGACAGTGGGATTCCCAATACTGTAGCTCAAAGGACAGGACAGAGCACAGTTCCATACTGGGGCCTGAGGCAGAAGGAAAAACCAATAATATCTATCTGTCTTTACTAAAATGCAGGTATTTTGTTAATGATGCATTTTGGGGTTTTCATTATCTTTCTACAAATATTGCATTGAAATATTATTTATCACTTATATAATGGTGATTATTAAATTTTTTGATACCCCTGAAATTTTAAGTTTGAGCCTAGTGCCTCACTTGCCTCACCCTGGCCCAGGCCCTTATAGGACTCAATGCTATATATTGACAGTATTTAAAACCATGAGCGTATATGAGATCCTTTAGAGAGGGAGTATGGATAGAGAAGTCAGGAAGAGAATGTGCAGCCAAGGAGACAGAGAAGAAACAGCCAGTGAGTTGGTAAGAAAACAGGGATAGAGAACGTGCATTTGTCCTTATTAACAGTAATCACTACCACCGTAGCAAATGTATTGATTTATCATCCCATTAAACATTACAACAACTATACAGAGATAAGTACTTTATTATCCTTATTTTGTAGATGAGGAAATAGAAACTTAGGTTAAGTTGCCTGATTTCATTATGATCCCAGAGCCCACTATATATGCTCCTGACCATTGTATTCTCTCACACCCTTTTGTTTATACCCATGAGCCTCCCCCCGCCCACTTTATTATGGTGTTTTCTTTAATTTTTGACACAATAATAGTAAAAGTAGAAAAATGCTTACTAAGTTGAATTAGACGAGAAGATGGACAATTGTTTGGTGGACTCTAAGTCATCGAGTTACAGCTAACAATAAGAATACTTGCTGGATTAAAAAATCTGGTGTATATTTTGTTCACATTTCATCTATTTAAAAAACCCTTCTCTTTCATAAATGGCATTCTGTTTATGCTTCTCGGTCTTGCTGAATTCCAGCTCAAACACATTCTTTTCTTGAAGTCTTAGATAAACCATTTATTTATACTTCTTTGTTTTTCACATGTTAATGTACCATGCTGATGTTAAATTTGCTGTGATGTGTTGGGATTAATTTGTGAGAGTGTTACTAAACTGAACAATAACCTCATAATACTTAGCATTTGTTCAACATTTACTATGAGTCTAAGAGCATATTATGTATTACCTCATTAAATTCTTTTTTTTCTTTTTCTTTCTTTCTTTTTTTTTTTTTGAAACAAAGTCTCACTCTGCCATCAGACTGGAGTGCAGTGGTGCGATCTTGGCTCACTGCAACCTCCAACTTCTGGGTTCAAGCGATTCTCCTACCTCAGCCTCCCAAGCAGCTGGGACTACAGGTGTGTGCCCCCACATCTGGCTAATTTTTGTATCATTAGTAGAGATGGGGTTTCACCATATTGGCCAGGCTGGTCTCAAACTCCTGACCTCGTGATCCACCCGCCTCTGCCTCCCAAAGTGCTGGGATTACAAGCATAAGCCACCACGCCCAGCCTATCTCATTAAATTCTTAACACAAACTTATGGGCTGAATACGATGATTATCAACTTTCTTTTGATAAGAAAATGAGACATAAAGTAGTTAGATAATATCTATTATAAAGCAAGTTATAAAGCAAGGAAATTTCAGGGACTGAAATGAACTCAGAAACTAAGAGTTCTTCACCACTTACTGTTGCCTTCCTTATTCAGTCCCCTATTATCACTGAAAAAGTTTGTGCACTGGCCACAGTTAGAGAAAATGTGAGTATAGTCCCATCTCCAAATGGCTTATTCACTTTTCTTTTGTGTCTGTCATGTTATCTCATCCTTCTGGAATTTTGTATGCCTATTCATAGTAGCCCCAAATGGCCAATATTGATAACTCCAGGGTTAATGCATTCCTGCAGTGACAACACCTGTTTATTTCTTTCAAGCCCTGCTGGCATGCTGCTTTCCTCTTTTAGACACTATTAAGTCAGCACTCTGCACCAAACAATTTTCTCAAATTGACCTGGCCCTTCTGATAAACTGGCAGTTCTTTTTTAAGTGTATCGTTAGAGTTGGAAAAAAAAATTATTTTCCAACCTCAACTCTGGCAGAGAGTGAAAATCTGCCTATATTCTGTTTTCTCAATGTCCTGTATAGGCATTCACCACCAATAATAAGCCCAGTGTAAGGCAGAACAGCCACAGGCATGGCAAAGGTTTCATGACATCTGAATATGGAGGGAGGAAATTACTTCATAGAGAGGAAACCATTGATCTTTAAACGACAATAAAATTTCAGCCTGAACAAAATCCCAATGCCCACTGAGATATTTTCACTCCTGTGTAATATTTTCGAAGTGGTGTCTATGTGGTAATTTTCCTCTCCATCCAGTGTGTCTGGGCAAATCGTTTAATATATTTTTCTTATCCATTGTTCTGATTTTTTCTCTCCATTCCTGAAGAGATATATGTGCTCCAGTATCCTTATTTCCAGAGAAGTCCGGCCCCAAGGGTTTGCCTTGAAATTAATGAGCTGGTCAGCAAATATGTCCCTGTCCTCAAGTCCCACCTCTTCTCCGAATGCTTTTTCACCATCTGAGCCCTACGTGATGATACTCTTTTATGGGCACTCCCGTATTTACCTCTCATTGGTTCCCAAATGCCTTTCTTGGGACAGATGGTATCACAATCACTGTGGTCACTCGTGAGAAACATAGAGCATCAGGCCACACCCCAGATCTGCAGAATCATATACTCTAAGGTTTGGTTCAAGAATCTCTATTTTAAATAGTCTCTCAAGGCAAGCTGCCTTGACTTCAAGCATCCTCCTCTCTGACTGCTACCCCTTAACCACTGTGCTCACATCCTCTAGAATCCCTGCCCCAGACATCTTTCAAGCACAGGGACCTCCAGCCCACTGACCCACTGATTCTTCCCCTCCCCTCTCACCCTTCATCTCCTCACTTTGCTTCTTACTCATATTAGCTACCATGACTCAGCAACATAGATTCTCTAGTCCCTGGTCTCTTTCTCCCTTCTTGTAACTTGCTTAGAAACATTCCAACTCTGGGTTTGTCTAACCGTCTCCCTACTCTGTTGCCTGCACCTGTACGACTAAATATGTCAGAAGAAAACCACAAAACCAGGCCAACTGGTCAAATTTTAATTTATTATCATAAATTCCCATGGATGGCCCATACTGATGGAAAAATCCCACCAGCCTTCCTCCCTGTCACTATTTCACACCTTTTTTTCCCCTTTCTCCTTAAGTCTCTAAGACTCTTCTTCAATTCTCAAAATAGAAGCATTCAGATGAGAAATCCTTCATCTTGCCACCAAAGGTACCGGTAGCCCACCTTGCACCTGCACCCTAGAGCTTTGCTTTCCCACATGCTGTGCTGGGAGCTGCATTCTGCTTCTATGGAAAGCCAGCACCTGCTCTTTTACTTTGGGTCCTGTTTACCTCCCATCTTCAATAATTTTATCTCTACAATTTCCTTTAGTTTCTCTCCTGTATCATAAGTGTTTTCTCTTTTCCTGATCCTGCCATCAGATAGACATGTCTTCCATATCTTCCATTAAAAAATACTTCTTTGTGCCTGGCACAGTGGCTCATGCCTGTAATCCCTGCACTTTGAGAGGCCGAGGTGGGCAGATCACCTGAGGTCAGGAGTTCGATACCAGCCAGGCCAACATGGTGAAACCCCGTCTCTACTAAAAATACAAAAACACTAGCCAGGCGTATTGGCACATGCCTGTAATTCCAGCTACTCGGGAGTCTGAGGCAGGAGAATTGCTTGAACCAAGGAGGTGGAGGTTGCAGTGAGCCAAGATCACACCACTGCACTCCAGCCTGGGTGACAGAGAGAGACTCTTCCTCAAGAAAACAAACAAAGCTTCTTTGGTCTCATGTTTTACTCACTCACTACCCCATTTTTTCTGCTTATCTTAGAGAAAAACTTTTTGTGAGATTTGACTGAACTGCTATCTCACTTTTTATATTCCTGTCTCATGCCACTCCAATAGAACTGTTGACTCCAACCACTCTATCCTTGAAACATCATTGACAAAAGTCTCCAATTAGTTCCATCTTAATAGACTGCAAGGCCACATCTCTGTCCTTTTACTTACTGTACATCTCATTGACGTGGCTGATACAGTTGGTCATTCTCATCTTCCTTAAAATACTTCCTTTTTTAGACTTCTCAGTTTTCTGGTTTCCCTCCCATGTTACAGATTTCTCCCCATTAATCTTTTGTCATAAATTGAGGAATCATCTTTGATTTCATTCTTTTCTTTATATCCAGCATCTAAACTATCAGTACCTTTGGTCAGCATTAAACATTGATCCTAAATCTAACAACTTCTCACCATCCATATTGCTGCAATCCTAGGTGAAGTCACTACCATCTCTTATCTGGACTACTAAAATAGACCTGTTTACTCACTCCAAGCCTTGACCCCTTCAAACCATTCTCCACAAAACAACCACAGTAACCTTGTTTAAAGCATAAATATAATACTATCATTTTCCTACCTAGTTAGAATTCTACTTGGCTTTCTATTTAAATTTTAATTAAATTTAAATTTAAATTTTAACTATTTATTTAAATAGTTAAACTATTAACTAGTTTAGCAAACATCCTACTATGTTCTGTAGGGCTCTCTGTTTACTCATCATTCAATAAAATCTACTGAGTAGCTAATATGAGCCAGATGTAGTTTTAGATGTTGAATAAACATTACTGAACAAAATTAAATTTTTTCCCTTATGTGGTTCTAATATGGAAGACAAATAATTTACAAAAACTTTTTTTTTTTTGAGATGGAGTTTAGCTCTTGTCTCCCAGGCTGGAGTGTAATGGCACGATCTCAGCTCAATGCAACCTCCGCCTTGTGTTTTCAAGCGATTTTCCTGCCTCAGCCTCTGGAGTAGTTGGGATTACAGGTGCCCGCCACCACGCCCAGCTAATTTTTGTATTTTCCTAGAGATGGGGTTTCACCACGTTGGCCAGGCTGGTCTTGAACTCCTAACCTTGTGATCCACCTGCCTTGGCCTCCACTTACAAAGTGCTAGGATTACAGGCATGAGCCACTGTGCCCAGCCTACAAAAACTTTTAATAAGTAATATATATGGGATATTGAATGGTGATACGTGTTCTAAAAAGAAATAAAGCAGGGAAGATAGCAGGGACTTCAGGGGCATAATGGTGGTGCAATTTAAAATAAGGTGACGGAGGAAGACCTTCCTGAGAAGGTGGATGGCAACACTTGGAAAAGCCTCGAAGGAGAAGAGGGGAGAATGGGAATGTCTTGGGGAAGAAAGCTGCAGAGGGAGGCACATCCAGTGGAAGAGCCCCATGTGGGGTGAGCCTGTGTTGAGTCAAGACATGGCGGGGAGGCCCGTGATCTCCCACAGCGGGAGCAAGGGAGGTGATTGGAGGACAGAAAGTGGGAATGGTAACTGAGCAGGGGAGTGTTGGAAGATAGAAAGTGTGGGGCATTGTCAGCCATGTTGAAAGTCTTGGCTTTAACCTGGGTGAGATCAAAAGCTATTAGAAGGTTTTGAACAGAAATGACTAATGTTTAATAGGATCACTCTCAGACCCTACATTAATAGAAGGGGCAAGCTCTAGGTATCAATTAGAAGGCTATTGCAGTAATCCCCTTGAGAAGTGATGATGGATTCCATCAGGATAGTATCAGTGGAAGTGGAGAGAAATGCTCAGATGCTGGGCACATTTTGAAAGTGGAGTCATCAGGGTTTTCTGACAGATTGAATGGAACGTATAAGAAGAAGGGATGACTAACATTTTTAGTCTAAGTGATTGGAAGAGCTGAGTCATCATTAACTATATTGGAGAAGATACAGAAAGAGCCGTTTATTTGGGGAGAGCAGAAATTGTATTTCAGCCATGTTATATTAGGGATACATAGCTACATGATCTAGCTTCTGTCCAACTCTCTGATGAGACCACAGCCCTGGTGACAGCTTCCTTGCAGCCTTGTGGGACCTGCAACAGGAGATGCAGCTAAGCAGTGTCCTGATTCCTGACCTACAGAAACTATGAGATAAATTGTTTTGTTCTAAGCCACCTAGGATTATGGTAATATCATTATACAAAAGAGATAACTAATATAGTGAGTGTGTTGTGTGATTGGTTTGATTTGCCAAAGGATTTAATTGTTTTAAAGAGTGATCTCTCCAGTACATTCAAAATTTGATTTTATTTATCAAAAGTAAATTTAAAATTTATAAAAATAATACATGGTATAAGATGAGATACACTTGTTTTAATATCTAAACTTCAGGATTTACAGAGCTTTTGAAAATATTTTTTCTTTGGGAATCTCCATTGTATTCATTTTTTTCATGGTACTTTTTAGAAAGAATATGCAGTTCTTTAAGTCTGATTCTTTAGTCCTGCACATCTCATAGTGGCTCACCCAAGGGTAACTAAAAGTACCAGGATAGATGTGGTATATAGTCCTGGAAAATTAATTTTACCTGACAATTTGGGGAAATGCAGATCTGAATTCTTATGACATTAAGATATTTTGAAACATGCATGTGCAAGTAAATTAAGAGGATGGTAACTTATACATGTTAGAGAATTCATGAGGAATGAGTGGAAATGTTGGCTCTTTTGAATTCTTAGGAAATCTGGTGCTCTTAACCCTCCTGGTAACCAAAGGGGTATGAGGACGAATGATACTTGGCTGGTGTGGGCTGCTGTGTGGCACGCTAGAACAGGGACTGCAGTATCAACATTCACAGACAATGGCACAGGTAGAGTTTGGTTTTTGCTTTTTTTTTGTTGAATGCACTTTTCACTATATAATCAAGTGACTTTTAAAGCATATAATTAGACCAGAAAGCCATTGGCCAACTTTAATCAGCCCAACTCTTGCCTTGACTATAATAAGCTGTTTAGTTGACAAGGTTGCAACTGTACTTCAATCTATTTCTTATTGCACTGATTTTGTCCATATCATAATGTCCTCTTACCAGCAATTTTGCTTTTTTCTTCTTCTTCTTCACAAATTAGTGTCATTCTTTACCTTTTAAAAGGGAAATAACATTCAAAATTCTATTTTCAAATGGGGACAGTAAGTTATGGCTAAAAACAGGGAGTTGGAAGCCTTCACTTGAACCCAGAGGAAATGCTGAAGATCAGACGGGATCAGAGGTCATCAAAGGGGCCACAGCTCACCGGACAGTGCAGATGGGAGCACCTCTCAACCACTCCTGCAAAATCAGTCATCATGGTGGCAGCTGATGCCAAAGTGGAGGGTGTGCTTTGATACTTATTTAAAATGCTGTTTTAAATTTTGGTGAAAGACTAACACACATGAGAAAGTCTATATCATTAGCTACATAACACCCATAATGTAAAAATGAGTAATGTTAATTTTGAATAAAATACTTGTAAACTGAAGAGAGATGAGTCTCCATGAGGACTATACAATGAGAAGTACCATGAAATAAACAACTTTTAAAAGCGTATTCAGCTAACCTCATATAAGGTTAGTTACAGCAATTCTCTCTTAGGTTCCTCATTAAAAGGAGACCATGGGATGAAATCTTGAATCTGTTTTGGGTCTCAAATGGCTGCTAAGCTGAAAGAAGACCATTGTTAAAGAACTCTTTCATATGATGCACTTTACGTGCTCAACAGACATATTTAAACAGCTGGTTGAGAGACTGGCGGTGACCTGGTTCCTTCTATTACAGATGGCTGGAGGCATGGGCATGAATAATATGCTTGCTTTATTCATCTCAGGTTATCATCTTTATAATGATGTTATCTGTGAAGATGCTAACTTAAAAAGAACTTTTGGCAACATAACTGGTGAAGACATTCTCAACAAGATGTATGAGATATTTAGCAGGCACTGTATCAATTACAAAAAAAAAAAAAGTATGGCCATGTGCACAGATGGAGCTAAATCTGGAAAGGCAAAGCTGAGAAGAGGAATACCTCACACCAAGGCTGTGAGCACATCCAGGAAAAGACCAGCGGCCGCCAGATCTCTTACCAAGACATCTCACCTCAGGAAGTTTGTCACTACCTCAATGTGTCTGACTGGGGGTGCCGGGACACAAAATTATGACTTTTCTTTAAAAATTGCTTAAAATTCTCATTTTTAAAAAACACATTTGTCAGAAAACCAGAAATGTCTTTGAAAGCTCACTGGAATGCACAGATGTAATCTGGCTTAGCCAAAGGAAAGTGTTCGTCAGAATTTATTTTTCCTAAATGGACATCGGGAGTGTAATATTGATGACTCATCAGCCTGCTTCATGTCACATTATCATCTTTAATTTACCCGTAAACCATTTTTATGTTGTTTATTTAAATAGATATATATTGAAGTACATGTATCTTTATTTACATCTATATATTTCCTTTTTTTTTTTTTTTTTTTTGAGACGGACTCTGTTGACCACCCAGGCTGGAGCATAGTGGCTCAATCTCGGCTCACTGCAACCTCCACCTCCCGGGTTCAAGAAATCCTCCCACCTCAGCCTCCCGAGGAGCTGGGATGACAGGCATGCGCTCTCATGCCTGGCTAATTTTTGTGTTTTTAGTACAGATGGGGTCTCACCATGTTAGCCAGACTGGTCTCGAACTCCTGACCTCAAGTGATCTTCCGGCTGTGGCCTCCCAAAGTGCTGGGATTACAGACGTGAGCCACCGCGCCCAGCCTGTATTTTGTTTGGAGATGAGGTCTTGAGTTGGTGCCCAGGATGATCTCCAACTCCTGGGCTCAAGCCACCTTCCCACCTCAGCCAGAAAATACATTTTAATAATGTGAGGAACAGCTGTGAACTCACTATCCAACCCAAGAACTGCAACAAGAATAACCCGTAGCTACCAATCAGCTTTTCTCGATCCCATTACTCTGCCTCCCCTTCAGCATCAAAAATTTTGTTGATTCTCTGCTTAAACAAAGCACACATTTCACAAATGCATAAATATGCATATCTAAAGCACAGCATTTGGTTTTGGTTGTAAAATTTATAAAACATGTTTTATATTATATGTAGTCTTCTCAGTACTTCCTTTATTCACTCAATGTTGCACTGAGCATCTTCTATTTCTTTCAGGTAGCTGTAGCTCATTTTCACTATGATATGATATTTTGTTGTGTGAACATACTGTGATTTATTATTCATTTTCCTCTCAATATGCTTTTCAGACTAGGTATTTGGCTATTATAAATGTTCTTGACCAGGCATGGTGGCTCACACCTGTAATCCCAGCACTTTGGGAGGCCGAGACGGGCGGATCACAAGGTCAGGAGATCGAGACCATCCTGGCGAACACAGTGAAACCCCGTCTCTACTAAAAATACAAAAAACTAGCCGGGCGAGGTGGCGGGCGCCTGTAGTCCCAGCTACTCGGGAGGCTGAGGCAGGAGAATGGCGGGAACCCGGGAGGCGGAGCTTGCAGTGAGCTGAGATCCGGCCACTGCACTCCAGCCTGGGCGACAGAGCAAGACTCCGCCTCAAAAAAAAAAAAAAAAAAAAAAAAAAAAAAAATTAGCTGGGCCTGGTAGCGGGTACCTGCAGTCCCAGCTACTCAGGAGGCTGAGGCAGGAGAATGGCGTGAACCCGAGAGGCGGAGATTGCAGTGAGCCAAGATCTCGCCACTGCACTCCAGCCTGGGTGACAGAGTGAGACTCTGTCTCTCAACAAACAAAAAAAACCAACCAAACAAATAAATAAATAAATGTTCTTATACACGTCACCTGGTGTTCATGTGAAAGGATTTCTTCTGGATTAAACTGGGGTTGTGGGGTATTAAGGTGTTTAGCTGAACAAAACAATGACAAACCGTTTTCAAAAGTGATTGTGTCAATTTACCTCCCCACCAGCCATGTGGATCATGTTGATCCATGTCCTCTTCAAATCTTTGTATAAGGAAACTCATTAATTTTTGCCAGCCTGCTGGATGCAACCTGACATCTCACTGTGGTTTCGATTTTTGTTTCTCTGATTTCTGATGAGATTGAATATCTCTTCATATATTTTTTTGGTCACAGGTTCCAAAAATTATCAATTTATTGCCTCTAAGTTCCAAATTCATTCTTCATTGCCTACTTTGTGACAATGGAGTCAGAATTTACTTTTCTTACATTTTTTAAATGCTTATTTTTTTTTCCTAAATAATTTACTTTTCCTGAACCCTGTAAACTTTGTGTTCTGTCTTACCAGTATTTCTGTACTCCAAGATCAGAAAATATTCACTTCTGAATATTGGTAAATATTCTTTACCAATATTGTGTTTCAATTTTTTTCTCTCCCATATGATTAACATTTTTTTCCTAGCTTCTTTTATTTAAATGTTTCTCACATGATCATTGTTTCTCTTTTATATATATGGAAGAAATACATATTCATATATGTATATATATATTATGTGTATATATGTATATATACACACACAAAATTCTATATTCATGGTAATATTTCTGAGGTTTTTTTTGTTTTTTTTTTTTTTTGAGACAGAGTCTACCCAGGCTGGAGTGTGGTGACGCCATCTCCGCTCACTGCAAGCTCTGCCTCCTGGGTTCACGCCATTCTCCTGCCTCGGCCTCCTGAGTAGCTGGGACTACAGGGCCCCGCCACAACACCTGGCTAATTTTTTGTATTTTTTAAATAGAGACAGGGTTTCACTGTGTTAGCCAGGATGGTCTCGATCTCCTGACCTCGTGATCCCACCTGCCTCAGCCTCCCAAAGTGCTGGGATTACAGGCGTGAGCCACCGCGCCCGGTCTATTTCTGAGTTTTTAATCTGTTTCATTGGTCAATTTGTTTATTTCTGTAGTTTTATTGTATTTTATAGCTTTTAAAATATTTTCATCAAGGAGTAACATTCATATGCTGCACAAGATGCAGTAATCTAAAATGTACAGTTTAATGACTTTAACATTTGCCTTCACTCATGTAACCACCACTCATATTAAGTTATGAAACATTTCTATTAATTCATAAGGCTTCTTTTAGCCCCTTTCAGGTTTATATTCCTTCTCTCAGATATAACTACTATCCTGACAGTTTTCATCATAGATAAAATTTTCTGTTTTTAAATTTCATATAAATGGGAACATACAATATATTCCCTTTTAAGTCTGCCTTGACTCACTCATTGTTGCAACATGCAGCCGTAGCTTATTATCTTTTATTGAGTAATGTAGTTCATCGTACAAATATTCCACAATTTGTTTATTTGTTCTCCTGTTGCTAGACATTTTGGTTATTTTCAGTTTGGGACTGGTGTGATAAAAAGGCTGCAGTGAGTGATAACGTACATTTCTGTTAGAGGACACATGCACACATTACTCTTTGATATATACCTAGGAGTGGAATTGCTGTATCTAAGACTATTTGGCAGTTTCTACTAATGTTAAACATACATTTATGGAAATGTTTCTACTAATGTTTAACAGTAGAAACTGTCAAACGGTCCTATAGAAATAGTCTTATAGTCAAATAGAAAATGCTTCTACTAATGTCTAACATTAGTAGAAACTGCCAAATAGTCTTCCAAAGTGGTTGTATCATTTTATACTCATATACGGAATGTATGAGGGGTCCAGTTTCTGCAAATCCTCACTAATACTTGGTATTGTATATCTTTTTAATTTTAGTTATTCTGGTGCTTAGGTAGTGGTATCTGATAGTGATAGCTACTTACTAAGTCCTGGTATTTGGCAAGACAGATCCGTAACTTGGCTTCTTTATTCTTCTCCTACAAAACAGTCATGATTATTTTGGACCTCTGTTCTTCTGTATACCTTTGAGATTTGGCATATTTAATCCCACAAAAAGCCTTGTGGAATTTTTACTGGAATTACGTTGACTCTGTACATTATTTTATGAACAAAATATATTTATATGATACTTTGTCTTTCTTTTCATGAACATGTGGTATCTCTCCATTTGTTAAAATTTTTTTCAATACAGTTTTATAATTGTATACATATGGGTCTTCCATTTATATTACTTTATCTTCTTAGGTACTTTGTAATTTTTGTTGCTATTGTGAATGATGCCCTTTTAAAAAGTAATTTGCCGGTTGACTGTTACTAGCTCATGAAAATGAAATTAACTTTGCATTTTTATATTAATCATATATCCAGTCACTTTGCTAAGGCATCCTATTATTTCTAATAATCTGCCTGTAAATTATTTTGGGCTTTCGGTGTAGACCATCATGTCTGCAAGTAATTAAATAATTTAAGCTTTGCTTCCTCTCTTCCCATCCTTAAGCTTTTAATTCTAAATTTTAAATTAATTTCTGATCTTATTTTACTAGTTAGGACTTCTCATTCAAGACTGAAATGTGATAGTGAGCATCTTGTTCTTGTTTCTAATTTTAAACAGAAGACTCTAAAATTTCCCGGTTGAGTATATACTTTATCATAGGGTTTTGCAGATGTACTTTATCTTATTAGATCAGTAATTGTCAGTTTTTCATTATTGTCCCCCTAAAGAACCTTCGTAGACTTTTCCCCTCAATTGCCCCCTTCATGACATTTTAATGCCACTAATATGGTTTACCTCTTTATATATGATATCTGTGCTTTATATATTAAAACAGCAAGGTTTTTTCACTCCAGTATCCCAGAACGACTCTTTTTTTTGCACTTACAGATGATGTCATCCCTTCAATTCTTGCATTACAGGCATTTCTTTTTACTTCTAGCATATTAAGATTTCTTTAAACTTTAATTGATGTTAAAGTGTATCAAATGTATTTCCAGTATGTCATAAATTTCATTTGTTTTTCTACTTTAACATGGTAAATACATTGCATAGATTTTCTAACAATAATGCTCAAGTTCATGGGTGTAACAACTTCTTTATATACCACTGGATTTAGTTTATTAATATATATTTGTGAGTTAAACATGCCAGTGACTTTCTTTTCTAGGCTACCTCTGTCTTTTTTTTAATTTTTAATTTTTTTAATTTTTTATTTTTTTCTGAGATAGAGTCTCACTCTGTTGCCCAGGCTGGAATGCAGTGCTGGGATCTCAGCTCACTGCAACCTCCACCTCTCAGGTTCAAGATATTCTACCTCCTCAGCCTCCTGAGTAGCTGGGACTACAGGTGCCCACCACCACGCCCAGCTAATTTTTTGTATTTTTAGTAGAGAAGGCATTTCACTGTGTTAGCCAGGATGGTCTCCAACTCCTGACCTCAAGTGATCTACCTGCTTCTGCCTCCCAAATCTGTCTAGCTTTGATATCAAAGTAGTGAAATGAGTTGGAGAGTATCCCTTCTTTTAAAAAATTAAAGCTTTTGTTTGAGATCATTGTAGATTCACATGTAAGACATAAAACAGAGAGGTCTCCTATACTCTGTATCCAGTTTCCCTCAATGATAACATCTTGCAAAACTATGCTACAATATCACAACCAGAATTTTGACATTGATACAGTCAAAATACAGAACATTTCTGTCACCAAGGGGATTCCTTAGGCTGCCCTTTCATAACCAAATCTACCACTCTCCCACCCCATTCCCCAAACCCTAACCTCTGGCTACCACTAATCTTTATTCCATGTTTATGATTTTGTCATTTTGAGAGTGTTATATGTAATTCTCTGGACATTCATTCAAATCATTGAATCTATCAATATTTCATTCCTTTTTATTGCTGAAGAGTATCCACAGTTTGTATGTATTACCGTTTGTTTAATTAGTCACCCATTGAAAGACATTTGGATTGTCTCCAGTTTTCCATTATTAGGAATAAATGTGTTGTAAACATTTGTTTTCAGCCTTTTGTGTGAACATAAGCTTTCATTTCTCTAGGATAAATATTCAGGAGTTCAATTGCTGGGTCATGTAGCAGTTACCTTCTAAGTTTTTTTTTTTTTTTTTTTAATTTTGAGGCGGAGTCTCACTCTGTCCCACAGGCTGGAGTGCAGTGGTGCAATCTCGGCTCACTACAATCTCCACTTCCCGGGTTCAAGCAATTCTCCCACCTCAGCCTCCCTAGTAGCTGGGATTACAGCCACATGCCATCATGCTCTGTTGACTTTTGTATTTTTGTAGAGATGGGGTTTCACCATGTTGGCCAGGCTGGTCTTGAACTCCTGACCTCAGGTGATCTGCCCTCCTCAGCCTCCCAAAGTGCTGGGATTACATGCGTGAGCCACCACCCCCAGCCTAAGTTTTTAAAGCAACTGCTCAAATGTTTTCTAGAGACTAACATTTTGTACTCCCATGAGCAATCAATGAGTGATGTGTAGTTTCTCCACGTCCTTGACAGCATTTTTGGCTGTAAATTTTGCATTTTATAAATATTTATTTTACTAAATAATATATAGCAAATTTTATTGATAATACATTAGTAATATTTTATTTATAATATGTAAATAAATATTTTATTTTAGCTATTGTGATAGGTATGTAGCAATATCTCATGGTAATTTTAATTTGATTTTCCTAATCGTTACTAATGTTAAATATATTGTTATATGTTTATTTACCATCTGTTTAGTCTTGTCAGCAAAATGTCTGTTCACGTCTTTTGCTCATTTCGTATTAGGATTGTCTTATGTTTTTACTAGTAGTCTGACAGTTCTTTAGATATTCTCAACATTAGTCCTTTGTTGGATATGTGATTTGGAAATGTTTTCTTCCCTTGTGTAGTTGTCTATCTTTTTAACAGGATCTTTAATGTAGCAAAAGTTTTGCTGGAGTATAATTTATCAATTTTTTTCTTTTTTGGGGTCATGTTCTTTGATATCAAGTCTAAGTATGCTTTGCCTAGCCCTACATCCTGAATAATTTCTCATATAGTTTTTTTCTAAAAGTCCTAGAGTTTTACATTTTACAGTCCCTCATCTATTTTGAGTTACTTTTTGTATAAGTTGTGAGGTTTAGATTAAGCTTCATTTTCTTTACTCATGAATGTCCAAATGCTCCAGCAGTGTTGAAAAGGTTGTCTTCCCTTCCATTGAAAGACTTTATTTCTGGGTTCTGTATTTAGTTCCATTGATGCAAGTGTTCATTCCTCTGCCAATGCTACACCCTGAATTAGTGTAGCTATCTAATAAGACTTGAAATTGAGTACAGTATTTATTCTCATTTTCTTCTCATTTTTCAAAATTGTCTTAGCTATTTTAGTTCCCTTAACTTTTCAATATATACTTTAGAATAATCTCACTATACCTGTAACATATTTTGCTGGAATGTGATTGGTTTATTTTATTTTATTTTTTTGCCACATGTGGGAAGTATTTCTTCTTTATTTTTTGAGCACTTTTCCAGCCCTGCTCCCCATCTCCTCTCTGCTGGACACTGCTGACACAAATGTCAGATCTTTTGTTGTAGTCCCACAGGTCACTTGGGCTCTATTCCTTTTTTTTTTTTTTTTTTTTTGAGACAGAGTCTCACTCTGTTGCCCAGTCTGGAGTGCAGTGGCGCGATCTCAGCTCACCACAACCTCCACCTCCTGGGTTCAAGTGATTCTCCTGCCTCAGCCTCCCAAGTAGCTGGGATTACAGGCATGTGCCACCACGCCCAGCTAATTTTGTATTTTTAGTAGAGATGAGGTTTCTCCATGTTGGTCAGGCTAGTCTCAAACTCCCAACCTCAGATGGTCCGCCTGCCTTGGCCTCCCAAAGTGCTGGGATTACAGGCATGAGCCACCATGCCCGGCTTCTATTCATTGTCTTTTTCAGTCTATTTTCATTCTTTTATTCAGATTGGGTAATACCTATTGTTCTGTCTTCAAGTTCACTGACTGTTTGCTCTCTTCCCTCCATTCTGCTATTGAATTCATCCATTGGGTCTTGTGTTTTAGCTATTGTATTTTTAAATTTTAAAATATCCATGGGTTCTTCTTTATATCTTATGTTTCATTTGTTTCTTGCATTCTTGTAATCACTGGTTGAAGCAGTTGTATGATGATGGCTTTAACATCCTTGTCAGATCATTCTCACGTTTCTATCATCTCAGTGTTGACATCTATTGATGGTCTTTTGAGATTTAGTTGAGATCTTCCTGGTCCTTGATGTGATAAATTATTTCCCATTGAAACCTGGATATTTGGGTATTATAAAATGAAATATTATTTAAACTTTCTGTTTTAGCTGTTTTCTGTTCTGGCCGGGAAAGGAGGGGCACTTCTTTCAGACTACAGATGCAGGTAAAGGTTCAAATTCCCGTTCAGGATTCACTGAGTCACTAAGGGTGGTGTTCAATGTTTCTGTAGGGTGGGATGGTTGTTCCACTCTCCCACTAGGTCCTCTCTGACACCACTCCAGTGGAGGTGGGGGCTGGTATCACGTCATGACTCTTAGGTGGTAATCCAGGCTCCTCACAGTCTCCACTGACATCATGAGGGGGATTTTGTTACCAACTGGAGAGGATGAAAGTCTTGGCTGCATACTGGGCCTCCTCTGCCACCACCTGGGGGGAGAACTGGAGATCCTATTTACAGCCTCAAAAGAGTGGAAGTCTAGGCTAGCCTCCCAAATTTTGCTGGAATGCCTAGGGAGAGGGCCACAGTTGTTCCTGTGGTTTTGGCTGAAATAGAGCAGTTATCCTCTAAAGCATATTTGGCTTGCTAAATTGCACCCTTGCTGCTTTTTTAAAGAGCACAAGCTTTTGTTGAGGCGATTTTTTCTGTGTCCATTGGCATTTTCAGGTTTCCTGCTTTTTCAGCTCCAAATATGGGCAATATAAGGCAAAAAGATACCCAGGGACTCCTCACCACTGTGCCGTTCTTTTGGTACTGATATCCCTCACTGTCTCAGAACCTTCTAGTTTGTTTTGTCTGTAAAATTCTAGTTGTACTTAGCAGAAAAAAAATACAGAAAAACACATCACCTCCATCTTCTTTTTAAAAATTGATTTCTACTTTTCCAGAAAATAGGAGAGGTAGGAACACATTCAAAATCATTCTATGAGACCAGTATTACCCTGATAGCAAAACCAAAGCCATCACAAGAAAAGAAAGAGACCAATATTCATTATGCATATAGATGAAAAATCCTCAGCAAAATACTAACAAACTACATCCAACAATATAAAAAATTGATTATGCACCATGACCAAGTGGAATTTATCCTAGTAATGCAAGGCTGTTGCAACATCTGAAAATCAATCCCTGTAATATACCATATTAATAGCAGAAAGGGCAAAAGCCACATGCTCATCTCAATAGGCACAGAAAAAGCGTTGGATAAAATCCAATACACTTTCACATTAAAATTATCAAAATAGTAGGAAGAGAAGGGAACTTTCTTGCCTGATAGAGGGTATCTCTGAAAAAGCTGCTGCTAACATACTTAATGGTGAAGAACTGACCACTCTCCCTGTAATATCAGGAATAAGACAAGGATTTTACTATTGCCACTTCCAGTGCACACGTAACAGAGTTTCTAACAGCACATTTTGGCAATAAAATGAAATAAAAGACTCCAAAATTGGAAAGAAAAAAGTAAAACCGTATTTTTAGAAGACATGATCTCATATATAGAAAACCCTAAACAATTCACTAAAAACTATTCATATAACAAGTAAGTTCAGCAAAGTTGCAGGGATTCAAGTTTAATGGATGAAAGTAAATTCTATTTCTATATACTGGAAATAAATAATCCAAAAATGAAATTAGAAAATAATTCCTTGTATAATAGTATCAAAATAATAAAATACACAGAAATAAATTCAGCAAAAAAGAGAAATATTTAAACACTAGATACAAAATGTGAAAAGAAGTTAAAGAAGACCTAAAGAAATGGAAAGACATCTCATGTTTATGGATTGGAAGACTTAATATTATGAAAAAGGAAAAGTTCCTCGAATTGTTATATAGATTGAACATAATTCCTATCAAAATCCTAGCTGTCTTTTTTTTTTGGCAGAAATTGACAAGCTGATCCTAAAAATCATATGAAAATGTAAAGAATCCAGCAATCTCTTAGAAAAGAAGCCAAAACAATATTGGAGAAGAAAAATAAAGTGGGAAAACTCACACTTCCTGATATAATGTAATACAAAGCTACAGTAATTAAGGCTATCTGATTATCTGGTATAAACATGGACATATAGATCAATGGAATAGAATTTAGAATTCAGGAATAAACCCATATATCTATGGATAATTAATTATCAACAAACACAACAAGACAATTGGGGAAGCAATAGGTTTTTCAACAAATGGTGTTGGGACAATTGGATCACCACATTTAAAGAATGAATGTATTAACACCATATACAAAACTGACTTACACCTGATCAAAAACTAAATATAAGAGCTAAAACTATAAAACCATTAAAAGAAAAAAATGTGTAAATCTTTGTGACCTTGGATTGGGCAACAGTTTCTTGAATATGACATGAATGATACAAGCAAACAGAGAAAAAAATAGTTAAATTGAACTTCATCAAAATTAAGTACGTTTTGTACTTCCAAAGACACTATTGAGAAATTGAAAGATTTTCTACAGAATGGGAGAAAATATCTGAAAATCATGTATCTGACAAGAGTTTAGTGTACGGTCTACATAAAAACTCTTACAACTCATAGATAAAAAGACAAAGAACCCAATTAAAGTATGGGCAAAGGATTTGAATAGATATGTCTCCAACGAAGGCACAAAAATAGCTGATTAGCACATAAAAAATGTTCAGTATCATTAGTCATTAGAGAGATGCAAATCAAAACCCCAATGAGTTACACCTCACACTCACTACAATGCCTGAAATTTTAAAAGTCTGACAATGAGAAGTGTTGGTGAGGATGTAGAGAAGTTGGAACCTTTCTATGTTGTTGGTGGGAATGTAAAATGATTCAGCCACTGTAGAAAACAGTTTGGCACGTCCTCAAAAAGTTAAAGTTACCAAATGACCCAGCAATTTCACTCCTAGGTATATAGCCAAGAGAACTGAAAACATCTCCACACAAAAACCTGTACACCAACATTCAAAGCATCATTATTCATAATAGTAAAAAAGTGGGGACAACCCAGATTTCCATCAACAAGTGAATGCAAACAAAATGTGGTAGGTCTCTACAGTGGAATATTACTCAGCTATACAAAGGAATGTGGTACTAATATGTGCTGTAAGATGAATGAACCTTAAAAACATAAGGCTAAGTGAAAGAAGCCAGACACAAAAGGCCACATACTGTATGATTCTATTCATGTAACATGTGCAGAATGGGAAACTCATAAACAGAAAGTCGTTTAGTGGTTGTCAGGGACTTGGAGAGGGGAAAGCAGGGAGTGGCTGCTAATGAGACAGGTTTTGGGGATGATGAAAACATTCTGGAATTAGATCGTGGTGATGGTTGTAAAATTTTTGAATATGCTAAACACTACTGAATTGTACACTTTGATGAGGTGACTTCTATGGTATATTAACTATATCTCAAAATATCATGAGGGGAAAAAGCTGGTCTCTATAGCTTTAACCTTTTACATATTGGCATACTCTCATGTCCCTTGGTTTCCATCCTTCCCCTTGGTTTGAAGAAATTGTCTAGACTTTTAATTTGGGATTTTTATGGATTCATTTTGCTTTTTACTTTTTGAAGTCTTCATCCTATTCCCCATATGCATATTTTGCTAGATATAATGCCAGGAAAGAACTCAGGAGTAGCCCTAATGCATAAGTTTGTGCTATCTCAGGTTACTTTAAGGAGAGGAATCTCTAGGGGTGAAAGCCACATGCACCAAAACCCAGTTATCACCCCCATTTACTCTCATCGCATCATGCAACTCTTCAAGTCAGAGCTTCATCTTTTTTTTTTTTTTTTTGAGATTTTGAGACAGAGTTTCACTCTTGTTGCCAGGCTGGAGTGCAATGGCATGGTCTCGGCTCACCACAACCTCTGCCTCCCAGGTTCAAGCAAATCTCCTGCCTCAACCTCCAGAGTAGCTGGGATTACAGGCATGAACCACCACACCTGGCTAATTTTGTATTTTTAGTAGAGACGGGGTTTCTTCATGTTGGTCAGACTGGTCTTGAACTCCCAACCTCAGGTGATCCGCCACCTCGGCCTCCCAAAGTGCTGGGATTACAGGCATGAGTCACCGTGCCTAGTCAGAACTTCATCTTTGAAGTCCCAGTGAGCTGTGCATTGCAAGGGCAGTCTCTCTAGGTTGAACTCTGGGAGTGTCAAGTAGAACGGGTGAAGGAGTAAATGCTCAAAACCTATCAGACCTAACCTGTTATTAACTCTTAATCCTACGGGGCTTTTAAAGGAATGAAGAAAATGCTGTGACTTGTGCCAAATTCTCAAAATCTTTTGACATCAAGTCAGAGACATATATTTTATTTCTTTTTTTTTTTTTTTGAGACAGAAGGTTGCTCTGTCACCCAGGCTGGAGTGCAGTGGCGCGATCTCGGGTCACTGCAACCTCCACCTCCCGGGTTCCCGCCATTCTCCTGCCTCAGCCTCCTGAGTAGCTGAGACTACATGCGCCTGCCACCGCGCCTGGCTAATTTTTTTGCATTTTTAGTAGAGACGGGGTTTCACCGTGTTAGCCAGGATGGTCTCAATCTCATGACCTCGTGATCCACTGGCCTCTGCCTCCCAAAGTGAGTCAGAGATATTTTTACCATTATGCAGATGTCGGGCTCTTGAATGCAGCCCCATTGCCTGAGTTCGATTGCTCCAGTATCTCAGAAGTTTTTGCTACTAAACAATGAGCCTTGAAGAAACCTGCTTGTTTTCCCTACTGGTAATTGAAAATACTATTATCGTGTGAAGCAATGTGGATATATTATGAAATATGGTGCAAAAATTGTGAATTTTGAAGATAGAACACCTAAATTGCAGTAAGCCATTTTAGTCTAAACTGACACTAGACCTGTTAAGGTCATTTCCTCTTGTTTGAAAATATATTTTTAGTAGAACTATTTGACAAGCGGGGTCCTAGTTCAATAACCTACCATTCCTAGCTTGACACTGTAGCTGAAGCTGAGTGTTATCATGTGTTAGCAAGATGTTAAGCTCCTGTACACTAATTCCTGAAAACACCATTGTATTTTTGGAACCACACTGTGGTTTAGCTTGATTTAACTTGATGTTCTTTCTCAGTGAGTAATTTTTACGGTTCCTGTTAAAAACCAAACCAAAACAAAGCAAAAAAAACAAGCTGTCTCATTTGCTATGGCCACTTGATTGTAGTTCCTGATGCAATCTCTAGCACAAAAGTCGCATTGAAGAGTTTATTTTGGTTTCTGTATGTGGGTCAATCACAAAATGTAGTTTACAGTGTGAAGTTTGAAGAATTCCAGTCCTTCTAATAGTGCTTGGAAATATGAGTACAAATATTTGGCTTTAATGCATTGAAAAGTATTATAGGAGGCAAACAACATAGTAATTAGGGTTTTGACATATTTTTCAAGGAAGGGGCTAGAAGGAGGAGGTGTAGTGGCAGGCGTCTCTGGAGAACACCACTGACTAAAATAATAATAAAAAAATTGTTCTCCAAGTTTCCCATCTGTTACCTACTGGATTTTACAGGATATTTCCTGTAAATATCAAGTTTAATGAAACATACATCCTGAATACATTGAAGGAGAAGTAACAATCACCAGCTCCTGCCTGGTTAAATGTTGACTCTAATAAATGAGTTGCCTGCACAGCGGTTCAATTTTATAATTTCTCATGGTGGCTAGTTCCTCATTTCCATCTTTGAAATGCCTTTTAAAAATCCTGGAAAGAACATTTAGTTTTTAAATTGAGAAGATTAGTGATAATCTCATTAGCAATCTGGATAGTAATTTTCATTTAGTTGGTGCCTTCTCTATGAATCTTGGGAAATTCTGAGAATTCATTGTCGCTAAACTTTTTGCTAAAAATATCCTTCCTAAATGGAAAAGTCTGTGTCATGCATGCTAGTGTGAATGTGGGCTCTTGAAGGAACTGGCAGCCTGGATAGATACCCTGAGAGTGATGAGGTGGTGTGTATCAGTCAGTGTTTACCACAGTAATGCTGCATAACAAACCACCCCCAAAGTCTGAACCATACAATGAAAGCATTTATTTCTAGCCATATGAGTCAGCTTGTCTAGGCTCAGCTAGATTTGGCTCCAGGCCTTGAGTTCAATTTAGATCTGTTTCAAGCATCTTATATTTCTGAGTCAAGCAGGCAACTCTGCAAGACATGTTCTCACGTTAATGTCAGGGTACAAGAGGACAAGCCTAATCATGCCAGTGCATTATATCATACCCCATTGGCCAAGGCAGACATGTGGCTAAACCCAAAGGTTAGCCAAATTCTGCCTATAGTGGGAGGAACTGCAAAAACCACAGGACAAAATGTAGGGATAGTAGAAAGGTCAAAGAATTGGAGTGAAAGATTCCATCGACCACATGCAACTTCCCTTGGAATGCATCCAGTGATAATCAAATAAATTTTAAAATTGCTTATCACAAAGTTATAGCACATACACACCCTCTCGTCCTTCATGCAGTGATAAAATCTACTGGCTATGGTGTAGTAGTAATTTTTAACTGTTCCATCCTTGTTACTTTTTAAAGCAGGAGAACCTTGTTTTAAAACAATTTTATATAGACCACAATTTATGAAATGAATAACAGTGAAGCTGTACCAGTGGGAGGGCCAAGAGAGGGGGGAGTTAGTGATATGGTGGTCAGGCAAAATACAGGATGCCCAGTTGAATTTGAATTTCAGACAATGAATAATTTTCTAGTACAGGTGTGTCCCATGATGTCCTTTGTTTTTTCTTTTCCCTACTCCTTCTCCTCCTCCTTCTGCTAAATCTGGCAGCCATAAATGAGAGCAACACATAACTTGTCCATTCCCCCTCCTCCTTTTTTGTTTTTTTTAGACAGAGTCTCACTCTGTTGCCCAGGCTGGAGTGCAGTGGGATGATCTCAGCTCACTGCAACCTCTGCCTCCTGGGTTCAAGTGATTCTCCTGCCTCAGCCTCCCAAGCAGCTGAGATTACAGGTGCGTGCCACCATGCCTGACTTATTTTTGTGTTTTTAGTAGAGATGGGGTTTCACCATGTTGGCCAGGCTGGTCTCAAACTTTTGACCTCAGGTGAGCCACCCGCCTTGGCCTCCCAAAGTGCTGGAGTTATAGGCGTGAGCCACTGCACCTGGCCATGCCTCCTCCTTTACTATCTTCTCTAGTCACATGCACCTGATGCCCCTGACCTGCTCAGATACAGCCATGCTTCTCTCCTTCTCTGGACTGTGGAGACTGCAGGTTTCTAGATCCTAACTTGTCTTCCTCTGGCTCTCCCATGGAAAACACAGTTCAGAAATTTCTTTCTTCCTTCTGGTCCTATCCTGTGATTTCTTCAGAAAAACTGATCCTGGACCGAAGACTGACTCCAGAAGAGCAAACCAGAGACTGTTGGAGACTCTGCCAGGGCTAGATCATGGAGTAAGCTCTGCAAAAGAAGCCACAAAAAATCGTTTGCAAGAAGAGTTCTTACACTTAAAAAAAGAATTACAGGAAGGAATGATTGAAAATTCCATGCCATGATGGTTTCTGATCAGTGTAGTGATTCATTTCTCATGGAGCACCTGAAAGATTCATTTTTGCTCAAGGTAGAGGCATAACGGACAGAGGCTTCTGCTGCCCCAGCACCCCAATCCCCCTCCACTGGACTCCGCTCTGCAACAGTTCTGCCATCACGGAGTTCATATACTGAGGTTCTTGATGACCTTGTTGGATCATCAAGTTCTTTATGGACCAGGCAAGCACTTGAGGTAGCTCTTCTTGCCCTTTAGAAGCTTGGTTTCTCTGACCCTCTGTCCACACTATCTATGCAGAATCATGAGTGCCCTACATTTGGACAGGGAAAGTCAGCACTGTTAAAACTGATGTGATTGATTCTGTTCCTTCCACACAGGGATTTAAATTCTGGGAAGTCCAGAGAAAACCTCAGGCCATACTGAAATGGAAGTCACTTTAGATTTATGTCTTTGCAAATCATAAACAGATGGGTACATAAAAGCCTATAGATTGTTGTATTAAAACATGACTCCTTCAACACAGGCAAGGCTTCCTGAAGAGTTGAATGAGTGGGGACTATTTAATCTGCTCTCATGCTGACATCAGCAGTGAGCTCAAAAGTTCTGAGAAAACGCAGTTAAGTGCTTGAGCTTTTGTGGATTTAATTTTCCATATTCAAAGGAAGTCCAGAATGTAGAAGTCTCAGGAAGACATGCATGCCTTGCTGCAGTTAGTTCTGGTGCTGGGGGACAGAGAAGGAAGAAGGGAAGCTCTGACTGCCCTCGCTTGTTTGGCAGGAGCAGGCTGAAGCCACAGGCACCGGACTGTTCTTTGGCTTGCTGTGTATCCATCCAAATGCTAAGTAATGCAGTGACTTTATTCCTTTACTTCAAACAGCAACTGCAAAGGAAAAAAGCAGAAATCCTTTTCATGTCTCAGAAATGACAGAAAACTCTATCAGCTGTGGAAATAAAAGCCTGCACAATAAATGGAAATATTTGAGCAGAGTAAGAAGACTTTAATGAGAAACTAGAAAACTCAATCCACAGTGAAAATAAATAGTGTGACAACTGCCACTTTAAATGCTTATTGGAAAAAAAAAAAAAAAACCAAAATGATTGTTCATCTTAGTGTCTTGCCTTTTAGGATCAGAAGATCTTATTTTATTCACTTTAGGAGCCACAGCAATGCGGTGTTGTTATCAAGTGGCAAAGGTGGGGTCTTTGTTTTGCAGAAGATCACAAAGCACCAGGGGCCATCGGCTGGCAATTTGTATAACCTTGTTAGGTGGCCCTGATATTTTCTGCAAGAAAAGTTGTGGACATGCCTGAAAAGGGCTTTGTGGACATGAAACGCTTTGGGAAGAGGCAAAGCTCACTTACCATTGCGTGTTCATCAGCGTGGTGTCCTCTCTGGATGAAGACAAAAGCACAAAGCTCTGCTGCCTGGAAAGCAAACAGTGCTCAGCAGCAGAATACAATTTCATTTCATGACTTAGGTGAAAGATGCTCGGGAGATTCTGTTGTAAAAGTAGTTTGGAACTGCAGTTACAACATTCAGGTTGTGAACGTTTTATCCTCTTGCAACCTATTTGACACATTGGATGCTTCTAATTATTATAAGCACTGCAAGGCTAATGTAGGATAAATTGTGCTCTCTGCAAGGTGACAAATCTGACAAATGCACAACGGTCATGTGGAAGGAATGAGAGAGAGAGAACAAGAGAGAGGGAGATACCAGTGGACATTTTTATGGATTGCTTATAACAGCACTGCTCCTGGCAGCTTAGCAATGCTCTTGTGTAGCTTTTATATGCAGAATAGACACGCTTTCATATTTGATCACTCACTGGAGAGACCAATGATGAATAGGTGTTTGTCAGAGTGGGAGACAGAACTAATCTAATCTGCTCACTTTCTGCACATACATTATTTAATATAAATTTGCCCGTAGGTACTTTTACACCTCCCCCACATTTTGCTAGAATTTGTTTTGCCCAAAGGCCCCTAGCTAAAAAATGAACAAGCTTGGACCTGAATCCAGATCTGTGTGAATAGAAAACCCTCTCTCAATTCCACTACATGGTCACCAAGGAAAGAATGGCCTTAATCTCCATGTACACAGCCACTTACCAGAGTGTCTATAAAACATGGTAAATCGCCTTTTGTAAGTCCAGCTTTAAAAAAATTTTTCAGTGCAATGACACAGTCATGGTTTAGTTGTGCCCACATGTGTATACTTCCAGTGGCGCTTTACGCATTCTCTTTTGACCCTGAAGCAAAGAAATATTTCCTTCAAAATGAATAGTTTTGCAGAATCTTACCAAATAATGGAATACTGTGATATCCACTGGGAAAAGCCCCACGCGAGGTATCTGGGGGCTCAGGTTCTGGGCCTGCCTTGCAGTTACCTAACATGCAACTTTAACAACTGATTCCTCTACTGTAACTTCCTTGTTTTAATATGAGGACAATAAGTGGAGTCCAGTGAAGAACCCCCCCAGGTCAGCATCTCCAGGTGTGGATGAGAAGCCAGGGCAGAGGGCAGGGGCAGAGCCCGTGCTGGGGTCCCATGGGTTTACGGGATGCAGCCTGTTTTAGGAAGGCCTTTCAGATGCTCATGGGCCTTCCCTGCTGGCTAAAGTCAGGCTGTTCTCTGAGCAAACTTTAGGGCAATGCTTCTAACTAGAGCCACGTAAAGCGTCATGAGAAGGAGCATTCTGTCCATTTGGCTCCTGGCGTGATAATTCCCCTGTGTAATGTATCTGCCTGATGATACGTGTTCCTATTAGTGACTCTCTGAAGATCCAGTTTGATCAAAGTTGCCCTGAATTTTTGTGATTGTATTTCTACTAATCATTGGGGAAGAAAAGAGAGGTTCAAATTCTACCAGGTGTCACAGATATCACCGAGGTTATAACTGAGTGTGTGTGTGTGTGTATGTGTATGTATATTTTCTGGAGTAAATTTTCAAGTAAAAAGAAAAGAGTCTTGTGTTTGTGAGTGTATGTGTCCGAGTGTGTGTGTATGTGTGTGTATGTGTGTATGTGAATGTGTATTTTCTGGAGTAAATTTTCAAGTAAAAAGAAAAGAGTCCTGGCCGGGCGCGGTGGCTCAAGCCTGTAATCCCAGCACTTTGGGAGGCCGACACGGGCGGATCACGAGGTCAGGAGATCGAGACCATCCTGGCGAACACTGTGAAACCCCGTCTCTACTAAAAAAAAAAATACAAAAAACTAGCCGGGCGAGGTGGCGGGCGTCTGTAGTCCCAGCTACTGGGGAGGCTGAGGCAGGAGAATGGCGTGAACCCGGGAGGCGGAGCTTGCAGTGAGCTGAGATCCGGCCACTGCACTCCAGCCCCGGCGACAGAGCAAGACTCCGTCTCAAAAAAAAAAAAAAAAAAAAAGAAAAGAGTCCTGTGTGTGTTTGTGAGTGTATGTGTCTGAATGTGTGTGTTTGTGTGTGCATGTGTGTGCATGTGTCACAGAGAGAGAGAGACAAGAAAAGAGAGAGAAAAAGACATAAGATGAGCAAGCCTTGGTAGAGCCCCTCTCTCTGCCCTGAATTCAAACAAAAGATTTCCCGAAATCACTAGAAACCATTTGGAGTAAAGGAGAGGCCAGGCCGCTCTCTAAAGATGCTCCGTGCTTGCCGACTTGTCTCCGAATATACAAGTAGATAGATGGGATGTGTGGTTTAACATCTGACTGTGTGAGGCCATCCAAAGCAGTGCTGTCTGGTAGAACGTTCTGGGAGGACTGAAATGTCCTGTACAGTAACCACCAGCCAAATGTGGCTACTGAGCTCTTGAGATGTGGCTAGTATGACTGAAGAATTGAAGTGTTAAAAAATTTAATTTATGTTAACTGAAGTTTAAATCTAAATGGCCACAAGGATCTAGCGACTACCGTATAAAACAGCACAAAGGAAAAGGGACACGTGTAGATACTGAAAGTGCTGCTAGTTGAGGCCTCCTTGCCCTTATCCAGCCAGGCGACCTTGCAGTTTCCGTCTCCCCTCTGTTTTCTCAGGTGGGCTGTCAGAGGACATCTAGTCTGAAACTCATTCAATTACAGAAGCCTAAAAGTAGAGTAGAAGACTGAAGACTGGAGAAGAAAAATTTGATAAATCTTTGTTGCATCTCATCTTTTCTTTTTCTTTTTGTTTTCTTTCTTTTTTTTTTTTTTGAGATGGAGTCTCGCTCTGTCACCCAGGCTGAAGTTCAGTGGTGCAAACTCGGCTCACTGCAAGCTCCGCCTCCTGGGTTCAAGCTATAGTCCTGCCTCAGCCTCCCTGTAATCCCTCCCAAGTAGCTGGGATTACAGGCATGCATCACCACACTCAACTAATTTTTGTATTTTTAGTAGAGATGGGGTTTCACCATGTTGGCCAGGCTGGTCTCGAACTCCTGTCCTCAGGTGATCCACCCACCTTGGCCTCCCAAAGTGCTGAGATTACAGGCGTGAGCCACCATGCCTGGCCTGAGACTGGGTAATTTATAAAGAAAAAGAGGTTTGGCTGGGCGCGGTGGCTCAAGCCTGTAATCCCAGCACTTTGGGAGGCCGAGACGGGCAGATCACGAGGTCAGGAGATCGAGACCATCCTGGCTAACACAGTGAAACCCCATCTCTACTAAAAAATACAAAAAACTAGCTGGGCGAGGTGGCGGGCGCCTGTAGTCCCAGCTACTCGGGAGGCTGAGGCAGGAGAACGGCGTAAACCCGGGAGGCGGAGCTTGTAGTGAGCTGAGATCCGGCCACTGCACTCCAGCCTGGGCGACAGAGCAAGACTCCGTCTCAAAAAAAAAAAAAAAAAAAAAATGTATTCACTGTATCTGGCATCTTTGTCTAGAGAATAGAAATTCTTTGCTATGGGAGAAAAATCACCCCCAGACACGCGCTCAGGGTGTTTTGCAGAAGCTGTGGACGTCGGGCATTGCATTTGTCAGCAGCAGTCACCCAGGGTGTGCTCCTTTTCACGGTGACTGCTGGCTTTGATGAGGAAGGATTTCCTTGCTGATTTCATCTCAAAGTTGGTGCATTCTGTTCCTTCACAGTTTGCTTGGCAGCTGTTCTATTGCAAATCCAGGCAAGATCTGATAAATTTAGCACTGATTAAAAACTGAATCCTTGAGCTATAAGACGGGTTAAGGTACAATTGCTTAGCACAACTGTTTTCTCTTCCTCTTAGGGAAATAGCTTACTAGGGAAGCCTGGTGCAAAACATACAATTTGATCTCAAACTTCTTAATTGCCCATTAACTTAGGCATTTGCTTGCTCTCTGAAAAAGTCTAGGCTTTTTGTGAGACCTAGTTGTTGTCTGCAAGTCACCTGTAATAAAACCACAGTAACAGACCACAAAGTCTTCAGCAAAAGAGAAGGAAGATCGGATTTGCACCTGACTGTTAGGCTGGCTGTGAAGTTACAGTTTGGTAAGCGACAAGGGTAGAAGCAATCAATTAGAAAGCCTCATGGACTTGATGACTGAATTATGACACAGAGCAGGCGTTGCATATGGGGCAAAACAGAGCTTCCCACACACTCCAGTTCAGCAAGCTCTTATTGAACAACTGCCATGTGCCAGGCTTTGGACAAGGTGCTGAGTTTGCAGTGATTCGTAGTGATGGTAGGGTAATTATAGGGTGCCTTAGTCACCTATAATTCAAAGTCAAAACGTTGACTTCGGTGGATGGACAAGAATGCCACCTGTCCACCACTGGGATCATTTCTTTGAACTAGGATATTTTCTCCTGAAAGTCCTCATCTAATGCAAATGTATTGCCTGGAAAAGGGTAAGGCATTAACCATTATGTGTGTTGGCAGAGCTTAGACTTCCCACGGAATGGGCAATTCACTTATTTAGAGAATACTTATTGAGTGCCTACTATGGGGCAGGCACTGTTTGAGTGAAGCGGACATTAAATTCCTGGCCTCAAAATTTACAAATTTGATGAAAAGAGAGAGAAGAACCGATGAACACATACTTAATATTTATTTATTTTTGGAGTCAGGGTCTTGCTCCATTGCCCAGGCTGGAGTGCAGTGGGTGGAGTAATTGTAACTTACTGCAGCCCCCAACTCCTGGGCTCAAGCAGTCCTCCCACCTCAGACTCCCAATTAACTAGAACTACAGGTATGGATCACCATACCTGTTTAATTTCTTAATCTTTTTGGAGAGATAGGGTCTGTCTCTGTTGCCTAGGCTGGTCTCAAACTCCTGGGCTAAAGCGATCCTCCCGCCTCAGCCTCCCAAAGTGCTGGGATTGTAGGCATGAGCCAACACACCCAGCCAAATATATATTTAGATGGTGTGTCAGATAGTGAAAAATACAGCTGGGTAAAGGAATAGGGAGAGAGGTGAGGCTGGGGCATGACTACTTCTACATTGGGTTTTCAGGAAAGAGCTCTTTAAGAAAGTAGCATTTGGACAGACTGAAAGGAAGTGAGGGAGAGAGTCAAGCATCTGAGCAGAAGGGCCAGGGAGTGCCAAGGCTGGGAGGAGGAAGGGCTCTTAATGTGACCCAGGAATATGTTACGGAGTCCAGTGTGGCTGGAGCAGAGAGGTCCAGGGAGTCATAGCAACAGAGGAAGTTTGAGAGGTAGCGTAGGGGAGATCACGTAGGAAAATATACCAGTAGATATGGACGGGAGGGTAGACCCTGGTGCAACTAGCCGGTGGGCACTAGATAGAAGACATGAGAGAGGTGGGCAAATGAAAAGGAAAAGCAAAACTGGAAGAGAGAAATCACAGTGTCCAAGAAGCACTGTATCCTCTCTCAGACTTTTCTGTTGAGGACTGGTCCCTCGCTGTGTGTGCATCATGATTTCCCTTCATGTCATACACTCAACCTTGCCCATGGATTGACTCACAGCTGGCTCCACATCCATCTGCTTTTGCTAATGTTTTCCTCGCCTCCTTCTCCTGGGCCAGCTTCTTGGAAAACCAACTAAACCAGACCGAGCGTCAGAAGACGTGGTTTCTAGCCCCATCTCTGCCACTGGCAGACATGTGGGTTGGGGCATGTCCTCATTTTATGAGTGACGGATCTCAGGACCAGAGGGAGGAAGTTCAGCCTCAGCTTCCTAGAATGCATAAGCACCTGGTCCCAACACAATTTTGACTCTATTCATACTTTTAGTCTTCCTCTAGTTTTCTGTATTGATGCGCATGCTCTTCCTCTAGTTTTCTGTATTGATGCGCATGCTCTTCCTCTAGTTTTCTGTATTGATGCGCATGCTCTTCCTCTAGTTTTCTGTATTGATGCGCATGCTCTTCCTCTAGTTTTCTGTATTGATGCGCATGCTCTTCCTCTAGTTTTCTGTATTGATGCGCATGCTCTTACTCTAGTTTTCTGTATTGATGCGCATGCTCTTTGACGTTCTAGTCAAGTAAATGCCCAGTAGAGGCTTAGTGAAAACTTAAAAGAATCACAGTTTGTGGATGAGGCACTTGGTTTCACTAGAAACACATGCCCTCAAATCCATGATTTCCTGTTTTAGCTCTCTACAAATCACCTGAGAACTTGCTTAAATGCAGACTTCTAGAAAACATCCACAGATTTTGGATTCAATAAGTTTGGGGTGAGGCACAGGATGCTATCATTTTAATAAGGGCCCCAGAAAATCCTGAGTCAGATGGAGATGGGCCGTTGTTTGAGAAACGCTGAGATGCATGGCAGTAATTACTGTAATGTTATAATTGTGCTTATTGTAATGTTGTGGTGGTGTACGTGGTGGTGGCAGTGGTGATAATGTTACTGCTTACAGATAGTAGAAGTGAAGGTGGTCATAGCAGTGGTGATGTCAGTTGTAGTAGTGGTGATGGCGATAGTGGCTGCATTGGTATTGATGGCTCTGGTGATAGTAGGAATGATGGTGTTGGTTGCAGACAGTAGTGGTGATGGTGATAGTGGCTGCATTGGTATTGATGGTACTGGTGGTAGTAGGAATGATGGTATTGGTTGCAGATAGTAAAAGCAGTAATAGTAGTGTTGGTGATAGTGGTGATGGTGGCTGTGGTAGCAGAGATGGCAATGATCTTTTTCAGGTGCAATGGCATCGTTGCTATTGCTTAGTTTCCCTGGAGATCCATTAGACCTGATGAGAAAGAGTGCACAACATCCAGTGTAGCTCAGCTTCTGTTTCTCAAGGTACCTGGACCTCTAATGGCGTCACCTTTTCATGAAAAACAACTATCTAGAGCTGATAGTATAAACTGACTGCCGGGGTTGTTCTTCCAAATGACTACAGGCATTATTCCTTATCTCCAGCTAAATAGCTCATGTTTACTGAGCGCTTATTATGTGCTAAGCATTCTACTTGAATTTTCTCATTAAGTACTTAACATGGCCTTGTAAACTAGATGCTATTATTATACCTGATTGAAAGGTGGGGAAACTGAGGGTTAGGAGATTTAAATGATAACCAGGAAGTGGTCGAGTCATACTTAAGCAAAGCAAACTTTTGATGAATTCTGGAGTTAGGTTGTCTGGGCTATTCAATTAGTTTCTATGTGTCTGGCACATGGCAGAAACTTATTAAATGCTTGAATGAATAAATAAAGCAAGATGACAGTTTAAGAATGAACCAGGTAATTCGAAGTACTGAATCCATATTAAATTTATTTTAGTCTACACGGAAGTGAAGTAACACTAAAATCTGAGCATTTACCAGGTGATGGCAAGTATTCCTTTCCATCATCTAGCCCATTACCTGGCACATAGTTAATGCCCTGCATAAATGCTTATCACAGCAATCAAACAAAGAAATGTTTTTCTCATAGAGTTTGGTGAATAACTCATGACAGTATACTCACAGAGGATTCAAAGAGTATTTGACTTGTATACATTGTTTTAAATAGTTGGAACCTGATAATGCAGTTTTATAAAATACAGTGAAAGGGCTTGTCCTAAAGAGCATGTCAGGATATGTGTGAAAAGGATGAATTTGTCCCACGAAGACAACCTTGCATTAGCTGTAGCAGAATGAGCCATTGCCTACCCGGGCTGGGGAAGGCGGCACCTCAGTATCTCCCTCACCTTCTCCCTGGCACTTTAAATCCCTCTGTGAAGAGGTCAGTTGTAATTCTCAGTAAGATTGAAGGTTTCAAAAGCAACTGACCCCTGGGGAGGAATGGATTTGGCTTAAGTTTGCTCTGAAAGGAAGGTGGCTGGGATCTGTCTCTCCTGAGAGCACACCGGGATTGGTGAGGGTGAATGGAGGACGGGCGGGGAGGTGTCTAAAAGAACATTGTAGGGATAAAGGGCTGCTGTGGTTTCACCAACTTTGAGTGCTTGCATAGGTTCTTCCTGGGTTCTGACATCTTTTTTTTTTCCCCCTCTCATAGTTTTGACTACTCCTCCCTCTCCCTATTAAATGCCATTTTTGCTCCAAGAGAAGTGTAAATCTGTTCAGGATTGAACAGCGTCCTGTCTTGTCTTTGGGAAGACAGGACCCGTGTGGCTTCCACTACCCTATACCTGATGAATGGACGAGCCCATAGACTGAGGACTCTACCCCTGGCTGTGTGAGACTCTCAATTTCATGCCCTCTGGTCTTACAGCAGTTAAGACTGCCCAGGTTCTCAGCTTTCTCTATGCATTTCTTTGTAACTTCCCCTTTGAGTCCAGAAGCTCCTTTAGCTGGAAATTTCAAAAGCAAGCAAAAATAAAACTTTTCTGCAGGAACAGGGGCCTCAGAGAAAAGCAATTACAGTCTTCGGTTATGAAAGAGTACCCTTAAGAGAATTATGTTTAAATATTCCAGCCCGTGTCCCTCTGCCTTACAAGAATGTTTTCTCATCAATAGCAGAAGAATGAGAGAGGCCTGAGCCAGCCTGAGAGGACTAGCTCTAGCTAAACTCCACGGTCTAGATAAATGAATGGTGCTATGTTTTCAGCTTTGATTTGGTCTGATAGAGCATTTTAAAGAAGTGTTCCACTAACTCCAAAGCATTTCGGTCTGCAAGCCGTTTAAGAAAATGTAACCTGAACTTAATACATAGTCATCATTTTTCTCCAGGGTGATATTCTTGAGAGCCTTCACAGTGCTAACAGTTTGCCAGTCACACAATAAATTTCCCAAGGACCTGGCAGGGATGTGCAGTTACAGAACTCAGCAGGGAACTTTGTACATTGTTGCCAATTCTCAGTGTGGGTTAAAAGAGAAACCCTAATTGGAAAGGGTGGTGTCATGTTAGTGGATAGCTTGAGATGGCTACTTTGCTTTTTTGTGGGAGAAGTAACAGTAATGAACTTGACTTGCCTCATTGTCTCACAGATGAGTGTTGACACCAGTGCAAATGTCATTTTCTACCAATATGTGTTAATTCCGGCCCTATTTCAGCTCTCTGTAGGGTGAGAGGGTAAAAGTGTGAACAAAGCAAAGTCCCTTCCTTTAGGGCCATCATTTGTTAGTAGGAAAGACGGAAATATAAGCAAATAATTACAATAGTTTAAATGCAATACTAGAGCCATGATGTGGATGTTAGCTGGTCCTCTGTGACCATTGGTGAACGAGGGAAGTTGACTTAACCATTTCTCTCTTCTCCAGTTTCATCCACATGGATCCCCAAAGTCTTCCTCTACTCTACTTCCGCTTCAGAGTCTCAAATTCTCCTCCTGATTTCACATCAAGGAGTCCCACCACAGTCTCTGTGGCTTGGGAGCCAGCGGACACCTACGCCTTCAGGAATTCTGCTCCTATTAAGATTAAGTTTTTCACTTGAATTCTAAAGTAGATACCAGGAAAGGAAAGAATGTGATTCACTCCTCTTGCAGATCATGAAAGACTTCACACAGAATAATGATTGATCCGGATCTTGAAGACTCAGTAAGAGCTTTGTAAATGTCAAATGCTGTGCCTGAGAAGAGCACCATACCATCCTCCGCAGAAGTGGCAATGCTTTGCCACCCTTCTCTCAGATGGGTTGTTAAGACCGGCAGTCATTAATACTCTGGTTCTCAGCCACAAATGAATTTACCTTTCTCTAAGCACCCTGTTACTCTGTAACTTGACAACAAACATTCCTTGAGTACTACTGTAATAATGGAGATGTCATGGAGGGGTGTGTGTGTGTGTGTGTGGGCATGCATGTGTGTAAAGTAAGATGACAGAGTCTGTATTATATTAATCGAGATTCTGTATTTTAAGGGACAGATCAGGTGAAAGTAAATTAGTGTGAGTGCTCTACTATCCAGTAGAATGTAGGCCAACAAAATTGGTCATGTTTTCTTTATTACAACACACAAAGAGAGGAAGAGTTTCAATAAAAGTCTTGCAGTACTCCTAAGTGTTAGGCTAACGCAGCCCTAAAATCCCAGCTGGGCATAAATAAGACAAGAACCTGCAGTGGTCACATCGCCAATGGCAAATCAGAGGGCCCTGGCTCACATGTTAAAAACACAATTTCCACCAATCACTTCCTAATCTACACTTAGGCAGTTCGTGAATAGAAAGGAGTTGGGCATGTTTCTCTTTTCCTCTTCTCTCAGTGGTTTTAGAGGTGAAGATAATGAGGGCTGAGAGAGGGAGGCCATATGCAGGGCACTGTATTGGATATCTGTCTGCTTTAAAGGTTTCTAACCCATGAGCTACACTCCATCTTCTACTCTGAGCAGATCTCTCAGAGGCACACAGTGGGAACTCTATGCTGATGACCCTGTCCATGCCCAAAGTACCCAGTAGGACCATTAACTTCATTGATCCCTCTTATGATAATCAAAGGAGGTCATGGGGAGGAAGGGGTCAGGAGAGAGACATTACAAAGCTCTGTTTCTGAGTGGTGTACTGTCTGTTTCTTTCCTCCAGAGAGTGGTAAGTAGAGACATGATCACTGCTCGAGTTAACAGTATGTACTGAGCTCCCAACTGAGAGGTCAAGAGCTCTGGTGTAGAAGTCCCACAGACTGGGTTTGGATCCCAGCTCTCCCGCAGCTTACCAGGCATGGGGCGCAGGTGAGATGCCCAGCCCGTGCCTCTGTTTTTCATCTGAGAAATTATAAACCTACCTCAAAGCAATACTCTAAAGAACAAGAAAGTTAACGTACTGCAAGCCCACAATGTGGTAAACACGCAGCAATCAATAGCAGTAGTGTGACACTTTAAGCGACATGAAATGATCAATGAATATTTTTTCCAAGAAGATCATATTCAAAGCAGCAAATTAATTCTTTTATCTTAGAAAACAAGATATTTAGCTCACCTATTTTGAATTTTAGTGGTTCTAATGGGAAAAGTCAGATTATAAAACTTTATTGAAAAACTAAATGCAAAAATATTGGCCAGGTGCAGTGGTTCACACCTGTAATCCCAGAGCTTTGGGAGGCCAAGGTGGGCAGATCACCTGAGGTCAGGAGTTTGAGACCAGCCTGCCAAACATGGTAAAACCCCATCTGTACCAAAAATACAAAAATTAGCCAGGCATGGTGGCACGTGCTTGTAATCCCAGCTACTCAGGAGGCTGAGGCAGGAGAGTCGCTTGAGCCCAGGAGGTGGAGCTTGCAGTGAGCCGAGATCATGCCACTGCACTCAAGCCTGGGCAACAGAGCAAGACTCCATCTCAAAAATAATAAATGGGATAATATTTAGACATTTTGTACAATTTAGTATGGAGAGAAGCTAAAATGGAAGAAAAATGTTAAAACCAATGAGAGTGTGAGCAAAGAAAGGGAAGAGATTTTAGTAAGGCAGCAAGAAGGTGGAAAGGACAGGGGAAAAGAAGAAAAGAGAGATGCATTACAGCGTTGAAGGGCGTGTTAGCGAGAGGGCTTGCTTCTGAATATCAGGGCTCATTCTTTCTGCCTTTTCAAATGTTTATTAACTCATTAACCACTGTTCACAATACTTAGTTGCCTTTGAAATAATGATAGGGCATGAAAGTAGACAACCAGTTGATGAAAATGCAGAACAAGAGATGAGGTTTAAACTGGAAAGAGAGAATAGGAAATCATAAACACAGAGGGGGAAGAAAAAACACCAAAGACAAATTCTTCTAAAGGAGAGAGGCAAAAAGGGCCAGGAAGTAACCTTTGGAGAAAGTGTGTAGTTGAGCACAGGGAAAAGACGGAGGAGGATGGGCTGAGCAGGGCAATGCGCAGAAAGATGAGGCAGAATAGAATTTTACGAAAGAGGAGGTGGCTGACAGTATCAAATATCATAAAGGTCAAATGGGATAAGGGCTATAAACATTCAAATCTGCCTTGAATAAGATTGACCTTTGGTGTGGTAATAGTGAGATGATCTTTCTGGAGAGCAGTTTGGTAACATGTTTTAGTGTCTTTAAAATGTTTACATCCTTTGACCCAGCATTTCTACTTCTAGGAACTTATCTCTAGAAAATAGTCAAAGATTTAATTTAGAAAAGTAAAACGAGAGTTTTAAAAATATTTAAATATTTTTAAGAGCGAAATATAACAAACATCTTTAGTGAACAAGAGAAAATGAATTAAACAAACTGAATATCCATAGGGTCAAATACTGCATAATTCTGAAAAATCATGTTTTTAAGTAAACCTTTCAAAATGGAAATGTAACATTCACACAGAAAAGTGTTCAAATCCTAAGTGTGCTGTTCTATGAATTTCTACCAAGTGATCACACTCTGTAACCACCACCCAAATCAAGAAATAGAACAATAGTCAGCATCTCAGGAATTTCTTTGAGGAGCCCCCTGATCATTACCCCTCCAAAGATAATCATTATTTTGTCATCTATCATCATCATAGGCTAGTTTTAGCATATTTGGGAACTATATATATATATATGGAATTGTCCAGTATATACTCTATGGTGTGTGTTCTTTTGTTCAAATAAACTGTGTTCATGAACTCTTTACATGCGGTAGCACTTAACAACAGCTTATTTTCATTGCTATATTTACCCCGTTATACAAGTATATCACAAAGTATTTATCTATTTTATTGTTGATGAAATTTGGGCTGCCTCAACGATCCTCCTGCCCTGCAAAGGACATGATCTTGTTTCTTTTTATGGCTGAATAATATTCCATGATGTATATGTACTATGTTTTCTTTATTCAGTTTATCACTGATGACATTTGGGTTGATTCCATGTCTTTGTTTTTGTGAATAATGCTGCAATAAACATAGGTGTGCATGTGTCTTTATAATAGAATGATTTATATTCCTTTGGGTATATACCCAGTAATGGGATTGCTGGGTCAAATGGTATTTCTGGTTCTAGATCCTTGAGGAATTACCACACTGTCTTCCACAATGGTTGAACTAATTTACATTCCCATCAACAGTGTAAAAGCATTCCTATTTATTCACAACCTCTCCAGCATTTGTTGTTTCTTGACTTTTTAATAATCACCATTCTGAGTGGCATGAGATGGTATCTTATTGTGGTTTTGATTTGCATTTCTCTAATAATCAGTAATGCTGAGCTTTTTTTCATATGTTTGTTGGCCACATGAATGTCTTCTTTTGAGAAGTGTCTGTTCATGTCCTTTGCCCACTTTTGAATGAGTTTTTTTTTTTTTTTTCTTGTACATTTAAGTTCCTTGTAGAGTCTGGATATAAGCTCTTTGTCAGATGGATAGATTGCAAAATTTTCTCCCATTTTGTAGGTTGTCTGTTCACCCTGGTGATAGTTTCTTTTGTTGTGCAGAAGCTCTTTAGTTTAATTAGGTCCCATTTGTCAAATTTTGCTTTTGTTGCAATTGCTTTTGATGTGTTTGTTATGAAATCTTGGCCCATGCTTATGTCCTGAATAGTATTGCCTAGATTTTCTTCTAGGGTTTTTATAGTTTTGGGTGTTACATTTAAATCTTTATTCCATCTTGAGTTAATTTTTATATAAGATATAAGGAAGGGACTTATATCCAGTTTCTGGGACTAGCCAGTTCTCCCAGCACCATTTATTCAATAGGGAATCCTTTGCCCATTGCTGTTTTTGTAAGGTTTGTCGAAGATCAGATGGTTATAGATGTGAGAGATCTCTATTCTGTTCTATTGTGTCTGCTTTGGTACCAGTACCATGCTGTTTTGGTTGCTGTAGCCTTGTAGTATAGTTTGAAGTTGGGTAGTGTGATGCCTCCAGCTTTGCTCTGTTTGCTTAGGATTGTCTTGGCTATACAGGCCCTTTTTCGGTTCTATATGCATTTTAAAGTAGATTTTTCTAATTCTATGAAGAATGTCAATGGTAGTTTGATGGGAATAGCATTGAATCTATAAATTACTTTGGGCAATATGGCCATTTTCCTATCTACAAGCATGGAAAGCTTTTCCATTTGTTCATGTTCTCTCTTAATTTCTTGAGCAGTGGTTAGTAGTCTTCCTTGAAGAGGTCCTTCACATCCCTTGTTAGCTGTATTCCTAGGTATTTTATTCTCTTTGTAGCAATTGTGAATGGGAGTTCATTCATGATTTGGCTCTCTGCTTGCCTATTGTAGGTGTATAAGAATGCTGGTGATTTTTGCACATTGATTTTTTGTCCTGAGACTTTGCTGAAGTTGCTTATCAGCTTAAGGAACTTTTGGGCTGGGATTTTCTAGACATAGGATCATGTCATCTGGAAACAGAGACAATTTGACTTTCTCTCTTCCTATTTAAACACCCTTTATTTCTTTCTCTTGCCTGATTGCCCTGGCCGGAACTCCTAATACTTTGCTGAATAGGAGTGATGAGAGAGGATATCCTTGTCTTGTGCTGGTTTTCAAGAGGAACGCTTCCAGCTTTTGTCCATTCAGTATAATACTGGCTCTGGGTTTGTCATATACGGCTCTTACTATTTTGAGATATATTCCTTCTATACTTTATTACTAGTTTATTGAGAGTTTTTAACATAAAAGGATGTTGAATTTTATCGAAGGCTAAAATACAGGATCACAACCCATTTTTATTTAGTTTTTGTTTGTCAGAAAATGTTTGAAGTGTACCTAAATTTATTAAGAATATTTTCTCTAAACACTAAATTTGAAGAAGGCAGTCTTTCTGTCAGTACCGTAAAGATATTACTCCATGCATGGAGCAATATCTTGATTTCTTCTTGATTCTATTTTTTAAAGAATCCAGTCTCAATATTATTGTTGTTTATACAAATATGTTGTTTTTTTCTGGCTGATTCTAAATTTTCCTTTATTATTCAGTTTCAGTAGTGCTGCTATAAAGTACCTTGGTCTGGCTTCCTTTAGGCCACCACGCCCAGCCCCTTTCTTTTTTTCTTAACCCCTGAAGATTTTCATCTCCCTGCTTGGCCTGTATGCTGTGAAGTGCTTATGGATTAATAATTACCTTAAGGGGAAATATAGGGGAAATATTGATCTTACAGCAATGCATTTCCCTTCTCTCTGGGATACTGGCCCCTCAAGGCCTGGTTGCTTTGGTTGTTCTCCAATGCCTTCTTATAGATGTATTTCTGATATTTTATCCAGCCTCTATAATTACTGTTTGCCAAAGATTAATTTTATTACTACTCTATTACAGCCTGAGGAAGTTCCTAAAAAATAATGTTTTCAAAGTTTCATCATATAGAAATGTACTCCCAATGTACTATTAAATTTAAAAAATTACATTAAATAATGTAGTCACATTTTGATTCCTAAACATATGAAACAAATTGTATAGAGATATATATAGTATAAAGTTGGAATTATACACATACAAACATATGAAAGACATATACTATAGTGATTGATTCTAGGAAATGAGATTCTACTATTCCTTAATAGCTTTTACTATTTTCCAAATTTTCACAATGTTTTACTTTAGCATTATAAAAAAGGTCTTTTATTTTAAAAATAAGTGCTTTGGGCCAGGCGCAGTGGCTCAAGCCTGTAATCCCAGCACTTTGGGAGGCTGAGACGGGTGGATCACGAGGTCAGGAGATCGAGACCATCCTGGTCTACACGGTGAAACCCCGTCTCTACTAAAAAATACAAAAAACTAGCCAGGTGTGGTGGCGGCGCCTGTAGTCCCAGCTACTCGGGAGGCTGAGGCAGGAGAATGGCGTAAACCCGGGAGGCGGAGCTTGCAGTGAGCCGAGATCGCGCCCCTGCACTCCAGCCCGGGAGACAGAGCGAGACTCCTTCTCAAAAAAATAAAAAATAAAATAAAAAATAAAAATAAAAATAAGTGCTTTAGTAAAGTCTATTTAATAGCTTAAGAGAAAGTTAAGTTGCTAGACATTTTTATTCTCAGAAGAAGGCCTAGGGCCAGAGAAGGTTTAGTTTGGATTGGGCTAAAGACAATTGGCTGACTCCTAAGGGAGAGGTCAGCTTTCAGTATCTTATGCCACTGGCACAGGCACAGACTGTATGTGTAAGCAATGTGGAAGGATAACAAGGATCATATTGGCCTTTTCAGCAAGTTTGGTATGAGCTTTGGGAGTCAGATGAAATGGAACTTCCTTTAATTGGACTTTATTGAGCCATGCTGTTATCTTGGCTTCCCTTGTCTGGGGCACAGACCCTAGCATAATTTTCCTTCCTGTAAATATACTACCCCCTCAGGGATGGGTTGGCATATTTGAGGAAATAACTGTGATCTAATCTGTATATTTTTTTCTCTTTTCCAGGGAAAAGAAGGACCATTATCACAATATCTGAAGCATGAGAACTTTTTGGAATTGTCCAACATCTCAAAAGTATTCAATTCACAAAAATTATTCTCATTCTGAAGTATTGCCCTAGTAGAACAATGCCTCGTGGCTTGCTTGTTCTGGTGCTCTCTGCTCCCATTATTCTAAATTAAATTGGTACTAGTATTATGGAATTACTCCATGGCTTCTCCGCCGCTGACTTTGATTTATCGTCGTTGGCAAATATAGCACAGCATGAAATAGTGATTAAGTGCCCAGGCCCTGGGACAAACAGTTTAGGTTCAAACCCCAGAGCATGTGTTTATTCATTAAAAAGTTTTTTTTTTTTTAGTTTTTGTGATAAGTTGCATTCAGCTTTTGAAGAAGTATGACTTGTTAGTGGTATTATCTTAGACAATTAACTCAATCTTTATCTGGCTTAGTTAGAACAATAGCAAGAGAAGTTTAAATTTGACTCACGATTTATAGTTTATAATTTCATATATCTTACATCATTTGATCCTTAGAAGGTAGTTAAGTTGTCAGGACAGGTCTTATTATATCGATTGTTTCATAAAGAAGAAGGTGTTTTTTTAGAACTTTTAATGATATTGAATTCTCCCTACTAGTTTTACAGACAATAAAACTGGATTTAAGTAACATTTTTGTAGTCATAAAGTTAATAGTACTGATGGAAGTAAATCCAGATATTAATTGATTTCAGATAAAACATACTCCTATGCTATTTTTTTAAGCATCACAAATAGAAAGACATTAAAACAGAAATAATCAAGTTCATTTTTATTTTGATTTTGAATTTGAATAGTCAAATTTCCTATAACCTGATTTGAATGTAGAGGAAAAAAGTGTCTGGGAGGTCAAACATTTTAGCCTTTCCCCTTCACTCTTCCTGCCCTCATTTTATCTGAATCAGAAACTTGGGTCCCTAGTTCAATGTAATTCTTACCATATGGCTCAGTTTATAGGAATACTTCATCTGAAGACTTCAGAAGTAGATTTTATTGTGCATATTTGGGTTTTGCAACATGATGGTACAGGATACATGTAGATGTAAAATGATTGCTATAGTGAAGAAGATTAACATTTTTGTCTCACATAGTTACTTTTTTTGTGGCAAGAGCAGCTAAGATCTACTTATTTCATAAAAATCCCTAATATACCTGGGCGCAGTGGCTCATGCCTGTAATCCCAGCACTTTGGGAGGCTGAGGTGGGTGGATCACAGGGTCAGTAGTTGAAGACCAGCCTCATCAAGATGGTGAAACCCCATCTCTACTAAAAATACAAAAAATTAGCCAGGCGCGGTGGCAGGCACCTGTAATCCCAGCTACTCAGGAGGCTGAGTCAGGAGAATCGTTTGAACCTGGGGGGCAGAGGTTGCAGTGAGCTGAGATGGCGCCACTGCTCTCCAGCTTGGGGGACAGAGTGAGACTCCATCTCAAAAAAAAAAAACCCTAATACAATAAAATTGTATTAACTTTAGTCCTCATGTTCTATGTCAGTTCTCTAGACTTGTTCATCCTACACACCTGCTACCTTGCATACTTTGACCTCCATCTTCCTATTCCCCCCCATTGTAACCACAGTTTCATTCTCTATTTCTGTATATTTAACCTTTTAAGAAAAGATTCTAAATATATGTGAGATCATGCAACTTTTCCTATCTGTGTCTAGCTTGTATCACTTAGCATGACGTCCTCTGTGCCCAAAATGTGGTGGCAAATGTCAGCATCTCCCTTTTTAAAGGCTGAGTCATATTCCATTGTGTATATATACCACCTTTCCTTTATCCCTTTGTTCATTAAAAGATACTTAGGTTGTTTACATATCTTGGCTTTTGTGAACAATGCTGCAGTAAACCTGAGAGTTCAGATATCTTTAGGAGGTGGTGATTTCCTCTCCCTTGGGTGCATATCCAGAAAAGGGATTACTGGGTCATGTGGTAGTTCTGTTTCTAATTTCTGTAGGAACCTCCATAATGTCTTTCATAATGGCTATACCAGTCTACATTCCCACCAAGAGTATACAAGGCTTCCCTTTCTTCCACAACCTCATCAACATTTGTTAACCTCTTATCTTTTCGATCATAGCCATCCAATAGCCTCTCATTCAATAGGGTGTGAGGTGGCTGCAGACTGTTATTGACTATGGTAAGCAATCTACTTAGTTTTGACAATAACCCTAAGGAGAAGTAAGAATGAGAAGAACGCCAAGTCCCTTCCGAAACAACTGAACTGTAAGTTACCTCATTTTGACCAATTTAAAATTGAGCAAGTGTCATGTTCTGAATAGATCTCTTCACTTTGCTTTTCAGATGTCAATTATTATGGATGCCTGTAATTTAAGGAATTTGTATGTATCTGGGCATTATTGATAGAATCCAGGTAAGATTATGCTGTTTTCACAGAAGCAAATGTTAGAACAGTAAATTTGAAATTAAATTTTAGGTTGGCAAATTCGTATGAGGAGATCTCTCATACAGTCATGTTACCTTTGAGGGGATCTTATAGCTTAAGTTTCGTTTCCGCCCAGAATTTATTCATTTCCTTTCTGACCTGCAATGCAAGGTGCATAAGTAAGAGGTATATGCTTAATTAGATGACTGTTTTCACAAAGGACTGTGAGAGGAAATGTCAACAGATAAATTAACTTTAAATATTGGATGAGGCATAAAATTGCTCATTTAAAAGAATAGTTTTAAATAATGTTTGCTAAATAAACACTGATCTTTTGGATCACATGACTTCTAACACCGTTTTATTTCTGAATTCAAATGGTTAAAAATCAAAGGGCAAAATTCTAAGGACTAGTGGAAAATGAGGAAAAAGAGCTTTTGAATGAAATTTGAGAGAAAATGGGAGATCAAGGAGTTGATAGATTGTTCTGAGGGTAGGAAACCAGTCACGATTAGATGCTTAAGATCTACAGATTGGGAGCTTGTCAATAGTGTTTTAAAGGAAGACAGAGAAGTTCATAGGAAGAGCATTCATTTATACACGTGAAATTCAGGGGAAGCCTATTCTTTTCCTTAGGTGTGCATGTATATGTAAATGTACATGCACAGTGAGTATGTAATATGTATCAGAATTAACATTCATTCAGTTCTCGCTATGCCTCAGGCTCTGTTAACACCTATGTATGCATTTTCCTATTTAGTTCCCATGACTGCCGTGTGGTATGGCTACTTTTATTATCTTCATTTTACAGTACAGTTAAGCAGTTAAGAAATAAGGTCAATGTCACACAGCTAGAAAGTGGCAACATTTGGATTGTGTATGTGTGTGTGCGTGAACATATGTTTCCAAAAATTTGGCCTCTTAAATCCTTAACATCATATAAAATTGGGAGAATTCACCTGGGATGTTCTCAAAGAGAGTGAGATATGGGCTCAAGAAAAATAAGGATCCAGTGCAAGTAAAATGACAAGGAGCAGCTGATGGTATCAGGAAGGCTTCTCATGTCAATGTCTAAGCAGAGGGTTAACGTGGTCACAGGAGGAAAGAGACAAAAAAGAAAGGTGCAAATGTTTGAATGTCTACACTCTTTTTAAAATTAAAATCAGGTTAATCAAAAATAATTTATTCATATTTTAGGTTATTTCTATTTATAATGCTAAAAAGAGAGCATAAATGTGTATATTATCAGAAAGCAATTAAGATCTAAATCTCATATATACCTTAGAGAGATTTCAGGGCCCCTCTCCGGGATTTTCCACTTATCTCCAGAAATAATCACAAAAGTCTCAAAACAAATCTAAAGACCAAAAAGAAAATACACATTTACCATATAGCAAATGTGATAAAGTAGAAAAAATCCTGTATTTGGAGTCTGGACCTGATTCGCCATTTATAGTGTGTGACTGGAACATTCTTCTGAACTTCTGGCTAACTGGAACCTCCAATAAGACCATTTTGTCTATGGTTTTCTCCACTGGAGGCTGTTTTTATTTTAATGCCTTAAACATTTTTCTAAGTTTTAGTCCTCCCATGATGGTTAATATTCAGTGTCAACTCGATTGGATTGAAGGATGCAAAGTGTTATTGCTGGGTGCGTCTGTGAGGGTGTTGCCAAAGGAGAGTAACATTTGAGTCAGTGGACTGGGAGAGGTAGACCCACCCTCAATCTGCTGCTAGTCTAATTAGCTGCCAGTGCACCTAGAATAAAGCAGGCAGAGGAATGCGGAAGGACTAGACTGGCTGAGTCTTCCGGCCTCCATCTTTCTCCTGTGCTGGATGCTTCCTGCCCTCAAACATCAGCCTCCAAATTCTTCAGCTTTTGGACTCTTGGGCTTACCCCAGTGCTTTGCCAGGGGCTCTGGGGCCTTCGTCCACAGACTGAAGGCTGCACTGTCAGCTTCCCTACTTTTGAGGCTTTGGGACTCCGACTGAGTCATTACTGGCTTCCTTGCTCCTCAGCTTGCAGATGGCTTATCGTGAGACTTCACCTTGTGATCGTGTGAGTCCATTCTCCTTAATAGACTCCCTTTCATATATGCATCTATCCTGTTAGCCCTGTTCCTATAGAGAACCCAGACTAATACACCTCCTTTCTCCAAAACCCTCAGTTTCCTTGTGACTCATGCAGCCTCTTGTTCAGATCATCTTCTGGCTTCCTGATCATTCCTTTTCATCTGAAGAGAATGACTTGAGCTCTTGGCTCACAGTGACCCACTCCATCCCTATGTCTGCTGTCAGTCCTGGTGAATTTGACACCCACACAGGGTGACCCCAATCTACCAGCCCCTTGATTTTCCCACCTCCATTTACTTTTTTCTCTTTTTTCTGCAACTCGGCACCTACTCCCTCGGACTGTGTCATCATTGCTAAGTGCACTAATTCTGTCCTAAGCGTCCCATTTTCTGAGCCTTCCCCCTCTTTGTCCAGCACAGTACTTTGTATTTCCTTCTGCAACAATTGTTTCACCCCACTGAGCTCATGCTTCCAATTACTTCTCCATTTTTCACCCGCCCATCTCTCCTTTTCTATACTTTCCCCTTTACTTCACTTGCATTCTTCAGCCTCCTGAGTAGCTGGGATTACAGGCACCCACCACCACTCCTGGCTAATGTTTGTATTCTTAGTAGAAACGGGGTTTCACCTTGTTGGCCAGGCTGGTCTCGAACTCCCCACCTCAGGTAATCCCCCTGCCTCAGCCTCCCAAAGTGGTGGGATTACAGGCGTGAGTCACCAAGCCCAGCCAGAAGATGTTTAAACTATCTTTCTACCACTAATTATAAAAAGTGTTCACTCATATATACATCTTTATTACTCCTTCTGATAGTGTGGAAGAAGAGTCTTCCTCTTGGATTCTGGAACTTTTCCCTGATTGCCTTCAAAGGATCTTTGATCAGTGATTCCAAATGTCTCTGCATCAACCAGTCCTTGTACTGGGTCATCTCCTTTAGGATATAAATATCAGCCAGTAATCTTGTGGTTTCACATCATTTTTCCCTGCTGACCTTCTGAACAGAACTTCCTGAGGTAGTTGACTAGACTATGAGTCCCCATCTGTTTACTTCCTGTTCTTTCTTAAACTCATTCCAGTCTGGTTTCTGTCCCCACTACTCAACTAAAATTGTGCTTTGGAAAGTTTCCAGTGATTCTCATGTTGCTGAATCCAGTGGACACCGTATCTACCCACCCCCCTCAGCAGTATTTTACACAGTTAAGCATTTGCTTATTTTTGAAAAACTACTCTGGTTTTGAGCCACCACATTCTCTTTTCTTCTTGCCATTTTGGCTGAATCTGTCTTTTATGCTGACTCTGCCTCCTTTACCTGACCTCTAACTGCTGGATCCTCTCACAGCTCAATCCTGGATACTCTTGGCTACCTATACTTTCTTTCTAGACCCATTGCTTTAAAAACAACCTATGGGGCATGATTCCCAAATTGAAGTTCTATCCCTAACTTCTGTCCAAAGCTCCAGACTCACATGTCTAACTGCCTATGTGATATCAGCATTTGGATGTTTAGTAGGCATCTCAAACTTACTATTTCCAAAACGGCGTAATTAATTCAGCCTGGACTCCACTAACTTGTATTCCCTCTTCCCCCACCTGTTTCCCCCAACCTCAGCAAATGTCCCTATTACCTAACCAATGGCTCAAGCCCTAAACATACCAACAGACAGAATTACCCTTTATTTCTCCCCTTTCCTTACTTCTCACATTTGATTCATCACCTATGACTCTCTAACATTCTGTAGATCTTACTTATTGATCTCAAGAGGTTTGGGTTTGTTTTGTGCCTTGCTCAAGGAGTGTCTAACGTAGTAGACATGCAATAAACATTTGCTGCGTGAACATCCCAAGCCGTATCACCTGCTCGTCAGCATGTCGTAGCCTGAAGGCTGTAAGATTTGACCACGGTTGTGCACTCAAGGCAAAGAGCCAGGCAAACAACATGTACAATGATAGTTCTGTTAAATTTCAAAATTATCAATGTCTTAATAGCATTTTTCCCTCATTTTTCCTTTTATGAAAGAAATGGAGCAAGGAGCTAACAAGGGTGGTAAATAAGGGAAAAGCCCATAACACAATAGCTTAGATTTTCGTCCAAAGACCTTTTAAGTATTATGAAGCTCTAGCTCTAACACCTCTATTACAGATAAGTAATCAAGGTTCAGAGTGGTTAAGTAATTTTCCAAGGTCACAACTAGTTAGTGGTACAACCAAGATGACAACCAGATTTTTTTTTTTTTTTAATTTCTGGACTGCAGTGTTGGTATGTGGAGTCATTCATGTATTCCGGACTGCAGAACCTGGCCTGTGCCTTTTTTTCTTGACATATCTAATCAGGTGAATTTGTACACAAGGTGTTGTCACATCACTTTGTAAATGACTATTGATTCTGAGAATCCGTTCCTAGAGAAAGAATCAATCTACATACGAAGTGCCACATGTGTGCGAAAGAATTTGACCTCACGGTAGGTAGAGATTCAAGAGAGGGAGTTTTCGGATTAACGGCACGCTTCAGAGACTGGCCGAGGATTAGTAGGCATGTGGTTGAACCGTGGGAGCTTCTGGAAATAAAGTCATTTAAGACATTTCCCTCTTGGGGTTGACAGTGGCTCATATATACTTTAGGGGAGTAAAACATAAATGTCTTCCTGATTCATCCATTTGTAGTCACTGTATAGTTGTGTCAGAATGTTATTCAAAAATCAGATTTTAGTAAAAACGAATACATGTTGAAAAATGAAGACTTCTATACAGGCATTCAGTTCCAAATTTATGAATCTGGAAACAGAATTTTAAAATGCTGGTGATCTCTCCTGTCCTTTCTATAAGAACCCCTACAGTAGGAGAGGTTGTTGAAAACTGTTCTACTGGAAGGAATCCAAGAGCCTATTGATTGGGTCTCACTCTTTATGTATCAGAATCTTTTAAAACCGTAAGGAAACAAATAAGTGGACATATTTGTTTCCACCTTAATAAACATGTACAGAAGCAAAAATATGTTATTTAAAAATATGCTGACCACACAGAAAGATAGATTTATGGCTAAACTATTTAAGGTAACAAATTGACAGTGGAGAATTAAAGTTTACTGGGGTTTTCTAGCAGTCATCTATCATTTATGTAGAAACTCTTGACTACATCCTGATGGCTGGGCTCAGGAAGAGACCAGATGAGACATGAAAGAGATGCTTGTTCTGTGGTGACCAGCAAGTCAACAACGTGTCAAGATCACCCGTCATGTTATTAATAGTATGGAGACATTCTTTTCCTCTGGAAAAATTCATACTTCAGCGTAACTTTCACTTTTCCTAGAAAAAGGTTTCTGATCCTTTAGACTAGAGCCTTTTGGAAACTTGTGCTTCCCATAGAATTTTGTCTTTATCTTTTCAAACTACTTGTCATACTATATTGAAATTATTTATTTTCTTTCCTGACTTGCCTATCAAGGGTAAACATTGACTCTTATTTTGTATCATGTCATCAGCATTGTATATAATAAGTATTCGGGCCAGGTGCGGTGGCTCATGCCTGTAGTCCCAGCACTTTGGGAGGCCGAGGTGGGTGGATCACTTGAGGTCAGGAGCTCGAGACCAGCCTGGCCAACACGGTGAAACCTCATCTCTACTAAAAATACAAAAATTAGCCGGGTGTGGTGGTGGGTGTCTGTAATCCCAGCTACTTGTGAGGCTGAGGCAGGAGAATCGCTTGAACCTGGGAGGCGGAGGTTGCAGTGAGCCATGATCGCACCATTGCACTCCAGCCTGGGCGACAAGAGTGAAACTCCATCTCAAAAAATTTAATAATAATAAGTATTCAAAAATATTTGTGGATGAAATAAATGAATGAATGAATGGAATATATATGTGTGTATATATACATATATATGCACGCATAGACATAGACACACACGTATCAAGAACACACAGTACTGAGAGGGGAATGTGATGGTGGCTAGAGAAACAAGGCATGCTTAGGGAGTGCTGACGAAGGTGTTAATAGTGACGTCTGGGTGGTCTAGGAAGGTTGGGGAAAGGAAGCGGGGCCCTTGCTGGGCCCTGAGAGATGAGTGGCAGGATTTTGATACTGATTAGGCAAAAGGAGAAAAGCACCAGGCTAGGGACAGAAATGGGATAAAAGTCAACCCCAAAGCTTAGTCCTGGGTTGTAGCGATTGGGTCATACCTTAGGAATGTTAACCTTTACGCGAATCTTCCTTCTGATCTTCCCTGTTTTGTCTCATCTTTGCAAACATCACAGGCTCTCTCTTGAACTTTTCCGGAAGCCTTTCTTTCCCAGGCCGTCACAAGCATACTCTTCTGCTTCAAGTGCATTCTCCTTTCTGTGGAGTTTGCCCCAAAGAGGATTTCATTCATCTCATCACCTCAGTGGCATCATCTCATTTTGAAACAACGTAAAATCTTTTCTCCATCTACACTAGTTGGGTTTTCTTTGCCCTATTACCCACTTCCAGGAATTGCATTCCTCAAAGGAAAGGCAACCTTGATAGCATAGAAAAATGCTAGGAATTAAAACTTCATGATCACTGTATTCCTTCTTCTCTTCGTGTTGCTGAGTAGAGAGAGAAGAGATCTCAAAATAAATGCCTGATAATACATGACTGCACTAGTAGCTGCACTGCCACCCTGGAGCATATGAAAGAGACAGAATGCCTCGGAGAGCTTTCTATGCCATACCTGGTGGGTGCCTGCCTCACCAGTGGAAAGTGGAAAATGAAATCTTGGCGAGGGACCTGGTTTTCGGTGCAAGACGTTATTGTCTACAGCCCTGAGATAAAGCAGGAGAAGTTGGTGAAGAGAGGGTTTGGAGTGAATGGTCATATGGAAGAAGTGAACGGGATCCCGTCCCCTGCATTATGAGAAACTCTTAACCTCTTAGGGAGGTGAGTCAGTGTAATAAATCAGGGTGGAATCCTACGCTGTTAGTTGCCAGGGCTATATTTCAGAGTGTATTAATTAGTGCACTCTTATTTATTCTCCCTTCCCATAGGCTAAGCTTAATATAGTAACTCACATGAGTTATATAAAACCATTAATGAGACTGTATTCTTGCTATTTTTTAAGCATCAGCAAGTTGAGGGAGAAGTGCAAATATGAAGATCTGAATATGTTCTGTTTCTGCTCCTCATCACAGCCAGGGTCCCAGAAGGAGCTGAAAATGAAGAAAGTTTGGCGATAAACTAAAATAACTCTCCCTCTTTAACCGTCCTGTAGACTCCATGCAAGACAAAGGTAGGGAGGGGGAGGAAGTTTGTGTCTAGACCCTGGCATTACTTGGGACTAGGATCTTGGGTAGTAAACTGGACTTACGTTCCTGTGGCTTTCTTCTATAATTATCTCTTCCCTTCAAAGAGGTGTATGAGCACAAGATTCAGCCAAACTTTAGACACTAAGGTCTGGCCGGGCACGGTGGGTCATGCCTGTAATCCCAACACTTGGGAGGCCAAGGTGGGTGGATCATGAGGTCAGTAGATCGAGACCATCCTGGCTAACACGGTGAAAGCCCGTCTCTACTAAAACTACAAAAAATTAGCCAGGTGTGGTGGCGGGTGCCTGTAGTCCCAGCTACTCGGGAGGCTGAGGCAGGAGGGAAAATGGTGTGAACCCAGGAGGTGGAGCTTGTGGTGAGCCAAGATGGTGACACTGCACTCCAGCCTGGGCAATACAGCGAGACTCCATCTCCAAAAAATAAAAAGAGAAAGAAAAGAAAAGAAACTAAGGTCTAATACAAATCACATGGGGCTGTTACTTAGATTGCATTTACTCAGCAGCCAAACCATTCAAAATCTGAAATAAGATTAAAGCCAACACATCTTGGCAATTAGGTTCAGAGGAAGTAAATACACTTTGAAATTTTTTTGCAAAAGTGATACTCATTTATTAATGCATTGATTTAAGCCAAAATGTAAATAATTCTAAGGGTGTGGGGCTTGAGGTAAAGAAAATTTTTCTATTTTAAAATTTCCATTAATTCAGTAATGTCTTCCTTTGATTGTTCTTGTTTGGTGCTTACTCTTTGTCCGTGAGTGTTTTTGGGGTCTGGGTGTGTGTGTGTGTGTGTGTGTGTGTGTGTGTGTGTCTAAACAGAGCAGAAATGACTTGCCAGTGGGGAAATGAGCAGGCCAATAGCATTCAGCAGGCATGTGAGGAAATGAACACTCTGGTACGCACTTTGAATCCACTGATCTTGACCTTGAACTTGGCCTGCCCCTCCAGGACCCTAGTCACTTTCACGTTACCCCTTGCAGGTAGCTACCAGGTTTGTGCCAAACAATGTCACTATTTGCCCAGCTAAGGTGTTTATGGCAGGTGGATTTCGCCTGAAGATGTCCTATTGCTGTGGTCCAGCGAGTACAAATCAATGAGTGATGCTGCTCAGGTGCACCTGGAGGCCCTCCTGCCTGATGAACTCCTAAGCTTGGAATTTTTTTCTGAGGCGGAGTGTGTCCAGATGGCAGCTTCTGAAGAACCAAGTCCAGCACCTGAATCAGCTCTGTTTTTTTTTGTTTTTTTTTGTTTTTTTTTTGCTCAAAATGCTTGGTGCCAGGGCCTTTCTGTCAGATGCTAAGACGAGGGAGCTCAGCAACTGCTGGCTGTGAGCCTACCTGCAGGTCCAGCCTGCTGGGCTTCGTGCTGGGACACAAAAGAGAACAAAAGGAGAATTGGGCTTTTGGTAACTCCAGGGAAAATATTCTGCTGGCCTCAGGCTTGGGAGAAGATTTACAGGCTATTTTAAGGGGTTCAACAGAGCACATAGAGTCCGAATTGAGTAACTGGACCCATGGCTGTTATTTCTGAATAAGCTTTTGGTTTCATAATTACGTCCCCCTCACACTGGGCTCTGAGAATACCCTCGGTTGGGTCTGAACAGATTGAAGTGCTTTAGCTACCACAGAAGTGGGAAGCTTAACCCCACTGGTGAACACAGACGAATGGATCCCATCATTCACTCAGCAAGGACGCTGAGCACGGCTGCACGCCAGGCTCTGTGCTCTGGGATCCTCCAGGACTGTGCTGACAACAGAGAAGCTGTAGAATTATGAAACAAGACAGCCTGTGCTTTGACTAGGTAAACAGCGGGACTGTCTCAGGAAGTTCAGAGGAAAGGCCTTTAGTCTAAGATGTCCTTGAAACAAGCCTTCCCAAAAGATGAGACCTGTAGCCTGTGGCCGGGAAAAGATAAGAGCCAAGTGGAGGGGAGAGAGAGAGCAGAGGAGTAGGCTTTGACTTGCAAGGCAAACCTAAGCTTGCCTTATGCTAAGAGTATACTTCTTCCTTTCCCTCGTTCCATTGCCTCTGAAGGCTGCCGACATGAGTTTACAGTATCAGAGACATGTAGTGGGTTAGCTTTAGGGGCATAGTTTTGCCAGTAAGGCAGAATCTCTTTAGTCTTGTGATTCTATTGCAACCTTGAGTATTTCCGCATCTCAGACAAATGCTACAGCTATTTCTGTTCTGTGCCAGGTAACTCTCCGGGTCCAAGGGAACTTAGAAGAAAGTCTTGGGCTATTAGACATTCCTGGTTTGGGTGAAACTATGAAGAAAATAGTGTTTCAGGAGATCAGAACTTAAATCCTGGCTCTGATCATTCCTAGCACTAATTTCCCAGTGTGCTTCTTACCATCCGTAAAACGGACTTCATATACTGTGTCTCTCACAGTAATGAGATCAAAAGGAAATGATCTATTTCATAGTGCTTTGTAAACTGTAAAGAGGCATACAAAAGTGCAATTATTATACCTAATCATGTGAATGTATGTAACGCCACAGAGCTGAACACTTAAAAATAATTAAAACGGTAAATTTTATGTTATTTATATTTTACTACAATAAAAGTTTATTTAAAAAAAGAGTATAATTTTTATTGTCTTTTATAGGATTGAGCACTGACTAGGAAAGGAAAAGTGCTCCTACTGAAGTCTCCAAACTTTTGTGATTGCAAACCTCTAGGGGTAAAATATATATATATAATATATATATATATGCACATTTATTTCTAAATTATTGACATTACTCTTCTACTGATATGTGATATGCATTATAAAACACTATTGTAAAGGATGAGATAAAGAAAATAAACTATTTAAATATCTAATTTATTGATTATTGATTTTATTTATTATTAATTACATTTTTTTTGAGACAGTCTTGCTCTGTCACCCCGACTGGAGTGCAGTGGCACCGTCTCAGCTCACTGCAACCTCCACCTCACAGGTTCAAGCAGTTCTCCTACCTCAGCCTCCTGAGTAGCTGGGATTACAGGCATGCGCCACCACTCCCAGATAATTTTTGTATTTTTAGTAGAGATGGGATTTCACCATGGTGGCCAGGCGGGTCTCAAACTCCTGACCTCTAGTGAGCTGCCCACGTTGGCTTCCCAAAGTGCTGGGATTACAGGGTGAACCACTGCACCTGGCCTAATTACACTTTTAAGGAAAGGAATGTGATTTCAGTTTGCTATTAACATCTTGTTTAGAACATTTTGTTATACAGCAATCTGAAGATGTTTTGTAAGTTCACTTTATTTCATTGTTCAGTATTAACAGCAGGAGAAGGCATCTCACAAATTTCTAGATTCAAATGGAAGCCAGATATTGTTGGATGAATGTACTAAATTGTAATACTTATTTTCAATCAAATTCTCTAATTGAACCTATGTTTCTCTTGAAATTATCTTAGTAAATTTCCAACTTCCTGATGTCACTCAATTGTTCAGACGAACAAATCACAAAGTGTTGCATTCTAATATTTTAACAAATCAATTTAAAACTCACTAAATGGCCTCATTTGGAATATTGCTTTTAACAAGTCAGACAATTTGGATTTCAAGTGTGTGGAAATGAGAGGTATTGTAATAGACATGCATTGTTTTGGTAATAAAATTTTAACAACAGAAATGTTTTCAAATATTGGTTTTTCAATTTTTTAAAAAATCCTAGCACAAGTTTTTCTCTTGAAAATTAGTTTTTCTCTCTCATTTCTCAAAAATCATCTTTATCATGAAGGGACAATTTAACTGCATTTGTTTTGTACAAGTTTTTCTCAGATAACAATTTTAGAACACTAAACTTGTCATTACAAAATGGTCAAATATTTAATATTCTTGGTTTTTGGTAGAAGAAAAATATATCAATTCATATATAAAATGTTAGCAAGGCTCAATTTTGGGGTAATTTTTGGATATTACCTAAATATACAAAAGTTCCATCATTTCTTCTTGTGCTCTAATGAATCACAAGGGTTGTGCACAGCCTATTTTACAGCCACTGCACTAATAGTTGAGAAAAGTACAACTTTCCCTACCTGCTGGGAAGCCAGGAGATTTCTACGAATAAGACAGCATGCAATGGCCAGGTTTGGATCCTCTCTTCTCCCTTTGATGAGGACAGTATGTCATAAAAGATGATGGGTACTCAACCTTCTCTCTCTAGCCTGCGTTTCTCTCACCTGTCACTGAAACACCTAAACTCCAGTCTGCAATGAGGTCATTTCCTTCTTACTTGTCTACCACCCTTACTCCCATCCTATCCCCTCCCCTTCCCTGCGCCTTGCCCCTCAACCCCCAATTCTACTTAGGTTCTCAAGATCTCAATGCTTTGGAAATAGCTTCCCAAACTTTCATTTACTCTTCACATTCCTTTCTAATTAGGAGCATAAGTCACACAATTTTGTGAGTCTAAGTTTTCTCATCTGTAGAGAAAGTCAAACTATATTTCAAATGCCTCTTCTGTCTTTAAGACTGACTAAACAAGTATAATCAACAAGGAGAAAAACAACAACAAACAAGAATCTGACTAAATACTCTGACTCTCTCTGAGCTAAGATGTATGAGTTCATAATTAACTCGAATGCTTGCATTAGTTTCTCTATATTCTCAATATAAGTATTTAATGCATGTAAGTTAATGTTATAATTATTTGCCGAAAATATTTATTGGCATTTAGTATTCTCAACAACTTTCATGCATTCTTAGATTTGGAACAGTTTAATATGTGTTACTCACGCAGAATGGCATTTCAATAAATTCAAACCCATTATTAATGACCTTGCATATCATTGATTTGATATTTAATATTTATAAATTGAAATTGCAATTATTTGAGTGCATAGAACTATCACAGCTGCTAACATGAATTCTCCTTAGGTTCTGGCAGGAAAAGAGTTTAATAACAATAGCGAAGTATGATAACAAAATGTCAATAATAACAATTTGCCTTGGCTTAGATTCATACCCTTTGGAGTAGAAGTGGGTGCATTCATTGTAGATATGATTAGTTGTATTGACAGAAAATGAAGTGTGCTTCTGGAAAGCATAACAAAAAAATAACATATATTTATTGGGTATCTACTGCAAGGCACCAAACTAGAAAATATTTCTTATATCAGGTTAGGTACTTGGAGTATTCTATTAATGTTTCAATAGAGATACAGTTAATCTACAGTATAAGCTTCAGTACTAACCTGAAGAGCCAAGCCTCTCTAGGTAGACTTGAACTTCTCCGGGTGAAAATTTGCATCCAGCTTTCTAAATGGTCTTCCAGGATTATGACAATTCAGGATCAGGTCAGAGGACTCTGGCTGCTGTGTCTGGAATTACAGAAATCAGACGATGTACCTCATTGGAAGTTGCATGGATTGGATGTGATCAGACTTAACCACCTTCTTTTGTTTCAGCATGGAAATCCCTGCATCTGGGGGAGCTCCTCTACCTCTGACAAATGGAAATGCTCAGTCACTGCAGGCCTAACGGGGCTTCTGGGAATGAGAAGGAGGAGAACATTGATTTTGCTGAATAGTTAACAGCTTCTGCTAAACCAGCTTAGATTTCGCCATCTAGCATTACAACTTTTCCTTGGGAAATAGTTCTTTTCTTGCCCACCATCATATTCACTTGGCAAAACTCCAAACTTAGATGAGCCCAACAACTGCATGTTTTTACCTGGGTACCTAGAGTTTGCTGAAGACAATCACAACTTTTCTCACTCTTCTTACATATCTCAAATGGGCATTTATATTTCCATCCAGTTCTCTTGTAGCTTCACTTTCTTACTGTTTCAGAAGCCTATTGCACATCTCTATCTTACCTTCCAATCTTCAAAACCCATTTTCAGCCCACTGCCAGTTGATGACTGAGCAAGAATTCATTGAAGAAAAATAGATGCAACCATGGGTCAATAATCTCATCATCTAACTGCAAAACCCAACAGCTCTATACCGAACTCCGCCTTCTCTCTTACTGCAATGCAAATTGCATCTTTGTTCCCATGAGGGGTTAACCCTAATACTTTTGCTAGGATTCCATCTTTTCTTTTGTCCTGCAATTTGTTTTTTTGTTTGTTTGTTTGTTTTTGTTTTTGCTTCTATGTTGTTTCATCATTTTTTCGCGTTCTACTGGCTCATTCTTAACATTCCAATACTAATAAACGTATAAACAAATGCTCCTCCTTTAAGCCTCTTCAGCTAAAGCTATTTCTCTGTTTCCGTTAAGGGAAGAATAACTAACTCTACACATTTTTATCTTCTCATCCTTCAACATCTTCTCAACTCACCCCTTTAACATCTGCTTCCACACATCCGCTGAAACAGCTCCTGCTGAGATTGCCGGTAAGATCTCAGTAAGACAGTGAGATCACTTTCTTCCTGCCAGATTCAATAGTCCAATTTTTTTCTCGTTTTATTTGACTTCTCAATAGCACTTGACATAATTATACCCCCTATCATCTCAGAACATCTTTCTTTTCAATGTTTTTTTCATTCATCTTTTTTAGTTTTGTTTTCCTGTAGATTTTCTAAATGCCACACCTTTTAGGATTTCTTCCTATCTTGGTGCTGTCCCTTCTGAGTTTTCGTTACTGCCTGTCCCTCTAAGGAAAACATGTTCTGGAGTTCAGGATTGGCCCTTCTTCCCTCCCTACACTTTGTCCGTAAGTTATCACACCATGCTCTGTGGCCTTGAACAACTTCCATAGGCAGTGGATCCCAAATATGTATGTTTAAACCGTGATCTCCAACTAAGCTTTAAAAAAAAAATCTCCAGTTGTATGTTTAGTAAATACTTCAAAGCTAATAGTTAAATAAAATATGTTTTAGTGTTCCCCTACAAAGTAGATCCTTTTTGTGAATGGCAACATCTTCCATCCAGTTGCTCAAGTTCAAAACTAGGAAGAAGCTGTGACCCCACTACTTCTTTTACCCCTACCTTCATCTAATAAGTCCTGTCAGCTCTGTCTGGAAATATAGCCTAATCCCAAGAGCTCATCATCTCTAGTGTCCCAGCCCAGGTTTGAACCACTATCCTCTCTTGCCTGAACCATGACAATAGCCCTAAACTCAATTTTCTGACACACTCTTGATCCTTTACAGTCCATTCCCCACATAGCTTTCTTGGAGATATATATATATATATTTATGTATATCTTTAATATAAACTAAAATGGAATACGAATATCATTTGCCTAAAAACTTCCAATGGCTCCCTTACACGTAACTTCAATGAATACTCCATATGTATTTCTGTCTCAAGGCTTTTGTGGTCCTGGCATATAGAATTCTTTATTCCCAAATTAGCGTGTGTGTTTACCTTCACATTATATAGATTTCAGCTCAAATGTCACTTTTTGAGAGAAGACTTCATGGATCATCAACAGTTTATTGTGCTTTTAATTACATTTTGTTGATGAGTGCTAATGTTGAGCATTTTTTCACGTACTTTTTGGCCATTTGTATATGTTCTTTGGTAAAGTGTTCAATTTTTTCCCATTTTTATTGGTTAGATAATCTTATTATTGAGTTGTAGAACTTCTTTATATCATCCTGATACAAATCTTTGTCAGACACGTGTATTGCAAATATTTTCTCCAGCCTGTGCTTACCCTTTCTTTTTTTTTTTTTTAATGTATTTATTTATTTATGAGAAAGAGTCTTTCTCTGTTGCCCAGGCTGGAGTGCAGTGGCGTGATCTCAGCTCACTGCAACCTCTACCTCCTGGGTTCAAACGATTCTCCTGCCTCAACCTCCTGAGTAGCTGGGATTACAGGTACGCGCCACCACACTTGGCTTATTTTTGTATTTTTAGTAGAGATGGGGTTTCACCCTGTTGGCCAGGCTGGCCTCGAACTCCTGGCCTCAGGTGATCCTCCTACCTCAGCCTCCCAAAGTGCTGGGATTACAGGCATAAGCCACCATGCCCGGCCTCTTTCATTATTTAAATAATAATTTTTAAGGAGGAGAAGTATTTTATTTTGATGAAATCCAGTTAATCTTCTTTTATAGGTTAGATTATATATAGGGAATTTTTTCTGTATTAAAAAACACTTGCAGAAAATCATTCTTGCCAAAATCATGGTCAAGATTATAAAGATTTTTCTCTTCTAGAAGTTTTGTAATTTTATCCTTAACATTTATATTTATGTAAGGTAAATCTACGTAAAAGTAAATTTATGTTTATGGTGTAAGGTACGGGCAAAGATTTATTCTATTTTTGCTTACAAATGTCCAATTATTCCAGTCCAATTTCTGGAAAATCCTATCCTTTCTTTTTTTTCTTTTCTTTATGATTTATTTTTATTTTGAGATAAGCTCTCACTCTGTTGCCCAGGCTGGAGTGTAGTGGCTCTATCATGGCTCACTGCAGCCTCAACATCCTGGGTTCAAGGGATCCTGCTGTCTCAGTCTCCCAGGTAGCTGGGACTACAGGTATACACCACCACTCCTAGTTACCTTTTTTTTATTTTTTGTAGATACAGGGTCTTGCTATGTTGCCCAGGTGGTCTCAAACTCCTGGGCTCAAGTGATCCTCCCACACCTTGGTCTCCATTCCTTCTTACCACCGAATTATCTTAGCACCATTATCAAAAATCCATTTCCGTCTCAGCACTATCCAATACAACTTCCTGCAGTGGTGGGTATGTTCTGTATCTGTGCTGTCTAATACAGTGCCACTAGATGCTTGAAATGTGTTCACTTAAAGTGTAGCAGGAACTAAAGTTTTAATTTTATTTGCATTTAATAAATTTACATTTACATAGCCACATAAGGCTAGGAGCCACTATACTGAGCAGCACAGTTTTGGAATCTTTCTTCTATTGCATTGATTTCTATGATTTTATCAATACTAACCTGCTTTAATTACTCTAGTTTATAATAAATCTTCAAATCAGATAGTAAAATCCTCCAACTTTTTTTTTTTTATTCCCCAAATTGTTTTGCTTATTTTAGGTTATTTGCATAGCCACATAAATTTTAGAAGCAGCTCGTCAGTTGCTACAAAAACAGCCAGCTGAGATTATAATTGGGATTACATTGAATTTATACATAAATTCTGGAAGATTTGGCATTTTCATCCACGAACGTGATATGTCACTCCATGTATTTATCTCTTCTTTAATTTCCTTTGGCAGGATTTTGTAGTTTTGTATACAGTTCATTTAAAAAATTTGTAAGTATTTTTTATTTTTAAGCTTTGGAAATGGTATTATGTCGACTTGATTTTTGAAACGTTTATTGCTAGTATAAGAAATACAATTGATTTTTCTATTTGACCTTCTATCTTGTGATCTTGCTAAGTTCACTTATTGCCTATAGCAGCTTTTTCACTGATTGCTTAAGATTTTCTATATACATAACTATGTCTTCAGCAAAAAAGACAGTTTTCCTTCTTTTTTAATCTTCGTGCTTTTTACTTCTTTTTCTTGCCTTACGCTTGATCATAGGGGAAAAACATTCCATTTTTATATATGGTTATATATAATGAGAGCTGTGTGTTTTCATTTCTTTGTTTGCTTTGTTTTCGTACATCTCTTCTTTCGGTTGAGGAAGTTTTCTTGAATTCCTGGTTTGCTGAGAGCTTTTCATCATGAATAGTGGTTGAATTTTGTCAAGCACATTTTCTGTATCTATTGCGAGAATCATTTGACTTCTCTTAGTTTATTAGCCTTCCTGGTCAATTAATATAATAGACTGCAATGCTAAATTTTCTAATGTTAAACCAAGCTTGCATTATTGGAGTAAACTTCTTTTGGTGATTATATATATTTTATATATATATTGCATTTTGCAAATGTTTTATTGAGGGTTTTTACCTCTATTTTTATAAGACATATTAACCCATAATTTCCTTTTTTTGTGATATCTTTGCCTGGCTTGGTATCAGGGCAATGCCAACTTTATAAAATGAGTCAGCAAATGTTTCCACCATCAATATTACCTGAAGAAGTTTGCATATGATTAATAGTATTTCCTTCTTAAATGTTTGATAGAATTCCCCAGTGAAGCCGAGGGGACCTGAAAATTTCTAGTGGCAAGAATTTTTATTTCTTCTTTCTTTAAATAACTCCTTCAGTTAGTTTAGGGCAGTGGTTCTCAGCAGAGATAGTTTTGCTCCCACGACGACATTTGTTAATGGCTGGAGACATTTAGGTCACAAGCTGGGGAGCTGATAGTGGCATCCAGTGGGTAGAGACCACAGATCCTGCCAAGCATTCCACAATGCACAAAATATCCCCTCAACACACACACACATACCCCAAATGAAACGCATCAGAACCCCCTCTTAGGGGCCCTTCTGGGCCCCCACCAAGCATGGAAAGAAAGGAAAAATTCTGAGGCCTTTCAAGGGAGAGAGACCCTTGAGAAGGCTATTATCCATGTAGCCTTGTGGATAACAAATTAATATTGAAAACAACCATATGCCAATAAAATTGGCATGGACAAATAATTCTACACTAGGAATTCTCCACTTTGGCGCTGCTGACATTTGAGGCAGTGCTTTGTGTCACTGAACTGGACTCGGGTCTGCTTGCCTGGCATAGTCAAACCAAACACCAACACTTAGGTTTGCAGCAAGAAAAAGAAGGGTGTTTATTTGCAGGCACAATCTGATAAGAAGAAGACAGTAATAATTTAAAAATAGCCTCCCAAGCAAGTCAGTGTCACCAGGTGTTTTGGTTGCCTATAGAAATTAAAAGATGGGCCGGGCGCGGTGGCTCACGCCTGTAATCCCAGCACATTGGGAGACCGAGGCGGGCGGATCATGAGGTCAGGGTTTGACACCAGCCTGGCCAACATGGTGAAACTCCTACTAAAATACTAAAATTAGCCAGGTGCGGTGGCTCATGCCTGTAATCCCAGCTACTCAAGAAGCTGAGGCAGGATAATCGCTTGAACCTGGGAGGTGGAGGTTGCAGTGAGCCGAGATCACACCACTGCACTCCAGCCTGGGTGACAGAGCGAGACTCCATCTCAAAAAAAAAAAAAAAAGAAAAGTAAAAAGAAATGAAAAGATAACCTCATAACCTATGTTCTTGAGTTGTTTTTCGGAAACATGGACCCCCACCAGATGAAAAATGCTGGCTGCTGTCATGCACGTCTCAGATGAGCGGGAATAGACTGAACCCTTGACAGCTGTTCTTGTTCTCAATGTCTTCCTGAGGGGCCTGGAGTCACGCCCACAGGCCAAATCTTCACATTTGCAGCCCATTGCAAATCAAACAATGGCTGACCCTTCAAGCCGCTGCTTCACCATATCCCGCCTTTCCAGGCCAAACTACTGTACGACCCCCAGGTACTACTGACTTACAATTTTGCCTGTAACCTCTGCTTTCCTGGAATGTACCCAGTCTTTAAAAACCCTTCCTTGTAAGCCATCGGGGAGGTCAGGTCTTAGGCCTTGGCCGCCTGTCCTCCCTGCTTGGTGCTCTGAAAATAAACGCCCTCCTTTCTCTTGCTGCAAACCTCATTGTCAGTGTTTGGCTTTACTGTGCCGGGCAAGTGGACCCAAGTTCAATTCGGTAAAGCAAAGTATTGCCTCAAATGTCGGTAGTGCCAAAGCAGAGAATCCCTAGTTTAGAACTGTCAACATCAAGTTTACTAGCATGTAGTTATAATATTTATTATCCATTTTGTAATATTTGTAGTAATATCTTCTCTTTGATCCTTCACGATATTGGTAATTCTTTCTTCCTTTCCTCCCTCTCCTCCCTCCCTTCTTCCTTCTTCCTCCCTCCCTCCCTCCTCCCTTTCTTCCTCCCTCCCTCCCTCCCTCCCTTTCCTTCCTCCCTCCCTCCCTCCCTTTCTTCCTCCTCCCTCCCTCCCTCCCTTCTCCCTCCCTTTCTCCTCCTCCCTCCCTCCCTCCCTTTCTCCCTCCTTTCTCCCTCCCTCCCTCCCTTTCCCTCCCTCCCTCCCTCCCTCCCTCCCTTTCTCCCTCCCTCCCTCCCTCCCTCCCTTTCTCCCTCCCTCCTCCCCCCTCCCTTTCTCCCTCCCTCCCTCCCTCCCTTTCTTCCTCCCTCCCTCCCTCCCTTTCTTCTTCCTCCCTCCCTCCCTCCCTCCCTCCCTCCTTTCTTCCTCCCTCCTCCTCCCTCCCTTTCTTCCTCCCTCCCTCCCTCCCTTTCTTCCTCCCTCCCTCCCTCCCTTTCTTCCTCCCTCCCTCCCTTTCTTCCTCCCTCCCTCCCTCCCTTTCTTCCTCCCTCCCTCCCTCCCTTTCTTCCTCCCTCCCTTTCTTCCTCCCTCCCTCCCTCCCTTTCTTCTCCCTCCCCCCTCCCTTTCTTCCTCCCTCCTCCCCCCTCCCTCCCTCCCTCCCTTTCTTCTTCCCCCTCCCTCCCTCCCTCCCTTTCTTCCTCTCCTCCCTCCCTCCCTCCCTCCCTCCCTCCTTTCTTCCTCCCTCCCTCCCTCCCTCCCTTTCTTCCTCCCTCCCTCCCTCCCTCCCTCTCTCCCTCCCTCTCTCCCTCCCTCCCTTTCTTCCTCCCTCCCTCCCTCCCTTTCTTCCTCCCTCCCTCCCTCCCTTTCTCCTCTCCCTCCCTCCCTTCCTTTTTTTTCCTTCCTTCTTTCTTTCCTTCCTTCTTTCCCAGTCTAACCGAAAGTTTACAATTTTACTAATTTTTACAAAGAACCACCGAGCTCTTGGGCTTTATTGATTTTCTTTTGAGTTCATGGAGTTTCTGTATTGTTTTATTTCACTGGGTTCATTGATTTTTCTATTGCATTTTGGTTTTTTCATCGATTTTTCCTCTTTGTCATTTCCTTTTTCTACTTATTTCAGGTTTAATTTGCTCTTTTTCTCCAAACTTCATAAATTGGAAGCATAGAAATTGACGTGGGATTTTTTTTTTAAGGTGGAAGCTCAGATATGGTTGGGACCCATATTCTTTTCTGATGTAAGCATATAAAGTTATATATTTTATTTAAGTACATCTTTAGCTGCATCTGCAAATGTTATGTTGTTTTCATTTAGGTCAATATTTTTTAACTTTCCTTGTCCCCTGCACAAGTTTTCAGTAATGTATAACTAAATTTCTAAATATTTTGGTATATTCTTAATATTTTTTTGATTTGACATCTAATTTTTTGTCAGATAACATACCCTGTTTGATATCAGCCCTGTTCTATTTATTGGGACTTGTTCTGTGGTTACTTAAAAGGAATATGTATTCTGCTGTTTTGGGTAGTATGTTCTACAAACGTTGATAAGGTCAAGTTGATTGATAACAGTAGGCAAATCTTTTGTATCTTTACTTTTCCTCTACTTAAAAAAAATATTTCGTGAGAGAGTTGTTGAAATCTCCAACCTAATTGAGGATTTGTCTATTTCTCCTTTTCATCGTGTCAGTTTCTATTTTTGTGTTTTGAGAAAGTTTTAGTATGTGTTTGAGAATGTGTTTTGAGAATGTCTTAGTAGGTCTGTACACATTTAGGATTGTTATATCTTATTGATGAATGGATCCCTCTACCAGTGAAGTCTCTCCAGTTACTCTTTTGGTTGCTGGAGCGTTCACATTGTTCTGCAGTTCTCCTGCTAGCTTTCAGCAATGGCTTTGCTGCTCCCAGTCTTTGAATGACTACTGCCTTTGCATTCATTGATGGCTCACCATGTCTTGTGTTGAGGTGCACAAGTACTCACCATTGTGTTACAGCTGCCTGCAGTATTCAGTAAAGTCACATGTGGCACAGGTTTGAAGCCTAGGAGTAACAGGCTGCACCATATAGCCTAGGTGTGTGGTAGGCTGTACCATCCAGTTTTGTGTCGGTACCCTCCCTGATGTTCACACAGTGAGAAAATTGCCTCACAATGCATTTCTCCGAATATATTCCCATCAGTAAGCAACACGTGACTGCATTCATTTGGGATCATATAGGTCGTAATGTTGAGATTTTGTAGAAAATATAGAAGAGGCCCAAAAACCCTACTAAATCGACAACAGACTTACCCACATCATTATTGTCAAGAGTGAACAGGAAATACTGAAGCTCATAAAGTCCTAATGGAGCTAGAAATAGTCTTCCTAAGCTTGTCGAAGCTCCTCTTGCAGTGAACACCATTGCTGGGACAGTGCTTGTACTTTTGTCTCTGGTAAAGAGACATTAGCTAATATTAAAGTAAACATTAAGTCAATTCAAATTAACCCTGCTCTGCTCCGTTTTAGGTTTTTTGTTTTTTTTTTTCTTTTGGTGTCAACTCTAACATTTGTTTTCCACTTTAATTTCCGTCATCAAAGCCCATAAAGAAGTGATGAATTATTTACGTTTTGCATAAACATGAAGGACCATCAATTCCTACTGGTGAATTGAATTAAGGTTTAGTTATGCTTCACATTTTCCTGTGGTTGAGAAACAGGATGTATCATGACAGGAAGCATTTCCAAACAGCCAAAAAATATAGTTTAAAGCATTGCAATTTTTAAATACCTGAAAATCTTGAATGTTATCATTACCTACTCCTTTAAAACATTATCAATTACCCAACCAATATATTAATAAATTCATATTATAATAAAATAAAGCATTAAATATAAGCCTAAAGTTTTCTTTGACCATGAAGTCTAGTTTTTGTCTTCTTCTCAATGCCCTAGAGATAACTGCTGTCAGAAGTTTGATGTCTGTCCTTCCAGATACTTTGCTATGCTTATGAAAATATGTATGATTGAGTAGGCCTTAAAATATATTATCCTGCTTCCTGTATTGCTCTGAAACTTGCTTTATGATTCAACAGTATTTCTTTCTCTTATTTCTTTTTAAAATAACAAGTTCATTTTGTCATTTTCAGTCTTCACAACAGAACACAAACAAAATAAACTAATCTATACGTGGATAGTTTTACCGTTCTAAATTTTGGTTCAACAGAATGCCACTGGGTTAAACCAATCCAGTGCAATTGCAAAAAAAGGTGGACAGACAAGGCAAGAAAAATAAAAGCAGAGAGCCCAAGCCCAAGATGGAGCGAAACTCCATCTCAAAAAAAAAAAAAAATAATAATAATAATGTTATGGAACCACCATGGTACAAGTGGTCCATCATTGATGAAATGTCAGTGTCATTTCATCAATGACTAGCCTATGACTTCTAAGAGGTTGGGACCGTATCTTCTAACTGCTGGTGATGACTGAATGCCAGTGTGCAAGAATACAGAGCTCCCTGTGACACAAGTATTGGTGTAGAACATGGTGCAGGAGAGACTGTGGCCTTTGTCCCAGGAGGGCATATGGAGTAGCCTCTGGGTGGCCTCCATTATTCAGCAGAGAAAACACCTCGATGGATTAGAGACACATATGCAGGAAAAAAGTGCTGGTGTAAACAAGCACACCAGTCAATAGAGGGAAAATGTAGAATTTCATGCTCTTAAACTGGCTTCTGCTTCATAGGCAAGTTCTTGACTGGCTTCTTCATTAGAGAGAAGTATGGCCATTGTGAGGAACTCGCCTGCCTGCCAGAGCCACTAATTTGTAAGCGCCTGTCAGGTGACACCTGCTGCCTGCTCAAGACCCAACTGTTCTCAGTGAATACATAGGGCCATGTGATAAGACAATTCCCCTGTGTTGTATCTTTTAAGAAAATTATAAAATAAATAGAAACTTTATGGTCTGCAACTATTTAAAGAGGTAAGAAATAGCTTAATTCTCAACTAAATTATACATTTCCTGACTCAACAAACCCAGCTTCTATACCATAAGGCATATCCTTGTCCAGATTGAGAGTGCTGACTCTTCTCATTGTTGCGAGCAATGAGGCAAAGCCTTATACTATTTCTTGAGCCCCTAGAAACCTATCTTTACAGCATTTTCCATTTCTAACTCTGTGCAAACCATGAGAATTTCTTTATACAGATATATATTATTTTTTTGACTCTTCTTCTGTAGATAGTCAGTTGGGAATATTGTCCTGTTGCTTTTCTTTTCAGGAGCACCTAAAGCAATTTAACCAGTAGGAACAAAACGAAAATGAGAGCTTTTGAAAACAAACTACCAATGCCTGTCCTGATTTGTCTATACTCATATTCTTTTGTTGTGTCTTATTCTACATTTTGTTACTCCTGATAATGGTGTAATTTATGATTGCTCACTATTAAAAAATTAATGAATGATTTGTTTAAAAATTCCTTTGCAGGCCAGGTGCGGTGATTCACACCTATAATCCCAGCACTATGGGGGGCCACAGCAGGCAGGTCACTTGAGCCCAGGAGTTCTAGACCAGTCTGGCCAACATGGTAAAGCCCCGTCTTCACTAAAAATACAAAAATTAGCTGGGCATGGTGGGGTGCACCTGTAAATCCCAGCTACTCAGGAGACTGAGGCAGGAGAATCACTTGAACCTGGGAGGTGGAGGTTGCAGTGAGCCAAGATTGCACCACTGTACTCCAGGCAGGGCAACAGAGCGACATCTCAAAAAAATGGTAAAAATGAAAATAAAAATTCCTTTACTTGCAGATACAGCATTTGCTTTCTTACCATAGAACATTCTTAACAGTGGAGGGGAATGAGAGAATGCATTCAGGATTGGAATTGGCATACTCTTGTATTACTACAGCTTTAATTATTTTTGTAATAATCTAAAACTTACAAAAAAGTAGCAAGCATAGTACAAATTACTTTTGCCCTTGAGCCATCTGAGAGTAAGTTATCAGCATGATGCCCATCACTGCTGTAGTGTGTATTTCTTACAAATAAGAGCATTCTTTTATATAGCCACAATACAACCATCAGTATCAGGAAATTAACAGACCCCATTCAAGATCTGCCACTTGTGCCAATAGCAAAAAGATGATTCAACTTCTCCCGCCTCAGTCCTCATTCTGAAATTCAAAGATCCTTGGATCCTTTTAGTGCTGAATAGTATTTAGAAGCCAAGCATTGTTATCTAGTGGTGCTTATTGCTTTTGGGTGTTGCAGCTCTCAGGCCCTCTCAGAAGAGAGGGCTAGGATAGGTTCGTACCTGCACACACACATTTACATCTTTATTTCTGTATTTAACTATTTGTATACAGAAATTTGTGAGTTCCCGTCAGTACCTCCAATGTCAACCTAGTACTACAGAATTCATTCTTGTTTTCTGCCTTTCCATATTTATTTTCTCTTGTTTTCTCCCTTTCCATATTTGTAACTCCCTTCTCTAACAGCGAGAAACCTGGCTCCCATTATCCTTAACAGACTTATTTGTTTTTGTTTGTTTGTTTTTGAGAAAAAGTCTCCCTCTGTCACCAAGGCTGGAGTGCAGTGATATGATCACTGCTTACTGCAAGCTCCACCTCCTGGACTCAACTGGTCCTCCTGCCTCAGCTTCCTGAGTAGCTGGGACTATAGGCACATGCCATCGTGTCCAGCTAATTTTTGTATTTTTAATAGAGATGGGGTTTCACCATGTTAGCCAGGCTAGTCTCAAACTTGTGGGCTCAATCGATCTGCCTGTCTCATCCCCCTCTGTACCAAAGTGCTGGGATTATAGGTGTGAACCACCACACTTGACCAACATACTTATTTGATCAATTCCCCATATGTGATCCATTGACTATAACAGCACCCCTTCTCCCAGGCTGATGCCTCCTCACCCTGCTTATGCTCTTGTACATTGTGCTATGCCACTTTCTGCTTTCTTCATCCCATTTGTCCACTAATACCCCATATGGGATTCTCCTCCTTATGAGTGCCCTTCTGTTGCTAAAATTTTGAAAGTGGCTTCCTGGGACATTCTTGTGCTCTGGATCCTTCAAGCCACTCCCTGGGCTTTACAGTGATCTTTAAGCTCATTGGTTTGATATAGGGGAGACTAGGCAAATAGTAGCAGCAATTGATTCAGCAGAAGTTGTGTCAAGTTTAAAGCATGCCTCTTCATGGAAGGGGGAAATAGGCTATGACCAATAATTCTCTATTTCTGCTGCTCGTTGCAACTAAGGGCCTTGCACTTACTTGTTCTTAGGAATAAACATTGCTGGTAGCTCACCCTGTGGCCTCCTGCACGGCTATCCTGATGCACTGTCAAATCCAAGATGAACCATACAGGATGACTGGGGAAGGTGGCAAGGACAGACCCATTGTAAGTCACAGTATACCAAGGACAGGTAAGGGATTGTGGCAAGGAGAAAGGTTGATGTGACCGCTTTGGTAACATCAGCTGGACTGAACACAGTTCTTTATTCATAATTGGTATTTTTTTTCCTTTTTTAAATTATACTTTAAGTTCTGGGGTACATGTGCCGAACGTGTAGTTTTGTTACATAAGTATCACATGCCATGGTGGTTTGCTGCACCCATCAACCCGTCATCTATATTAGGTATTTCTTCTAATGCTATCCCTCCCCTCTCCCCCCACTCCCTGACAGGCCCCAGTGTGTGATGTTCCCCTCCCTGAGTCCATGTGTTCTCACTGTTCAACTCCCACTTAGGAGTGAGAACATGCGATGTTTGGTTTTCTGTTCTTGTGATAGTTTGCTGAGAATGATGGTTTCCAGCTTTCTCTATGTTCCTCTAAAGGACATGAACTCATCCTTTTTTATGGCTGCATGGTATTCCATGGTGTATATGTGCCACATTTTCTTTATCCAGTCTATCATTGATGGACATCTGGGTTGGTCCCAAGTCTTTGCTATTGTGAATAGTGCCACAATAAACATATGTGTGCATGTGTCTTTAAAGTAGAATGATTTATAATCCTTTGAGTATATACCCAGTAGTGGGATTGCTGGGTCAAATGGTATTTCTAGTTCTAGATCTTCAATTGGTATTTTTAAAAGATGGCTGGGCTCGGTGGCTCAAGCCTATAATCCCAGAAATTTGGGAGACCAAGGTGGGTGAATCAGGAGTTCAAAACCAGCCTGGCTAACATGGTGAAACCTCGTCTATACTAAAAATACAAAAATTAGCTAGGTGTGGTGGCATGTGCCTATAACCCCAGCTGCTCAGGAGGCTGAGGCAGGAGAATCACTTGAACCCAGGAGGCAGAGGTTGCAGTGAGCCAAGATCACGCCACTGCACTCCAGCCTGGGTGACAGAGACCCTGCCTCAAAAAAAAAAAAAAAAAAAAAAAAAAAAAGATTCTGAACACACTTTCAATTGCTTTTATTGGTTTTAGTTTATGGTCTCTCCTATTTCCAAAAACACAAATAGAGTGTTGCCTTTTGAGGTAAAGTTTCTAGAGATTCCTGAACCCGATGGAGGAAAGTTTCTTGCTAAAAACCCAGGATGTTGGTGAGAGCAATCAATTTATGCTCCTTTCTTCAGGGTAACAGCTTTATAGCATTTAGCTTCAGGTCCTGCCATAGCAATGTTCACATTTTGATTTGCATTTCCCAGCATGTTTCCCCTGTGACATGTCATCACAGTGTTTAGAGACAACTTATGAAAAAATCTCTCATAGCACTTCCTGGGTGAAGGCATGGTTGACCTGGAAGGTATTGTTTAGAGCATGGAGAGCACAATGCTTCCTCTGCTGTTTCTCATGGTAGATTTCTGGGGACACTGACTGGAGAAATTCTACTCAATTCATGGCATACAATTCATGCTCTTCTTTCAGCTTGCCAGAGAGTTCTACAAGCCCCCCTACCCCAAGTCTTTCCAAAATTGGTAAATCCCACCTCTTTCCCAAGGATCCATGATATAAGCCTTGCCACTTAGAAAGGAGGTTGGAATCAAACAACCTCTTTCAACTGCAAAAGAGACAATAAACATTTTTACAGTTATTTTGCCTCCATAGCAAAATGCTGGCATCAAAATCGTACAAAACTCAAGGCATTTTCCCGTTTTCTTCATCCTTTCCTCTGATCCTCTCCAGAGAGATGTGATTTTCACGTTGTTTTTATTCTTCTCTAATACCTACTGGGCTTTACGATAAGAATGTCAGGTGCAGGCCGGGCGTGGTGGCTCAAGCCTATAAGTCCAGCACTTTGGGAGGCTGAGACGGGCGGATCACGAGGTCAGGAGATCGAGAACATCCTGGCTAACTCGGTGAAACCCCGTCTCTACTAAAAAATACACACACACAAAAAAACTAGCCGGGTGAGGTGGCAGCACCTGTAGTCCCAGCTACTCGGGAGGCTGAGGCAGGAGAATGGTGTAAACCCGGGAGGCGGAGCTTGCAGTGAGCTGAGATCCGGCCACTGCACTCCAGCCTGGGCGACACAGCAAGACTCCGTCTCAAAAAAAAAAAAAAAAAAAAAAAGAATGTCAGGTGGAATTGTTCACATGGTTCACACTGCTCTTTTCACTCTATTTCTTGTGCTTCGTTATGCCTTGGCCCCAGATGACAAAGCCAAGGTGACAGATGAAATATGGGACTAGAGTATTCTGATGAGGCTGCCAGCAAGAGCCCAGAGGCCTTGCAGAAATCTCCAGAGCTAACTCTTCACCCTCTTGCATGCTGTAGGACACAGCAAGCCCAGGATAAAGTAGCTGAGGCTCCCTTCCAAGGTAGTCTCTCTGCACGTCCCTGCCACTAGCCTCTACCTTAAACTTGGAGGACAAGTTGCTGACTTCTTAGGAAGATAAATCCTGCAGATGCCAAACACCAGACTTCCATGTTATTCAAGAGAATAGGCAACATAATTTAAAATGATTCCCTTTGATTTCATGTCATCAATGTATGGGCAACATCATTTATGTCTTGCAAGCTGGAGACGTCCTTGAGGCTGTCATGGTACATAGCTCCCTTGACCTACACTAATGGACCAGACTCCTCAGCTTTCTTTGTTCTTACATTTGCTCTTAATTTCCTGGCTCATTCTTCACTGTCAGGAAGTTAGATAACATATCTGCTGTTAGTCCACTGTTTTTTAACATCCACATTCTCTTCTAATCTGCTTTGGGCAAATAACCCGAATAGAACTAGATTTTAGATGGAAATAAAAATATGAACTTGGAAAACACATTTTTAGTTAATAGACTTTAGTACATGAAATTGGACTGTCATTCCACCTGCCTGTAAGCTTTTAACATTTACCTTTATGCTAAGCTGCATATGAGAAGAGGTTATTTGAGGCCTGATCTCCAGATAGTATGCTGGATTGCTATTGTATATTAGAATTTTATTAACTTGATTTTACAGCAAAGTTACTGTCAATCAACACACACACTCACACACACACACACACACACACACACACATACACACTTATACTCCTTGAGTCATAGTTCAATTTGAGGCCTGATCTCCAGATAGCATGCTGGATTGCTATTGTATGTTAGAATTTGATTAACTTGATTTTACAGAAAAGTTATTGTCAATCAACACACACACACTCTTATACTCTTTGAGTCATAGTTCGATTACAAAGCACACACTTAAACTTGTAGAATCCACTCTAGTTATTTGAAAGTGAAAGGAATGCACTATAAACTAATAGAAGGGTTATAATATCATTGAAAGTACAGCAGAAGCAGGCTTCAGGCTGAGCTCCCAGCAACAACTCACTGCTTCTAGAACTATTCTGCTTGTACTACAAACAGGAAAGAAGAAAATGAATTTTCATGAAGAAAAATAACAATGAAATGAGCACATAAAATCTGAGTAGCACCTTCTTTCAGCAAAGGCAGCATTTGTACAGCAGTGTGCATAGCAGCAGAGGTAGCTGCGGAGGGTGCAGAGGAAGCTGTCTACACCTGTGGGGAGGAGTATATATGTATTATCATTGAAATGATCTAGAATTGCTGGAACATGTGGTGATCATAAAAGACACGCCTAATTTTAGCAGGCTTTGTGATTGTTTTTAAATTCTGTATAGAAAATGCACCCCCTTTTGTAGATCTCCAAGACAGATGGTTCTCACTGCCTAATTTAAGCAGTCGCTGCTATGTGATATAGGTAACTCTTAGGGTAACTTCCTATTATTTTACAGCTTGGCTACAGGATGATGATTATTTAATGCAGGGTTCCTTTATGAAATGTGTTTTTTTGACCACTTCACTGAACATACACAAGCACTTCATAAACATCATCTTTATAAACATTAGGGAACAAAGAGATGAATAAATGGGCTGGTTCATTACATCTATGTGCTCATTCAAGTGTAATACAAGCAACTGTGTTAAATTTGTTTTCCAACCAATGCATACATTTGTCTTTGGAGAACAACACAATAGATAATTTGGTATTCCCCAGGGTACCTTTAGACCTTGTTACTGCATTTTGAGACTAAAACAGTTTAAACTAGTTACACAGCTTTGTCATCTTGTCCTCTCTTTCATTTCTTGACTCTGCAAACTATCTGAAACTGACTTTGACGAATGCCTCAAGTCATGTCTAATGTTCTTGTTCGATTGTGTTTTATATGTTGTTCCTGGCCAAGACCTGATTTTTTTGCGTTGCAAATATTCTTGTAATTATCTTTAACATTCCCCATGGTTGATTTGAAAATATCTTCACAATCTCTTCATGCAGCAATGGCTCAGCATGTTTTATAATATAGAGGAGAGCTAGTGAAATGAGAATGAACACTGCATTTCCTGGTCATGCCAAAGTAGCAAACTTCCCAGTCATTTCTTCCCAATAAAAATGATTTACTTATTGGGCTTTTCACCTTCCTTTCTTATTTACTACATCAGTTTTTGTTGAGTGATAAACCACCCCCAAAAGGTTTAGAACCAAATCATTGATTTAATTCACAGTTCTGTAGGTAGGTCAGCAAGTTGAGCTGGATTCAGCTGGGTGGCTCTTCTGTTATGGGCTACGCTGATCTACTTGGGGGAGGCTCATGTGTCCTAGTCAGTTGCTTTGGGCTGTCTGACCATCAGTCAGGAACCCTCAGTCCTTCACATGGTCTTTCATTCTCTAGCAGGCTAGCTTCAACTGTCTTAGAAGGTGGCAGTGTTCTGGGAGCAGCAAACTTTCAATTCTTGACTAGCATCATATTTTACAAATAAGAGGGTCCTCCTAGCTTTAAGGGATGAAAGAATACTCTAGCTCTTGATGGGAAGAGCTTTGCAAAGTTATGTTGCAGAGTTGTGGATACAAGGAAGGAAATTTGTAGTCATTCTTGGAGTCTTCTACACTCATATACATTCACGTCTAAACATATATATACACAGCTGGGTGCAGTGGCTCACGCCTGTAATCCCAGCACTTTGGGAGGGCAAGGTGGGTGGATCACAAGTTCAGGAGTTTGAGACTAGCCTGGCCAACATGGTGAAACCCTATCTCTACTAAAAATACAAAAATTAGCTGGGCATGGTGGTGCATGCCTGTAGTCCCAGCTACTTGGGAGGCTGAGGCAGGAGAGTTGCTTGAATCAAGGAGGTGGAGGTTGCAGTGAGTCAAGATTGCACTCCAGCCTGGATGACAGAGCAAGATTCCATCTCAAAAACAAAAAACAAACAAAAAACAAAACAAAACAAAAAACCATATACATACCAAATTTGAAGTAGGTCATTATGGAAAAAGTGGAATTCTAATGACATATATTAAATATGGGTGCATCAAAAAATTTTAGGCAATTACAAAACTGTTTCGTAAATCTTCAATTAAAATTGACACTGAAGTAAGGTATTCTATGTGATCCACAGATTTTGGCTACCACTTGGCCCATTGCTGTGTAATCCTGGAATGCATGTACTTGAGAAATGAGTCATCAGAGGTAGGAAACAAATGTTGTGATCACATGTAACTTCCACTAACTGTGTCAGGGAACAGAATGTTGGGAAAGAAGGGAAGTATCAGATAATATTGACTGAAGAGATCACTCTTGAACTGAGATTTAATGACAGGTAGGTAGAAGGAAATGGTATGAAAGAGAAGAATAATAGCTCCCTAAGGCTAGAGAAATGTACAAATACAGGAAACTGGATTATCTCTTTAACATGGAGGGCACAGGGTCACTCATACAGTATGAGACAAATCCATATAATACATCTTTGTTATCTGTCACTTTGCAAATCTTGAGACTGGGATTTCAGATATCTCCCTAAAATAAATTTAGAATATTAAACCAAAATAGAATACAAATAGACAACCAGATGATGCATTTCCTAGCAGCTTTCTAAAGGCTTATAATGTATTGGTTATGTTGATTGGAGATAAATAATAAACATAAATAAATACAATGGGGTGGGATACAGTGGCTCACATCTGTAATCCCAGCGCTTTGGGAGGCCAAGGAGGAACAATTACATGAGGCCAGGAGTTTGAGACCAGCCTGGGAAACGTAGTGAGACCCTGTCACTACAAAAGATACAAAAATTAGGTGGGAATGGTGGCATAGGCCTATTGTGAGCTTTTCAGGAGGCTGAGGTGGGAAGATGGCTTGAGCCCTGGAGTTTGAGGCTGCGGTAAACCATGATCACTCCACTGCACTCCAGCCTGGGCAATAGAGTGAGACTCTGTCTCAAAAATTTAAAAAGTAGGCCGGGCGCGGTGGCTCAAGCCTGTAATCCCAGCACTTTGGGAGGCCGAGACGGGAGGATCATGAGGTCAGGAGATCGAGACCATCTTGGCTAACACGGTGAAACCCCGTCTCTACTAAAAAATACAAAAAAATTAGCCGGGCGAGGTGGCGGGTGCCTGTAGTCCCAGCTCCTCGGGAGGCTGAGGCAGGAGAATGGCGTGAACCCGGGAGGCGGAGCTTGCAGTGAGCTGAGATCTGGCCACAGCACTCCAGCCTGGGCGGCAGAGCGAGACTCCGTCTCAAAAAAAAAAAAAAAAATTTAAAAAGTAAACAAAATAAATACAATGGGAGGAAAAGATGGAATTTTGCCAAGAAATGCTAAAAGTAGAAGCCTCTTCAGAAAGTTTTATTGAGCAGCCAAGCCTAAAAGTGTGATGGATGAATAAGGACGTCTGTTCACTCCGCCTGAAAGCCTGCCTGAATGTCTGTAAGAGTGAACCATCGCCTGACACACCTTAGGTACAGGCACTTCCTCCTGTGTCTCATAGTGGCTTCTGGAAATAAAGAACAGGGAGACAGAAAAATCAGTACTATTGACTAGTTTGTCGGGAGATTCCACTGATGGATTCGCATGACCTCTGCCACTCACACTGCTGTTGGTGCTAGTAAATATATATATATATGTATATGTATATATCTTTTAAGGTTGGATGCTGTCGACTTCCTTCCCTCTAACAAGGAAAAAACACACATTCTAAACACCAAAAAAGCTTCAGTCCTTTCCCTAAGTAAATGGATTACAAACTACTCAGAAAGTGCAAAGTGTTGTTTTTAGTGGTTAAGGTGGTGAAAAGTTGCTGTTATTGACAACCAGCTAATAATTTAGCTATCAGCCCTGCCCTGAACATGAGCCTGGAACTTCTTGGCCTAGACCTGGGAGGCATCCTTCATCCCACCCTCCCTGGTTTTCATTTTTCCTGGTACCCAAGTTCTTTTTTTATTTTTATTTTTATTTTTTTGAGATGGGGTCTTGCTCTGTTGCCCAGGCTGGAGTGCAGTGGTGTGATCTCAGCTTACTGCAACCTCTGCTTCCCAGGTTCAAGCAATTCTCCTGCCTCAGCCTCCGGAGTAGCTAGGATTACAGGTACCTGCTACCAGGCTGGGCTAATTTTTGTACTTTTAGTAGAGATGGAGTATCACCATATTGGTCAGGCTGGTCTCAAACTCCCAACCTCAGGTGATCCACCTGCCTTGGCCTCCCAAAATGTTGGGATTACAGGTGTGAGCCACTGTGCCTGGCCCAAGCCTTTTTACTCCCATCCGCATCAAGGGCTTTCCCCAGCATCCTTTTAGTAGAAGACTTCAGGTCTCCAGTGTAAGATGTGAGTCAGAGCTCTTCTCTCTCCATCCTCTGGTGCTTAGATGGGTGAAAGGGAAGTGTCTAAAGGCAAAATCAGAAAGGACAACGGTATCCAAGTGGTCTCTGGGTCTTTTTCAATTGGACCATCTTTTATTTCATTTATTTGTTCATCCTTGTTTTTTTAGTATAGGATTATATATCTTATCCTGTGATGAAATAATATTATAACCTATCTTGCACATTTTTTTGAGGAGGAAATGGGTTAATCCATGTGAAAGCATTTGGAACAGTGCCTGGCATATTGCAAGTACTCAACAAGCATCAGCCATATTCATTGTCAGTTCTCTGCTTGGCACTCTAAGGACTGGGGCTGGAATAGTAGCCTCTGCTGGGGGCTGCACATCTGCCAGGAACCCCTGCCACCTTCAGTGGCACTGGTGTCCCTCATGTGGCTGCCATGATGTCTAGGAGATTCCCAAACTGCATAGTGTTTGGGTGAAGTTGGTGAACATGACTTTTCCTCTCTTTTGTGTTCGAATCTATTAGGATTATACCAAAGCAATACCACTTTATACCCCCGTGCCTTACAAAGCTGTAAATGAAATGAAATCTTGAATGGAAATTGCTCTTTTAGTTTTTACCCACAGCTTTCATACTACCCTTAGGCTGCAGGCAGGGGTAGTGCAGACATCATGTATTGAGTCAAGCTCACAGTGAGGGTATCATGGTACAGAAAGATCTAAGGGACAGACATGTATTGTTTTAAGTCATTCAGCAAAATATATTGAGTGCCTTCTATGTGTCAGGTCATGTATTAGGAGCTGAGTTGCATCGGTGATTGGAGAGGAAGGAATTCAACATCTGGCTGGGGCTCATCTACTCCCTTTACTGGAAGAACACCTCCAAGGGAGAGAAAAGCAGATGATCCTTATGATTTCCTTGTCAGCTAAACATCTGAGAGAATGGACTAATGATACTTGCTAGGAAGAAAATATTTTAACTATTGGATAACCTTAGCCAGATGTCCCTAGCCAATGAATTACTTAGAGTATATAAATCCAGAACCTATGACAACCTGAAGGATGTCTCTCATGTCCTGTTCCTCTCTGGGGTATAACTTAAAAGTGCTGCCTACAAGCTGCGCACAAGACAGGTGGATAACGAGGTCAGGAGTTCGAGACCAACCTGGCCAACACGGTGAAACCCTGTCTCTACTAAAAATACAAAAATTAGCCAGATGTGGTGGTAGGTGCCTGTAATCCCAGCTACTCAGGAGGCTGAGGTGAAAGAATCACTTGAAACTGGAAGGCAGAGGTTGCAGTGAGCCAAGATTGGGTCATTGCACTCCAGCCTGGGCAACAAGAATGAAACTCTGTCTCAAACAAACAACAACAACAACAAAGTGCTGCCTGCTGTGGTTGGAGCCCTGCAAAACTTCACTGGGCAACTTTGTGTATTATTCTGAGCAATAGATCATGTGTCCGGTTCTGGGCCAGGGAAGTCACGTGGGTGTTCCTGATCTCTCTTGCTTTATGCTGCATGGTTGACTGTACCTTTGAAATACTTAGCAAATCTTGATACTGAAAAAGTTCTGATCCACTTGAGTCTAAACTGGCAATCTAACCCAGTGTGTAATCTTGTGCCTTGTGTGACCACAACGGACAAAAATTCTTGTCTTTGATGTAGCTTCCTTTCATCCTGAGGAAGTCTTCTTTCTTCTGTTGACTCAGGCTTTGTTATTGAGTCAATCTCTAGCACATTATAGCGTGGTGGTTAGGAGCAAAACTTTGATGCCAAAGCGCTGGGATTCCATACTAGCCAATACTGGATGGGCCCCAACCATCAGCTGTGTGACTTCGTGGAACTTGCTTAACCTATCTGAACCTCAGTTTCTCCATCTATAAAATGGGAATGATAATGGTGCCCATCTCATGGAGTCACCATGAGCTGGATTCACACAGAGAATGTCCTAGGAATAGTGCTGGCACATAGTGAAGACTATGTCAGTTTTAGCTAGTATTATTCCTTGAAGATTTCTTTTCTAGGCATCTGAGAAGTCTTAGCGTGGACTGACTCTGGCTGGCTTCCCTAGCAGTTTATTATACATGTCTAGACATCATTCATGGGCATAAATGTGAATCAACACCTTATATAGATCACTTGTCACCTTTGCGTACACATCACAAACTGAATTTACTTTAAACTGAAATCACTTATTAAAACCATTTTTACAACATCAGTTTGAGATTTGATGGGTTATTTTTATTTATCGTGATTCTTCCCTAACTCAAACACTAAAACTTCATTTCTGGGGTAGCTTGTAGTGCAAAAATATGTTTACATTGAGAATGATTACACAACCTATTCACATGTATTAAATAATATTACTTAATTTGCTGTAAACTGAATCTTCCCTGTGGACACAGTGATAGAAAAAATTATATTGTTAATTATCTCCAAAGTTCAAATTCCCTACAGTAACCTCTGGTAGAATAATTTGAATGTGGCCTCAGGTGTTGATTTTTGAAATGCAAATACAGCTCAATTAGGCGCAGCAGCTGTGGCTACAGCATTGCCGCCTACACTCTAGGTTTAATAAGAATTGATTTGTCAGTGTGTGTATTTTCATAGCGTTGCTCAGTATTCCGGCCTCCATATTCTATCTCTTCATAACTTTCTGAATCAAGGGAGTCTCACACAGAGCCCATTGTTGGTTGTGCGTGTGGGTGTGTTTTGCATTTAAAAAATAATTTTCTTTAAAGGAGTGAATATGTCTTCTACAATTTAATCTCTCTAGGCATCTAATATATGATCTGACACCTAATAGATACTCATCTAATATTTGTTAAAAAATTTCTAGTAACAGTATGTAACAATATGATCAGAATAGAGATAATAGCTTTTTTGTAGATAAATACAGAGTAATTTTCCAAAAGCTATTATAGGTACACTGTGGCCAAATTCTCTAACCTTCCAGAGGTTTGTATTTCTAGTTGTTGGATGTTTACTGATGAAGTCATGGAGCCTGTAATTTGAAATGCAAACCTCTGGAAGGTTAGAGAATTTGGCCACAGTGTACCTATAATAGCTTTTGGAAAATTACTCTGTATTTATCTACAGAGAAGCTATTATCTCTATTCTGATCATATTGTTACATTGTGTTTAGATATGCCCTCGTCCATGTTTGTGGTTATACTAGAATATCTGAGACTAGGTGGTTTATAATGAACAGACCTTTATTGGCTCACAGTTCTGGAGGCTGGAAGATCCAAGATCAAGGTGCCTGTGTGTGTGTGAGGATCTTCCTCCTACATCATCACGTGGCAGAAAGTGAGAGCGCAAAAGAGAGACAGAAAAGGGGGCTGAATGCACCCTCTTACAACAAACTCGCTCCCAAGACAATGGTTTAATCCATTTATAGAGTGGAGCCTTCAGAATTTAATCACCCCTCAAAGGTCCTACCTCTTAATACTGTTACAATGGCAATGAAATTTATTTTCATTTTTATTTATTTATTTTTTGAGATGGAGACTGGCTCTGTCACCCAGGCTGGAGTGCAGTGGTGGATCTCGGCTCACTGCAACCTCTGCCTCCTGGGTTTAAGCATTTCTCCTGCCTCAGCCTCCTGAGTAGCTGGGACTACAGACTTCACCATGTTGGCCAGGCTAATCTTGGACTCCTGGCCTCAAGTGATCCGCCCACCTTGGCCTCCCGAAGTACTGAGATTACAGGCGTGAACCACTATGCCTGGCCTGAAATTTCAACATGAGTTTTGGAGGGGACAAACGTTCAAACCATAGCAAAAGACATTTTTTAAAGTTATTGTTCAGCATCAGCCCACCACCCTGGGAAGATAAGTCTGATGAGCTCTATATTTTACAGGTGAAAACATTAAAGTTAGGTTGTTTTAATGACTTGCTCCAGACTGCCAAACCAGTGATTAGAAAACTTCAGAAATTGTGTCCTTCTTTTAGCTTTAGGACTCTTAAGGTAAATTATAGGCTCAATGACTTCATCAGTAAACATCCAACAACTAGAAATGAATGGAAGAGGAGAACCTGAAGCCATTTAGAAACTGTTAGGAAAAATCATCGTAAAATACAATCAAACTGATCTAATGAGTAAACCAATCCTATTATTTTCTCATATCCCCTTTGCAGAAAATGTTTAAACATTCTGTATGGGCACAGAGGAATTCTAAAGAGATGTGCGGTGATTGGCAGATGGATAGATCTGTGTCCATTCACTTGTGCAGCTTAAGGATAGTCTCTTTCAAACTTTTGGACATATAGGGTCACTTCTCCTTAGGAGGTCATAAAAGCTCTGTCTTTCAAGTATCTAAAGCAGACCTTCTCCTAACAGGCTGGTGGGGTTCCTATTAGAAACAGCTCTAAGCCAGTTTGGCCATGCACGCAGACCAGGCAGATTGGACACCATGAAAGTTTTGCAGCAGGTGTAATACCACTGAATAGAGCACATACCCATTCCATTAAGAGAGCTTCCACTTTTCTCCACCCTACATACTACATCTTTCTTTTTTTCTTTTTTGACATGGAGTTTCACTCTTGTTGCCCAGGCTGGAGTGCAATGGCACGATCTCGGCTCACTGCAACCTCTGCCTCCTGGGTTCAAAAGATTCTCCTGCCTCAGCCTCCAGAGTAGCTGGAATTACAGGCATGTGCCACCACTCCTGGCTAATGTATTTTTAGTGGAAACAGCGTTCTCCATGTTGATCAGGCTGGTCTGGAACTCCTGACCTCAGGTGATCTGCCCACCTCGGCCTCCCAAAGTGCTGGGATTATAGGTGTGAGCCACCGTGCCCAGCCTCTTTCTTCTTCTTATTTTTTTAAATGCATACCTCTGTGTCTAGAAGAAGGTTGGTAGCAACTAAAGGCCAATTTTACTCACACAGCTTAGGAAGAGGATAGAAATTGAATACCAGGGCTCAAACTTAATATCTTGGCCATTGAACTGTGAAAGCTGTCAAAATCAAAATGGCATCACTAATGTTAAGAAAACTATGACAAATAGAGTTGGAGAAGACCATGAAGAAAGGGTTCTTACACTTGTATGCCTGATAAAGAAAAAGATTCTCTGAAACTACAATCTTATAAAAAGGCCATCGTAACCTTACACGCACACAAATGTTTTTGCAAGGACATCTGCCCAGTAACTGCCTGCCCAGCCTCAGAACAGTGTCATCCTTGTTATTGATCTCTATAGCCAAGGGTAATTACTTCAAAACAATTATGTAATCCTCTTTATTTTTTCCCTGTAAAAACCTTTGTCTTCTTTTACCTCCCTGAATATGCACATAGTTTACTATGGCATCCTTATTCCCATTGCAATGTTGTATTCCCAAATAAACTTTTCCTTTCTTTTAGAGAGCCTCTTTCTGTTATTTAGGTCGACAAAACCTACAAGGGGCTTCTGAGCCCCCATTCAGAAAGTAATAAGTGGGAAGGAAACCGTATGTCCCTCATTTGCCCAACCGTGTATGGAGCTCAGTCTGGCATTCCAGCTGGGATACAATGTCTTGTCAGTTCCAATAAAAGAACTCTGGACCCCAATCTAGGGAACAGGGGCTGAGGAGGTAAGTCCATGACTCCAATCAGCCTGATCCAAACTGGCTAGAGATCCAGGATGCATGTCAGGAGCATCACCCTGAAATTCATTTCTTCCATCCTTACTCTCTCTAAAAGAACGGGACTGTACAGGACAGTCAGAGAAATTCTCAGGGAGATGATTCCAGAGGTGTTAAAGGCAACATTTTCTTGGAATCAGGAGGTAGTCAGCAGTTTCCTCTTCTAAAAAGATTGCAAATGCTGACAGATATTGTCTGCAAGGGTTTTTATGAGCCACGGACAGTTTTAACAAAGATTCTACCTTTAAGATAGGGAATTAGGGAATGGTTGTATCCTCATGTTTATGGGAAAAAATCAACATTATAAACAGCTATTTGTCAATTATGTTAGCAGTTCTATGTCTTTTTTTTTTTTTTTGACAGAATCTTGCTTTATCACCAAGGCCAGAGCACAGTGGCACAATCTTGGCTCACCACAACCTCCGCCTCTCAGATTCAAGTGATTCTCTTACATGAGCCTCCCGAGTAGCTGGGTTTACAGGTGTCCACCACCACGTCTGGCTAATTTTTTTGTATTTTCAGTACAGACAGGGTTTCACCATATTGGCTAGGCTTGTCTCAAACTCCTGACCTCAGGTGCTCCACCTGCCTCAGCTTCCCAAAGTGCTGGTATTATAGGCGTAAGCCACTGCACCCAGCCAACAGTTTTGTGTCTTTTTATATTAGCAGTTTTAAATATGTCTGAATTGTTTAGTCCTTTAAAATATGTCTAATTAGGTTTTGTTAAATATTTTATTAACCATTTAAACAAGATTTAACTTACAGAAAAATCATTTTTTAAATGGAAATAGGTAACAAACTACCTAAATTTTTCATGCCTGTGGAGAATGGAGTTTAGGGACCACAAAACACGGAGTAAAGTTTATTTGGTTTTATGTGTGGAAGCCAAAGATAAACAAGATTTCTCCTTGTATTATGGCTCTAAAAACACAAGCTTATAAAGTAAAATAAAACTTCCAAAAATGGAATTCCAGATCCAACAAATACAATGTGTACGACTACTAGAATCTGTTTTTGCTGACAGCATTTCTACCACTGAATGTGTGGAGTTTTCCACAAGAACAAACAATTCTCCAACTCCCTGGACACAAACTAGGTACCTAACACCTTACTTCAGTTCTGACCCTAACTACCCCACAACTTGAAGGTTTAACTTGTGCATCAGATCCCGCAAGTTTAAGAGCTCAATCTTCAATTTGAAGATTGCCCCACTTCAAATGCCAGGTGCAAATCTGGGCCTCTTGTACTTTCGACCGTACTATAAATTGGGGGTTCCTACAACCGTCTCCTTGCCTTTGCTAGAAAGGCTTACAGAAAAATTCAGGAAAACAGTGTACTTACTATTACCATTTATTATAAAGGATACTTCTCAGAAACAGGCAAAAGGGCGATGTATAAGACAAGGTATGGGAGGTAGGGGATGGAGCTTCCTAGGGGTGCCAGCCTCCCAGAACCCAGATGAGTCCACCAACCCAGAATCTCTCAAACCCCACTGTTTAGGATTTTTATGGACGTTCCATTACACATGCATTATCAATTAAATCATTGGCTAGTAGTGACTGACTGACTCTCTAGCGCCTCTCCCTTCCCTGGAGGTCAGGGTGGTTGGGCTGAAGGTTACAGCCCTCTCATCACAGAGTTGGTTCCTCCAGCATTCAGCCTCGTCCTGAAGCTATCTAGGGATGCTCACTCATTAGCATAAACTCAGATATGGCTGAAAGGGGCTTATTGTGAAGACCTAGTGTTTGACAGCACAGCAGGGTGACTACAGTCAATAATAACTTAATGGTGCATTTTAAAATAAACAGTGTAACTGGATTGCTTGTAACAAAAAGGATAAATGCTTGAGGGGATGGATACCCCATTCTCCATGATGTGCCTATTTCACATTGCATGTCTGCCTCCAAACATCTCATGTATCCTGTAAATAGATACATCTACTATGTACTCACAGAAAATAAAATTTAAAAAAATTTAAGGGCTTACTATGAACAACAAAAGATGCTCCTTTCATTTCATCATTGAGTAAATTCCAAGTGTTTTAGAAACTCTGCCAGAAACTGAGGGTAAAGACCAAACATATACCATATTTCTTATTATATCACACCATCACAATGTGCTTTTGGCTTAATAGACAAATAACTTGGAAAATAATGAAAAGATAGAGTTTTCTTCTGAGTTTTTGGAGGGCTGCTCTCAGTGAATATTTCTTATTTATGTTATCAAGTGACACGTTTTGGTGCAAACAGCCACTGATTTGGCATTGCACAGAGTGAAACACAGTCTCAATTCTGCCTCCCAACTGCCCTTAAATAATTGAAACGTGATTAAAGTTTTAGATGTTACAGAACCTTGCCAAAATTCTTTAGCCCTCAAAAGCACCTCCAGTAATGTCCTTGCCATTCTACAAAGAAACAATGAAACTCAGGAGATGCCTCCAGTAACCTTGAAGTTCGAGGTTGGAAATGCAAGATATTATACCCCAGTCTTATTTCCATTTGTTTTAAGTAGTGGTTCTGCCTATAATACAAACAGGACAGAGCCTGTGTTTATTTGCCTGTATACATTCCAGAATTTCATTTCCAGGTCCATAGCTATATGTTAGAATGATGGGATCTCGGAGTGTCAGTTAGGGTAGGTGAGGCTGGGCTGTGGTAACCACCTCCTCCCTTGGTGGACTACTTTTCTCTCATGCTTCAAGACCATTGTAGGTTTACAGGGTGCTCTGTTCTTTGTCTCCTCATTCTAGGAATAATATTGTCAGAGCAACCATCATCTCAAATATTATTGTTGCTATGAGAAGGAGAAAGAGAGTTTTGGAGGACCTTACATTTTGGTGATGTAATGTTCTCTTCTAAAAACAACAGTCACCCTTCCTGCTCATAGCTTATTGGTCAGGACTAATCACACAGTTCCATCCAACCTTAAGGTGGTCAAGAGGCGCATCCACATGGGTGCCCTGAAAGCAGAGAGCCAGAAATACTTGGTGAACATCACTGAGGACCATCGTCACACTGGATAAGGGCTTGAGGTCTAAGTAACAAATACCAAGAAGAATAAATCAGCATCGAAAATGATTTAAAGAAAAACAAACCAAACTTTGGGCAGAATTTCTAGGAAAAAGAGAAAAAAAAGGCTGAGACAAAACTGTAATATGAGAAGATACGAAGACATCGTGTATTCCAGGAAAGTTGTTTTCCTTAATGTTGGGAGACATTCATGTATTCCTTAATGCTGAGGGACTTAAAAATCATTTATTTCCTTGTAAATGTGTATGATTTCAAATGGTTACATTGCAACCTGCAGAGAATATGCCATAACAATGACCTCATAAATATTCTTAAGTGTTGGTGAGAGAGAATGTACGCCTAAAGCATATAAATAGGAGGCAGGCCTTTTTTCCATTCTGGATTTATATGTTATATGAACAGAGAAAAGGAGGACGATCCCAGAACCAAGCAAATTGCCTGACACCTATGACAGATTCTAAGTACTTGTTGAACAAAGGATCCCTTTATATAAGAAAAGTATGTTTTTACGGAGAAATTCACAGACTTGAAGATGACACCTAGAACAGTACCTGCCTGGTACCTGGTAGTTTCTGGGTTGCATGTACTGTATTGAATTGTAAATGTTGAATCAGTGAATGAAGACAGAAAATGTGAATGAACGTAAAAAGGGGGAAAGAGAGAAGAGATACTGAAAGGAGAACACACAATACACCTAACCAAACAGAGAAAGTGGACAAATGATCAAACATGAAAAGAAAAATGTACAGAGAGGTCAGACACAGTAGCATTAGGCTTCTCCAGCTAAGCTGACATCTGTTCTACAGAAAACAGAGCATCTGGTTAGAAATTATTGGTTGACCGTGGTCACAATTTCATCTCTCAATTACAGAGGATGGCAGGGAAGCTTCTATTCCAAACTCAAGTTTCCTTTTCATTCAAAAGTAGTAGTAATTTGGAAATTAAAAGGAAAAATATTTAGACAAAATATTCTTGAAGTTTATCCTACAATGGCTTATGAACACTAGACACAGACAACCAGATATATATTGACGTAGGGAAGCAGCCATCAAAAATTTAGAAAAATTAAGGTTTTCATTCCATGAACAAAATTTCTGAAAGCATAACCCACAAAAGATGAAGTCTTATTTTAAAAATGTACTCCTGACCATCAAAAGGCCATCAGAAGAATTCATACTGGTTATTGACAGGAACACTCTGATTTGAAAGGCCATATACAGTTTATTTATTACACATTTTGTTTATTTTTTTATTACACTTTAAGTTCTGGGGTACATGTGCAGAATATGCAGGTTTGCTACATTGGTATACATGTGCCATGGTGCTTAGCTACACCCATCAACCCATCATCTACATTAGATATTTCTCCTAATGCTGTCCATCCCCCTGCCCCCCAACCCCCGACAGGCCCTGGTGTGTGATGTTCCCCTCTCTGTGTCCATGTGATCTCATTGTTCAACTCCCACTTATGAGTGAGAACATACAGTGTTTGGTTTTCTGTTTCTGCATTAGTTTGCTGAGAATGATGGTTTCCAGCTTCATCCGTGTCCCTGCAAAGGACATGAACTCATCTTTTTTTTATGGCTGCATAGTATTCCATGGTGTATATGGGCCACATTTTCTTTATCCAGTCTATCATTGATGGGCATTTGGGTTGGTTCCAAGTTTTTGCTATTGTGAACAGTGCTGCAATAAACATACATGTGCATATGTCTTTATAGTAGAATGATTTATAATCCTTTGGGTATATACTCAGTAATGGGATTGCTGGGTCAAATGGTCAAATAGTATTTCTAGCTCTAGATCCTTGAGGAATTGCCACACTGTCTTCCACAATGGTTGAACTAATTTACACTCCCACCAACAGTGTTAAAGCATTTCTATTTCTCCACATCCTCTCCAGCATCTGTTGTTTCCTGACTTTTTAATGATCACCATTCTAACTGGCATGAGATGGTATCTCATTGTGGTTTTGATGTGCATTTCTCTAATGACCAGTGATGATGAGCTTTTTTTCATATGTTTGTTGGCTGCAGAAATGTCTTCTTTTGAGAAGTGTCTGTTCATATCCTTCACCCACTTTTTGATGGGTTTGTTTTTTTCTTGTAAATATGTTTAAGCTCTTTGTAGAGTCTGGATGTTAGCTCTTTGTCAGATGGATAGATTGTAAAAATTTTCTCCCATTATGTAGGTTGCCTGTTCACTCTGATGATATTTTCTTTTGCTGACAACACACATTTTTTAAGCATCATGAAGGTCAAACCCTCAAATGAACTGAAGTCCATGATAAAAGCTAAAAGCCCAATGTAGCTATTTTGTAAAAAATTAAGATAAAGGTGATGATGGGATCATCATGGCCGACGGGAGGCAAGACTAGATTCCAACTTTGGACGGAGCAGTGTGTAGAGGCTTGTATTGTGAATTTTAGCTCCAGATCGAGTGCAAGAAAAAGCAGCAATCCTGAGAGGACCCACAGACCCTCTGAAGGAAGCACACTATTCCTGAATGACCCAGGAGACACCCCAAATACTGTGAATGCCCCAACTGTGGAAGTGGGAAAGAGGGACCATCATCTTTTGAACACACACCCCCCACTGGAGAAGCTGAAGATCTGTTTGCAGGGGATGTTTCCAACTTTACCTGGAGCTGAGTCAATTCAGGGAGCCAAGCGAAACACAGGGATAGAGGTAGCAGCAGAAGGGCCCTGGAGGCTCGCTGCATCTCCTAGCAGCCCATTCCTGCCCAGCCTGGCACCACAGGGATCCATGGGGAGAGCAGCCAAGAGGAACAGGAAGTACAACTGGACAAAGGGAAGGAAATCTCTAGCTGAACTTTGTAACAGTTTGAACAGGGTGAGAAGCCTCCTGGCCAGATCTCGGTGGAGGGTGCAAATCCAGTGTGCAGACTCCATATGCAGGGGAAGAACCAAGTCCATTTCTTTCACAACTGGGAGGCCGGTAGCCTGGGGTAAGTTTTCGAGCCCATCTTGCCTTCCTCCTACAAATAGACTCAGGGCTGTTGCGGGAGCCATGGTGGGAGTGAGACCGGCCCTTCGGTTTGTGTGGGAGCTGGGTGAGGCCTGTGACAGCAGGCTTTCCCCCACTTCCCTGGCAACCTGCAGGACTCAGCAGCGGCAGCCATAATCCTCCTAGGTACACAACTCCAGTGACCTGGGAATCTCACCCTCATCCCTCAAAGCAGCTGCAGCAGGACCCACCCAAGGAGAGTTTGGGCTCAGACAGCCAAACCCTGCCCCCACCTGATGGTCCTTCCCTATCCACCCTGGTAGCTGAAGATAAAGGGTATATAATCTTGAGTTCTAGGGCCCCACCTACTGCTGGTCCCTCTCCACACTACTACAGCTGATGCTCTCTGGAAAGCGCCACCTCCTGGCAAGAGGCCAAGCAGCAAAAAGAGCATTCAAGCACCAGAGCTAAGAACCCTCACAGAGTCCTTCGCACCCCACACTGCCGCCTCCCCGGAACAGGCGCTGGTATCCACAGCTGAGAAACCCATGGACAGTTCACATCACAGGACTCTGTGCAGACAACCCCTAGTACCAGCCTGAAGCCGGGTAGACTTGCTGGGTGGCTAGACCCAGAAGAGAGAGAAGAATCACTGCAGTTCAGCTCACAGGACGCCACATCCATAGGAAAAGGGGGAGAGTACTACATCAGGGGAACAGCCTGTGGGACAAAAGAGTCTGAACAACAGCCTTCGGCCCCGGACCTTCGCTCTGACAGAGCCTACCCAAATGAGAAGGAACCAGAAAAACAACCCTGGGAATATGACAGAACAAGGCTCTTCAGCACCCCCCCCGCCTCCCCCCCCCATCACACTAGTTCACCACCAATGGCTCCAAACCAAGAAGAAATCCCTGATGTACCTGAGAAATAATTCAGGAGGTTACTTATTAAGCTAATCAGGGAGGGACCAGAGAAAGGCAAAGCCCAATGCAAGGAAACCCAAAAAATGATACAAGAAGTGAAGGGAGAAATAGTCAATGAAACGAGAACTTAAAGGAAAAATGATTAAAAAATCAGGAAACTTCAGACACACTTTTGGAAATGCAAAATACTCTGGAAAGTCTCAGCAATAGAATTGAACAAGTAGCAAAAAGAAATTCAGAGCTCTAAGACAAGGTCTTTGAATTAACCCAATCCAATAAAGACAAAGAAAAAAAGAATAAGAAAATAGGAACAAAGCCTCCAAGAAGTCTGGGATTATGTTAGATGGCCAAACCTAAGAATAATCAGTGTTCCTGAGGAAGAAGAGAATTCTAAAAGCTTGGAAAACATATTTGGGGGAATAATTGAGGAAACCTTCCTCAGCCTTGCTAGAGACCTAGACATGCAAATACAAGAAGCTCAAAGAACACCTGGAAAATTCATCGCAAAAAGTTATTTGCCTAGACACATTGTCATCAGGTTACCCAAAATTAAGACGAAGGAAAAAATCTTAAGAGCTATGAGACAGAAGCACCAGGTAACCTATAAAGGAAAACCTATCAGATTAACAGCAGATTTCTCAGCAGAAACCCTACAAGCTAGAAGGGATTGGGGCCCTATCTTCAGCCTCCTCAAACAAAACAATTATCAGCCAAGAATTTTGTATGTAGCAAAACTGAACATCATAGATGAAGGAAGGAGACAGTCATTTCAGACAAACCAAAGGCTGAGAGAATTCACCATTACCAGGCCACCACTACAAGAAATGCTAAAAGGAGCTCTAAGTCTTGAAACAAATCCTGGAAGCCTATCGAAACAGAACCTCTTTAAAGCATAAATCTCACAGGATTGTCTGTTTTGCTGGGAAGGCAGTAACAATATGCAGATGGTAGTGTGCTCCGTCAATTGGTCAGATTGCATGAGCAAGTTATAGGTGTTTGTTGGACCCGTTTGTGAGGAGAGTTTGTGAAGGTCCCCCTGTGGCTCCATTTCTAACCAACAGCAACCCTGTAAATCTCTTCTGCAAGGACTTAGAACCAGGAGAGCAGGAAGGGTCTTGTGGGCTTACAGCAGCTAAACAAAGATGCCTCTAATCCTGTGGCTACCATAAGGTAAGGACAGGAAATTGGATGTAAGAAATTTGGAGCCCTCTGAGGGGTCACACTGCTGCTGTGGAAGCTATGAGATCTCTCTTTCCCTTTCTTGCACAGCACTAAATATGTGTAATAGTCATTTGGGACTTAAAGCCTAGTATTCACAGACATACATTCCTCTTTCTCTGTCCTTGATTATTTTGTTCTCCCTATTCATCTCATTGTTTTTTTCTCTTCACGTGAACTGAAGCTGATTTCTGAATGTACTTCATCTTTCTTCCTAACTTAAGACTGCAAAATTTTCTATTGGGAACCTAGCTGTTTCCTACTGCTATATATGGTTGAAGTATATAGTGCAAATCCTGATGGCATTGATATGTGGGTTATTTCCAAATTATCCCTGATTACAGATGCTGCTGTATCCTGAATCTTTTCCTGGCTCTCTGTCACACAGCCAGCCATACACCACGTGACGCACTCAAACATCACTACCCACTTTTTTTTTTTTTTGAGATAGTCTCTCTCTGTCGCCCAGGTTGGAGTGCAATGGCATGATCTCAGCTGACTGCATCCTCCACCTCCTGACTTCAATCAATTCTCCTGCCTCAGCCTCCCGAGAAGCTGGGATTATAGGTGCCCACCACGACACCTGGCTATTTTTTTTTTTTTTTTTGTATTTTTAGCAGAGATGGGGGTCTCACCATGTTGGCCAGGCTAGTTTCAAACACCTGACCTCAGGTGATCCACCCACCTTGGCCTCCCAAAGTGCTGGGATTACAGGTGTGAGCCACCGCGCCCAGCCCACTACCTATTTTTAAAAAAATATTCTGTAGCCCACTCCCATGGCCACTACGATAACTAGCCAAGAAACGTGCAGCCCACTGGTGAGACGGAAAAGTCTTAGATGACTTCCGGATCTAAACATTTACGTTAACATTAAAGGAAAATAATTGAACTGAGAAATTCACGGAGATTCCTCAATGTTACAGTAGGTAAATAGAAAGATACCTCTAATCCTGAGGCTACAGGTAAGGACAGGTAAGGACAGGAACTAGGATATAAGAAATTTGGAGCTGTCTTAGGGATCACACTGGGAGGCCGAGGTGGGTGGATCACCTGAGGTCAGGTGTTTGAGACTAGCCTGAAATTGACTAAATTGAGACCTGTCTCTGGCAAAATTATTTTTAAAAAGTTACCCCAGGTGCTCTTGGTTTCTCAGGTCACCTGCTTGGCTCTCTTCCAAGTTGTGCCTTCCTTCTTTTCTTTCCTTCCTTTCCTTACTGTTCTAAAGCTTTTAAATAAACATTCACTCCTGCTCTGAAAAGAAAAAAGAAAGCATTAGCCCAGTATGGTGGCGCATGCCTGTGGTCCCAGCTACTCAGGAGGCTGAGGTGAAGTTGGGGGTGGAGGCTGCGGGGAGTTGTGATCACGCATCTGCACTCCAGCCTGGGTGGCTTGAGAGAGACCCTCTCTCAAAAAATTTTTGACTAAGTTTTGATGTTTAGATCCTAGGTATGTAGTATATAGGATATGATAAATAAACCTTTTCAAGTTTAGAGAAAAGTAAAGTCATAGAGGTGACTTTTAACAGGAGTCTTTTTGGCTACAACTGTACAAAAAAGTCACCCTGGCAATGGATTACCATAAGGTCTACTGTGTCAGGCTAATTCAATTGAATTCTAAGCTTCTGAGCACAGATGCTTAAAGCAAAGGGTGGGATGTGCTCCTGAAAACACAGATGAATGTGGGAACCATGATTGTGACAAATTAAGCAATGTTTTAATATGGTGATAAGGAAGTTTTTGTTTAGATTCAGAATGTTCATGAATGTAGAAACTCTGATACTTCGAATATTTGGTGAGTGTGAAACAGCTGATAATTCACCCTGTGAGGGAATAAAGCAAAGGAAGCCTTAATTTGACATTGTATCTATAACACATTCCGTGGTGTGCTAAATGGAGACAGACTGAAGAACGGAACAAGACAGCCCCCAGGTCTCTCCAGCATGCATCTGCAACATTTAGAGAATCTTTACAGGAGGAGGAGGAAGAACTGTTAGCATTGTATCCAGAACAGCTCCGTGGGATTTTTCCTGAAAGACCAAGCAGCAGTCTGGGTTGGAGGACGGGCTTAAACATGGAGGAAGTCAAGCCTACAGAGTACTTCTTATTTCCAATAATTTCCAATAATCTTATTCGGTAGTGACTGTGAGGATATCAAAAGCCCTGTAGACCCTTTTATGACCTATTTATCCTGTCTGTACATTCATCTGTTTCTTGTAACCTCACTAGCGTTATTTATGACTTCCCTTTTGCCCCATGGTTCGTGTTGTCTTTATAGCTAATGGTAAGTATGGTTCCTCAATTCTATGATTGTTTTCTGCTTGCTTTAAAGAAGATTCAGTTGAAACAAGATAAGTGCACATACACACATACGTTCTACAGTGAGTACAGGTTTTGGAAACAGGTTGCTTAGATTCAGCTCCCATTTCTGTCCATACCTACTAGCTAGACCACCTTGGATAACTTGTTTTTCTGTCTATAGAAGAAAATAATAGTAATAACATCTACTTCATAGTAGTGCTACGAGTGGAAAACAATGCTAAATATGAAATGCTTTTCATTATTATCCGTTATAATTGCTGTTTACTGACAACCGTTTCATACCGTCCTACCTTCCAAAGAGGTTGTCATCCTGATTTTCTTGGGATGTTAAGCTCATTCTCATTTGATGTGGGAGTAAATCTGGTAACATTTGGCCTTCATCTTCATTTTTCAGAAAGTAAATGGAAAAGATAGGTACATTTATATGCTGAGACATTTCATGTAAAAATGTAAATATATAATATGGGCCAGTATACTGGCAGAGATTCAAGAAAGATTGCAAGAGAATCTTCTTAAAAGTAGCACAAATTCATTCTCAAAATTAGAATTTAGAGCAGAATTCATGAAATGGTCTTCCATTGTACGACTCTTAAGATTTATTTTCTATTTTTCATATTAAGATCATGCAGACATTTATGGGATAAACGTGAAAACACTTTGCAAGAACTTGAGAACACTTTAGAAGAAAAATGTCAAGAAATGTTCAATGATTTGTACATTTCCACATTGCACAAGATAAGAAATTTCCGGCCGGGCATGGTGGCTCAAGCCTGTAATCCCAGCACTTTGGGAGGCAGAGGCAGGTCGATGATGAGGTCAAGAGATCAAGACTATCCTGGCCAACATGGTGAAACCCTGTCTCTACTAAAAATACAAAAAATTAGCTGGGCATGGTGGCGGGCACCTGTAGTCCCAGCTACTCAGGAGGCTGAGGCAGGAGAATCACTTGAACCCAGGAAGTGGAGGTTGCAATGAGCTAAGATCGCACCACTGCACTCCAGCCTGGGCGACAAAAGTGAAACTCCATCTCAAAAAAAAAAAAAAAAAAAGAAAAAAGAAAGATATTTCCAAAGAGGTAATTCTTTAAATCTAAACTAATTCTTGATAAATTGCTAAGAGTGATAGTGGATATTATGGAGGAAGTATATGCAACAGATATTTCCTAAATTACTGATGTTTTTAGGAATCTTTTGTTTTAATTTCACAGAATATATTTTTAAAAATTGATTTATAAGGTGAGTTCTTATAAATAATGTTGTTCTTTCGGTACCTATTTTGTATGTGGCCTTAAATTATTTCAAATGTCACAAAGTTTTTTCTTCATTGCTTTCAAATTTGGGGCATCTTCAGAGTGCACCCTAGGTTTTCAATTTCTCAAAACTACAAAAACTTTCTAAAAAGAAGAAAAAACTGAACTGTATAAACTATAGATTGCTAAATAGTAATGAAGTTTTTTTGTTTTTTTTTAGATGGAGTCTCGCTGTGAGGCCCAGGCTAGAGTGCAATGGTATGATCTCGGCTCACTGCAACCTCCACCTCCTGGGTTCAAGCAATTCTCCTGCCCCAGCCTCCCAAGTAGCTGGAACTAGAGGTACACACCACTCTGTACAGCTATTTTTTGTGTGTGCGTATTTTCAGTAGAGATGAGGTTTCACCATATTGGCCAGACTGGTCTCAAACTCCTGACCTCAAGTGATCCACCGACTGCCACCTCCCAAAGTGCTGGGATTACAGGTGTGAGCCACACCGCGCCTGGCCTGAAAACTTTGAACTGTTCAATTTTCATCATTCCAGATCACTTGAAACCACATAAAGCTATTACTCTAACCCCCCATATAAAGTGGCCGTGTTCATTTAGGTAAGCATTGTGTTCAAGTTCTAGCTTATATTATCAAAAAACATGAGAACAGGTGACAGATTTCACTTGTTTAGATAATGAAAGCTAAAAGCAAACTCACATCTTCTGATAGATATGCTAGGAATAACATTAACTAGTTAAAAATAGCCAATTTGTGGGAAAGATATCACTAGAGTGTAAGTTTCATAATGGCAGGATTTTGTCTATTTTGATTACTGACCAATCCCCCAGGTCTAAAAGAGTACCCAAGAATAGTAGGCACCTAACAAACATATGTTAAATTGTTGGAGAAATAGAAATGAAACTAATATTTTCTCCCAACCCAGAAATTCTCCCCACGGAAGTGGTGGAGAAAGAAAATACTCTTATGATTGGATAAGCATTAAACTGGAATGTTATACTCATCACAGACAACCTACTAAGAGATCCACAATAACAGAAATAAATCTCATCCTTTCATATAGCCAAGCAGTGATAACCCACGACCTACATATTTTCAAGGGAAACAATGACTGTTCCTTGAGTTACTGACAACATCATTTGTCACACATCATTCATCCTAATTTTACCTGGTAGTTGGAGTGACTATCTGTGTTAGATAATTGGCTTTATCCAGAGGAAAAAGCAAGCTTCTCATATCTTTATGACAGAAGATAGTTTTGCAAACTGCAGCAAGCTGCAAAGAGCTCAGTAAGATTAATCTCCTGTTCCCTCACTGAAAGTGGGAGATGGGGGTGCTAGTTCCAATGATATTTACATTCCAAAGAGATGGCTTCTAGGTCCTTGAGAAAGACATTCCTAAGTCATAAAGCTGACAAAGGCCTAGGCAGTCTTCAAAAGGAGTGTGTATATATATATATACATACACACACACATATACATATATATACACACACACACATACCTGCATACACACATACACACACACACATATATACATATACACATATATATACACACACACACATACCTGCATACATACATACACACATACATATTTCAAACAGCGAGGAAAATACAAGTTTTCTAAGGCAAAAGCTCTTTGAAAAAAGGAGGGGAAGGGAATCACTTTCCTTATTTTCAACAAAGAGAAATAAGCCTCTGTTTTTTTTTTTTTTTTTTTGAGACAGAGTCTTGCTCTGTCAGGCGCTTAGCTAATTTAAAAAACTTTTTTTTATTATTCTTTATGTTCTACAGTACATGTGTACAACGTGCAGGTTTGTTACATACATATAAATGTGCCATGTTGGTATGCTGCACCCATTAACTAGTCATTTACATTAGGTATATCTCCTAATGCTATCCCTCCCCACTCCCCCGACCCCACAACAGGCCCCAGGGTGTGATGTTCCGCTTCCTGTGTCCACGTGTTCTCATTGTTCAGTCCCCACCTATGAGTGAGAACATGCAGTGTTTGGTTTTCTGTTCTTGCAATAGTTTGCTGAGAATGATGGTTTCCAGCTGCATCCATGTCCCTACAAAGGACATGAACTCATCCTTTTTTATGGCTGCATAGTATCCCACGGTGTATATGTGCCAGATTTTCTTAATCCAGTCTGTCACTGATGGACATTTGGGTTGGTTCCAAGTCTTTGCTATTGTGAATAGTGCCACAATAAACATACGTGTGCATGTGGCTTTATAGCAGCATGATTTATAATCCTTTGGGTATATACTCAGTAATGGGATGGCTGGGTCAAATGGTATTTCTAGTTCTAGATCCTTGAGGAATCGCCACACTGTTTTCCACAATGGTTGAACTAGTTTACAGTCCTACCAACAGTGTAAAAGTGTTCCTATTTCTCCACATCCTCCCCAGCACCTGTTGTTTCCTGACTTTTTAATGATTGCCATTCTGACTGGTATGAGATGGTATCTCATTGTGGTTTTGATTTGCATTTCTCTGATGGCCAGTGATGATGAACATTTTTTCATGTGTCCGTTGGCTGCATAAATGTCTTCTTTTGAGAAGTGTCTGTTCTTATCCTTTGTCCACTTTTTGATGGGGTTGTTTTTTTCTTGTAAATTTGTTTGAGTTCTTTGTAGGTTCTGGATAATAACCCTTTGTCAGATGAGTAGATTGCAAAATTTTTCTCCCATTCTGTAGGTTGCCTGTTCACTCTGATGGTAGTTTCTTTTGCTGTGCAGAAGCTCTTTAGTTTAATTAGATCCCATTTGTCAATTTTGGCTTTTGTTGCCATTGCTTTTGGTGTTTTAGACATGAAGTCCTTGCCCATGCCTATGTCTTGAATGGTATTGCCTAGGTTTTCTTCTAGGGTTTTTATGGTTTTAGGTCTAACATTTACGTCTCTAATACATCTTGAATTAATTTTTGTATAAGGTGTAAGGAAGGGATCCAGTTTCAGCTTTCTACATATGGCTAGCCAGTTTTCCCAGCACCATTTATTAAATAGGGAATCCTTTCCCCATTTCTTGTTTTTGTCAGGTTTGTCAAAGATCAGATGGTTGTAAATGTATGGTATTATTTCTGAGGGCTCTGTTCTGTTCCATTGGTCTATATCTCTGTTTTGGTACCAGTACCATGCTGTTTTGGTTATTGTAGCCTTGTAGTGTAGTTTGAAGTCAGGTAGCATGATGCCTCCAGCTTTGTTCTTTTGGCTTAGGATTGTCCTGGCAATGTGGGCTCTTTTCTGGTTCTATATGAACTTTAAAGTAGATTTTCCAATTCTGTGAAGAAAGTCATTGGTAGCTTAATGGGGATGGCATTGAATCTATAAATTACCTTGGGCAGTATGGCCATTTTCACAATATTGATTCTTCCTATCCATGAGCATGGTATGTTTTTCCATTTGTTTGTGTCTTCTTTCATTTCACTGAGCAGTGGTTTGTAGTTCTCCTTGAAGAGGTCATTTACATCCCTTGTAAATTGGATTCCTAGGTATTTTATTCTCTTTGAAGCTATTGTGAATGGGAGTTCACTCATGATTTGGCTCTCTGTTTGTCTGTTACTGGTGTATAAGAATGCTAGTGATTTTTGCCCATTGATTTTATATCCTGAGACTTTGCTGAAGTTGCTTATCAGCTTAAGGAGATTTTGGGCTGAGACGATGGGGTTTTCTAAATATACAATCATGTCATCTGCAAACAGGGACAATTTGACTCCCTCTTTTCCAAACTGAATATGTTTTATTTCTTTCTCTTGCCTGATTGCCCTGGCCAGAACTTCCAACACTATGTTGAATAGGAGTGGTGAGAGAGGGCATCCCTGTCTTGTGCCAGTTTTCAAAGGGAATGCTTCCAGTTTTTGCCCATTCAGTATGATATTAGCTGTGGGTTTGTCATAAATAGCTCTTATTATTTTGAGATATGTTCCATCAATACAGAATTTATTGAGAGTTTTTAGCATGAAGTGCTGTTGAATTTTGTCAAAGGCCTTTTCTGCATCTATTGAGATAATCATGTGGTTTTTGTCTTTGGTTCTGTTTATATGCTGGATTACGTTTATTGATTTGTGTATGTTGAACCAGCCTTGCATCCCAGGGATGAAGTTCACTTGATCGTGGTGGATAAGCTTTTTGATGTGCTGCTGGATTCAGTTTGCCAGTATTTTATTGAGGATTTTTGCATCAATGTTCATCAGGGATATTGATTTAAAATTCTCTTTTTTTGTTGTGTCTCTGCCAGGCTTTGGTATCAGGATGATGTTGGCCTCATAAAATGAGTTAGGGAGGATTCTCTCTTTCTCTATTGATTGTAATAGTTTCAGAAGGAATGGTACCAGCTCCTTCTTGTACTTCTGGTAGAATTTGGTTGTGAATCTGTCTGGTCCTGGATTTTTTTTGGTTGGTAGGCTATTAATTATTGCCTCAATTTCAGAACCTGTTATTGGTCTATTCAGGGATTCAACTTCTTCCTGGTTTAATCTTGGGAGAGTGTATGTGTCCAGGAATTTATTCATTTCTTCTAGGTTTTCTAGTTTATTTGTGTAGAGGTGTTTATAGTATTCTCTCATGGTAGTTTGTATTTCTGTGGGGTCAGTGGTGATATCCCCTTTATCATTTTTTATTGCGTCTATTTGATTCTTCTCTGTTTTCTTCTTTATTAGTCTTGCTAGCGGTCTATCAATTTTGTTGATCTTTTCAAAAAACCAACTGCTGGATTCATTGATTTTTTGAAGGGTTTTTTGTGTCTCTATCTCCTTCAGTTCTGCTCTGATCTTAGTTATTTCTTGCCTTCTGCTAGTTTTTGAATGTGTTTGCTCTTGCTTCTCTAATTCTTTTAATTGTGATGTTAGAGTGTCAATTTTAGATCTTTCCTGCTTTCTCTTTGGGCATTTAGTGCTATAAATTCCCTCTACACACTGCTTTAAATGTGTCCCAGAGATTCTGGTATGTTGTATCTTTGTTCTCATTGGTTTCAAAGAACATCTTTATTTCTGCCTTCATTTCGTTATGTACACAGCAGTCATTCAGGAGCAGGTTGTTCAGTTTCCATGTAGTTGAGTGGGTTTGATTGAGTTTCTTAATCCTGAATTCTAGTTTGATTGCACTGTGGTCTGAGAGACAGTTTGTTATAATTTCTGTTCTTTTACATTTGCTGAGGAGTGCTTTACTTCCAATTATGTGGTCAATTTTGGAATAAGTGTGATATGATGCTGTGAAGAATGTATATTCTGTTGATTTGGGGTGGAGAGTTCTGTAGGTGTCTATTAGGTCCACTTGGTGCAGAGTTGAGTTTAATTCCTGGATATCCTTGTTAACTTTCTGTCTCGTTGATCTGTCTAATTTTGACAGTGGGGTGTTAAAGTCTCCTATTATTATTGTGTGGGAGTCTAAGTCTCTTTGTAAGTCTCTAAGAACTTGCTTTATGATTCTGGGTGTCCTATATTGGGTGCATATATATTTAGGATAGTTAGCTCTTCTGGTTGAATTGATCCCTTCACCATCATGTAATGGCCTTCTTTGTCTCTTTTGATCTTTGATGGTTCAAAGTCTGTTTTATCAGAGACTAGGATTGCAACCCCTGCCTTTTTTTGTTTTCCATTTGCTTGGTAGACCTTCCTCCATCCCTTTATTTTGAGCCTATGTGTGTCTCTGCATGTGAGATGGATCTCCTGAATACAGCAAACTGATGGGTCTTGATTCTTTATCCAATTTGCCAGTCTGTGTCTTTTCATTGGACCATTTAGCCCATTTACATTTAAGGTTAATATTGTTATGTGTGAACTTGATCCTGTCATTATGATGTTAGCTGGTTATTTTGCTCGTTAGTTGATGCAGTTTCTTTCTAGTATCGATGGTCTTCACATTTTGGCATGTTTTTGCACTGGCTAGTACCAGCTGTTCCTTTCCGTGTTTAGTGCTTCCTTCAGGAGCTCTTGTAGAGCAGGCTTGGTGGTGACAAAATCTCTCAGCATTTGCTTATCTGTAAAGGATTTTATTTCTCCTTCACTTATGAAACTTAGTTTGGCTGGATATGAAATTCTGGGTTGAAAATTCTTTTCCTTAAGAATGTTGAATATTGGCCCCCACTCTCTTCTGGCTTGTAGAGTTTCTGCGGAGAGATCTGCTGTTAGTCTGATGGGCTTCCCTTTGTGGGTAACGTGACCTTTCTCTCTGGCTGCCCTTAACATTTTTTCCTTCTTTTCAACTTTGGTGAATCTGACAATTATGTGTCTTGGAGTTGCTCTTCTTGAGGAGTATCTTTGTGGTGTTCTCTGTATTTCCTGAATTTGAATGTTGGCCTGCCTTGTTAGGTTGGGGAAGCTCTCCTGGATAATATCCTGCAGAGTGTTTTCCAATTTGGTTCCATTCTCCCTGTCACTTTCAGGTACACCAATCAGATGTAGATTTGGTCTTTTCATATAGTCCCATATTTCTTGGAGGCTTTGTTCATTTCTTTTTACTCTTTTTTCTCTAAACGTCCCTTCTCGTTTCATTTCATTCATTTGATCTTCATTCACTGATACTCTTTCTTCCAGTTGATCGAGTCGGTTGCTGAAGCTTGTGCATTTGTCACATAGTTCTTGTGTCATGGTTTTCATCTCTATCAGGTTAAGGACTTCTCTACATTGATTATTCTAGTTAGCCATTCGTCAAATATTTTTTCAAGGTTTTTAGTTTCTTTGCACTGGGTTCGTAATTCCTCCTTTAGCTCGGAGAAGTTTGATTGTCTGAAGGCTTCTTCTCTTGACTTGTCAAAGTCATTCTCTGTCCAGCTTTGTTCCATTGCTGGCGAGGAGCTGCGTTCCTTTGGAGGGGGAGAGGCACTCTGATTTTTAGAATTTCCAGCTTTTCTGCACTGCTCTGTCCCCATCTTTGTGGTTTTATCTACCTTTGGTCTTTGCTTATGGTGACATACAGATGGGATTTTGGTGTGGATGTCCTTTCTGTTATTTTTCCTTCTACTGTCAGGACCCTCAGCTGCAGGTCTGTTGGAGGTTGCTCGAAGTCAACTCCAGACACTGTTTGCCTGAGTATCAGCAATGGAGGCTGCAGAAAAGTGAATATTACTGAACAGCAAATGTTGCTGTCTGATCGTTCTTCTGGAAGCTTCATCTCAGAGGTGTACCCAGCCGTGTGAGGTGTGGGGTGTCAGTCTGCCCCTAGTTGGGGATGTCTCCCAGTTAGGCTACTCGGGGGTCAGGGACCCACTTGAGCAGACAGTCTGTCCATTCTCAGATCTCAAACTCCATGCTGGGAGAACCACTGCTCTCTTCAAAGCTGTCAGACAGGGGCATTTACATCTGCAGAGGTTTCTCAAGCCTCTTATTTTTAATTTGTATGTTCCTTTAAAAAAAGATGGCACATTTCTACCATCAAGAATGTGTTTTATCCCACAAACAAACACATTCATTTCTTCAGTTGCCAATGTCAATATCTAAAGTGTTAATTTAGCCAGGTGCAGTGGCTTACACGTGTAATCCCAGCACTTTGGGAGGCTGAGACGGGCGGATCACCTGAGGTTAGGAGTTCAAAACCAGTCTGGCCAACATGGCAAAACCTTGTCTCTACTAAAAGTACAAAAATTAGCCTGGCGTGGTGGTACATGCCTGTAGTCTCAGCTACTTGGGAGGCTGAAGCAGGAGAATCGCTTGAACCTGGGAGGTGGAGATTGCAGTGAGCCAAGATCATGCCACTGTACTCCAGCCTGGGTGACAGAGCAAGACTCCATCTCAAAAAAAAAAAAAAAAAGTGTTAATTAGTTTTGGGGTTTTATTATAGAAACAAGATTGGGGAAAGTCCAAATACATGAACATGATCATTTACTTTTAGTAAAAAAACACGAAGTGATTTGCCTCAGTATCACCTATGTAAACAGGACCCTAAATCATAAGCTTGATAATTGTTCTTTCCTATCATAGCATCTGCCGGTGTGTGTGTGTAACTATGTAAACATTCATTAATGAATCTTTAATGCTTTTATAGAATCAAGCCAGGATTTTCAAAGTAACTAAAATAGTGTTGCAAAGAAATGGATTAAATTAGGGGAACTGTGTGAGAGTCTCTCACATTTTATCTTTCAACATTAGATTAATCACAAGGACAAAAATACTATCTTATTGAGCTAAAAAAATTATTTGATTAGTGTTCTCTTAATGATGACTCCAGTTCACTTTTTATGTGTAAATCAAACCCCAGGGTGCTCAGAAGATATTAATTGGCAGTGAGAATAATCATTCCTTTGGGTTCAATTTACTTGCTGCTAAAACTCTCCCTGAGGTATTGGGAAGAAACAAGAAATTCTGTTTCTATATTCATCACCAAGTGGTACAAGTGGAAAACAATGACAGAGAGAAGACTTACTGTCCTGTAGTGAATGGTTTTTCCCTGTTCCATTATTTATGTCTCAGATGTAAATGTAGATTAACTTGCACTAGGTTTTAGTCTTTCTTGGGTTCAAATAGCATGTACTCAGGCATTAGAAGAGTTCCCATAATCTCTGAGTGCCAAACTCAAGGATTTTCCCAACCGAGACCCATTTGCTGATCTCATCTACAATCTGGCCAAAGATTCAAATCCTTCCATGGTGATACCCATTACTGAATACTGCATGTGCCAGAGGTCGTGCGGTGGGCCCTGTATGCATTATCTCACATATTGAATACTGCATGTGCCAGAGGTCGTGCCGTGGGCCCTGTATGCATTATCTCACATACTGAATACTGCATGTGCCAGAGGTCGTGCCCTGCATTCATTATCTCACAGTCTTCACAGAAGTGTGAATTTTCACAGATGAGGAAATTGAGGCTCATGAGTTAAGTAATTTGCCCTGTGCCAGGTGGCTTGTAAAGAACAGACTTGAAATTAAACCCAGATTTATGAAACTTCAAAGTACACGTTTGATTAAGATGTTTATCTTCATGGCTGGAGAAAACTCAATTTAACTAGATACTAGTTTAGGTCCTTCAGCCAGGACCACATTAAGGAAACCTCAAATCATTAAATATTAGCAACATGAGAAAATAAGATTTGCTCCATTAAGGTCAAATGAAAGCTATAGATAATTAACGATGATTTGGTGTCTGCCTTGCTTTCTAGGTTTTCATTTGTGTATTTAGAGTTTCCCTTCTTCACACAATTTTGGAGGCCAACTTATTAGACGGACAGCATTTTTCAGTTATTTTCATCACTCTTTTGAGTCCTGGTCAACAACCTCCTTTGGAAATACTAACAATGGTGGAGCGTGGGGGCGTTTCACTTACGTGAACAAATGACTCCTAGATAATGGAACGTTGCAGCTTTAAAATAATGAGAAAGGCCTGTTAGCCTGTCCAATCTTCTAAATCAGCTTAAAGAGAAATAGAAAAAAAAGTGCCTTTGTTCTCAGTGTGAATATGTTTGATCTACGTTACGAGAGGTTCATGTTCAGTTAGATAACCTGAAAGCAAGTCTTAGGTGTTGTGTCAGCAAACCCTATGAGGCTCTTCTATATAGAAGACGAGACTTACCTGCAACCAGAGCAGGCGTGTTAATGTGGAGGATTCCAGCACCAACCTTTGGTTTCTTAGCAAAACTTTAGTAGAAAACAATCCATGATGCTGTGGTAGAATCACAATCAGCAACACCTCCAAGTTGTAGAGCTCTGCATGGAAACTGGATGTACCCATGTTTAAGAGCCATACGAAAGGACTGAAACACAGAGAGTAATATTTCCTATGTGAAATTAAAGTTCTTTTCTTGAGTAGGCATCCTGAGTCACATGATACAGGTTTCAGGAATCAGAAATAATTCTTTGCAGAAAATCAGTGATTTGAATTGTTTATTGATAAGACTGAAGCAACGGAAAGATAAGCAAATATAGAGCTAACAAATTGACCAAGATAGTTAAATATGTATTGTATGATATGTATTTACAAATACAAATATGTATTTGTATACAGATATAATACAAATATGTTTTATATAATAATATGTATTGATTAAGTCTAGATGCTATCATACTTAGCTGTGAATGGTAATCTTGAGCATGCTTAAGGAATATACTCAGAACAGTGTTTCCTATCCCTACACATCCCCAGTTTGCCATTTAAATAGGCTCTGAAAGTGTCACATCATAGTTGGCTGGTTTGCTCAGCTAGGTTTCTACTAGAGAGCCAGGATGAGGTAAGCATAACACAAAAACCAAGAAAAGCAAATGAGAGAAGCCAGCACATATGCAATAAGAAGTGGCCGGTCTGCTGGAGGGTTGAACAGGGCGAAGAGGGAGATGCTCTACAGTGCATTCTGCCAAGTCCTCTGATGTATCACGGACTAGATGAAGTGGAGAACCCCTTGGCTACATCAACTTCCAATGTAGTTGACTTAATTCAGTGATTATCATCAATGGTTTAGAATACTTATCTCAGTTAAATACCTATTGTTTGAAACCTATCACTTAACTAGTCCTGGAACTACAGACAAACTACCTTAGGGTCTCTAGAGTAGCTTTATGGTGAAGGTTCTTACCCTCATATAGAGATACACTTTACATCCAACCAAGCTTCACTGAAAGCTGGGAATCTCCTAAGAGTCTTATGAAAACTTGTGCACGAATGTGTAAATTTATGCAATGTTGTGAGAAAGAATTTCCTAGGAGATAGATTATAGATTTCACTGGCTTCTAAACAACTTTATGATTATAATAAGCTTAAAAACCACATTATGTAGAATTTTGTCACACATAATCCAGAAAGTTAATGAAAACAAAGAACCAGGGAAGGCCCCTAACTTACTGGACTGCTGGAGTAATAAATTCAGAAGAAATATCTACTGTTTGTTTATGAATATAATTTTTAGTCTTTAGTCTCAGACAATGCAGTGAGGTACATAGTACCCCTGTATCAAGATGAAATTTAGAAAAATTTCACATAAATAGTATTTGATTTCTAGCCCTGTCAGTCCCTAAAAGCAGCCACCTTAAGTTGGCGGCTTCGTCTCTAATCAAGCACCAGTTTTACATCTTCCATGAGCCAATATGCCTGCTGAGATTCAGAAGCACTGCGTGATTCATTCTGCATAAAATCATTTGGTTTTTGCTCGCTGTAGATAATTGGTTCTTGGCACCAGAACTTAAACTATTTAGAGTCCAAGTCTGTTAAAGTGACATTGAGATTTAGCTTAAACAAACAGAATCGAAGTCAAAGATGTGTTTTCTTAATGCTCTTGCTTGTACCTGTTAAAATTAAATTTTAAGATGCCGGCAAGCATTTATGCTAGAAATGGAAGTGAGACGCTCTGCATTCTAATCCAATGATGCATTAGATTTGGTCCGCCCAGGGAGAAGAGAGAAGACTGACAGCAGGGGCAAGAGTGTTCCCTCTTTGGGGAGGCTTAAGAAAGGGTGAGACGTCCTGTGGGCTAGTGACACATGGTGCACAGTCCCACCAGTCACACTTTAGACATGAAGATGTCAAAGACCCCATGAAAATTAAGACGTCTAATTTGAGAGGTAACATATTAAGCACCTACCCTGTAGCACTGTAGCATATTTTACTACAGAAGTAACCTAATAAAGAACTCTAGCAAGCTCTGGGGGAATAGGACCTCAGACAGCAGCTATATGCCACTGGAGGGCAGAAGGAGAAGTGAAAATATATTCAACTGAGAAGTGAGTGTAAAAACGACTGTAATGACTAATATTTATTAAATATATAATATATGACAGGCATTGCTCTAAATTTTGAAAGATAAATTAATACATGTAAAAGACATGCCATTGTTTGGTATATGTACATACTCAATATGTTAATTATTATTATTAAATTACTATTTTTATTAGGAGAAATCTAGGCAGTCCTTATTGCCTTGTCCTGGGTCCTGAAACTGAAGGCCATCAACCCCAGGGTCTTTAGAGTAGGTTTACAGCAAAGGTTCTCACCCTCAGATTCAGGTGCCCTTTAAGTCCAACTGAGAATTTTGAAATTAAATATAATATTTATTGAGGTTTCAGATTCAATAATGGTGAACGATTTGGATTAATCCATCTTCTAAAAGCAATGTATGTAAGTTTATATCACAAACAAACATCAGTATCTTAAAGTACGTATTAATTTGAAGAGTTTAAAAGGCAAGAACCCCCAGGCTATTTGATTTTTGGATGGAGGGTTGTAGCTGAGAGATGAGGAGTCTGTTGGAGCACCACAGCTGCACATGCCCTGAATTCATTTGCTGCAGCAGCAAAGGTGGGATCTGACTCCTTGGCTGTGCAGGGAAGAGCAGAAGCCAAGGCCCAGGGCTCACCAAAGATGGAGGGACTGAAACCCCTCAGGGTGAGGGCAAACCAGATCTAAAGCAATCCCCATCTGCACTACCAAGGCCAGAGGACTCTGGATGAGGCTGTGTTGGGGCCGAGCAAAGCAGAAAAAAAAGAAAAAAAGTTGGAAAGTTTCTAAGAGATTGTGTGACTTCAGAACTCTGCCCTTTTGCAAGTTTCATAAACCAGTAATAAGACCGTTTAATAAGATTGACAGACAACAACAAAAACAAGATATATCAAGGATATCAGATATAAATAACATGTAAGTCGAGAGGGTAGTAAAAAAATATATGTGTTCTTATGTACTTATATTGTCTTGGAGAAGGGTAAAGATCTGGATTAATTTTGAATTTGGATTAATTAAGCATACCATAATTTCTAGGATAAGCACTCAAATAATAGAAACGGGGTGAAACTTCCAGACCAGTGAAAGTAAAAATTGCATAATAAAACATTTTATGCAAGCCAAAAAAGGCAAGAAAGAACAGTTAAAGAAACACTGAACTGCTGAACAGATGGAACAAATTAAAAATATGAAATAGAATGGCAAAATAAATGAATTTGTAATGAATTATATGTAAACAGAATGTTAAGTTAAAACACTATTATTTTCAGATGGTATTTAAAAACAAAGCTTAGCATGATAAAATATAGCAATATGCTGTTTACGAGACAATTTTACACAGATATATTCAGGAAGGCTGAATGTAAGAATAGAGAAAAGGATAAACAACATAAACCCTAAAAATGAGTTAGTGATGCCAAACTTAAAAACTCAAAGAACATTCCTCCTGATGAAGAGGTTCATTTCATAAGGGTAAAATTTCCATTTACCATTAAGATGCAATAATTTTTAATTTATAAGGACCAAGTAACATAGCCTCAAAATATAATTAAAAAATTGACAGCTAAAATAAGAAGTGATGAGTCTATAATTATGGCAAGTAATTAAAGCACACATCTGCAGGTACCACACAACACAGGCAGACAAAAGACTACTAAGTTAGAAAAGATTTGAACAGCGTTATTAATATACTGACTTCACAGATATGTGCTAAACATTGCACGTATCAACTTCTTTGTGTTTAGAGACTTTCCACACAGCTGGGTTCTAACACTCTTTTCAGAACGCTGGCTAGGGAACTTTCCTAACACTCAAGAGTGGATATTTTATATAAAGTAAGCATATATAGTTTGCGTGTGGTCATAGGACACATAAAAAATAATAGTATCTACTCACTTGTTCCGTCTACCTCAGGCCCTGCTCAAATGCCCTAAGGGCTGAGGACAGCAATATCTCAGAGCACCTTTAACTCATTCATGGGCTGCCCGTTTGCACAACACAGTTGGAAAACTATGGCTTAGAGCATTCTCAGAGGCTGTGAGTGTGGGGGAGTTCTGGACTTTATGCCACAGTATAGTCACAGGTTACCAAAACTTCATGTCCTGTGTTTCATTTGGAAAACCTTGAAATGCGTCTCTGAGCTACAATCTTTCTTTATACCCCTCCCTTTGTGGTAACAAGACTCCAACATGATCCGCAGTGATGCCCCCTCCTTGTGTTCACTCTGCTATGTCGTCTCCTCCCACAATGACTAGGCTGACCTGTGTCACCAGTAAGATGTTGCAGTCATGTCAAAGTGTGACTTCTGAGGCATTGCACTGTCCGCCTTGTTCTCTTTGGGATCGCTCACCTGGGGAAGCCAGCCACCGTGTTGTGAGGATACTTTAGCATCTCCTGGAGAGGTTCACATGGTGAAGATCCAAGGCCTCCCACCAGCAGCCAGCACCAGCTGACTAACTTGCCAGCCACAGAGGTGAGCCATCCTGGAAGAAGATCCCAATTCCAGTTCAGTTTTCAGATGACTGCAACCCCAGCTGGTATCCTGACTGCAGCATCATGGGAAACCCTGAGCCAGAAGCCTGAGCCAGAACCACCAAGCTAAGACAACCCCAAATTCCTTATCCACAGAAATAGCGAGATGACATTTTTATTGTGTTAAGCCCCTAAATGTTGAGGTAGTGAAACCACATCCCAAAGAGTTAAAGACACCAATTACTACCATAAAGTCTTTTACTTTTCTGGGCTAAATTCACCATCTTAACGGTTACAGTTTGTGGGGCCCCAAAACAATGACAATAGCAACATCAAAGATGACTGATCATAGATCACCATAACAGATACAATCATAGAAAACATTTTGATACATTGCAAGAATTACCAAAATGTCACACCAAGACATGAAGTGAACACATACTGTTGGAAAAATGGAGCCAATAGACTTGCTTGATGCAGGGTTGCCAGAAACCTTCCATTCGTAAAACAACTTGTGAAGTGCAGTAAAGCAAAGCACACAGAACAAGATATGCCTGTAGCTGGCATCGTATCGTATGTAGCCTTTTCCAATTGCTTTGTTTCACTTAGTAACGTGCACTTAAACTTCCTTCATGATTTTTCATGGCTTGTTTGTTCATTTCTTTTGAGTGCTGAATAGTAGTGCCTTGTCTGAAAGTATCACTGCTTATTCATTCATTGACCTATAATATCTTGGTTGCTTCCAAGTTTTGGTAATTGTGAATACAACTACAATATAGACATAAGTTTTCCACTCCCTTGGGTGAATACCAAGGAGCATAAGTCTGCAGGATGGCAGATAAGAAAAGAAACAACTTGCTCAAAAGGGGAAATTCCCTCTGCTTGTGAGACAGCAAAACTGGCTGCAATCATTGGAACCAATATGGCCAAGCAGCGTTTGCACAGAAGGAGCTTGCTGCTGTCACAGCCCAAATTCCCACAGCATGTTTCATGCTAACTCCCCTGAATTTACTCCTGGGTCCCGTGAGGTAGCATGAAGAGATAACTGCACATGCCTGAGGACTGTCCAGACTTACCCTTTCCTTCCATGAATCACCTACTAATCCCAGAATCCACCCCCTAAACCTTTTCTAATCAAGTTGCTGCCTTAAAGGCAGCACAGGAAGACAGGTTTGAGCAGGAGTCCTGTCTCTCTGTTAGTGAACTTGCAATAAAAACCTTTATTTTCTGCAAAACCCAGTGTCATAGGCAATACTATGGCTCCTAATGCGTAGCCCAGGAAGTCCCTTTTGCTCAGTAACAGTAATTTGTTACACATCAATAGTGAATGAACTTATCTCTTGAGTAGAACGTAACATCTTTCTAGCTACTCACCACATTTCAAGAGCTGAGATACCAAGTGGGCTCAAAACTACACCACAAAGTTCAGAAGTTTTATTGTTGTTGTTTTTTCTCAAATTTCTTATGGGCAGGAGCAAAAATGTTCCAGATGGGTTCTTGGAGATGATGGCAGGTGGAGCCTTGGTGTGGAGGGTGGTCTGAGGCCCACTGTGTTTCTCAGGTGAAGGGATTGCTGCAATAACCATGCGTCTGTGTTGCCATAGCAATGGGCAAGTTGGATTACTAAGTTGGAAATAAGAATGTCCAGTTATGTCTGATGTAGGTAGAGGAGAAGGCTGGAAAATCCCTGCAGAGACTTCTGGGGTATGGGGACTATGTGGGTGGGAGGAGCAAAAGATCTAAGCATAAGTTCAGTCTGTGACTTAAGGGGCACTGAGAGGCCAAAGCAGAAAGCCTGACCGTTTGTACAGTCTGTGGACAGCAGGTGAGCATGGAAGTAAGAGATCAAATGAAGATCCAGAATCAAGATGGTAGAAGAGCAGAGTAAGGCGCCAAGAACGAGGGCAGATGAAGAGCACAGAGGGTGGGGACACTTTTGGTGCACAGGGGCTGGGCCTGAGACTCACGTTTACAGGGCATGAGCAGAGACTCTCAGATACTCCGGGAGGCCTGGACTACTTCCATTTTTTGAGGCTCTTAATAAATTATGAAAACCAGGAAGAGACCAAATAATGATATATTTTAAATGTGTATGTTTAACAAACGAACGTTTTGACAGAAGTAAATACAATGTGTGTGATATTTGCAAGATGATTATAGATTTTATTTATTTACATCTAAATCGGAATCCCCTAGTGACTGTAAGGAGTGTGCCAAATGATTTCCAGGCCTCGCTCTACCAGGCAAGTCTTGGTTTCTGGCTGTGTGATGTTGGGCTGGGCTGACCTAGTGTAAAGGTAAGAGATCGAAGTCTGGGGGATCAAGGCCTGAGTCTGGGGGAAGAAGGCAATAGAGGGAAGCATGGAGGATGGAAAGCAATGAAACAAATGCTATTTGCAGTGCTCCTGGGCAACTCAGACCCCCGATCACTTAGGAAAAGCAGACCCACTTTTCCCACAGAGTCCAATTTCACCCCAGTCTGACTTCATACTTAGCTACTGTGTTACCTTAGAAATGTAACTCACTCTTTCTTTCTCCATCTATTGTTTTTCTCATTATAAAATGGGATATGTTTTAAATCCAAGAAGAAATCTACAGACAAATATCAGTAAATAGTCATGTGGAAGCTTTCAAATTGTGTCCACTCACTTGGCAATTTATAATTAAGCATAACGAAAGTCATAGCTAAGCATAATAAAAAATCATCTCCGCCCTATAAGGGATGGGTTCTGTTCTACTTCAAAATCAACAGGAAAGACTTGAATCGTTTTATTGAAATCCTGATTTTGCTCAGTTTACATTGGAGACAGTAAGGTCTCTGCATTATTCTTGCAGTGTAGGTAAAGTATTGGCTGCTTCTGAAGGAAGAGTACAAATGAGGCTCCACATGTGGCCTAGACCCACTGTTGTGAACAGGAAGGCATTTCCTATTTCACACAGGACCAGCCCGCCTTGGCAGTGACAGCTACCTCACTGGGCTCTCAGGGGGAAATGCCCTGTTCTCTAAGGTCTTTTACAAAGTGCTGTCAATGCCCAGTAGCAATGGCCATGAACTTTAAAACTATGCAATGCAATATAAATGCCACATGAATAAAATAACGTAAAACTCTTTACCAATAGTTATTGAATCCCTACCTTTTCTCCAAGAAGCTTTTGCAAGAGCATTTTAGAATGGATGTGATTGGGAGAATAAAAATTTGTTGATTTACATCACAAACCCTTTAAACACACGTTCTACTTTTGACGTGATAGATAGAGCTTCATTGGAATGTGTGTCGTAATAAACACACACACGTCTGCTTAGTTATTTCTGGCCGTTTCAATAGTAGTGACTGTCAGAATATCTCCTTGCTCGACACTGAAGACTCAACATCCTAAAACTGGTGGTTGGGAACCTTTCTGAGCAGATTCTGCCCCTCCTGCCCCCACAGTTTGTCCTGGTGGTGGTGATATGTGGAAGCATTCTCTTTCTTAATGCTCCCATGCTTAGTTCAAAGGTCTTCTGCATTTTACCTGCATTTTGCCACATGCAATTATAATACCATCAGTCTACATCATGCCTTAAGATTGACAGATCAGAAACCACTTGTTACCTTTCCTGATCATGGTATTTCTTGGCTCATCTAATCTTTCATAATGTAATTTCTGAAAAGTAGTTTTACATTATTATGTAAATTTTACAGTGGAATGCACAGATATAAATACTCTTCTTGCAGTCTAATCCGTCTGAGGTGGATGACAGCACATCTTTGTCTCTGAAGGCGTAATGCAATTGGATATCTCTTGGTAAATTCCAAGTTCTGGGTGAGCCTAAGAGCTCACTGAAGTTCATAATTAACTAATGCCAGGGTGATTGCTAGTGAGCTCACAGAAATGCAAAGTAGTTTGAAAAGTTTGATGACTCTATAGATATACATTGTCCAGGAAGTGACATCACCCAACAGAAAAACGATGATAATGGCTGTTAGTGTCACTTTCAGTCACTTATACAAGGCAGTGAATCTCTTTTTTTTTTTTTTTGAGAAGGAGTCTCACTCTGTCACCCAGGCTGGAGTGCAGTGGCACAATCTCGGCTCACTGCAAGCTCCACCTCCCGGGTTCATGCTATTCTCCTGCCTCAACCTCCCAAGTAGCTGGGATTACAGGCGCCCGCCACCACGCCCGGCTAATTTTTTGTATTTTTAGTAGAGACAGGGTTTCATCGTGTTAGCCAGGATGGTCTCGATCTCCTGACCTGGTGATCCACCTGTCTTGGCTTCCCAAAGTGCTGGGATTACAGGAGTGAGGCACCACACCCGGCCAAGGCAGTGAATCTCTCTCTGAGTCTCAGATAACTCTCTCGGCATTGTCTATCTGTGTGAGAGAGAAAGGAGGTTCACGAGGGGTTCCTAGTTCAGAGGGTTCTTCTGATGGTAAATAGGGAGATGTTTGTTAGGCCCTCAGCACAATGCCTGACAGAGAGCTAGCATTAGGCCTTCATCAGTCATGACAACTATTTTATCGGCAATAAGAATGATTGAGCCAAAATCTTTCTTTGTAATTTGCACCAATCCATTTGTGCCTGCCCTTTGGAACTCCATATGGTTTGTTTAATCTTTCTTCCACCTGCTGCCTCTTGAGATCTGTCCCCTGCACTTTGCATTGTGTCCAGTGAGGGGACATTTTGCCCTCCCCTCCCTAGAATATTAGGTAGTTACCAGGATAGGTAATGCTGCCAGTGTTTTCCACTGGTGTGTACCAAGCACCTACAAGAGTACTAGGCACAATATAAGTACTCAATCAATGTTGGTTAATATCATTGGAATAAATGAAGGAGTGAATGAAGACTTAGGGTGAAAGCCTATACATTTGGAAGATTTGCCAAGAAGCTGAGAGATGCCAGTAATGAAGAAGGGTGATACATCAAGAAGGAAAAAGGCTTAAATCTGAGATTTTCACCTGATGGGCCCTGAGATATTGGAGGCGTGAGAGAATAAGCAGCAATGTCTAAAAAGGGAGAACAGTAAGCTCAGAGAGAAAAGGTTTACTCTGGGCCCTAGCAGTGGAAGAAAAATGTCACATGAAAGACCAGGATGTAGGGGAGGTTGTTTACCATGGACTTGGAGGCCCAAAACTCTGGGGTAGTGCCCAGGCACTAGTATTTTTTTATATCTCCCAAGTGACTCCAAGGTACAGCCAAGGTTGAGAACCAGTGACTTTAAAGAGCGAGTGTGATGAACCACAGACTTCACCTTGGCCATCCCACCACATCGAAGGAGACCCCTAAGCTCTCATGGCCATCGTCATGCACTCAGATATAACAACACAAAATGTAACAATAACAAACACCTTAGCTACTATCATGAAAACCAACCTAAGACAATGACACAAAAAACCCACTAAACATATGTTCACACATCTTTCTGTGCATCGTCCCAGTAAAATCTGGGATTCAGACACAAACCTCCACAGTTCCCCGGGGATTCCCAGGGAGGACCAGCCCCTACCTCCAGGCCAGATTGCGGTTGGGGCCCTTTCTATGTGCTTCCATTGCTCCTTGTGTATCCCCTGTGAGAACTCTTGTCACATCTAAAAGAAACAATTTCTCATTTCATATCCAACTTCTCAACTAACTGTGACCTCCATGAAGGCAAGGACTCTGTTTTGCTTGTTCACTGCCATGTGCCCAGGATTTAGCAAATGCCTGGCACAGAGAAGAAACTTGATGTATGTTAAATTAATGAAGAGGTGAATGAAGAAGTGGATGAAAGGCCTCATTTGTCACTGTCTGTTATTAGAAGTGCCCTGTCAGGGTCAGAGGCACCAGGCAGCCAAGGATCCCAGCCCCCCAGGGATAGAAATAACCACAGCCATCAGTTGTGGGTTTCCATGAAGCGCTTTGTGTATCTCTCTTGAGGGCATGATGTCACTTCGGGGCTGTGTTCTAACCAGATGGACATTGGAAGAAGGTTTGGAACAAATGTATGCAGTGGAAAAGGTTGAGATCCTATAGGGTTTGTCTTCAGTTGTAAATAAAAGGAATTGCACTGAACTGCTAGATCAAGACATTCTCTGGTACGAGAATTGTGTTGTTATTCCTGCAGGTGTGATTGTAAAGCCAATACCAGTGTCCAAGGAATCACATTACCTTAACTACCTTAGTGAGCTCCACATCTCCGGAGAGGCAAGCTCATCTCCCTGGTGTGGTGGCTTTTTTGTTAAATGGCTTCAATTCTTGCAGTTGTAGCCACCTATAATCTTAATTATTCTCACTGACTTTTCCTAGACTCAAGGAAGGTGAACCCAAGCAAAGATTAGGTTGATGAGGGCGTCAAGGGTAACAGAACCTTCTTCATTTACTCCTATCTGAGATAATGACTAGAATAAAATTATGGAGCTTTTCATTCAAAGTCAATGAAAAGACCTTCTAGACATTTGGATAAAATACAAATAAAAACTCTATGTAGTAACTGCACATATCAAAGAAATGGGTGTACTCAGATGAAAGCTCTAGCTTCATAAACAATTTTTTGCTTTTCTTAAATATATACCAAATAAGACATAACAAGAAATGAGCTTAATTCTGTAAATAAATAAGTTACTGTTTAGTAACACTTATGCATATTAAGGGTATTTAAAAATATACAAACTATAAGCATACTCTTTTGAAAACAATCAGAAAAATATAGGTAAGCAAAAGTAAGAAAATATTCGTAATATTATCACTGAGAGTGGAACACTATTCCATTTTGGTGTATATTTTTTCTAGACTCTTTTCAAAAGTCTGATCTTAATTTACGTATTACTTTATAACGATGATAACCATAAAACAAATGGTCAATTATCTCCTTCATGTGTGTATCATAAGGCTTTTTATCGTATAATAGGCACTTCTGAAAGACACTACACTTTAAAACTGAAAATAGATAAATGAAAATGACCACAAAACAGAGGGCTAGTGTTTGACAAAATTTTTAGAAGGAAACACAAGATAAAATCTTTGTGACATTGGATTAGGCAAAGTATTCTTAAATGGAACACACAAAAATATCATTCACCAAATGAAACAACAAGCATAGACTTCCTCAAAATTAAGAATTTTTGCAAAATACATGTTTGACAAAGACTTTTTGTCCAAAATATACCTTAAAAATGTCACTCAAGTAGAAGACAAACAATTCCCCTACCTGCAACAAAAACTGGACAAAATATATGAACAGATGCTTCACAGAAGAGGAGATGTGAGTAGTTGCTGTGATGTTTAACTTTATGTGTCAACATGACTAAGTCACAGGATGCGCAGACATTTGGTCAAACCCCATTCTGGGTGTGTCAGTGAAGGTGTTTCTGGATGAGATTCACATTTGAATCAGCAGCTGAGTAAAACTGCCCCCCTAATGTCCATGGGCCTTGTCTGATCCGCCAAAGACCTGAATAAGAGGAAGTTTTGCCTGACTGAAGGCTGAGCTGGGACACTGGCCTTCTCCTGACAAGCATAGCCATTAAGCACATAAAATATTAGTCATCAAAGAAATGCAAGTTAAAACCACAAAGAGTTGCCACTATACAATTGGTAGAATGACCAAAGTAAAAAAAAAAAAGAAAAAGCTGACTATACCAAATGCTAGAGAGGATGTGAAGCAACTGAAACTCTCCTGCACTGCTATTGGTGTGTTAAATGGTACAACCACTTTAGCAAGCAATTTGGCAGTATCTTATGAAAGTTAAATACACACTAATATAACCAAGCAAAATCATTTGGAGAGAAGTGAAGATACATGTTCACAAAAAGACATGTACATGAGTATTCATCATCATTAGTAATAGCCAAAAAGGAAAATAATCATATATTTATCAACTGGCAAATGATAAATTGTAGAATATGCATGCAACAAAGGAACAAGATATTAAACACAGTAACATGAATAAATTTTTTAAAATGTTGCTGGCCAGGTGCAGTGGCTCATGCCTGTAATCCTAGCACTTTGGCAGGCTGAGGTGGGTGGATCACTTGAGAGCAGGAGTTTGAGACCAGCCTGACCAACATGGTGAAACCCCACCTCCACTAAAAATACAAAATTAGCTGGGCGTGGTGGTGCACACCTGTAATCCCAGCTACTTGGGAGGCTAAGGCAGGAGAATCACTTGAACTTGACAGGTGGAGGTTGCAGTGAGCCGAGATTGCACCATTGCACTCTAGCCTGGGCAACAAGAGTAAAACTCCATCTTAATAATAATAAAAATTTTAAAATTGTGCTAAGTGGAACAAATCAAACACAAAAGATTATATTGTATGATTGCGTTTATATGAAACACTAGACAAAGTAGGTCAAAGAGTGATTGAGGGCATTAGACGTGGAAGGGGATGGTGGTTCAATGACTGTATACAAGCTGTGCACTTTAAAAAGATGAATTTTATTGTATATAAGGTAAGCCTGAATCAGCTGGAAAGAAGTGGCAGCAGATACATGAAAATTACCACAAAGGAAAGAGCTACTTTTCGAATGCCTTGACCATGCAGAATCAAAGGGAGGTTTTATCATCTTTTTCCATTAGTGTCAGTGTCACCCCTGATAGATATGACCTTCAGAAGACACTGCTTTGCTTTGATCAGTAATTTTTGTCTTTTGGATTCACAGAGATAAGATTCTATGGAGCACTCAAGTCTTTCCCACAAAACCTAAACCTTGTCTATTTTCAATATCGGTGAGGTGAAAACCACCAAATAAAGGGGAGACAAAGTGCAATGAACATTGCAGAATCAAAGGTATTCATAACAACGAGCTACAGTGCATTCAAATCAGCAATTGTCTGATAGCTGAAGACCTTATGGGTTGTTCTTTGCCTCAGAGATGTGACAATTGCTGCTTATATAAAGGTCACAGATACGCAATTTAATTTAACATTTTTGGAGTCTTTACAAAGCACTAGACCTTTTGCTAGGTCTTGGGGTTCAAAGATTGGGAGACATAGAATATGAGTCCACAGATGATCAAATGAAGAAACAAGCACTCCAGAAAATATTTACAGTTTCAAGAGTGGTAATAAGGGGGCTTTCTATAGAATGCAATGACAAGGGCAGTCATAGGAGTAATTAATTCTGCCTAGAAATTTCAATGATGGCCTCACAAGTATGACATTTGAGCTGGAGTTTTTCAAGTGAGCAGGAAGGAAGAGAATTCCATACAGGGGGAACACCAGGACCAAAAGAATGGTGGTGAAAACATGCATAGGAGATCCAGTCTCTAGGGAACATTCAGTAAGGATGTCAGGTGAAAAAGACAATGGTAAGATACAAGGCTGGCAAGGGTCACACAGAGAAGAGCCACGCTTAGTGGTTTTTATTTTATTCTGCTTGAATGGAGAGCTAAAATGCAACTTTAAGCATAATGTAGTAGCTGCCTTGGAGCCGTGCCTGGCTCCCACTTACTACCAAAGCACTCTTCCTCCAACTGGTACACATGTTGGCTGCTAGAGGCTCACAAATCCTTCTCTTCTTGGGATAATTGCCCTCAGTTGATAAGAGTCACTTTGCCTGGGATGTTACTCCTCTTTCCCCACTGATACCTTGGGCAATCCACAGCCCATGATGGATTTATCTGAGGATACAAAGTCCAGCCCCTATACCCTCACGGGAAACCATTGTGTTGTGGTTTTGGTTGAGAGTCCTCCCTCTGCAGATTGAGTGAAGGCTAGACATCCCCCAACAGCACATCCTTTCCTCTTTTCTATCCTCTTCACTTCTTCCCTTGTAGGTTTTTCTTGAGAGGACCCCTTCAGAAAATCACAAATACCCCTATTCCTGTCTCTGTTCTATCCTCTTCATTCCTTTCCTTGCAGGTTTTTCTTGAGAGCACCCCTCAGAAAATCACAAGTACCCCTATTCCTGTCTTAGATTCTGTTTCTAGAGAACATGACTCATGACACTAGGGAATAAGGTGATCAGATTTGTGTTTCAGAAGATCTCAAGGTAGTTGAAGTCGGACAGATTTTAGAAATGGAGAAGGTGCAAGGACAACAGATTTCAGAGAGAATGAGGGCCTGGATGGGAGCATCAACAATACAGGGACAGGGAGAGAGAGAGGTGACTCCATTATCTCTTGGGTCAGAGGGTATGTGAAGGAGAGAGAAAACTCTAGGATAACCCTGAAGTTTTGAGGGCACTTGGATGGGCAATGTCATCTACCAAACTACACAATGAACAAGAGGAAACACATCTGGGAGGCAAGATACAGGCAGAGTTGACCTTGATATATCTTGAGACATCTAATGGGGCGTCTAGCAGATAATATCCAGTAAACAGTTTGAAATAAGATTCCAGAGCCCAGATAACAGGGCAGGGATAGAAATGCAGATTTGGGAGCCATGAACATGTAATTGGTCATGGAATCTATAACCATGGATGAGGAAAACTGGGCATGGCCACCCTCCAAAGAACTAACCCTTGAGAGGCTGTTGGATGACGGGAAACCAACTGAAGAGATCATTGAAGGGCTCCAAGGGGAAAGGGGAGAATCTGAAGAGAGAGGTAGTATCCACATAAGAGATACTACATTTGAAGAAGAGAATATTGCAAATGCTGAGGGCAGCAGAGAGTTGAATGGCTGCGTACTAGGAAAAGGGCAATAGATTTGTCAGTTTGGAGGTTCTAGATGACTTTGACAGAATATGTCCAACTGTAATGAGGATAGAGCTAAATGACATTGGTGTGAGAGGGGAATGGGAGGTGAGACAATCGAGGCCAGATGCTTGCAACAAAAGCCTTTTACCCTATGATTTCCTTCTCCATACTAAATACTTGAAGTTATTTGGATTCCTTCCTTATAGCCCATTTTGTTTAGACCATGGATGTGAATTGTGCATCTGTCAGAAAGAAGAAGCATCTTCCAACTGTGAGGCACAGGCAGTCCAGAAACGTACAAACTGTGATGCAGTAAGAGCTTAGCCAGTTAACCAGCCTCGCTGCCCACCCATAACTCTGCAAAGAGCAGCTCAGACAGCCCTTGCGAAGGCCCTTGAAGTTCCTGCCCACCGTGGGCATGCGGATGCCACGCTGTGATCCTGGCATCACAGTCAGCCTCCCTTGGGGTGCTGCCCTCCAACTCCAGGAGCTAAAGGTCACAGCCACCCCTGTTCATGAAAAATGCATTTTCCATGGAATCATGTCAACTTGACACTCCTGAGAGAAGGCAAGAACAATGAGAAAGCATTCTGATAAAGCTGTCCTTCCAAACTGCTTTTGCTTTGAGTGCTTTTTGTTTGTTTCTGTCGTATAACCATCTTTCTATTTCTGGTTTTTTCTTTGGTGAGTTTACTCTTTGTTTTTCTCATTTCTGCTCCCACTTCTACAGCATACTGCCTAAGTTTTAATGTTGAATTAAAAGCTCAAAAATGAGCCAGGTACAGCGGCTCACACCTGTAATCCCAGTACTTTGGGAGACCCAAGCAAGTGGATTGCTTGAGCCCAGGAGTTTGGGACTAGCCTGGGCAACATGGCAAAACCCCATCTCTACAAAAACTACAAAAAGTATGCCAGGTGTGGTGGCACACGTTTGTAGTCCCAGCTACTCAGGAGGCCGTGATGGGAGGATTAACTGAGACTGGGAGGTTGAGGCTGCAATGAGTGATGATCACACCACTGCATTGCAGCCTGGGCAGCAGAGTGAGACCCTGTCTCCAAAAAAAAAAAAAAAAAAAAAAAAAAAGGCTCTAACTCAGGAGAGAGTTCATGTCAGAAACAGGAGACCAGGATATGCTCTTTGACCTATTAGATCATTTGCTCAACTTCACTGGCCTTGGGGCTTTACTGCTTGCTCCAGGGAGAGCCCTGGTTGCTGCCACATGGTTCAGTCTCCTATCACCTCAGACTTTTTCAGCTTTCCATGGGGATGAGGGCCAAGAAGAGCAAGGTCTTCATCTCTCATGGCCTTGCTTGACCAGACAGACTATGGTAACCTTAATGCCTTCTAGATGCACGTCCAGACCCACACTGCAAGGTACAGCATCTAGCTTTTTCAGCAGCTATCTTGAAGCTCAAGGCAACACCACCTAGAAGTGCAGGAGACTCAAAGTTCCTCTGGACAAACTTTGACCAGTAAGAAACAGGAGATGGGAAGAAGTCAGCAGATAAATCGTTCTTCCTTTTGTTCTGCATCAGACAGAGTTGAGTGAGGCCAGGGATTTCTACCCAGCCTGTCTGGAAGATATTCCACCTGCTCATGCCCCAGCTGAGTTTATTATAATGTTGTGATCAGCTGGAATTTGCTTTTTCTTCTTTTATTACATCCTTCTTTCCCTTGCTGTAGCTTCCCTGAAAACATATCTTCCAATAAAGCCTTAGTCAATCAACTTTGTTTCAAGCTTTGTTTTCTATGGAACCCAGGCTAAGTCAGAAACTCAAAAGGGAGACTTGTTTATAGAACTTAGAGTTGGAAGGGTTTAAAGACCATCAAGTTCAAACTCCAGAGGAAATTTTCTTTCACATGCTTGGGCATAGCTAACAAAGGGATACTCACTTCCTGGAGAGTCCATCCATTCCAACCCAGAGAACCCAGTGTGTGAATATTTCTTTCTTCTACTGGGATAAAGACCTGCTGTTGCTGTTTGTGTGTGGTGGGGGAGGGGTTGGGGGGGCGGTTTGTAACTTCCATTCATTCATTCTAGCGTTCACTTCTTTTACCTGGGTGTCAGACATTCAAGAACAGCATGATCCCAGGGCCACCCATTTGGAAACGCTAGTCCTGAAAAAGGAGACTTAGAAATTATTCTACTTCCTTATCTATGTTTATTCTATTCTAAAAAATAGGCAGTATAACTAAAATAATGTAGTCAACTCTTACCCGGTTAACCAATAGGCAAGTGCTGGTTATATCTTGCCAATTTGCTTCAGCCTCCCTCTCAATGTTCCAAATGAAATTGATTTAAGTTGAATAAAAGGAGGTTGGGCTATTACATAATGGTTCTCTGGAGACTGCACTTCAAGCCTGGCTGCTCACTGAATCACCCAACTCGTACACTTTCCTGCAGAGACTCCCTGTTCCTCTCCATATTTCCATTCGTATCCTACTTATCTTTATCGTGACACCCACCTCATTGTGTTAGAACTCTTTGTTTCTGTTCATCCCTCTCCCAAAGTAAGAACTGTCTTCTTCATATTTCTCATCCACTCACAGCCTCTGATTCCCATGATAAAGCCCAGCGTCCTGCACATCGTAGGCCTCAAATGTGTTATACCCAGGTCAATATTCCTATTTCCTATTTCTATCTCTAAGGGGAGAATATAAATGCAGGTGGACTTGCTTCTCTGTCAAATTAGGGTGATTGTTGCTGAACAACTGAGACAAAACACCTGAAAATTGCACAAGTTTTTCTAAGCTGGTAAAATAAAACATGAAGTATAAATATTTTGACATTCCCAGTAGCGTTTTAGGTAAGTGGCTTGAACTAGATTTGTGGGGAACAAAAAAAAGTTACTTCTTACTTATCTTCCTTTTCATCTTAATTCTGTGGCTTTTCTTCATTTTCTTGACAGGAAAGTTCTTTTTTCTCCAGACAGAGCCTTTGATTAACTTCCCAGTGTCCTGAATTCTTAGGGTCCAAACATCTGCATTGTGCTGTAACACATTCCCTGTGCAAATGATGCTCTTTAGGAAATCGCCCAGGCAAAGCAAGCACAGTGAGACTTTTATTTTCAACATTGCTTATTTTGACATGTTTCCCAGAACTAAAGTTTTGACGTATTTCTCATTTTCCCTCTTTTCTTGCAAATACTAAGTGAAGAGGCATGTTATACATGAAGTGCTTGCCACTAACTTGTTTACAGCTGAGTTTGTGCTTCAATTTTGTTTTCTCTCAGTGGTGATGGATTTGCACCTCTTCATCCACCTCTATCATTCGTCCCTCTTGTAATGTACAAAGTACATTTGTCAAAAGGACAGCTTAAGTCAAGACTCTGGTCTGTGGTCTTGGAATAAAATTAAGGTGCTGACCTCCTCTGAGATATCTTTTACCCGACTGCCGTGAGGACATCCACTTGGTGTGGTTTGAGGAATGTGAGGTTTCCCTGAGAAAAATTCACTCTTCCCCATCCAGAGTCACATTTTGGAAGTGCACGATTCCCACTTCTAAAAGCAACAAGTGTCTTACACAAATGCACAAAATTACCTGAGGTTAATTGAGATCATCTCAGCCATTATTACCTCTGTTCCATTTGCTTTATCAAATTGATTAGCCAGTAATGTAGCAGGTCCCTAGGAGAAGATTTGAAGCACCAGGGGCAGGAAATGTCAAGATTCTCTCTCCAGCCTGGTGTCATATTAAAAAAGCCTGACAGAGCACTATAATAGCAGGCTATGACTGTAAAGCAACAGAGGGTAGCCAGATGCAGAAGCTTTGATGGCAAGAACAGGGCTATGAAGGAAAGTTATAGACATTTAGCCTGCTTCACAGTTTTTCCTAGAGTCTGTTCTACCTGAAAACTGTTGCCTCACGAGGTTGCATAAAACCAAACACCAAGAAGTGGGAAATAGTAAGACTTGAGTGTAATATTTATTTCACCTTGAAACTCTAACCTAGCTTGATTCATTAGATATGGTGTTAGAGTTGCTTGGGATATACCTTGGAAACAAAACAAACAACCACACACACACACATTCACATACAACCTGGAAAAGAACACACTCAAATCCTGTATGTCCTATTTAATGTCATCTGCAGTGGGTAAACTTATTTACCCTGGAGTTAGCTGGACCAAAGCAATAGCTTCCCATATTTAGATAGATTGTGGCGTGTACTATCTTTCATCCTGTGAATTCATATTGAGCGGAGTTCTGCAAATTTTAATGTGAAGCGATAAAGAGTTTGTAAGAATGCATGCTGGCTCACTCTGTGCTCAGTTAGCAGCAAGTTAAAAAGGGGTGTGGGGAAAATGCTTTTCTGAGTCTGACTAATTAACATGGAGTTATGTTTTGCTGCAGGACCTGTGCATAATCTCAAAATAAGTGGCTGGGGTTGGGTGGGGATAGATATGGTCACCATCCTTCCATCCATGAGAAAAGTCTATAATACAGCTCTGTGTGTGTAAAGGTAGGGGTGGTGGTTGAGGGTGGTGGAGCACATAGCCACCAAATAAAGGTATAATTTAACCATCCATTGAGGTTAATCTGCTCCTCAAGGCAAAACCTTCATGTTCCCTTTGGAATAAAACAGTGGACACTGTGGACAGACAGCAATGGGAAGAATCAAGTGTGGAAAGTCTCTAGCCAAGCTTTTACTTTGTGTGTAGGTGGCAAGAAGACTTTCCATAGTATCTCTGTCTACTGTTTAGGATTGTTCTAAAGAGTTATGACATAATTGCAGAGATGACTGCAATCAATGTTCATTAGTGGCACATGTTAAAAGGGTTAAAACTGGGAAGTACATGCCTTAGGAATTGACGGGACTACTATGGCTTCTTCACTGTCATCATTATTATCATCATCAGCATTATCGTCATCATTATCATCATTGACAGCAACAATATATTATTATGACACTTAAGACACTGTGATAGTCACTAAGATACAAACACATAATAAAAGTTTTAATATCCCACTAAAAAGGAATATATCAATAGGAACATATTAGAGGCAATTCGCTAAAATGGATACAGAAATAAAACACATATACATATAAAATATGCATGCATGTGTATGCATAATTTCACATATGTATATATGCATATATGTGTTTTTTTCATTTCTTAAATCTTGGAATTGTTCTCAGGATTAAATGAGTAATTTGGTTGAAGTACTTTGTACTGTTTTCTTCTATAAGCATCATTGAAGAAACTGGGGCCATTTAATCTTGAGAAGAGAGTGAATAGGGGGCTGTCCCTTTCAAATGGCACCTCCTGCAGGACACGGTGCTCTTTTGGGGGGTAACTGACATGTATCCTGGGCCATCGAAAGGGAGGCAAACAGCAGGGCAGTTTGGATGAGGCTGAGTCATGTCTCAGGGCCTGTCGGGGGGCACCTGCCATGCAAAAACCTCCAATGGTGAAAGGCTCTTTGCTGGAGGGAGAAGAAGTAGCTCCTCCTCATGGGTGATGTGGAGGGAGGCTCAGCAATGGCAATGGTAGCTGTCAAGCATCAGCTCGACTCCCCTATAGCCAAAGTCAGCCCCTCCCCATGCTCAGGTGATGCTCAAAACTGTCTTCACTTCTTTAAGAATAGACATACAGACCAGTGGATCAGATTAGAAGACCAAGAAAAGGACTCTCATGTATAAAGTCAATTGATTTCAGACAAAGCTGTCAAAGTAATTCAACTGGGAATGAATTTCAAACAACAGTGCTGGAAAAATGGAATATACATATTTCAGGAAATATGAGAGAGAACCTCAACCCTTTTCTCATACCAAATAGAAAAATTAAACAGATTGCAGATCTACTTGTATAAGCTAACACTATAAAACATCTTTCAGGAAAAAAAGGAAAACATGAAGTCTTTGTTGCTTTAGGTTAGGTAAAGTTTTCCTAGAGAGGTCACAAAAATTCTGTACCATAAAAGAAAAAAAAAAAAAACCAAGCTGGGCACGGTGGCTCACGCCTGTAATCCCAACACTCTGGGAGGCCGAGGCAGGTGGATCACAAGGTCAGGAGATGAGACCATCCTGGCTAACATGGTGAAACCCCATCTCTACTAAAAATACAAAAAAATAGCCAGGCATGGTGGTGGGTGCCTGTAGTCCCAGCTACTTGGGAAGCTGAGGCAGGAGAATTGCAGGAACCCAGGAGGTGGAGGTTGCAGTGAGCTGAGATCGCACCACTGCATCCAGCCTGGGAGAAAGAGCGAGATTCCGTCTCAAAAAACAAACAAACAAACAAAAAATGATATATTGAACTTCGTAAATTTAAAAACTCTTCCTCTTCAAAAGACGTTAAGAAAATGAAAGGGCAAGTTCCAGAAGGGTGAAAATATTCTCAATGCATATACCTGACAACCCTTACGGGTCAATAATAATAATTTGAATAATCCAATTAAAATGGGCAAAATATATCAATAGACACTTTACAGAAAAAAAAAGGCACATGAAGAGATGCTCGGCATCATTAATCAAGATGAAAATGCAAATTAAAACCACAATGAGATGTACAAACAGCTACTTTGGGACACAGAGTTTCTTGAAAAGTAAATATATACCTACCATTTGACCTAGCAATTCCACTCCTAGCTACTTACTCAAAAGAAATGAAAACATATGTTCACACAAAAGCATGCATGAGAGTATTCAGAACATCTTTATTCATAGTAGATTAAAAAATGGGAAAGAACCTAACTACCCTTTCACAGAAAAAGGGATTAGTAAGTCCATTGTGTTATAGCCATGCAGTGCAACACTATTCAGCAATCAAACACAGTAAATGACGAATACACCCAACTACATGAATGAATCTCAATAGCATGTTATGCTAAGTGAAAGACACCAAACACACCAGCAAACAGAAGATTGTTTGCTCCCATTTTTTTATATTTTCTCTCTTTTTTTAAATATGACTTAACTGTTAGGTTTATATATATATATATATATATATATATATATGTATATTTTAATTTTACTTCAAGTTCTGGGATACATGTGCAGAACGTGCAGGTTTGTTACATAGATATACATGTGCCGTGGTGGTTTGCTGCACCTATCAACCCGTCATCTAGATTTTAAGCCCCATGTGCGTTAGGTATTTGTCCTAATGCTATCCCTCCCCTTGACCCCCACCCTCTGAAAGGCCTGGTGTGTGATGTTCCCCTCCCTGTGTCCATGTGTTCTCATTGTTCAGCTCTCATGTATGAGTGAGAACATGCAATGTTTGGTTTTCTGTTCCTGTGTTACCTTGCTGAGAATGATGGTTTCTAGCTTCATCCATGTCCCTGCAAAGGACAAGAACTCATCCTTTTTAATGACTGCATAGTATTCCATGGTGTGCATGTGCCACATTTTCTTTATCCAGTCTATCATTGATGGACATTTGGGTTGGTTCCAAGCCTTTGCTATTGTAAATAGTGCTGCAATAAACATATGTGCGCATGTGTCTTTATAGTAGAATGATTTATAATCCTTTGGGTATATATACACCCAGTAATGGGATTGCTGGGTCAAATGGTGTTTCTGGTTCTAGATCCTTGAGGAATCGCCATGCTGTCTTCCACTTTTTATGGCATTCTAGCAAAGGCCAGATTATCAAGACAGAAAGCAGAGCTGTGGTTGCCTGAGGCTTGGGCTAGGGAAGGAGCGTTGGTCATGAGGAAACTTTTAGGGGCTGAAAATGTTCTACATTGACTGAGATGGTGGTTACACAATTGCATATATTTATCAAAGGTCATTGGACTGGACATTTAAAACAATGTGTCTTATTGTTTGTAAATTATATTTCAACTAAACTGATTTAAAAATACTTGATATATACTCTCCCTAAATATAGTCTCTGAACTGTGTTTAGATTCTATTTTTGTAAATGAAACTTCTGTATTAAAAGGCTATCTTAGAAATTTAGAAAAATGGAGCAAAGGAAGGAAGGAAAGTAGGAAGGAGGGAGGGAAAGAAGGAAGTGAAGGAAGGAAGAAGGAAGGAAAGTACAATGGATTGAATGTTTGTATGTTTGCGTCCCCACAAAATTCATAGGTTGAGATCCGACTCCCCAATGTGATGATATTATTAGAGCAGGCCTTTGGGAGGTGATTGCAGTTAGATGAGGTCATGAGGGTGGAGCCTTTGTGAATGTGATTAGTGCTTTATAAATGCCATGAGGGAGTTTCTCTTTTTCCTCTGCTCTCAGTGAGAAGTCAGCAGTCAGCTACCTGGAAGAGGGTCCTCACCAGAATTTGATTATAATGGCACCCTAATCTCAGACTTTCAGCCCCTAGAACCGTGAGAAACAAATTCCTGTGGTGTATAAGCCGTCCAGTCTGTGACATTTTTATAAAGCAGGCTGCACTAAAACAGGAGGGGAAAAAGGGGAAGGAAAGGCCAGGCATGGTGGCTCCTGCCTATAATCCCGGCACTTTGGGAGGCCAAGGTGAGAGGACCACTAGAGCCTCTGAGTTTGAGACCAGCCTGAGCAACATAGCAAGACCCCATTTTCACACACACACACAAATAGTTGGGTGTTGTGGCATGTGCCTGTAGTCCCAGCTACTCTGGAGGGAGACTGAGACTGGAAGATCACTTGAGGCCAGAAATTTGAGGCTGCAGTCAGCTATAATCACCTCTACATTCCAGCCTGGGTGACAGAGCAAGACCCTGTCACACACACAAATCTGCCCCCATCAAAAAAAAAAAAAAAAAGAAAAAAAGGAGGGAAGGAAGCAAGGGAAGAAGGAAGGAAAGAAGGGAGGGAACAACAGCTCTATCTTCTCTGACTGAAAGCACAGGTTAGAGCCCTGAAGCCCTGCCCCTTCTGCTCCTCTCAAGCCCCTTTCCCCTACTAACTCCGATCTGAGGCCCATCTGAACAGCCTGAGCCTGAGTGGTACACTGTGTGAAGACTCTTGCTTCACAGCAACTGTCCTAGGGCCCACTTTAGAATATAGCGAAAAAATCAAAACATTTAATTTTTGTTTTAATATTTAATTTCTAATAAATTTTTCTTAATCTAAAAATCAAGAAAGCCTAGAAGTGAAAACACCTTTATCTATATAAATAGTAGACAGAATAGTCAAGTACCAGGGGATAAAATGCCTACATAATAGATCAAAGTTAACACAACTTCCTAAAACTTTATTCCTCCCACATGTCTACTAACTTAACCTCACTAGATGACACTGGGTGACACCATTTATGGTTTGAGACTTGGTTTTACTGCTTGACTGTCCATTCCTTGAATTTATAGCAATGAAACTCCTTTCTCAGAGTACAGCTATGGGGCTATGTAGATAACTCTGCAAAGTCATGGGGAGCATTTATTATCATCATTATGGAACCCAAGGTATCAGAAGCTATAAAATGGAAACAATCATGCTGTGAAGCCTCAGTAGCAAAATGCTGACCAATTAATTCTGTGTATGAAAGCTTCTTACCATGTAAGAAAATGAATCCTGCTGCGTTCTGCTCTTTAAGATACTAAGAAGTGAAATGCGAAAAAAATATGGCAAATAAACCTCCATTTTTGCTAAAACTCCAGATGCACAAGGGATACTGTCTTTCTTTCTTTCTTTCTTTTTCTTTTATTTATTTATTTATTTTTTTGCTCTCCAGCAGGAAATGAGGGATATTGTCTTTATGCAAGCAAAGTATTATTAAGCTCTACATGTCTGCAACTCTGTGGTAGATCTTGAAATAGTCATAATACTGATAAATTGACTATTCATTTTTCTTCCCCCATCAATTGTACCGTAGCTGTGAGGGCCTGACTGAAAATAAGACAATGGATTTATCTTCTTCTCTTCCACCCATCCTCTCCATGATCTTGGGCAGATCGTTTGAATTCCCTGAACTGCAGCTTCTTTTATCTGTAAACTGAGTTTATTAGATTAAACTCCCTCATCAGTCTACCTACTAGAAACATGGGCTCTCTAAAACTCTGCTGAGGCTAAGCCAACAATATCTACCTTCTCCTTGGCATCTGCCCCACTGCATTTTAAGGACAGGAAAGATTGTAAGATTGTGAAAGGGGAATGGGGAAAAGAAGTAAAAGATGAAGCCTAAGGCAAATCTAAAATCAGAAAAAAAAGAAAAAGAAAAAGAAAGAAAAGACAAAAGGAAAAAAAATGGAACAACAGCTGGCTTAATTTCATTCCTTCTATCCAGCCCCAGGCCATATTCAGATCTGTAAGAAAAACAAGACAATTAATGCCCAAGAAGTCATTATCTCCTCATCACCAGATGCCTACAATGAAATGTAAGAAGTGGGGAAAGGAAACTAGGGAAGTTGTTCCCACATTGCTCATGGTTTACTGAGGTACTTCGGGGCTACACTTGGCCAGACAGCCTTGAACAAGTGTCAACCCTCAGGTTGTCTCACAGTGCCCCCTTATTCTTTGGATAAATAAGGGAGGGTTGGGGACCTCTGTGGATTTAAAGGGTGTGGGTCCATGCAGCTGTGTCACTCAGCCAGCAATGTTTTTCCTCATAGTTTTGGGGTAGGTTTTCCTCAAAGGCAGGGGCTAAGCAGAAGCCAAGAAGACATGGGCTTGTGCCTCTGGTGGTCCAAGTGCAGTCATGTATAGATCAGGCTGGAAGGCAGGATCTTCCTAAGAACCAGGAAAGGGAGGGAGTCAGAGGACAGACCCCCAGGACGGAGTCCAGCAAATTTGAATGTCTTAGAACTCAGCTCCTCCAGGAGAGAGTAAACCTACTTGAGGCCCCTGAAGCCAGGAAGAGGGAGAGAGGATTTCCACAGGGAGCCTTCGGGACTCCCTCAACTCTTTGACTAGCTATGGGTAAGACTATTCTCTGCATCTCGATTTTGCCACCTACATAGCAAAGGACAATCCTAAGAATTCAGAAAACATTTATTGAGTGTCTGCTGTGTCCTAGGCACCTGGACACCGGCCTTCAGACATGTACACTGCCAACCACCAAGTACGACTGCAGACAGTAACATGAGTTGAGTCAGGGATGCAGCAAAGAGCTGGGCAGCCAGAGGAGGGAGAGATGCTCAGCACACCCTTCCCCTTTTTCCTATCTGGGACAGGATAACCTTTCTCCGTTATCTGCTGTGTTTCTGCAATGAAATGTCTCTTTTCCAGACTTCTGGTCATTTGTTTTTGTCTTTCAAATACTTCCTCATTTCCCAACCACCCTGTTAACGATCAACAAAGACAGAATTGACTGCCTGTCATCTCTGATCCAGATGACATTAGGTGAGCACTGCTAACCATGGGGAATGTAAAGTGGGAATCCCCTTCCCCAAAGTCTAATGGGAGTTCTGTTACAGTAGGTGGCTAGTCTGTGAGCAGGGCAGGAGAGGGCTCCCCACAAACGCATCAGGAATGTTGGGTGACCATCAGGTGATGGTCACGCGGCTGTTAACTGTTTCTCTGAAATAATAATTAGTCACAGCTAGCACCAGGGAAAGGCAGGCACCTAACAGATAGAAAACACCTGAAAATGATCAGCAGCTTCTCAATAAGATCTCAGGAGTGGGGAAGAGTGACGCAAGATCCCGGAAGTATGCCAATGTGCAAAAGGTCAAGAGGTTTTGTCACAAAACCTCAAGTCAAGAGGTCAAGTCACAGGCTTGGTCTCTCAAGTCGCCTGCTTGGCCCTCTTATAAGTGTGCTTTCCTTCCTTTCTTCCCTTTCCTTCCTGCTCAAAGGCTCTTTGATAAACTTTCACTCCTGCTCTAAAACTTGCCTCAGAATCTACTTCTGCCTCTCAAATTCTTTCTTCTGAGGAGGCAAGAATGGAGGTTGCTGCAGACCCGCAGGGATGACTATCAGCAGTCACAGTTCTGTTCCTCGGCAGCCCTGATCACTCTAGTGCAAGTCACATCCTCTTCCTGACTTCTGATTGATATTTTTCTCCCCTGCAAAGCAGAATTTTCTTATGATTTCAGAAGCAGACCCTGAGACATAGACAAGTCCATTAAAATCTGTTCAGAAAAGAAATTGGCAACCCCTTTAAAGGCAAGGAGGGATTTTGGATATAAAGAGAAAAGATGGGGGAGAATACGTATAGGAAAGGAGATTTTCAAATTTCTTTGGAGATTCTATGTAGCCCAAGTTTTTTGGTCACAAAGTTATTCCTAACATGCAGTACAGATTTCCCTTCCTGAATCAGAAAAAATGTTGCCATTATCCCACCTTCAGTGGAAAAGGGGGCAGACTTTGAGATGTCCTCCTTAGTCACTATTGCCTCTAACAAGTATAGAGGGTTTGCATTTAGTCAACCCAGATTCGAGTTGCAGGTCTGCCATTAACAAGGTCACTTTCCTTGACTGAACCTCTGTTTCCTTTTGTACCTCAGTTTTTACCTATGAAAAGAGGACAATAATTGCACCTATTTCATAGGGTTGTAACGAAGGTTCAAGGAGAGAATTCATTTTAAACATTGGGAACAGTGCCTGGTACATTAAAAATGTTAGAAAATGTTAACTATTGTGATAATGTACAGAATGTATTCTTAGTGTGGGCTCAAAGACCACAGGAACACCTTGTCCCTAGTTTTTTAGATAAGATCTCTACCTCCAAAAATCTCGGGCTATTAAATGACGGGCTTTGGGGACATTTAAAGCTTAATAATCTCTACTGAGGTAACTTTATCTGTCACTTAACAAATGCATGATTTGGAGCTTAATCTTATTAAGGTTAAATTTCTTTTTCCACGAATTGGGGCTAATAATATCTACACCACATTTCTTGGGAGAATTCAGTGTGATAATGTATGCAATTTAGCAAGATACTTAGATAAATTGTCCAATCATGGTTCCTGCCTTGCTGAGGAAAATGGTTTTTCTTACTGTCCCTATAGATGAATGGATCTTAGCACCCACGTTATATAAACACGTTACAATGATGGATTGTGAGCATGCATCTGATTCAAGGTAACCATGAATTAATTTGGTGTAAAAAGAAACATCCCTGAAAAAGATGAGTTGGACTAATCAAATACAGATGGTCCCTGATTTATAATAGTTTGACAAGATTTTTTGACTTTATGATGGTGCAAAAGTCATACACATTCAATGGAAGCCATACTTTGAGTACTCATACATCATTCTGTCTTTCACTTTCAGTAAAGTATTTAATATATTACATGATCTATTCAGTGTCTCATGATAAAATAGACTTTGTGTTAGATGATTCTGCCCAACTGTAGGCTAAGGTAAGTGTTCTGAGCCCATTTAAGGTAGGCTAGGCTAAGCTATGATGTTCGGTAGGTTAGGTGTATTAAATGCGTGTTTGACTTATGATTTTTTCAGCTTACAATGAGTTCATTGGGATCTAACCTCATCATAAGTCAAGAAGCATCTGTACTTACTTTTGAAAATGAGCATTGGGAAAACAAGAGAATTAACTGTTGGCAATGGAAACACAAAAGTGAGAAAGATAATTAAATACAATCCTGACCAAGAGGGTGCATCACAAATGCCAATTATAAATAGGCAAAAGCTAGGATCATGAGAAAAGATATACAAAATAGAAGTCAAGGACACCAGCAAGAAGAGAATAGAGCAAACATTTGAAGAAGTTCCACAGAAGTTTGCTACTGACTTCTCTAGTGCAGCCTCTTCATGATGCTGGGTTAGACTTTGGTTTCTGTTCTTGGTTTCCCATGCAGCATTCCCATCCTTTTCTATAAAATGTTTTTCTCCTTCCCACCTGCTTCCTTTCTTGAGTTAATGTGTGTGGGTGTCTGTTACTTGCAGCTGAAAGAGCCTAACTGAAATATAGGTACGTGGAGGACCCTCAGTAAACCATGGCTATTATTGTTAACTTGCAGGTGCATGAGTTATTGTGAGTTAAACCAGTAAAACCCATAAATAAAGGAAATAGAATATGGTTAGGCAACAGCAGGAGAATTCCAAGAAACTGTGTTTAAATATGTATTTTAAGAGTTTAGAAGCACTCAAAACTCTGAGTAGGATGAAATAAGATTAACATTTCTAATCAGAAACACCTATGATAAATTACCTAGTTTGAAGAAATAGCCTATGAACAGGAGGTATGGGTAGTTAGCATAGAAGAATAGAGTTCAAATGATTGATGCTGGCTGTGTTTACTGAGTATCATCTAACGAGAGAGACAATAAACCCTAGATACCCCAATTTTTTCTATCACTGAGAAAATAGCACTGTTACAGAGCATAGGTGATTCTCTGGGTCTCACCAAAGCCAGGTAGAATGTCCCTCCAGCCTATTTCATTAGCTCCAACTTCATGCTCACAAAGAAGTCTTTTGATAGCTATTTTGGTTTTCCAGGTATTGTGATACTAGAAGATGGCCCCAGGATGGAAGACATGAGCATCCCAATGACAGAAAAAGAAAATGTTCTTTTGCAAATTAATATGTGACTGGTCAAGTTTGTTTCCTTTAGTGTGTGTGAGTGTCATAGATGAAAGTGAGTCTTTCTGACTAGGACCAAGTCTAGAACACTGACAAATGCTGGGAGACAAGATTTTTAGGGTGAAAACAAAGAAAAGTCCTTTGAATAATGTGCTTGTAGAAGTCTTGTAACCTTGTGTGGTATGATTAAGATACATATATACATGTCTCATGTATATATATCTCGTGTATATACTCATATATACATGACTATATCTTATATGTATATCATATATATCTTATATCTATCATATATCATATGTATATTTTATATATATCTTATATATCATATATATCTTATATCTATCATATATCATATATATCTTATATATATTTATATATATCTTATACATACTCATATATATACATGTCTCATATACCATATACATGTCTCATGTACCATATAACATTTAACGATGGACTGCCTATATGAAAAGGGTCCCATAAAATTATCATAGAACTGAAAAATTCCTGTAGCCTAGTACTTACTAAGGGGTATGATATGGTTTTGCCCTGTGTCCCCACTCAAATCTTACCTTTAAGTGTAATTGTAATCTTCATAATCCCCAGGTGTCACGGGTAAGACCAGGTGGAGGTAATTGGATCATGGGGGTGGTTTCCTCCATGCTGTTCTCCTGCTAGTGAGTTCTCACGAGATCTGACGGTTTTATAAGCATCTGTCATTTCCCCTGCTTGCACTCACTCTGTCCTGCTGCCCTGTGAAGAAGGTGTCTGCTTCTCCTTTGCCTTCTGTCATGATTGTAAGTTTCCTGAGGCCTTCCCAGCAATGTGGAACCGTGACTCAATTATACCTCTTTCCCTCTTAAATTACCCAGTCTTGGGTATTTCTTCACAGCAGCATGAGAATGGACTAATACAGGGTACTTCAGAAAGCTTGTGGAAGAATGGAATTAAAATATAAAACTAAAAAATATAAACTTTATATGTTAACATAACTCCATCAAAGTCAAGAGACTTTTGTAAGCAATAATACTGGCCATTTAGTCCAGCCATAAAGAACTGAGGGTCCTGGGAATTTAAGCATGTCGATGCAGTCTCTTTTATACTATTAAGTAAAGAAACAATGGCTGCCCTTTAAATAAGATTAGGAAACAAAAAGAAGTCAGAAAGAGCCAAATCAAGACAGTGAGGTGGAAGCTGGGCATGGTATCTCATGCCTGTAATCCCAGCACTTTGGGAGGCCAAAGTAGGCATATCCCTTAAGGTCAGGAGTTTGAGACCAGCCTGGCCAACATGGTGAAACCCCGTCTCTACTGAAAATACAAAAACTAGCAGGGCATGGTTGCACGTGCCTATAATCCTGGCTACTCGAGAGGCTGAGGCAGAAAAATCACTTGAACTCAGGAGGCAGAGGTTGCAGTGAGCCGAGGTTGCACCACTGAACTACTGAACTCCAGCCTGGGTGACAGAGTGAGACTCCGTCTCAAATAAATACATACATACATACATGCATACATACTGTTAGGTGAATGCCTAATGATTTACTATTGAAACTCTCACAAAATTGATCTTGTTTGATTGGATGACAGACAGAAATGAGCAAGAGCATTGTCATGGTGAAGGACTCTGGTGATGTTTTCCCAGACATTTTTCTGCTGAAGTTTTGACTTTCTGAAAACATTAATAATAAGTAGATGTTACTGTTCTGTGGCCCTCCAGAAAGTCAACAAGCAAAATGCCTTGAGCATCCCAAAACAACTGTTGCCGTGACCTTTGCTTTTGAGCGGTCACAGCTTTTGCTGTCACTGGACCACTTCCACCTCTTGGTAGCCATTGCTTTGACTGTGCTTTGCCTCAGGATGGTACTGGTAAAGATATGTTTCATTTCCTGCTACAATTCTTTGGAGAAATGCTTCAAGATCTTGATCCCACTTGTTTAAAGTTTCCATTGAAAGCCCTGCTCTTGTCTGCAGCGAATCTGGATGCAATCATTTTGGCACTCATGGCATGAAAAATTTGCTCAACTGTAATTTTTCAGTCATAATTCTGTAAGATGAACAAGTTGAGATGTCTATGGTGTTGGTTATTGTTCTGCTATTAATCATCAGTCCTCTTCAATGAGGGCATGAACAACATGATTTTTTTGGTCAAAAATTGATGTGGATGGTCTGCCTGCCACTGCAAGCCTCATCTTCCACATCATCTCATCCCATCTTAAAACAAGTTATCCATTTGTAAACAGATGATTTCTTTGGGACATTGTCCTCACAAACTTTGCATAAAGCATCAGTGATTTTATCACTCTTCCGTCCAAGCTTTACCATAAATTTGATATTTGTTCTCACTTTAATTTTAGCAAAATTCATGTCGCCCTGATAGGAGTTCTTTTCAAACTAGTTCCTGTTCAGACATGTTATAACAAGTTAGTAGTTTATTTGTGAAATATTCGAAATTCATTCATAATTTTTCATAATACACACTTTCCATGAACTTTTTGAAGACTCTTTGTGCCATACTTTCTATCATTATTTTAGAGTGTATTCCTGTATATAAAAATGAACCTCTATGAGTGTTATTGCCACCTGAAGACCTTACAGTGGGACAAGATGTGTAGGTGGAAGATAATGATATTGATGATCCTGACCCTGTGTAGGCCTAGGGCAATATGTGTGTTTATGTCTTAGTTTTTAACTAAATTTTAAAAATAATCTAAAAATAGAAAAAAGTTACAGAAAAGAATGTAAAAAATATTTTTATATACCTGTACAATGTGTTTGTTTTAAGCTGTTTTATTACAAAAAGTCAGAAAGTTAAAAATACTAACACATGTATAAAGTTAAAAAGTTACAGTAAGCTAAGGTTAATTTACTATTAAAGAAGAGTTTTCATGAATTGAGTGTAGCCTAAGTGTACAGTGTTGATAAAGTCTAAAGTAGTTTAGTGTAACGTCCCAGGTATCCTAGGTCTTCACATTCACTCACCACTCGCTCACAGACTCATCCAGTCACTTACCATCCTGCAAACTCCGTTCATGTAAGTGCCCTATGTGGTGTACCTTGTGAAAAATCTTTTATACTGTATTTTCATGGTAACTTTTCTATGTTTAGATACACAAATGCTTACCATGTGTTACAATTGCTTATAGTATTCAGCGCAGTGACCTGCTTGTGGCCTAGGAGAAATATGATATACCATCTAGCCTATGTGCGTAGTAGGCTCTACCACCTAGGTTTGTGTAAGTTCACTGTGATGTTTGCACAGTGAGGAAATAGCCTTTTCTCAGAAGGTACCCCCTCTGTGGTGTACAAGTACCCCTCTGTGGTATTGAGTCTGGTGCCTGACTGTATATTGTTCTGGTTCCTGGCACAGAATCTCTGGAGTGATAAGAATTTCTTTTGTATGCTAATGATGACTACTGGCAGGAGGCCCTAGGTAGCTCCAGGCTGGGAGCTATCACCAGAAAGATGAAGCCATGAGTAGAGGGTTGGAACTTTCAGCCCTGCTCTCTTGATTTCATACCTTTGACATACCTCTCCACTGGAATAGCTCACTACAAGTTTAAGGATAACATATCCAAAATGGTACTCATTACTAATTCCTCATTTCTACTTTCCTTACCACCATGGGTCATGCTCCCATCTGTTGGGCTTCAAACCTTGGAATGGCCCCAGGACCCCACAGGTCAACCAACACTAGCTCTGTGGCTTCCTCCTCTATGTGCGAATGACTAGCATGGCCAGAAATATGGCAGGGGCAAAAAGACACAGCATTTCCCAACACTCTTATCTCCACTGTAATGAAATGTAATTAAATGATCCAAGGCTCCTCCACCAATGAAACTTCTCTTTAGGAATCTCCCTTGCCTCATGCTCTGCAGCTGGCCCCTTCTGCAGTCATTGCCAGGGCGACATTTTCCCTCTTCCATCCACCCGCATTTCTATATCTTTAAGGTGCGGTGCATATTTATTACAAATGCATTGTGGTTGCAGCATTATCGTTCACATTCTGCATCTTGATGACTGTCCCAGGGCTCCCAGTTCAGCTGCCAGCTTTACCTAGGAAAAGAGGACCAGTAGCGTGGACTACAGAGCAGCAGGCATCATCGGCAGCTCAGCCGCTGCCTGCTCGTTATGCATTGTGGTCACGCCCCAGCCACTAACTGCGTAGGGCAGAGATTCCCTCTTCAAAAACGTTCCACGTCACCGTGCACCACAGGGTGCTGTTTTGATTTGTGAGGGCTGGCTTCTGCCGCAGATGGCTGCTCTGGGCACCTTAGGCATTCTCATCACAGCGGCGACGTTTCCAATGCTGTGTGCCGGTCGCAGGTCGCCTTCTGAACGCGGTGCAAGGCCAAGGCGTGGGCGCTGAGGTGGGAGTGTCATTCTGAAAGACGTAGTTCACTGAAAATGTTCACAGAGGCAGTCTTGTGTTTGAGAGTGGCATCATGATAGCTTCCCGTTTCCTCAGATGCTCCCTTTAGTGTGAGACCTTGGGAGAAAACATAAAAAGCACCTCATCTTTCAGAAGGTTGGAAAGAAATGCACTCCGCCTGCCTGCCTGTTGACCCGAAGAGAAAGGGGAAAGGAGATCTTGCAAAATTGCACTAAAATGCAAATGAAGCCAAATCCCTTGAGGAAATTAAGATATTATAGGCGATGCCTCTAAAAACTAAAAGGATTTTACTTTGCATTAAAAGCCAAAACCCACAGTCCTCTGCAATCTCTTGTGTCCTCTTAAGGATAGTAACTTGATTCCTGAGGAAAAAATCCTACTTTTCCCACAGATAACTCAGGATACTATCTGCTTCTTATGCCCCTAGCCTTGCTGCCACTGAGACATCAATGTGTAAACATAGGACACTGCTTCAATCACCCTCTGAATCAGGAAAATGCATGCATATATGCATGGGTGAGCAAAAAGACAAGCTAAACACACAAGCATTTCCAGAACATAACGCTAAAGTCAATAGATGTCATTTTCAGTTTTCAAGTAGAGGATAGAGTGATGCCTAAAAAGTAAAAAGGTGAAGTAATGGCCTTAGTGTGTATTTGTTAAAAAATATTCAGAAACCATTTCCTCTGCAGTTGATAGTCCTGTGCAAGCGTTATTTATTTTTTCCCTTCCTTCCCTTCCTTTCTTCCGACTGGGGAAGTTACTCAATAAACAGGGCTACCGTGAGTGAAGGTTGTCGAAGTGCTGAGAATATATGTTCGAAATAGAAGTAATGATGATGTTGGTCATCCCTGGGTAGTACCAGTAGTAGTAGTGGCTGTGGCAGTTAAAAATAGTAATATGGCAGTGAAAAGCAGTCAGTCGGTCCTACTGGCTGTGCTTGAATTGTACTGTCACCTACTACTGTGTGACTTTCTGGAAGATTCCTGGAAATGGAACACTGAGTCTGAGGATAAATGCATGTAATTTTTTGCTAGGTATTGCATAACACCCCTAAATAACCATTACATGCGGTAACAGTTTAAACCTAATAGCCCAGTAACTTCACATGAAGAGGCTTTTGCTTTGTCATTCAAGCTACAGATTCAAGTGAAATGCGGAGCCATTTAGCCATGTAGGGGCTCACACTGATGGGAACTTCATGCTTTGTGATGCCACCCTCTCAACACTCAAGACTCACCAGGCGGGAAGGGAGCTCATGGGGAACCCAGCCAGTCTTCCATGTCTCATCCACAAGTGACATAGATCATGTCTGCTCATAGCCCACTGACCAGAACTTGTCGCATGGGCCTGCTAAACTGCAAAGGTTCAGAATTTGGTGAGCACTTGCGATGCCCAGCCATTTAATCTTTGGGGTCATGAACCAAGATTTTGCTAAACAGATGCTCATCAAAGACCTGTTCATAACAGAAAGGAAAGAAGAAAGAAAGGGAGGGAAGGAAAGAGGGAAAGAAGAAAGGAAAGAAACATGAAACAATTTATGTTTCATGAAAAGTGTGAAACTATTAAATATACTGTATTTTGGGTTCTACATACAAAAGAAAAACTGAGTAATACAATTCATGCTATAAACTCGTAGAGTGCCTGGATTTAAATTCTGTTTCTCCTGCTTTCTGTGTAACTGTACTTGGACATATTACTTAAGCTAGACTTTGATTTCTTCAGCTATAAAGTGAGAAGAATAATACTAATGTTATAAGGTTACTAGAAGATTAAATTTTAAAAAGAGAATGTAAAGTACTCAGCACATGGCCGGTTCTAGAAAACACTCTATTACTGTTATTTTTTCAGCCATTATGCAAAAAATGTATGGACATGGAAGGGGGTTCACATTATAATTCTGAATGAAAAAGAAGCCTCAAAACTCTTGGCTTAGTATATGAAACATCTATTATTTAAAAATCACAAACATATGCATAGGAAAACCTGGAAGGTACACCAAAACGTACATGATCGTTACCTTCAACTTATGCTTTTATGGCTTTTTTCTTGCAATAACAAAATAGAATTCTATCAAGAAAATAAAGAAATTAAACTTAGATTAGGTGTATAGCATGCACAAAATTGCTTGTAAAATGGTGAGGCTCCCTTTCCACAGTTTCTTATTCCCATAGCTCATTAGGGAAACTTAAAATATGTCTTCATTATACTTACAAAAAAGAGAAATTTTTTATGTTTTAAGAAACTAGCCTTCCATGCCAGCAAATATACACATCATCCATTTCCAGAGGCCTTTGGCAAGTCACTTGAATTATTTCAAGAGGAAAAATGTGTCCCTCAGACAGAAATTTGCATCCACTTTTCGTTTCTAATTGCAGCGTCATTCTGTGACTCCGCTGCCCTTCTTTTTGCCGACAGCTTCCCGTGAACAGCTGCTGCAGACACTTCCCATCTCCATGTCTGTGGTACTCTGCCTTCAGAGAATTTTCTGCCTGTAAAGGATCCAAGAGAATAACATTTTGGCAGTCTCTGTGGCATTTGTGTTTCAATCATTCCATGACTCTGCCCCTACTACTTAAGAGGCTGCCATCCCACCTCTGTGCCATTAAATACTACTTCAGGTTTCACTTTAAAACCTTCGCCTGTAGCGTGGTGGGCTCTGAAACTTTTCAAAGTAAATTAATAAGTACGCTTATCTTTACAAAAGCACACGCTCGCTTTCTCTGCTGGCAATTTTAGTATTTTTATGGAATAAAGATGAACTAGTGTTTGATATACTACTAATGGCTCAATTCTCAACAGCTAAAATACGTGTCAGTCTATTGTCACGTTTATCAGAAGATGATTTGTTATATGAGATAAGGAGTAACACAACTGAAAGCTCTTTTCTCATTTTTAAAGGGGGAGTATCCATAGATCCCTAAAGATAATCCTATATACCAGGCCAGGTGCAGTGGCTCACGCCTGTAATCCCAACACTTTGGGAGGCCGAGGCAGGCAGATCATGAGGTTAGGAGTTCGAGACTAGCCTGACAAATATAGTGAAACCCTGTCTCTACTAGCCGGGCGTGGTGGCAGGCGCCTGTAGTCCCAGCTACTTGGAAGGCTGAGACAGGAGAATTGCTGGAACCCGGGAGGAGGAGGTTGCAGTGAGCTGCGATCACACCACTGTACTCCAGCCTGGACAACAGAGCAAGACTCTACTCTGTCTTTAAAATAAATAAATAATCCTATACACCAACTCTAACCTCCCTATGAGCTTATGATTTTTTCTACAATACAAAATAATGATAAAATTGTAGTATTTAGTACCCATTTGAAAGCATCACATGCTAACTCCCGTTTGTTGCTCATCTTTTTCTTGTATATGTCGCCGTCACTCTGTTGTAGGTACCTTTGATGCAACATCGTTTCCTCTCCTCATGATCACCATGTACTAAGAAGTTTATGTATTTATATGATGAAAAAAAATTACTCACTGATCCATGGGACTGTCAGATCACATTTAACAATTTAAAGACAGGAAGATACCCTGAGAAAGACTGGTTAGTGCTAGTTCTCAACTCTGAAAGAAAATGATCTTCTGATTTTTTAAGTCATAGTGCAGTACAAAGGACACTAAACTGAAAGACAATCTCCAACACTGCGAGGAACCAGCAATATAACCTTGGGAGGATGATTTGATACCTCTGGGTCTTAGCTTTCTTTTTATCATTAAAACTGGAGAAGTTATAAAAATGATCATTAGAATTATTCCCACTTCTAAAATTCTATGTTTCTACATGCATTTGAGTTCTCAAGGATTAGCTCTGAGAATCCAGGTTTTCAAGTTTACATAGTAAAATCTCAGCCAAACTGACATAAGCCCCTTTAGAGTCCAGTTATTCCACTGAGGGTTAATATGTATATGTCTCGTTGCAAACATATTTATGTATTTGATTATGGGAGCTGCCCTTGACACCACTAGGATTGCTATAGAATGTATGGTATATATCACTTTACTTTTCTAAAATAGAAAAAAAATTCTGACTTTCCAAACATATTCAGTCTCAGGATTTGGATAAAGGATGAAGACTTGATTATCACTTGTCTAAGGATGAGGAAACTGAGTCATAGAGGAGTTAGTTAACCTGTCCAAAGTCACACAGTAGTAGGTGACAGTACAATTCAAGCACAGCCAGTATGACCGACTGACTGCTTTTCACTGCCATATTACTATTTTTAACTGCCACAGTCACTACTACTACTGGTACTACCCAGGGATGACCAAAATCATCATTACTTCTATTTTGAACATATATTCTCAGCACTTAGACAACCTTCACTCACGGCACCTCTGTTTACTGAGTGACTTTGTGTTGTGTGAGGCATCATGCTAGCTATTACAGAAACAGCCCCAGTTCTCAAAGTGTACATTAAATAGATATAGGACAAGAAAAATAACCAAATAATTAAAGATTTTGGTAAGTGTTATCAAGGAAGTAAAGTATAATAAGCTGGAATTGGACAAGCTACTTTAGTTAGGACAGGTCTTCCCTTGACCTTTCCAAGGAAGTCATCTTTCATGAGAATTAAAAGATGAGTTAGAAGAAGCCATGGAAATGAGCCAGGGATAAGTATTTGAGGTAGAGGGAGGTGAAAGCTTGGCTTGCTCTGGAAACAAAAAGAAGCTCCTTGCATCAGAAAAAACTAAAGTAAATGAGGTTGAAGAAGTTAGAAGCCAGATCACACAGGGATTTTAACTGTAAACATAATTTAGATTTTATTTTAAGAAGCACTGAAAAGATTTAAACTGAGAAGTGACATGATCATACTATGATTTAAAAAGATCACTCTAGTATTTTCTCTCCCAGTAATAGCAAACTGGGTAATTTAGACAAACTACCTGGATTACAAGTAAACTAACCCTTCTGTTAATGGTGGAGGGTATCCAGGTTGTTGGCATCTTGAACAAAACACACAAAGCAAGGAAGAAATGAAGGATTTTATTGAAAATGAAAGTACACTCTACAGTGTGGGAGTGGCCTGAGCACTGGAGCTCAAAATGCTACATTACAGAATTTTGAGGAGTTTAAATACCCCCTAAAGGATTCCATTGGTTCCTTCGGGTATTCCCTATGTAAATGGAGAGGATGAAGTAAAGTTACAAAGTCAATTATGGCATGGGCTCTGTGGAGAGTATATTTCCTGTTATAGCTGAAGTGTGAATCGGCCTTATGTTCCCTGCCTCTAGGCCCTGTCCTCCCACCTCATCTCCCCACGGAGAGACGTGATTCCCATACATCTTTATGGGAGGCATAGGGACCCATGGTTTTTTTTTCTGTAATTGCTTCATGCTGGCTTGGGGCATGGTCCCTACCTACTGGGGATCACAGAACTAGCCCTGCTCTATCTAGTGGAGTCAGGGTAGCTTCTTGATGGCCGGGCGGGTGGTGTCTTCATCTGGAAGTGGATGGAACTTTTGTTGCATGATTTTCTGAAGCTTGATGGTCTCTAGGCGAAAGGAAATGAATTTGGTTAAAAGATTTAATGGGAACTTCAAGGGGTCGCTACCTATGCTGTTAGAAACATTTGTTATACAGATTTGCTGGCAGAAAAAACAAAACCTCATCTGTCCTAGAGTCTATGTGTTTCTTTAAAGTCTTAGCACGAGTGACTGCATTTTGGTTTCGTTTGGTTTGTTGGGACCTAGTGCATGAGTTCAGTCCAAAACTATGGCCTCCTAGAATTTTGTTTAAAAAATTCCCCCTTTTTGGTCAGGTTCTCACTTAGGTGAAAGTGTGACCAAAACTTAGGGCCTTAGTGCCACTCTCAGTTACTGTCATTTTGGGTTTCCGGTCTCAGCACGTCATTTATAGGTTACAATGCCCTCATGGTCGCACATTTCTTTCAGCTCCTGTTATTCCAGTTGAAGACAGACCAAATGACATTCTAGAAATGGCTGCATGCAAGCATTTAAAACCCAGAGAATACAGCACACCAAGAAGACTATTATTATGCCTATTGGGAGGATAATACCAAGAGTTTGGAGTGTGCTCCTTACCCAAGGTCCCCATAACTCAAACCTCCTAAAATCAAATAGAGCAAAGAATGAGCTAAAGAGTTTACTCATTTGGCTAAGCAATCTTCATCAATCCCCTACCACTGAATTTCTATAATCTTCATTTGGTGTATTCCCCACCCCCCGAACTCCCCCCCGCCCGCCGCAGGTCACAAGTGCCAGCAGCTGCACAGATAGTTCTCTGTTCAGCTAATTCTATTATTTAGCGTAACTTTCACAAGAGAATTTAAAGTCTGTTGTGTAACTGTAGCTTTTACAGTAGAATTTGCTACAGAGTATCCCTCATGATAGATGTATCCCTCCTGATTTCTAATCATTGCTTTTTTTTTTTTTTTTTTTTTTTACTTTAAATCATGAAAAAGGACCTAACAAATGATGCCCTTTTAGAATAGTGAACACCTGCTGGTACTGTTCTCTTTAACCCATGATGTGGGTTAAGAGGACTGAACCAATGTTTTGTTTTTGACTGATTATGAGGCAATGCATGTACCATTAAAGTTTCTTACCTACATTGGGCCTTCATCTTTTATCTAACAAAGTATAAGGTTATCCATATATAAGGCTGGCTGCAAACTCCTTCACAAATAAAAGTATATCCCATAAGTGCACATTACAGACCCCTTTGCTCCTTTTATTGTTCGTAGACACATAAGCAAGAAAAAGAATAGTCAAAGGTAAGAGTTTCATGATAGTAGAAGTCTTAACCTGTTACCTCGGTAAAAGCTATTCACTTCAAGAAGTCATCTTCTTCTTGGGAGAAATTTCCGTGGTTAGCTTTACCTCAAGGGTTCCAATGGGTACACGGTTCCAGAAGTATGGAGGGACCCTTCTCAGTTTCAAGACCATGACCCCAAAGCCCAGAGTCCCAAAGTTGTGTTGTAGTGTGGATGGCAAGAATGGTCTTTCTCTAGTGTTCTCAGAAGATCCAAACCATAGAAAACTTTTCTTACCTGGTGAAAATACACTGTAGCCTAATAATCTACTGTTATAGCATTAGACCTCTTGCATGGGAAAGCGTTTATACAACCAGAAAACATGAAATGAAGATAACAATGGAATGAAATCTCTTTATAAAATGTTTTAAACAATTTTAAACAATTTAAATTTTAAACTATTTTAAACAATTTCAGTATTAGCTGGTCTAACATGAAAAGTATTTTATTGATATTTAATTAATTTTTTTGTTTTACCTGGGTTAGTAGCTTTATACAAGGAAATTTGGTTATTTCTGTGATTTACAATAACTTAACAGAATAACAATAATTGTACAATTGTGATTGGTAGTATATACTTAGACATTAGAATTTTAGAAATCCCATACAATTTTGGAATACATATTGGTATTATTCACAAAAATATAACCTAAAGAAGAGTGAACATCATTTTGGCAATCCCATGTACCTAAACACATCAAATAATCCTGTTCACCTCCTTTCTGGATGTTTTCAGGGGCCCTCTTATGCATTCAAAAAGCCAGGCACGAGGAAAGATAATTTTGAAACCTGAGTTTGATTTTGGAGTACCAGATTACCATAAATTATTTATTTTGCCAAAGTGACGACTCAGAAATTTTCTAAAGAAGCAAAAATATTTTATAACCTTTAACAACAAAAAAACCCCCACATTCTACTGTTTTTACACATCTTGCATGTAAAACTGTTTCTAGTAGTCTTAATTGCATGTTACAATGGTGACTTTTAGCAATTTTAACTTTAATGTAAAACCTGGTAAGTTATGTTCTGATAAGGTTTGGCTGTTTCCAGCATAGCTAGAGGCGTGGCCAACTCCAAATGTCCCCAAGCCTTACCTAGCTGGAAAGCAGGCAAGTTAAACAATTTCCAAAAGCCAAAGAAGAAGTTTATGACCTTAAAGCATTTAAGCAAACCTGATATTTTAACATAATTTAGACCACATGTTTACATTTTGAAGACATTTTTATTTTACCAATAATCTTGAAAATTGTCTTTATTTCCCAAAGATTACTGAAGTCACATGGACTAAATAAAAGGCATTACATTTTTCACTTTTCTGACAAAATATTTAAGTTCTTCTTATTATTAAACCAATTATTTTAAAACTTTACAGAGGAGATATACAGTGACTTTTACTTTATATATAACCAGTTTGCACAGAGAGAGAGAGGCCAGGGACTGACTGGTAAGAAATTCTTACCCTTTACTGGCATGCCAGGTTTCTGGGTTCTCCTTGAGCAGCCCTGGTGACCCCGCTTAATTGTATGCAAATAAACACATTGCCATGAATTAAGAGCATTCACAAATAATTTACAAATGTTGGATAAGTTAGGCAGAGAGGAGAAATATGACTCAAATTCTATTTATGAAAGTATACTCAACACCTTTAAAATATTAGGAAGCCTAAAATCCAAAAAGTTAATTTATAAGGATAAAAAGCTGGTGTGCTCCATTAATTCCTGTGACCCGACAAAGGTAGCTTAGGAATTCCAGATAAATGGAACAAATAATAACTAGAAGTGCATAGGAACATAGAACTAAATAAAAACCTTCCACTAGGAACTAAAAAAAACCATGGTTTTATATATATGGATACACAAGTAAAGCCAGAGGAGAATAAACAGCAAACAAGTGAAAACTAGAAGCAAAAACAAATAAACAGGAAACCAACCCTAAATTTTCCTACTCAATTTACCCTGGAGGCTACAGTGTTACCCAGGGCCCCCCAAAAACCCACATAATGAATATTTTATTCCTGATACACAATTCAATATCCTTGAGTTCATCAATATCATTATACATTCTGTGCAATCAAGCAATCCACTTTAGGCAAATGACCGTTAAGAACTCTAGCACTATCCACACAAAACAGTAAACATAGTGTGAAGTAATGCAAACATGTATGTGAAATTTGGCTTTACACTGAATCCAATTTCATGCTTAACTATATTTTAAAAAGATTTGTCAAACTGCCTATGTATTTCTTCACAATACTTATTTTTCTTTAATCAAGACTAAGAGCTTTAACTATGAAAATGGTAATTAGCCAAATGTCTCCCATTCTCTATCAAGTTTTAAAGAGTATTTTATTATTTAAACTTTTTCCACATCTTTCTCCCCACTGAATGATTCCTGACTACACTGTTTCATAAATAACCTTTTCAAATCTGTAATTTGAACTAACTTTTAGATAAATTTTGAATTAGACAAAATTCTTTTTTCTGCTAAAAACATAACCCTTTCTGGCATATGTTGAATACAGAATTACATGTTAACTAGAATTTTATCATTAGTAACCTAAAACTTTAGTGAAACCCTGAAAGGAAATCCGAAAATATATATATGCACTTATGGATAAGAACAATTCCACAATTTTAGAAGCACATTTCCCCATTTCACAACCCTTTCTTAATTGGAAATGACCCAGATATTAAATGAGCATTAAAAATAACTTTTAAGATTTTAATTTACACAAAAAGCTTACCTAAAACATGTATCCCATTCACTGTACTTAATTTTTTACTTTTAACAAGGGAGACATGAGACATCAATCAACATGTGTAAAATAAATATTGGTTTGATCCAGAAAGGTGGGAGGGGTCTTGGGGACTTTCAGATCACAGGTGGGAGACAAACTGTTGTATTCCTTTGAATTTCTGATCAGTCTTTCCAAAGAATGAGAGCAATCAGATATGCATTTATCTCAGTGAGACTTTGAGTAGAATCGGAGGCAGGCTTGCCCCAAGTAGCTCACGGCTTGAATTAACACTGACACTTAAAAATATCTCACAAAGACAAACATAAAATTCAGACAAAATGTATGCTGACAATTCTGAAGGCATTTCTATTTTTATTCCGCCAATAATTTTAGGGCAAGCTTGTTTAGTAAAGTGATACTTTAAGTCATGTGAACTTGAAAATTGCTTAGACTTATTGAATTTATGAGCAGTATTTTACTTATAAGCCAATTTTGGTAAACACAACATATAAAATAAGTGTGTCAGGCCTCTGAGCCCAAGTTTGCACATATACATCCAGATGGCCTGAAGTAACTGAAGAATCACAAAAGAGGTGAAAATGGCCAGTTCCTGCCTAAACTGATGACATTACCTTGTGAAATTTCTTCTCCTGGCTCAGAAGCTCCCCCACTGAGCACCTGGTGAGCCCTGCCCCTGCCCGCCAAAGAATAACCCCCTTTGACAGTAATTTTCCATTTCCTACCCAAATCCTGTAAAAAGGCCCTACCCCTACCTCCCCTCACTGACTCTCTTTTCAGACTCAGCCTGCCTGCACCCAGGTGAAACAAACAGCCTTGTTGCTCACACAAAGCCTGTTTGTTGGTCTCTTCACAAGGATGTGTGTGGCAAAGTATACATACAAATAAACATCTGGACATGTATACATACATATAGATGAAGATCCAATAGCTTGGAACCTTAGCCATGAGATAGGAATGCAAACTTGCCAGTTTCACTGTGTTCTAAAAGATAATCCAATGAAGGCTGTGAACCAAAATTTTGGGTTAAGCAGTCTCCATGGCAGTTTGCTTTTTATTTATTTATTTATTTATTTATTTATTTATTTTTATTTTATTTATTTTTTGAGATGGAGTCTCACTCTATTGCCCAGAATGGAGTGCAGTGGCGTGATCTCGGCTCACTGCAACCTCCACCTCCCAGGTTCAAGTGATTCTCCTGTCTCAGCCTACTGAGTACTAGGATTACAGGTGGATGCCACCATGCCTAGCTAATTTTGTATTTTCAGTGAAGAAAAGGTTTCACCATGTTGGCCAGGCTGGTCTCAAACTCCTGACCTCAAGTGATCCACCCGCCTCGGCCTCCCAAAGTGCTGGGATTACAGGCATAAGCCACCACACCCCACCAGCAGTTTGCTTTGTATTTATTTTTAAATTTAATTTATTAGTATACTTTAAGTTCTGGGGTACATGTACAGAATGTGCAGGATTGTTACATAGGTATACATGTGCCATGGTGGTTTGCTGCACCCATCATCCCCTCATCTACATTTGGTATTTCTCCTATGCTGTCCATCTCCTAACCCCCACCCCTTGACAGGCTCCAGTGTGTGATGTTGCCCTCTGTGTCCACGTGTTTTCATTATTCAACTCCCACTTATGAGTGAAAACATGCAGTGTTTGGTTTTCTGTTCCTGTGTTAGTTTGCTGAGAATGATGTTTTCCAGCTTCATCCATGTCCCTGCAAAGGACATGAACTCATCCTTTTTTATGGCTGCATAGTATTCCATGGTGTATATGGGCCACATTTTCTTTATCCAGTCTATCACAGATGGGCATCTGGGTTGGTTCGAATCTTTGCTATTGTGAATAGTGCTGCAATAAACATACATGTACATGTGTCTTTATAGTAGAATGATTTATAATCCTTTGGGTATATACCTGGTAATGGGATTGCTGGGTCAAATGGTATTTCTGGTTCTAGATCCTTGAGGAATCGCCACACTGTCTTCCACAATGGTTGAACTAATTTAAACTCCCACCAACGGTATAAAAGCATCCCTATTTCTCCACATGCTCTCCAGCTTATGTTATTTCCTGACTTTTTAATGATCGCCATTCTAACTGGCATGACATGGTATCTCATTGTGATTTTGATTTGCATTTCTCTAGTGACCCATGATGAACTTTTTTTCATACTTTTGTTGGCTGCATAAATGTCTTCTTTTGAGAAGTGTCTGTTTATATCATTCGCCCACTTTTTGGTTTTTTTTTCTTGTATATTTGTTTAAGTTCTTTGTAGATTCTGGATATTAGCCCTTTGTCAGATGGATAGATTGCAAAAATTTTCTCCCATTCTGTAGGGTGCTTGTTAACTCTGATGATAGTTTCTTTTGCTGTGCAGAAGCTCTTTAGTTTAATCAGATCCCATTTGTCAATTTTGGATTCTGTTGCCCTTGCTTTTGGTGTTTTAGTCATGAAGTATTTGCCCATGCCTATGTCCTGAATGGTATTGCCTAGGTTTTCTTCAAGGGTTTTTATGGTTTTATGTCTTACATTTAAGTCTTTAATACACCTTGAGTTAATTTTTGTATAAGCTGTAAGGAAGGGGTCCTGTTTCAGTTTTCTGCATATGGCTAGCCAGTTTTCCCAAAACCATTTATTAAATAGGGAATCCTTTCCCCATTGCTTGTTTTTGTTCAGATGGTTGAAGGTGTGGTGTTATTTCTGAGGCCTCTATTCTGTTCCATTGATCTATATTATTTGTCTTGGTATCAGTACCATGCTGTTTTAGTTACTGTAGCCTTGTAGTATAGTTTGAAGTCAGGTAGCGTGATGCCTCCAGCTTTGTTCTTTTGGTTAGGATTGTCTTGGCTATGCAGACTCCTTTTTGGCTCCATATGAAATTTGAAGTAGTTTTTTCTAATTCTGTGAAGAAAGTCAGTGGTAGCTTGATGGGGATAGCATTGAATCCATAAATTACTTTGGGCAGTATGGCCATTTTCATGATATTGATTTTTTCTATCCATGAGCATGGAGTGTTTTTCCATTTATTTGTGTCCTCTCTTATTTCCTTCAGCAGTGGTTTGTAGTCCTCCTTGAAGAGACGTTTCACATCCCTTATAAGTTGGATTCCTAGGTACTTTATTCTCTTTGTAGCAATTGTGAATAGAAGTTCATTCATGATTTGGCTCTGTTTGTCTGTTATTGATATATAGGAATGCTTGTGATTTTTGCACATTGATTTTGTATCCTGAGACTTTGCTGAAGTTGCTTATCAGCTTAAGGAGATTTTGGGCTGAGATGATGGGGTTTTCTAAATATACAATCACGTCATCTGCAGAGATGATTTGACTTCCTCTTTTCCTATTTGAGTACCCTTTATTTCTTTCTCTTGCCTGATTACCCTGGGCAGAACTTCCAACACTATGTTGAATAGGAATGGTGAGAGAGGGCATCCTTCTCTTGTGCCAGTTTTCAAAGGGAATGCTTCCAGTTTTTGCCAATTCAGTATGATATTGGCTGTGGGTTTGTCATAAATAGCTCTTATTATTTTGAGGTATCTTCCATCAATACCTAGTTTATTGACAGTTTTTAGCATGAAGGGGTGTTGAATTTTATGGAAGGCCTTTTTTGCATCTATTGAGATAATAATGTGGTTTTTGTCATTGGTTCTGTTTATGTGATGGATTGTGTTTATTGATTTGCATATGTTGAACCAGCCTTGCATGACAGGGATGAAGCCAATGTGATCATGGTGGATAAGCTTTTTGATGTGCTGCTGGATTTGGTTTGCCAGGATTTTATTGAGGATTTTTGCATCAATGTTCATCAGGGATATTGGCCTCAAGTTTTCTTTTTTGGTTGTATCTCGGCCAGATTTTGGTATCAGGATGATGCTGGCCTCATAAAATGAGTTAGAGAGGATTCCTTCTTTTTCTATTGTTTGGAATAGTTTCAGAAGGAGTACCAGCTCCTCTTTGTACCTCTGGTGGAATTTGGCTGTGAATCCATCTGGTCCTAGACTTTTTTGGTTGGGAGTCTATTAATTACTGCCTCAATTTCAGAGCCTGTTATTGGTCTATTCAGGGATTCAACTTCTTCCTGGTTTAGTCTTGGGAGGGTGTATGTGTCCAGGAATGTATCCATTTCTTCTAGATTTTGTAGTTTATTCGCATAGAGGTGTTTACAGTATTCTCTGATGGTAGTTTGTATTCTGTGGGATCAGTGGTGATATCCCGTTTATCATTTTTTATTGCATCTATTTGATTCTTCTCTGTTTTCTTCTTTATTAGTCTTGCTAGCAGTCTATTTTGTTGATATTTTCAAAAAAACAGCTCCTGGATTCATTGATTTTTTTAAGGGTTTTTTTGTGTCTCTATCTCCAGTTCTGCTCTGATCTTAGTTATTTCTTGTCTTCTGCTAGCTTTTGAATTTGTTTGCTCTTGCTTCTCTAGTTCTTTTAATTAGAATGTTAGAGTGTCAATTTTAAATCTTTCCTGCTTATTTTTGTGGGCATTTAGTGCTATAAATTTCCCTCTAAACATTGCTTTATATGTGTTCCAGAGATTCTGGTAAGTTGTGTCTTTATTCTCATTGGTTTCAAAGACCATCTTTATTTCTGCCTTCATTCATTATTTACCCAGTAGTCAATCAGGAGCAGGTTGTTCAATTTCTCTGTGGTTGTGCAGAATTTTTTTTTTTTTTTTTTTTTTTTGAGATGGAGTCTGGATCTGTCACCCAGGCTGGAGTGTGGTGGCATGGTCTTGGCTCACTGCAAGCTCCGCCTCCTGGGTTCACGCCCTTCTCCTGCCTCAGCCACCCGAGTAGCTGGGAATACAGGCACGCACCACCACACCTGGCTCATTTTTTGTATTTTTAGTAGAGATGGGGTTTCACCATGTTAACTAGGATGGTCTCGATCTCCTGACCTCATGATCTGCCCACCTCAGCCTCCCAAAGTGCTGGGATTACAGGCATGAGCCACCATGCCCAGCCTAGTTGTGCAGTTCTGAGTGAGTTTCTTAGTCCTGAGTTCTAATTTGATAGCACTGTGGTCTGAGATACTGTTTGTTATAATTTCTGTTCTTTTGCATTTGCTGAGGAGTACTTTACTTCTAATTATAAGGTCAATTTTAGACTAAGTTTGATGTGGTGCTGAGAAGAATGTATATTCTGTTGATTTGGGGTGGAGAGTTTTGTAGATGTCCATTAGGTCCACTTGGTCCAGAGCTGAGTTATCCTTGTTATTTTTCTGTGTCATTGATCTAATATTCACAGTAGGGTGTTAAAGTCTCCACTATTATTGTGTGGGAGTGTAAGTCACTCTGTAGGTCTCTAAGAACTTGCTTTATGAATCTGGGTGCTTCTGCGTTGGATGCATATATAGTTAGGAGAGTTAGCTCCTCGTGTTGCGTTGATCCTTTTACTATTATATAATGCCCTTCTTTGTCTCTTTTGATCTTTGTTGGTTTAAAGTCTGTTCTATCAGAGACTAGGATTGCAACCCCTGCTTTTTTTTGCTTTGCATTTGCTTGGTGAATATTCCTCCATCCCTTTATTTTGAGCCTATGTGTGTCTTTGCACGTGAGATGGGTCTCCTGAATACAGCACACCAGTGGGTCTTGACTCTTTATCCAATTTGCCATTCTTTGTCTTTTATTTGGGGCATTTAGCCCATTTACAATTAAGGTTAATATTTTTATGTGTGAATTTGATCCTGTCATTATGATGTTAGCTGGTTTTTTTGCCCATTAGTAGATGCAGTTTCTTCATAGTGTCGATGGTCTTCACAATTTGGTATGTTTTTGCAGTGGCTGGTACTGGTTGTTCTTTTCTGTGTCTAGTGCTTTCTTCAGGAGCTCTTGTAAGGCAGGGCTGGTGGTAACAAAATCTCTCAGCATTTGCTTGTCTGTAAAGGATTTTATTTCTCCTTCACTTATGAAGCTTAGTTTGGCTGGATATGAAATTCTGGGTTGAAAATTCTTTTTTTTAACAATGTTGAATATTGGTCCCTACTCTCTTCTGGCTTGTAGGGTTTCTGCAGAGAGATCCACTGTTAGTCTGATGGGCTTCCCTTTGTGGGTAACCCGACCTTTCTCTCTGGCTGCCCTTAACAATTTTTCGTTCATTTTAACCTTGGTGAATCAGACAATTATGTGTCTTGTGGTTGCTCTTCTTGAGTATCTTTGTGATGTTCTCTGTATTTCCAGAACTAGTTTGGGAAGTTCTCCTGGATAATATCCTGAAGAGTGTTTTCCAACTTGGTTCCATTCTCCCAGTCACTTTCAGGTCCACCAGTCAAACATAGAATTGATCTTTTCACAGAGTCCCATTTTCTTGGAGGCTTTGTTTGTTCCTTTTCATTCTTTTTTCTCTAATCTTGTCTTCACACTTTATTTCATTAAGTTCATCTTCAATTTCTGATATCCTTTTCTCCACTTGTTCAATTTGGTTATTGATACTTGTGTATGCTTCATGAAGTTCTTGTGCTGTGTTTTTCAGCTCCATCAGGTCATTTATGTTCTTCTCTAAACTGGTTATTCTAGTTAGCAATATGTCTAACCTTTTTTCAAGGTTCTTAGCTTCTTTGCATTGGGTTAGAACGTGTTGCTTTAGCTTGGGGGAGTTTGTTGTTACCTACCTTCTGAAGCCTACTTCTGTCAGTTCATCAAACTCGTTTTCTGTCCAGTTTTGTTCCCTTGCTGGCAAGGAGTTGTAATCCCTTGAAGGAGAAGAGATGTTCTGGTTTGGGAATTTTCAGCCTTTTTGTGCTGGATTCTCCCCATCTTTGTGGATTTATCTACTTTTGGTGTGTGTTGGTGACCTTCAAATGAAGATCTCTGAGTGTATGTCCTTTTTGTTGATGTTGATGCTGTTCTTTTCTGTTTGTTAGTTTTCCTTCTATCAGGCCCCTCTGCTGCAGGTCTGCTGGAGTTTGCTGGAGGTCCACTCCAGACCCTGTTTGCCTGGGTATCACCAGCGGAGGCTGTAGAACAGCAAAGATTGCTGCCTGTTCCTCCCTCTGGAAGCTTTGTACCAGAGAGGCATCCACCAGATGCCAGTCAGAACTCTGCTTTATGAAGTGTCTGCCTGCCCCTATTGGGAGGTATCTCCCAGTCAGGAGACATGGGGTTCAGGGCCCCACTTGAGGAGGCAGTCTGACCCTTAGCAGAGCTTGAATGCTGTGCTGGGAGATCTGATGCTCTCTACAGAGCTGTCAGGCAGGGACATTTAAGTCTGTTGAAGCTGTGCTCACAGACACCCCTTCCCCCAGGTGTTCTGTCCCAGGGAGATGGGGGTATTATCTATAAGCCCCTAACTGGGACTGCTGCCATTGTTTCAGAGATGCCCTGCCCAGAGAGGAGGAATCTAGACAGGCAGTCTGGCCAGAGCATCCTTGCTGAGCTGTGGTGGGCTCCGCCCAATGCGAACTTCCCGGTGGCTTTGCTTACACTGTGAGGGTAAAACCGCCTATGCAAGCCTCAGTAATGGCAGATGTCCCTCCCCCCAACCAAGCTTGAGCATCCTGGGTCAACCCCGGACTGCTGTGCTGGCAGCAAGAATTTCAAGCCGGTGGATCTTAGCTTGGTGGGCTCTGTGGTGGTGGGACCCATTGAGCCAGACCACTTGGCTCCCTGGCTTCATCCCCCTTTCCAGAGGAGTGAACGGTTCTGTCTCGCTGGCATTCCAGGTGCCACTGGGGTATGAAAACAAAACAAAACAAAACAAAACTTCTGCAGCTAGCTTCGTGTCTGCCCAACTGGCTGCCCAGTTTTGTGCTTGAAACTCAGGGCCCTGATGGTGTAGGTAGCCGAAAGAATCTCCTGGTCTGCGGGTTGTGAAGACAGTGGTAAAAGTGCAGTATCTGGGCCAGGGTGCATGGTTCCTCATGGCACAGTCCCTCACGCTTCCCTTGGCTAGAGGAGGGAATTCTCCGACCCCTTGCACTTCCTGGGTGAGGCAACGCCCCTCCCTGCTTCGGCTTGCCCTCTGTGGGCTGCACCCACTGTCCAACCAGTCCCAGTGAGATGAACCAGGTACCTAAGTTGGAAATGCAGGAATTACCCACCTTCTGCATCAATCTCGCTGGGTGCTGCAGATGGGAGCTGTTCCTATTCGGCCATCTTGCCAGCAATCTCTGCAGTTTGCTTTTTAAAGGCCAAACCTCCCCAGACTCCAAAGAACACTGGGGCCAAACCATACTAAAGGAGGTCATCACATGTTAACCAGGCCCCCTGCTTAGAACAACAGCACAAAAGCCTGGATACATGCAACACTATTCCACTTTCCCATTCAACAGTGAACTCCAGATTCCAAACAAGGTTGGGGCCAAATGCTAAACAGCATTGCAACTGCGAGAAAATTCTAAGGAGGGCTTAATACTAGACCTCAGAACCTCTGCCGAGAGCATCCTCTTTGAAGTGGTTGGGGTCTGCAGAATCCATGGGCTGTCCTCCTGTGAGGTCCAATCTTAGAGTTCCTGGTGTCTCTGGCCTTAGGTGGACACCACGTGCAGGCTTTTCCCGCCAGAGCATATTGTGAGCTTTATAAAAATAACCATGAACTGTAATGTGAACCAGATGCCAGGTGGGCTTTTTTGTCCTTAGCCAGTTGAGTATGATAAAGGAAGAATTTAGCATAAGAAAAGAAGGTTGAAGTCCCCTTAAACATGTGCAAGTTTGCTCTGAGCTGTGCCTCAAGTAGGAATCAGGGCCACCCCCAGAAAAGATTTTTAAAAAGTCCTTCCCTCTTTGGGGCAGGGCAATTATTCCCATTCATTCCTAGGCCTTCAGGTAGTACCAGGGAGTAACCCCAGCCAACTGCCCTCAATTTCCAAGAAGCTACTAGGAAACAGCCACTCAAAGACTTAAAAAGAAAGTGGGGGGGGGGGGACATGAAAAATACCCAGGTTCCTTAAGCAAACCAGGTGGTAGTGGTCAGGCTTCTCCACAGGGAAATACCTTAGTTTCACTGGCCACCGCCAGAGACCTGCAGTTACTTGCATGTTTAGGTGCTGCCCACCAAGAGTCCTGGGTTGGAAAGGAAAAGAGAGAGAGATTCCCCTGTATGGAGCATAAAGGAAAAGGAGAAAAGAGAAGAATAAATCCCAAACTTCGGGCTTACCTCTTCCTCCTGGCTGGCTCGCCAAAATACGTTAGCAGTGGAGGAGGGTATCCAGGTTCTTGGCATATGGAACAAAGAATTAGATGTAATGCACAAAAGAAGAAAGGAAGGAAGGGTTTTATTGAAAATGAAAGTACACTCCACAGGGTGGAAGCGGGCCTGAGCAGAGGGGCTCAATGGCCCCGTTACAGAACTTTTAGAGTTTAAATACCCGCTGTGATTCCGTTGGTTACTTCAGGTACGCCCTATGTAAATGGAGAGGATGAAGTAAAGTTACAAAGCCATTTACAGCGTATGCCCTATGGAGAGGATATTTCCTGTTATAGCTGAAGTGTAAATCGGCCTATTTTCCAGCCTCCCGATCCTATTTTCCTGCCTCACTTCCGTGGGCTGGAGCCCAGACATGAATAATTTCAGCTCCAAAATTGGACCGCAGTGATTCTGGATTGCTAGTGACCTCAAGTCTCTGCACATGTTGGGGACGGGGAGGGGAGGAATAGAAAGACTGTCTCCTAATTTGATAAAGTGTATCTACAAAAAGCTTATCCCAAACAGTAACCTTGTTGGTGATGTTGAAAACATTCCCATTGGTATCAGGAACAAAACACTAGTACCCACTATTAGCACTCCTGTTCTACAGTGTACTGAAGTTCATGTCCAGTGCAATGTATCAAGTAAAAGAAATATGAATAAAGTTGGGAAGAAAAAAAAAACCAATTATTGTACAGTAAGGAATTTGTCTTCCAAAAAGAGGTCCGGCCTTTGCTCCAGCTCCTGCTGGGGAGGTAACCTCTAAATACTTGGAATTTCCTGAATGGTAAGGATGTCCTTGTTATTTGTGATGGGCCCCTCAGACCCCACTTTATAGTTGATATGCTAATGAGGTGATTCATATCAGCCTATCCTCTGTGGAGAGGTGGCTAGAGATTGAGTTCAACCACATGGGCAATGATTCCATCGATCATGCCTAGGCAATGAAGCCCCAGTATAACTTCTGGTCACAGAAGCTCAGGTGAGATTCTCTGGTTGGTAGTACTCTGTGCACATCATCACATATGCTCAGAAGGAGGTAATGCCATCCATCCGAGAATCCAAAGGGAAAAGACAGCCAGAAGCTCCACACCTTCCCACACCCTGCCTTCTGTGTCTCTTCCTTTGGATGGTTCTAATTTGTATCCTTTTCCTTAATAGCCGTGACTGTCAGTATCATAGCTTTCAGTGAGTTCTGAGAGTCTTTCTAGCAACTTTCAAACTTGAGGTTGGTTTTGAAAAATCTCTGATCTTGCACTTGGGCAAGACTTGGCAGAGCCTGGAGAACTATGCCCTTAACCTCAAGCTTAGCTAACTACAGATATTGTTCACAAATGATATGACTGTTTACATAGAGAAAATATAAACTGATCAGTTATTGGATGGGAGAGTTTAATAAGATTTGTAGATTTATGGTTAATATGAAAAATTTATTTGCATTAGTGCTATCAACAAGCCCAAAATTTACACTAAAAAAAAATGCTATTTTTAGTAATATCAAAAATAAGTGCCTAGGAATAAATTTCAAAAAAGTTGGGAAAGACTTTGATGTGGAAAACTATAAACATTTTTAAGGGAAATTTAAAATGATCTGAATACATCAAGAGATGGAACATCTTCCTGGATTAAAGACTTCCTGGATTAAAGAGTATTTTAAAGATGTCAGTTATCCACAGTTGATCTGTAAATTCAGCATAATCCCAATTACTACCCAGTAAGTCTCTTGGTATATCTTGTTCAGTCAATTTGAAAGTGTAGTGGGAAATACAGAGCCAAGAATAGTCAAAACACACATGAAGAACAACAATATGAGAGAATTGTCCTATCAGATAACAACTAAGCTGGCCAATCTGCTATCGTTGTAGAGATAGGCAAATAAGAACAGAACAGAGTAGAAAGCTCAAGGACAAGTTCACTTATAGTATATTGACACTTGATTTAGGACAATTGTGGCATCAGAGAGCAGTTGGGAGAAAATAAATCTCCTTAATAAATGGTGCCAGAACAATCAAATGTTTATATAGACCTCTACTTCACCCTAAAATTCAATTCCAGATCTAAGTGTGAAAAGCAAGACAACAAAAATTTTAGAAAAATATACGAGAGTATCTTTAGAATCTCATAATAAGCTAGTTTTAAGTACTAATCATAAAGGAAAAACACTTAATTGAATACATTAAAATCAAGTATTTCCATTAATAAAAAGTCACCAAGAGAGACAAAAGGCCAGCCCCTTGAATGCAAGAAATATTTGCAGCCCACTTACCCAACCAAGGGGCGAGTATCCTTAACACAAAGGACTAGAAATCCATAAGAAAAGTCAGACACCCCATTTGAAAACTAGACAAAAGAATTGAATCTGAGCTTTAGAAAAGAAGATACTCAAATGGCTAGCAACCATATAACATGTCAATCTCACTCCTATCAGGGAAACAGGAACTAAAATCACTGTGAGGTACCAGATATGCTAACAAAGAAACTGACTAAAAATGGCACACTATTGGTAAAGCTGTGGAGTAACGGCACTGCTCACACTGCTGGAAGGATGGCAACTGGGCACAATCACTTTGGAAATAATATGACATCTCCTAGTTGAATACACCTTGTTGAGTCAATCCACTTCTAGGTACGCACCAAACAGAAATAAATGTGCATATGCTCCAGGCAGTGGTGTGCTGGAAGGAGCTTGCACCAGCTTGGGATTACTGTCCGTGCACATCTCTTCCCAACTTCACATTCAGTGACTTCGCATTGGTAGCTCAAAATAAACTATGTGGTGGAATTTGTACCACAGAAACAGGCAGATGCAACAGCCATGGATTTCTCTCTGGAGAATCAGTTGTTAAACATTTACTAGCCTGGCAAGGGGCTCAGGAAAAGTATACAAAAGAGTCTTCTTTTTTTTTTTTTTTTCTTTTTTTGAGATGGACTTTCGCTGTTGTCGTTCAGGCTGAAATGCGATGGTGAGATCTTGGCTCCCTACAACCTCTGCCTCCTGGGTTCAAGTGATTCTCCTGCCTAAGTCTCTCAAGTAACTGGATTACAGGCACCCACCACCACACCTGGCTAATTTTTGTATTTTTAGTAGAGATGTGGTTTCATCACGTTGGCCAGGCTGGTCTTGAACTCCTGACCTCAGGTGATCCTCCTGCCTTGGCCTCCCAAAGTGCTGAGATTACAGGCATGAGCCACTGTGCCCAGCCAAGAATCTTCTTAGAGGCATTATTTATAACATGCTCAAACAGAAACCATCCAAATGTCTTTAAAGAGTAGGATGAGTAAGTATTTTTTAATTGTTAATATAATGGAATACTACGTGCAATAAAACAAACACACTGGAGCTACACACAGCAATATGGATTACTCTCCTAAGCATAATATTGAACAACAACAAAACAATAAAAACAGCTAAACACGAAAGGATTTCCGTGGTATGATTCCATTTATATAAAGCTCAAAATTAGTTAAAGCTGAACTATAGTTTTTAGGAATGCAAATTAAAAAGATAAAAGTTTGGAGAAAAGAAAGTGGTAATTATTGATATTGTGGCAATAGTTATATTCAGAGGTGAAAAAAGAAATTTTGATTAGGAATCAGGAGGGGGTGGATGAGGATGCTTCTGTGGTGCTGACAATGTTCTATTTCTTGATCCTGAGTACGTTTACATGGGTGTTTATATTTCATTAAACTGAATATTTGGTTTTCAGATAATTGTATATAAGGGACTATAGTCAATAATGGCCCTACCTCCCAGGATGAAGATAAATAAATCCATGAAAAGCTCTTTGCAATGGGCTTGCAATATAGTAAGCACTAACTAGAAGTGAGCAAGTGGTAGGAGTAGTATAAAATAAGATTTTAAAGTGGAATCTGCTCAAAGAAATGGAAAGCTTCATATAAAGGAGTTAGAATGGCATTCCAATTGGATATGATAATAATAAAGCATACAATTTATATTCATTTTAATCACTTCACTTTCTTCTTGAACATAGACCAGATCTCGTGTTGGGAGCTGGTTAAACCAATGTGGATAAGACACAGCCCCTACCTTTGAAGCCAAAGTCTAGTGAAGATAATGCATTCATTTATTTGTATATTTCACAGACCTTTGGTTGGTCTGTGCTGTGTACCAAGTATTAGAAACAGAAGTAACTATTTCAAGGACTGTACAAGCAATTTTAGAAAGACAGAAATAAGCACATCAGAATATTAGTGCTATGGCAGAGATATGTGTACAGTGAAATGAGGGAAGAGCTAACTAAGAGTCACATGCTACAGGAGTAAACGGGGTGCTGGAAATTCTGAATTAACTCGTTCTGCCTCCATACCACACTCATATTAGTTAGAGAAATTAAAGAGCTAAAAATCTCACTTTCCAGACTCCCCTGTAACAAGTGTTTTACATACAAATTAGCCTTTCGATTTGATGCGTTCATGAGATACAGGAGGCAGGATTGAGGTGGGGCCATCTTTGGCAATTACTGGCCCTTTCTGATGGGATGTGAGGCCAAGAAAGTGGAAAGTTTCCCTGTAGTGGTATCCCTGTGTCAATTCTCTAGTATCCTGGGTGTCAAGCAATTGTGGAGGCAGCAACAATGTCATGATCTGGCTCCCTAGTCCCTGGATTAGATTTATTTGTCTGTTCTTCATCTACCTAGTTGTTGAGAAATAACTGAGGCATCGGGAACCTTCTGCCGCCAGTACCACTCCAGGGGTGTCCACTGAGGCAGCACCATCTCCAGTGAAACAGCTGTGTCTTGTTCTGTAAGATCCCTGAGGGCCCAGATGGAATCAGCGCCTTCAGCCTTTCCGACACTGTTGTCGGGACCGACTTCCCTATATTTAATCTCTTTCTACTTCAAGTGACTTCTGTTTTCTGAGCTGAGTCATGGAATAGTAGAGATGGAAGCATGAGTTTTCATTTACTGAAATTCACTGGAGTAAAGACATTTACACGTTTCTCATTATAACCGACACCAAGATAATGTGTATTGTTCTAAATGACATTTTTTCTTTAGGAAACTGCATTTCATATTTACAGGGCTCCGTTCTACAGATGCACTACCAAAAGTGAAACCAACACATGCAAACACAGTTTCCCAATTTTCTTAAGAATATTTAGTACATATAATAGGAATACAGCTGTCTTATTGCAAAGGACATTTTTCCTTTGCTGAAGTCGAATGGTGATGTATGCCAGAGGTATTAATGCTTGTGCTGCGTACTTTGATTCTTGAAAACTCCTGGGACAAAAGGGTAAATTAACTGAAACTGGTAAGTGAAATATAGGCTGATAAATTTTTGTGCTTATTTTCAAGGATGAGATAGATTAAATGAATAAATAAATAAGACACACACACTCCCAGCTACTACTTGTTTAAGGAATTCTGAGCATTACACTGGAGATTTCCCAGAGAAATCTGTTTCTTAAATTCCCAAGAGCTGAGTATAAAGGGAATTGGCAAATGCTGATTCATCAACACACTTCCTTGAAGCAAATGGTCCCCTGAGCACGATAAGAAACCACCCAGGTAGAATTCACTCCCTAGCTTTCTAAACAAGGAAAAACATATTTCACCAGTTAACAAGACACTGGTTGTCTTACGTTCTCCACGTGGCTTCCTGAGATGTGGAGAGTCCTTTTAATGTCTGTTTTTTCCCCTTGGACAGGATTCAGGAGAGAAAAATGAGGCACTAAACTTGTACATAGTAGGTTCTCAAAGAGTATCTCTTCAATTGATTGTTAGCCGTGACCAAAACCACAAGCCAGCCAGTCCTTGACTTCTCTTAAAGGACAGGAATGCTCACCTTTCATCAAGGACTCATTATGTCTAGCCTGTTCCAGCACTTCGGGTACATTGCACTTTATTTAATTCTCATACAAACTCTGTGAAGTGGATTCCATAGAACCCGCAGCAATACCTGTTCCCTGTATGCAAGAAAGAGACTTTTGCTGAAACTCACATTACCAAAAGGTTAGAGCTGGGAACGTAAAGCAGAGTTGACTTCCTTTAGGAGCCCATGGTGTATGCTGTGGGTACAATGCACCACGGATGTGACTTTTCATGGGCATTGTATGTGGCCAAATGTGCCGCTGCAGCCCCGCTCAACTTCTCTCAGTTTCCAACTATTTCCAAAAGGCTCTGAAATAGTCAAAGACCCCAGAATACTATTTTCAGTAGAAATGTTTACTTGTGTTTCCTGGCAGAACAAGACCAGGGCACCAACTCATTTGCTTGTTTCTTGTAGAAATTCAGGTTGTGGGGATGCATGGTGTGGATGATAAGGCGGAATGCCTGCATTGCATCATAGGATATGCTTTGCAGCATGTAGCACCTTAAGGAGGGAAGAACTGTGCACAGAACTAGGCGTTCCTGTGGCACTGTGTCCAATTCATTGGGTCTAATAGGGAATTTCAGTAAATTCCAAAAGTGAAAAAAATCACAATGCTAAGACAGATCAAGAGTTAATATTCAAGATCAGTTATCTCAATGAAACTCATATTGTTAAAATTCTACTTCTCTTCCCTTCGGACACACAAAACACGCTAACTTCGAAATTCCAAAATATGGTGTAAACAGAAATTTAATAGTCTAACTTATTGGCATCAAATATCTTAAGTCAAGTAAGATTTTTCAAAAAACTGTGCCGTTGTAGTTCATGATATACACTCCATGTACCCTAACTTCAAGAGAAAGCATCCTTAATCTATGCATATTCATACCTCAAGCAATCAACTTAGCATGAAATACCTACCAGCACCGTTTTCCTGCAGTAGAGAAGTCATTTATGGAACTATAGGCAAAATATAAAGATTTCATGAAGTCATTTAAGACCCATTGTGACACTGAACACTTTTTAAAACTGAAATATTACTACAAACTTGAGCTTTTATTTAATGATTGTTTTGGTATCTCCCAGAAGAGTATGAGGTTAAGTACAAAGCATGATGAGATCTTACCCCAACGTTTGTATCCAGATAAAATTAGTTTAATCTGTTATGTTGGAATGAGGCACCATTCTGGGCTCTTCATAAGGCTCTAAAGATGGGGAGTTAAAGATGTTGTGAGATTTAGCAGTGTCACAATTCTCTCAATTATGAATTCTTATCTATTATCAGTCATTCAGAAACAGCCTGAATATAACTCTTCAGCATGCTCTTGCCTCTCCGTGGTTGATAAATAGTATTATTTGCACTTTGTGTTGCTGGACATGATGGCTGAACTAAATCTGAATCCTTTAGTTTATGGGCAGAGCTACCAGGAGCCCAGTGTTATGGACTAAATGTTTCTGTCCACCTGAAATTCATATGTTGATATTCTAACCCCCAGTGTGATGGTATTAAAAGGTGGGTTCTTTGGAAGGCAATTAGGACATGAAGGTGGAGCCTTCAAGGTGGGATTAATGCCCTCATAAGAACAGACATGAGAACTTGCTTACTCTCTCTCCTTCCCACCATGTAAAGACAAAAAAAAAAGACGGCCATTTTCAAACCAGAAAGACGGCTCTCACCAGACACTAGATACATTGGAGCTTTGATGTTGGACTTCCCAGGCCCTAGAATTATGAGAAATAAATGGTTTTTGTTTAAGTCACCCAGTCTATGGTATTCTGTTATAGCAGCCCAAACTGACTATGAATCTGGCATTCTAACATTTCCTAAAACAAAGATTGAGGGTTGCAGCAAGAAGTCATCTCTCCTCTTAATTCCCCCTTCATCTCCTCTGAGGTATGTGGGTTTTACCATAGTGTGTTGAGAATGGGATCCAAATAGGATTGTGGAATAGTGAGTTTGGGGTCCTTGGCCAAAAGCTTGGGCTAAATCTTTGAGACAAATTTAGGGCCCAGTTTTGCTTCTTCTTTGGTTGCCCAGCCCAAATATAAAACCTCCAAAATTATGGCAAGCCAAATTGGTTCTTGCCTTTTTGTGAGTTTCATCAAGACTTTAAAGGACAGCAGCAATTATAAAATGGAGTCCTGACCCTGAAAGTGTATCAGTGCTTCAACCCTGAAGGAGAAAGGGAAACATTAAGATACCACCTTAGTCCGTTTTCTGTAGCTATAACAAAATACCACAGACTGGGTAATTTATGAAGAAAAGAAGTTTATTTGACTCACAGTTCTGGAGGCTGGGAAATCCAAGAGCAATGGCACCAGCATGTGGCAAGAGTCATCTCATGGAGGATAGGTGGAAGGGGAAATGAGTGCATGCGAGAGAGAGCTCACTTTTATAACAAAGCTACTCCCACAATAACCTCCTCCCACAATCCATCCGTGAGGGTGGAGCCCGTATGACACAATTACCCCTCAGTGGCCCCACCTCTCCACATTGTTAGCTTGGGGACCCTGTTTCACATGAACTTTTAAAGGACACGTTCAAACCATAGCAGTACCTTATAGAGAACATGGGTCTTGGAGCAGAACATCACCACTCAGTGGGATGAGCGCTTGGTACCTGTTCTTGAGCCATCAATATCCCCAGCCTTCAGTCCCCCTCTGCACACGGCCTCCTAAGCCATGACTTGATCAGCAGATTAGATCCCAGAAGATGCTTGTTTTAACAATAACTCTGGATGTAGAGATGTCACTGTTTTAATGCAACTTAGAGCCTCTGCGATCACCAGTCAGGCAACTCTACTTCCTCTTTTTAGTCAGGAAGTAGGACATCCAGGGAGCCACACGGAGGGAGGCTGTTCCTATCTGCATCTCATCCAGTGACCAGATGACTAGTAGCTTACAGCAGTTTTTTTAGCACTGATGTAGTAGAAAAAGTTGACTTGGAGTCAGATCTGAATTTAAGTTCCACCTCTAACACTAGGTTTATGACCTTGGGACATTGTAATTATTTGGTGGATGTATTTGACATCACAGCCCTACCGCCACCACCTCCAGGGCACTTGTATCTTCATACTGCCACCCTCCATCCATGTGGTTATGTGGAGCTGCCGTGTCTCCCCATCCTGTCTGCCCCTTGGCTACGGATGAGTGGGGGTAGGAGTGAAGGACTTGACTCCAGATCAGGACCCTGGAGAACTAAATTCTAATTCTGCTCAGTGGCGGAGGTACAGAACTTGGTAGCCATTAGATGCCTTATTTGCCACTGCAGTACCTTTTGTAATAAAAAAAAAATGAAAATGACATCCAGAGAAAAACTGGGAGAAAAGAAAAAGGCATCTTGGCTATTTTCATATTGCTGATTATCGTTCTTAAGGCTCAACTGTATCCCTGCTGTTCTTACAGTTTGGTTATTTGATATCCATTTGTATCTCTAAGATAGTAAATAAATAGTTTTGCTCAGAATTTCATCACTTGAAGTTGAGAATCCTGGCTAAAATACAATCTGCTACTTATTGAATGGCCATTTTTCTTCAGACATGGTTGAGTTTTCTCTCTCTCTCTCTCTATTATATTTTTATATATAATATATATATATATAATATATAATTATAATATATATTTATATAATATACATAATATATATTATAATATATAATATAATATATAATATATATATAAACATCAAGTATATATATATGAATATTATATATATATAAAATATTCTTGTGATTTTACTTCAACAAAAAACATTCCAAGCTAGAAATTATAATCCCTACTTTGCACATAGGAAATTGAGCTTCAAAAATTTATTAACTCACCCAATGTCATAAACTAATAATGTCAGGCTTTGCCCATGATGTGAACCTAAGTCAGGCTAATGCCTCTTTCTACCACACTCTTATGCCTAATTAGGATGATTATTTACTTCTCAAAAAACTTGAAGCATCAATAACATCATCACAGAATTTTTGAGAACCAAATGTATTATGTGTGTGAAGCCTCTTTGAAAACTGTAAAAGGAATGTACAACTGGTAAATACCATTACTGCTTTCGATAATGTCTGACAGGATTCTTTCACTGCAAATCTAAGTTAAAATGATATTACTGGAGGGACTCATACTCTGGGCAAAGTTAGCAATTTCTTTACTGAAGATGTTTCAGTCATTCCAGATTTGAAACTACTTTTTTTTAAACATCTGCTTCTGCTTATAGCTTTTATCAGGAATGAAGAGATCAGCTTATCAATGCTGTTTCTCTGTCCCTGGTGTCTTGCTATCCTGCCTCTTTGGCCTCATTTGCTTTCTTCTTGCTCCCAGTCATGAATGTACAGCCTTGCTCTGTGATTTGCTCCATGCCCAGCTGTCCTATTACCAGGATGCTGTAACACACTATTCTAATATCTCAGAGTCACTGGAAGAGTGGATTCTGGACTCAGCCAGACCTGCTCTAAATACTGCATCATCTCTTACAAGATGTGTGATCTGGGGCTTGCTACTCAATCCCTGTGTGTCTAGTTTTCTGTTCTGGACATGGGGTCAGTGTTGATACTGACTTCATAGTGTATTGGGAGGTAACACATATCAAGTGCTTATTACAGGTGCAGGCTAAATGTTTATTTGTTGATGGTGTCATACCGTTAGCTATTGTGTGATTATTCTTTTATCTTTTGTATCACTCTTCAGCCCCTGGCGGACTCCCTTTTGCTCTTGTCATTTCTCCTGCAATTTCTCTTCCCCACTCTTTCTAAATTCTGTGATCCACATTACATTCTCTCCTGGCCACTTTCTTCTTGCTGTGGATCTACAAAACCGTGCTTTCTTACTCTCCTGTTATGTGCTGCTGCTGTTTCCTCTAAACCTGTAACTCTCTACTATGTCTCTAGAATTCCTTGTGGTGCTTCAGGTTTTGGCAAAAGCTCAACCCAATAAATTCCCGTGATTGTGTTTTAGTTACTGTGGGTTCACTTCATGATGCAGGGAGCTAATTATTAGTTGCTATTTGCATTGGTAATATGATGGAGTGTGGAAGTATTTTGAATTGACATTGAAAGATACAATTTCAATGTCTGGGTCTGCTCTTAACTGGGTGTGTTGAACTTAGAAAATTTGCTTAGTCTTCCTGAGTCTACACATAGAACAGAGATAGTAATCCTGTTAACATTTGTGAGGATTAAATAAGATAATGTGTGTTAAGAATTCTTTGTACCACATGTAGATTAGTTATTATTCTTTTGGAATAAACCATTATTTTGGAGAAAAGAATACTATTCTAGGAGAAGCCACAAGGAAAACCACATCTCTAAGAAACAAAACAAACACACTTTTTCTTCACAGTGCTTCTCATGACCTAATGTTAAAGTGTTTTACAACTCACAGCAAAGTCACTGTATTTTCTGCTTCAAAGAGTGTTAGCACATTCCTCCTGGGGCAGAAACAATTTCGCCTTTAACCCTTTTCCACTTGTCTCCTCTTTCAAGGTTGTTAGTTTAAACTCTTTGCTAAACTCTAATATTTGCATTTCTCTCTTTGGAGAACTCATGTACAGAAAAATCCATGTTAATTTGGATTCATTTAGTTTGGAATTCAGAATAATTATGGGTAATGCTTACATATAGTTTGCCTTAGCTTTATTAGGAGGAACGATGCATGAGTCCACTAAGATGAGGATTTTCTTCTTCTTCCGATGAGGCTCACTGTCCCCAGGGAGGAAAATCTGCTTTACTCACTAATCTCATCCAGAAACACTCTCAAATGTACCCAGAATAATGTTAGACCAAATATCTGGGCACCCTTTGGCCCAGTCCAATTGACACACAAAATTAACCATGACACTATATGATTCCAACTGCATAACATTCTGGAAAAAGCAAAACTATGAGAATATTAAAAAGATCGGCAGTTGCCAGGGACTCAGGGGAATGGAGAGAGAGAAAAATATGTAGAACCAGTGAAATTTTTTAGGGCACTGAAACTATTCTGCATGCGCCACTGGTTGATATGTGACATTGTGTATTTGTCTAAGCCCATAGAAAGCACAGTCCCAAGAGTGAACCCCAATGTAACCATGGAGTTTAATTACCAATATTGGCTTTTCAACTGTAATCAGTGTACTGAACTAATGTGAGATGTTAATAAGAGGAAAAACAAAGGAGAGGGAAGAGAATTTATGGGAACCCCTGTACTTTGTGCTCATTTATTCTGTAAGCCTTGAAACTGCTCTAAAAATTCAAGTCTATCATTTTTTTTTAAAAAATCTAGGTGAAATGAAACATTTTAAGATTAAAGAAATGCTAAAATTCCTCAGATATAATAGAAATGGTTCCAAATAAAAACTCAAGTGTTTTGGAAGAAATGAAGAGTGCTGGAATTCATAAACATGTGGCTAAATAGAAAAGATTATATTTCCCCCTTAATTTGTTTTCCTAATAACCTCTGTTAGTCAACATAATATTACCCTGAGGCTAGTTGATATGAATATGAGAGAAAGATGGAAATTAATTTCTGAAAAATACTCAATAATTTATATTTTATAATTTTAAAACTCTCTCAAATTGAATTTATGAAAGAGTTCATTAAGACAGTATTACGATGCTGCTTGGAAAAAAATAGATTGAAAAATATCTGCTGTCGATCTGAGTTTTGGTTAATTCAGTTTAGCTTATTCTGGCATGGGAGGGGCCTCTCAGGCCTCTGCAAGAGAGAAACTGCCGAAGAGGATTGTGGTCAGCCTCCAGCCTCCAGCTGCAGCACTTTCAGGATCCACTCCAACACTCAAGCTAAGAACACAAGAACAAGCTTTCCTGAGCAGCTAAGGCCAAAGACAGAGGGTGCTATGGTTTGGATATGGGTTTTTTTGTTTTTTGTTTTTTTTTCTTTGAGACAGAGTCTCGCTCTGTCGCCCAGGCTGGAGTGCAGTGGTCCAATCTCGGCTCACTGCAAGCTCCGCCTCCCGGGTTCACGCCATTCTCCTGCCTCAACCTCCCGAGTAGCTGGGACTACTTTTTTGGGCTAATTTTTTGTATTTTTAGTAGAGGCAGGGGTTTCACTGTGTTAGCCAGGATGGTCTTGATCTCCTGACCTCGTGATCCGCCCACCTCAGCCTCCCAAAGTGCTGGGATTACAGGCGTGAGCCACCGCGCCCAGCCCCTGGACCTGGGTTTTCTTGCCCCCACCAAATCTCATGCTGAAACTTCTTCTCCAGTGTAGCATTGTTTGGAGGTGGCATCTGGTGGAGGTGTTTGGGTCATGGGGGATCTATCGGCCATGAACAGATTAATGCCCTCCCTTGAGGGTGAATGGGTTCTCACCCTTAGTTCTCAGGAGAGCTGACTGTTGAAAAGAGCCTGGCAACTCCCCCTCTCCCTTCTTGCTTCCTCTCTCACCATGTGATCTCTACACAGTTGGCTCCCCTTGGCTTCCATCATGAGTGGAAGCAACCTGAGGCCCTCACCAGAAGTGGATACTGGGGTGTCACGCTACTTGTAAGCATGCAGAACTGCGAGCTAAGTAAACCTCTTTTCTTTACAAATTACCCAACCTCTGGTATTCCTTTATAGCAACGCAAAGCAGACGAAGACAGGGCGGGAGGTGGAGTGGGGGAATCGAGGGCTGTGGGGAGCAAATAAGGTCGGGTCTTAAAGGTCACAGAAGGGACTTTGAATTTAATTGTGAATGAGATGCACAGTCCCTGGGGCATTGTGAACAGAGAAGAGAGGCATATTTTAACAGGTTCCTGGCTGCTATGTTGAGAATACAGGATGGATAGGCAAAGCCATGTTCCCCCTCAGGGCCTCTGTCCTGGCAATATCTTTTGCTGAATGTTCTTTCTCCAGACATCAGCATCTGTAACACGCATTTTTTTTCATGAATTGATCCCAAAGTTGTTCAGGTTGTAAATGAAGTTCCACTCAGTGCCACTCTGATTTGTTTTTATTTCGGGGAGTGTTTGCTCACATCCTCCAAGCCCAGAAATGTATTAAAAAGTGCCCTCTCTCCACACCCACACACACTTAGCTGTTACGCAGTAGGAAGGCACTGCTTGAGAATCACCTGTACTCCTGGAAGCAGAATCTCCCTGGAATTTGTTATTTCCAAGTTTAACAATTCAAATAAGTCATGAGAGGCAGAACTTAAGCCATAAATGGCCAATGCCAATCAGGAAATTGGAACTGAATGAGCAAGCCAAGATTTTCATTGGAGAGTGATTCATTTGCTCCTTTACCAGGCTTGACGCAGATAACCACAAAACGGGAGTCTGAATAGTGCAGTAGTTCAGAGTTTAACTTCTGAGGTCATTATCCCTGAATCCAAAGTTACAGGCTGGTATGACCATGGGTAAATCACTTAACCTCTCTCTGTTTCAGTGTCTTCATCTATCACCCTGAAATGATCATGGTAAGTCTTAGGAGATGGGAAGATTGAGATAGTTTTGAGTTATTTCATGATTTAGCATAGTGACACATAGAGAGTGCAACAAATATTAATTTCTAATTATCAATCACCTTTTAAAATGTAAAATGTTTTCCCTCTTGGGGAAGTGCTCAGAGTTTATCCTTTAAGGACATTTTATTAATTTCTGTCTCACGTTTACACAGATTATTATACTGTAATTATTGTGTTGTTACTGCCTTTACCTAAAAGGTAAATCTTCCTTTATGTAAAAGCAACTGGTATTTCTGTAAGAATAGCAGGGCGTGTGGAAGGTTGGGTAGGTGCTATCTTAATTTTATCTGAGTCAGAGTAAAGGCTCATGACCGGCCAGGCATGATGGCTCACACCTGTAATCCCAGCACATTGGGAGGCCGAGGCAGGTAGATCACTTAAGGTTGGGAGTTCGAGATCAGCCTGACCGACATGGAGAAACCCCGTCTCTACTAAAAAAACAAAATTAGCCAGGCACGGTGGCGCATGCCTGTAATCTCAGCTACTGGGAAGGCTGAGGCAAGAGAATAGCTTGAACCCGGGAGGGGGAAATTGCGGTGAGCCAAGAGCACGCCACTGCACTCCAGCCTGGTCAACAAGATTGAAAATCCGTCTGAAAAAAGAAAAAAAGGCTCATATGCTATGCTGGCTGCACTATCCCAAAAATCTCTGCATCCTGACATGTGAGTCCAGATGCCAAAATGGAATTAAACATGCATGGATTTTATTAGGGGCAATTCCTGTGGGGAAGGATAAAAGGAGACAGAGAAGTTGGGAGAGTTGTTGGAACAGTGATAGTGGTCTGATCCCAAATGAAAGAAAGAGAATGCAGAAAAGGTTGGTGTCAGTAAGTAGCCTAACGTGGCCAGGAAGTTCCGCAAAGGCTTCCGGAAGTAGTCAAGCCAAAGGCAGTCTCCGGAGAAGCCTGTTCCTTCTTCCGAGCGGCTGTTCCTGGCGCATGCAGCCATTGGCTGGGAGCAGCGATGGGGGCGTGGCTTCCAGGTAGATCTCAAAGAGTAAACCCTAGCTTGGTCAATGCAGGACTGTGAGGTGCTTTTTCCTGGTCGCCACACCTGAGAGCAGGAAAAGAAGTAGCAAAATCATTCCAGTCTCATGTTGAGAATGGAAACAATCTGGTTGTGAAGACTGTACTGTGTCTGTGTCCCCACATTTGTTAACTGTCCTTATCCTTATTTTAACCAGGAGATTTAACTCTCAAACTCGTTACTTTTCATCTTTTCCAGTGGTATGCTTTTCTAATGAGCTGATAGCTCGTCTTTAGAACCTGACAAAATGTTCTGTTTGAGGAGACTGTCCATGATTTATGAAGTCCTTGCACCACTTAATTTATTTCACAATCATGCATTAAGCACGTCCTGTCTGTGTGTGTGTGGTGGGCAGGGGTGGTGGTTGGGTTGGGGGGTGGATTGAGCTTCAAGGGCAAATAAGACCCTGTAGTCTCTTCTCTCAAATCAGATATTGTTATATAGATTTATAATGTCTACTGTTTCTTTCTTGGGGTATAATAGGCTTGGGACCTCAAAGATCTCTTGAAAGGTTATAGCATATTTGTAAAGAATTTTAAAAAACTGGCCGGGCGCGTGGCTCAAGCCTGTAATCCCAGCACTTTGGGAGGCCGAGGCGGTGGATCACAAGGTCAGGAGATCGAGACCATCCTGGCTAACACGGTGAAACCCCGTCTCTACTAAAAAATACAAAAAACTAGCCGGCGAGGTGGCGGGCGCCTGTAGTCCCAGCTACTCGGGAGGCTGAGGCAGGAGAATGGTGTGAACCCAGGAGGCGAAGCTTGCAGTGAGCTGAGATCTGGCCAGTGCACTCCAGCTTGGGTGACAGAGCCAGACTCCGTCTCAAAAAAAAAAAAAAAAAAAAAAAAAAAGAATTTTAAAAAACTAGTTCCATGCAATCAAAAGTTTGATTTTTATTTTTTCTCACTAAAAAGTCTTGGCAAAGGTGAGGGTAGACTGACCATTCTGAGCTTTGTCTACCTCAGGGATCCTCCCTGAGTTCTGGCTTCTCTGATAGGAGTCCATTTCTCTGGACTCTGATCTAATTTGCTGACAAGTTTGATGTGACTTACAATAATGTTGACATCCCTCTTGTCAAGTCCTGTGTGCCCTGATTGAAACTCCGGTCACATTTTGATTAATTTTAGCCTTTATTCATGCTATGTTCTCTCAAGGTGGAATTAATTATTTCTGGGGCCCCAGATGCCAAGACTGGCAGGACAATTGATGGGTGCTAACATTGCTTTCCTGTGGCCCATTCCTCGAGGGATGTATTTGTCAACAGAGAAAGAAATTTCTTCACCAGATTTATAGAGAAGTGATCCCTAGTCGTGTGGAATGTAGTGAGTGCCATAAATCTTGGGAAAACTTTGCATATATCACTACCCTGGAGCCCTTAATATCCTTATGCCTTCCTACTCACTAACGATATCACTCCTTGTGGTAAAATCCGAGTTACGCTCTCAGACACCACAATGTTAGTAGTGTAGGGGATGTACCAGTTTTTGAACCTGGTAATTAAGGTCCTGGAAACCCAGATTACATTTTGCACCAAAAAGAGATTTCTTTTTCTTAGATGTAGAAATCAAGGTCACTTATTCTGAACATCATGGAACTAAGACCTCTTTATTGCCTAATCCTGGTAACACTCCGCCATGTGGGACACTTGATTAGAAGTACAAATAAAGTCAAGAATCGGAGGAAGATTGTCTTCCTCTAAGTGGGTCATACATTAATCATTCTAAGTAGTGAACTTCAATCCTTGACAAATTGCTTCTCACCATGAAGTCTATGGGCATATTCCCAACTGTTTGGAACTACAGTGGGGTCAAGCCAATTATTTTAGAGAACATTTCTCCACCCTCACCCTTCATTATAGATCTTTTCGCTTACTAGGCATTCCATTTATCATATGTGAGAGTACTTCATCATGAATTGAAGTCTGAACTCATTAGGCTTCCATTTTTATGAGGGGCAGGTAACTTGAGGTCAGACTAATCCTTCATTAACCATGATTATATTTCATATTACACTGTGGGAATTGTATGTGATGACTGACAGTTTTATTCCAGCTTTGGCCTTTAGTTAGTGGACGGGAGTTGGTGGTAGGCTCATGTACATGGGGTCAGTTATGGATGCCTGGCTATAAATACTTACAGACAGATTCAGGACCACTGAGAATGGCTCTGATAAATCCAATAATGCTCTAAGAGAGAGGAATATGAGATGGGTTGCAAGAGGGAGAGGGGTCAGCAGCCCAGCACCTGGTCAGGGACTGAGGAGAAAGGCTAGCCAGAAAGAAATTCCCAGAGGGGACGGACATTTCCCCAAGTGCAATGTCTGGATTTTCTGTTGTCCCCTGCCCTGGGCTGTGTTCTTCTTGTGCCAAACCCACTTCTTATCTAAGACCTCCAAACCCGAAGGAAAGTTCCAGCCAGGACAGCCTTGTGTCAGGGCATGAAGGGAAGTTGAGGGACAAGCAATAAAGGAAGGTGTCGTCTTGTCTGCACCACTCTGCCAACACGCTGAAATATCTTCTACGTGCCAGTGGGAGTTCTGGGGCAAAGAAACGTCAAGGATTGTGGCCCATCCATCCTTAGGCAGCATCAGAAAATGTGAAGCCTGGAAGGGACCATTTGCATTGGTACAGGTCCTCGCTTTGTATGGATGAACTCAGAGGGAGGGGCCTTTGTTAGAGCTGGGCTAAATCAGGTGTCAATTTCAAGCTCTGGAAGATGCTGCGGTGTCTCCCCCACATCTCCAGCTCCTAGAGCTCTGGCTGTTCCCATTCCTTAACCATGCTTCTCTGGAGAAACTGGGTTCAAGTGTGTCAAGAGCTATTTATTTTTAATCCACCCTCTCCCTAACCCTCCCACTCATTTCCTCGAAAGTCTGAAGGAAGTTGGCATTGTGAATTTACCTTTCTAGGTAGAGTGACATATATTTGTTATGTGGTCATTAAGATCTACAATTTGACAAATATAACTTAAAATAATGGTACTGTTGAGGTACCACATAGACCTTAGAGCAAATTTGGGTATAAATCAACATTCATAACTGACTGATCAATTTGTCATTTCTGATCCTGCTGGGGGCAGTGACTTAGAGAGCTGTCACCTAAATTCCACAGGGTTGTCTCAGAGGAGGAAGATGTCATGAAAGGTAGCTGGTGGCCACTGAAAACATGAATTAAACATGGCGGGTAGCAGACAGCAGCTTCTTTTCATAGAGGGAGCAGGAGGTGGAAAGCAAGCACCAGGATCTTGAACACAAGAAGATGTTTTTCTTGACCAAGCAGAGGTGTCTGTGAGGGAAAGTGGAAACACAAGCCATCCTCTGGGCCTCTGGACCTAATGACTTGTCCAGAATTATCCATCCTTACCTTCCATTGGCAAAAATCAATGGTGGCTCTGCCCTGAGGTATTTATATACTGTATTCTTTAGTGGGTGACTGTGGTATCTGTTGCCCAGCTAACCGAGCAACCCTGCTTCATGTGATTTTTTTTTCCAAGCCAATATCATTATAAAATACTATTGTCAGTGGGGATTTGAGTTATCCCCATTTTTTATTTTCTTTGTTGTTTCACTACCATTCTAACTTTAAAAAATTGTTCTTGCGAATTTCCCCATTTTAGAGTGATGGAAATAACATAGGCTTTAGAAAGTGATTCGTGTTTAAAAGCCACCACCACTAATATCAAGGTGCTTTGAAGAAGTGGTTTGACTGATTTCCTCATTGGTGGAAATCAGAGGTTATATATAACCATTTTTAGAATGGTTATGTCAGTTTGGGGAGATTGTGGATATGAAAGTTCTAGGTACAAAACCAGCTCTTAATAAATGCTAATTTCCCTCACCTTTTTTATCTATCTGCTGAGTTTCACATTGCAAAAACAATCCTTGACCTTGGTATCTATCCATGAAGCTTAGACCATGGGTTGGCAAACAATTGCTTGCCACTTGTCTTTGTAAATCAAGTTTTATTGGAAGATAGCTCTACCCATTCATTCTGTATTATCTACAGCTGCTTTCATGCTACAAAGCACAGTTGAGCAGTTGCACCCTGGCTTTTATTTTCACAAAATCTAAAATATTTACTATCTGACCCTTTGCAGGAAATATTTGCAGACCCCTGGGTAAGTGCAGTGCTACAGTCAATAGGAACCTGGCTTAGTAACAGAATTATAGATAATATATTTCTCCTATTTACCTACACTTTCCTCAACTCACCCTTAATATACCTACTTACATTTATATGTTGGTTAATTTTGCTTCTCTCTTTTTCCTTACCCAGGAAGGTTAAACTTATTTTCAGACACGTATTTATATAGCTGCTTTTAAGAAATAAAAATTATTGCAAGATATTTATAACCAAGGTTATATTCAGGATTTGTTTCCTCCTCAGGTAGAAGAGCACATTTTTGACAAGTGAGTTTTAAGCTAAGTCTTTCAACAGCTTCAGTGGAGTTCAATTTCTGGATGTGTGTGGCTGTGGATGGGGAGGAACATCTGAGGATGGAGATTATAAATGCTCATGATTATTTATCCATTAGTGTTGAAATTTTGCTGAACAATCAGCTGTATTGTACAGTTTATCACAAGGAGCTGATAAGTGAAAAGGGAGTGTTGAGAGTTGCCAATCTTTCTTTTGCCTCAATATCAGCTCCTCTTCCCTCAGGTGCTACCACATCCTCTGCTTTTAAAAAATTAACTTGCCGCCATCAGCCACTGAAAGGAACTGGGCTGACGTCTCCATGAGCCATACTGTAATCTAGAGGTTTAGTAAACATTACACCATCTACTACAATGCTAGGAGGTCTATTTATCTTATATATTCATTTATATATGCACATATATTATTTATTTATGCTATCGTTGAGGAAACAAAATTTCCTTCAAAGTCACACATGTTGTGAGTGACAGAACCATGATTCCAAAGCCCAGCTCATGCCATGACTATACTCACTCTGAAATCTTAACATACAGGACTCCCTGAATTGATGCCTTGCGGGAAGGAGAGTGGCCCCACCACCCTCTCAGTCTTTTGCCATTTGGGCATTGTTCTTGTTCTCTTTGTGCCATAAGGAATCTTAGAGGTCACCTATTCCAACCTCTGGCACACCAGAGGGATCCCCTGTCCATAGACAGATCAAGATGCAGAGCCCATAACTTCATAAGCCAGTCCGGTTCACTCCAGGGGAAGTCTCTGTATTAGTCTGGGTTCTCTAGAGGGACAGAATTAATAGAATAGATGTATCTATGAAAGGGAGTTTATTAAGGAGTGTTGACTCACCCGATCACACGGTGAAGTCCCACAATAGGCTGTCTGCAAGCCGAGGAACCAGTCCGAGTCCCAAAACTTCAAAAGTAGGGAAGCTGACATTATACTTACAGCATGTGGCCAAAGGCCTGAGAGCCCCTGGCAAACCATTCGTGGAAGTCCAGGAGTCCAAAAGCTGAAGAACTTGGACTCTGATGTTTGAGGGCAGGAAGCATCCTGCGTGAGAGAAAGATAGAGGCCAGAAGAGTTAGCCAGCCTAGTCCTTTCATGCTCTTCTGCCTACTGTATTCTAGTTGCACTTCTGCTGATTAGATGGTGCTCATCCAGATTGAGGGTGGGTCTACCTCTCCCAGTCCACTGACTCAAATGTTAATCTCCTTTGACAACACTCTTACAGACACATCCAGGAATAAGACTTTGCATCCCTCAATCCAATCAAGTTGACACTCAGTATTAACAATCACAGTCTCTTTATATTAATTACAGTGTTTGTAGCAAGATTCATTTTTTTAGGCTCCCTCATTTCAAATATTTAGTTTCATTAAATCCTCATTACAATCTTGTGAAGAAAGCAGGAGTTATTTTTTCTATCTAGTAAATGTTGATTGTAGGAACAGTGGACCATGGACTCCAAAACCAGCACCCCGGGCCCCACCTCCTGTCTCTCACGCCAAGCTGGCATCTGTACTATAATCCCTTCCTCTTCTCCTGTTACTTTGGATGAATTATGTTTCTGTCTAAAACCAACCCTTCCATCTGGGCACTAGATCCCTTCTTTCTCACCTCTTCAAAGACATCATTCCAACTAATCTTCCCTCTTTCTCCTCCACCATTGATTTTCTCCTCTGTACCTGGGCATTGCATCAGTATACAAATATGCTGCTACATGTGGACGCTTTAAACAGTCCTCACTAGGCCCCCAGTCATATTCTAGCTGCTTCCTCACTTTCTTTCTCCTTGACACTTCAGCGATGGATACTCATTGACTCTAATTCCTTATTGCCTAATGCTTCCTTCTTAAATATTTTTAAAAGGCATTTAACATAAAGACAAATGTTTTGTCTGATGTATCTAGCAGTATAGCCCAGTCAATATACAGAACATTTTCATCATCCTCCAAAAATGTTCTTATGTTCCTCTGCATTTAATTTCTTCTCTGCTAGAGGCATCCAAGCTTCCGATTTCCATCACCGTAGATTTGTTCCACCTATTGTTGAATTTTATATATAAGAAATTACACAGTATGGGTTCTGTTGTGTCTGGCATCTTTGCCCAACACAGTGTGTTTGAGATTCGTCCACACTGCTGCATGCATCTAGAGTATGTAGCAATTTTATTGCCAAGTATTATCTCATTAATGATTGTTAGAATCCATTCTGCTATTGATGAACATTTTGGTTTCTTTCCAGTTTTTCACTATTGTGAATAAAACGTCTTTAACATTTGTGTATAGCTCTTTTTGTGGACATATGTTTTTCATTTCTCCATGATAAATATATCTAGGAGTGAAATTGCCTAATCAGAGGTATGTGTTTAACTCTATCAGAAATTGCCAGCTGGGTATGGTGGCTCACACCTGTAATCCCAGCACTTTGAGAGGCATAGGTGGGAGGATGGCTTGAGGCCAGGGGCTCAGGAGAAGCGTGGTCAACATAGCGAGACCCCCATCTCTATTTTAGAAGATAAATAAAATTAAAAGAAACGCCAACTCATTTTCCAAAGTGGTCATACCATTTTACATGCCCATCAGAAATACATACATTCGCAATTAATGTCCATTTTTTTTAAATTTGGTGTTGTGTGGGCATGAAATAATATCCAGTTGTTGTGTTAATCTGCACCTACCTGATGTCTAAATATATTGAGAATCTTCTCATGGGCTTACTGGCCACTTGTATGTTTCCCTTGTGAAATATCTTTAAATCGTTTGCTGATTAAAAAATATCAAGTTGTTTGTCTTATTATTGAATTATAAGGTATATTAGCTTTCCACTGATGTATGACACATTACCAAGATCTTAGCAGCTTAAACAAGGTACATTCTTTTTTTTTTTGAGATGGAGTCTCGCTCTGTCGCCCAAGCTGGAGTGCAGTGGCGTGATCTTGGCTCACTGCAAGCTCCGCCTCCCGGGTTCACGCCATTCTCCTGCCTCAGCCTCCCAAGTAGCTGGGACTACAGGTGCCCGCCACAAGGCCCAGCTAATTTTTTGCATTTTTTAAAAGTAGACATAGGGTTTCACCGTGTTAGCCAGGATGGTCTCGATCTGTTGACCTCGTGATCCTCCTGCTTCAACCTCCCAAAGTGCTGGGATTACAGGCATGAACCACCATGCCTGGCCACAAGGTGCATTAATTTTTATTAATTTTTAATTTTTTGAGACAGTCTTACTCTATCACTCAGGCTGGAGTAGAGTAGCATGATCTCAACTCACTGCAACCTCTGCCTGCAAGGTTCAAGTGATTCTCCTGCCTCAGACTCCAGAGTAGCTAGAAGTACAGGCATATGCCACCATGCCAGACTAATTTTTTTTTTTTTAATACAGATGGGGTTTCACCATGTTGGCCAGGCTGGCCTCAAGTGATCCGCCTACCTCTGCTTCCCAAAGTGCTGGGGTTACAGGCATGAGCCACTGTGCCTGGCCCACAAGGAGTATTTATTATCTCAGTTTCTGTGCGTCTGGAGCCTGAGCATGATGGCTGAGCTGGGTCCTCTGCTCAGAGTTCCACAGGGCTGCAATAAAGGTGATGGCAGGGACTGGTTTTGCACCTGGAGCTCAGTGTCCTCTTCCCAGTTCATTCCGGCTGCTGGCAGAATTCAGTTCCTTGTGGTTGTAGGACTGAGAACCTCAGCTCCCAGAGGCCAACCCTTTCTACAGATAGTTATGACATGACAGCTTGCATCTTCAAGGCCAGCAGGAGAGAGAGGATCTCTCCTGTTTTGAATCTCTTTTAAGAAGCTTACCACTCAAGGCAATCTTCCTTTTGATTAAAGTCAACTGATTTTTGGCTTTAATTAAATCTGCAAAATCCTTTAACCTTTGCCATATACTGTAACATAACCACAGGAGTGACATGCATCGTATTCACATGTATAATTTCCTCCCCTTGAGTCTACCACACTCATATATGCCCATAGAAGGCATATATACCTGCGGGTTGGAATCCTGGGGATATATTAGAATATCATATAAGAGATTCTTTTACACATACACACACACACACACACACACACACACACACACACAACCCCTGAATATAAGTCCTTTGCCAGATATGTCTTGCAAGTATCCCTGACTCTAGTTTCAGTACTTATTTGCTTAATGGTGCCTTTTAATGAGCATACATTTTAAATTTTAATATACAGCAATTTATCAGACTTTTTTTATGGTTAGTGATTTTTATCTCTTATCTAAGAAAGATTTACTTTCCCATGTGTTGTAAAGACATATCCTCTTATTTTTTTTTTTCTAGAGGCTATGTAGTTTAGCTTTTATATTTGGGCCTATAATCCAGCTAAAATGATCTGAGTGGGATTGTATATAATATGAGGTAGGGGTCGAGGTTCGTTTTCCCCTCATATGGATAACCAATTGTTCCAGCACAATGTATTAAAAATGTTTCCCTTTCTCCACTGAATTGCTTTGTCGCCTTTGCCAGAAAAAAGAATCAGTCTTCCGTGGATCCTTTATTTTGTTCTAAGGATCTATTTGGCAATCCTATTGTCAATGACACACTTTCTTGATTAGTTTTTGTGTAAATTTGGAATCCGATAAAGTCCTCCAAGTATTTTCACCCCTTAAGGATTGTTTTGATAACATCGAGTTCTGCTCCAAGCTTTTTCGTGGGCACCAGAGGAGACAAACCTGGGAATGGGTGGGAACTCTTTTTATGTCTGTGACTCCAAAGGATCCATACTCTTAGGCTAGCCCACACTTCCTCTTTAGCCATTTGTTTAAAATGCTAGCTCCTTTTTCACTTGCATGGTTCCCCTGGCTCTTCCTCCCACACAGATAAGCCAGCTCACTCCTTGTCTCCAAGAAGACAGGAGACTCTTTTGTTCTGAGATTTCAGCTCCTTTACTGTTATCACAGCTCTCTGATGGGCTCAAAAAAATGTGATTATGTTGTTTATCCAGCTATTCTTGATGTAAGAGTGAGAGCAATGCTCACGAGATCTATAGTGATGTCCTCTCTTTCATTCCTGATACTGATCATTTATCCTGATATTTATGCATACATGCTTTTTCTCGATCAGTCATGCCAGAGGTTTCTCAATTGCATTAATCTTTTCAAAGAAACAACTTCCCACAATTGTTGTTTTCCTCTGTTGCTTATCTGTTTTCTGTTTCACTGATTTCCACTCTTACTTTATTATTTCTTTTCTTCTACTTGGAGTTAAATTTGTGGTTTCTTTTTAGCTTCTTAACATGAAAGCTTAGATCATTGATTTTGAATCCTTCTTCTTTCCTGAGGTAAACATTTATAGTTCTAAGTTTCTAAGAACTGCTTTAGCTTCATCTCACAAAATTTAATGTTTGGTTTTATTATCATTCATTTTAAAATAGTTCTTAAATCCCTTGTTATTTCTTCTTTGACCCATCAATAATTTAGAAGTGTGTTCTTAATTTCCAAGTATTTAAATGTTTCCCAGATATCTTTTGGTTATTGGTTTCTAATTTAATTCTCTTTTGGTCTGAGTACATACCTTTTTTTTTTTTTTTTGAGATGGAGTTTCGCTCTTGTTGCTCAGGCTGGAATGCAATGGCACGATTTCGGCTCACCGCAGCCTCCGCCTCCCAGGTTCAAGCAACTCTTCTGCCTCAGACTCACGAGTGGCTGGGATTACAGGTGCGTGCCACCACACCTGGCTAATTTTTGTATTTTTGATAGATACAGCATTTCCCATTTTGGTCAGGCTGGTCTTGAACTCCCGATCTCAGGTGATCTGCCTGCCTCGGCCTCCCAAAGTACTAGGATTACAGGCATGAACCACCGTGCCCCGCCTGAGTACCTAGTTTCAAAGATTTCAGTTGTTTGAAATTTATTGAGACCTGTTTTAATGACTCAGAATATAGTCTCTATTGGTGAGCATTCCATGTGCACTTGAAAATGAAGTGTATTCTGCTGTTGTTGCATGTATTTTATAAATATCAATGGGTTAACATTTGTCAGTGGTAGTGTTCAAATCTGCTGTATCTTGGCTGTTTTTTTGTTGTCATTGTTGTTCCCATGTTTATCTCCTCCTTTTTCCTGCTTATTTTGAGAGATAAATGTTAAAATCTCCCACTGTAATTATAGTTTGGTCTATTTTCAATTATGTCCATTTTTGCTTGTAATTTGAAGCTCTGTTCTTAGGGACATACTTATTTCATATTATGTCATCCTGATAAATTGACATTTTTATTATTATGAAATATCTTTCTTTACCTCTGGTAATACTATCTGGTATTAATATGATCATAACTTTCTTATGATTAGATATTATAAGATATATCTTTTCACATCCTTTTATTTTTAGGTGCCTGTGTTTTTAAATATAAAGTGAATCTTCTGTAAACAGCATGTAGTTGGGGTTTATTTTTCTTCAATCCATTCCAACAAATGCTACCTTTTAAATATATTATTTAGTTTATTCACATTTAATGTTCCGTTGATATGGTGAGCTTTAACTCTACCATCTAGTTCTTTGTTTTTCATTTTATTTATTTCCTAGTGAATTCTAGACCTTTCTTCTTTCTGGGATTTAAGTTGAAGGCTGGTCATTTAAGATTCCTCCTAGAGTTGCTTTGAGAGGATTGAGCAACAACTTCAGGTATCTTTTATTCATCTTTGGATTCGGCCCCAACAAGGTTCTGGAATCTAAACAGCCTGAGGATGCCCTGCACCACATGGCTTATCTCTGCTCTGCAGGACCTCTTGCACTGATGCTTTCCCTGCAAAATTTATGGTGCAATTGGTGAATGAAGCTAAGGATTGAAAAGTTAGGCAGTTATACTTCCTTTAAAAAAAAATTTTTTTTTTTAGAGGTAAGGCACCACTCTGTTGCCCAGGCTAGAATGCAGTGGCACAATAATGACTCAGCGTAGCTTTGAAAACCTGGGCTCAAGAGATCCTCTTGCCCCGGTAGCCAGGACCACAGGTGAATGCTGCCATGTTCAGCATTTTTGTTTTGTATTTTTAGTCTCCTCCATATTCCAGTCTGTCCCACCGGCCTGCTCTGCAATGTAAGGTTTGACTGACTTTTTCTTGCCCTGCCAAGTGTCTCCCTTTGTGGTAGACCTGCTCTTCTATTTGTCCAGACCAAGTATGAAAGCCACCAGGCTCACTGACTTTCTTTGAATGTCAGTTTCTCTTTGGAATTTAATTCATCAGGGCTTTCTGGTCTCGAAAGCTCTTTGCTAGGCTCATAGGAAAATATGATTATTATTTTTTCATGTTTTTCTTTTTGTTACCATAGGAACAAAGGTCTTTCATGTTCTTCTACCTGAAACTGGAAACTCGTCTTTGTTTCTTTCTTTTCTTAAGCACACTCTAATTAAGCTTTCTTTCATTTGGAGTAGTTTGCTGAAACATGTTTTGTCCAGGCCAACAATGATCTTAATGTTGCCAAACCCAATGGTCAATTCATAGTCCTCATATTATTTTATCTGTTTGGCCACGTGACATAGTTGACCACATACCCCTTCCTTAAACACTCTCTTCACCTGGCTCCTGAAATATCACTCTCTACTAATTCTCCTCTTATCTGCATGGCTTTTTCGGTGTGTGGGTATGTGTGTACATCTCAGTATTCCCCGCTTCTAATTATGGTGTGCTCCTAATGTCACACCTCTTTTCTATTTATGTCCACTCCCTCGGTGATCTCATCCAGCTTCCTGGCTTAAAAATCACACTTTTATACAGACGACTCTTTGATCCCTACTGTGAACCCGTATTTGTTCTTGAACTCCAGATTTCTATATCCAATCCCCTACTTCATTTTACTCTCTGATTTATCAGGTTGGTGTGAAAGTAATTCCAGTTTTGGCCATTAATACAACTTCATGTGCATCTTAAATGTAATATATTCAAAATTAAACTACTAGTTTTTCCCTCCAAAATCTGCTTTTTCTACATTCTCCCCCAAAGACTAAATGGCAACTTTATTCTTTCAGTGGCTCAGATCAAAAACCTTGAATTTCCACTAAATGTTTTGAAACTTTGAGATGGAAAGGCATCAACTGGTGGAGATATGTATCATATAATTCTTAATAATTATCCTTTCCTAGAAGCTAATGACTAGAATCCCAGGCAGGGACATGAATCATACCAAACCTGACTATGAATAATATCCTTTTGTCTCCCTTCCACTTGCCCCTGCCTTGTTACCCCTCTGATCTAGTCTTTGACATTGGAACTTTGCTTTCTTGGCACCTTTCAATCCTTTCCTTCCCTGTTTCAAGCCTCATAGGTCTCAGGAATAGCACAAAATCTCAGCAGATGTTATCATTGATAGCGTAATAGCCACAGACTATTCTGATATCTGTGCAAGTTCTGTTACAGAAATAAGCCCAGGAGTAATCTGTAGCTGGGGAGATATATTAGAAATTAAAATAGGCTGGGCATGGTGGCTCACACCTGTAATCCCAGCACTTTTGGGGGCTGAGGCGGGCAGATCACCTGAGGTCGGGAGTTCGAGACCAGTCTGAACAACGTGGTGAAACCCCATTTCTACTAAAAATACAAAAAAAAATAGTCAGGTGTGGTGGCACATGCCTGTAATCCCAGCTACTCGGGAGGCTGAGGCAGAAGAATTGCTTGAACCCAGGAGGCGGAGGTTGTGGTGAGCTGAGATCACGCCATTGCATTCAGCCTGGGTGACTAGAGGAGAACTCCATCTCAAAAAGAAAGTAGAATGAAATCATGCCATCGTTCGTCTAGAAAATACTATGAAGATAAAAATAAACATAAGAAATCTCATGAAAATATTTATAAAACGTTCCTCATACATAAACACTGCTATTAGTTTCCTTTCTATTCCCTCCAGGCTGAAGCAGCAAGACTACAAACATGGCAGTCAGAAGACATGGGTCCCATCCTCCTGTCTCTGATTATGTCACAGATGAGCTGTGTGAATTAAGATGTGCCACCTCCACCCAGTTGCTCAGGCCCAAATCCCTGCATTCATTCTCTAATGTTCTCTTCTTTCTCTAACAATTTGCGTGTAACCCATTATCAACTCCTTTGGATATATCTTCAAATTCTAGCCAGAACTTTAGCGCCAGCTTCAACTTCCTTAGTATCACCCTAGTTCAAACTGCCATCCTCTCTTCTCTAGGCTTCTATTTGTTTTTTGTCCAAGCCAATACCTCCAGTATTACATAAGTCTGTGGATTTTGTGAATCTGAGGTCCCAGAAGCTTTGATACATTCTCCCAAATAACAAAATGTGTGTCTGCATAGTTTATCTTTATGGCTTATTCCGTGTGTGTGTATGTGTGTGTGTGTGCACACTCCTTCCATCTTCCCTGCTTCTAATTATTGGTGTGCCCCCAGTGTCACACCTCATCTGTATTTCTTTTCTTCCTACCAAAGAAAAGGTGTGCATGTGGGCACCTTTATATTATAAACGGGATTTCGCTTATAATACATCCTGGGAATTCAGAGCCAATAGCCAGGATGTGGGGAAACTGGTAAAGGCTGAGGGCTTGTGGTTGTCTGAGCTGCTTCTACTCACAGCACTTCTGACACAATTACCTGTTTATTAGAAAGGATACAACGAGGCAACATCCAAATGAAAGAGACGCATAGGGCAAGGCATGGGGGGTAGGTCATGGAGCTTCTGTGCCCTTTGGGGCACACCACCTTCCCAGTACCTCAGTGTATTCACCAACTCAGAAGTCACTGAACCCTGTCGTTTAGAGGTTTCTATGGAGGTTTCATCATGTAGCAAGATTGACTAAATCATTGCTTTTTGGTGACGAACTCAATCTGTGGCTCCTCTTCCCTCTCCACAGGTGGGGAGTGAGGCTGGAAGTTCCAACCCTCTAATCACACTTGGTGTTTCTGGCCACCAGCTCCCATCCCGAAGCAACCTGGGGGCCCCAACTGTAGCTGACTCATTCGCATGTGGAAGATACTTGCTGAGTATCTTCCAGAAGGGTTTTAGGAGGTCTATGTCAGGAACCAGGAACAAAAACCAATTACTTGTTTTTTATTACATCACAATGCCACAGCCACAGATCTTCTTTCCCTGACACAGAGATTTGCTGGCTAAGCTATTCAATTTGATCTCTTCTTGCAGACTTCATGGTCTCATTGTTATGACAAACTGGAGTCAAATTTTAAAAATGTTTAAATCACATTTAGAGTCACCTTTCTCTAAAAGGTATGATTTTATTTATTTAAGATGAAGCCAAAATTGTTGCCAAAGTGAGTTCCTCGGGGTTATTGACGGAAACACACAATCTTGCCCTGATACATAGGCCAGTCTCAAGCTTTCAAATAGGGCTGCAAATGGCCTCAGACTAATGTCTTTATTTCATTTGTTCGCTGGCTTTATTCACTAAAGCTGTTCGGTTGTATGTCCATCACAATAAGTTAGTTTATCCTATACTAGCAAACTACTTCCAAGTCACAGTGGCTTATTTCAATAAGGGTTTAGTTCTTGTTCATGTTACTTACCCCTCTTGAGTCCCCTATCATCTCCTTCACTCCTTGATCTCTCCTGTTGGGAGTCAGACTGAAAGCAGCCACCATTGCCAATGCTGCCTGTGTGCGTGGTGGAGGGAAAAAGATCTAGGTGGCCTTGAGATGGCAACACAGTGCTCTGTTCTGGAAGTGACACCTGCAACCTCAGTAACCCACTGCAACGCATTGTCTAGGGCCAGTCACATGCTGCCACTCAACCAAAAAGGGGATACAGCAGCACGTGCAATCATTTCATGTGGCCAACAAGTAGAAAGCTGGACTCCATGACGAACAGCATTAACAAGCACCACAAGTTTCAAGTGACAGAAGCATATCAGCTATGTAAGCAGAATGGAAAAAAAATAATGTTAAAGGGCCTACGAAGACAAAAGTGAGTGGACCTCAAGAAGCAGAGAATAAAACTGACTCTCTCTCTATCTCCTTTCTCTCTGCCTACGTGTTCGTCTCTTTCATTCTTTTTTTCTTTCCATATTCTGGCTTCTTCTAATTCTCAGGAACCCATGGGGCAGATGGCCACCATCAGATTCTAGTTTTACATCTTATAACCCAGGTACTCTATGAAAACTGGCTTTTTTCTTTCTGTTCCAGGTAAAAGACCCTGATTGATTGAACATGCCAAGGTCCAATGACCATGAGTGATCAAAACACTTCTTCCATATGGCAGAATCATTTGGAAGAAAAGCAGCAGCAGCTGCAGTGGCCACATTAATGTAAGCAGGAGCAGTTCTTAGAGGAAGAGGTTGTTTGGCAGACTAAATAAAAAATAAAACGTGTTCAGTACAAGTCTATTTGAACATTAGGAATGTAGAGAAATTCCCTGTGGACCTCAGACATAAGACAGTAAAGAAAAAAAAAAAAGATAGTTGTAAAAAATTGGTATGTGAGTAGCTAATTTTTGTTCAGTTCTTTATATTCTTTGAGGAGGAAGATTTCTATATTTACTGCAAAGAGGATTGAGTGCCCTAATATTTGGCACCTTATGTGACAGACTATAAATTCCACAAGGATCCACATCTGTATCCCCAAGTCTTAACATTTTGATAAAAGATAAAATAGGACTTCAAGGGAAAAAAAAAAAAATCTGAAGGCAGAAAAGGATCATTTTGAGTAAAGATAGCCAGGGTAAAATAATAATTTTAAATTGTATTTACTGATAATATGACCTGAAAATATATATAGCAGAATATAAATAAAACTACAAGAAGAAATATGAAAACCCACTATCAGGGTGGAGAATTTTTAACACATTACTATCATTAATTTATAAAACAAGCAGACCAAAAGTCAGCACGCATATAGAATATTTAAATAACATGTTAAGAAGCTGGAACTAATCCATGTATACCTATTGTACCCCACATTGCTGAATATATATTCTTTTTAAACACACATAGAACATTTACAAAAATCAGCCATATATTGGACCTTAAATTTAATGTCTTAACAAATTTCAAAGGACTGAAATCAGTTAAGTCCCTCCCAATATCTTATTGCAATGAAAACAAATCAATAATCATTTGCAAAAGAAAATCCTCATATTTTGACAATTTAAAAGCACACCCATAAATAATACTTTGGTAAAATAAATATGAATACAAATCAGACTGTATTTAAAAGTAAGCAATGAAAATGCTGTTGTAAATTTGCATAGGATGCAGCTAAAGCAGGATGACAAAATGTATGACCTTGAACACTCATAATACGAACGAAAGAATGAAAAGTAATGTGATAAACATCCATTAGGACTTAGAGCAGCAAAATAAAATATAAAGAACAAAATAATAAACATAAATCCAGAAAGTAATAAGATAAAATTAAATTTAAAATTGATGAATACAACAAAGCTAAAAAGTGAGTCTTTGAACCAGCCCGTGATAACTCTAGTCAAGAATAAAAGAGAGAATTCACAACTATACATACAGTATTAGATGTGAAAGGGAGTGCATAATTATAATATTGCAGTCATTAAAAATATGGAAAAGGATATTATGATTTATATAAAGGATATATAAAAGGAGTATATGCCAACATATTTAAATGAAATGTATAGATCTTAGAAAAATACCTGACTAAAAGTGACATAAAAATAAATAAAATGGTTTTGTAACCTTTAGTGACATTGAATTAATAGTTAAAAAAAAAAAAATCTTCCAGGCCAGGCACAGTGGCTCATGCTGGCAATCTCAGCACTTTGGGATGCCAAGGCAGGATGATCGCTTAAGGCTAGGAGTTCAGGACAAGCCTGGGCATCTCAGCAAGACCCCATCTCTACAAAAAATAAAAAAGTTAGCTGGGCATGGTGGCCTATACCTATAATCCCGGCTACTTGGGAGGCTGGAGCAAGAGCACAGCTTGAACCCAGGAATTCAACACTACTGTTAGCTATGCGGTGAGCTATGATCATACCACTGCACTCTAGCCTGGGCAACAGGGCAAAACTCAGTCTCCAAAACAAAACAACAGTGAAAAATATTCCCATTAAAAAATGTCTGCCACCACATGCTTTTCCCAGTGAGGTCTACATTTTAAAAGGTAATAATTCCAACTGTGCAAAATCTCTTCCAGAAAATAGAAAAAGAGAAAAACATTCCTCATACCATTTAACAAGGTTGATCTCATCTCAATTCCAAAACCAAACTTGAAAAAATATGGGAAATGGAAATTAAAGACCAATCTTACTATGAAGAGAGATGAAATAAATCACTCTAACAAATTAGTACACCAAATCCAGCAACATACAAAAAGCACTGAAGACATATAATGCAGTAACATTTGACTTACAGAAATGTAAGGTTTATTAACCATAGTAAACAATCTAGCACATTACCTAAAAAGAAATGAGCATCAATAAATGGCAGAATGATTGCTAGAGAATATTCAATATCCATGATTTCAAATGCTCTTAAAAATTATAAACAGAGGGAGGCTGGGTGCAGTGGCTCACACCTGTTATCCCAACACTTTGGGAGGCTGAGATGGGCAGATCACCTGAGGTCAGGAGTTCACCAACATGGTGAAACCCCGTCTCTACTAAAAATACAAAAATTAGCCGGGCATGGTGGTAGGCACCTGTAATCCCAGCTACTCGGGAGGCTGAGGCAGGAGAATCACTTGAACCTGAGAGGCAGAGGTTGCAGTGAGCCAAGATCGCACCACTGCACTCCAGCCTGGGTGACAAGAGTGAGAAACCATCTCAAAAAAAAAAAAAAAAAAAAAGGAATTTTTTAATGTGATAAAAGGAACCTAAAACAAATACACAATGTAATGGAAAGCATTATACCTAATGGTGAAACACTGGTTGCATTCCCATAGAGACCAGGAACCAGACAAGAATGCCCGCTATCATTTACTCGCATTCAACGCTATACTGGGGATTCTAGTCAGTGCAGTTGAGGAAAAGAAAAGTCAGTGCAGTTGAGGAAAAAGAAAAGAAATGATATGATTATGAACAGGGAATCCTAAATAATCTGCAAATAAATTATTTAAAGTGATAAGAAAGATTAGCAACTTTGTTGGTGCATAATCAATATACAAAAATGTATTACATTTCTATATGCCAGGAATAAATAGAAAATGAGAGAGAAAAGATACCATTTACAGTAACATCAAAAGTGTGAAATAGCCATGGATAAATTTAACAAAATATGTGCTTCTCATAAAGATAAAACTATAACACTTCATTGAACGTCATAAATAAACACTCTGTGGTTTTATGTAGGAAGACAATATTTTGAAGTTAAATCCACTCAATTATAAATTCAGTGCAATGTCACTCAGCCAAACACCAATCAATATTTCATTGCAGTTTTTTTTTTTTTTTGTACTTGAATTGCAATCATGGGCTGCATAAGGACATTTTGGTCCAGGATGGACTGCATCTGCCACAGTAGTTCCATAAGCTTATAATAGTGTGGCCAGGCGTGGAGGCTCACGCCTGTAATCCTAGCACTTTGGGAGGCTGAGGCGGGCAGATTGCCTGCACTCAGGAGTTCGAGACCAGTCTGGGCAACATGGTGAAACCTCATCTCTACTAACATACAAAAAATTACCTGGGCTTGGCAGTGTGTGCCTATAGTCCCAGCTACTTGGGAGGCTGAGGCAGGAGAATTGCTTGAACCTGGGAGGTGGAGATTGCAGTGAGCTGAGATTGAGCCACTGCACTCCAACCTGGGCAACACAGCGAGACTGAATCTCCAAAAAAAAAAAAAAGTGTATCTTTACTGTACATTTTCCATGTTTAGATATGCTGAGGTACACAAATACCACTGTGTTACAACTGCCTACAGCATTCAGTACAGTCACATGCTGCACAACTTTGTAGCCGTGGAGTAACAGGCTATACCGTATAGCCTAGGTGTGCAGTAGGGCTAAACCATCTAGGTTTGTGTAAGTTCACTCCGTGATGTTTGCACAATGATGGACTAGAGTAACGATGCATGTCTCACAGCGTATCCTCATTGTTAAGTGATGCATGACTGTATACCATGGTGGATGTATAGTCAGAATACTGGTTTAACCGTGATTTGAGAATTGTGTTCTTCTGAGTATTACAAATTGATAGGTTCATTTGTTTCTATTGACACAAAATTTTAGTTTTTAAAAATTATTTTTATTTCCTGTTAATTTTTTTATTTTTTGAATATGTAACATATTAACATGGTTCAAAAGCAAAACATATGTTTAAACATGTGTGCACAGAATTTTTTTCTTTCATCTGCAGCCACTTCCCACTTAGCACTTGGGGAACCAAATTCACTACTTTCTGATTTTATCTTTCCGTGCTTTCTTTTGCTATATTAAGTAGCTACAAACTGGAAAGAAGCAAAAGTCTAACACAGTGGGTTGAGTAAAATGTTGAAATATACAACAAAATATTATTACCATGAAAATGAAGAGACTGCAGCAAGGCACGTGAGAGTGGATGAATTTCACAAACAATGGAGAAAGAAGCAAGTTACAGGAAAATACAGCATGATTCCATTTATACGAAGCTCATACATCAGTAAGACTAAGCAATATTTGTAAGGATACATAGATAGGAGACAAAACTATATAGTAAAGCAGGGAATGATTGCTTTGGGTGGGGAAGGAAGCTGATACAGTCTGGCTGGGGAATACAAGTGGGCAGTGTTAGTTTGTCACAGGGTGGTGGTTACATGGGTATTTGCCTTATTTTTTAAATATACATATGCATTTAAAAATGTTATTGTATATATTTAAGGTATACATTAGGTTATAAGACACATATAGATAGTAAAATGGTTACTATAGTGAAGCAAATTAGCATATCTGTCATCTCAGTTATCTATTTTTTTGTGTTTTTGTTGCGAGAGCAGGTAAAATCTATTCCCTGAGCACGGATACCAAATACAATACCATTTTGTTGCCCATAGTTCTTATGTTGTGTATTAAATCTCTAGATTTGTTCATTTTACATATCTGCTAATATGTATCCTCTGACCCACATCTCTCCATTTCCTTGCCCACTTGCCCATCCCTGATAACCGCTGTTTTATTCTGTCTCTGTATACTTGATTTTTTTTTTTTTTTTAACACAGGGTCTCACTTTGTCGTCGAGGCTGGAGTAAAGTGGTGCGATCTCAGCTCACTGCAACCTCCGCCTCCCAGGTTCAAGTGATTCGTGTGCTTCAGGCTCCCAAGCAGTTGGGCAGTTGGGACTACAGGTGCGTGCCACCATGCCCGGCTAAGTTTTTGTGTATTTATTTATTTATTTATTTATGAGACAGAGTCTCACTGTGTCACCCAAGCTGCAGTGCAGTGGTGTGATCTTGCCTCACTGCAGCCTCCACCTCCCAAGTTCAAGCAATTCTCCTGCCTCAGCCCCGCAAATAGCTGGGACTACAGGCATGCGCCACCATGCCCGACTCACTTTTGTATTTTTTTGTGCGTTGAGATGGGGTTTCCCCATGAGGCCCAGGCTGGTCTCGAACTCCTGGGCTCAAGTGATCTGCCTGCCTCAGCCTCCCAAAGTGCTAGGACTACAGGCGTGAGCCACCACACCTGGCCTTATAGTTTGTATTTTTAATAGAGATGGGGTTTCACTACGTTGGCCAGGCTGCTCTCCAACTCCTGGCCTCAAGGAATCCAAACACCTCGGCCTCCCAAAGTGCTGGGATTACAGGTGTGAGCCACCACGCCTGGCCAACTTTTAAAAAGTATAGTCCTGTATGTATCACACACTTTTCAAGTTAAAAAAAGAATTGTAGCCCACATATAACTTTTGAGCTAAAAAATAGTTCACTTCTTACTAAACATTAAATTTCAAAGATAAGCATTTTCATACCCTTTTCCACTATGATTACCTCTACAAATTACAACATAGGTATTGACTATTAACTCCCTGGTTCAGGGTGAAACTTGCATTTACCAATATTACATTGACAAGAATGGAAATGAAAAGTTTATTTATGTCTTCTTGTCATCCACTGGATAGATAACGAGGCACAGGCTCTCTTCAGTTTGTGGGATAAAGAGAATAATCAGAGTGTTGGATAAGGTCGCAAATCTTTCACCATGACGTTTAGGACCTGACTAATCTTATTATTCCCACCAGTACACTCAAGACGGGGTGAAAAGAGGAGAAAAAAGTCTTCTCCTTTGGTCATTTTAATTTACAGGCTAACACATTCATTTTAACAGAAACAAAGCCAGAGATATTCCATATAATGTAAGCTGTCCACCATCGCTGTAGTTCTGGGATGTGGTTTTCATTCTCAGTTCCTTACATCTCCAATGCATCATATTCCAGAAATTTTATTCACTGCAGGTGCTGAGTCAGCTTGAGTACTTTAAAGATTTGGTCAGTAGGAACAGGGACGCTGAACACACTATAGTATGACTTAAATGGTAATGAAATCATCTGGAATAGGTGACCATTGCACTTTTGGGGACTAAATGTTCACGGAATGAGAACGAAGGGGATTAGGCACAGAAGTCCAACCCATTATCTTATGATGAGTCAGCGCTTGGTGATGCAGCCTTCACTCACCACCTTGGCATGGTGTTGGTGTTGGTGGTGGAGTGTTTGGGGTTTGGGAGAAGTTAGGGTTGGTTCACTGCAAGGTTTCCGTGGCTTCCCACGGAGCTTCCCATGCAGCTTTTGTCTCTGTACTTATTGCAGACTTGCTTAACTCTTAGGGGACAGATGACAAGACCTACCACTTCATAATCCAAGAATGACATGGTCCTCCCCGTATTTTTTTTAATTCCTGAAATTTTATTATCCTATGCCCTCTTCTATCTTAAATTTTCAAAGTGATTTTATACCAGCCGATGTTACGACATTCAAAGCAACCTTGGTCGCAGTAGGTTCTCATGCACTTGGAAGAGAAGGATTCGGGTGTACTGAAGCCAGAAGACTTGGGTTTGGGATCACTAGAGCAAATAAGGATGTGGTTGGATATGGCTCACAGAATGAACTTTACTAAATGTACGCAAAGATCTGTATCCAGTGACTGAAGTTTCAGTTCTGGTTAAAAGGCTAAAAGCTTGCAAGAGTGTTTGCTTCCTCTCAGCCTCTCTTCCTCCTCTGTACCAATTCATTGTGCCTAGAGCGGCTGCAAGAATAGAGTTAATCTCCTTGCTTTGATGTAAAGGTGTTTTGGCAAAGGAAAAATCAGATCAAACTTCAGCAGAGCCCTCCTTGAGAGCCCTAAAACGAACCAATACCGGCCACAATTTTTATCCATGGGGCAGTCTACCCGTGGTTCTTCTGGTATGCAGCACGATGCCAGATTGATACACTGATTATTGCACTATTTAACTAGCTGTCTGAACCTCAGTTTCTACATCTGCAAAATAAAGAAAACAATAGATAACTGGAAGGATTCTCATCAGTAGTAAATAAAATGATGACGGTAAGGACTACACCCATAATGGATCCTTGAAAAATCGCTATTTTTAGCGTCTATTATTTGTCCGCACCCAATCTGTGGTGTAACTGTGCCATGGAAACACCCTTCCTTGGTGGGCAATGGAGGTTCAGATGATGGGAACAAACGCAGTGTTTGAAGTTGTAATATGTGGGTCCCGGGGTGTTATCTACGAGGGGCTGGGGGAATGGGCTAGATTTTCAAACACTTTCTCTGAGGTTAAGAGAGGCCAAAGTGCTTCTTCTCAATTTTTTCCTTTTCATCTTTTTTTTTTTTTTTTTTTTGAGACAGAGTCTTGCTGTGTTGCCCAGGCTGGAGTGCAGTGGCGTGATCTCAGTTCACTGCAACCTCTGCCTCCCGGGTTCAAGCAATTCTGCCTCAGTCTCCCAAGTAACTGGGACTACAGGCGCATGCTGCCATGCACGGCTAATAATTTTTTGTATTATTTTTTAATTTTTTTTTTTAGTAGAGACAGGGTTTCACCATGTTGTCCAGACTGGTCTTGAACTCCTGAGCTCAGGCAATCCACCTGCCTCGGCTTCCCAAAGTGCTAGGAATACAGGCATGAGCCACCTCGCCCAGCCCTTTTTCATCCTTAACCTAGGCAACTGACTGGCCTTGACTGATATCAGCAACAGACGCCTCCATTCCCCCAGAGAATATTCAGGCAAGGCACTGAGAAGCTTCCATACACCCATGGAGAGGGAGAAGTAACGAATGGTGGAGTCGAGATCTGAACCCAGAGCTGGGGCTCACCAGTCAAGTGTTCTTTACTCTCCACCACAGCTGCCAGTATTATTAAACATGGGTTGGGACAGCTGGTCACTTTCTGTCTTTCCAAACATTAGAATAGTAAAAGGCCCAAAGAACAGAAAACCAAAACACCTATGATCATTTTGTGAACAGTCTAGAGTGGGCAAAGAGTATGTGTATGTACATATGTATGCATGTGCGAATACATATGTGTGTGAAATCTATATATGTTTTGTATGCATCCATGTATACACTGATGTATATATGTCTGCATGTTTGTATGTATATACCTACACCACCATATGGAAGCCTATTATTTTTGTAAATTCTATTCATATTGATGTTGATTTTAATTTTATATTTCCTTGTTCTTTAAGGCAAATTCCTAAAGACACAACAGCAATTTTAGGGGGGAGAAAAAGTACTCTAGAATAATTTTAAACTTGATATGTATTTTTATTTATTATTAAAGAATTATAATCTAATTGAAGAAAATGTAAAAAAAAAAAAAAATGAATCTCTATGAATCGGAGTGCCATAACGCAATGACCACTGACATTTACAATCATTTCTTCCAGGCTCCTTTCTTAAGATTTTATATATATATATTTACAACTCTTGGGTAAGGTATGTTAAATCCAGAAAATAATAATATAACTGCTAGTATTAGCCATTACTTCCTCCTCCAGTGGATTTTAAATTCCTTAAGGCAGGAACCACATCTTGTTCAACTTTCTATTTCTGATTTTTCTCTTTCCCCCATAAGGCCTACTACAGTGACTTGTATCTAGCAAGTATTCAATGAGTTCTGCTGAATCATATTTTGCATAGAAATTGTAGAAGACTCAAGAAATCCTGGGAATAAAGATTCGAGTGTCAAATGAATGATGAGTTTCAAATTGAAGACATAGTAATAAAGTATGCTATTCCCAGGAGACTAGACTGATTCCAAATACGCACTCAACATTGGGATTTCTATTTTCTCCAAGGTAAGAGCGTTCCAATTTATTGAATCCATTCACAACGTGGGCAGATTCCTGTCATTCAAATCAAGTTGGCCGTCAGTAATGGATTTATGCAACAGGAACATGCAAAGTAGATTTTTATTAACAAATGTCCCTGTTCAGTCTCCAAGAGAAGTGGCAGAACTGCTTTCTCATGATAAAGAGGATTAACTAAATGAAGAACTGCAGTTAATCTCTGAGTTTGCCCTGATTGTTCTGGAGTGCTCTTTTTGAAAATAAAATTGGAAGGCCTTGATGCAACTGAAAGTTTTGCCATTGCACCCTTATTCAAACTGCAAAAGGAATGCCAAGTCTGGATGGTGTGTGTTGTGTGTCAGACAGACAATCTCACTTTCTTATAAAAATTTTTCCTTTTTGAGATGAAGTCTCACTCTGTCACTCAAGCTGGAGTGCAGTGGCACGATCTCGGCTCACTGCAACCTCTCCTCCCAGGTTCAAGCGATTACAGGCACCTGCCACCACACCTGGGTCATTTTTGTATTTTTAGTAGAGATGGGGTTTCACCATGTTGGCCAGGCTGGTCTCGAACTCCTGGCCTCAAGTGATCCATCTGCCTCAGCCTCCCGAGGCAGTGGTGGGATTACAGGTGTGAGCCACTGCACCAGACCCTGTCTAAAATTTTGAATTTGAAAATATTGCAATAATCATAATGTCAAAATCACATGAAATGTCAATAGAATCATTATACTTCTGTTTGTCATCTCACTGATTCTTCTTCCCAATATGCAAATCTGTACAGCAGTGGTCTCTTAGCCTGCGCTTGAATGTTTTCAGTGTTAGGGAACTTACCATCCCCACCCCCAAATCAATCTATAAATGTAGAAATTTCTTTTTTTTTAGTTTTATTTATTTTTTTATTATACTTTAAGTTCTAGGGTACATGTGCATAACGTGCAGGTTTGTTACATATGTATACTTGTGCCATGTTGGTGTGCTGCACCCATCAACTCGTCAGCACCCATCAATTCATCATTTATATCAGGTATAACTCCCAATGCAATCCCTCCCCCCACCATGATAGGCCCCAGTGTGTGATGTTCCCCTTCCCGAGTCCAAGTGATCTCATTGTTCAGTTCCCACCTATGAGTGAGAACATGCGGTGTTTGGTTTTCAGTTCTTGTGACAGTTTGCTAAGATGATGGTTTCCAGCTGCATCCATGTCCCTACAAAGGATGCAAACTCATCCTTTTTTATGGCTGCATAGTATTCCATGGTGTATATGTGCCACATTTTCTTAATCCAGTCTGTCACAGATGGACATTTGGGTTGATTCCAAGTCTTTGCTATTGTGAATAGTGCCGCAATAAATATACGTGTGCATGTGTCTTTGTAGTAGAATAATTTATAATCCTTTGGGTATATACCCAGTAGTGGGATGGCTGGGTCATACGGTACATCTAGTTCTAGATCCTTGAGGAATTGCCATACTGTTTTCCATAATGATTGAACTAGTTTACAATCCCACCAACAGTGTAAAAGTGTTCCTATTTCTCCACATCCTCTCCAACACCTGTTGTTTCCTGACTTCTTAATGATTGCCGTTCTAACTGGTGTGAGATGGTACCTCATTGTGGTTTTGATTTGCATTTCTCTGATGGCCAGTGATGATGAGCATTTTTTCATGTGTCTGTTGGCTGTATGAATGTCTTCTTTTGAGAAATGTCTGTTCATATCTATTGCCCACTTTTTGATGGGTTGTTTGTTTTTTTCTTGTATATTTGTTTGAGTTCTTTGTAGATTCTGGATATTAGCCCTTTGTCGGATGAGTAGATTGCAAAAATTTTCTCCCATTCTATAGGTTGCCTGTTCACTCTGATGGTAGTTTCTTTTGCTGTGCAGAAGCTCTTTAGTTTAATTAGATCCCATTTGTCAATTTTTGCTTTTGCTGCCATTGCTTTTGGTGTTTTAGACATGAAGTCCTTGCCCATGCCTATGTCCTGAATGGTACTACCTAGATTTTCTTCTAGGGTTTTTATGGTATTAGGTCTAACATTTAAGTCTCTAATCCATCTTGAATTAATCTTTGTATAAGGAGTAAGGAAAGGATCCAGTTTCAGCTTTCTACTTATGGCTAGCCAATTTTCCCAGCACCATTTATTAAATAGGGAATCTTTTCCCCATTTCTTGTTTCTCTCAGGTTTGTCAAAGATCAGATGGCTGTAGACGTATGGTATTGTTTCTGAGGACTCTGTTCTGTTCCATTGGTCTATATCTCTGTTTTGGTACCAGTACCATGCTGTTTTAGTTACTGTAGCCTTGTAGTATAGTTTGAAGTCAGGTAGCGTGACGCCTCCAGCTTTGTCCTTTTGACCTAGGATTGTCTTGGCAATGCGGGCTCTTTTTTGGTTCCATATGAACTTTAAAGCAGTTTTTTTCCAATTCTGTGAAGAAAGTCATTGGTAGCTTGATGGGGATGGCATTGAATCTATAAATCACCTTGGGCAGTATGGCCATTTTCACGATATTGATTCTTCCTATCCATGAGCATTGTATGTTCTTCCATTTGTTTGTGTCCTCTTTGATTTCACTGAGCAGTGGTTTGTAGTTCTCTTTGAAGAGGTCCTTTGTAAGTTGCATTCCTAGGTATTTTATTCTCTTTGAAGCAATTGTGAATGGAAGTTCATTCCTGATTTGGCTCTCTGTTTGTGTGTTACTGGTGTATAAGAATGCTTGTGATTTTTGCACATTAATTTTATATCCTGAGACTTTGCTGAAGTTGCTTATCAGCTTAAGGAGATTTTGGGCTGAGACGATGGGGTTTTCTAAATATACAATCATGTCATCTGCAAACAGGGACAATTTGACTTCTTCTTTTCCTAACTGGATACCCTTGATTTCTTTCTCTTGCCTGATTGCCCTAGCCAGAACTTCCAACACTATGTTGAATAGGAGTGGTGAGAGAGGGCATCCCTGTCTTGTGCCAGTTTTCAAAGGGAATTTTTCCAGTTTTTGCCCATTCAGTATGATATTAGCTGTGGGTTTGTCATAAATAGCTCTTATTATTTTGAGGTACGTTCCATAAATACCGAATTTATTGAGCATTTTTAGCATGAAGGGCTGTTGAATTTTGTCAAAAGCCTTTTCTGCATCTATTGAGATAATCATGTGGTTCTTGTCTTTGGTTCTGTTTATATGCTGGATTACGTTTATTGATTTGCGAATGTTGAACCAGCCTTGCATCCCAGGGATGAAGCCCGCTTGATCATGGTGGATAAGCTTTTTGATGTGCTGCTGAATCCGGTTTGCCAGTATTTTATTGAGGATTTTTGCATCGATGTTCATCAGGGATATTGGTCTAAAATTCTCTTTTTTTGTTGTGTCTCTGCCAGGCTTTGGTATCAGGATGATGTTGGCCTCATAAAAAGAGTTAGGGAGGATTCCCTCTTTTTCAATTGATTGTAATAGTTTTAGAAGGAATGGTACCAGCTCCTCCTTGTACCTCTGGTAGAATTCAGCTGTGAATCCATCTGGTCCTGGACTTTTTTTGGTTGGTAGGCTATTAATTATTGCCTCAATTTCAGAGCCTGCTATTGGTCTATTCAGGGATTCAACTTCTTCCTGGTTTAGTCTTGGGAGAGTGCAAGTGTCCAGGAAATTATCCATTTCTTCTAGATTTTCTAGTTGATTTGTGTAGAGGTGTTTATAGTATTCTCTGATGGTAGTTTGTATTTCTGTGGGGTCGGTGGTGATATCCCCTTTATCATTTTTTATTGCGTCTATTTGATTCCTCTCTCTTTTCTTCTTTATTAGTCTTGCTAGCGGTCTGTCAATTTTGTTGATCTTTTCAAAAAACCAACTCCTGGATTCATTGATTTTTTGGAGGGTTTTTGTGTCTCTATCTCCTTCAGTTCTGCACTGATCTTAGTTATTTCTTGCCTTCTGCTAGCTTTTGAATGTGTTTGCTCTTGCCTCTCTAGTTCTTTTAATTGTGATGTTAGAGTGTCAATTTTAGATCTTTCCTGCTTTCTCTTGTGGGCATTTAGTGCTATAAATTTCCCTCTACACACTGCTTTAAATGTGTCCCAGAGATTCTGGTATGTTGTATCTTTGTTCTCATTGGTTTCAAAGAACATCTTGATTTCTGCTTTCATTTCGTTATGTACCCAGTAGTCATTCAGGAGCAGGTTGTTCAGTTTCCATGTAGTTGAGCGGTTTTGATTGAGTTTCTTAGTCCTGAGTTCTAGTTTGATTGCACTGTGGTCTGAGAGACAGTTTGTTATAATTTCTGTTCTTTTACATTTGCTGAGGAGTGCTTTACTTCCAATTATGTGGTCAATTTTGGAATAAGTGCGATGTGGTGCTGAGAAGAATGTATATTCTGTTGATTTGGGGTGGAGAGTTCTATAGATGTCTATTAGGTCCGCTTGGTGCAGAGATGAGTTCAATTCCTGGATATCCTTGTTAACTTTCTGTCTCGTTGATCTGTCTAATGTTGACAGTGGAGTGTTGAAGTCTCCCATTATTATTGTGTGGGAGTCTAAGTCTCTTTGTAAGTCTCTAAGGACTTGCTTTATGAATCTGGGTGCTCCTGTATTGGGTGCATATATATTTAGGAGAGTTAGCTCTTCCTGTTGAATTGATCCCTTTACCATTATGTAATGGCCTTCTTTGTCTCTTTTGATCTTTGATGGTTTAAAGTCTGTTTTATCAGAGACTAGGATTGCAACCCCTGCTTTTTTTTGTTCTCCATTTGCTTGGTAGATCTTCCTCCATCCCTTTATTTTGAGCCTATGTATGTCTCTGCATGTGAGATGGGTCTCCTGAATACAGCAGACTGATGGGTCTTGACTCTTTATCCAGTTTGCCAGTCTGTGTCTTTTAATTGGAGCATTTAGTCCATTGACATTTAAGGTTAATATTGTTATGTGTGAACTTGATCCTGCCATTATGATATTAACTGGTTATTTTGCTCGTTAGTTGATGCAGTTTCTTCCTAGCCTCGATGGTCTTTACATTTTGGCATGTTTTTGCAATGGCTGGTACCGGTTGTTCCTTTCCATGTTTAGGGCTTCCTTCAGGGTCTCTTGTAAGGCAGGCCTGGTGGTGACAAAATCTCTAAGCATTTGCTTATCTGTAAAGGATTTTATTTCTCCTTCACTGATGAAACTTAGTTTGGCTGGATATGAAATTCTGGGTTTAAAATTCTTTTCTTTAAGAACGTTGAATATTGGCCCCCACTCTCTTCTGGCTTGTAGAGTTTCTGCCGAGAGATCTGCTGTTAGTCTGATGGGCTTCCCTTTGTGGGTAACCCGACCTTTCTCTCTGGCTGCCCTTAAGATTTTTTCCTTCATTTCAACTTTGGTGAATCTGGCAATTATGTGTCTTGGAGTTGCTCTTCTGGAGGAGTATCTTTGTAGCGTTCTCTGTATTTCCTGAATTTGAATGTTGGCCTGTCCTACTAGGTTGGGGAAGTTCTCCTGGATGATATCCTGAAGAGTGTTTTCCAACTTGGTTCCATTTTCCCCCTCACTTTCAGGCACCCCAATCAGACGTAGATTTGGTCTTTTTACATAATCCCATACTTCTTGCAGGCTTTGTTCATTTCTTTTTCTTCTTTTTTCTTTTGGTTTCTCTTCTCGCTTCATTTCATTCATTTGATCCTCAATCGCTGATACTCTTTCTTCCAGTTGATCGAGTCGGTTACTGAAGCTTGTGCATTTGTCACGTATTTCTCATGTCATGGTTTTCATGTCTGTCATTTCGTTTATGACCTTCTCTGCATTAATTAGTCTAGCTGTCAATTCTTCCACTCTTTTTTCAAGATTTTTAGTTTCTTTGCACTGGGTACGTAATTCCTCCTTTAGCTCTGAGAAGTTTGATGGACTGAATCCTTCTTCTCTCATCTCGTCAAAGTCATTCTCTGACCAGCTTTGATCCGTTGCTGGCGATGGGCTGTGCTCCTTTGCAGGGGGAGATGCGCTCTTATTTTTTGAATTTCCAGCTTTTCTACCCTGCTTTTTCCCCATCTTTGTGGTTTTATCTGTCTCTGGTCTTTGATTATGGTGACATACTGATGGGGTTTTGGTATAGGTGTCCTTCCTGTTTGATAGTTTTCCTTCTGACAGTCAGGACCCTCAGCTGTAGGTCTGTTGGAGATTGCTTGAGGTCCACTCCAGACCCTGTTTGCCTGGGTATCAGCAGCAGAGGTTGCGGAAGATAGAATATTACTGAACAGTGAGTGTACCTGTCTGATTCTTACTTTTGAAGCTTTCTCTCAGGGGTGTACTCCACCGTGTGAGGTGTGGGGTGTCAGACTGCCCCTAGTGGGGGATGTCTCCTAGTTAGGCTACTCAGGGGTCAGGGTCCCACTTGAGCAGGCAGTCTGTCCGTTCTCAGATCTCAACCTCCATGTTGGGAGATCCACTGCTCTCTTCAAAGCTGTCAGACAGAGTCGTTTGTGTCTGCAGAGGTTCTGCTGCTTTTTTGTTGTTGTTGTTAACTGTGCCCTGTCTCCAGAGGTGGAGTCTACAGAGACAGGCAGGTTTCCTTGAGCTGCTGTGAGCTCCACCCAGTTCAAGCTTCCCAGCGGCTTTGTTTACCTACTTAAGCCTCAGCAATGGTGGGCGCCCCTCCCCCAGCCTCACTGCTGCCTTGCGGTTAGATCGTAGACTGCTGTGTTAGCAATGAGAGAGGCTCCGTGGGCGTGGGACCCTCCCAGCCAGGTGTGGGATATAATCTCCTGGTGTGCCCGTTTGCTTAAAGCACAGTATTGGGGTGGGAGTTACCGGATTTTCCAGGTGTTGTGTGTCTCAGTTCCCCTGGCTAGGAAAAGGGATTCCCTTTCCCCTTGCGCTTCCCAAGTGAGGCGATGCCTCGCCCTGCTTCAGCTCTCGCTGGTCGGGCTGCAGCAGCTGACCAGCACCGATTGTCCGGCACTCCCTAGTGAGATGACCCCAGTACCTCAGTTGAAAATGCAGAAATCACCAGTCTTCTGTGTCGCTCGCGCTGGGAGTTGGAGACTGGAGCTGTTCCTATTCGGCCATCTTGCTCCGCCAGAAATTTCTTATACTGAGCTGAGGACTGTCTCCCTGCACCTCCTACTCATTGATAGAATTTCTAAGGGAGACAGCTAATGAGTTATAGTTGCCCATTAAAGTTTGCAAGAAGTGGAGGCCTATAGTTTATCTCTCCAGAACCATCTGTCCCCCAGGGTGACCCAGGAGCTTTTAGATACCTGATCTTAGCTGAGAAGGTTGTATGACAGATACAGATTTGAGGGTTGTCAGAGGTAGATAAAAATAGAGTTTTTTACAAAGATAGCAGAGGTTTTTCAAATCCCATAGAAGGGTGGAGATAAAACAGAACTGGGTGGGGGTGGGGTAACCTGAGGTATGTGTATCAGGGATTGCGAGGGGAGTTAATTGAATAACAGAGGAGAAAATAAATTTCAAGGCAGAGGGGCCTCTGGGAACCAGGAAAGGGGCATGGAACATGAACACAAAAAAGATTTTTTTTTTTTTTTTTTTTTTTTTGAGACGGAGTCTCGCTCTGTCGCCCAGGCTGGAGTGCAGTGGCCGGATCTCATCTCACTGCAAGCTCTGCCTCCCGAGTTTATGCCATTCTCCTGCCTCAGCCTCCCAAGTAGCTGGGACTAGAGGCGCCCGCCACCTCGCCCGGCCAGTTTTTTGTATTTTTTAGTAGAGACGGGGTTTCACCGTGTTAGCCAGGATGGACAAAAAAGATTTTGAGTTCAAATTTAGAATGCCCTAGATTTTTTACTTGACCCCTAACCTCATTGTCCAACTCATTCTCTATTTCTCTCTGGAGTACCAAGGTGAGGGGACAGCGAAATGGGCCATCCTCAGTGAGCTGGCTACACAGGAAAACTTCTAAAAATAATTCGAATAACAATGACCATTTGTAATGAAGTGCCAAGACTTTTACCTGCATCATGTATGGAAACTTTTTTTTTTTTTAAATACATTTTTAAAACTTTTTTTTAAAGATGGGGATCTCTGTTGCCCAGTCTATAGTGTGATGGCACCATCATAGCTCACTACAGCCCAAAACATCTGGGTTTAAGAGATCCTCCTGCCTTAACCTCCTGAGTGGTTGGGATTACAGGCATGTGCCACCGTGCCTGGTTATGTTCATCCTTGCCACCACCCTCTTTAATCATCCTCATTTTACCAGTGAGGGGACTGAGGCTCAGACAGATAACTTGTTGAAAGTAAGACAAATTAGCAAGAGAGCCAGGATTCAAACAAGATCTGTTTAACTCCAGAGCCCATAATCCAACCTTTATACTCTACTGCCCCTGTGCTGGAGCTCTCCATGGCCATGAACAAGAGGTGGGGAAAGGGTGGTGTGTGGGGGCAGGGGGCACATGTGTGTACAATATCTCCTGCCTACCCTGTCCGTGGACACATGCAATAGAGGACATTGGAAATGAGAGAACAAATTTAACTATACAACCTGAGGCCATCAGAGGAATGAAAAGAGATGAACATTTACTGAGAATCAACTATATGCCAAGCAGAGTGTCAGGAGCTTATGATAATAATAAGCCATATAATGGCTATAAGAAATAATAAGACCTTCTTTAAAAACTACAAGTTCCAGGCCAGGTGTGGTGGCTTATGCCTGTAATCCCAGCACTTTGGGAGGCCGAGGTGGGTGGATCACCTGAGGTCGGGAGTTCGAGACCAGCCTGACCAACACGGTGAAACCCTATCTCTACTAAAAATACAAAATTAGCCAGGCATGGTGGTGCATGCCTGTAATCCCAGCTACTCGGGAGGCTGAGGCAAGAGAATTGCTTGAACCTGGGAGGTGAAGGTTGCGGCGAGACAAGATCGCACCATTGCATTCCAGCCCAGGCGACATTCCACCATTGCATTCCAGCCTACTCCAAGAGACTGAAAATCTTTAAGTGATAAGCTTGTTCCAGGCATATAGTCTTCATCTTAAAAAAATCTTCATCTCAAAAAAAAAAAAAAAGGCACAACAAACAAACAAAAAATCCCTACAAGTTCCCCAGCATAGGACCTGTAGGATAATAACTTTATTGAATTCATAAAATAAATGAATGCATATGTAGGCCTCACCCTAATTCCACATGCTGCCTAATATATTTATCTAATTAATAATAGATGGAACAAAAGTTTCACAAAAAAGTAAAAATAAGATTAAATTAGCACTGCTTATGAGCAGGCAACAAGATCCTATGCTAGTGAGACCCTATGCCATCAAATATAAGATGAATATGACACGGCATACCCCATCTCACACACACACACACACACACACACACACATACACACACACAAGACAAGATGTATATTTGAATCTACACAAGATGGCATATGCTGAGGATCCACACATGACTAGAAATGGAAGGATGCGGGTTTTATATAAAGAAGGAGAATAGATGAGAGCTATTTTGCTGTCCTTGAATTTCAAGGTTTAGCTTTTGCAAAATTGAAAAAAGTTTTAAAAAAAACTCTTTTGTTCATGCACATAAAGCAAATCCCAAACTACTCACTAAAACAACTAACAATAACTGAGCCAGAGGCGTGCTTTGGGAGCCATCTGTGAAGACATACTGCTTGTAGTTGTTTCCAGTGGGATTTCTAGGGAGGAGAGTGCCCGGTTTGTTGAGTTGCAGACAAAGTGCATGTGTGGTATCAGGTTTTCCCTTGCTCATAGCTGTGTCCGGGTCAAATAAATCATAATTGCTCATCTCCCTGTGGCCTCCAAACCATCACCTGCCCTCAACCTTTCTAGTCTCTCCCTTCACGGGCTATTTTTTCCATCTCTTAGAAGCTAAATACAGTTGTAGTTTCTTCTGTTTACAGATCACTCTTAAAAGTACTGGTGAATTCTGCTTTGTCTATTTTGCCCATTCCAAGACGCTGATCTTTTGTCTCTCTTGTTTCCAAATGCCTACGTGTTTTCACGTAAAAAAGCTAAGAGATTGGAGCATTGCCAGAGATTGTTGATGTGATGTATGCTAATAGGAGAGAGGTGGCATCTAGGAGTCTCTGAGTTTATTTTCAAAGAAAATGGAAGAGATAAAAACCAAGGTGCAAATAGTGTGGCGTTAATGTGCAATGCGGTGATACCGGGTCTTGAGAAATGGCATCTCCTGCACACAGCAATGGGAGCCCGAGCATGTGGTACCGAGTGTTGGCTCTCAGGAAGTCAAGGTGGCACTGCTTGCAATAGTTACATTGTCTCCTCTCTTTTACTGATTCCCCTGCATAGTGACAGGCAAGGTGGATGCTATGGCTATTTAATATTCTTATCAACAGCATAATAGCCCAGAGAGTATCTGTTCTCTTGTTCATTTTCATAAGGAACAAATCTTTTAGCCAGATAAACAACATGCTGGTTTCTACCCACATCTATGCAAAACATGAACTAATGTTTTGATGAAATAGGATTGTTGCATTGTAATGAAGTAGGAAAATGAGCCACATTTATCTCTTCTTTCTTCTCCCATATGTAGTAGTGACTGGTGTATCATTAACAACCAACTCTGAGAGTGATGGAGAGAAGCCCTGATTTGTAGTGTTTGCTGATTTCCATGGTGTAAATAATCTCATCGTTGCTGATTTCAAGTTTCCAACCTGAAGTCACTGAATGTGGCATTGGGAAGACATGTGCACAGCTGGCTCCAGCACAACACTGCCTACATGGTTTACCAAACTAAGTGAATAAGATTCTACAAGGAAGGCCAGGTGTGGTGGCTCAGGCCTGTAATCCCAGTACTTTGGAAGGTCCAGGCAGGCGGATCACCTGAGGTTAGGAGTTCGAGACCAGCCTGGCCAATGTGGTGAAACCCTGTTTCTACTAAAAATACAAAAATTAGCCAGGTGTGGTGGCACTTGCCTGTAGTCCCAGCAACTCGGGAGGCTGAGGCAGGAGAAATCGCTTAAACCCAGGAGGTGGAGGTCACAGTGAGCCGAGATCATGCCATTGCACTCCAGCCTGGGTGACAAGAGGAAAACTCTGTCTCAAAAAAAAAAAAAGATTCTATGAGGAAAACATCTCTAGAATTGAACTCTAATTTCCTCATGATTGAGTCCTGACTTGGCAAACTATTACATTCAAACTAAGATAAATGAATTACTCACTATGATATGACCATAGTGAGTATTAAATTTTTGATATGTATGTCCTGTCCAAGTGGACCATAATGCTATGATTACCTCTAAAAATAAGTGAAGTGCTACCACTTAAAGCTGACCTCACACTGTCTATATTCACACATTATTCTGTGCTTTCCTGATAAGTTATGAAATTAGATGTTTGTGTAGCTCTTTTGGTAAATGATTGTAATTTCTTAGGTGTCATTTGTATCCCCATGGGGCCGCTAAGATAGAAGCAATATAATCTAGCAGGGAATCCCTTTTGAAATATTTTTACCAAAGGATTTTTGTTGAGTCTCTTAAAATAATTTCATCTCCTTTTCTCTGGATAGCCTGCCCATGGAGTTCAAATTGCTAACCTGAAGGTCTGCAAATAGGAACAAGAAGACAGGCAGAGGCAAATAAAAAGAAATGATTTATCAGTGAAAAGAAAGATCTTCAAAAAGTTTTCTAAGCTTTGGGACTTGAAGGAGACAGTGAAAGTCTTGAGGTTTAAAATCCTCAGATTCCTATATTAGTTCTAATAATATCAAAAAGGAGAGAGAAAGAGAGAGAGAGAGAGAGAGAGAGAGAGAGAGACAGGACTGGGAGTGAGGGAGAGAGAGAAAGAAAGAGAGAGAGACATATACATCTAAGAAAGAGCTACTCTGAGAGACTGAATATCTTTAAGTGATAAGCTGGTTCCAGGCATATAGTCTTATCTTTGTTGCCTTTTTCTTTTAGACAACCGTCTTCATCCCTTGAGTTATTTCTACGAAGTTGAAGCAGAGTCTATCACTCCCTTCAGTCAACCTAACATAATGTAAAACATCATCTGATATCAATCATGAAATTGCGACTGCTCTTCTCACCTTTTTCTCTCTTCCTCCTCCCCCTGCATGTTTTATGTTCTATAGAGAATAGGATATACAACAGCAACTTATCTCCACACTGAGTCATGGTGTATGCAGCTATTTGAAATAGACATACTGCACTCTTTTCCATCCTTACTGGCTGGGAACTTTCACTTCCTTTCTGTTGCAGGATATCAGCTCTCACCATGATGACTGTTTTCTCTCCTTTCTTAGCGCTAAGGGCACAAGAAGTGCAGCAGGAGAGGTAAAGAAGGCTAACGTTCTGCCAGTACCCTTCCATCTCCTGAGAGAAATGAGATGGCACAGACAGAGGAATAAGGTGTCTGGCAGGACAACAAGGCGGTGGTAGAACTTTGTAAGCAACTCAGTGTCTTTGTAAGATAGTGATGTCTTTATGTTCTTTAATTCGTGGTCACACTCTGGCAGCAAAGTTTGTAATCCCGCATCTCCTGCTCCTGTAAGCACAGACATGTAATTGCCACGTTCCCATCTTATTCTAGAGTACACTCTTGGTTTCCATCGTTTTATTGCAGCCCATGGGTGTTGTTTTCTTTTCCTTTTTTTTTTTTTTTTTTGTGTGCTCTTCTTGTGTGTTTTTTCTATTCAAAAAGCACAAAAGGTGATACTCACTTTTCTTTCTCTTCCTAGTCAGTTCATACTTTAGATAAATGTAATAGGAGGGGGAGTATTTAAGATAAAGCCAGGGGAGGCTGGGTGCAGTGGCTCATGCCTGTAATCCCAGCACTTTGGGAGGCTGAGGCAAGCGGATCACCTGAGGTCAGGAATTCAAGACCAGCCTGGCCAACATGGTGAACCCCATCTCTACTACAAAAAAAAAAAAAAAAAAAAAAAAAATAGAACCAGGAGAGAGAATTCCCCAACTTTATTTGACAATAATTTCCAGTGACTTAAAGCATGATGCAATTCTTAGGACTTTGCAGAGTAGCTGCTTGGTGAAAACAAAAAAAAGGGCTTCCTGAGTAAATTAATAAAAGGATGCCCCAAAAGTAAGGCGTGTCAGCTTTACTACCTGTACCTCTCTTTGTTCTATCACAGAGAGAGATTTCCTCTGGGTCTCCTTGCTGCTGGAGGAGCAGGGGGAGATAGGCTCTGCTTTTTCGTGACTTCTTGATGGGGGTTATTACTTGAGTGTGATTAGTACTTTTGTCTATATTTGCTCTTTGGCTGTATTTCTTGAGAACTGGAGGTATTTGGCTATTGCAAACCACCTGACTGTTCTCAGCTCTACCAAGGTGCTAGCCCAGGCTGGTTGTGCATGTTACCTTGTCATTTGTTGTTTCCTGATGTGCCAAGGAAATGAATGGATCAATACAAATATCTGTGCTTTTGTAACCAAGGCTGATGTAACAAAAAGGAAGCTTTCAGTCAAGGGAATGAATACTTCCTCTTGACCAATGAGGGAAAAGTCACAATAGGACTGAGACTGGCTTTCCCAGTTTAGGCTTGGATTATTCCAAGCTCTCAGTTGGGTGGGATCAGTGGACAGTCGAGACATTTTGTTCAGGAGCATATGGAGAAGCCAGTTGCCCTTACATACTTTGCCCAGTAACTACTATTTTAGAGGAGGGGGAGTTTCTAGCATATCTGATGGAGCTATCCAATTGTGCATGGTAGACTAATAGGTAAAAGCCATGTTAAAATATAAAGTACTAGGCCGAGGCGGCGGGTGGATCACGAGGTCAGGAGATGGAGGCCATCCTGGCTAACACTGTGAAACCCCGTCTCTACTAAAAAATACAAAACAAAATTAGCCAGGCGTGGCGGCGGGCGCCTGTAGTCCCAGCTACTCGGGAGGCTGAGGCAGGAGAATGGCGTGAATCCGGGATATGGAGCTTGCAGCGAACTGAGATCGCACCACTGCACTCCAGCCTGGGCAACAGAGTGAGACTCCGTCTCCAAAAAAAATATATATATATATATATTTTTTTTTTGAAAAATATGTATAAAATATATATATACACACATATATATGTATATATATATATATATTATATATATATATATATATATATATAAAGTACTATTTCCATGAACGTCATTATCCATACTATTTCTGATGATAATTATAATATAATATGCCCTGTACTTCAGGTAAGGGCTTTTCTTTTCTAACATAGAAAAGATGTTGCCAGATATTCTTGTTGACTTTACACCTGCTTATGGCTGAAGGCTGAGGGTGATGTCTTAGGTGTTCCTGACACACTGATTCACAGTGAGAATTGAACTGATTCTCTGCTAAGTCCCAGAGAAAGCGTTAGCATTGAGTGGAGACTACAAAAACATAGATCCTCCTTGGTGATAGTAATAGGCACTTGGTATTCAAAGCCATTCTCACCCTTGCCAGTTGGATTGACACTCTTGCTAGTGTATTTTAAGATTTATGTCTCTGTACAGGGTTATGGTGTTGATTATACTGCCCTTGTATGGACTGTGTAACCTTGTGAAAATTGGCTATCTCAGCCAAGAAAAGCACAGGACAGATCTCCGCTGTTCCCAAAATGTGTAAGTGAAGGCAGGGCCCAAACGATTGGAGACAAATCATCAGATGAAAAGAACACACAAATATCTTTGTCCAGGGAGATTGTTTATGCTTTCGTCTTTAAAATATAACATGGGGATGAAAACACACTCACGTATATGTGATATCTGTATTTTTAAGAGATGAGAAGGTAGATATAGTTAACACTTGGGATTATGTGGCATTTGTCCTATGCAAACCCTGCTCACTTTATGACAGAGTACATGACACGGACTGTTTCCGCTGCACCATGAGAAATGCTTGTATGGCTGTGGCTGCCATCTTCCAGCAATTCCTGGCCAGAAAACAAAACCATTCCTTAGTGGATTCAAATGAAAAATGAGAACATGACCAAGAGGATATACTGGAGGAGAACAGAGCTGGACTTATGCAAAAAGCATGCATGACAACACATGTTTATACTCTTCAAAGGCTGAGCTCCTCATTTTGTCAAGCTGAAAAAAAATCACTATTAGAACATTTGGATATGGTTTGTTAGAAAAATAGACACTGACACTTTTTTTCCCTGCATTGAGTTACTGAGTTGCAAAAATATGAAACCATTTGGGATAAATTAAATAAAATAAAGATTAGATAGGCATTCTTCCCCAAGGTCAATACTCAAGGCCAGTTGTTAGCTAAAGTGTGATGTTTGCAGAAACTTCTGTCAAACCTGTGATTTCAACAAGCAAGCAATTTGGGACAGTCTTTGATAGCTGGGGTCCATCTAAATCAAATAAGTGATATCATGGTAGAGAGGGAATATTTTTAGCCTGGGGCATTTGGGTCATGTCCTATCAGTCACTATTTTGGCGATATCCTCTTGGTCATGGCATGTAACATTTGACTTGGCAGGAATAGCGCTTGGAAGAAATTTTACATGTTGGAAATAAATTTTTCCCTGCTTAATATGTCTTCTTCCCTCCCTCCCCTTCTTTCTTCCTTCTTTTCCTCCCTTCCTCTCTCTGTCCCTTATTTTCTTTTTTTCTTTCCTCACTTTGATAAATCTCTAAAGTGGAGAGGAACCTGCTATTAGAACCGCACAGGGTTTTCAGACCAGTGTGGGCAAATATGTTGGAGAGGAAGTTTAATAAGACTGAATGTTTGACCAGGTGCGGTGGCTCACACCTGTGATCCCAGCACTTTGGGAGGCCGAGGTGGGTGGATCACTTGAGGTCAGGAGTTTGAGACCAGCCTGGCCAACATGGTGAAACCCCATCTCTACTAAAAATACAAAAATTAGCCAGGCGTGGTGGCACAAGCCTACTGTAATCCCAGCTACCAGGGGCGACTGAGGCAGGAGAATTGCTTGAACGTGGGAGGCAGAGGTTGCAGTGAACCAAGATTGTGCCACTGCACTCCAGCCTGGGTAACAGAGTGAGACTCTGTCTGAAAACAACAACAACAACAACAACAACAAAAAACCTGCATGTTAAATCCTGCTGTAAAGCCTCAGAGAGCCAACAAAGACATTGTTAGAGGGTAATTCCACAGATGCTGAGTATGCCTGAGGTGCTAAATCACCCTCACAACAACCTATTTCAAAATCAGTTCTTCTTCTTCCAGTATTAGCCCATAACGTGCTTCTAAACTAGATCAGAAAAGGCAGAGAATTCACTGAGAGTTTAGGGAGACCAGGTGGTGAGGAGTTATCAGGGGAAGGGTTGTTTTCTTCAATTATTTCACACCCTTGAGGGGTCTTTAAGAAAACCAGCTTGGTAACATGACTGCTGATCCTGGAAGTCTGGGGGAGGGCAGAGAATCTGGGAGCTAATGTATTTCTGGGGAAGTCTAGAGTTGGAAAGATGGTGTCTTCCTCTTGAAGAACAAAATATCAGAGCTATACTAGAAAGGTCTGCACATCCAGAGTCTGGGGGACAAAGGTATCTGATCTTACGGGCTACAAGTGCTCCAACTAGAGGGTTTCTGGTATTGATCATCTTGGAGGGAGCTTCCCTAAGGATCCTGGTTGGAGGGTGGAGTGACCCATTAGAGGGATGGATCTGAGGACGGGTGCTGAGAGGAAGTGACAAGCAGTCAGCCTGAGTGGACATCATCAACATGAGCAGAACAACAGGAGAGAGACCCTTAGTGCTGGAGAGATCTCTGCAGAACCTCCAAAGTACCCCATGGGAGGAAAAAATTAGCCTTTGTTATCTGCTATACTCAAAGAGCACTGGGGCCAGACTACCATCCTGTCAAGGAAGATTTTTCTTCTCTCTTACCCTTACTCCCCATGGCGAATGCTGTGATATACAACAGATACTTCTTTTCGGGAAAGAAAGACTTATTCCCCCCAGGTTTTAGGAGTGCTGCAGGAAGATGGCCCTCAGCCTTTAACTTTCTATGGGGGATTGCCTCAGCTGAAGAAAATTGCTTTGCCCAGTGTCACGGCTGAAGCGAGCAGCCCATTCAATGACTGATTCACATAGAGGACAAATGAATTCCCAGTCCCTCATGCAGGACAACTCTGAAGGCCCACCCTAGCTCCAGAGCTCTCTGTGGAGTCATCTGAATGAAGCTTCTGGCAGATTGCTCAGATTCTCCCTTAGTCCCATCCCTTCCCCACATGTTGGTCCCCAAAGCACTCCTTGCACATCTATCTCCATCTCAGTGTCTGCTTCCTACAACACTGCAACCTGCAGCACTCCTCACCCTGCACCTGGTCTGCAGGGGCCACAAGCTGCAGTCAGTAGATGGTGGAGGAGACAGAGCACCTCCCTCTCCCACTGCAGGTTCCTAAGTTGAAAGCAGACCTCCCAGGGGGAGGAAGAATCTTTCAACTGCATGTGATTCTTAGACTGGACCATTTAAAATTAAAGGCTTACCAAAATGAACTACGAGACAGGTCAGATCTTTCATGAGCAGGAAAGAAAAGGTCCACAATGTGAGTTTAATGGGGAGCATGTGCACAACTGCTTTCCATTAATTCATTTAATGAACTGATTACAGTAGCATACATTATAAGAATCTGGGTTTTGACATCCGTCCTAGGTTTGAGTCCAAATTCTGTCACTTACCCTTATGTGACCTCGGCAGTTCACTTCACCTCTTGAAGCCACAATTTCTAAACTATGAAATGGAGATGGTAGTAGATTGCTGTGAGGATTAAATGAGATGGTATGAAAAGCTTCGAGCACAGCATCTGGCGTGGAGTAAACATTCAGACTTGGTCTCCTCTTGAGTAGCTTCTATGGTTTCTGCCTATGCATGGCTCTCCTGGAACAGGAAATGTGCAGACAGTGATACCTCAGGTCAGGCTCTGTCTCTTCTCATGGATGAGTGTAAGAGAGTAAATCATAAAGAGAGCTTATATAAATCTCATACCATTTTATTTCTCATGATAAAATTGTAAATAGGAGCAGTGATTCTTCACAATTTCAATTGGCTTGTTGCAATCATATCTTTTTAAAAACCGTTTTATGGCAACTTGTATTCAATTTACTGGACCCACTTATCAGCAAATCCAGCTTTTCTCTTGCAATTGCTTAGCAGATTCTTACTTGGCTGCTGATACCTGACCAGGTGGGGTCTGAAAATTTTGCTGATTTGTGTTCTATCCTCCCTTTCTTTCCTAGCTGAGTTACTGGTTTAGCGATATGTGAGTCTTCCTGTCTCTCCCACGTGCTAAAGGACCCCTTGGCCAGGTTTGCTGATTGTCACTTGTTCCTCCTCCATTGGCTTCTCCTGCCCTCGTTTTTCTGATTTCTCTGCTGGAATTTGTAGTCTCTCCTATCCATGACTTGGGGTGAACTCAATGATATCTGACGAGTGCTAAGTCAAAGAGCTTTCTTCTTGGAAAGCCTAAAACTTTTAGTTGCCTTTCTCACATGGTACATACATTGACTTTGACACTCTTGTGTCAAAATTGTAGGAGGTACACATGTTCAGCTAACCATAGATCTAGCAACTAGTTTAGTATAATTCAATTTCTTTGTGTCAATAAAATTCAAGTTGCACAATCTTTGGGAATAATCCTAAGTACACTTACGATTTATTATATTAGAATTTTACTTATGTATCTATAGTAGTCAAATAAATAATTGGCCAATTGACTAACAGAATTAAAAGGGAGAGAAATGGCATGCCCCTTTCACTATGGTGTTAAATGTAGCGTATTCCACACATGCCCCTTCATTATAAAGAGATTAAAGCCTACGGAGTTCAATGTATCATTCCGAAGCTGGGAATATTACTAAATTATAACCCTACATCTAAGTGAATATCAGTCCCAGCTGGTCAGTTTCGGAAAGACGCCCTGAGTATGTATCTTGCTCCACAGTGATACCTTAGTCGCATCAAGTAAATTGGCATCTCTTTTTTAAAGAAAGTCTTTGTATTTTATGTTTAATTCTGTTAAGCAACTCTGAGAGCCAACTTCCTGCTTAGTGACTTTTCCCAACCACTTTGACCTGCCTTCCCAAACCAGCTTGCATATCTTAAATTCTGGGAATGTGTGTTTTTCAACAGCATAAAATACTGTTTCGATAGGGAACTATTGATATAGCATTCTTTTCTGCACCATTAATCTTAACATTTGATCATCATCTTATGCTACTCCTGGTCTCATTAGAGTTTGTCTATTTATAGAACTGCAAATTCCTCTTTCTCAGCATTTATGATTTCGCAGAATTTTGAATCCTCACAGAGCTTATAAAATCTTAAATATACACCAGAAACTCAATATTTGTCAAGTTGAAATTTTGAGTTTCCATTTAGCAAAACCAAACTTTGTCTTTTTGCTAAGATCATCGAAATGTGTAGCCGTATTTTCTTTTTAGAAGCTTATTCCCATTTGGGTAATTTTTTCCAGTATCTTCTCCCCAGCTGACCCTTCACCCCAGGATCCCCTGTGCTTGTAGCTATGTTACAACTATACTTGTAAGCTTCTCCAAAAAGATCAAGTTGAAATAATTTTTAATCTTGTTTTGTTTTATTTATCTTGTGTCTCCATGGCCTAGCACTCATCAACTGCCAAGACGAATTATTTTGGAAAAAATAGGAGTGGTCTGAGCATAACTGGAGGAGAAATGTTAAAAGAGGAAAATGAAAGATATTTAGTGTGCCTCTTCCAACTCTGTGTATCAATTTAATAGTTTTTATAACTTGAAACCAATCTATCAGGTTGACATGTTGTCAGGCAATCTTGGTTCATGACAGGTTAACTAATTCTTCATCTATTATTTATGCTCTGCCTACATTGAAAAATCAGCCATTGGAGTGGCTTAAAGTAAAAACAAAGACCAGAAATATAACATCATTAAGATGAAGACAAGAACTAGAACCACTGAATCAGGAAGGAGGAGGGGATCACTGGCCTACAAAACCTAAAACCAAAGAAAGTTCTAGCAACCAAGTATAAAAATGAACTCTGAGCTTTCTGAATTTCATTGCTAGGAAATGAATATGTCACATTCTGTCTTCAAAAGATACTGTATAGTGTACAGAAGCTATCAGTAGCCTGAACAAAGGTTGAGATGGTGCACACTGGCTTAGATTTAAGTGATTTGCTGTAGAAAAATGACTCCCATTGTCAGGTATGTTGAAGATCTAAGGAGTCACTGCATTCCTCTTTAGTATAAGTGAACAAATGGTGATGTCAGAGGTGTTACATAGTTTTATGGCATGTACTGTACAAAAATAACAACCTGGATTCTTTAAAAAGAAAGTAAAAGAAAAGCATGACCACTGTTACAGTCAAAGTCTGTTTTACCTGGATGTCCAAATGCAGTAAATACACATCATTCTCATATCACTTGACTTAAGGTTAGGTTTCAGTTTCAAAAATGTAGGCATGAGTAAGAATTACAGTGTGGCTTATCTTATCTTTAGATATTTCCTTTTTTACTGTTGAGTTGCACATACTTTATGCTGGGTACCATGATTGATACATAAAATATCACCTCAGATAATCGAAGTGGAATTTAGAATTCAGGGTGATTTTGAAGTGTTCTCAATTCCATGGCTGTGAGCAAAAAGGTCAAATATAGTGCCAACTTAGGCAACTGTCTGATTCATCTAATCCATCTACACTGAGTCAGGAGAATTCAGATTCTTTTGTTGCCTACCAGAAGCTTTTAGTTGCGCTAGACCATTTCAACTGTCCATTTTTTACTTATGTATTCTTAGGATAGCCATTTTCTAATTCTCTGTGTTGATGTGATGGATCTCTCCGAGGCTCCACTGCAAGGCCAAACCTTGTGACCAAACCATAGCAACTTGACAGATTCAATTAGGTAAAACAACTTGGTTGAGTCCCCACGGTTGGTTGTCAACTGAGCCAACACTAGAACCAGAGTTTCTAACTCTTAGAAATATCCATCCCAGTGCAGGCCAGGCATGGTGACTCACGCCTATAATCCCAGCACTTTGGGAGGCCAAGGCAGGTGGATCGCCTGAGGTCAGGAGTTCGAGACCAGCCCAGCCAATATGGTGAAACCCCATCGCTACTAAAAATACAAAAAATAGCTGGGTGTGGTGGTGGGCACCTGTAATCTCAGCTACTCAGGAGGCTGAGGCAGGAGAATCGCTTGAACCCAGGAGGTGGAGGCTGCAGTGAGTTGAGTTTGTGCCATTGCACTCCAACCTGGGTAACAAGAGCGAAACTCTGTCTCAAAAAGAAAGAACGAAAGAGAAAGAGAGAGAGAGAGAAAGAGAGCCAGAGAGAGAGAAAGAGAGAGAGAGAGGAAGGAAGGAAGGAAGGAGGAAGGAAGGAAGGAAGGAAGGAAGGAAGGAAGGAAGGAAGGAAGGAAAGATCCTGGTGCCATCTGATTTGGTTCTCCTTGTGTAAGTAAAATAGGACCCTCGGCCTCACAGTATAAACCCACTCTACCAGGATCTCACTCTGAGGGCTAGTTGACCTCTCCCTCCCCTCCCCAGTTCTCTCCAGGTCACTGCGGGGACTCTTAGCCCAGCAGAGATGTACCCAAGCAAGACCATGCAGTTTGGTGTTGTGTAAAGGCATTTAGAGTCGAGCCACCCTTAGTTTCAGCCATAGTGTTACCCCTTGGTCCTTGTGTCTCTTGGGCAGGTCAATCTTTCCGGGTGCTTGTTTCCTCATCTGTAACATAGGGACAGCTCTGTTTACTTGGCAGGATTTTGTGAGAAAAAAAATGACATAATGCCTTTGAGGACCAGCCCACACAGTGACTGGAGTAAGTGATCAAACAATGAGAATCTTTAGTCTAAAGTAAGTTTGTATATAGATAAGTTAACTTTATTAAAAATGTAACATAACATTTAAAAAACCTTCACTGCCATTTTATAACTAACCAATAATAACTACTTGGCTAAAGAAAATACTGTAACATAAAAGACCCTTCTCATATTAATGCTTATATATTCTTCAGAAAACATTTTCAATCTGGGACTACTTTAATTTTGTTCTACTGGTGTTAAATTATTCAATTTTTCTACAGAAATAATCCTGTAATTAACATATGTGGTTAGGAAAGTCATGCTGGTTTTAGCTGCTGAATCTATTTCTTGACAACAAAGAATAGAGCCATTCTTGGGTCAATGATTTTATGTGGTCTTGCATAGTATAAGGGTAATTGAAGAAGACATAAAGCATGCTGTTAGGGAAGGTCTAAGTATTAACATGTTTTATTCTTCAGTAGTAAACCTTTGGCAAAATGTAGTAATACTTGGCAACAGTACACCTATGAAAAATACAACTTATAATTGCTAAGAAGTATATATTTGAGATTTTTTGCTCAGACATGGTGAAAAAAGAAATCCTTCATTGAGAGCCAATGAACCTGGCTTTTTGACCAGACTCGGTGACTTATATGGCTTTGGGCAGGTCACTTAACCTCCATGAGCTTTGGTTTCCTCCTTTCAAAAGATGGAACTGATAGCGAGTACCAAGACTACTTTCAGATATTTTTCCATGGAGTAAATGTGATACGTGCTACAGATGTAACTATTGTGGAAATGTAAGGTATTATCATTACTATGAAAGGTTTAATAAAATACTCCCACTTACTTCTTGATACTTTTGGTCTTAAGTTTTATGACAATGCAAAGTGTCTAATTCAGATAATATTAACAATTCCTGGTCAATGACATCTGTTAAGTTTAGGTTTGAATTCAATACATATTGATGGCTCATATGTGTTTTACTTGAGTATTCTATATTGTCTGAAGGTATTGTATAACATACCAGTGGCCACTTAGGTAAAGTCTTTAGAATAAATATAAACATTAGTGAGATGCAAATTTGTAGCTGAGTGCAGTTTCTGTAATTAATTATAAGCAATGAAGATTAATTGATATAGCTGCTAATGAAAATAACTTATTAGAATGACATAAAGAATATTTCTGTGCCTGAAAGTTCTAAGAACAGTAACACAGGACTCTATGGTTTATACACAAGTTTCTCATGTGTTATACCAATTCATCCCTGCAGCAATCACTTGAGGTAGCAATGATTATTCCCCACTTACTGGATGAACTTGAAGGCTATGGAAATACAATGAAAACCATGAAAGTCACAATTTAGTAATTAAAGGATCTAGTACTAAAATCTAAATATTTTAATGTCAAATCCAGTGTTTTTCAAAATAAAGAAGCAAAAACATGTTGGCAAGTGTTAGCACCCATTCAGTCATTATTCACCATAGTTTATTGGAAGCTTATTATATGTAAGGCACTAACAGCAAGGTAAAGAATCAGGAGTGGTCCCAGCTCCCAAAAAGCCACTGGGCTAGTAGGACAGATGGTTCATAACACCTACGTTGCATTCAGAAAATGTAATGGCTATGAAAATACACCGGAAAAAGTGCTGCGGGAGTTAATGTAGACATTCAGTAGTACTTATACATTTCAGTAATATTTTTGGTGCAACATTCTCATATTATACGTGGCCATCTTCAGAAATACTATTTTTCTTCCCTACAACAGTTTCAGTTGGGTTCAATTTTATATGAAATATTCTCTTGAAGGTCAACAAGTGAGTTCCATATTACTGTCATAAATCATGAACTTGGACAAGAATCCTAGATAGAAAATAATTATGAATAAGTCTGCACCCAGATTTATTTGAACTTGTTGGGTTCATTTAGTCTGGCACTGTATACCAAGTAAATTAAATATGAAATAAGTATGAAACTGTAAAAATGTATACTTTGACTAGTATTTTTGATCATAATATGATCTATGAATTAATTATAATGCACAATTTAGTAGTGTGCTGTCATATATATGCCACCAGTGTACTCTCTTCAAAAAATGGAGATTGGCTGCGTGCAGTGGCTCACGCCTGTAATCCCAGCACTTTAGGAGGCTGAGGTGGGTAGATCATTTGAGGTCAGGAGTTTGAGACCAGCCTGAGCTACATGGTGAAACCCAGCCTTTACTAAAAAAAAAACAAAACAAAAATTAGCCGGGTGTGATAGTGCATGCCTGTAATTCCAGCAACTTGGGAGGCTGAGGCATGAGAATTGCTTGGACCTGGGAGGTAGGGATTACAGTGAGCCGAGATGGTGCCACTGCACTCCAGCCTGGGTGACAGAGCAAGACTCCGTCTCAAAAAACAAAAGTAGCACCTACTGCAGTCACTATGTATACTCCTATAAAGGTACAGTTTAAACAAAATCTATTCAGTTTGAGAACCTGGCACAATATGGAACCCATTTGTTTAAATTCTTGTACGGTAGCACAGTTCATTACTACCCTGAATTGGATATCCATCACTTGTCAAGGTTTGGATATATCAAATACCTAATCTCATAGAGCAAAAGGCAGAGGTATTCTTTGCAGAAGGGGGCAATAAGATATTTCTATTAACAATATTATAAAACACTACATAATTGTTTGTCGTCATTTAAATTGTGTGGTTATACTTTAAAGAAAGCATAAGCTATGAAGGCTAAACTTTAATAGTAAAAACCTGGGGACCGTGAATAGTAGGGCAAATTGTAATAATAAAAAAAATCAGATCGTGCCTGTAATCCCAACACGTTGGACCGCTGAGGTGGGCCGATCACTTGAGGTCAGGAGTTCAAGACCAGTCTGGCCAACGTGGTGAAACCGCGTCTCTACTAGTAGTACAAAAATTAGCTGGGCGTGGTGGCGCGCCCCTGTGGTCCCAGCTACTCTCCTGCTGAGGCAGGAGAATTGCTTGAACCCGGGAGGCAGAGGTTGCAGCAAGTTGAGATGGCGCCAGTGCACTCCAGCCTGGTGACAGAGCGAGATTCCATTTCAAAAAAAAAAAAATCAGAGATACTATACAATGGAATGTATAGTTTTTACAGCCTCCTCTCCTCTCCCCTCCCCTACCCTCCCCTTCCTTTCCCTTTTGACAGGGTCTTGCTCTGTCATCCAGGCTGCAGTGCAATCTTGGCTAACTGCTGCCTCCTCTTCCCAGGCTTCAGCCATCCTCCCGCCTCAGCCTCCTGGGTAGCTGAAACCACAAATGTGCACCACCACGCCTGGCTAACTTATTTTATTTTTAGTGTGAGGGCCAGGCTGGCCTGGAACTCCTGGGATCAAGTGATTCTCCTGCCTCCTCCTCCCGAGGGGTTGAGATTACAAACCTGAGTCACTCCGCCTTCACAGCTTTTCAATTTGGTCCATATCCTAGTTTTGAAGTGTAATTTCTGCTTCTGCTTCAGTTGCTTCACTGGAAAGGAGGGTTAATAACATTTGTCTTGCAGGATAATGTGAAACTTAGAGGTAGCCCACAGGTCGGGGCATCTATTACACAACATAGTTCAGCTCCTAAGAAAACTAACCTAGCACAACCAAAACGTGTGTATTTGTGTTTAGTTGTTTCATCCCCATATTGATTGTGCACAGGATTTTATTTCAACTACTATTTTTACTATACCACTTTTTTAAATGGAGACTTTGAAAAGATATGAAACACAATCCCTGTCCTCCTAAAAGTTTGTGACATCCCAGCCGGAATGTCTTTGAAATCGTCATCCAAGCAGGGCAGTTCTGCTAAGGGCTAGAGAGCCTTCAGTTTACCCTTGGCAACACCCTCTAAAATTCCCTTATACCTCTCCAGCTTCCATACACTTCCCAAGCTTTTAACCAGACACGAGACACCCTGAACACCAGCTGTTTAGCATTTAGATAAAACCAAAAAATGTTTCGAGAGGTTGACTCCAAAGATAGCAAAAGATAAAGAGATTTAAGATCTAATCACGAACATGCCACCTTCTTCCTAATAATCATCACGCTTGGCTGAGCCCCGAAGGAAAAGCCCGGACCCTAGGGGCCTAGAAACAGAGGAAACAAACAAATGCACAGCAGTTGGGCCACGTCCACCTAAGGAACAGTCACTGCACAAGCGGAGCGTTGCAGAGGAGCCATGGATCACCCTCCCAGGATCAGCCATGGATCACCCTCCCAGGATCAGGCTGGGTGCGGCCCCGGGAACCTGGTTCTAGGTGGTCACCGAGGGCTGGGGTGCAACCGGTCCCGTATGCCGGCCCAAGGGGCTACTGCCCCGGGCGCATTTGCATCGCCACCTCCTCGGATGAAAGGAGCGTGCAAGGCTCCAGAAAACATACGTCTCTCGGCTATTTTCTGGGGGGAATGGTGGGAAGTTAGTGAACTTTCAGAATGGGGGAAGGCGCAGCCGAAGCGAGCCGGGGGCAGGGTGAGGGGGCGCCGCTGGATAGAGATGGGGGAAGGGCGGAGGTGGTTTCCTGAGTGTCTCCCTCGGGAGCCATCCCCGCGCTCAGACAGTAGGAGGGAGGAGGCGCGAAGACGGCGCTCACTTCTCCCCTCGCCTCCTGGCTTTCCAGTAAAGCTGCGACCGGGAGAGGTGTAGCCGGCTCGGGAAAGGCGGGTGCGGAGCGGGAGCGCGGCCGCCCGGGCCTGGGCGCGGCGGGAGGGGCGGCGGCCAGGCTCGCAGCCCTCGGCCCCGCGGCGGGCGGCGGGCGGCGGCGGCTCCTCACTGCACCAACCTGCGGGCGCGGGCTGGCTGGGCCAGCCGCGGCCCCTCCCACCGCACCCCACCCCCGCCGCCGCCGCCGCCGCCCCGGGAGCCGGCCCGGGTCCCAGTCGGTGCCGCAAGGAGCCGGTGAGCGGAGCGTCCGCTCGGGACCGCAGCAGCCGGGCGACGTCGCCGCTGCACCGGGCACTTCTGTCTCCTGGGAGCAGGCTCCCCTCCCTCCCTGTCCCCTCTCGTTCCCCTTCTCCCCGTCCGTCCCCCTCCGCCCCCGCCCCTGCCCGCACCTCGCCCTCCCTCCTTCCACCCCGCGCCTCCCGCGATCGCCCCCTCCCGCCCGGCCGCGCTCCCCGCTGGCGCTCAGCACCCGGCGCTCCCCGCGCCCGCTCGCTCCTCCAGCTCCGTCTCCAGCTCCACCTCCGGTTCCCGCTCGGCCTCCCGCTCGCCCTCCGCGCCCGGCTCCCCGTGCGCCCGTCCCAAGTCCGCTGCTCGCCGGCGGCCGCCCGGTCATGTCAGGATGGAGATCCGGCAGCACGAGTGGCTCTCGGCCTCCCCCCATGAAGGCTTCGAGCAGATGAGGCTCAAAAGCCGCCCCAAGGAACCCTCCCCAAGCCTGACCCGAGTGGGCGCGAACTTCTACAGCAGCGTCAAGCAGCAGGACTACAGCGCCAGCGTCTGGCTCCGGAGGAAAGACAAGCTGGAGCACGTAAGGGCGACTCGCTCCCGGGGGCCTCAGCCAGGCACCTGCCGCATGCACCCTCCCCGTGGTGGTGGCATGAGTGCGCGCGGGGCGCGGGGCGCGGGGGCCAGGCGAGGGGATCCTGGCAGGCGCCCACGTCCTAGGTCGGATTCGGGGGCTTCTCTGCCTGCAATTTCTTGCCTTAATGACCGGGCTGCGGGGAGGGGAGGACAGGTTCCATTTCAGGCTCTTGGTCCCCTGCTGACCCGATCTGCCCACCTGCGTCTCCCGGTAGGGTTCATTTGCACGGGGTTCTTGGGGTGCCTGTGCAGGATGAGCAAGAAGGGGAAGCCCCACCAGCGTGGCTCTGAGCAACCCGGCGTTGCATGGTAGTGGGCTTTAGAGCGGCGTTTGCCCGCGTCTTTGGGGGCTGTTTTACTCAGTCCAGAAACTAACAAATTAACAAATGGGTAAAGTTGGCGCCGCTAGCGACCAGCGTGGACCCGCGCACAAGCCATTAGAGTTTCCTGCAGAGTGTCCGCTGGGATGAGCAGTTGGCGATACTCTCTACTTGAGCCCAACTAGGGAGAGATTTGCGCGTTGCAAGGAGAAAGGCTAAAAACGAATGGATCCTCGGGCTCCCCGGAAATCCTCCGCTCTGGAGGGTGGGAGCCGGTGAGAGGGGACCTCTGTTCCCAAGGAGTGCCTACTTCACGCGAAGTGAATTGGCTCTGGAGTTGAGCTCCTAAGGCTTGCCATTTTGAAAGAAAGAAAGAAAGAAAAAACCTTCTAAAAAGGCGTTTAGTGGATCCACAGTTTCAAATCTGATCCATCAGCATATTCTTAAACCAAATGTTAAAATTAAACTAAGAGAATTATCTCAAGAGTGCAGCACAACTAGCTAAGGAGAAGATGCTATTTCTCCCTGCAGAGCTGCAGAATCCAAATTGAGTCTGCTAATGAAATGTGGAGGTTTCCTTGTATTTGGGTCAGGACGCCAACAATGATAAAAAAGATAAGACCAAGAACTCCTGGAAGTCACGCATTTCCAACTGCTGCACCGACCTGCATCCTATCTGCCCCCCAGAGCGTTCCTCCTGGGTTCTGCAGCACCAACAGGCTTCTTCCCAGGAGGAAACACGCGAAGAAGGGGCATTTCTCTATTATAATAATCTGAAAGGAACGTCTGTGCCTGCTTTCTGAGGGCCTGATGAAGTCACTGAAAGCTCTAAAATGAAGCTTTCAGTTGGGTAACAGCACTGTTTTGTGTGTGGAGAGCCATTTGCTAATGTCAAAAGGATGCCTCATGTCCTTAAGACCATGGAAGTCACTGAAGATTTATAGGATGGCAAGCTGTTTGAAAGGCTACAGTATCCATTAAACATGCCCGCTCCAGAATTAGTGAAGGGGCTGGTGGTGTAAATTAGTTTAAAGGGGGCAAACAGCATCTTTATGTATTACATGCAAAAAGCACGTAATCCACCAATGATGTGGTTGATTTTAGTATCATGGTTAACAGTCTAGCCTTGGGAGGGTGCTAGAACTTATCTTCTTTTTAGTTTCACTCTGAATGTGTGTTCTTTTGCAGTTTGTGCTTTTAGCTGGTCTATTTCCTTTATTCTCTTACTGAAAATCAGTAGTGCAGCCTTCTATGACTATGTCTTGAGTCATGAGCGGTGCACGCATTATACTTAAATGCTTTTTCATTTTTAGATTTTCATTGAAAGTATCAAGTCATACCATGTGAGCCATGGCGGCCTCACCTTTCTGCGTGAGTATGGGATACTCAACCTCCTCTGAGGATTGGAGACGAGGGAAAGGAAGATGTGGTTGTTTGAAAGCCTGTGAGCGTCTATGCTTTCTTCTTCACTCAGATACTCCAAAAGAGAGCATTGCATTCATTTTTTAAAAATCACTCTCCTCATTTGATATTTAAATCAGTGTAGCATTTGTTTTACTTTTTCAACTACATTTAATGAGAGATGCCTATATCTATTCTGATGTTTTTCTCTACACCCCCTTTCAACTAGAAAGGGGACTTTAAATAAATTTCTTGGTGATATCCTCTTGCTCCTTTGAAATATCCACAAACATTTTAAATGAATTAATATTAATAAAAGTGCTATGAAAATTTAAATTAGTATACAAATGTAAATTTTATTTGAATTCAAGAGCTAGGTATTTATAATATATGTCATGTTGAATGCACTATGATATTTCAGGTAGTTTGATGGTAATTGCTAATAGAAATTAATGTTTGAGATGTCAAAAACCTGTAACAAATGTAACCTGGTATCATTGTTACAGAAAGCACGAAAATGTATTGTTGACTTCATTGTAAACAACATTCTGAACATATGTGGCACCTTCTGATTCATATGTTGCAGGGATTAGGATGAGTGTGTCATGTGAAATTCAAAGGAGATATATGGCAGTTTAAAAACACCCTTCTGGTCTGTCTAATCAAATGGATGGCCACTTTTTCTATTATGTTGAAAAAATAAATTAATAATTATGATGGAGATCATATGCCTGAAAACAGCCTACTCAGTTATTTTGCTGGTGCTTTAAAAGCCAATCTAAGTATTAAGGAAATAAATAAGTTATGACTTCAAATGACACACATATTTGGTCATCATAATAACAGAATTTCCTGAAATGAAATGTGGCAGTGTGTGGGCTCTGTCCAGAATTCAGAGGGACAGATTAAACTGGAAGTCAAGAATGTGATGTAAAGCAGGCAACTAAAGAATGGATTTCCACCCACTTTGCTAAAAGTGAGAATAATTTATTTCTTCTTTTCTGATTTAAAGGCTACTGGACCAATTCTTAGCTTGGACAAGAAAAAAATGACCCGAATTAGTTGAGGATTGGAATCAATCTTTAAATATGGTTCCTATCACTGGTTGGTCGACACTTAAGATGAATACTTACTAAGAAATAAATGTATACAGGGAATCATTTCATACTAAAATAATGAATTAGAAGCTGTGAGGAAGTCATGTTTTGTAACAAGAATGCTGGACTTTGAATTCCACTTGGAAATTTCAGGAAAAAGTAAAATTTCTGGCTATACACAGAATGTTGTGTTACTAGTTACAAATAATGTTCTTGGTTGTTAAAATCTTTTGTTTCCCGTTCTGCTTCATAATGTCTAGAACTCTGGAAGGCATTAGCCTTGGGAAACAGTGGAAGTTCTGTTCTCTGTAGGATCCTGTATTTACTTTAGGTCTAATGTAAAAGTGAAGGATTCTGGTCCAGCAAAGCAAGAGGAGCAAGGGACCACTTCTATACCCTCTAATCCACCCCTGCTCTTGCAGCCTCCCTAGGACTGGCTTGCTTTGGAGGTAACCATTTAATAAGATATGACTATCCCAGAGGATAATATGGCATTAGGCTGGCATCCTTTGGTGCTATATGCTTTTTTGAACATTTTTCTTTTTTAAAGGGGGAGAGATGCAAAGCCCACTCTACTTTGTTGCCTGATTTTATGCCAGCTACACTGTACAGAGGTTTCCTGGTGCTATTTATGAAGATGGAGATGCCTTATGTTCTCTCCTGCTTATTCAATTAGCTCCTGTCAAAGTGTGGTTAAGCGTAGGGGCTCTGGTGAGAGGGACCTGGGTTTAGACTTTGATTTCATTTCTTGTCAATTCTGTGGGCAAAGGGCTCACAGTTACCAAGATGCACAACTGTGTTCCCCCTGAGAGAAGTCGCTGGTTTGCCGTAATGAAACAAGACAGTCCATGTCTGTACTGCAGGAACGAACATTCTCCAAATGTCAGAGACTTGGACACCACAAAAGTATACTTTCCACCTCACATATCTCACCTGTGCCTATTGGCTGGGGACCATCCTCATCTTGGTTGTCTTGTCCGATGGAAGCGCCATTCTGATATTTTTTATGGCTGCCACAGCAGCTAAAGAGCAGTTGGAAAATCATGTAATGATTTAGGCTCTCAATGCTTCCACTCAGAAATCATCCATTCATATGACTCATGTGTATTGGCCAAAGAAAGGTTCATGGTCAAGGCTCGCTTCAAGAGTAGCACAAGGGGATCCAACTAAGACCCAGAAGGAAGAGAACATCTGTGACCAACTCTCACAAGACTGCTGCAGCATACAAAGCACTTAGTGCAGTGTTTGGCCTGGGTTGAATGCTCAACACACAATAACTGTAGGTGTAATGACTTCTCAGGTGCTGCCTGGCTCTTGGGCTGCGTCCTCCCACTCCACCCAAAGAGCTTCCAGATTTCAAATTTGAGATCAGCCTGCATGATGATCCTGGACGTTAAGTGAGTAGGTCCTTTGGTCGGCAAGGCTGGCTCACTGTCCTGGGCCTGTTGTGCTGTCTCTTTGCCTGGCTTCCCATCCATCCTCTGGGGACCTGACTCTTCCTGGCTAGTGGAGCCCTTGCTTGCTCCCTGGCTGGCCATTCTGAGGCTGACTTTTCTGTTTCTCACTCTCTTAGCTGGTCCCGCTAGCAGAGACCAACTCCTTGTCCTGTCTCCAACCTCTGCTTCTCTTCCCAACTTGTGCTGGTGGAATTAAGTTAAGCAACATTTGATTTATCTGCAAGATGTCTCAGAAAGCCCATTTAAAATTGAAAGAGAAAGCAGAAGACAGATTTGGTAAAGCATAAAAGCAGAATCCTTAATGTTCACACTTGTAGTGGGCCGTAGTATCTTGGTTTATTTAGTAAGTGCCTCACACTTTAAAAAATGATTGTCTCCTCTAAGTGTGAATTTGCACCTGCTTAAATAGAGTTTATGTTACCAGTGAATAGTAAATAAATGCCAAGTGCACATTTGCCTCCTGGAATCAATTATTTACATGAGGAGCAAAGGATAAATGGATTGGAGCACACTTGGTCACAGTGGTCTAGGCTCATATTGTGTAATTCCATTTTTGTCCCACGGAGCAGATCCATGAAAATACTGTACCCCACAGAGTGGATCTGTAAAGTGCCAGAAGACAGCCTAAGGGAATGAATCTTTAAAATGTTCCATTAAAAATCCAACAAACAAACAGTCTGGCAAATGCTTAAGAACATTAACATTTACTGGGATCATTTCCTGCGGTTTTAGATAAACAACATAGGCAAGCTATAGGTACAGGCAGAATTCTCTGCCTCCAACTCATCAGTCAAGACATGAAAGTTTAGATGTCTCATGAGTGTCTTCCAGTGGATCTCAGGGCATATCCATCACTGTCCTGGTCATCACTACAGTCAACATATATCCACCCACTAAGGGACTTCTCTCACTGCAGGTTGGCATTGCAGTGTCTTTTGAAGAATCTTTGGTTTCTTTGAACTCTCTTGGGTGTGGCTTGACTTATTTTAACATAATGATAAGGACATATCATATTTAATATATTTAATTTAAGAAGCACTGGATGATTGCATTTAAGGTTTCTTTTTCATCTCTTCTTCCATATAATAGCTACATGCCAATTTCTGGCTAGTTTCTCTAAAAGTTTTTACTTCTTTCTATAGACTTCCATAACTATCTCAGGTTTAAACTTAAGTAACAGTTTTTAGTTCTTCTCCAAATAAATCTGATGAGTCCTTTGAACTTCTGGGACATGGCAGTAGTCGTAATAAGTTACGTTCTCATACTGAATTGACTGATAGATGGCGTAGTTAGACATGTGTGGAGTCTGTGGCAAGATCTCACACCAGAAGTGTTGCTTAAACTGTATATATTGAGGACATTAAAATTACCCAATTGCCTAAGATTCATACCTGCACAGACTATGTGCTAAAAGTTTAGGGTACAACGTAAATGTTGAGGTGCAGTTGAAAGGTCAAACCGTGGCTGTTAAGAGATAGCCCTTTTAACCAAAAAAGCACATTTAAATTGTCCTCAGAAAGAGAGAAAAATGAGCCCAATTTCTAAAATCACAAACCTAGTCCTTATGAAAGAGAGGAGTTAAGTGAAGAATGAGGCAAACTTTCCCAGGTAGCCTTATCTGCATTGGAAAATCTTACTGTGCCTGACAGTGGAAGTCAGCCCAAGTTGAACTACCTGCCTGGGCATCATGGGACTGGATGTCATGACCATTGGGTGATAAATATATTTCCTTATCCTCCCGAGTAGGCAATGAGTCTTGTGTTTCACTGACTTGAGCTATTACTGTGCTCCTGCTAGTATGTTGTTAGGTCTGATCCAGCAATAACATGAGGAGTTAAGTTGAGAAGATGGGACTCATTGACATAAAAAAAGTACCAACTGGTAAACTCACCTGTCACCAGATATTTACTGAGTGGCTTTCACGTGAAAGATACTGTGTTAGGAAGCTGTGAGGTCTTTAATTCAACAAGCACTTATTTGACATATACTGTGTTATTAACAATGTTATTAAATACAAAGACCAGTGCAGGGTCCCTTCCCTGAAGATGTTTAAAGTTGTATAAACAGACTTACCATATAATTGCAGTGTTATGATTAAATAGAAAAATGCAAACTATTAATAGTATAAGAATACTGCCTTCAAGGGACTGGTTGTTTAGATGATAAAGTATAGTTTAAAAAAATAAGCAATGGATTCTGTCATACATAATGATAATGTATCATAACAAAATTCATTTTATTCCAGTAATGCAAAGTTGATATGAAATTTGAAAATCAATTACTATATTTTATCATATTAATAAAATAAAAGAGTAAGACCATACAATTATCTCAATAGAGGAAGCAAAAGGATTTGATGAAATTGTGTACCCATGCATGATACAATTCTCAACTGACAAGAAATAAAAGCAATCTTTACTATTCTGATAAACAATTTCTTTAAAAAGAATCACAGTTAATGGTGAACTATTGAAAAATTACCTGTGCAGATTGTGAGTGAGACAGAGATGTCCATGGTCATCGCTTCCTGTTAGCGTTGTACAGAAGTAATAGACAATACAGTAAGGCAAGGAAAGCAAATAAAAATATAAGAATTGAAAATGTGTAATGACATTGTCACTGTTAGCAGACAATATGATTGTGTACGTTTGAAAATACAAAAAAACCCTGCAGATATACTTAATGAATTCATACTGTCACTGGATTTATCAGGACCACTGGATTCAAAGCCAATATGCAAAATTTAGTTATTAGAAATTCCAATCTAAAACTTAAAAAATTACCGTTTACATTAGCATAAAAATATCAAATACTTAGGAATAAATTTAATAAAATCTGGTAAGACCTCTTTTTAATTCTCCCCTAAATTGACCTATAGAGTGATCCATTTCCAATTGAAATGTCAACAAGTTTGTGTGTGTGTGTGTGTGTGTGTGTGTATTGAAAAATGATTCTAAAATTCATATGGAAACGCAAAGTGCCAACAACCCAAGACAATCTTTTAAAAGAAGAACAAAGCCTGCTTCCAAGTATCAAAACTTATTCTAAAGCTAGATTAATTAAGGCAGTGTGGTATTTGTGCAAGGATAAAGAAATAGATCAATTGACAAACTAGACAGTGCAGAAACAGACCTGTGCAGATATAGATACTTGATTTATGATAAAAGTGACTCTGTAATGCAGTGGGACAGAGATAATCTTTTCAGAAAAGGGTGCTGGGTCAGTTGTATATCCACATTAAAAATACATGTTCATTTATGTTTTAATATGAATCAGTTTAATATGAGTTGTAAACCTAAATTGGAAAGTAAAACAATGAGGCTTCTAGAACAAATATAATAATAAAAAATTTCTTCATCAACTTGACTAAGGAAAATTTTTGAAACCATTTCAATAATCCTAATTTCTTAGATTAGTAAACTGGACTGTATTAGAAGTGCTCTTGTCCATAAAATATTTGATTAACAGCAAGAAAGACAAGTCACAAAGTAGAAGAATATATATATACATATATATATAATTTACTTTAGAAGAATATATTTTTAACACACACTCTGACAAAGAGTTTTAATTCAGGATATGTAAAGAGCACCTACAAATCAATAAGAAAAACATAGACAGCCCAACAGGAAAGTGAGGAAGACACTTGAACAGGAACTTCACAAAAGGGGATATCCAGATGGGCAGTAAATGCATGAAAAGGGGCTTGATGTCATTAGTTATCAAAGAAGTAAAAATTCACACAAAGTTATACACCATTATTCAAACACAAGAATGGCTAAAATTAAAATAAATAATTGACAGTGACCAACGTATTGATGAAAATGGGGAGCATCTGTAGCTCTCATAACTTCTCGTAGGACTTCATTCATAGCTGCTTTGGAAAACTGTTTGCAGTATCTACTACATTAAACACATCTTTTAATATTTTGACCTATAAAATTTAAATTCTATGTATATATCAAATAAATGTGTGCTCAGGTTAATGGAAGACATATACACAAATGCTTACTGAAGCATTATTTTAGTTGTTCACAGTAGGATGCATCCCTAATATCCAACTATAGTTGAATGGACGATATATTGTAGCTTATCCATACAGTGTAATACACTGAGCATTGAAAAGAGATTATATATCTATTGCATCTGCATGCAATAATGTGGATGACTCTTTCAGGCATAGTAATGAATGAAAGAAGACAGACATAGATAGTATGATTCCATTTATGTCAAAAAACAGGCAAAGCTGGCCAGGTGTGGTGGCACACGCCTGTGATCCCAGCACTTTGGGAGGCCGAGGTAGGTGGATCACCTGAGGTCAGCAATTTGAGACCAGCCTGACCAACATGGTGAAACCTCGTCTCTACTAAATACAAAAAAATTAGCTGGGTGTGGTGGCACATGCCTGTAATCAAAGCTAGTTGGGAGGCTGAGACAGGAGAATTGCTTGTACGTAGGAGGCTGAGGTTACAGTGAGCCGAGATCGCGCCATTGCACTCCAGCCTGGGCAACAGTAGTGAAACACTCTCTCTCTCTCTCTCTCTCTCTCTCTCTCTCTCTCATTCTCTCTCTCTCTCTCATTATCTCTCTCACACACACCCACACCCACACACACACACACACACACAAGGCAAAGCTAAAGCTGGAAGCTAGGGAGGACTCAGATTTAGTGATTACTTTTGAGGGTAAAATGGGCATGAAGTAGGCTTCCGGGGAGCTAATATTGTTCTATCTCTATTTTTAGGTGTTGGTTACAAAGTAAAAGTTTACAGAGCTATACACAGAAGATTTGCATCTTTATGTATATTTCCATGATAGTTTACAAAAAAATAAATAAAATGCCTACAGTGCCCTTAGCCTTGCTTACTGCTTCTCTCCAGCTATACTTCCTCAGACTTTATGCTTCTCCTGTCCTACTTTCTCTAACCCGTGGAGGTCTTTGGCCTTGATGTTCTCAGTCACTGTTGTCTTCATGAGGGTGACTGCTGCTTGTCATCTCCCCTGTATGGCTTCCTGGGTCCTTCCCTCTCCTCACCTCCCCATTGGCTTTAGACAACCTTCCCTGTTACCCCATTGCACATAAGGCAGTGTATCTAGTTGGATCTTCATTTGCCTTTCCCGCTAAACTACTCACTCTTTAATAGATTCTCTTTTTTAGTAGAACATCTGTTATTTTATTCAACAGGAGGGAAGATAAAACAGATAAAACTTTTTTTTCCTTTTCTTTTTGACTTTTTTTCAACTTTTATTTTAGGTCTTGGCGGTGGGGGTACATGTGAAGGTTTGTTACATAGGTAAACACATGTCACGGAATTGGTTGTATCATATTATTTCATCACCAGGTATTAAGCCTGGTACCAGTAGTTATCTTTTCTGGAGTTCCTTCCAGGAGCAATTGTTTAGTGAATTGTGACCTTCTTGATTCAGAGACCTTAAATCATTCCTTGTCCAGAGACGGTTATCAAGGAAGGCCTCACTCTTGGTGATGGTTTGTACTGGCTTAAGGACCTGGAGGAAGAGCTGCTGGTTGTACGACTGGTCTGAATCAAGACTTTTGAGCAGAATTTGGACAGCCAAAAACTTGTCTGGGAGAGCAGTGACTTAACAAGTATATCTGGGGACAGAATTTGTTTAAGGAAGACTTGGGTATAAAAACACCCACGGTGGTAGATTAATGGGCTTGAGGACTTGGAAGATACTGGGCTTTATTCTGTAAGCAAAGGGAGATATTTGAATAGATACTTTATTTGGAAAGCTCAAGTTTCAGAAAATCTGGTGGCATGCAGTGTTGAGGAATGAGATTCTAGAATTGCGGAGAGTGGTGTAACATCTCTTTTAGTGGTCCATATAGGTATTGTGAAAAGGGAAGTAAAAAGAGGTGATGGAAGTAGAAAACTAATGAGGCACCAATGCCAGAAGTATTGTAAAATAAGAACTCATAAGACTTGCTGTTGAATTGGATCTGGTGAGTCTGAGCAAGCTCATTCATTCAGGAAACATTTATTGAGTGCCGGGGATGTGCCAGAAATTGTGACTGGCATGATGGACACAAGAATGAACAGGGAGAATTCCAAAGACCACTTGAGAGTTCGAATTCTGCTCTTTGTATCTTGGACCCAAGCCATTGTTATGGTCTTGATTCATATTATCCATCTTAGTATAATTATAATTAACAAACATTCCAATACCTACCGCCTACAGGGAGTTGAGCTTCAGACTTTGGGAGATTCAGTATATATGAGTGGGCCTTTGGCTTCAGGTTACTTATGATCTGGTTGTCTTTCAAGATTCAACTTACATGTCATCATTTCTAAACCTAAAGCCTGGTTGGGTGTCCCTCCTATGTGGTCCCATAACATCATGGACAGCATATTATAACTCTTAACAATACTGTTTTTTTTTAATTGACTGATTGTCTATCTTTTGCCCTCAATGGAAAGTTTTTGAGGGCAGCAATGGTGTCTCATAAGAATGTACTGTTAATGCCAAGTGCAGTGCCTGGTAGATGCCTAATATTGATTAACTTGATTATTGAAACAGCAAGTAAATGAATGAATGAAAGTGTGTTGAGTAAGACAGGACTTAGACACTGGAGTGAAAGAATAAGACGGCATATGCTACCTGCTAGACAAATGCTACAGATGTTATATGCAACAAAAATTCACTGGAGGCTGAGTACAGGTGACTCAGGCCTGTAATCCCAGCACTTTGGGAGGCTGAGCTGGGAGGATCGCTTGAGCTTAGGAGTTTGAGACCAGCCTGGACAACATAGTGAGACCTGTCTCTACAGAAGATTAAAAAATTAGCCAGGTGTGGTAGCATGTGTCTGTATGCCTGTAGTCCCAGCTACTCAGGAGGCTAAGGTGGGAGGATTACTTGAGCCCAGGAGGATGAGACTGCAATTAGCCATGATTGTGCCACCACACTCCAGCCTGGGCAACAGTGAGACCCTGTCTCCAAAAAAATAAATAAATAAAAAGAAAGAAAAAAGAATTCAGTGGAATGAAACCTCAGGTTTGCATGAGAAGCTACCCAATAGGCATTCACACAGTTAAAATTGTCAGATGAAGAAGGTAATATACAAGGCTGCATCTAAACCATCCCACAGGCTGAGATTTCATTGATTTTCTCCTGAGACTTGGGAAATGGAGTCACTTTAGTGATCTATTTCAATATCCAATGTTACTGTTTACGGTGGACTGTTTTGGGAGTTTAAACTTCCATATAGCTCCATTTTCATTAGTCTAGAGGAGAACATTAACTTTTTAAATTTTTTCTGAGTACACTGTTCTAGCTTGTTGCCTTGCCTGAATCTGCTGGCTCATTACTTAGCTCCTGCCCTGCACTGGCTGAGTGCACTTGATCAGAGACTGTAAGACACTCTGCAGCAGGGAATGTGTCAAACCCACCAAAATACTATTTTTTTTTTTTTTTTTTGAGACGGAGTCTTGCTCTGTCACCTGGGCTGGAGTGCAGTGGCATGATCTTGGCTCACTGCAAGCTCTGCCTCTTGGGTTCACACCATTCTCCTTCCTCAGCTTCCCGAGTAGCTGGGACTACAGGCGCTCGCCACCATGCCCAGCTATATTTTTGTATTTTTGGTAGAGATGGGGTTTCACCGTGTTAGCCAGGATGGGCTCAATCTCCTGACCTCGTGATCCACCCGCCTTGGCCTCCCAAAGTGCTGGGATTACAGGCGTGAGCCACCGCACCTGGTCAAACCCACCAAAGTACTCTTAAAGGCTGGCCAGCCTTGATTATTAAGAATCGTCTACTATAACTTCTGACTCAACTGATTCCAAACTTTTCCATTCCCTGAAATCCTCTTGCTTTAATCCATGATATGTCCATGACATGTGCACACATTGCTAAGAGTCTACCTATGAGATTCCCAATGTATCTTTCTATTAAAAAAAATTTCATTTGGAATACCTTTAGAGCTACAGAAAATTTGCAAAGATAGTACAAGCATCTCCTATACACCTTTTTTTCTGATTTTCGTTTCCCATAATGTGTTAACATCTCAACTCCACACTTTATTTGAATTTCACTAGTTTTTGAATTAACGTCCCTTTTCTGTTCTGGGATCTCATCCAAGATACCACATTGCATTTAGTTGTCGTGTGTCCTTAGTCAACTCTTGTCCATGACAGTTCTCAAGCTTTCCTTACTTTTCACCACCTTGACAGTTTAAAGGCATACAGGTCAGGTCTTTTATAGAATGTCTTTCACTTTCAGTATGTTGAATTATTTTTTCATGATTAGACTGGGATTATGGGCTTTAGGATGGAGTACCACAGAGGTAAAGTGCACTTCTTGTTACATCATATCACAGCATACATGCTATTTATATGACATTCATGATGCTAATCTTTATTGTTTGGTGAAACTAGTGTTTGCCAGGTTTCTCACTGTAAAGTTATTACTTGTCCCTTTCTACACTCTAATTTTTTGAAGCTGGACACGAAGTCCCACATCCTCACATTCAGCAACTCCTGGGCTAGGGAGTAGCTGCATTTATTCTTTGTAATTTTTTGTAAGGAAGTGTCATCTATTTTCCCTCAATATCTATTTATCCAATCCTTTATTTATATCAGTAGAACCCTGGGGTATTTATCCTATGTTGTAGGTAAAATCCAGTTCGATGTTACTTTTATTGTTCTTTAAGTTGTTCCTGCTTTGGTCATGAGAAGCTCTTTTAGGTGAGTTCCTGTGTCTGTTGGACATGCCCACATCCTTTCATTTGGGGGAACTTCCTTATGCTGTGGTCCTACAGAATACTCCAGGCTCATCTCATTTTCTGCCCCTTCCTAACATCTTGAAGATATTTTCTCATAAGTATATTCAAAATGATATTATATTTTCAGCCCCAACCAGGTCCACTCTTAAAAGGCTCTAATAAGAGAAATAGATAGTCATTGAATATATCTAGTAAAATCTCAAAACGGATGTTTTGGTGAAGATGAAACATCTTCATGTGAACTTTTTATAAAACTCCTGAAATATCCTTAATTATAGCCCTGGCCTGTAAACTCTCATTCAGATGATGGAGAGAAGTCTTCTACTAAGCAAATGACAAGGCATGCTAAGTGGTACAGTGACTTTATGTAGTATTCTACTATAGTGTGTGCATATGTGTGTGCATGCATGTGTGTACAGATACTCTCTTTGTACATACAGATATTGTTATTCTTTTCTTTCCAGCATGAGTGGTCTGTTGTTGGAGAATCATGTTCTGCACTTGGCAGTCATAATTCCATTCGTATTCCATGGTTCCCCATTTGGCATTATTTTCCAACCTTTGTGTGTGTGTGTGTGTGTGTGTGTGTGTGTGTGTGTGCACGCACGCCTAGAATATTTGGCCTGTGTGTGGGAAAGGGGTCTTCCATAGTCAGCCATCATGAGCCAAGACACTATTACCTGAGATTTCATATCTCCTTTAAAAACTGACTTGGGGACTTTCCAACAGCAGCCCATTCGTTCATACTAATAAAACATCTCCCATGAGAACCAAGAAAAGATGGATAAGAAGAGAAGAAAGTATGGAGAGATAGGCATTGAAATGCTTCAAAACTCCAGCGCTCCAAGGCTGATGCTAACTTTTGGTGGGGCGTTTCAGGAGTGTGAAAGTGTAAAGAATGTACATTTATCTCTGGAGTCCCTAGCTCTCATTTCAAATGCTTTTTCTCCACACTGATCAGCCTGCTCACGGTGCTGCTCCCAATAAGCCACCGAGTAATTCCTGCCTTCTCATCCTCCTGACTTCCTGGTCACACCAAGAGTGCAGGCCTATTGGGGGCTTATTCATAAGGGTATCCTATAAGCCAAAAACTGAACATTAATTATCATCATGGTTGTGGCTTTTTTTCACTCTAGGGAATGTTACAAAAACAAGGTAATGACAAGGCAACAATCCTCAGAGCTTTGTTGAAGGTGGTTTATGAAAAGGAGTGCTTTACTATCTCTCTGCCCATTTTCTTTAACAATAGAACAAGATGAATTAGAAGCCTTCATGTCCTCTAAGTGTAAAGGAGGAAGAAAGAAAGGCAGGGGCTGCATGGAACAGGTGGAATATCCCCGCTGATAACTAGCATTTATATTGACAAAACATCAATAATGAGCAGTGTACAAGAAGGAGTTCAAAAGAGGCAGGTATTTACCCTCTATGGCATTTATTTATTTGTTTGTTTGTTATGGACTCTTGCTCTGTTACCCAGACTGGAGTGCAGTGGCGCGATCTCAGCTCACTGAAACCTCCACCTCCCGGGTTCAAGCAATTCTCCTGCCTCGGCCTCCCGAGTAGCTGGGACTACAGGTGCATGCCATCACGCCTGGCTAATTTCTTTTGTATTTTAGTAGAGACGGGGTTTCACCTTGTTGTCCAGGCTGGTCTCAAACTCCCAAGCTCAGGCAATCTGCCTGCCTTGGCCTCCCAAAGTGCTAGGATTACAGAAGTGAGCCACCACTCTAAGCCTATTTATTTATTTTGAGATGGAGTCTTGCTTTGTCACCCAGGCTGGAGTGCGGTGACGTTCTTGACTGACTGCAACCTCCACCTCCTGGGTTCAAGTGATTCTCCTGCCTCAGTCTCCTGAGTAGCTAAGATTACAGGCATACACCACCATGCCTGGCTAATTTTTATATTTTTAGTAGAGATTGGGTTTTCCCATGTTGGCCAGGCTGACTTTGAGCTCCTGACTTGAAGTGTTCCGCCTGCCTTGGCCTACCAAAGTGCTGGGATTACAGACGTGAGCCACCATGCCCTCTATGGCTTTCAGATAGTTGTCTTTATTATTTTATTAGGCTATTTGTTTTTCTATTTGGATATCTCACTTTACTTGACTTTTGTATTGGGTTTAGAATAACTATCACAGAGTTGGTATCGAGATGAAGGAAAGGAAGTTGATATGCCCAGGCAAAATGTGAGTGTTGAGGAGAACATATTCAGGCAAAAAGATTTGCAGACAGAGATGAGCTACTGGGCATGCTGAATGTACTTACCTTAGTGTAGTCTTTTATTTCTTTCCTGTTTTTAAGAATGAGAGGATGTGCTTCTTGAAAGAACAGAGCATGGTGAAGAGCTCCTCAATATAGTAACTCTGAAAGAGTCTTTGGGCTTCTGGTTAGGAGTTGGAGATGATATAGTTGGTCATTTCCATTTGGTCACCTAACAAATTTTTTTTTTTTTTTTTTTGAGACAGGGTTTCGCCCTTGTTGCCCAGGCTGGAGTGCAATGGCATGATCTTAGCTCACTGCAACCTCTGCCTCCCGAGTTCAAGCCATTCTCCTGCCTCAGCCTCCCAACTAGCTGGGATTACAGGCACCCACCACCATGCCCAGAGAATTTTTTTTTTTTTTTTTTTTTTAAGTAGTGACAGGGTTTCACCATGTTGGCCAGGCTGATCTTGAACTCCTGACCTCAGGTGATCGGCCCACCTCGGCCTCCCAAAGTGCTGGGATTACAGGCATGAGCCACTGTGCCTGGCCAAATACACGTTTCTTTAGCTTAGATACCTGCTACTGGTGAAAAGTTATTTGAATAGAATTGCTGGTCGGCATTGAGGAAAAAAAAAAAAAAGACAAAAAAAAAAAAAAAAAAAACCAGGTTAAAAAAGTCTTTACTGAGAAAATGACTTAAAAGCCAAACTTAAAATCATTCGTGGAGAGAGAATAATAAGTCCTACCACCATTTATTAAATGTAATTACCACTATGCCGGTATCTCACCTTGCACCTATTCTGAATCTCAGGCTTGCTTATTTCCACACTAAAACACAACAAGATAAATGGGCTTTCGGATAAATTGTTGAGCTGTTATTTGGGCTACTTATCTAGGAAAACGTTTCCTTCCTGATATGAGCAGAGCAGATTTCTAGTTGCGTTTGGAATTGGGGTGTTTTAGCCAATGGATCTGTTCGAAGAAGAAATAAAGTTAATATAATCTTTGCCAGCTGTAATCTCCAGATTAGCTGTCCAGTTTGAGTAGGATATTAGGTAGATTGATTTATCCATTCATTAACATTTAATTCTATAGCTCAGGGCAGTCATCAATAAGGTATGGTTAACCACATGGATAATTTAACATTTTATTCACTGTCACTATTGCTATAGTAAAAAGACCATCATTATAACAAGGAAGGTTCTTTCCAGTGCAGCACCTTCCTAAGAAGAATTGGGGGTTTCCACAAAGCTCTATTGAACTGTAGAGGCTTGAATGACCTGCTGGCCTCAGTCACTTCTGCACAACATCCACGGTTCAGATTGGTGTCTCAAAAGTTTATGAAGTACCATATGAGATTGAATTTCAGGTTTGCTGGTAAAGCATTTAGACCAAATACATTAAATCCCCAAATGCCAAAGGCCTGCTGTTTTTACAGCTTTTCTTAATCAGAAACATTTTTTTTGTGTGTGTGTTTTAAAATTTGTGGTGATCAGGGATCAAAAGAATTTCTAGGCATTAGTTTTGCTAAAGATTACTCTTTTAAGTAGCTTACCTGTCTGGATAAAGTCCAGAGATAGACCCTTATATAACTGGGAAATGGTACTCTTAGCAAGGATACCACTTCCTACCACCTGGACCACCTCTCACCCTTGGCATGGCACGTGCTGCTACTGAGGATGGCGGTGGTGGCCTCTGCTGTGATCACCGTTCGTACTGCGTTGCTGTCCTATTGCTCTTAGAGTCACTTGCAGATGCTGAATCTGGGACTGGTGCAGAGGCTGGCATTGCCTGAGTTCCTGCACATCTGCTTGGAAACTGAACCATGCCAATGCACTATGCCACTTTACTGGACTGGGAAGAATCTTTTCCCATCCAATATTTCGCTCCACACTGACCTCTTGGTTTCAAATAGCACTGCTTATGTTTCCAGCGCCTTGAGATTTTTCTATGGCAACGAGCTTTACTGTTCCTGGGCCCCTTTTCTTTTCCTAGGGCCCTATTCCTTTATGGAGGCAAAGCTTTACGGTGGAATTGAGAGAGAAGAAATGTGTCTTTCTCACTATTGCTCCTCTCCACCAGTGCCTGGGGCACATCCTGATTTCCTATTCTTCCATTTAGAATGCATGAATGTATTTTTTTTTTCCTAGGAAGCTCATTATTCCTCATGCTGCGGTCCTTAGCCCTTCTCTAGTATGCATAAGTTCAACAGAGTCGGCCTGGGCTCAATCCTGAGCCTCTCATATCTCTGTCTAGGAAGTTCATTTTCTTCCTTGAACTAAATAGCAAATGTGGATGGCTTAGTAAAGTGAGAGTGTCACGGCCCAATTGTCCTTACACCCAGACGTCTCCAACTAGAGACTAGATAATATGTAACTTAGGCTTAATTTCCTAGATATAGATCACTAAGATGTATATAAGTTCCCTCTTATTTTCAATTGGTTTATCATCCATGCAACGAGGAGTAACCATCATTACTAACTTGCCAAAGAAAGTGTTGAACCCCTCGAGGTTCCTCCCAGTGTTAAAATTGTCTACGTAGATACCTGTCACTTACTGGTTGTTTAGCAAATGAGTCTAACATGTACCAGAACTCTTAGTACTTTTATATGACGGGTAACACCATTTCTCTTAAGTTTTTGAGACAAAAATGGGAGCTTTTATACTGTCTCCAGCAAGTGCTATATATTTGTTTTTCACTTACTGGTTTTTATTCCAGCCTCTTTAATACTTTTCATTTTCAACTCCTACTCTTGTGCTTGCACTGCTTTTATGACACCATAATTCTGCTTAGAGGTGCAGGTGGCAGGGGGTGAAGGAGGTAATGATTCCCCGGAGGGCTGGTTGTTCTGTGGATGTGGACGTGACTACAGTGTCACGCAGTGAGAATATCCGTGCCCCTCACCTCTGAGCTCCTTGGGCAACTTGACATCTGCCTTTGTCTTTCATCCTGAGGTCCGAAGATGCTATTTTTAATGCACAGCTCAGAGGGTAGGACTCCCGTTCTCTGGTCCATCACATGGAACCTTAGACTCCCGTGAGATGACGTTGCAGAACCTTGCCGTGATGTCTGTGGAATACAATAAAATCATAATCACATGAAGAAAATGTGCCCATCACAGCCTCCCTGAGAAATGCATCCTTATTTTCTTCATCTCTTCATCAGTTGATGGACACTTAGGTCGATTCCAGAACTTGGCTATTGTGAATAATGTTGCAATAAACATGGGGGTGCACTCCATAAATATGTACAATTACAATTTGTCAATATTTAATAAGTAAAGGGAAATTCATCCCTCTTTCGAAATCTACTCTTGGGGTCTAGTTAAGCCTTCCTGTTACAAATAAACCCATTTCTCCATTGCTGTGTCCTCTTTAAAACAGAATAAAAAGTGGTGATTCACTTGATAGTTTTTTAGAGGGAACAGCTTCAAACCACTAGTATAATTTCATATTATTGTTAATGTTCCATATTTTATTTTGTAAAAATTTTTTGAGACAGTGTATCACTTTGTCACTGAGGCTGGAGTGGAGTGGCGTGATCACTGCTCAGTGCAGCCTGCACGTCCTGGGCTCAAGAGATCCTCCCACCTCAGCCTCCTGAGTAGCTGGGACTACAGGCACATGCCCTTATGCCTGGCTAATTTATGTTAATTTTTTTAGAGATGGAGTCTCACTGTGTTGTCCAGGCTGGTCTCAAATTCCTGGGCTCAAGCAATCCTCCTGCCCTGGCCTCCCAAAGTGCTGGAATTGCAGGTGTGAGCCACTGCCCTCAGCCCCTAGTTCTGAATCATATAAATTACTCAGCATTTCAGCAGAGTTATGATATGCGAGACAATTTTGGAAATTCAAAATACTAAGAAAAATTAGTTTTAAAAAAAAAAAATCTTTGGGAAAATCATGTTTCACCAAAGCAGAAAACGCCTTTTCCCTAAATATTCAAAATGGATTTTTTTTAGAGAAACAAGCTGCTGAAATGCAGACAAATAAAATATACGCTACAAAGTCAATGTGGGCTATAAGTTTGTTTGGGGGGAGACTTTATAATTTATTTTTAGATATCACAGCTAAAAAAATGCTTTAATGGATGGAGGCAGTAATTGCAAAAGAACAGCTTGTTGATAATTGCCCTGTGATTAAAGATTCAATTTGTTTAGTATGAAAATGAATTGAGTAACCTTCTTGGCTTTATTCAAGGATGATGACTCCTAAGTGGGCCCTGTGGATTGCAGAGCCCTAGAGGTTGAAATGTCATGCGTGTTGTAGTCTAATAGGACCTTGAATGATAGGAGTTGATGCTCATATTTGTCTATTTTTTACTTAAGAAAGCCCCAGGACTAAATCAGTTGAAGACATATTAGCTGGCTGCTTTTGACAAAACTCTAAGGACCAGAATGATGAAAACAACACATTTTCGGTTCCTTTGAACTTTTTCTTTTGGTCAGTTGGACCTTCCTCTCTTCCCTTCATTGGTGCATCTAACTTCTGTTTATTCTATATCCCAAAGAGCTAAAATAGATAAATTTTTTTCTGCTAGGTACATTTTTTTTTAATGAGAGAAGAAATGACAGGCATGTGTTTTGTAATATAACAACAAAGCAAAATACAAACTAGAAGACACCCATATTTAGTTAGTCTGTGTCACTTGTGATAAGTTCAGCATTAACTAAGAGAATGCCCAAGGCAGAATGTCTTAAATAGTAAAGCAATCTTTTATCCCACATAAAACATGTGAAGCGTTGTTAATTCAGCAGCTTAACAGCATTGTCAGGATTCTTTCCACCTTTCTGCTCCGCATCAGCAGGCTCTAGAGTCTGTTTCAGGTGTTAAAATGCCATCAACAGCTCCAGACGTCATATCCTCATTAAAAAAAAAAAAAATTCAAAGGCTAAAAGAGAGCACTTGACCTTAAGTCCCTTTTTAAGAGCAGTGAAATGCTTCTTGAGAGCTCTTTCCCATTGCACTCACCGTCATTGGCGAGAGAGTTCCGTGTGGCTATTCCTAAACCAGTTGCTGACACAGGAAACCGAAAACTTCCCATCGTGAGGTGGAGGGCACCTGGACTTCCTTGAAGCACAGGTCTGCTTATAACTTATCAAAATTGGAAGCCCTGTGCTTCAAGGAAGTGGAGGGGTGTCATTAGGTCATTCTTGCATTGCTAGAAAGAAATAAATGAGATTTGGTCATTTACAAAGATAAGAGTTGTAATTGGCTCCTGGTTCTGCAAACTGTACAAACATGGCACTGGCATCTGCTTGGCTTCTGAGGAGGCCTCAGGGAGCTTTTACTCATGGTGGAAGGCAAAGCAGAAGCAGGATGACACCTGGCCAGAGCAGGAGCTAGAGCGAGTGGGAGGTGCCACATCCTGTTAAACAACCAGATCTCGCGTGAACTCACTCATCACCAGTGGCATGGCACTGAGCCATTCATGAAGGATCTGTGCCCGTGATCCCGACACCTCCCACCAGGCCCCACCTCCAACACGGGATGACATTTCTATGAGATTTAGTCGAGATACAGATCCAAACCATATTAGCTATGGCATGGTTATTGGGTGGGGAATCAGACCTCCACAGGACTCTGTTTTGTTTATATTTTGTTTTGTTTTGTTTTTTGTGACGGAGTCTTGCTCTGTCACCAGACTGGGATGTAGTGGCGCGATCTTGGCTCACTGCAACCTCCGCCTCCTGGGTTTAAGTGATTCTCCTGCCTTAGCCTCCCAAGTATATGAGATCAGAGGTGTGTGCCACCATGCCAGGCTAATTTTTGTATTTTTAGTAGAGACAGGGTTTCGTCATGTTGGCCAGGCTGGTCTCGAACTTCTGACCTCAGATAATCCACTCACCTCGGCCTCCCAAAGTGCTTGGATTGTAGGCATGAGCCACTGCATCCGGCCCCACAGGACTCTGTTTTACAACTTCTTTTTATCTTCTCCATCTTAAATTTATTTGCAGAAGTCAGGACATACACACACATATGCATGCACACATACGTGCACACACACATACATGCACGTGCACTTGTGTAAGCACCCACAAACATGTAGTTAAGTATTATGTAATTCATTAGTTGTAATTTCTCTGAGACTTTTGTTAAATGATTTGAAAAATACAAGAAAAGTTATCTTTCATTTAACAGTGTTGCGTGTTTTGTTATACTGTAATTATGTGAAAATTAGCACTCTTGGTAACTGTTAATCAGAATAGGTATGTGATTATATAATTCTCTCCCATTACTATTCTGCATAAACAAGAGTCTACTAAAAATAAGTGTTACATGAATTCCTTTAAAGGGCAGTATGCATGCTTGGCTACTAATTAGATATGGGAAGTGATCAAGAGGACTAATGCTGGATCACTCAGTTTCCTCTTGGGTAAGCTCCTAGACGGTGACCATCAACATTGTAAATCTAGGGGCAAGAACAGGGTTTGAGGGGAAAGGCGATGACTTATGTTTTAAATGTGTTAAGTTTGAAGTTCTTGAGAGACATTGCAATGGAGATGTCTAACAGAGTTAGATGTGTGTCTGAAATTCAGGAGGACAGCTGGGTTGGATTGCAGAAATAGACTTGGGAATCAGTATATAGGTGGTAGCTGAAGTCATAAGAGTAGATAAGATTAACAAGTAAACTGTGCCTTAGCATCTCCAGCCATTCTCAGGTTGCTATTCTTTCCCTCTCCTTGAATGATATTTTCATACAAGTCAATATATGTTACCAAGTGAACTCATTTGTTCAGCCAATTAACATATATTAACTTATATGAAAATATACAAAGATAGGGACAGAACATATGCCAAGTTAATATATCACCAAAAAATAAATGTTATTGTTTATATTTAAGGTACAGTATGATGTAATAGTGTGTATATATATATATATATATATATATATATATATATATAATGGAATGTTAATATATCTTAATTTTAGATTGAACAAATAAGAATTAGGAAAGTAAATCTTTTAAATCTATTTTTTCCCAGCCATAGAATGCATTGTAAAGCTTACAAAACATTCTCTTTGGATTCATCCATGGTTTATTCCTGAGTCTTTCATGTGTATGAATTCCAATGAGAGGTGCTTGGTTCCAAAACAAATGTAAATAGGTTTAGTTTTCATTCCGTTTCTTTATGAGCATTGATCATTGAGAATTTACAGTGCTCGTGTCAATGAAACAGGCAGATGCCTGCCCCAAAGTGGGCAGAACTACAAATCTGGCAAAGCTAAGGAAGGAGGAGGGTGAAGGTCATATGAAAGTTAGTGGATTAATAATATGAATGATTTTGATTTATTATATTTCTGTAGAGTAATTTTTATTATTACAGAGGAGAAGTGTGTCCTGTACTCAGACATGCTCCAGTCCAGCTGCTTTACTTTCTGCTCAGATGTGTTGGTCTGGGATTACTTAAAGCACTGGTGGTGAGAGAGAATTTAGGAGGTGCAGACATGCTATGGAATAATTTTGGATCCTTTAATGAGGAAGGGATTCCTTCTTCAGTTCTCTAGTAATCCTGCCTATTTAATGAAGGGAAAAGCTCAGTTCAGTGCTAGTGAGTCTTTAACGACTGTCTACTGTCTACCATTAACTTCAGAGAGACAGACAGAGAGAAAGGTGGGGGACATACCTACTCATAACAGAGAGACAGACAGAGAGGTGGGTGACATACCTACTCATAGTAATGTTCCATGTAGAAGACTGACACAAAATTTATTTTCCTTTTTATGTAAATGTACTTAGGTTAAAAAAATGAGCTGACTTAAAGAAAAACATTAAATGATACTACTCTAGGTGGTATGTGGATATGGCTTCTAGTTGCTGTCCCTAACCTTTCATCTTCCCTCTATTTCATCTGCAAAGCCCTGACATTTAGTTATCCTAAACATAGCTTCCCTGATCAACGTTCTACAATGACTTTTTTCTGAATGGAGTCTTGCTAGCAGACCATCCTTTCTCTTCATAGGTTATTTTCTATAGAATCTACCTTATTACTGACTACATCCTCTCTCCCTCAATTTTGGATGTTTCAGGCTCCTGGGCTCGGTACCTTTGCTCCTTCTTCTCTTCTTTCCTTCCCCAAACTGCTCACTGTAGGAGTTTGATTCTCAGTCCCACCCACACGACAAAGCCCTGTAGTGCCTTAGTTACCGAATGCATCTGTACCAACCGTCACAACTTTCTTGCTTTTATGAATTTCTGTTGCTTCTTTGATCAGTTATCACAGTTCAGCACTTAATTGCTCTCCCATTGTTTCAGGTACTTCTCTGTATCTTAGCAAATTATTTTCCGTATCCTAGCAAATGTCTTGCTAGCAGGGATAGTCATTTATTCTTGTCTGTGAATACCGTGCGTAGAACAGTGTTGGACAATTGATGATCAGAAATACATGTTTAAGCAGTTTAACCAAATAAACTATGTTTTCTAAATAAACTGTAATAACCAAATGTTTAACCAAATAAACTGTATTTTCCAAAAGCTGGTCTGCACCTAGAAGTGTCGCAAAATGCATGAGTTTGCTTTTTAACACAGTGGTTTTTAAACATGGCCACAGATTCTTTATCCCCATCCCTTGAAACTGGCTGGCCTTATGACTGCTTTGACCAATATACTGTGACAAAAGTTACACTATGTGACATTCAAGGCTTGATCATAAAAGACCATGCAGCATCTGAAACATTATTCTTGGTGTTCTGAGCCACACTATAAGTATGATGACCCTGTGTCCACCATGCTGTAAGGAAGTCCAAGCTATGTCGAGAGGCCACAAGTAAGCACTGTAGCCAACCCTCCCAGCTGAGCGCCCGTTTTGGTCATTCCAGCCAAGGTTCTGGATATGTGAGTGAAAAGGCCGGTAGATGAATCCTGTAGTTAGCCATTCCAGTCACTCCCAGCAACTTAAGTCTTCCCAAATGGAGGAAATAGACATACTTAAGCAAATATAAGCCATCCCTCCTGGGCCCTGCCCAAATTCCTGCCCTGCACAATCCATGAGCACAACAAAATAGTTTGCTTTATGCCACCAAGTTTTGGGGTGGTTTGACAGCTATAGGTAACTGGAACACTCCCTTAAAAAGAGATCATAAGTCTTCATAGTTCATCCCCTGTGTAGCCCATCGTATTGCCAATTACCCTTACACTAAAACAAACAAACAACAAGTGAACAAAGACAAAATACGAAGTAAGAAAGGGACATCTTAAAAGAAAAAGGGGAGTAAAGTGGCAGAAAGCAAAGTCCAAGGACATAATCATATCAATAGAGATGTAGATACAGATATATGATAGATAGATGTAGATAAATATGAAGATATAGATAAATAAAGGCTAAGATACATTATCAGCATAACTATTATTAGTAGATTTTACTTCCAAATTCTTTATAACACTAAATCTACTTAGCTAAATTCTTGGCTGCGATTATTATTCTTTCTGCCAATTTTTATTTCTCCATGGAACCTACTTGCCACATATAAAGCCGAGAAAAGAGGTAGCTATGTCCAAACTTTCCCCTTAACCATCTTCTCTAAGATATTAATGAGCAATCAATATGTGAAAATGGCTCATTTTATTAACAATCAAATAGATGAAAATTAAAGGAATAGTAAAACTTTTATCCTTTTAAAAATAATACTATCAAATACTGGTGAGGATGCAAAGAAATGAATCCTTTCTCTTTTGGGGAGAGTAAATTTTAAAAATGTTTTTGTCTACTAATTTGATAACGTGCATCAAAACATTAACATGGTTAATACTAACACTATTAATACCCTTCAACCCAGAAATATTTTCTGTAATGAATTTGTTTTAAGAAAATGGTTACATATGCATAAAAATTTTCTTTGAGAATGTTCATTCCAACATCTATTCTTTAACTTATTTATTCGACAAATATTTACTAACATCTCTTCCAGGCTAGGTGGAGTTCTTGGCCTTGGAGATGAGTAGGCACTAAACTGATCCACATGTGGTAGACTTTAAAATGGTAAGTTCTATGAAGACAAATGAAGCAGTGAACAATTGTGGGGAGTGGGAGCCATTTTAGTTAGGGACATTAGGAAAAGCCTCTGTTAGAGGGTATCGTTACAGCAGTGTTAGTTTTAATAGAAAACATAAATTTTCAAACATAGAGACTGTTGAATGAATTCTAGCACATCCAGGCAAGGGAATAAACATAGCAGTTGAAATAGTAACAACATACAATGTTTTTTTCATAAATTTCAAGTAAGAAAAGAAGTTAAAAAATGTATAATATATTTTGTATATTTTCTATAACCTGTATGTTTATAATAGAGGACTACATCTCACAGGGAGAGAATAAGAAGAAGGAGATACTCCAAAATATTAATACTGGTTGGTCCTGAGTAATGGGATGAGGAATAATTTTTATTTCCTACTTTTGCTTATCTGTATTTTCTAAAAAGTTCTACAATCAGCATGCAAGGTCTCATAAAAATAAATTGAAGAGGCCAGGTGCGGTGGCTCATGCCTGTAATCCCAGCACTTTGGGAGACCAAGGCGGGCAGATCATGAGGTCGGGAGTTCAAGGCTAGCCTGATCAACATGGTGAAACCCTGTCTCTACTAAAAATACAAAAATTAGCCTGGCATGGTGGCACATGACTGTAATCCTAGCTACTTGGGAGGCTGAGGCAGGAGAATCGCTTAAACCTGGGAGGTGGAGGTTGCAGTGAGCCGAGATTGCATCATTGCACTCCAGCCTGGGTGACAGAGCGAGACTCCATCTCAAAAAAATTAAATAAATAAATAAATAAATACATTTGAAGAAATAAAAAGAAAACGTGATTCTTTCAAACTACCTTCCCTCTGCTCCTGCATTATTCCTTTGCCATCTATGGCAAAGCCCCATGAGGGCAGCCACCCTGTTGACTTCCTTCCTTCCTTCCCCAGTGCTTGGCTCATAATATGTGAGGACATCATAAATGATTCTTGAATGAAGAGATACATAAAGACCCAACAGAAAGCAGAGCTGTATTTGTCGAGCAGTTTTTATGTTCCAGGTATAACACTAGGTTCTCCAAATATGTTATCTCATTTAGTTTCTGCAGCAACAGCGTGAGGGAGGGATGAAGCTCTCTTTTTCATGCTTAGAAAACACAGAGCTAGTGAAGTTAAACAGCCATATGTGGAAACCTGGTATTCAAACCCAGGTCTGTTCCAATGGATGACTCAGTCCCCATTTTATTGCCTCTAGCATCCTTCTGTCCCCAATCCCCTCCACACACACACACACACACACACACACACACACACATACACACACACACACACAAAGGATGTGGCCCATACATATAGAAAATTTAGAGGAAGAGAAAGGTCTTTTGGGGCAGGTGCATTGCATCTGAGAGGTCATTTTCTCCTTTATTAACACAAATGTAAGTAAGAAAGTATGAGGTCTAATTGGACCATAGTAAAATAGTAAGACATCATTAACAGTTTTTAAAAATATGGCAACAACATTTGGTAAGGTTATCTAGTGTCATTGAAAGAACTCTGAATTTGTGGTATTAGTAGGTCTGGGTTTTAGTCTCAGCTCAGGCTCTTCATCTGTGACATCTTTGTGCAGTAGATGTAGTTTTGGCTGCATGTAACAGAGCTCCCAAAGCAATGGCTTATGAAGATAGAACCTCGTATCTCCCTTATATGAAAGTTAAGACGTAGGCAGCTTCTGGACTTGTATGAGGTCTCCAGTCTCCTGGGACCCCTTTCAGCTGTCTCCCTGGGCTTCTGGAGTATGTGTTTCTCTTCCACAGAGTCCAGCCCACTTTCTCAGCCAGAGGATGGAGGAAGGGCAAGAAGGAACACCTGCCCTCCCCTTTAGAACATATCCTAGAAGTTGCACTATCACATTCCCGTCCATGCTGCTGGCTAAAACTTAGTCACATGCTGCAGCTAGCTGCAAGGGAGGCTGATACATATAATCGTGATTCTGGAAAGCCAAGGGATGAGCTAACATTCAGGGGTGTTTCATGAGGGCAGATATTAGGGGACACTTAGAAATCTATGCCACAATCCTTTAAGGACTGTTCTAGAGTTCTGAGATTCTTTAGATATCCCTGAAGACACCAATTGTATACATGATTCTGATGTGTGTGTTGTGTATATGGAAAAAAAAAATGAAAGAATTATAAATGACAATATGAGTAACTTTTAAACTGTAGTTTCACTTAGTCCTCTGATAGAAACAATCTTGCAAAGTCTAATGAAGTGCAAAGAAAGTGCATCTATCCAGAAATGCTTTTAAAAAAACTGCCAGTGGGAACATAATCAAGTGATGTTTGATAAGGCTGTGGTAGAAGCTATTAAATCCTTACCTTATATGACATTAAATAGCAAAACCCTCCATTTTATAAAATTATTGAAAGGGATGTCAATCTGTACCTACTGAAGTTGAAACTGACTTTTTCGGGAGTAATTGTGTGGAGTATTATTTTCTTCCAAGCTGCCTTCCATCTTAGGAGAGCAAAAATTCAAGCAAGACAAGTTTTTTTCCCTTTCTTCTTGGCTTTACCTCCCTTATGCAGTTTAAAAGAGAATTAAGCTTATTTTAGTTCTCTGATTTTTCCCCCATTGCAAACGTTTTCTCGTTGGAATGTAATCCAGTGTTCTCAGATATTATTTTGGTCTAAGAAGTGTCCCTGGTTGTACAACAGAGGCACTAAAGAACAAACATACTTTTCTTGCCAATGATAATTGCTAAAACAAAAGGGAACATTTGAATATACGTTCTGGTAATAATTTCTTACTTCCATTACACCAATTTGATGCCAAAAGTAATGGGGGCATTATGGTTATATAACTAAACATGAAACATGACAACATGTGGAAGGTTAGGACCTCTTGTTATTATTTTATCTGCATTTTATCATAACATATGATGTTTCCCTAGGGGGTCTGATGATAGATGATGTATTTGGCACCTTGGTAGTCTCTAACATCTGAATGAAGAATGCAAACATATTACTTTAAATCAGTGTTCTCTGCACCACAAGCAGCCTAACCCCAGATGAAGTGGTATTGATTTTTTTTTTTTTTTTTTTTTTTTTTTTTTTTGAGACGGAGTCTCTCTCTGCCGCCCAGGCTGGAGTGCAGTGGCTGGATCTCAGCTCACTGCAAGCTCCGCCTCCCGGGTTCCCGCCATTCTCCTGCCTCAGCCTACCGAGTAGCTGGGACTACAGGCGCCTGCCACGTCGCCCGGCTAGTTTTTTGTATTTTTTAGTAGAGACGGGGTTTCACCGGGTTAGCCAGGATGGAAGTGGTATTGATTTTTAACCAGTGATTGTTAGAGATTAGAAATCAAACTAATCACATCCTATTCCCTAGATCTCTTCTCTTCTTGTTAACATTCTAATTTTTTTTCCATTTTTATTCTTCACCTACTTATTCGTTCACCAATTTTCCTTGAACACTAATACATCTGTAAGAAAATTATGTTAAAGACGTTCTAAAATAGAAATAACATCTCAGTAACATTGAACATATTATTTCCTTGCTAATTTTAGAAGGGTTGCTACGTCTTTGCTTGTGTTTCTCCCTGGGGTACTGCTTACAGCTCGTGTCTTCACTGCTTTTCCATTCATGAACTTGTTTGGAATCCAGTTCTTCTAAAACTTTTCTTATTCTCTGTTTGGAAAACAAACAAACAAAAATCAATAGACCTCCTGCTGGAAGAAGTGGTGTCCATCTAGCTAAGGCCTTCCCATGGAGTCCATGGGTGCTGGAGACTGGTGAACAAGCATTTGTTGAACATCCACAAGGTTCCCAGCCAGGGACTGGATGGGGGAGATTGGAGAGGACTTTGTTAATTAGACAATGAAGGCATTTGGTTTGTGCTTCTGGAGGCAAGAAGCAAAATCTAGTTGATGTCATCTTCTGCTACGTATGGGTTTCAGTTGAGGCAGAACTGTCTGCTTGACTTGGTTAAGTGATGTGCTTGTGAGCATAGTCATTTTATACATGAGATAGAGTAACAGCACTATTTCCTGCTGCTTCTCAGGAATGTGGTCGCTTAGATAACCATACAGGCTCCCACTTTCAAGGCCCAGCTGCAGGACATTAGTAAGAGAGAGAAAACTGACACAGGACAAAACAGCAAAAAAAAAAAAAAAAAAAAAAAAAAAAAAAAAAAGAAAAGAAAAGAAATTGGGGGTTGTGTTAGCTGATTTTCAAATAGCCCACTACAGTTTTGCAGAAAGAAAAATACAGACCATGAGTTATATCAAGATTATTATGGAAGAGCCCTCGTAAAGATTTGCTGATAATAGGGTAAAGTTCTTTTTCAGTTATTGAGATTCTGTGGATGAGAAAGTCGGAGGTGAGTTTGGGACAGTATGTGGTCATTTTGGAACATAAAATAAACCTTGGCTGGGGTTTGAGGTAGTATCCAGTAAGCAACTGCCAACACCAGCCAGTTCTGCTCTGTAAAGCCTGGTGCAGAGGTGGATCTGTTGGCTAGAGACGGGGAGATGTGTGCTCTGGGAGGTACACAGTGAGAGTCAGTGATCCAGGCTGTAGGGACAGACTTAGAGCCGGAATTGGGGATGGGATGGCAAAAGTGATGGGAAAACCATGTCTGCAGAAACTGGGATAAACCATCAGCTTAAAGCCTTTATCCAAAAGCAGAGGGAGGCTGCTGCAGACCTGCATGTGGCAGGCAGTTCACGTAGCTCTGTGGAGCATTTAAATGGGGGCTGTCAGATGCCTAAGTGTGCCTAGTGTACAGAACAGGCATATTATAGGGCCTGTGGTAGGACAGCATCTTGCATAGCCTGGGAAAAGGGGATGTGAGTGCCATTTGGCCCGAGTTAGAGTTAGGAAGGAAGAAAAGTCAGGAAGGACGCCGAAACTTAGAAGGAGAGGAGAGGAGAGGAGAGGAGGAAACATGAGGCATACCAATGCAAAGGCAAATAAATGCAATTATTAGAGATGGTGAAAGATAAAAAGGAAGTTTTCTGAGCTACCTGAGTTAACTTTTAAGAACAATACTTTAAGTTAGAACTCATTGCTTAATTCCTTTTTGACAGAGCTTAGCTATGAGAAGGGACTTTTGCAGTCAGGAATACTAAAAAGAAAGCAGTAGTGCATATTATCTCCAGTCCTTCATGTTATGGGTTCCTGTCTGCTGGAGCACTGCTCCGGGGACTGACCCCATGGAGTTTTCCTGGCACCAGGGGATGCTGAACTTGGAAGGTCTGTAACTATCCTCTGTTGGAGGCCCCAGAGGGCATGTGTGTGGGTGAGAGTAGTGAGCTGTGAGTTCCACAGGGCCCATCCTGGCAGCTCCCTGGGGCTGCTTTTGTAGACAAGCCCCTCCTCTCTCCAGCTTTCCTCGGTAGCCATGTGGCAGCCTCCAGCTCTGGAGGTGGCGGGCAGGGGCAGGCGGCTGGCGAACCTGACTGCTTGCACCTGGCTTCTACCAGTCCTCCCTGCCAAAAGCGTCTCATTTGTTCTGGCCGTCCTCTCCCACAACAGGAAAATTTCCCTCTGATCCTTTGAATGGACGCTGTCCAGAAGCGTAACCCGGTGCTCGCCTCTCTCCTCCTTCTGCTCTGACCCCTGCATGTCGAGGCTTCAGCCAAACTGTGATTCACTGCATGGCCTCCCAGCCTTTGGGCCCGCCCCTTCATCTCGTGGGGTTTCCCAGTTGTTTCTTTTTGATAGTCAAGTCCACAGGTTGCCCTTTCCTCTCCTGTTGGGAAGATCGTGGTGTGTGACCAAGATCCCCATGTGTACGACAGGAAGGGTAATTGCCAAATAAGACATTCTGAATAGAATATATGAAAATTGCTAACTTTTAAGGTTTTGTGAGATATTCTAAACTATTATAGTAAGAATTAAAATACTTCTTTCTTTTCTAATGAGCCTTAGCTAGAAATGGATATAATTCAGGTTGGTTTCTTGCTTTTTTCTTTTGTTGTGTATTCAAAACATAGTGTTATGGACTGAATGTTTGTGCCTCCTCCTCCCAAATGCATATATTGAAATCCTACCTCCCATGTGATGGTGTTAGGAAGTATTGGGAGGTGATTAGGTCATGAAAGTGGCACTCTCATGAATAGGGTTAATGCTCTTATAAAAAGAAACATGAGAGGGGTGATTTTCTCTCTCAGCTGCATGAGAATACACGGAGAAAACAGATGTCTGCAAATCAGCATGTGTGCCTTCCCCAGGCACTGGATCTACTGGTGCCTTGTTCTTGGACTTCCCAGCCTCCAGAACTGTGAGACATAAATATGTTCTGCTTAAGCCACTGAGTCTAAGGTAGTCTGTTATCGCAGCCTGGACTAACACACGTAGTAAATCATGTAGATTGCTTTGCAAATTTATCAGATACATGGCATTATTATAGTATGCAATGCCATAGTAATAGTATATGATGTTGTATTCTATTTCTTTTCTTTTTTTTTTTTTTTTGAGACGGAGTTTTGCTCTTGTTGTCCAGGCTGGAGTGCAATGGTGTGATCTCAGCTCACCAAAATCTCTGCCTCCCGGGTTCAAGCGATTCTCCTACCTCAGTCTCCTAAGTAGCTGGGATTACAGGCACCCACCACGCCCATCTAGTTTTTCGTAATTTTTTTTTTAGTAGAGACGGGGTTTCGCCATGTTGGCCAGGCAGGTCTCGAACTCCTGACCTCAGGTGATCCACATGCCTCAGCCTCCCAAGGTGCTGGGATTACAGGTGTGAGCCACCGTGCCAAGCCACCATGTATACTATTTTTATCTGTGCTTTCACATTGGTGGCTGGGGAGGAGAGGTGAACAGCAGAGGAGCAGAGGAGCATTCATAGAACTCTTGGCTGTGTTCATTGACAGTAGACACCCTCATAAGAGACTGTTTACTATACTAAAAAATTAGTAGACTGTGAGGAAAATAAGAAATAAATAGATGTGTTGCACTTCATATGTCATTCATACAGATTAAAATGATTGTGACTAGCCAAAGAGATGGATTGCGAATTTCAAACCTGTGATAAATGTCTAGCGTTCTTGAGCTCCAAGGTCTATAAAATTTTGATAATTGCAGCATTATAAGAATTGAGGTGAAGAAGGAAGGGATAAATGAGCCAAATGTTAAGAATATGTGTGGAAAGTTACTCCAATAGTTTCATGGAGACAAAGTCCTATTAATATCAAGGGAAGCATTAGAGAAAGGATGGCCTGAAGTAAATTATCGAAATGGAGAACACAGTGCCACAGAATGAGGACATAGAAAATCCGAAGGCTGAGTTTCTGGAGAAAGAATGAGGCAACAAAAAACTGACAAATGGCCGGGCGCGGTGGCTCAAGCCTGTAATCCCAGCACTTTGGGAGGCCGAGACGGGCGGATCACGAGGTCAGGAGATCGAGACCATCCTGGCGAACACAGTGAAACCCCGTCTCTACTAAAAATACAAAAAAAACTAGCCGGGCGAGGTGGCGGGCGCCTGTAGTCCCAGCTTCTCGGGAGGCTGAGGCAGGAGAATGGCGTAAACCCGGGAGGCGGAGCTTGCAGTGAGCTGAGATCCGGCCACTGCACTCCAGCCTGGGCGACAGAGCGAGACTCCGTCTCAACAAAAAAAAAAAAAAAAAAAAAAAAAAAACTGACAAATGAGACTAGAGAAGGTTGAGAGCACAAGAAAACAATGGGCTATCTGGAAAATTTTCTTTGTGGAGCGGAACCCAATTCATGATATGATTTAAATATCTAAAGTATTTAGATAATATACATGTTTACTATTTTTTGTTTTTCTACTGTCTTATGGAATTGAATTTTGAGTTCAATGTAGCTGGACTATATCCAACGTGTTTGCCTTGTAAAGGATTGACAGTGGTGTTTTCCAAGGCATCTATGTAATTGTGTGTTTGTGTGTGTTCACGTGCACATGCACACGTTTCTTCATGTATCTATTATTCATATCTCTATATCTCAATGTCTATCTATATATAAGTAATATGGAAAAGAGGAAGTTTTTTCAATGTTCTCTTCTAGAATTATGATCAAGAACTCAGGAAAATACTCAACTTGAAAGAGATTAGTGAATGTGGACTCGAAAGGTCTAAGACAGAAAACGAAGGTGCTGTAGGTAAGCCTGCTGAACTCAGAATATGCAAATGAATGGATATTAAAGCTGGAGAAGATGCCAAGAAATTCTAAGAATACAAGATTAGCAGTGGGAATTAGAAATATAATTTAGATCAGTTGAGCCTGAAGAATAACTTAGTGAAGATCAAGGGAATAAAATGTGTCTGAAAGGAGGAGACTGCCATGTCCCAAAGGTATATGTGGGGGGAGAAATCAAAGCCTGGTGTGCAAGAAGCTCCTGATAAGCTTTGTTATTCAAAACGTGCTTTACAAAGAGGCAGCAGGAAGGAGCATCACCACGGATTTTATTAGGAATGCAAAACTTAAGACACCCTCTCCAAATTTACCAAACCCCCGGGTCTACTGTTGCCAAGGCTTCAGGGCACATCACAGTTTGAGAAGCATTAGGGTACTAAGTAGCGGTAGGTTTTCTGTACAAAGTATTAAAGAGATACTAAAATCCTCAAGATTAAACAAGAGATGAACATTGAAGAATTCTATAATGCACATGTGGGTTCTACACAAAGGTTGCTGAGAACTGAGGCATTGCCACGTAACCCCAATACTGAGTGTTTTAGAAATAAAGTTTATATAATAAATGAATTTTTTGATGCAGCAAATGAGGAACCTAGACAATCAGTTAAGAGAATTAAAAATATATGTTATGAAGAAAATGTGTAACTGAACAAAACCGAAGAGTGCCAAAGATCAGTAATCCTGTGTTCGAGGTATAGTTCTGAAAGTTTATATTTAAGAGAAAAACGGAAAGAAAATTGTATGTGCACACATAATTGCAATACAATAAAAAAAAATGGTATTTGGTTTATTTTAGAACACTTTCACAAAACAGCAGTCTCTAAAGAGCCTTGAAACAGCTTGCTGATTTTTGAATTTCTGGGTTTATTACAAATGAATACATAAAAGCCATGCGGTAAGAAATGAATCAGATGGTGGAAAATCACCAGTAAGACCCTGGACTTAACAGAGCCTGCTTCTGGAGCCATGGTTCTCACTAAGGGTTATTAGCATCATTCTTCGATGATGGGCATTGAGGCATCAGAACCCATGGATATCAGTTCCTGTGTGGAGAGAAAGCTTCAGATGGTGCTCTTGCACAGACGGGATTGCCATTCCCGTTTCGGTGGATCTCTTAAAAGTTCGAATGGCTCCTCTGTTACTGATTCACTGCAGTGTCTCATGTGAATGGAACCTTTCTCTCTGCTTCAGTCAAGAATCTAGTGACAAAGAAGCTTCACCCCTTCGGTCTTACAACTTCAATCTCCTATCTTGAGAAAACTCATTTCTACATATTACCAGTACATCCTCCACATGCACCTCTGCAGAAGTCGTTCCTTCTGTCTAGGCTTGGTGAAATCCTCTGTAATTCTGTTGATTCTGTAAGAGCCAACGCAAATACCAACTCCCCTGAACACTTTCTGGCTAAACGGCCACAATGAACAAGCATTCCTCATCCATGTCCCTCCCTTTCCCTTCCTTTCTTTTTACAATGGTATGCTTTTTTTTTTTTTTAATATAACATGTTTTTTACAAAAGGAATACACATTCAGTGTTAAAATGCAAATGTAGAAAAGTCTTCAGAAGAAAATAAAAATCACCTGCACTTCCATTTCCTGAAGTAATTATTTTTGCCAATGTTTTATTACAATATACCTCATCCTCTTTCTCTGCCTCTGCCTCTTCTCTCTCCTTTCCTCCCTCCTTCTTCTCCTTCCTCTATCTCCTTCCCTTCTTCTCTCTCTCTGGTTGGAGCTTCTCTGTTTTTTCTCTGTTTTTTTTTTTTTTAATCAAATATATCAAGGTATGACTTACGTTCAATAAAATGCACAGATGAATTTTGACAAATGTCATAATTTGTATTACCAACATCTCAATCAAGATATATAATACCTCCATCACCCCAAAAAGGGATGGATGATGGACTCACTCATGCTCCTCTGAAAAAAACCCTTTCCCAGCTCCCTGCCACAGGTAACCACTGATCTGGTTTCTGTCACTGGAGATGAGTTTTTTGCCTGTACTGGGACTTTGAATAGATGGGATCAAAGAGCGTGTATTCAGTTGTGACTGACTTCTTTCACTCAGCATAATATTTTTGAAATAGATTCATAGTGTTGCAGATGTCAATAGTTCATTCCTTTGGTTTCTTACAGAGGTTTACTTCCTCAGATATTTGCTTGATTTCACATTCTTGTTGCTACTATTACTGGAATTCATTTTCAAATTTTAATCGTCAATACTATCATTTAAAAAAATAAGGGTCTTTACTTTTAGACGAGTTTTATGTTTACAAAAAACTTGAACAGAATGTACAGAAAGTTCCCAAATACTCCCTCATCCATTCCCTGACAGTTTCCATATCATTAATATCTGACATTAGTGTGTTACATTTGTTATAATTGATGAGCCAATATTGATACAGTATTGTTAACTAAAGTCCATAGTTTACATTAAGGTTCACTGATTGTGTTGTACATTTCATGGGTTTTGGCAAATATATAATGGCATATGTCCACCGTCATAATATCCTACACAGTAGTTTCACTGCCATAAACATCTCTGTGTTTCACCTGTTCATCCCTTCCTCCCCTGAGCCCTTAGTGACTAATGATCAGTACTTTTGCTATCTCCGTAGTTTTGCCTTTTCCAGAAAGTCATTGGAATCATTCAGTATTTAAAAGGCTACCCTTTTCAGATTAGCTTCTTTCACTTAGCAATATGCATTTAAGGTGTCTCCATGTCATGATAGCTCGTGTCTCCATGAGCATGATAGCTTATTTCCTTTTCGTGCTGAATAATATTCCATTGTATACCTATACCGGTTTATTTATCCATTAATCCCTTGAAGGACATCTTGATTGCTTCCAGGTTTGGGCAATTATAGATAAAGCTCCTGTTGATATCATTATGCACATTTTTGTGTGGATGTAAGTTTTCAGCTCATTTGGGTAAAGACCTAGGGGTGCAATTGCTAGATGATATGTTAACAGAATGTTCACTTTCATAAGAAACTGCCAAACTGTTTTTCCAAGTGGCTGTACCATTTTGCAATCCCACTAGCAATTAACGAACTTTCCTGTTGCTCCACATCTTTGTGAGCATTGATATTGTCAGTTTTTTGGATCTTAGCCTTTCTCATAGGTATGTAGTGGTATCTCACTGCATACCTCATACATACATGTTTTAAGAAACAGCTACTATTAAGTAAATTTAACAAGGTCATGAAATATAAGATCAATGTGCAAAAATGATATACATACATATACACGCAATGTATACATACTAAATGATACACATGCAAACTACCTACAGAATGATACATACAATATACATATACTAAATGATACACATGCAAACTACCTACAAAATGATATATATACAATATACATAAATACATAGAGAATAATAAATTAATTCTCTAAAGAAATACAATGTTGAAAATCTTCTCATGTGCTTTTATGGCATCTGTATATCTTCTTTAGTGAGGTATCTGTTCAGATCTTTTGCTCATTTTTAAATTTGGTTGTTTGTTCTCTTATTATTGAGTTTTAGGAGTTCTTAGTGTATTTTGGATACTAGTCCATCAGTTGTGTATTTTGCAAAGATTATTTTCCCAGTTGGTGGTGTGTCTTTTCATTCTCTTGATAGTATCTTTCACAAAACAGAGGTGTTTAACTTTAGTAAAGTCTAAGTTATTGATTACTTCTTTTGTGGATCATGCCTTTGATATTGTATCTAAAAAGTCATCACCAAACCCAAGGTCACCTAGATTTGCTCCTCTATTATTTTCTAGGAGTTTTATAGTTCTGTGTTTTGTTTCTGTATCTACGATCCACTTTGAGTTAACTTTTGTGAAAGGTGTAAGATCTATGTTGAGATTCCTCCTTTATATTTGTTTTTTGGTTGTTTTATTTGCATGTGGAGTTTATTACTTTTTATTGCTGAGAATTACTACCAAATAATGTATTCTGGTATTCATATTCTCATATCACTCACCTATTGATAGACCTCCCTGTTGGTTTTGGCTGTTGTGAATAAAGCCGCTGTGGATATTCACGTGGAAGTCTTTATATGGCCATATGTTTTAACTTCTCATAGGTTAAAAATCTAGGATTAGAATTACTGAGTACTAAGCCATTCTAAAAAAGGTACTAAGCATACTTTTATTTATTAAAATTAAGAAAACCCTACCAGACTATTTTTTTAAGTGGTTGTACCATTTTACACTCCTCAGTATTAATGTAGAAGAGTTCTATTTTCTGCACATCCTTGCCAACCCATGCTATGTAGAGCCTTCATTCATTTTGGACATTTTAGTATGTGTGTAGTTGCAGCTCATTGTGGTTTTTAATTTGCATTTGCCTAATGACTAATGAAGTTGAGCATCTTTTTATATGGTTATTGATCATTCATATATTTACTTTTGTGAAGTGTCTGTTCAGATCTTTTGCATGAATTTTAATGGGTTACTTGGTCTTAATACTAAGAGATCTTTCTATATTTAGATATAAATCTCTTTTGTCAGCTATATATATTGCAAATATTTTCTCCAGCTGTGTAGTTTGCATATTTATTTTTAATGGTATCTTTTGCAGAGCACAAGTTTTCCCTTTTGATGACGTCTGATTTATCATTTCTTTTCTTAATGGTTATTGTTGTTTATATCCTCTTTAATAAACTTTTGCCTACCCCAAAGTTGCTTCTTCAATGTTTTCTTCTAGAGGTTTCAGAACTTTAGCTCTTCAGTTGAAGTCCATAATTCATTTTAATTCTTGTATATGATGTGAGATGGGGTTTACAGTTTATTTATTTTCTCCATATTGCTATCCATTTATTCTAGCACCATATTTTGAAAGGTCTATCCTTACCCCAACTGGATTTTCTTGGCATTATTATAAAAAATCAATTGGCCATAGTTGTATTGATCTATTCCTGGATTCTCTATTCTGTCCAATTAATCTATATGCCATCCTTATGCCAGTACCACACCATCTTAATTACTGCAGTTTGAAAGTAAGTCTTGAAGTCAAATTATTATGTAAGCTTTCTTTTTTTCCCTTTTTTTTTGAGACAGAGTCTTGCTGTGTCACCAGGCTGGAGTGCAGTGGCACGATCTCGGCTCACTGCAATCTCCCCCTTCCGAGTTCAAGCGATTCCCATGCCTCAGTCTCCCGAGTAGCTGGGACTTCAGGTGCCCGCCACCACGCCTGGCTGATTTTTTTTTTTTTTTTGTATTTTTAGTAGAGACGGGGTTTCACCATGTTGGTCAGGTTAGTCTTGATTTCCTGACTTCATGATCCGCCCACCTCAGCCTCCCAAAGTGCTGGGATTGCAGGCATGAGCCACCATGCCTGGCCCAGATTATGTAAGCTTTCTATCTATGGTCCTCATCCTCAAAGTTATTTTGGCTATTCTAGGTCATTTTCATTTTATATATATTTTAGCATCAGCATGTGAATTTCTACCAAAAGTCTCTTGGGATTTTTATTAGGATAACATTAAATCTATACATCAATATTAGGAGAATTAAAATCTTAACAATATCTGCTCTCCAATTTATGGACATACTGTGTTTCTCTGCTTATTTAGATATCTTAAAATTTCTTTCATCAGCAGTTTTTCAATTTATAGAGACTAGGTCTTGTTAGATTTATCCTAAATCATGTATGTTTCAATGGTCCTGTAAGTTCTATTTTTAATTGCATTTGCCAATTTGTCATTGCTTGTATATGGAAATACAATTCATTTTTGTATATTGATCTTATATTTCATGACCTTACTAAATTTACTGAATAGTAGCTGTTTTTTTAAAATAGATTCCTTAGAGTTTTCTTCAGAGTCTATCATGTTATCTGCACATCAGGACAGTTTACCTGTCTATGCCTAGTCAGTTTTGTGCCTATTGCATTCCTTACTTCATTTCCTGTGCTGCCAATGGTTCAACGTCTGAAAATAAATTTTAGATAATTTGTCCAGATTCCCAACTGTTTACAACAGGAGGGCAAATCTGGTACAGTAATTCATCAGAGCCAGAAGATAGAATTTTGTGAGATTAATTTTAGCACAGTTTATCTTATTCCACCAAATCCTATTTTGTATACTGCATTTCCATTAAACAATGTCATTAAAATTTCTTCATATCATCAAAAAACTTCATAAAAACTTCCATTTAATAACTAGTATTCTATCATATGAATATTTTGCAATGTATTCAGTTCTCTATGATCAGACTCTTAGGTTGTTTTCATGAGTTTGAATATTGCTGTAGCAAACCTTCTATGTACTCTGTTTGTATTTCTGATACTTTTTACTTACTTTTGGTATAGTAATTCTCTCATTGTATTATAGGTTTTTTTTGTGGGTTTCTCGAGGAGGAGAACAATGAATTACAACTCTTTACATCTGCCCGATGCCTAGCAGTCCAGGGAATATCAAAGACACTCAGTAAATTTCCCATGAACACATGGGACTTGGTGCTCCTTGCGAAGTGATTGAACTACATATACCATGCTTTTTATGTCTGTAAGCTCGACTCTTTTCAAGAAACACTTATGATCTTCACATTCCTGGGAGGACAGAAAGTTGTATATCAGTTCTGCTGTAAGACAGAAGAAACAGATACAGACAGGTAGGAAGTAAGGCCAAGCAGCTAGTCCCTCGCAGACAGGACCAGGGTCTCAATCGCCTCCCTCCTATTCCTGTGCCTTTTCTACTCACTCCTCTGGGTTCTCTGAACCAAGACAACCACCCAGAGGTCTTTGGAATATCTGGGCTCCAGCGCTGCATGCTGCTCTCCAAATAACAGCAGAACACAGTGAGCTTCCAAAGGCCTTCCTAGGACATAGCTTTCCTCTGGGAACCTGGCTTTAGGGGTCAGTCAGAGCCTTTTCGAGAGCCCATTGATGGTATTAGTGGAAACACTCCGGCTACCCTTGAATATCTCCAGACCCACTATTTCCTGACATGTTCCATTTGGCAGTGTGCCCAGATTTAATGGCATTCTACAAGGTCTATTTTGTAAGTATGTGCTTTGAAATGTGCTTTAAAGAACATGTTCTGAAGGAGAGCTTTTGCATTGTCAGTGTTCCTGCACTTCACCTCTGTAGAGACCAATAAGGACACCTTTACATTTAAAGCTCAGTATCCAGAGGTTGATACCGTCCACCCGTGTAACAGAGGGAGCTCAGACCACATTTCAAAATTTGTCACATCTTTTAACAGAACTCTGCACTCAGGGTCCAGCTCACATGCTCATGGACCAGATTGTTCCAAGGTTGAATTCAGACTGCCACCATTTCTTTGCTCCAGGCTAATCTTAGTGTTCCACCTGGGACACCGCTTGCTCCAGCACCACTCTTTGCTTGTACTGAACCTGATGCCCTGATCCTTGGTTCACCCGTCCACCTGCCATCCTCTGCACCACCAGTTAATGCTTGGTTCACACTGTTGCTCAGTCTGCACTGTCCTTAACACTCTGCTGCCTGATCTCTGCCTCCACTGCCAAGCCCCTTGCATTTGAGCTGCTACTGTTCCCCTTCAGGATGCCATTCTCTCCCCTGCGCCTCAACTGTGGGTATAGGTCAGTGCACTACCACCATTGGCACATAATGTGCTTCCCCAAAGTTATCGGGAAATTATTCCTGTGCTGTAGAGTGGTTCAAAACATGTTGCTAGGCCCAAACATTGTGCAGACTATAGAAAGACAGCTTTACTGATCTTGCACCTATCCTGCTGTTTCTTTGACATGAATGTGATCAGTGAGGAGTATCGTGTTCCTAAAACTCAGCTAACAACACCATGCAGTATCCAGGGCAGCGTTTCCCTTCACTCTTTGGCCCTTACCATTTTTTTTTTTGCTCTTGTCACCCAGCCTGGAGTGCAATGGCATAATCTCGGCTCACCACAACCTCCACCTCCCGGGTTCAAGCAATTCCCCTGCCTCAGCCTCCCAAGTAGCTGGGATTACAGGTACACACCACCACGCCTGGCTAATTTTTGTATTTTTAGTAGAGATGCTGTTTCACCATTCTGGCAAGGCTGGTCTTGAACTCCTGACCTCAAGTGATCCACCCGCCTCGGCCTCCCAAAGTATTGGGATTACAGGCGTGAGCCACCATGCCTGGCTGGCCCTTACTTTTAGTAGAATGTCTTTCTCAGGTGTTGTTCACTTGTCTGTGGCTCTTCCCACACACACCACGCCGAGTCTCCATACCTCCCTGTGTATGTGTGAACTGCAGTGGTGGACGTGTGTGAATTACTTACCTAGCAAGTCCTTCAATGTGCATATCAATCAATGAAAAAAATAAATCTGGGGTGGGAGAAGACCAGAAAGGGTAACAGAAGTATCTGAATTCCAGTTTTGGTCTGGCCTTGATCTATACCATCCTCTGAATTTTAAATGAAATGTCACCTAAAATACTAGCCCATTTATGGAAGTGTTTTGAGCTCTTAAAGGCAGATCTTAGTCCTGTCTGTAATTAAACATCCTTTTAAGAGGAATGTCCCTTGTAATGATCATAACATATCAGGACTAGAAGGTATCTTTAAGGTTAATTAATCCTGATACTAGTTTTTACTTATTCTGAACTGGAATTCAATAATCCTAGAAAAACGTCTGTGATTTCTTTTCCACCTGGCAGCCCCAGGTGTTTTCTTTTACTTACTAAACCCTCCATTTGGGGGCATTTTCTTTTTCTTTTATTTTTTTGAGACGGAGTTTCACTCTCATGGCCCAGGCTGGAATGCAATGGTGTAATCTCGGCTCACTGCAACCTCTGCCTCCCAGGTTCAAGTGATTCTCCTGTCTCAGTCTCCTGAGTAGCTGGGATTACAGGCACCCACCACCACGCCTGGCTAATTTTTGTATTTTTAGTAGAGACGGGGGTTTCACCATGTTGGTCAGGCTGGTCTTGAACTCCTGACCTCAGGTGATCTGCCCGCCTCAGCCTCCCAAAGTGCTGGAATTACAGGCATGAGCCACCTTGCCTGGCCCATATGGGGGTGTTTTATGTGCATTAGTTTGCTAGAGCATAGCAAAATACCACTAACTGGGTGGCTTAAACAAAAGAAATTTAGTTTCCTACAGTTCTGGAGACTGGGAGTCCAAGATAGAGGTGGCAGCAGGATTGATTTCCTCTGAGGGCTGAGGGAGAAGGGTCTGCTCCAGGCTTGTCTCCATGGCTTGCAGGTGGCCACCCTCCCCGTGCCTCTTCACATGGGGGTGCCTCTGAGCACACACTCTTCTGGACTCTCTTCCTCTTCTCATAAGGATACCTGTCATATGGGATTAGGGCACCACCCTAATGTCCTCATTTTAACTTATTCATCTCTTTAAAGACCTCACCTATAAATGCAGCAGCATTCTGAGATACTGGGGTTGGGATGTCAACACATGGGTTTGGCGGGGGTCTGCGGGAGCACAGTTGAGCCCAGGGCACATGACGGTGTGTTTAGAGTCTCCTCACTGTTCTGTTTTTTTCTCTGCTAAAGATGCTCCAGTGAACTGTTTTGGGCGGGATATCTTAGACAAGAAGGATAGGCAAGTTCAGTCACAGCTTTTATGTGAAAAGTTGTTAGAGACTTCATTCCCCGCAAGGTGGAGCCTTTCTTTTATTGTTTTCTTGCTCTTCCCTTCCCCCTCTTTGTGTGTGTGTGTGTGTGTGTGCCTACACGCACATGCATCTCTATGTTACTTGGGCTTAAAGATGGGTCGGTGTCTTATTTGACACCCGGGGGAGATAGATAGCTGGCCTTTGCTTGCTTAGAGGCTCAAGCCTTTCAATGCAGCATTTATTTCTTGACTACCGGTTTTGCCAGGCACTATGCTAGACATAAGAGACACATGAATAACTAAGAAACAGCTCTGCCCTCTAAGCTCATAAATTATGGACAATATACATGTTAAATACATATTTATAATGTGTTGTTAAGTGCAGCAACAGAACTGTGAGCCAGCTACAGGGGTAACACAGAGAAAGTAGCAATCAATACGGAGCAGGCAGAGAAGAGTTTGCAGAGAAGGTGATTTCAGGTGTGGGTGTTGAAAGACAATTAGGAACGTGTCTGATGGATGCAGGGGCACCTATGTGATGTATTTTGAGAATGACAGTATTTATGGATATAAATGAAAGATGAGGGATAGCAGAAGTGATGAAACTGCAGAGAAAGAGAGGAGCCAGGTCAGGATGTAGGCCACGCTTTTGCTAAAGGATTTTAAGCAAAGGAATAACCTAACCAGTTCTGTATTTGGAAGACAGCTTTTGTGACCACATGGAGATGGATGTAGGAAAAGGACAGGGAGACCGGTTTAGGCTCCATTGCAACATCTTAGATAAGGGATAATGAGCAGCTCAGTTAAAACCCTGGCAGTTGGAATTGAGAAGAAAGGGACATAATTGAATAATATTTCGGACATAATTCTGAAGGGACTTGGCAGCTGATTGAATATGGGATAGTGAGGGGAAGTAATCCCAGTTTCTGTCTTAGGTCCTGGTACCACCAGCTGAACATAGAAAACAGAAGAGGAGCAGCTTTAGGGGTGATGCTGAATTCTGTTACACATGTTGACGTTATGGGTCTGTGGGAATCCCCGTAAGATGGCAGTGGCACTTGAAGGAGAGATTGAGGCTTGTATTAGGTTGGTGTTAAAGTAATTGAGGTTTTGCCATCGAAAGTAATGGCAAACATCGCAGTTGCTTTTGCACCAACCTAATGTCTCTCATTGATTTCTCAGCTCAGACTTACCTTCTTGGAGATGCTAATTCTGGAAAAAGTGTTTCCTTGGAATTAATTTTGTAATGCCTGTATAATAAAGCTATTATCACGTGGGTTAACAGTCCATTTGGTGCTGGGCTTATTTGTATTTGAAACTCAACAGATTTACAGGCAATTACACTCCACAAAACTATTGTCTCGGGTAATGGAATGTTCCCATTGAATAGTTGAAACTCATTTTTTAAAACACTCAATGGTACTCGTTAGTGTCTATTGTTGTTTTTTTTTAAGTTCTTACTATTTCCTGGGGGTGTTTCTGAGTACCCACTTTGATACAATGCTAGCTTGTATCAGCCCAGTAAATTCTTTTGATGCACACAAGCAACCTTCTATTTTCTTCCCTGGATGTTCCCAGGAAGACGACAGACATTCGTGCTGGTATCCTACTAATTACTACAGCTAATCTATGGCTTTTAGTAACAGTCCTTCATGTATACACTCTGCAAGATTATTTTGCCTTTGGGGAGAAAAACTTTTATATGATTTTTACCTTGATCTTTTTCAAGGCCCCATGCCATGTTATAGAGCATACCTATACTCATATTTAGTAATACTGGAGATACAAATCATTTTTTTTTCTAATAGCATTAGATTACAACTAGCCTATGTAACATCGATCTACTTTTATATTCTTTCTACTTACTGGGTATTGTCTCATTAATCTTCACGCTGGCCCCGTACGAGGGAGTAAGTGTCTTTTCCATTTGGAAATTGAACCAAAATGGAGCACTCACAATTTACTCAAGGACATACTTCAAATTTATATTGAAACAGAGTCCAGACTACAGTTTCTTTTGTCTTCCCAATTCTGTTTCTATCTACTTGTTTCAAATTCCTCCACCATGTTTGGTTATTTTTAATCCACAAGAAGTATATCTTACTCTTTAAATCTAGGCTTGGGAACTCCAACAGCACCGGGATGTATTGCTAATTGAATTATCCTTTGGGGGCTCTGATTAAGCATCATTGTACTGCTGAATGTTAATGTGCTATTTTAGACTTACATTTCAGCTCATACTTGAACATTCTTCTTTATATTTTCTTCTGTCTCTTTTCTGTTTTTAATGTGTCCTTTTTTTCTCTTTTCTCATGAAATCTTAAGGTATTTGGAGATTAAGAAAATAAAACATTCTCTTTTTACTCCTAATTTCTTCTTAAAAATAATCTTTAAGACTCAAATGATTTTGCCATTGAAGAAGTGGTCAGACCTTGGATACATGTACATTGTTCATTTGATGGACTCCATAATCTGAAATTCATACATGGAACACATGGATTTGATACAGTAGAGACTGTTAACCAAGAAAAAGAAAATATTTTCGATTTTAAACATGTAGAGTCTATTTAACTTTATTTTTTGTCAAAAATAGTTATAACTTTAGTCATTTGATCAAGTAAAATTACTGATAAATTCCGTTCAAGCCAAAGAGACTGCTGCATTTAACAGACTAAACCAGTTTGGAATTGAGAATATTAAGTAGAGAACATTATACTTTGACTCCAGGTTTACACAGCTGAAAGCAGTACCGTATTTTAATTCCAACAGCCTTGTGAACAAGGATATACTTTTAACACAGCAATATGTAAGCAGTCGTTGCCCAGAATTTGGTTGCAGAGACAGACATTGTAGGATAGTTCTAGGATTCATCTCCAAACGCACAGGGATCATCAGCAGGGTTTGCCTTCTGCTCTGTCGGCACACCTTGACATTGAATCAGATGCCTGGTCATTCAGACACGTTCAAAGGCATCCAAGCAAACTAAGTGTGCTCCTTACTCATCAACCATCTGAGAATATCTTTAGAAATTATGAGGTTATCAAGCCCATGCATCTTCAGTGTATCAAAATCCATGATTCCACTGAGCCCCAAGTAGCTCGGTGGTGGGAATGAGTGCAGACTCTATTTTCTGCTCTGTGAACACGTCCAATTTAAATGCAAACACCTGCCCTTCCATGAACAAATCAGCAGTGCTTTCCTTTATTTTTCCGCAGTTTTAAGTTCAATGTGCTTAGATATTTTTGCAACACCAAGTAAAATACATAATCTTGTGGGTTATTGAAATCAAACAGGGTGGTCTCCCAGAGTCCCTTAATTTCAAAAAGGATGGTCTGTGAAAGCAGCTCAGTCAATGTTTTCAGCAAGTTTCTATCACTTCACTGACTTAATTAAAGCAAATTACTTTCAAATACTCCATAAACTGGGATAGCTAACAGTAGGAACATGAAGAAAAATCATAATCTTGGTTCTTCTCCAGCTCGTTATGTAACAAACTTGATTGGCTTCAAAGTTCAGAACACATTTTATTGTAGGAAATACTTTCACCAAAATAGTCATAGTTTATCTAAAACTCTGTTTAGGAATCCAGCCAGTGTTGTCATTTTGAATTGTGTATGGATATCTAGTATTTACGGTACTTCTTTAAATTCTCTTCTGTCCCTTTTCTCTTTTTATATGTGCTTTTTTTCTCTTTTCTCATAAAATGTCATAGTATTTGGAGATTAAGAAAATAAAACAAAACATGGATGTTTAGTATTTACAGTACTAGATATAGAAGAACAACTAAACCTGAAGGGTCTAGCAAGGTGGGTGATATATTTTATACCCATTTCACTCAGGAATTAACTTCCTAAGCAAGAAAATGAGTCAGCTGTGGGCTTCCAAGACCTTCACTTCCTGCTGCCTCTTAGGCAGCTGCAATGGGATTGGCTCCTCAGAAGTAGCCTAAATCTGAGGAAGGTCTCTTGTAACATGAAAAGAGAAAAGGACATCCTAGAGTAACCAGCACTGATTTTTTTCCAAAATTATTTCTTGCAGTCTCCAACAGATCAAGGTTTGGGGCTGGGGCAGAGATGGAGGAATTTGCAGGTTTGGGACAGGAACCGAGAGGTGTAAAGGGTAGGTGCAGCTGGAACAGGGAGGTGGCAGATGCTCTGACACAGCCTCCCTGGGAAGGAGTCTAAGGAAATGAAAAGCAGACAGCCCAGGCCAGCTCCACCAGGAAGCCCTTGATAAGTTTAGTGCTATGTCATGTTGGTGCTTGGACTCTCTCACTGCTCAAAGAACCACTGTGGCCTGGAAGGAGATCTATAGTGTTTTTCGTGCCAGAGGCCTGACCACATTGTCTTGGACAAGGACTGGTGTTTGAGGAGCCTGCTAACCTCAAAGGGGAGTGCCTGAGTCTGGCACCAGTGCTGCAGGATACAAGCAAGCAGGGCTGGGCTTCTGAGCACGGCTGAGATTCCTAGACACAGAAAAAGAAGACAGGGGCAGGAAAGGAAGATAAACTTTTTACTTGCTGGGTAAATGAAGGTAGATGTGAGTTTTAATTTGAAAAGTAGAAGAATGCCATCTAGTTTTATCCATACCAAAGTTGCAGAGCCAGTATATCAATTACATTTACCTCCCCTTCATCACCACCAGTATTGATATTTGTAGTGTTAATAGCAATAATAGGAAGTATTATTCAGTGTTAATAATTGAACACCTATTATGTGGCTAGACTCTAATAGACGGTTACATTTTTCTTAATTCTTGTAACATTGCATGGTCAGTTTTATGATTCTTGTTCTACGAAGGCTTGGAGGTGGGAAAAATGAACTATCTTGCTTAAATCCCCCTGGTTAAATAAGTGATGGCTCCATAATCCAAACCCAGGCCAGTAGGATTCTACAGCCCCTCCCAATTTTCTATTTTTTTTTTTTCTTTGAGACCGAGTCTCGCTGTGTTGCCCAGGCTGGAGTGAAGTGGCGTGATCTCGGCTCACTGCAAGCTCTACCTCCCGGTTTCATGCCATTCTCCTGCCTCAGCCTCCCAGGTAGCTGGGACTACAGGTGCCCGCCACCATGCCCAGCTTAGTTTAGTAGAGATGGGGTTTAACTGTTAGCCAGGATGCTCCTGATCTCCTGACCTTGTGATCCGCCCGCCTCAGCCTCCCAGAGTGCTGGGATTACAGGCGTGAGCCACCGGGCCTGGCAGCCCCTCCTGATTTTCTTGGCCGCGATCTGGTTTGCTTTTCCTGGTGCATCGAGTTGGATCAATAAAATATTTATCATGAAGGGAAATGATTTTACATGGGCAGATTGTGGGCTGTAGCCTCAAATAAGCTTTGTTATCTGTCTACTTGCTGGTGATTTTGTTTTGGGGAAGCAGCTGTGACTTTATGAGTCCTGTTTTCAGCTCTTTTTCTCTGGACCTACCCAGGAGTCTGTTCTGATTGTGCAGCCATAGTTCTAAGTGCTGGATGGGGATGCTGGCAGGGGTTTGTGCATGTTCCCTGGATGGCAAGACGTGTGGAGCAAAGAGCTTCTACACCTGGGCAACATAGCAAGACCCTATGTCTAAAAAATTTTTTTTAATTAGCTGGGCATGGTGGCTTGTGTCTGCAGTCCCAGCTACTCAGGAGGCCGAGGAGGGAGGATAACTTGAGTCTAGGAGTTCAAGGTTACAGTGAGTTATGACCACACCACTGCACCCCAGCCTGAGCCCCAGAGCAAGACCCTATCTAAAACAAAGCTTTTTACAAATGCATGAGAAAAGACAACTCAATAGAATAATGGACCAAAATGTGAGCAGGTGAAATTCAGAATCCAGAGACCAATAAATACAAGTGGACAATAAATGCTTGAAAGATTGCTGAACTCACACATTATTATGGCCATACAGATTAGAGAAACATCACGATTCTGTTTTATGTCTATCAGCTTATCAAAAAAAGAAAACTGATTGGTATCATCGAGGGTCAGTGAAGGGCAGGAAAGCATCCCCTTTTGGGAGAATGCAGGTATAGCTTCTCTGGAGATCAATTTGGCATACCTACTAAATCTTTAAACATCTATACATACAATCCCACTTCTAGAAATGCACTTTCAAGATACACTGATGCATCTATTTTTAGGATATTTATGTGGCATTGTTTAAAATAGTAAAGAGGCAATCCAGACGTCCATTTCCAGGAGGACTCGTAAGCAGTTCACAGCTAATCAGTCTAGTGTGGCAGTTAAGATTGCGGACTTTGGAACCAGACTGCCTGAGTCTGAATCACGACTTCACCTCTCACTAGCTGTATGCTCTTGAGGAAGTTATTTTTCTTCTCATGTCTCAGTTTTTTTATCAGTAAAGGGGATAAGAAATAGTACCTCTCTTATAAGGTTGTTGTGAGTCATGGTTGAGTTAAAATGTGTAAGCCGCGTGGAACCTGATGCATAGTAAGCATTATGGAAGTGTTTGCTGTGGTTGTTATTGTTATTATTATTTTGTGAAATACCATTGTCATCACAGAAATTGGTGGGAAAAAGTATATGTGTGTGTGTGTTTGTGTGTATATATATATGTATGTATATATTTACATATGCTGATATTGACCCAGAATAGTCCATCATAAAAACTGTTAAGTAAAAAGTAGAATGTTTCAGAACAATGTGTATGGTAAAATCTCATTTAGTATATAAAAATTAAAATAATGTTTGTAAAGGTTTGCAAATATAGGCACAAAACTGTCCACAGTAATTTAAGAGTAAGTTATTTAATTAATTTGAGGAGTGAAATGGCAGTGAAAAGTAAGGAAAGGCTATTCTATTTTATTTTGCCCCCAAATTACTTGAATTTATTTGCTACAAGCTCATCTCACTTTTGCAATGAAAAAAAAATAAGGATAATTTACCTATCTGGCTGGCATATTATGAGGCTGTTACATACAGTTTGTATATTAGGTGTTGATCTAACCATCATATTGGAAAGATTATCCAGTAGCTTCCAGCATAACTTAAAAATGGCTCTGTTCAAAATTAGGTTAGAGCCCATCACAAAGGCTTAAAATCAATAAATCACTATGAAAACTACCATTTGGGGACATGAGTTGTTTTGGAACTCAAAATACTTTGGCTCTGTTAAAAGACCTTGTTATGAAAATAACAGATTTTCATTTCCTCTCTAATTTTATAACTCTTGGCACTCCAACTTTTGTTTTGCTGTGAAATGTTTGAGAAGGAAATGAGTGTACACACAGTTTTATTTTCCAAAATAAATACAATTTTAATTCTGCCAAGAGATGGTAGGGCTCTGTGACATAGAGATATTGCTTTGGGGGCGCAGTTCTACTGGGGGCACAGTGGAAGGGGCTTTCTTCAGAGCTCTGAACTCACGCATGAGGACCTAAGTCACAGATAGATTGAAACAGCGTATCAGCTCTCTAACAAAGGCCATTTGGGGAGGGTGCTTCTCAGGGATGCTTGGGAACCCTGGTTCCGTAGGAACGACTCCCATGCACACACACCACCTGGTGGGCCCTCACGGTAACTTCAGTGACTGTGTGTTAGGAACGCCGGTTCTGTTGTCATTTGAATTTTCCCGTCATTGCACAGTGCTGAGAGGTCAAGTTAATGAAGAAGATCGTATTTCTGTATTCATAACTCTGCTAGTTCCATTCTTTAGTGATAAGGGATGGGATGAGGTAATTGTCAAATTGCTATATTTGGTCAAGAATTGAGATTGCTATAGGAATTCTAAGAAGACTACTTTTACTCTTTTTGGAAGACCAAAGGAACTCTTTGCTGTAAAAACCATAAAGCTTTTTTTTTCTTGCTTGTATTTAAGATGTTGAGAAATTTAAGCAGTACAAAAGTTCACAGACTACTATAACCACTACCCTACAAGATATCCAGAATTGACAAGTGTTAACATTTGGTAACACTGAATATACATTGCCATTTTTAACTAAAAATAAACAAAACATTGCAAAGAAAGTTTCTTCTAGTAAAAATAATTTATGTATTTATTAAATTTTATTATAATTAGCAAGTGAGAATTGTTACAATGTGATATTTTGACATGTATTTACATTGTGGGATGATTACATTAAGCTACTTAACATACCTGTCACTTCACATACTTTTTTATGGTGAGGACATTTAAAATCGATTATTCTCACAATTTTGAAATACATTATTGTTAACTACAGTCACTATGGTGTACAATAGATCTTTAAAAATTATTCCTCTTAACTGAAACTTGGTAGCCTTTGAACTCATCTTCCCATTTCCCAACCCTCCCCACCCAGCCCCTGGTAACCACCACTCTATTCTATTTCTATGGGTTCCATTTTTTTCTTTTTTTTTGAGATGGAGTCTCGCTCTGTTGCCCAGGCTGGAGTGCAGTGGCACAATCTTGGCTCACTGCAACCTCCACCTCCCGGGTTTAAGCAGTTCTCTGCTTCAGCTTCCCAAGTAACTGGTATTACAGTTGCCTACCACCACACCTGGCTTTTTTTTTTTTTTTTTTTTTTTGTATTTTTAGTAGAGACGGGGTTTCACCATCTTAGCCAGGCTGGTCTTGAACTCCTGACCTCGTGATCCACCCACCTCAGCCTCCCAAAGTGCTGGAATTACAAGCATGAGCCACCGTGACCAGCCGTGCCTGGCATTTGTGAAGAACAGCAGAGAGGCCAGTGTGGCTGCCCTGGACAGAACAAGTGTGTGAATCAAAGCAGAATAAATGGAAGAGGGGAGAGATTAGTGGCAGAGCCCAGGAAACAAGATCATGCAGAGCCTCCTGGGCCATTGTTAAAACTTTAGCTCTTGCCCTGAAATAAATGGGAAGCCATTGCAGGGTTTCTAGTAGACAAGTGACATGATCTGATTGCACATTGTGTTTGAGAATCTATGATAAATTATAAGGTGATAAGAGTATAATAAAGGAGACCAATTAGGAGTCTATGTGATAATCCAAAAGAAAGGTCATGTCGGGCTGGATCAGACTGGTGAGAGGGTACAGGTGAGAAAGGTTCTGCTTCTGGATTTATTTATGTATTTTGAATGTAGAGTCCGAGTGATTTCCTGAGAGATTAAATTTGGACTATCAGTGAAAGAAAAAAGTCAAGGAAGATTCCATTTTCTTAATTGAGGTGAAATTCACATAACCTAAAATGAGCCATTTCAATGTACAATTCAGTGGCATTTGGTATGTTCACGATAATGTGTGGTGATCGCTTCTATTTAGTTCTAAAATATTTTCATCACCCCATAAGGAAACCTCATATCCTGAAAGAGTCACCTGCCATTTTTTCCTTTTCCAAACCTCTGGCAACCACAAATATAATTTCTTTCTTTTTTTTTTTTTAATTTAAGTTATAGGGTACATGTGCAAAACGTGCAGGTTTGTTACATATGTATACATGTGCCACATTGGTGTGCTGCACCCATTAACTCGTTGTTTACATTAGGTATATCTCCTGATGCTATCCCTCCCCACTCCCCCTACCCCACGACGGGCCCCAGTGTATGATGTTCCCTGCCCTGTGTCCAAGTGTTCTCATTGTTCAATTCCCACCTGTGAGTGAGAACCTGTGGTGTTTGGTTTTCTGTCCTTGCGATAGTTTGCTCAGAATGATTGGGAACACTATGCAGCCCTAAAAATGGATGAGTTCATGTCCTTTGTAGGGACATGGATGGAGCTGGAAACAATCACAAATATAATTTCTACTTCTGTGGATTTACGTATTCCAGGTATTGCATGTAAAGGGAATCACACAAGATGTGACCTTTGGTGTCTGGCTTCTTTCACTTAGCATAATGTCTTCAAAGTCTATCATATTGTAGCATGTGCCAGCACTTCACTCATCTTTATGGTGGAGTGCCATTTCCCTGTGTGGATAGACACCACGTTGTGCTTCTCTATTCATTCATCGATGGACATTTGGGCTGTTTCCACTGTTGACCATGGTGATGGTATGGTGATGAAAATGTATGTTTGTTTCAATCCTTGTTTTCAATTCTTTGGGGGATATACCTAGAATTGGAATTGCTGGATCACTTGGTATTTCTGTGTTTAACCTTTTGAAGACCTGCCAAACTGTTTCCACAGTGGCTGTACTATTTTACAGTCTCACCAGAATGACAGAACGAGGGTTTCCTCACCAAGTTTTGTTATTTTCCATTATGCTTTTAAATTTTTATTAGAGCCACCCTTGTGAGTTTGATTACAAAGCTTTTGGCCTACAAAAATAGAATTGCCATAACTGAGGTAAGGAAAGCTATGCGCTAAATAGGGAAGAATGGGATGATCAGCGTTGAGTTTGGGCAGGTTGAGATGCCTCCTAAACATACAGGTAGCACTGTTGAGTAGACACTGGAAAGATGAACAGATTTGGGCTGAAATATAATATGGGAGCCACTGGCACTTAGTTGCCATTGAAATCCATGGAACTAAGGTAACATAAAGGGCTCAAAGGTACTCCAAAATTAAGAGGTTGGGTCAAAAGGAAGGGACATGTGAAGTGGACAGAAAAACAAGAGAGTTTGATGTACTGAAAGGGCAAGTGAGAAAAGTGTGTCAAGGAGGAGGAATGAGTGACTATGTGAAATGTGCCAAAAGATTAAGTGCGATTAAAACTGAGAATTGGGGTTTGGACTTGGCAGTGTGGAGGCCATGGGCAACCTTAATGTCAGCAACGTCAGTGGAGAGGTGGGGAATGGAGGTACTCGGTATAACTGAATGATAATGCTTTCCAGATACCGCCACACAGAGAAGGGAAGAAATGGGACAATGGCTAGTGGAGAATATGGGAAGAATGGAAGGCCTTTTTTGTTTCCTTTTTTTTCAATATGGGAAAAATAATAGTATTCTATATGCTAATGAGTGTGATCTAGTGTAGAGTAAGAAAATTGATTTTTTTTTCATAGAAGGGGGTGTAACTGCCAAAGAGATGTCCTGAGTGGACATGAGGATGGGATACGCATACAAGTAGAGGAACTGCCTTGAGATGGGAGTGTGGCCAGTTCATTCTTGGTCATAGATGGGAAAGCAGGTTCTAGATACTTACTCAGATGCTGGAAAGTGGGAAGAGAAGGCAGTGTGGTCTGTGGATGTGAAGTAAGAGAAAGACCTTAAGCTGAGAGTAAGAATGAGAGAGAAGGCGTCAGAAGTTTGGGGAGAGGTCAAGGAGTGTGAAATAACCCTTTGGGAGACTGGATGACTGAATGGAGTAGAGATAAGAAGCCTGATTGCTTGGGAGCATTAGGAGTTCACTTGTGATGCAGCATGAATTTGGAGTTTGTTTTTCCCTAGGCTTGCCGGGCTGCACCAATTCAGGAGTACAGAGTTGGAGGTATTGAAGGTTGGACGACAAACAAGTGCAACAAAGCAGGAGAAGGGGATGGGCATAGAGAGCATGGACAAGCAAGTGTGTCTACTGACTGGGTTTGACTTTAAGCTGGATAAAGAGGAAAGAGACAATATCATGTGCTGTAGTGACATGGCACTGTGATCAATGGATTGCCAATCCTAATGGGGCCAAAAAATGGTTGAAATCACAGTACCACAGAGAGCGCAAGGAAAAGACATGAGCTTGTGGGAAGAGTGGGAGGCATGAGATTGACGTTATGGAGCGTTTGCAGTTAATGATAATGACACTGAAGCGAGTAGTGGAGGCAGCATGGAGGAGAAGGGTATTGAAAGCGATGGTTCAAGGAAATGAAGCACCAGTGTGTTGGAAAGATCATCTACATATATGGTGACATTTTTAGAATTAAGACACAAGTAATGTTGGAGACAGTGACAGTGAGAAAAAAGGAATTGACCAGGAATCAATGGATAATGGTGCCACTGAGGAGTATTGGATGATCTAGTCTGATGACAGTAGGAGCTTCTTTTGGGAGAAGAAAGGGAGAATGAATGGTCTCAAAGTGGCAGTGAGGAGCAGTGAGGATATCTATGCAGACCTCATGTGGTGGCACAAAGTCTAAGGGAGAAAACACAGCCTCCCCTAGAGAGGGTTACAGTCCAGGCAATGGCTCCGGGGAGAGTCAGTTTTCTTCCTTTTGTCTTTTTTTTGTTTGTTTAATTTCAACTTTTAGTTTAGATATAGGGGGGGTCCATGTGCAGATTTTTTACATGGGATGCTGAGGTTTGGAGTGTGGATCCCGTCACCCGGTGAACATAAGTAGTTTTTCAACCCACGCCCATTCGTCCCTCCTGGCTCTAGTAGTCCTCCATGGCTCTTGTTCCCATGTTTTATGTTCAGGTGTGCTCAGTGTTTAGCTCCCACTTACAAGTGGTTTTCTGTTCCTGTGTTAATTCATCTAAGATTATGGCCTCTAATTGCATCCATGTCCCTGCAAAGGACATGAATTTGTTCCTTTTTATGGTTGCATAGTATTTCATAGTGTATATGTACCACATTTTCTGTATCCAGTCTACCACTGATGGGCATTTAGTTGATTTCATGTCTTTGCCATTGTGAATAGTGCTGTGATAAACATATGAGCGCATGTGTCTTTTTGGTCAACACATGCATGAGTCTTGGCAAAGAGTTTTTGGCAAAGCCCTCAAAAGCAATTGCAACAAAAACAAAAATAGACATTGGGACCTAATTAAATGAAAGAATTTCTGCACAGTAAAAGAAACTGTCAACAGAGCAAATATACAACCTACCGATAGGAGAAGATATTTGTAAACTATGCATTTAACAAAGGCCCAATATCCAGAATCTGTAGAGAATTTAAATCAACAAGCAAAAAACAAGTAAACCCACTAAAAATGGGCAAAGGACATGAACAGACACTTCTCAAAAGACAAACATATGGAAAAATGCTTAGCATCTCTAGTCATCAGAGAAATGCAAATCAAAACCACAACGAGATACCATCTGACACCAGTCAGAATGCCTATTACTAAAAAGACAAAAAACAACAGATGCTGGCAAGGCTGGGGAGAAAGGGAATGCTTATACACTGTTGGTTGGAATGTAAATTAGTTCAGCCACTGTGGAAAGCAGCCTGGAGATTTCTCAAATAACTTAAAATAGAGCTACCATTCGACCCAGCAATCCCATTAGTGGGTATATACGCGAAGGAAAATAAATCATTCTATTAATTTTCCATTAGAACAAAGAGGAGTAGGACAGGTTGAGGAATAGATATTAATGGACAAATATTTATTGTATGCATGTGACTTTTTAAAAATAAAAGGCAATGTGGTATTTGAAATCAAATTATTAACACGATCGCAATCCCTTCCTGAACATATGACCTGTGACTTAGAGAACCAACTACGGCATACTATAATACACCTCCAACAGAGTCCCAGCACATAAAAGGCCTTTATCTGTGTGTTGAATCAATTAATATAATACATCATTATGCCAGGTTGAGATCAAGGGGGATATGGCAGAGACTCAGAATTTCTAAGAAAATGGGATGTTCCCTGTCAGGGTTCTATTCTATTCAATAAGCTATTTATTGAGAACTGAGTACCTGCTATGTGCTGATATTGAACAGGACAGATAAAGTCCCTGCACTTTCTTGAGACAGTCTCCCTCTGTCGCCCAGGCTGGAGTGTGCCAGCACGATTTTGGCTCACTGCAACCTCTGCCTCCAGGGTTCAAGTGATTCTCCTGCCTCAGCCTCTTGAGTACCTGGGACTACAGGTGCATGTCACCATGTCCGGCTAATTTTTGTATTTTTAGTAGAGATGGGGTTTCACCACCTTGCCCAGGCTGGTCTGGAACTCCTGACCTCAGGTGATCCACACACCTTGGCCTCACAAAGTTCTGGGATTACAAGCATGAGCCACCGTGTCTGGCCTCTGCTTTTTTTAAATGGAGCTTAAATTTAAATGAGTATAATTCATGGATATAAGACTAGATTTTTAAATGAAGAGACTTGTGCATGATTGGGATATGTTGGCAATATTACTGAAAATCTTATTCAGAAGTGTGCTCATTCTTATGTATAACTAGACCTTTTCACAGCCCCATTACACTTGAGGATGTGTGTGTATGTGTGTGTGTGTATGTATGTTGGTGTTGTTTATATGTTTGCATAGGGAGGAGCAGAAGGCAGTAGATAGAGAGGAGTATGATGCTTTTATTATCTTCTTCCTTCCTCCTCTCATTCTCAAGTCAAGTTTGAAAGCCTCAAGTGTTGAGCGTGGAATTATAAGAAATTATGAAGTTTGATTCTTCTGATTTTGTAATTTTGTAATTACTGATTTTGTAATTCACTAGTCCTATTTCTATAGATCAAAGAGTACCATTTGGGTAAGTGGATGGTGGAATTTATTTAGAGAAACAGAATTAGTGAGAGTGTTCTCGGCAGCTTTTATGGTGTTTTATTATAGAGATTTTCCTTTTTGCAAAGCCAGAGACTTTCTTGTTTTCCCATTCAACTGTGCATATGGAAGGAATTAGGAAACCGTGTTGTGGACGCAGTGATGGGCAGAGATTTTGGTAACCTGAAGAGCACTCACTCCTGAAGGGATAGTAGCTTCTGGACTCCAGTTCTGTGTTCCAGTGTGGAAATGCAAGCCCACAGGGGTCAGATCTTCTGATGTTTCAAAAGAAATAAGAAAACTAGATTTTAATGAAGTTTCCCCCACTTTTTTTTCTTTTTAATGTTGGGAGCTAATTCTACCATGTTCACAATGCAGCAGAAGCCAAATAAAATATTCATCCCGCAGGTGGCCAGTTTGCAGTCTCGGATACAGATCACCAGCAAACACGTGGTACCATTTATAATGCCTAATACCAATCATGGATAGTTCACACAGTAATTCTGAATATGGAAACTCACTTGCTGATTTGTGCACTCATCCTGCAGATGTTTCAGTCTTCCCCACTTTAAATCTAAACAGATACTATTTTCTTTTTAGAGTTCTTTAGGGCAGCATTGTCCAGTAGAAACTTGTGCAGTGATGGACATGTTCTAAATGCGTGCCTTTCAGTCCAGTCGCCACCAGCCACATGGGACTCTTGAGCCTTTGATATGTGGCTAGTGTGACTAAGGAACTGGATCTTAAATTTTATTTAATCTGAATTAGTTAAAACTTAAATGTAAATAGTCACCTGTAGCCAGTGGCTAGCAAGCCTTATCTGAAGGTCTCTGTACCATTCTCATCCGCTCAGAAACCCAGCCCAAAGTCACTGAATGGAACCAAACTAATGCATTACTTTGACTGCAAGGCAGAGTAAAGAGGGAAGGGAACAGATCCACTCTAACCTTGGTTGGGGTCAGAAGACAATTCCATGTACCTAAATATATGAAGCTTATAAATCAAGCTGACACGCTCTTAAATAAAATATGTTCCCATCCTCCTACCTGTGAAGTATTTCTTTGTAATGTCCTGGAAGGACAGGTTCAAATTTAGAATTCCTGGACTCCTAGGGCTCTGCCTTGGAGCACAGTGGCATGGGGGTGCTGGCCCTTCTGTCCCCACCCCAGCTGTATCCCACATCACAACTGGTGTAGCACACCTGCCTGGACAGAGTGGAACTTTACGTAACTGCAGTTTGAAGACCATCTTTGGGACACTTCTGTTGATCAGATCTGTCTTCTCCCTCATGGCTGTAGCTGCATTTGACTTTAAGACACCGTACACAGCCTTGTAGAAATGCCATATAAAGTGAGCTCCTGTGTTGATTTGGTCCAGAAGCTCCCCTCTGGGACAAGTGCTATGATCTGGGTGATGCCTTCTGGGAGCCCATGTAAGCGCCTACCTCATTGCCTACAAATTGAAGGATAATCACTTTTCTAAACGAGCTTGCGCTGAATTCTTCGGAGGCAAATTAGAACTGAACCTGGCTGCTGCCTTTAAAGTGTGAAACAAGGAACGGGTACAGGTGTGACTTTGGTCAAAGGTTAATAAGGAGAGTTCACTTCATTAAGCTGCTTGTTTCACCATCACTAAATCTCTTCAGCAATCTGCCTCAGAAGACTTCTTACTTGGGGCAGTCCTTTGTGTCAAAAAAATTGGGACTTGGAAGATAAATTACAGGTTGCTTTTAATTCAGGTATAAATCAATCCAGTGAGCTCCATGTGATGAAAGTCATTAGTTAAAAAATCAAGTATCTTAATGCTTAGAACGTGCATCTGGATTATCTTCATCTGAATAAAACCTTTCAAATGATTTGCAAATGCTGGCATTAAAATAGGTAAAAGAGATTAAACGTAACAGTCACACTCTATGCACACATAGATGTATGTGAAAAACGAGCAGTTTGAGTTGGAGGGCAGCTTTCGAAGCTTATTTGGAATACTTGATTGATCACATTCGTTTCTGCGTGGAGGCGTTTACGCCCATATTTTTAACAGGTGATTAAAAAGTCATTTTGTTACCACTTGGAGAAAAAGCTGGAGAACTATACCCTGATTGTGCTCGGGCTCCCTCCTGTGGTACAAAAGAAGAACAGGCATATACATAATTCCTGACAGCTGAAGGAAAGAAATAGCTGGTCCCTGGGATAGATCCGGAAAGGGTAAACTGTGATGATCCGCAAAGATTCAGGGCATCTGGGCAGCTCTCTCTGTAATTCAGGATTGTCTGGGAAACAAACTTACGCTTTCCGTTAGAGAGTTTAGACCCTGGAACACACTCTGATCTACAATGGCTGCTACCCTACTTAAGGGCACTCACATCTTCCCGCTCTCCTTACTTTCCTTTCTATTACAACCACTTTTCAGTGTTAGAAACTCTTTTATGATTTCATAGTTCATAATACCTTAATAGAAATTAATGTAAATATTTTACTGATGAAATATGTTTTCCCCTGTGTCTCTTTTCACATATGCAAATGCTTAGCAATCTTGGGTGGTTTTAGAAAGTGACGGTTTCTCTTTCTCGGTGCTTTGACCTAATTTTTTTCTCTGCCAACATCAATTTAAGTCTATTGAAACAGAAACCTTTGAAACATTATTAGAAGCTGAAAGGCATCCCTACATGCTTTATGATTCTTAGACTGAGTGGGTTCTCTTGAGATTAAATTTGCTTTTTCTTTTTTTTTTTTTTTGACACAGAATTTTGCTGTTGCCCAGGCTAGAGTGCAATGGTGTGATCTCCGCTCACTGCAGCCTCTACCTCCCAGGTTCAAGCAATTCTTCTGCCTCAGCTTCTCGAGTAGCTGGGATTACAGGCGCCCGCCACACCTGGCTAATATTTTGTACTTTTAGTAGAGACGGGGGGGGTCTCATCATGCTGACCAGGCTGGTCTCAAACTCCTGACCTCAAGTGATCTGCCCGCCTTGGCCTCCCAAAGTGCTGGGATTACAGGCATGAGCCACCGTGGCCGGCCTGAGGTTAAATTTGAAAGTATCATCTTGTCCGTGTGACTCTTTCAAAGGTTCTCTAATCACCAGTGCATGTTGAGCTCTCCTAGCCCTGCTGCCTGAATTAGCTGCAACTGTGAGGCTGAGAAGGCGTGGGTGAGGCTAAACATATCCAATGGCCAGGCAAAATGCATAGGCAGTACGGGAAGATAGGACTAGGGGTTAAAACTGGTGATGGGAGAAACAAAGAAAGATAAGCCATTCATAACACTTTCCTCGGTTCTTTTATGAAAGAGGGGTGGGCAGGTGTCATTTCTGCAGCTATGGGGTAAGTGGGAGCCCATGCGTCTTCATTTTCTCCTAATTCTATCCTAAAGTGGAGCCCTAAATTGTGATAGTAGGGAATGGGTGTCCCAGTGGCCACAGGGAGCTTCCAGTCTCTAGGGACTACCTTTTTGGAATGGCAGGTTCACTTTTCATTAATGCAGGACCAGCATTTGAAAATACTGAATAGGTGAATAATGAATACTCCGTGGAGGGAGGTCATGGTGTCTTGTTGTGCTTCTCAGAGACATGTCAAAGGTCTTCTAAAGGTACAATAAAAATTTCGTTAAAAAGATAAAATAGATTTGCTCATAAGAAAACACTAAATGAAATAGGTATTACTTACATGCATTTTGTCTTAGCTTATTTAGGCTGCTATAACAAAATGACCATAAACTAGGTAGCTTACAAACAGAGAAACTTATTTCTCATGATTCTGGAGGCTGGAAAGTCCCAGATCAAGTCAATGGCAGATTTGATGCCTGGAGGACCTGCTTCTTGGTTCCGAGATGGTGTCTTCTCCTGGTGTCCTCACTTGGGGGAAGGGCAAGCCATCTCCCTTGGTCGTCTTTTATAAGGGTACTAATCCTGTTCACAAAGGCTGCTCCCTCTTGATCTTGTCACCTTCTAAAAACCCCACCTCCTAACACCATCAAGTTGGGGATTAGGTTTCAACATATGAATGTGGAGGGCGCCACAAACATTCCCACAATTGTGAAATTTGTAAAAGGATTTAAAATTTTTCCTTTCACCTTTCCACGTTCAGAAGAGTGGGAATAGCTTTCTACTGAGCATTTTGTCTGCTTGGTCTCAGACTTTTCATTGCTGTACCTGGATTTCTAGTTGTTAGGGGTGTATGGGAAGACAGCACCGAGGGGATGCAGAGGAAAGGACTGGCTTTCCGAATGTCCTCATGAGGGGTAGGGGGCAGGATCTGGCTCTGTCGCCCAGGCTGGAGTGCAATGGTGCAATCTCAGCTCAGTGCAAACTCCACCTCCCGGACTCAAGCCATCTGCCCATCTCAGCCTCCCAAGTAGCTGGGACTGCAGACGCATGCCATTACACCAAGCTAATTTTTGTATGTTTTGTAGAGATGGAGTTTCACCATGTTATCCAGGCTGGTCTGGAACTCCTGGGCTCAAGCGATCCACCCGCCTCAGCTTCCCAAAGTGCTAGGATTATAGGCATGAGTCATCGTGCCCAGCCTGGAATCCACATTTTTTAATGAAGGTATACAAACTACTATGTTATAGAAAAGTCCACGTTTTTTTCTGCTCCTCACTCTCCAGAACTTCCTAACTTCCTTGCTGATGGTTTGTGAGGCCAGGTATCAATGAGGTGGTTGTAATTCAGTGTGTTCTGACAAGATCAAGCTGAGAAGTGTAACGATTTTGATAATAAAAGTACCAAACAATTCTTCATATCAATAGAATCCTGGTTGACTCAACAGGCAGATGATGATTCAGAAATCCTTCCTCCTAGTCCCTTGTTGTTTCTACTAGGTTAACTTATTTGAAAAAAAAAAAAAAGTCCAACATGCCAGTACACTATATGAGCATTTCTCATTGCAGAAAAAGCACTGATTCTGCATCTGCTTAGGTTTGTGCAGGGCCCTGACACAGACAGAAGGATGGTGCAACCCCATGATTCATGTACTTCCGGTCTTCAGCTTGCCATTCAGTCCTGTTGGGAGGATCAAGGGAGATGGCACAGATGTTGAGGACTGAGCCCCAGCCCCTGTGGGGACAGCAATAAAAACCATTCCTGGAATGGAGTGTCCTGTGTGCAAAGTCCTGGAAGTATTGGTGAGCACGGTGATTTGAGGATACTGCAAGGAGTTCTTTGTGACTAAAGCATAAGGTACTAGCAGGAGCATGGTGGGAAAGGAAACTTTAAGGAGGTCTTTCATGAAGGACCTTAAATGCCATGGAGAGTAGTCTCAGTTTTACCTTACAGCCAGTAGGTTGCCATTCAAGAATTTTAGACTGGGCGCAGTGGCTCAAGCCTGTAATCCTAGCCCGTTGGGAGGCTGAGGCGGGTGGATCACCTGAGCTCAGGAGTTCGAGACCAGCCTGGGCAACACAATGATGCCCTGTCTCTACCCAAATACAAAAAATTAGCTGGGCATGGCAGCATACACCTATAATCCCAGCTGCTCAGGAGGCTGAGACAGGAGAATCTCTTGAACCTGGGTGGTGGAAGTTGCAGTGAGCCAAGATCGTGCCATTGCACTCCAACCTGGGCAACAAAGCAACACTCCTCTCAAAAAAAAAAAAAAAGAAAAAAGAAAAAAAAGAAAAAAAACAGAAAAGGAAAGAAAGAATTTGATACAGGAATAACATGCTTACAATCTGGTTAGATGGTAAGATACCTAAACATAAACAATAAAATAACCAATGGCATCCAAGAAGTGTCTGAAGACAATGTATGATTCAATGTTAAATGGTTAGGACAGTGTTGAGTGACAGTCATGGAGAAGATAAATTGCTGTAAGTTGAGGCTATCAGGGAACTCTTTCTGAAGGAGGAAAGAATAACGCTACACCTTGAAGAACAGATAGAAGAAAGGAGATGCTTCATTGATGCTGTGGTAGGGGATTTCTGTTGTGCACAAAGATAAAGGCTAATGGAAAAAAGCAGACAATGCTTTTTTTTCCTGGTCACATTGCAGTAGATGTTGCCACATCTTCCCATGAGAGGGGAAGTATAAGTGGGCATGGCCCAAGGAACAGTGGAAACGATGCGGATGAGTGTTTCTAGAGAAAGGACCTCAGGATGGGACGATGAACTGAGAATCCACGTTAGGCAATGTTGGCTTATTCCAGCTTCGGGACAAGTGTTAAACACTCCAGGGTTTCAGAGTATTCACTTACTGAATTCATTTAACCCCTTAAAGGGGTATCTAGAACCTACTCAATGCAAGCATTGAGCTATATCTTGGCCAGATGTCTCTCACGTGGACACCTAATTTGCTTGCCATAATGGCTTCTCTATCCTGAAAGATCTTTCCCCAGAGGGTGTGGAAATTTGTTTGTTTTTCTGGGACTCTGTTGATTCACAGCTACTCCTTGATGCCATCAAGCCTGATAAATGCCATGGACCCTTCTAAGAAATCAGAACCCTTGCCCATCAGCACGAATCGTATTCCTCGGGATGAATTTGCTCTAGAACAAGTATTTAGCTTTGCTGGAAGTTATTCCTGCCCTTTCTAGGCCTAACCATACAAGGAGATGTGAATTTTTCCTTTTTGATAAGAGGAAAAGCCGTAACAAAAGGAACCCAACCCTTAGCCTGGAACAAATCAGTCTCCAAGCAAAAGGAATTTTACCAATTTGTGGGACTTTGCCAACATTTCCAACAGTAATGGGAAATCAGTGTATTAACTCAGCTAGTAAATATTCTACAATGGAATAGGTGCTGCCTTGGGGATACAGATGTGAACAAAAGAAGCATGATACCTGCCCTCCTGAAATTTACAGATGGTGAAGGAAAGGCCAGTAAACAATTTGGCAATCAACAGATGTTTTTGCTTATGTGTACTATTTTTCTAAAGAGTCCTGGTCTGAGCTTTGGATGAGGTTCAGCTGCTGCTGTGTGCTAGCTGTGTGACTGAATTCTTCTGAGATAAATTTTTAAACGATAAAACGTGACCAAAGTGCAGGAAACGCAAAGAGCCCCGTGGTTTAATATAATTGAGCAGCACAGGCTAGATTTAAAGCATCTGAGAAGACAGGGTTCCCTGCATTTGAAGAACTTTGATTATACTCTTCAAGCTAAAGCTGTGCACCTCACACTGCCTTGATGAGTAAAGAACTTTTCTTTCCACCTGTTCAGATTTGACAGCGCTACGCCACATGATTTAGTCTGGACTTAGCAAACACCCACCGATGACCGAGCTGCTGTAACCATGGAGTGCTCGTCAGCATTGCCCCTCTTCGCTCGTCTTTGTCTAGGCAGGATTCTCCTTTACTCTGATTGGAATTGCAGCCGTTTCTGCTCAGGTTGGAGGTGTGTGGACGCCGGCATGGTGCCTGCCTCCCCTGGGTCAGCTTGAGCTCTTGCTATTATTTCATTCCACAAGCAACACAACTCCTCTCAGTTTAAAAGGAAAAGAGGGTGAAACATAATTGAACATAGCAGTCCCCAGTACTTGCTTAAATGCTCAATGAGGGGCCTATGTTTTTAAGAGCACATTCTAGGGGAAATTCTGCAATTGCAAGCTGCAGCTCTTTCTCTCTTCGTGCTCAGTTTGGCTGATTTCCAAAGCACTGAGGCCAGCAATTGAGGGACTGAAATGTAATCGGTGGTGATACGTTGGTGCCACATGAAACATTCTCTGCCTCCAAAGGCTCTAGAGGCTGTGGGAAGCAGCACATCAGCGAGAGCTCCTGGCTGCTGGACTCCGCAGGGAGGGAAGGAAGACTGGTCGCAATGGTAAGAAACTCTGGAGTTTTCTACAGACCTAGTTTGTTACCTGGGAAAGAGTACGTAGGCTCTGCTGGTGAAAATGGCTGTTGGTAGCATGAGACTGAACAGTCACCTGAGCTCTGAGGCACTGTCCATTTTTTATTAGAAGGGCAGGAACACTCTTTTCACCAGAGCACTGATTTTTTTTTGAAAAATGATTCCTTTCATGTCAGAGGTAATGGTGCCTTGTAATTAATAAGGACTGTTTGCTGGGCTTTGCCAGGGAAGGACAGTCCTATGGTGACCTCAGAGGTAAACCCCGATTCATGTAGTCTCTGAAGTGTGCTCTTTCCTCTGAAAGTAATTGTAATTTCCATGAGATTCTTCAAAGAAATAGTTGTCTGGGTTCTCGATATGTTCGTGCAGGGGCACAAATCCGTTCATGCTTAAGCAGCTTGCTTTGAATCGTCGCCGTTGCTGTGAGCTTCACTGTTTACTGGAGGCATTAAGAATTACTAGAGCAAACTTCCACGTGATTTTTTTTTTCTTTTGAAACTATCATAGGCAGCAACAACAGGAACCCAAGTTTTCAAAGAAAGAATGATCTGACTTTGGAGGAAGTTTGTTTGATTCAAATCCAGTAAAGCAAACGTTGCCAGGGTGAGGTGATCCTTAATGTAAACATGAGGTCTTTGGATGAGGCTTTAGAATTCACCGTAGTAGTGACAATGTGCCTATCTCCTGGTCCCTGCTCTCTGCGTGTCTTTTCCGAGTGTCTCCTCCCAATCACCCATGATACGAGGAGGAAAACACGGGAGATGGGAGGAAGAACTGGCGTGCAACAGTGGGGCCACTAAACATTTTCTCGAAAGGATTAATGGACGAAGGCTGTTGATAATAAATAAGATTACATAACGTTGAGAAGAAAATAAAGCCTATTACTGTTGAGAGAGAATGCCTGAAATATACTTATTTGACTGCACAGCTGATGTGTGGGAAATGATTTTTCTGTTTATAATCCAGATGAATGAAGAGACTGGTGATGAAGGGAGGGTGGGAATTTTTAGAAGTGCCTTTCCAACAACTCAGAAAGGGGGAAATTGGAAACCAGATCTATGAGAATCATTCATCTCATTCCCTGCCTTCACGCACCACCCCTAGATCATTCCGAGGGACACAGACCAGAGAAATCACTGCCAAGACAAAGGTCAGATTTTTCCCGCTTTAGTTGACACCTGGTACCTCTTATCTCATCCATTTGAGCAGTTCTTAGCTGTTGAGAAGTCAAAATAAACTCACCTGTTTCTCAATCAGCAGGCTGGGTGAAAATAAATAATCCACATATGGAGCATGAGGATTAAATGGGACTCTGAGTGCTTTGAAATGTTTTGCCTGAATGCTTGAGGCAGAATCATTCCTTTCTTCCCTTCATTAGCCTGAGAACATTCCTTTAAGGATTACAAAGGACCGGGCTGAGATGCAGAGTCCCTCTCCCGCCAGCACACTTTGAGCGTGGGCATAAATATATGCATAGTGATATTCTTTTCCAGTATTCAGGGAGAAATGAGGAGCAGGTCAGGGGCTGAGATCATTGAAGTACTATCTGATGAAAGTGTATAGACCTCCAAAGAGAGTGAACTTCTCTTTGGGGTTGTGGGAGAGTGCGGTGGGAACTAACAGTGACTAACAGTGAGCTGTTTACATTCAGGCCATCCTCTGGTTATTTTCATTAATTACTGTTTAAAAGGTTGGGAAAAAAGTACCCAATTTTACATTACAATAAAAGCTTTGGTCTAAGTGAGCTCTTCTTAATGACAGACACTAAAATGGCAATGATTTAACAGGGAAGGCATTCTGGCCACCTGGCTTTTGCCTAGGCAAACATATTTCACCTTTCATTTTAGTAAGAGATCACTGACTGGAAGAGGAGTGAATCTATAGATTGGATTTTCATGAAGTCCTTTCCATGATGAAAAGGAAACCAATGATGTTTCTCATCACGCAGATATGATCAGTTATCTTACCCAGGAGAAAAGACACTCACTGTGTTTAAAACACTCTCCTTGACCTCATTAGAATCAGGAGCATGTCAGAACTTGCTGGGTTTTATACCAAATAAGCCAGCCCAGCTTGGGCTGTGGCCTCTGATTACTTTTAAAATTTTTATTTACAAATTTAAAGGAAATGCAAATAAGTAAATCCATATTACATAATTGCAGATGACTTTAAGTTATTTCAAAGCAAGGGAAATGTGTGGAAGTTCTCAATATTTTACAAATAGCGAGGACATAATGTGCTATGTGCTGAGTATTTAAACCCTTTAGGAATCCCCATTCTTGCTTTTAAGTACATATGTTAAAATTACTACCCCTGTTGCATTGAGGTAAGGCACACAGAGTTCTACGCTTTCCGAAGGGCACACGGCTAGTGAGGGGTAATGCCAGGGTGGGAATAAATGGCTGCTGGCTCTGGGGCCCTCACTCCTGAAACCACCTCCTCATACGGCCTTTCAAAGTAGAGAGGAAGAGCGCAGGAGCTAGACGGGTGCCTGACAGCAAGTCACAGAAACTTTCAGTGCCCCAGCCTCGACATTTCAACTCACCTTTGACATTTCTGTCTTCCTGTTCTTCCTTCCCGATGTCACCTGTCTTAGTTCTTCCTTCCCGATGTCACCTGTCTTAGTTCTTCCTAGTGTCACCGTCTTAGTTCTTCCTTCCCAATGTCACCTGTCTTAGTTCTTCCTTCCCGATGTCACCTGTCTTAGTTCTTCCTTCCCAGTGTCACCTTAGTTCTTCCTTCCCAGTGTCACCTTAGTTCTTCCTTCCTGATGTCACCTGTCTTAGTTCTTCCTTCCCGATGTCACCTTAGTTCTTCCTTCCCAGTGTCACCTGTCTTAGTTCTTCCTTCCCAATGTCACCTGTCTTAGTTCTTCCTTCCCAATGTCACCTGTCTTAGTTCTTCCTTCCTAGTGTCACCTGTCTTAGTTCTTCCTTCCTAGTGTCACCTGTCTTAGTTCTTCCTTCCCAGTGTCACCTGTCTTAGTTCTTCCTTCCCAATGTCACCTTAGTTCTTCCTTCCCAATGTCACCTTAGTTCTTCCTTCCCAGTGTCACCTGTCTTAGTTCTTCCTTCCCAATGTCACCTTAGTTCTTCCTTCCCAATGTCACCTGTCTTAGTTCTTCCTTCCCAATGTCACCTTAGTTCTTCCTTCCCAATGTCACCTTAGTTCTTCCTTCCCAATGTCACCTTAGTTCTTCCTTCCCAATGTCACCTTAGTTCTTCCTTCCCAATGTCACCTGCCTTAGTTCTTCCTTCCCAGTGTCACCTTAGTTCTTCCTTCCCAGTGTCACCTTAGTTCTTCCTTCCCAGTGTCACCTTAGTTCTTCCTTCCCGATGTCACCTGTCTTAGTTCTTCCTTCCCAGTGTCACCTTAGTTCTTCCTGCCCATGTCACCTGTCTTAGTTCTTCCTTCCCAGTGTCACCTGTCTTAGTTCTTCCTTCCCAATGTCACCTGTCTTAGTTCTTCCTTCCCAATGTCACCTGTCTTAGTTCTTCCTTCCTAGTGTCACCTGTCTTAGTTCTTCCTTCCCGATGTCACCTTAGTTCTTCCTTCCTAGTGTCACCTGTCTTAGTTCTTCCTTCCTAGTGTCACCTGTCTTAGTTCTTCCTTCCCAATGTCACCTGTCTTAGTTCTTCCTTCCCGATGTCACCTTAGTTCTTCCTTCCCGATGTCACCTGTCTTAGTTCTTCCTTCCCAGGGTCACCTTAGTTCTTCCTTCCAAGTGTCACCTTAGTTCTTCCTTCCTGATGTCACCTGTCTTAGTTCTTCCTTCCCAGTGTCACCTGTCTTAGTTCTTCCTGCCCATGTCACCTGTCTTAGTTCTTCCTTCCTAGTGTCACCTGTCTTAGTTCTTCCTTCCCAGTGTCACCTGTCTTAGTTCTTCCTTCCTGATGTCACCTGTCTTAGTTCTTCCTTCCCAATGTCACCTGTCTTAGTTCTTCCTTCCTAGTGTCACCTGTCTTAGTTCTTCCTTCCCAATGTCACCTGTCTTAGTTCTTCCTTCCCAATGTCACCTTAGTTCTTCCTTCCCAATGTCACCTTAGTTCTTCCTTCCCAGTGTCACCTGTCTTAGTTGCTTTGTCATTTGCTCATGAACACCTTATGTTCCCACTCCGACCAATGTCCCTTACACAGCTCTGTCTAACTGGGAGACAGTCTAATGTAGGGAAAGAGGATATAAAGTTGCTCAGACAGAGGGTTAAATTTCTTTTTTGTTTTCCTTTTTAGATAGAATCTCATTCTGTCACCCAGGCCACCTAGGCTGAAGTGTGGTGTCGCGATCTCAGCTCACTGCAACCTCCACTTCTGAGGTTCAAGTGATTCTCATGTCTCAGCCTCCTGAGTAGCCGGGACTACAGGCGTTCACCACCACACCTGGCTAATTTTTGTATTTTTCAGTAGAGACAGGGTTTTACCATGTTGGTCAGATTGGCCTCGAACTCCTGGCCTCAAGTCATCCACCTGCCTCAGCCTCCCAAAGTGCTGGGATTACAGGCGTGCATCACCACCACACCCAGTGTTCTTTATTTTTCTGAATTTTAATTTTTTATTGGTATAAATTTACGAGGTATAAGTATAATTTTGTTATATGCATAGATTGCATAGTGGTGAAGTCAGGGAGGGAGTTAAATTTCTATGTTACACTCTTGTGTGATTTTGGATGGTAATTTTAAAACGTTTTAATTCTTAGCTTTCTTACCTGGAAAATGGGAATAATGATTCTTACCTCCATTGGGTCATTGTGAAGATTACATTAATATGTTTGCGTAAAATAGAATGTTTAATTAGGAGACAATGACAAGGAGAAAAAATAGAAGGACGCTTTAAAAATTAGTTAAAAGATGATATGGATTTAAATTAGAATGGTAGAGAGAAAATGAAAAATAAAGTAGGAGATGACGTCAAAGAAAATCCACCTGCCCTGGCCACTGGTTGGAGGTGAAATGTGAAAGAGGAAACCAATGACCCTGGTATTTGAAGCAAGCAGCTTTAAAAAAAAAGTGAATAAAAACCCCCTCATTGTATTTCTTACATTACCTGGCATGCCACCTGTCTTAGTCTGTTCAGGCTGCTCCAGCAAAACACATCAGACTGGATAACATAACAGAAATTTGCCAGGCGCGGTGGCTCATGCCTGTAATCTCAGCACTTTGGGATGCCGAGGCAGGTGGATCGCCTGAGGTCAGGAGTTTGAGACCAGCCTGGCCAACAAGGTGAAACCCCATCTCTACTAAATATACAAAAATTAGCTCAGTGTGATGGTGGGCACCTGTAATTACAGCTACTCGGAAGGCTGAGGCAGGAGAATCACTTGAACCCGGGAGGCAGCGGTTGCAGTGAACTGAGATTATACCACTGCACTCCAGCCTGGAGGATGGAGCAAGACTCTGTCTCAAAAAGCAAACAAAATAACAGCAATTAATTCCTTATAGAGACTGGGAAATCCAAGATCAGGGTTTTAGCAGATTTGGTGTCTGGTGAGGGCCAACTCTCTGCTTAATAGATGATGTCTTCTCGCTGTGTGTTCACACAGTAGAATGAGCTCGATAGCTCTCTGGTGTCTCTTTTATAAGGGCACTAATCTGATTAGTGAGGGCAGAGCCTTCAAGACCTCATCACCTTCCATATGCCCTGCCTTCTAATACTAGCACACTGGGGATTAGGGTTCAACAAATGAGTCTGGGAGGTGGGGGAAATAAATATTCACATAAACCTTTCACATCGTAGGTTTTATATGGTGTTGAATGAATAAAGCATAAGTTAAGAAAAAGTCTGAGAGTCTATATAGTAGAATATATATATAACACATAGCTGTATATGATTTATATTATCTATTGGACTTTGAGTAGCAGGCTATAGGTTTCATGTCTTTAATATATATCACATATCAATAACTGTATAAGAGATGAGTCCTATGGCCTGTTCCCAAAGTCCAATGAGATATTTAGAAGTGAGTGACAATGTAGTGTATCCTAGGAGAAATATATATAATTATTGTATAAAGTAGGCCTTTGATTATGTTCCTGAGGAAAAGAAGATGGATCTAGAGGATCAGAGAAGGTTACATGCACCTATATTCCTATGTCCACAGGTTTCAGAAGTTTGAAGGTAATGAGTGAGGACAAATTAGATATAGTTAGAAATTACTAATGGCTACAATGCCATTTTCTTGATCATTGATAACCTGTAACCACACTGATCAAATGAATAGAAAGATGTGGAGGAGAATGAGTGCATACAAAATACCTCCCTCTTCCCCAGTCCTTGAAAACTAAAGCACATAGAATAAAGGTATGAGTGATTTTATTAATAGGGTGGATCTAAGATGCTATTGGTTGGAAAAAGAAGTATTGTGGTGACAAGTTTTGGGAAAGTGAATGTGTTGGTTGGCTTTGAGCTTCTCCTTGAAGATGGTGTCAAGAGCATTAGAAATTATGAATGACACATACCAACAATATAATGAAGATGAGGAATCTCATTCATTTTGCTGTGGTCTTATAGGAAGGAATTACTCTTGATGGGCTACAGGAAGTGCAAAGCTTAAAATAAGCAAATATGAGTTCTGTTCAAATTTTTATCCTATTGTTCAGCCTCATGGATACTGATGATTCATAATGGATGCTGCACAGGTCCCATTAGGTGAGAAGACACAAAAGCCACTATACAGAGACTGCTAGAGAAAATGCCATTGATGTGGTAGCCGATTAAGTCTGATGTTGATGGTAAGATCAATGCAATAGATGGAAGACCTAGGATAAATAATCTAATTAGCTGCATAGCCTAGAAATTAAATAGGTTCAAGATTGGAGGAAGTCTCTGGAGAGATGCTCATAGGATTACAAAAGAAGTGGTGTGGTTCATGTTGATAGCCTTGACTGCAACTTTAAATGCCTTCCTGTAAATGCGGACTCAAGAGTAAGATCAAAACTTTCTTAGGTACTTCAGGTTAAGCTACGATACGGTTTATGTTCACTCCTCCTTTCCATTTTCTTGTTTTGACATTCCTCATTCGTTACTTTTTGCCTTTGTCCTTCATCTCTAACTTCCCATCTTACTCCTTGGATTTAGCCATCCAGGAGGTGGATGATCTTCCCAGTTCACATCTTGGATCCCTAAGGACTCAGCTCTGGGCATCTGCTTATTGGCTCTATGAAGTATCCAGACTCCCTAAGACCCACCAACCAATTCACCGTCCTTGATGTGGCCCCCGCTCTATTACACATAGATGTAAGGAGAGCATATCTATTTGGAGAAATTTGTTGTTTGCATTCTGAAATTTGCCATGTTTGGGTTTATAGCTTGTGTTGCAAAAGTGCTTGATTAATTTCCTCTTTTATTTTACCACTGTGCTTATTTTGTTTTCAATAGTAAAAACAAAATATAAAATATATTTAATATATAATTAAAATATATCTTTTATAATATATAATTATTATTATAATATATAATATTTTATAATATATAATTTAAATGTCTTAAGAGATAGATAAAATACCTGATAGGGAAAAGGGGGGAATCACATCCGTATATACTTAAATCTCACTTTTTAACTAACTTCCGCCTTTTCCATAGGAATTAATATTTCTGATGGACAGTTTGGCTGATTTAATAAGTTCATAGAAAGTATGGCTTGTTAGCTTACGTGTTCTGTCATAGCAAGGGCAGGCCATATTGCAATGTTGCTATACCTAGGACTTCCCCAATTTTTGTTTATTCGGCATGGAGATTCCTTGCAAAACTGTGTTTACAACTTAAGTTTAGATTGGAGAATAAGGAATACCTGTTTATCCAATCTAGGACTTAGAAGAACTGCATGTCAAATTTGCGTGAAAGTGCATGAACAAATAATGGATTAATTTCTTAAGATTCTGAAAAATACTGTATACAAATTGATTTTACTGGTTTAGGATCATAAGTGTTTCCTTTCCCTGCCTCTCTTCTTTGTATGGAGTGTTGATTTACATAATCAAGGGTTTTTAAGTTAAAAGACTTTAAGATAAAGACATAAAAACTGAAAAAGTGCACAAATCATAAATGTACAGCTCACATTTTTGCAAAATGAACACAATCTTGTAATTAGCACCCAGCTCAAAGAATAGAACATCACTGGTTCCCCAAGCCATCATGTGACACCTCATGATCCTGATTTAGAATTCCTAATCAAGATCTGCTTATTTTTAAGCTTTCAATGCCCTTCTTTATTTTTTGTTTTAAAAAAAGAAGCAAATAATCCCATTTATGTAACAGTACCTCCATGGATGTAATGGATGTAATACCTGGATGCTACACGTAGATGGAAATTTTGAGGCACATGCTCACCACACTAGCATTGGTGGAATTTGAGAGATGTTTTAGAATTTCTTAGTTCTTTTTATTCTTATTTAAATAGAGTTTTTCATGACAATGAGTATGTGAAGTTTACAAAAAAAAAAAAGAAAGCATTTTTTAAGGAACTCTGGTGCTTTAGAATGTCTTTGGACACGCCTTTGGAATGTCTTATGATGGGCATTGGCCAGGGTATTTTATAAATCACTTGGCAACCAAGTCCATGCCCTAGACACTTTGTGCCCTTAGTGGGGAAGAGTTCTGTGCTCCCATGAGAGGTGCTCTAAGTTGTCAGCAAGAGGTGGCAGAGAATGCTTCACTCTTGGCTTTATACAGAAGCTTACAGCTGAGCTACTAAATGTACTGGAAACAGTTGCAAATAGCAGAGTTAAATTATAAATAGCAAAGATTACAGATATGTCACAAGTTAACTTTCTATTTATCTTTGTGTGGAATAAGTTTAATCAGAAATAATGTAATAGCCTGTCTAGGTCTTTCACATTGAGATATCACTGATACTTCAATTTTGGCAGAGGATCCATTTTAAAGAGTTGCCAAGCACCGTGGTGAGACCTCCTGGGTTCTGGCAGAAGGTGGGCTCGGTGGCTCCCCTGCTTAGGATGGCCCACCATGTTCCTCAGGAAAACCGGTGTCTGACTCCTTTTTTTCCAAAGCTTTCTATTACTGTTACTTTAAAATGTATCAAAGTGATATATATCCTTATGCACTCTAAAGTCAGGAAATATAAATTCTTATTTAATCTTAAGGGAAGATGAAAAAGGGCTGATTACTCTAAATCTGACTTATAACCGAGGAAACTAAGACAAGCTTAGCAAGCTAAATTAATTTTTTTTAGTTTTTTTCTGACTTCTAAAGAAACACATGGTAATTTCGGAAGATTCATAACATGGTGAAAAGAAAAATCATTTAGGGCTAACAACTGTTGGTTTTATGTAGACAGATATATAATCTAGCCTTTTTCATACACACACACACACCACATAACACACATACTAAACACATACCACACACAACATTTTTACTAATGGCAGTAGGTTAAATCTTTCATCAATTATATACTCACAGTATCCTGCATTTTGCTTCATAGCACTTATTACTATTTTAAATTGTTACTATTTATACTATTATCCTATTGTACTGTTGATGGCTAGCACCCTGCATGGTACATGTCGTATTTGTTGAAACAAACAGTGAATATTATACCTTCTGCTTAGTCCTGATTTTTTCAACTTATAATAGCTATTCCATACCAATAAATACAACTCACACAAATGTAACTTATCATTTTAATGGACATGGATGCTTTTCCAATTTTCCTTCCAAGTTACTATTTATAATAATGCTCAATGGGCATGTTTGTACATACAAATTTAAGCAATCGCCCAATCCAGTTCTCTTTGTATTTCACTCATACAGTATCAAGAGGGTGAGTGACCTGATTTTAAAAGTGTGAAGGAAAGTCATGGACAGAGCAGTAGGAGGAGGCAGAGTGAGGGAGGGGGAGAGATGAGTGTTTTCAGAAAAAACCTGGTGTTCTATGCTCAGCATGTGGATTGTGTTTAGTTGTGAGTTAAGAAGGCTGGAAGAGGAGGAAGAGAAGTCTGTGGATGAGTCTCTCAAGGTAGCAGGTGTCTTGTATCTCAGATCCCTTTTAGCTAAAATCTCTGTGATTCTGGGGCTGGACCCTTTGCAGGGCAAGGACGGTCTTTACAATTTTGCTCTTCATATGGTCCACTTGACCCTCATAATTGGTTAACTGCATTAGATGATGATAAATGGATTATAGTCTATACCTGATCAGTTTACAATACAGTCAGCCTGATGCTCAGTCTTTATTCCACATCAAGCACTGATGATTTAGGAACTACACTTAGGTGGGGTATAGCCTGCCCCACCCAGCATTCTAAGGGGTCATTCCAACCCCACAATGCAGAACAGCATTGTCAGCTGGTCCCAATGAATTCCCGTGACCAGCAACCAACTTTCAAGCTCCCATATACTTGGTGAAACCTTACTCCCTTCCACCAAGGTGACTCAAAATCATGCTACTGCCTAAAAAGGGATGAATAGAAATATCTATCTGAAAAAATCCTAAAATTCCTTTTATTAAGGAATGTTTCAAGTAATTGTCTAGTTTATCTCAGATTGAACTATATCCTGTAACTCCTTCTGCTTGCCAATATCTTGGGCAGGAGCTCCATTTATCCCCTATTCTATGTGTTAAGTGTTTCCAATTATTATGTACAGTGATATTTAAAGGATTAAAATATATACAAAAACACCCAACAGTGGACTTAGCACCCAGTAGGTATTTAGTACCTAACTGTAATTTGGAGTTTCCCAAACTGAGCCTTGGCCAGTGGAGAGCTTTCCCCTGCTTGCGGCTTACACTGTCCCTGTTTCTCTTTCTCTTAATACTTGTGGAGCAGGAGGATTTTGTTTCGTTTCGTTTCGTTCTCACACATTTATTTAGCACTTATTGCAGGCGTGACCCTTATTCTGGGAAAGTGGAGTTTAACAAAAAGTTTCCGATTTCATGGAGTTTTAATCCAGGGGAAGACAAGACAAATGCATTCGTTTATACCTGCAGCCCATCGTGTGCTTCCCAGAAAACTGGATGGCCAGATAGAACAGCCATTTCTGCAGAAAGACATAATCTCTCAACTTGATGGTAAATGCCTTTCTTTCTTCCTCTCTGGCTTCCCTCGTGTTTATTCACCAGCAGGTATTTATGGACTGCTAGCTCCTCACCAGATTCTATGCTCTTCTCTTTTTCCTGGACATGCGGCTAATCTTCATTTTCCCACTAGTGCCTGAGATCAGGCCAACTACATGTAGGCAGAAGTGATGTGGGCTCATTCCAGGCCTGCCCGTGAACGTGCCTCTGCGCTCTTTTCCCATTCTGCCGGTTGAATGGGAAACCCTGAGTGGCCAAGGTTACTTGGAAGCCATGAGTTGAACATGGTGAAGATAACCATCAGCCTCGGTCTCTGAATGACCCTGTTGAACAAAGCCCCCTTCCCCTACTCCTTCCCCACATGCAATTGACTTCACTCTATGTGAGCAAGAAATAAACTTTGCTTGTCTTTGAGCCATTCTACATTTTAATCTATTTGTTAAGCAGTGAGTGAGGTACCTTAATTTTATCAAGTCCCTGGTAGGTCTTAGGTGCTATGCCAGGTGGTGGGGATACAGTGGCAACCAAAATAAACATGTAAACAAACAGCGAACTAAACAATAATCATATAAACAAAACAGAAATATACATGTTCAGATAAGTGCAATGAAGGAAATTAACAGGGTGATAAGAGTGACAAGCTGGGGAAGGGGCAGCTGGCTGTAAACTAGACTTTGAATGAAGCATAAGTTTTGACTCCTAAATAGGGATTGTTGGTTAAATTCTGAAAGTAGGAAACTAATTATCAATCAAAGGAGGATACAGGAAAATTGCAGAAACCTAGGACAGCACCTGACTCCCCTTTTAACCTATTCCAAAATACTACTTCTGCAAATGGTTAAAAATTCCAAAAGGCCAGGTGTGGTGGCTCATGCCTGTAATCCCAGCACTTTGGGAGGGAAGGGGTCAGGAGTTCAAGACCACTCTGGCCAACGTGGAGAAACTCCATCTCTACTAAAAATGCAAAAATTAGCTGGGTGTGGTGACATGTGCTGGTATTCCAGGTACTCAGGAGACTGAGGCAAAAGAGTCGCTTGAACCCGGGAGGCGGAGGTTGCAGTGAGCCAGATCACACCATTACATTCCAACCTGGGTGACAAGAATGAAACTCCATCTGAGAATAAAAAAATTTGCCAGGCGTGGCAGCTCAGGCCTATAGTCCTGGCTATTTAGGAGTCTGAGGCAGGAGAATTGCTTGAACCCCGGAGGCAGAGGTTGCAGTGAGCCAAGACTGTGCCATTGCACTCCAGCCTGGGCAACAGACTCCATCTGAAAAAAAAGAAAAAAAAATTATATATATATATATATGTTATATATATTTTTAAATTCTAATGTGCAAACAACCATACATGCTGTCATGCCATCCCTGACTAGGGATTACCCCCAAGTGGACCTCATATACCTTGTGCATCCAGAGAAGAGTTTGTGGACTTTTAAAAAGTTACTTGTTAGTATCAGGCACCATAATCCAGGATGCCTATGAACGCCCCAAGACTCTTGTAACCTTCTTCACTATTTTGCAACCAATGGAATAAATGATAACTTAGACTCCCATAAAGGTAAACAATGGGAAGGGTAGAGAAAAGTGCAGATTTTTAAAACGAAAGGAAGAGGTAATGCTCCTCTATGATAGCACCATTTGTTGCTTAATGAGTCTGGAGCTTAGTAGCACAGCGGTGAGAGCATGCACTCAGCTCTGCCAAGCACTTGGTATGATGTGATCTTGGGCCCATTTCGTAATTTCTCTGTGCCTCAGTTTGTTTATAATCATAGCTAGTTCAAAGGGTGACATGAGAATTAGATGAGTTAATATTTATGAAACACTTAGGATATTGATGAAGGTGACACATAGTAAGTACTTACTTAGATGTTTGTAAACTAAATTCTTTTAAATTCTTTTTTTTTTTTTGGAGATGCAAACTTGCTCTGTTGCCCAGGCTGGAGTGCAGTGGCTGAATCTTGGCTCACTGCAACTTTGCCTCCCAGGTTCAAGCGATTCTCCTACCCCAGCCACCTTAGTAGCTGGGATTACAGGTGCATACCACCACACCCGGCTAATTTTTGTATTTTTAGTAGAGACAGGGTTTTTCCATGTTGGCCAGGCTGGTCTCGAACTCCTGACCTCAGGTGATCCACCTATCTTGGCTTCCCAAAATGCTGGGATTACAGGCATGAGCCACCATGCCCGACCTGTAAACTAAATTCTTACAGAGCAGAGATAGGAGGGTAAAGGATGAGGATGAGTGAACCGCAGGGCATCACTTCTTTGGCAGGAGGTGGGTGCCATGGTCATAGAATCTGCTGGTCACTTACTAGGCCCTAAAGAGAGGTGTGTGTGGGACATGCCAATAAAATACCGATCCACCCCAGTTACTTTCGCTTTAAATGTGTGTGATCTGTGCCATCATCACTGGTCTCCCTCCAGTCCCAACTAATTGTGGTCTCTTTAAGCACAGAATTTTGAAACAGTAGAGATCTTACAGATCATCTTGTACCTCCCCTTCTTGAGGATACGTAGGTCCCAGAAAGTGAAGTGTCATACCGAGATCACATATAAACCTCTGACAAAGGGGTTCAACGTTCAGGACTCCCCGGTTTGGCACCCCGATAACCCCATTCTCCCTTGCTGGGTCTAACCATACGTTGTCTAATGGTTTAGCTTCATAATCCAAATCCATAATTCCAAGAGGGTTCTTTTTGTTCTTTGAAATTTCTGGCTAACTTTTAGAAAATGTCTTAGAATAAATATTAAGTGTAATAGAAATATTTGCTTCCGTGGTAGTGGGTAGAACATGGTGCAACCTCCTGATGGTCTAAACTGTAAGATTTTTGTTTTCCAAAAGTTGAACACGAAGGCAGTGACAAGACACATTGCCAGTTAGAACTTAAAGCAGGTGGCCGGGCGCGGTGGCTCAAGCCTGTAATCCCAGCACTTTGGGAGGCCGAGGCGGGCGGATCACGAGGTCAGGAGATCGAGACCATCCTGGCTAACATGGTGAAACCCCGTCTCTACTAAAAAAAAATACAAAAAACTAGCTGGGCGAGGTGGCGGGCGCCTGTAGTCCCAGCTACTCCGGAGGCTGAGGCAGGAGAATGGCGTGAACCCGGGAGGCGGAGCTTGCAGTGAGCCGAGATTGTGCCACTGCACTCCAGTCTGGGCGACAGAGCGAGACTCCACCTCAAAAAAAAAAAAAAAAAAAAAAAAGAACTTAAAGCAGGTGGCACATGAGCTTGTATCCAAATCCTTAACCCTTTAAGGTGAGCATATTCTAAAAACTTAGCTCAGTAAACGTCAAATCTCTTTAAAATTAGCTGGTTGTCTTCAGTCATACTTTTTTTTGTCTGCGTCCTTTGGATAAAAGGCTTTTTGGGTCTGTGGATTTGAGCTATTGTCTTTAATAATTAACTTAGTTTTGTTGTAAAGATATTTTTTTTTTTTAAAAAAAGGTGAATTCTAAGAACAATGACATATTAAAACAGTTGCTCATGGAGATCTTGATATAAAATGACCCTACCACTTAAACATTTATGACAGGCGTGTGGACTCTGGAGGCAAGGAGATGAAAATGCAATTCTGAATGGATTTTTTGACGGGGCAAAAAGAATGATGTGATTGTGTTTCCAAGTGGAATGAATGCCATTTAGATGATTAGAGGACGAAAAATAAGATCTATGAAAGAAATGTTAAAGTAAATGGGATTATTTTACTTTGGAAATGGAGAAGCATAGAGGGATTTAATATGCATTTGAGTGCCTGAAGGATTGTTGTAGCAGAAGCTGGTGACCATCGAGTTTCCATTACTACCGTGAACAGAAAGAGGGGGTGGGGTTTTAATTGCACTGGGGATTTGGGTAAGACACAAGAACACTTTTCTGATAGGGAAGGCTATTAGATACTCTAATGGATTTTGAAAATTGTCAGACAACATTTTTGAGGATCCACTGTGTGCAGATCATTGTACTTGGGAATAGAGTTTTTTTTTCTCTACTGCTTTTTATAAGTAAGTCAGAGCCTTACCTTTCTGGGTTGGTTTCTATGAGATTCTACTTTAAGGCATAGAGTAGTCGTAATGATTTCTCTAAAGTAACTCTAATCTTATGCTTCCCATGTCAAAGGTAGAAAAGAACTAAAAGTAAGTACATTCTCATTACTTCTAGCAGTTACATACACACATAAATGTCAAGTCACCATAAACACTGAATTAGTGGATGCTGACCAATTGCTTTTATAGGAAATACAAGGCTAGGCTACTCCAAGCCTCTGGTCACATTTTTTTCAGCTGGTCAGTACATAACCTTGTTTTATGTGTGTTTCTGTTTAAAGACACCTTATTTGATATATATCGTTGGTTCATTAACACTGAACTCACAGCCAACAGTGCTATAACTTATGCCTGAACAAAGCTTATGTAAAACACATGTTTTCTCCATAAGGCACATCACAGCCTCCTGGCATTTAGGAACATTATACAGCACTTCAATGCTACACCTGGGGGACATTTTAAACAGCCTAATCACCAACAAAAAGCACACAGATGCTAAGACCTTGTGGTTTTAGCGTTCTAATAGATCACAAAAAGATTGTAGCAGCTGAGCTGAAAGGAGAGAGCAGAGTGTCACCTTGTTTGACGTCAGCTGGGAGTGCATGCACTAGGGACTCGGATTTTTCACCACTCTGCACATGACTGCAAATGACCATCAAAGCCCTGTGAGTATCGATTTTAGGGTTACAAAAAATTTTAGCAAGTAGGTGAATTTGCAAATAGGAAATCCATGAATAATTCGGATTGACTAACTACTGTGTGTTCCGACTTTTTGTCAAAGCAGTTATCTTCATTTCAATTTAATATAAACATCTTATTGTGCAGCTGTTTAAAAAGGGGCTGGGAAGTGGGGAGGGACAGCATCAGGAAAAATAACTAATGCATACGGGCTTAAAACTTAGGTGATGGGTTGATAGGTGCAGCAGACCACCGTGGCAAATATTTATGCAACAAACCTGCACATCCTTCACATGTACCCCAAACTTTAATAAGATAAAATTACATTGGGAGGCCGAGGTGGGTGGATCACAAAGTCAGGAGATCAAAACCATTCTGGCTAAAATGGTGAAACCCTGTCTGTACTAAAAATACAAAAAATTAGCCGAGCATGGTGGCGGGCTCCTGTAGTCCCAGCTACTCAGGAAGCTGTAGCAGGAGAATTACATGAACACGGGAGGCAGAGGCTGCAGTGAGCCGAGATTGCACCACTGCACTCCAGCCTGGGCGACAGAGTGAGACTCCATCTCAAAAAAAAAAAATAATAAAAATAAATAAAACAAAAAACAAGGGAAGTCTGAATAGACCATAGGTAACATATGACAATGAATTCATGTCTCAGAACACCATCTATATGATGACAGCTCCTACATAGGTATCCCCCTCCCCAGCCTCTTCATTGCTTTCCGACTCATATATCTATAGCCTCCTTGGCATTTCAACTTGGAACTCTGCTAGGCATATCAAACCCACCATGTCTAAAACAATGTCTTGATCACCTCTCCTGTCCCAGGCTTGCTTTTCCCCTTTCAGTAAATAACAACTCTCTCTTTTCAGTAGCTCAGGCTAGAAAGCAAAGTCTCCTTAAAGTCTCCTTGGCTCTTTTCTCTTCCACTGCTGACTTGCAGTCCATCAGCAATTCTTGGCAGCCCAACATTCATGAGGTATCCAGAAACTGACCACCATCCACCATTTCTACCGACGCTGGTCCATGCCAGCATCACCTTCTGCCTACACTATGGTAACTGTGTCCTAATGGGTCTCCTTGTTTCCAGCCTTGCTACCTGCAGCTTCTTAGCATAGCAGTCAGAATGATCAGTCTTCTGAAAGGTACATCTTGTAGGTCCCTCCTCCACTCTCGACTTACTAGCAGCTTTCCATCTTACTCAGAGTAAAAGCCAAATGTTTGACCAGAGGCTACAGGAGCCTATGTAATCTGCCTTCCTCCTCATTCTCTGACCTCATTTTCTATCACTCTCCCTTACTTACTCCATGGCAGTCATGGTGACCTCCCGCTGCTCCTCAGTGTGGATAATCACACGCTGGTCTCAGGACCTCTGCATGTGCTCTTCTTTCTGTCTGGGCGACTTTCCTCTGATAGCTGCTTGATCTTGTCTTGAGGCCACTACCGAAATATCCTCACATAAAGCAAGCTTCCCCCTCCCCATACCCTGCTTTAAGTTTTTAGAATAATACGTATTACTATCGGATACAGTACATATTTATTGGACCCTGATGTGTCCTGTGATCCCCTCTACTAAGCATTAGCTTCTCCAGAGCAGACATTAGTTTGTTCACTGCTGTGCCAAATGTCTGGGTCAATGCATTGCTCCTAGTGGGTATTTGATAAATATTTATTGAATGAATAAATAGATGAATAACTACAGAACAATATCCTCAATATATTAAATGGAAAAAAATAAGTTGCGGAACAGTATGTTTAGATTGCTGTATTTGCATAAAGAAGGAGCCAGCACAAACATGTCTATTTCTCTATCCTAAGATTAAATATGAGTTCCGAGGAGTGCACAAAAGCCTGGCAAGAATGGCTGTCCTGAGAGGGGAATTCTTTCAAAGGTGAGATACATAAAGTCACCATCATTGTTGAGCATAAGCTATGTTTTATGAAAGAATCAGAACTTTAGGGGACCAGAATGTATTGCCCCATTCCTGCAGAATAAGGGCTCTCAGTCAGTTCCTTTTTGCGTTTTTTCCCCTCCATTGTTTTGTGTATTTTTGATAGCTTCTCTTTATTATAAGAAAAAAGGGGCCGGGCGCGGTGGCTCAAGCCTGTAATCCCAGCACTTTGGGAGGCCGAGACGGGCGGATCACGAGGTCAGGAGATCGAGACCATCCTGGCTAACATGGTGAAACCCCGTCTCTACTAAAAAAATACAAAAAGCTAGCCGGGCGAGGTGGCGGGCGCCTGTAGTCCCAGCTACTCGGGAGGCTGAGACAGGAGAATGGCGTAAACCCGGGAGGCGGAGCTTGCAGTGAGCTGAGATCCGGCCACTGCACTCCAGCCTGGGCGACAGAGCGAGACTCCGTCTCAAAAAAAAAAAAAAAAAAAAAAAGAAAAAGGGTTGACATTTTTGGGTCATTGTGCTCCTTGCCATCTGCCACGGAAACTTTGACATGGGAATGAGAGAGGCACCATGTCCAGTCGGCAGGATTCCGAGTGTGATTTTTAAATCTAAAAAATCCCATCTCTGTATCTCTTGGTTTCATTTTAAATGGCCACATTTTCCTGTGAAAGTCTGCCTTTTGCCTCTTTGGCTTTTCTCTTTTTTTCTTCCTGTAGCTTTTCCCCTGTGGTTTTCCATTTGGCCTTCCCACATCACAAATCTAATTGGGAAAAATGGACAAAAATGCCCAAGAGGGTGGAGATGGTGCCTACCCATGTGACCTCTAACACTCAACAGCCTCCTAGGCTTCACACCAGGCGAGTCTTCCAGGGCTTGTCTTGGATAAAGAGGAGAATGTCGTTTGCTCCTGGGTGGTTGTACTTAAACCTGTGTGTCTCGTGGATAAAGGTCTCAGAAATCCATCGGTGGCTTTAAGCCCTAGCTTTAGACGACAGATTTCTGAAGACACACCTTCCATTTATGAGCACTGAGCAGGGACAGAGACTACACAGAGGTGTGAAGGAAGGCCCCTTCCATATTACGGTGTGGTCCATTAGACTTCACAAGGAGTGTCCCCTATGTTGGCAGCCTCCGCTATAGCCTTGTCTAAGCTTGTTTTCTCCTTTGATTTCCAGTAGGAATGAATAGCTTCCTTCTAATATTTTATCCTTGGTAGTGTCCGAATTTCCTCTTGATGCTATTCCATGTCCTTCTTCCTGTCCTACCCAGTAGTTTCTGGAGTCTTGGTGAAAAGTGTAAAACAAAACAAAAATATTATGCTGTAAAATAACTACCATAATGGCCCCTAGTTCATTATATACAGTAAATGGGGTAAAAGTTTATCAGTCACAATGCCGCACTAATTAGAACATGCAGTTTTATCACTTTCATCATTCCATGAACCACTGCCCCCCGACTTCCACTATCGTTACACCCCATTTCCTGTGGCTGGTGATGCTGGATGATGTCACTTTAGCTTATGGGTGAGCAGAACAGGTGGCTTCTCAGATTCCTTTGTAGGATTCCTGTGACTGTCATTGACTTACCTCTTATGGTAAGATTAGGATACTTAAGTGAGCAACAGTGCAGAGACCTTCCCTAACTTTATAATCTTCTTACACAGTTATGACTTAGTGGCCTAATTTTCTGTGACATGGAGTAAAAATACTTAGGACATCTGGTTTTCTAGAGCTATTGGAGTCAGAGTTAACACAGATGAAGGGACAGTGGTTCTCTTCAAAATAACCAGATGCTTGACTATTCGCACATATGTGACTTAAATTTCTATTATCTTGTTTACACAATTACATCTGTCTGGCAGGTGACAGTTGAAAAATGTTATTCCTCTTCCTGTTGTGTTTGTTTCCCCTTCAAGTAGTTAAAAGAAGATGTGTAAATAAGCCGTGGATGAGAAGTACAGCAGGATCATGGTGTACTAAGAGCAAGCGTCACACGCACCACATATTTTATCGTTTGAGAGCCAAGCCAGAGTGAAATAGGAAGAGCTTTGGCGGAATGATGTGGATGATAGTAATTAAATCTATCATGTGGAACCGACTCATCTCTTATCCTCAGTCCCTAAAAAGGTTATCCATGGTGGCCTCTTTTATCCTTTAAAAGAGATCATGTTGACCAAGCGCCTTAATAAATATCTGTGTTATTTAAAGCCTCTGGGTTGACCCAGGCTTGTTTTATGCAGCGACTTTTACATCAGAACTGTTTCTTTGAAGAAAGGGGAAAATGGAGAATTATTGTTCAATGCATACAGAGTTCCAGTTTTGCGTGACAAAATGAGTTCTGGATGGGAGTGATGCACACAACAATGTGAATGTTCTTTTTTTTTTTGAGACAGAGTCTTACTCTGTGGCCCAGGCTGGAGCGTAGTGGCGCGATCTCGGCTCGCTGCAAGCTCTGCCTCCATTCTCCTGCCTTAGCCTCCCAAGTAGCTGGGACTACAGGCACCCGCCACCATGCCTGGCTAATTTTTTGTGTTTTTAGTAGAGACGAGGTTTCACCGTGTTAGCCAGGATGGTCTCCATTTCCTGACCTTGTGATCCGCCCGCCTGGGCCTCCCAAAGTGCTGGAATTACAGGTGTGAGTCACCACGCCCAGCTGTGAATGTTCTTAATGCCACTAAATTGTACATTTAGAAATAGTTAAGATGGTATATTTTATGTTATGTGTATTTCACCATGATTTTTTACCTGAGGCTTGGACATGAGGCATGTGGTCAGCTTCAGGGAAGACAAGCCAGAGGAGATGCTGGGTGCAGGAACACTTCCTGCCTCCCAAAGCAGACAGGTGATGAAAACTAAGCATTGACAAAACTCGAGATGCTCACTCAGGAGCTGTTGCGGGACAGGCAAGGGGCATGGTGCTTGTGCATCCAGACATGTTCAGACTTCATCTAGCCCTGACGCTTGCCTAGAGCCCAGTGATGAGGAGCCCACCATTGAACTCAAAGCTGTGAGCTAGCAAGTTAGACGAGTGCCTGTGAGTGAGGTCCGCTCCCAACTGAGGGTCAGGCTGCAGTCAGAGGAGGAGGACCAACAGGTAGAAGGGAGGGCTTTGGGTCCTGGGCAGTTTAGGACAGGGACTTCATTGTTGGAAAGGACAGATAGCCAACACAGAGAAACCAGCCCACCACTAGGAGTAGGAGTAAGGGGTGGATGGCAAGCACATGGGTTATTCATGCTCATTTCTGGGTGTTATGGACGGAAAGTGTGTGTCCACCAAGAATATATATACTGGAAATCTAAGCCTTGTGTGATGCTCTTTGGAGGTGTGTCCTTTGAGAGGTAATTAGCTTTAGATGATGTCATCAGGGTGGGGCCCCCACGATGGGATTAGTGCTCTTACAAGAGGAGGAAGAGAGACCAGAGCTCTTTTTCTCTCTGCTGTGGATTCACTGAGGATTCACTGAGAAGGTGACCCTTTGCAAACCCGGAAGTGGGCCCTCAATGAGGAAACAAACCAGTCAGCTCCCTGATCTTCAACTTCCCAGCCTCCAGAACTGTGAGAAATAAATTTCTGTTGTTTAAGCCTGTCAGTCTATAGTACTTTATTATGACGTCCCAAACAGACTGAGACACTGGGATGCTATGTGCTAGGCCTGACATCCATGCAGGAACTTGAGGAAACGACATGGAATTCTAGTGGTGTTTTGGGATTCCTGGCCCTTTTAAGACTGGTGGAGCCTAAGGTGAAAAAGAGGCCACTAAAAAAATGTCTGTGCATAATGCATGGCTAATGCTTGATCATGGAAAGGACAGTAGAATAATTTTGTATATCTGCATGTTTGGGGGGCGGGGGCATGAGTTGGCTATACAACAAATGACCTAAAAATGAATTCTGAGTTTTCCCTAGGAAGAAAATTACATTCATATCAGATATTTTCATTTCTTATTGCATCTATAAATTTTATTTGCATGAAGAAGGAGTAAAGTCAGTGAACATTATAATCCATAAATTCAGATTTCTACTTTTACTTTGTTGCCAGAATCTCATGGTGATTTAAACACACAGGAGGAGTGATTAGTCTTGAAGACAGAAAGGAAACAATGATTTAGATGCCACTAGGAATGTACTCATGATAAGAAGTAAAAATGGTAATCAGTCGGAAAGCCAATTAAAATATTTCATGCACTTCTCCTGGGTTATTATGGGTAGCTGCAGCCATGTTGATAAATGTGTAAGGAACATTTCCAAGCCTGGGCATTGTGGCTCATGCCTGTTATCCCAGCACTTTGGGAGGCTGAGGCACGAGAATCACTTAAGGCCTGGAGTTCGAGACCAGCCTGTGCAACATGGCAGGACCTTGTCTCAAAAAAAAAAATTAAAAATTAAAACAGTTTTAAAAAAGATTATTTCTATTGTTAATTACAGTCCCCACAATTAAACTTAGGCTGCTAATTTGCTTTCTTGTGGGCTAAATTATTCCCAGTGAGGTTGCATTCTTGCCCCTGAGTTAAATGCACAAGTGTTTTGCCAAACTGAAGTTAAACTGCTTTTTGGCAGATGTTAAAGTTGGATCAACATCCAGGGAAATTCTGTTTGGCTTTGAGGGATATTTGAACTTTTTTAAGATCAAGCTTTCCTTTTCATTTCAATATTATTTGTGGCATTCTGATTTCTCATCAGATGAGAAATTGTGGTCATTCACCTTTGAACTGTAGCTTGCTGTTCACAGAACCATGGCATCATGAGGCTTGAAGGGACTGTGAAATGTCATCCAGCCTGGCAGGGCCACATCCATCTTCAGAGGAGATGGACTGTTTATGCCTGAGACAGAGCTGAGAACCTTTGCCTGGAAGCCTCGACATTCATCACCAAGGGGAACGACTGCTGACCCTAACTAAAGGAACAATTTTGTGATTTCTTTGTCATGCTTAAGTATTTTTCCATTTGTTTCACTAGAGTAAATTTTTGTCATCGTGACTTCTTTCCTTCTTGTTCCTTTATCTCCTGTCCTGATTCTTCTAATCATAAAATCATTACAATTAAGGGTTTGTTCTACAAGGTTTTTTTGTTTTGTTTTGTTTTTTCTTCTTTGGTATAGAATTACAATATGAGATTACAAAGTACTGAAAAACATATAGGGTAGGGAGCTTTGGGTTATGGAAGCAAAGCTGCTTAGGTTAACTGTGATGTTTGATGAATAGGTAACCTGCAGCTGAGCGCTGAGCTAATTGAGGTCATGCGTTATGCTCGTGAATTTGAAAGAAAACCTGACATTTTGCAAAGACAGGAGACTCGCCTGGTTAGCCAGTTTAAGGAGTTTCTACAGCAGGCCTGAAGCTCTCATCCTTTTTTCCAACCACTGTTCACTGGTAACTCTGTACCTAGTAAAACAATTTCTGTTCTAGAATAAATATTGGAAGGGTAGTTGAGCTCTTTTTCTAGCCAGAGAATAAATATTTCCTCATATAGAACAAAACTGTGAGACTCTACAATTGGATTATAAGCCAAGGCAGTTGAAGGCAAAATAGGAAGTGATTTTGGCTTTTGTTCCTCTCATCCACCAGATTTCAGCGAAGTGTATTTTCATTTATTTTAAATGCTTACTGTATCAAAGAGTCTAAAATAGTTGTTTCTTGGAGGAGGTTTCAGTGTACCTACTTTTCCCTAACAGTCTGTTAGAAGTCAGTGTGCTTGCTTAAAATGAAGACAGTAAGTGGATAGAAAAATATCACAGGAGTGTATTTGGAAGTTTCTGGAAATTCTCTAGGGTGAAACTTCCACCATTTTAGCTCTGAAGAAGTTCATGTGGAAATCAGCTCTGTTCCAGTCTGGTTACAATTTTTTTCACCTCCCTGGTCCTACCATCTCTACAGCTCATATTTTTGCTATATAGACCAGATAAACACTATTTATCAAGAACATTGAAGAAATGGTTAATCAGATCTGATCATTAAAATAGGGGAAAAGAATGGGGAAAAAAACAGCTGTCTTTGCAAGCACACATCCATTTCTGGTGTGCAGTGGCAGTTAAAGTCAACTTTCAAAGGCTCTGTGCTGTCTGTTGGTGCCAGTAGGCAAGATAAAACAATTTTGTCAGCTAATCATCAGTCTGCTCCAGATGATGCACAGACTGGTCTAAGAATAAATACGTTAAAAAGGAAAGCAATTAGCTTTCCATATGGGATGGTGGAGTTTCTGCTTTGTAAAATTTCCAAGAGTTGAAGACCTGCTGATTCAAAAGTATTAAGATGAACTAGAAAGCTTTTCATGTTCCCATCTGCCACCATTGTGCTTTTCACTGTTTCTAGAGTTAACATGATGTTGAATTTAATCGTGGTAGAACAAACCTTTATGAGACTTGATGCTTGTTAATATAGATGATACACAATAGTGTAGATACTTTGGAAGACATGATGCATCTCCTGATGAAAATGTAAAGAAATGCACCAAAGTGACAATATTATTTGGTTATATTAATAATTTTGTTATTAGTAAAATATTATTACTGTTGATATCCTCTGGAGTTAAACTCTAGAAACTTTCTACAGTATCCTTGAGACTTTTGATCCCCCAAATGAATGACATAATATACTGATAATAACAATTCTAATTCGTAATTATGTGTTGTTGATCAAGGTAATTCTAACTGTTGTGACATATAAAACTCAAAATATCCATGAGTTTGTACAATAGACGTTTATTTCTTGCTCAGATAAAGTTTGAGATGAGTTTTCCTGATTGGGAAGTGGCTTTTCTCTAAGTGGTGATTCAGGAACTTGGGCTCCTTCCATCTTTGGCTCGGTGTCCTTCAGTGTGTTGCTTCCGAGGTGCTTACCTTCCGTAAGCCAAGCTGTGGATGGGTAAAAAGCATGGTGAGTTGGGCATGGAAAAGTTCTTACTGGCTAGGCCTGGTGGTGGTGCACGTCGCTTATGCTCACATGCCACTGGCTGAAACTCAGGCATATAGCTACCCAGAAGACTGGGAAATGCAGCCTAACAGTGTTCCCAAGGAAAAGAAATAGGTTTGGTTAACCATTAGTCTCTATCCCAATAATCTAAGAATAGATTTGTGTAAGCTATACAAATGTGCTTTTTTGTTATTGCTTATATTGTATTTCCTGTTTTAAGCTGAGATTTGCCTCACATATATACTTACAGTCATACCCCACATAACAATGTCTGGGTCAATGACGGAGCACATGTATGATATCAGTCCTGTAAGATCGTAGTGGCCTGGAAACCTCTGATCGACTAGTGATATTATAGTTGTAATGTGGTAGTGCAATGCATTACTCATGTGTTTGTGGTGGTACAGGCGTCAACAAACCTACTGTACTACCAGTCTTACAAAAGCATAGCCCATACCCTGATATGCAGGGCATAATACTTGCTAATACTTGATAATGACAAGAAATGACTATGTTGCTGCTTTATGTATTTACTATATACTTTTTATTGCTATGTTAGGGTGTACACCTATTTGTTTAAAAAAAAAAAGAAAAAGAAAAAAAAAAGGTTAACTGTAAAATAGTCTCAGGTCCTCCAGGAGCTCTTTCAGAAGAAGGCATTGTTATCGTGTCAGCTGACAGTTCTGTGCGGGTTATTGTTCCTGACTACCTTCCAGTGGGATAAGATGTGGAGGTGGAAGACAGTGACACTGATGATCCTGACCCTGTGTGGGCCTAGGCCAATGTTTGTGTTTGTATTTCAGTTTTTAACAAAAACATTTAAAATGTTAAAAATTTAAAATACAAAATAATAGAATAGGATACAAAGAAGGAAAATATTTTTGTACAACTGTACAGTGTGTTTGTATTTTGTCTTAATACAAGAGTCAAAAAATTCGGAAATTTATAGACAAAAAAATTACAGTAAGCTGGCTGGGCATGGTGGCTCACGCCTGTAATCCCAGCACTTTGGGAGGCTGAAGTGGGCAGATCACAATGTCAGGAGATGGAAACCATCCTGGCTAACAGGATGAAACCCCGTCTCTACTAAAAATACAAAAAATTAGCCGGGCGTGGTGGCGGGTGCCTGTAGTCCCAGCTACTGGGGAAGCTGAGGCAGGAGAATGGCGTGAACCCGGGAGACAGACCTTACAGTGAGTTGAGATCGCGCCACTGCACTCCAGCCTGGGCAACAGAGTGAGACTCTGCCTGAAAAAAAAAAAAGTTACAGTAAGCTAAGGTTAATTTATTACTGAAGAAAGAAAAATATTTAAATACAAATGTAGTGTAGCCTAAGCATGTAGTGTTTATAAAATCTATAGTAGTATACAGTATACAGTAATATCCTAGGCCTTCACATTCACTCGCCCGCACTCACTCACCCACCCAGAGTAACTTCTGGTCCTGCAAGCTGCATTTATTGTATGCGCCCTATACAGGTGTACCATTTTAATTGTTTACACTGTATTTTTAGCTGTACTCTTTCTTTGCTTAGATACACAAATACTTACCATTGTGTTATAACTACCTGCAGTATTCAGGACAGTTACATGCTACACAGGCCTGTGACCTAAGAGAGATAGGCTCTACCATATATCCTAGGAGTTCAGTAGGCGGTACCATCTAGGTTTGCGCTAGCACACTCTGTGATGTTCATGTAAGGACAAATTCACCTAGGGACACATTTCACAGAACGTGTCTCCATCATTAAGCAACACATGATTGTACTTTTTTTGGAGACGGAGTCTTGCTCTGCCTCCCAGGCGGGAGTGCAATGGCATGATCTCAGCTCACTGCAACCTCTGCCTCCCGGGTTCAAGCAATTCTCCTGCCTCAGCCTCCCTAGTAGCTAGGATTGCAGGCATGCACCACCACACCCAGCTAATTTTTGTATTTTTAGTACAGATGGGGTTTCGCCATGTTGGCCAGGCTGGTCTTGAGCTCCCGACCTCAGGTGATCCACCTGTCTGGACCTCCCAAAGTGCTGGGATTACAGGCATGAGCCAGTGTGCCCAGTTAACAACACACGATTGTATTTTCAAAATACTGGGAAACATTTCGCTCTGTGAGGTTTTTATTCCTAGAGGTGGGAACAGAAAGGAGTTGTCTGTGAGCTGCTGTACAAACATTCTGAAGCAACAAGCTTATTCTCCAGCTTTTGAAAAGCAGTGAGCAATTAGTTTCTAAACAAAGGCCATGACAGTGGACCTGAGAGAGGGAGCCCAATTTGGGAGAAACTCCTCAGGTGATACGAATAAAACTTGATATTTCAGTGGATTTTTGAAGCTTTAGGATGACAAAATCACAGTGATTTTTTTTTTTTTTTTTCCCATGAGGGAGCAAGGAAATTTGGAATAAGTTTGGGAAAAAGAGAAGGTGGGATTATAAACTCAGCTTTACACATATGAAATTTGAGGTGGCCAGAGAAAAAATCTGGGTGTATTTTGAAATTTCCTCTGTAATACGGGTAGATAAAGGATTTGGATCATCTGAATATCAGTCAGGTCTTAGAAGTCATGGCATCAACTCAGTTGAGTCAGAAAAAAAAGTGAGAGGAGAACTGTGTTATGGGACCTCAGGCAAACTGATGGCTAATAAGAGCCTTTAGATTTAGTGTTTAGAAGAGACATAGTAACATTATCAGTAGAGCGTAGTGGGGTGGGGCAGGAGCCAGATTGAGAGGGATTGTAAAATAAATGGAAAATAAGAGGGAGTTAAGGGAAGGGATTAGCTGTAGAGAAGGGACTACAAACACTTACTTTTAATCTCATGAGCAGCAATAATGCAAACACTGAGCAGAGTCCAGCCACGGGTGCTCCGCAGTGTTATCACTGTTATTATTGATTATTCCTTCTCTGCCTTTTACATATGAAGAAACATGTTGTGAGGAGTTTGTTGGCATCAATTTCATCTGAGGAAGGAATAGGTAAACTATACTTGCATGGGTAAGATTGTATCAGACAATGATAAACCGTTGCCCTTGTGTGTTAGAGTGCCTTTTTCTGGCTTCATTTAACCCATATTCATTGAACCCTTGCTATATGCTGGGCATTCTGATAGGCAGTGGAGGTGGAGCAGTGAATATGACCATGTCCTTCTCATGGAACCTAGCATTCCCAGAAATAGTGTGAATGTCAATTCTGATAAGAGGATTTCCATACAGGGTGCTATTGATAGCATCTTCTGGTGAGATGCCTGATGGGTTTGTTTATTCTCATTTTTTTTAAAAATAAAGACGGGGTCTCAATATGTTACCTAGGCTGGTCTTGAGTTCCTGGGCTTGAGTGATCCTCCCACCTCAGCACTTCACTGTGCCTGGCTATTCCCATTTTATAAATGAAGAAACTGAAGACCAAATAGTGTAGATGATTTGCGCAGGGTCACCAGGTCATGAGTGTCTGAGTATAAGTGACAGAGCATGCTTCTGATAGCTCAGGTATTTTGCCACAGTATTCTGTCCTTTCAGATATGACACTTCCTGCTCTTCCACTGCACCCGACTTTTATCCATGTACCCCATCTCAGCTTCAAGCTCAGTACAAGGCTTTTCTCTCTAGAACACCTCTTTTATCTCCCATTTTCCTGATGCATTTACATTTATTGTCTGCTGTGCACAGGGGCATTCTATATTTTTGTACTTTCTTAGTTTTGATTTGTTGTGGCTACAAATTTTAGCCTTTCACAGATACCCTTGGTTACTACTTGTTCTGAAATATGCTTTAAAGCTGGATACAGTGGCTCTCACCTGTTATCCCAGCACTTTGGGAGGTCGAGGCAGGAGGATTGCTTGAGCCCAGGAGTTCAAGACCAGCCTGGGCAACATAGATCTTGTCTCTACTAAAAATAAACATAAAAAAAAACCAAGTGTGGTGGTATGCGCCTATGATCCTAGCTACTAGGGAGGCTGAGGTGGGACGATCACTTGAGCCCAGGAGGTGGACACTGCAGTGGGCCGTGAGTGTGCCACTGCACCCAAGCCTGGGGAACAGAGTGAGACCTTATCTCAAAAAAAAAAAAAAAGAAGAAAAGAAAAGAAAAAGAAAAATATGGTTTATCTGCCTGCCTAGATTGTTACCTCAATGTGGGCAGGAACTTCAGCTTTTGCTTCTTTTTGCTCATAATGCTTAGTACAGGAAGGCAGAAACAGGTCATTTTTCACGTTTAGATTTTCTGTAGCTAACATTGTGCCCCAAAGACTGTGTTCTCAATCCTGTCTTGTGGACGCCGGGTGTCCAGATTCTATTGTCATCTGTCCTTGCAAAATCATTTCCAAGAGTTTAAGGTAACTTCTGGAAAAATTCAACTCCATTTTTCCTAAATCAATTCCGTGATTACCTAGTAAAGTACTAGAGTTGCAATCTAGAAGCTAGTACATAGGACACATAAGTTACATGTATTTGAAGAACACTTTGAAAATCTTGCCATTACTAGGAAACTTTTTTTTTTTTTTATTATACTTTAAGTTCTAGGGTACATGTGCATAACGTTTATATCATGTATAACTCCCCAATGCAATCCCTCCCTCCTCCCCCCTCCCCCTGATAGGCCCCAGTGTGTGATGTTCCCCTTCCCGAGTCCAAGTGATCTCATTGTTCAGTTCCCACCTATGAGTGAGAACATGCGGTGTTTGGTTTTCTCTTCTTGTGATAGTTTGCTAAGAATGATGGTTTCCAGCTGCATCCATGTCCCTACAAAGGACGCAAACTCATCCTTTTTTATGGCTGCATAGTATTCCATGGTGTATATGTGCCACATTTTCTTAATCCAGTCTGTCACAGATGGACATTTGGGTTGATTCCAAGTCTTTGCTATTGTAAACTAGTTCAACCATTATGGAAAACGGTATGGCGATTCCTCAAGGATCTAGAACTAGGAAACTTATTATAGTTGGCTAGGCATTATCCACTTTTTATAAAAACATTTTTCAAGTTATCTGTGTAAAGTCCTGAGCTACATTTTCTCTCCCCATCCCAAGAAGGTGAAATGGAATGCTGACCTGGTACAGGAGGCAGCTTTCTGATCAATGGGGTGCACCAGCCAAACACTCCTTGCCGTGAATCTGGCAGTTTGCTTTGGACCCAATGTTCTCTTTCTATGCATGCCCTTCTCCCCCTGCCCTCCCTCCTCATGGTAAATATGTCAGGAGCAGTACATATATATTTACTGCTTTTCATTTATTTGGGATGAAACCAGTGCTTGAATGAAAACTAAGTGTCTCTAGGAAAAAGGGACAGGCTTACTCATAAAAATACTTAGGAAGCAGATTGAAAAAATGAAGATCTTCTAGAATCAACCTAAATTAGAATATGTCTGATAATTTCTTAATCAGTCACGTTCCTTCTCTTTTCTTCATTTGTATTTTATTTTGCTTTTAAAATTAAGATGTCACATGCCCTGCTTTAGGAAAACGTGGTATCCTCTGGACACATACTGTTAAACACTCATTTCAGAGGAAAATATTTGCAATTCACAAGGATTCTCCATTTCATCAGATTTTTCTTTAAAGCTGAGCTCCTTTAATGTATTTAAACATATTTAAATTTACTGAAAACAACATCATCCACAACAGAAGTACATACACATAATCTTTAAGGAAACCTGCAATTGTGTAGCACTAAATTTGTAGTAACTAGGACTTAATGTCTGAAACTCTCCTCCAGACCACTGCCATCTAAAAACTTTCTCTGGACGCTTCGTGAAGACCTCCCAACTTTCATTTATATAGGATTCCCGGGAGTGCATGACTGTTCACATTTCTTCAATCCCTATCCTGTGAAATCCTGTATCTCCTGGTCAGGCTTGGTCATACGATTTGCTTTGGGAAATGGAACTTCAGTGGTATGTGCTGTATCCAACTTCTGAACAGAAGTGTTCGTTGTGATGACAAGGTTCCGATTGACCTCTGCTCCAGTGCTTTCTACCATGAGAAGGCTGTATCCTGACAGAAGCTGCTGTTTCAGCCTTGGTCCTAGAACAGTATGATGCTGGTAACAGACCCGAAGCCAACCTACAGCTTGGAGTGTCAATGATTTATTTAATAAATCTTTAGAAAATGCTTAGGCATGAATGATACAGCGAAGAACAAAAAGATGAGGTCTTTATTCTCATTCCTCTTAAAATTAAATAACTGAAACCATCTTTTTTTTTTTTTTTTTTGGAGACGGAGTCTCACTCTGTCCTCAGGCTGGAGTGCAGTGGCATGATTTCGGCTCATTGCAACCTTCACCTCCAGGGTTCAAGTGAGTCTCCTGCCTCAGCCTCCTGAGTGGGTGGGACTACAGGTGCATGCCACCATGCCCGGCTAATTTTTGTATTTTCAGTAGAGACGGGTTTCACCGTGTTGGTCAGGATGGACTCAATCTCTTGACCTCGTGATCCTCCTGCCTCGGCCTCCAAAATTCCAAAGAGTATTACAGGCGTGAGCCACCTCGCCCAGCCAGCCACTTTTTAAAATACTAAAATAGCTATGAGTAAATTGCAACATGGATATGCATTTTTTGAAGATAAAGTACTAGAATGCTAAGAACTTTCAGAGTTCTGATGGTCCATGTAAAAGGAGTTTCTCGAAACTTTGAGGTACATACCACTGCATTCATGCTGGTAGGAAAGTTTTGATGGCATTGACTGGCAGGTGTAAATGTAATTTAAGTTTGGGGTAATCCGTGGACCCAGAAAAGCAGAAGTAGAAAGACAGGGAAGATGGAGGCATTCAAGTGTATATATCCTTGCAATCCTTAAATAGTTATATCCATGTAAGAGAGGAAATGATAAAAGGCATTAAAGTTGCCATTCAGCTGCATCATAAGAAGTGGGTTCAGAAGTAAACTTAACTACTATTAAGATATGGATGCTTAAGGATGTTTTTAGTATCTAAAGAAAGAATTAAGGAATAACATAGGAGTAGGAAACTGTGTAACAGAATTATTGACCCTGGTAGCAGAGTTTGGGACTGTAAGAATGAACTGCTGACTTTCCCTACCAGAAACCATTCCCAGCAGGAGATGGAACATGTTGATTGAGGGTGAGGGTTCTAGAGTTCTAGTGCCTAGGTTCTGACCTTCATTCTGGGCTTAGTCATTGTGAGAGCTTGGGTGAGTAACTTAATCTCTTTAAATCTCAGTTAAATCTCTTATGCATGTGCTGTATCCACCTCATAAAAGCTGAGTATTAATAAGATCATGTACATAAACCATTTGGAATGGTGCCTGGCTCATTGTAAGTGATCCATAGGAGATGGTATTATTTGCAACTGAGATAGAAGTGCTAGAAGATCCGTCTATAGCAAGAATCAGGAGCCCTAGAGGTAACAAGTTTAGTGAAGAATTTTGTGAGAGTTCCTCGTATAGTCTTATGTCTGGGTCTCAAGCTCCCTAATCAAATATCCCTTTTTACTGGGACTGACTTTTATCATCAGAACATCCCTTAAAGTAGTTGAAACCTAGCAGCCTTGGATTAAAAGCTGGCTGATAGACGTCAAGCCTCACACAGTGGCATGAGTTGTGGCACCAAAGCTGTGTTTGAAACGTAAGAATGTGGTTGACTTTTCAATCTGTTTTTAAAAGGCTGGTGAACTACTTCGTTCTTGGGTAGCCCTAGACCTTTACTTGTCGTTGCTGGCAATAAAATTCAGGATGGCTGGGCGCGGTGGCTCATGCCTGTAATCCCAGCATTTTGGGAGGCCGAGGCGGGCGGATCACAAGATCAGGAGTTCGAGACAAATCTGATCAACATAGTGAAACCCTGTTTCTACACATAAATAAATAAATAAATATGCTGGTGTAGTGGTGTGTGCCTGTAATCCCAGCTACTCAGGAGGCTGAGGCAGGAGAATTGCATGAACCCAGGAGGCGGAGGTTGCCATGAGCTGAGATCGCACCATTGCACTCCAGCCTGGGCGACAGTGCGAGACTCTGTCTCCAAAAAAAAAAAAAAAAAAAATTCAGGACTACCCTCAGCTTGCACTGTAAGATGGCTCTATTCATGGAACAGCTTGAAACTACAAGTCATACGACGAGTCTTTGCCATGACTTTTGTGTCCTCTGCCACCCACTGAGGGAAGTGTCTGTCTTCTCTGTTGGCGTGAGAAACGTTGCACAGGCTGTAAGAACACACACACCACCCCGCCACCCATCTCTACACTGAGCATGAGCCACACTTACCTGGAGGTGTGAGGGTCTAACCACCCTCTTTGGTTACAGATCATCCTTTTTTTTCCCTCCCTGTGTCTTAGGAGGATCACAGGAGGTAGCATTAAAGCTTTTCTGAGCATTATTCATGCTCCTTGACACAATGTCTCTGTGTAAAGTCCCACTTATTTAGAAGAACAAGGAACTGCTCCTAACTCCACCCAGGGAACTAAAATATTGGTTCTTAGATAATACATAGATCACAGTGAATCTTTTTTATTTGGAGATTACTATTCCATTTGGTGCTGGCATTGCCACATGACTTTAGGATGAAGAAAACCTATTCTCTGGACCCTTAGTCAAGAACATGTGTCCATAGTTTCAGAAACAGCAGAGTGTTGCTGGAAGGAGCACACTACAGGGTATGATGTGGTGTGGTTAAGATAGTATCATGCTCAATTTGGTGATGAAATTGTGTGAAGAAATTGAGTGCAAGAAAGCCCACACATTCTCAGTTGCCACTTCACTTAATCTACCAGCAGCATTTGAACTGATACACTAGATTAGCCCCTCTTCCCAGAAGCACTTATTTTTGCTGAGTTTCTAAGACTCCCCGTTCTCCTGACTTTGCTGTGGTCTCCTTTGCTGATTTTACCTCGTAGTGCTGATGTCTGACTGCTGAAGTGACCCAGCACACTTCTTTTGATGATCCCACCCAAACACCTCCCTGTAAATACCGTGTACATACTGACAACTCCAACATTTATTACCTTTAGCTTAGACCTTGCCCCTGAGCTTCAGACACACATCCAATTGTCTATTCATTTGATGCTCGCTTTGTATGTCCAATGGGCATCTCAAGCCTAACACAACCAGATCAAAACTCCTGATCTTCCCCTCTAAAATCAGGTTCTCCTGTGATAATTCTCTTCTCATTAATGGGATGTCTATCTTTCCAGTTGCTCAGGCTAAAAACTTTAGGGTTTTTCTTGACTCTGTTCTGTCCTCTCAGATTTCAGATCCAAGTCTGTAAATAAACACTATAGGATCTATTTCCAAAATACATTCAGAATCTGACCATTTTTCATCCCTTCTAACGTGACACCCTAGTTTAAATTGCATTCTGTTTCTCCCCTGGATTGTGGCAAAAGCTTTCTGGTTCTGCCCTTATCTTTCCAGGTTATTCTCAACACAGCAGCCTAAGTGTCCTTTAGAACGATAACTACATGACCTCACTCACTCTTAGCCAGTGGTCCTTCCTTTAGCATTTGGTTTTCCAATTCACTTGGGGTAAAGCTAAAGTCCTTGCAATGGCCTACAAGGTCCTGCAGGAGCCTCTTACTACCTTAATGATCCTTCCCTGCTACTCCCTTGCTCTATCCCATATCACTTCCCTCCTTGCTCTATCCCATACCACCATCCCCCATACTGGCCTCTTTCTTCCACAAAAATGCCAAGAGCATTTTCACAGCAGGACCTGTTGATGCAGGGAAGCAAGCCCCACAATGGGGGCTTTGCCCTGGAGGGTTCTTGGCCTCACCCAGGAGTGAATTCAAGGGCATGCTGGTAATGTTAGAGAGCAACTTTCACTGAAGCACCGGTGAACAGCAACAGCATAGGTACTACTCTTTGTGGAGTAGGGCTACCCTACATGCAGTGTGCTCAGAGTAGCAGCTCAGAGGCAGTTCTGCAGCCATATTTACACCCACTTTTAATTACATGCAAACTAAAGGGGAGATTATGCAGAAATTTCTAGAAAAAGGGTGGTAATTTCTGGGTTGTGAGATTGTTGCCATGGCAATAGTAAACTGACATGGCACACTGGTGGGTGTTTTATGGAAAGCTGCTTCCACCCTATCCCTGTTTTAGCTAGTCCTCAATTTGGTCCAGTGTCCAAGGCCTGCCTCTGCCATTGAGTCTTGCCCCCTGAGTTTAGTTCCACCTCCTACCTCTTCATAGCTTGTTCTTCCCTCTGCCTGGAATATTCTTCCCCCAGATTAACCCCATAGCTAACTCCCTCACCTGCTTCAGGTCATTACTTTCAGGTCTTTACACATGGGCTACCTCTTGGTGAACTTTCCCTGGCTCTCTTTTAAAATTATAACTCTTTCGGGCTACACTTACAGCCATCTGAAATGTTGTATATTTTATAGACTTTTGTTTTTTTACTACCTTTTCCATCTTTCACAAGATGGGTGCAGAAATATTTGTTGTGATCACTGCTGTATAAACATTCTGTATGTACAACAGGGGATCCAACAAATGTTCACTGAATGGCTGAAAGAATACATATGAATGCTGCATTGACATCAGAGTTGGCACATGTTCATGAGGCTGACTTTTTGGCATCAAGAGCAAACTTCACCAAGGAAGTCACCAGGGGAATCTATTGAATCAATACCTTTGTTCACAAATAGGAATTTTTGCTTTCATCCAGAGAAACAAGATGTTATTTGTTTTGTTTTTTAGTGAATTTAATTTAGCTGAAAATGTTTCCAGGGCTGTCAACCAATGACCAGGAAGTCAAGAAGTTGCTCTTTTTAGCAGAAGGTGGGGTAATTACTCCAAATAGGGTAATTATATTTATTTTGCCATTCTTTAAATTTCATGTTACTAACTGAATTTGTTGAATTCTTGCAGCTCCAAAGCGAATTATAGATTCATAAAACTAAGAGATCCTAGGCTTCTTTTGGAAGGGTCATTTTTGCGTATTCCGTGTCATACAACATACCTGAATCCTCCTCTTAAGACATCTGTAGGAAATTATACTTCCTCCACTAGTGGCAATCCTTTTCTTTTCTTTTTTAACATTTGACATAGAAAATTTCAAACACAAAAGTATGTAGAAGAGTATAATAAAACCTTCATAAATCCATAATGCAGCTTCTAAATTTGTCAATACATGGCTAACCTAATTTCCTTTATAGCTTTTCTGAGTATCTTCTGTTTTCTTTTTCCCATACTGAGAATCCTAGTCCTCAACAACAATGAAAACTGCATAATTAGAATATTACATAATTTTTTTTTTGCTCAACCCCACCAAGACACCTGAACTGGTCTTAGAAAACAATAGCCAATACTGCCACCAACAATACAGTTACTGAAAGTTTAAGAGCTTCAACACATCTTATCCTTAGGATATATTTCTCTAGGAGTGCTCAGACGAAATACAGTATTTTAATATCAGTTCTTCTGAGTGTAGCTATAAAAGTACATAGACATTTAGGTTAATTTGTTTTGGTTTATGTTAAATTTTTAGGTGTTGCTTTTTAAAAAATAATTTTGCTTTATAATTATGTAAAATAAGTCAAATCCACTAAACTTTCACAGAAGTCTAGCTTCCATTGACCATTTCATTCTAGAACTTTCCTTAGGTAACCACTTAAAGAAAATCTTTGTGGCTTATTCTTCTGTTGTTTTTCGTTAACTTTTTGAAATTGTTGAATGATGTTTGATGGGATGGGGAGGCCAATGAATGCAGGGTGAATGGTTTTGATTGAGGGGTAGGTACATCCTCTCTTTGAATGTTCCATAACTGAGTCTACTCTCTGCTGATGGATTGTTTCTAGGCTTTTACTGTTTCACAGAGTCCTGCAGTGCATTCTTTTCAGATATATCTTTCTAACCAGTGACTCTTGGGCGTCCATTTTTATAGAAGAGGGGTTACTGAGTGAGAGGCTAAATGCATATATAGATTTGTTAGATGCTACCAAATTCTCCTCTGCAGGAATTGTGCTATTTTGGGTTCCTACCTCCAGTCTACATTGCAATGACTATTTCCCTTAGCCTCAGCAACAGCGTGTCGCTAAACTTTTGGATTTTTGTAAGTGTTATGGGTGAAAAAAACTGTACCTCAATGTATTTCTACTTTGATTTTTCTCTTAGTAGGAATGAAACTGAATCCTGTTTTCATATGGTTAAGAGATTTGCATTTATTTGCTTGTAAACTGCATTTTCTTCGGCACATTTTTCTATAGCGTGATTGGTCTTTTTCCTTTTCTATTTTACTAACCCCTTCATCTGTGATACAAGTAGCAAAGATTTTCCTCAATTTGTCATTTCTCTTTTTTCCTTGCTTAGGATGCCTTTTGTCAACAATAGCTTTTTAGTCTTATTTCTATGTAATTAAATTCATCTATCTTTTTTCATTTCTTCTGGATTTTGAGTCACAGTGAGAAAATTCCCACTCCCACGTTATAAGTGATTCACACACATGTTTTTTTAGTTTTTGTATGATTAATTTATTTACATCTGAGTCTTTGATGTGTTTGAAATTTATCCTGATGTATTCACTAAAGAAAATGACTATTTTTTCCCATGTGGCTTTCCGGCTATCCTAGTGCTACTTAGTCTAATCTTTCCCCTGCCCCAACTGATCTGAGATACAGCCTTTATTGTTTCTTAAATTTGCATTTGTAATTGAGTTGTCCTTTCTAATGCTTACTGACTTGAAAATTATTCATGTATTTGACATGTATTATTTATGTTTCCATATGAGCCGTTTCCTCTGGGCAAAGTGGAGGAATCCTTAATCAGACACTTTTTCATAGGAGTAAAGGTCAAATTGCCTTTGAGATTTAATATTTCAAATTTTAATTTTCCCTCTAAATATTTCTTTCTATCTCTGCAGACCGTAAACAATTAACCACTCAATCCTTTTATGTTTCACAGATCTTATTGTCAGTCTTAACTCCCTTTATTTCTCATACTTAATCAGCACATAATCCCAATTTTTCTCCTAATTACTTCTCAAAGCCTTCTCATACTTTCCCTTTTATTTCCAGTTCTTAAGTCTCCACCTTAAGCACATCTCAGCTAGACCATTTTAATAGCGTTTCACTTCTGCTTGCAATCTTGCCTCTCTCAGATTTGCCTACTTCACAGCTGCCAAAGGGATCTATTTAAAATAGTAAGCTGACCTGTCTTGTGTTTAATCCCCTGTTATCTGCAGGGCAAAAATCTCGGTTCCTTAACAAGTTGGAGGAAGTCTCCCTGCTCCCTCTCCTACCTCATTCTGTGCCCTTTGTCCCTCATAAATTAGCCTTCAGCAATCCTGCACCACTTATAGATCATCCAAGGCTCCAAACTGCTTCAGATTGCTTCAACCCTCTGCTGGTGTGCTCAGCTAGTCACTCAGCCTGGGATACCTGTGTCTTGCTACCTTTCCATCCAAAGGCATCACTTCTTCCATGAAGCTTTTCCTACCCTGCACATCAACTCCACAACTCCAGCCCTGTCCCATGCACTCACATTGTGTTAAACTTATATGTTGATGCATTTATCCTTCACTTGACTGGAAATTTTGTGAGTGGGAACAAATCTTTGTGAATGACAATGTTGGTTTCAATGAGCAATAGCCATAATAGTCATTGTTCTTGGTATATATCTATATATATATAGTATTTACTATATTGTACAGTATAGAGAGCAGTTTGTTTGTCCCCCTGCTAGTCTGTGAACATCTTGTGAGATGGAACTTAATTTCATTTGTCCACATATCCCTAAGCCTAGGATAGTCAAGAAATACAACTTGCTGGGTTTAAAAAAAAAAAAATCATGATGACAAAGGATTTGAAAAACATGATTTTGGAGAAATAATTGAAATAACTGAGAATGCCAACCTCAGAAAAAAGAACATTTTCAAGATAGAGAGGAAAAGGCTGGTGAGAGTGTCAGCATGGGGATTCAGAAAGCAGAACTGGAGGCAGAGCAGAAACATCACAAAGGGACAGATAGCAACTTCCTACAGAGTAAGCGGAAGGCGCCCTAGGGATCTTGTGAGGCTCATATCACTGGAGGTTTCCAAAACGACAGTTCAGAAACCCCAGTGAGAAATCACTACACACCCACCAGAATGGCCAAAATAAAAACTAGAACACCAAGTGCTGGAGAGAAGGCAGAGAAACCAAACCCCCCATGCACTGGTGGTGGGAATGTAAGACAGTGCAGCCCCTCTAGAAAGTGGTTTCGTAATTTCTTATAAAACTAGACACAAGATTGCCACATGACTCAACAATTACATGCTTAGGCACTCCTCCCTGAGAAATTAAGACTTGTATTCACGTGAAAATCTGTACACAAATGATAATAGCACCTTTTTAATTTACAATAGCCAAAAACTGGAATCAGCTCAGAACAGGTGAATGGCTACAGAAATTGTGGCACATCCATCCTATGGAGTCATCCTACTCTGCAAAAAGAGAAACACCCTTGATATAAATAACAAACCACCAAAATATGAGGGAATTATGCTGAGAGAGAAAAGCGAATTCCCAAAGGTTACAAACGACACGATTTCATATACATAGGTTTGAAATGACAAAATTAAGAACTGTCCAGTTTCTTGACTGTCGTGGTGAATACATGAATCAGCCAAGGTGATAAAATTATAATAAACACACACCCCAGGACTGCTTGTCCCTGTGCTGCTTTTTCTTACACCAGGAAAATCTGAATATGACTGATGGATTGTATCCATGTCAGTATCCTGGTTGTAACATTATACTGAGAAATAAAAATAAAAGTATAAGCCCCCAACTGAATGGACACCTTCTTGACCAAGGGGACCCCAAAGAAACCCTGGAAGCTGAGTTCGTGGCCATGATGGGATGGGAGGTGGGACACACCTCATTATACCCCCTCCCTCACTAACCACCACGAGGCTTTCCTCCCTAGGGGTTAAACAGGAGTCAGATCTTTCTTTTTTTATTATTATTATTATACTTTAAGTTCTAGGGTACATGTGCATAAGGTGCAGGTTTGTTACATATGTATACTTGTGCCATGTTGGTGTGCTGCACCCATCAACTCGTCAGCACCCATCAACTCGTCATTTATATCATGTATAACTCCCAATGCAATTCCTCCCCCCTCCCCCCGACCCCATGATAGGCCCCAGTGTGTGATGTTCCCCTTCCTGAGTCCAAGTGATCTCATTGTTCCGTTCCCACCTATGAGTGAGAACATACGGTGTTTGGTTTTCTGTTCTTGCGACAGTTTGCTGAGAAGGATGGTTTCCAGCTGCATTCATGTCCCTACAAAGGACTCAAACTCATCCTTTTTTATGGCTGCATAGTGTTCCATGGTGTATATGTGCCACATTTTCTTAATCCAGTCTGTCACTGATGGGCATTTGGGTTGATTCCAAGTCTTTGCTGTTGTGAATAGTGCCGCAATAAACATACGTGTGCATGTGTCTTTATAGCAGCATGATTTATAATCCTCTGGGTATATCCCCAGTAATGGGATGGCTGGGTCATATGGTACTTCTAGTTCTAGATCCTTGAGGAATCGCCATACTGTTTTCCATAATGGTTGAACTAGTTTACAATCCCACCAACAGTGTAAAAGTGTTCCTATTTCTCCGCACCCTCTCCAGCACCTGTTGTTTCCTGATTTTTTTAATGATTGCCATTCTAACTGGTGTGGGATGGTATCTCATTGTGGTTTTGATTTGCATTTCTCTGATGGCCAGTGATGATGAGCATTTTTTCATGTGTCTGTTGGCTGTATGAATGTCTTCTTTTGAGAAATGTCTGTTCATATCCATTGCCCACTTTTTGATGGGGTTGTTTGTTTTTTTATTGTAAATTAGCATTAGTAGCTTATATTCCCAGGTGCAGAATAAAGACAGGATGAGATGAGTCATTCCTTCACCCTTCCCTGAGACATCTGCTTCCTCTATTCCCTTTTTCTTCAAATGCTCACCTGACTGTGGGTAAAATGTAGATTTACTGGGCATCTAAAGTCTCACAGTATGTACCCATTGGTCTCACAGCTCCCTCTCTCCTTTTTTTCTTTTTTAAAGGAAAATTTTAAGTACTAAACCTCCTGAGAACCTCTTTGGTAAAAACACCCACAGGTGCATCTGTGACTTGCATTTTTCTTGGGCACACCCTCAAGTTGGCTCAATAAACTTTAATTGATTGGGGCACTTGCCTCAGTCATTCATTTTGGTTGTCAATACTATAATTTTGCAAGACATTGCCAATGGAAGAAACTTGGCAGAGTGTATAGGGAAACGTCTCTTATTTCTTACAACTGCATGTGAATACAGTTATCTCAATAAAAATTTCAATTATTTCAAACATTGCAAATGGTCAAAATCATCCTATAAAATTCCTAAAATGTATTATACAGAATTTGTGCTCCACATTAGGGGCTAAAACTCAGACTCTCATTAAAGCACAGTGCAGAAAGTTAAAAAACAAAACAAAACAACAACAACAAAAACACAGGTTGAGCAGTCCTTCTCAGGGATTTGTAGAGAGAGAGAGAGCGAGCTCATACATCAACTAGAGTTGGAAGGTGTGACCCTCACGGGGCCCTTCTACCTGAAGAACCTATAATTGTATTATTCTTTCTGTTCATTGTGATTTATTTATCTTATCAAAGTCATCTTAGATCATCATTTTGTCTTCCAGAATGCTGGCCTAATTTCCATCTTGGAGAAATTTGTATCCCCAAATGGTCTTTTAAAAATACTTTTTTTTTTTTTTCAATTATTGGTAAAATCAGCAGTGGGCACAGAATGAAACTCTGTCCAACACTCTAATTCTGATCAGTTGACTTCCATTCTCTGCCTGTGGGTAGTGCTTGACTACCTAAGACCTACACTGCAGGATCACAGAACCTGATCATCAAAGGGGACCTTAACCCATTTATGCCTGAGATTGAAATTTATGTCATGAGGTCACCTGCCTGGTGATGACCTGGAGCCGTAGGATATAAATAACTCCCACATGCTCAGTGTTCCAATAATGAAATGCAAAATACCTAAGCCAAATACCTCCAGCATCACATGCATCTGGATCAGGTTTTTATGATTTACTGATGAATGTTTAGTGGGATTTATTGGACTCTCTTTAGTTCCTGGGTGAAAAAAAAAAAAAAAAAGTAGAAAATAGCATTTTGAATTAATAATGTTTAAAACCCTCTCAACAGTAGTTATCTTAATGCCTTTTCTTCTAGCATGTCAACTAATTGTTTTCTCTCCTTTTAAATATGAAGGAGTGAAGCTCAAAGCAGTATCTCTAGAGATGGGGGAAAAAATGACATATTACAGAAAATATACTGTGGAAAGTCAATGGGTTTTTTACAGGTAAAAATACCTGTCTGTCCAAGTATAACTGTGTAGGTAGCCCCACTTTCCTTTGAGTGCTGAGTTTGATACAGTTCTCATAGTATCTTGGATGTGCTTAGCTGCTTATTCCTCCATTTAAGTACCTCGGTTCACATGCATGGACGTGCCATTCTTCCGAGGATCCTTAAATTGACCCCAGGAGGAGCCCTAGCTGCTGTTCCCCGTTTGATGCCCCTTTTCAGGAGGAAGTAGCCAGAAAGAGTCGTCGCCCAAAACCCCCTAACAGCAGTTAGGGTGACCTCTCCACAGGTGGGAATATTATAGGAGTTATTAAGTCATTATTTTAGGCAGATAGATAGGAAAAGAGGTCCTTGGGAAGTTTTCATTTGTTTTAAAGAGGCTCCAGAAACGTTTCTTGTCTAGCAGGAAAGCCCTAGCTCTAGCCTGCCAGCAACCTTTGATACGCAAGTGCAGGCCATTAGAAACTGGGATTCCCAAACATGGCCATTCCCCTGTCTTCTTCTTGCCTTTGTCTTCACATGTGCCTGGCAATATGGCCACCCCACATATCCCCATGTGTGTAGAACATCATGGCGGCCTTCATTTACATGTTAAAATGCTAGCTTGGGAGGGGCAAATTTTTCATGGGCTACATAAATGACATGCCTGGTCAAACCAATCCCCTGAGCCCTATGCAAATCAGGCACCGCCTTCTCCAGCCTCCTCATATAACCAGCTGGTTTCCTCTCTGGGGTTTGGAGCCCCCAGTCCCTCTCTCTTTGTACGGGGGCGCTTCTTCCTTCTTTCTTGCCCATTAAACTCTCCGCTCCTTAAAACCACACACACAGAGTACCTCAGTTCAGTACTTAGCCATGTGGTTTGAAAGTGCCTTAGTATTTCAGCCTTGCCTGTCTGCTGGATGCTTTCAGCTTCTGTTTGCACCAATAAGGCAACATGGACAATTTTTCACTTATGTGATAAATGAGAATGTGAGAAAGAAGTTTCTTCCTCCATACTTACTGTTGGAGTTTGCCATCATCCTAAATGGGCTTCAAGAATCATCTAGTTAAATTTCCTGACACTCAAATGTATATTTTTATGAGGATTCATATTCCTTCAAAGTATTTATTGTACTTGCTATGCAGAGAACTGCTAAGATAAATTTTAAAAGATGAAGAAATAGGAAGGTTGTGTCTGACCCAATGCCTATTAGGTAGTCATGACGAAGTTGGGTCTGGAGCTCATGAATGGAATTTCCCTCCATATAAGCTTAGACTGAAAGTTGCTTTTTCTTTTTTTTGAGAGAAGTCTTGTTCTTTCACCCAAACTGGAATACAGTGGCATGATCTTGGCTCACTGCCACCTTCGCCTCTGGGGTTCAAGTGATTATCCTGCCTCAGCCTCCCGAGTAGCTGGGATTAGTGGCACCTGCCACCATGCCCAGCTAATTTTTGTATTTTTAGTAGAGACAGGGTTTCACCATGTTGACCAGGCTGGTCTCGAACTCCTGACCTTGTGATCTGCCCACCTCAGCCTCCCAAAGTGCTGGGATTACAGGCGTGAGCCGCTGTGCCTGGCCGCTTTTTCTAAAATTTTCAAAGCACTGGTGTGTTATGCCGTTTTTGTGTTGCTATAAAGGAATACCTGAGACTGGATAATCTATAAAGAAAAGAGGTTTATTTGGCTCACAGTTCTGCAAGCTGTACCTGAAGCATGGCACCAATATCTGCTTGACTTCTGGGGAGGCCTCAGGAAGCTTACAGTCGTGGAGGAATATGAAGAAAGAGCAGGCGTGTCACATGGCGAGAGCAGGAACAAGAGAGCAATGAGGGGAGGTGCCACACACTTTCAAAAAACAGATGTTGCACGAACTCATAGAACTCACTCATCACAGAATGGCGTAAACCCGGGAGGCGGAGCTTGCAGTGAGCTGAGATCCGGCCACTGCACTCTAGCCCGGGAGACAGAGCGAGACTCCGTCTCAAAAAAAAAAAAAAAAAAAAAAAAAAAAAAAAAAAAAAAAAAAAAGAACTCACTCATCACAAACAGGATGGTGCTAAACCATTCATGAGAGATCAGTTCCATGATGCAAACATCTCCCACCAGGCCCCACTTCCACCATCAGGAATCACATTTCAACCTGAGATTTGGAGGGGACAAACCTCCAAACCATGTTAACAGGAACACCACTGTTTTTCTAACTAGTCTCCATAATTATTAATCATCTTTCTCTGTCAGCAAAATCTTGTTGACTGCAGAACTTACTCTGTCTTTCATTCCACTTTCTCTGGAACCTGTCCAAGGACAAGTCTACTAAAAAATCCTTCATCAAGGCACATTATTCCTTCTCTAATTAAAAACAATGTATGCTTTTAAATAAATTCATAGGATAAGTTAGTCATTTGAGAATGTTTATTTTTAAGTGTTTTGATCATGAAAAGAAATTATGAAGACCCGTTTACTTTGAAGTAGCTTTCAGTTATTAAAAAAATTAAAAATATTAATAGCTATGTCCACTGATGTAGAAGAATCTCAAAGACTTAATAAGTGAGAAAGCAAGCAGCAACAATACGTATTCTTTGATTCCCTTTTGTCTTTAAAAAGTATACATTTGGCTGGGCTCAGTGGCTCACACCTATAATCCCAGCACTTTGGGAGGCTGATGTGGGCAGATCACGAGGTCAGGAGTTTGAGACCAGCCTGGCCAACATGGTAAAATCCCATCTCTACTAAAAATGCAAAAATTAGCCAGGCATGGTGGTGCGTGCCTGTAATTCCAGCTACTCAGGAGGCTAAGGCAGGAGAATCACTTGAACCCCATAGGCAGAGGTTGCAGTGAGCTGAGATTGCCCCACTGTGCTCTAGTCTGGGTAACAGCAAGACTCCATCTCAAAAAAAACAAAAAACAAAAAAACCAACAACAAAAGAACTTTATTTGTATATATGGGTATAAAAATGCATGGAGATCTTTATAGAAGTATGGCAAACTGTTAGCCATGATTATCTCTGGAACATAGTCACAGGGATAGGAGGAATTTTTGTATAGACTATAATAGATTATACTTCAGTGCTGTGTTTAAAAATAAAGATGTATTGATATGTGTATTAGTCCATTCTTAGACTGCTAATAAAGACATACCCAAGACTGGCTAATTTATAAAGGAAAGAGGTTTAATGGACTCACAGTTCCACCTGGTGAACTAAGGGGAGGCCTCACAATCGTGACAGAAAATGGAGGAGCAAAGTCACATCTTACATGGTGGCAAGCAAAAAAAAGCTTGTGCAGGGAAACTCCCCATTATAAAACCATCAGATCTCATAAGACTTACTCACTATCATGAGAAAGACCCGCCCCCAGGGTTCAATTACCTCCTACCAGGTCCTTCCCACAAAACATGGGAATTGTAAAAGCTACATACAACAAGATGAGATTTGGATGGGGACACAGCCAAACCATATCAATATATTCCTTGAGAAACTTTAAAGTCATTGCAGAAACAAAAAGCAGGCAACTTCTTCTCCTCTTCTCCCCACAGAACCAAAAACCTAGCAACAGTTCATACCTCTGTTAAATGCCTGTTCCAATTTGAAAGTCCTCTTATAGTTCACTAATGGCTAATTGAAGGCTCTTATATTTGATAGCTAACCAGGAGGACCTTCTGAGTCTTTTTCTAATCCTAGTTCAGTATTCATGGTTAAATATTATAAAATACATCTTAATTTTAAATTGCATCAAATTCTCATTTCAGAAATAGTTTTACACACTATTCTGGAAGAAGTTAGTGTTTGTCCAAACTCTTGATGAAACTGAGCAGGTTTCTCTGCAGTCAGAGCTGGTTTCTTTGCACCTTTTCCAGGTTTTCCTAGCTTGTTTATCAAAAGCTTCCTTGGTAGTCAGTCAGAAACCTGGTCCACAGATGGTTGGTTTATTCTATTTAACACATGCCTAGTGATGGATCAACCTTTAGGGATCCACAGAATTGCTGGCTGTATATAGGAAGTAAATTTTTCATTACCCTTTGAGAAGTGTTGATTGTTTTCTTGAGTATAATTACATTGGTAGACATTTCTAAGTGCCTCGCTAAGTACCTCACTGCTGTCAGCTCTCTTAGTGGAGACAGAAGCAACCGAGGATTGAAACAGGGGAGTTTGTTCATTTACTCATTCCTTGCATAGTAATTTATGCAGCAGCCTCCAGCGGCCAGGCTCTGTGATGAGCCCTGGGTAGACAGAGAAAATGGAGACATGACACCTGGCATGTCTGAACAGTAAGTGACTCAACGGTTCAGACCTGAGAGCAGCTGTCCTTGGGAGGTTGTGCTGCACAGGGAAAGGATGCTGTGGGAGCAGAGAGGACAGGTTTGTATGTCATTCTTGCAATTCATGGTAGGGCTGTTGGGCATGTGAGGCTTGATCTGGGTTTTGGGAGATGAATAAAAGAAAGCAGTGAGAGAGGAGTACATTTTGGACAGAGAAACACAATTGCAGTCTAGAAACTACAGCCATTTTGCTCAATCATGTGAAACTGTAAAATTGCTAGATTTTTTTAGGTCAAAAGTATCATATAGGGCCAGGTGCAGTGGCTCACACCTGTAATCCCAGCACTTTGGGAGGCTGAGGTGGGCAGATCACCTGAGGTCAGGAGTTCGAGACCAGCCTGACCAACATGGGGTAACCCTGTCTCTACTAAAAATACAAAAATCAGCAAGGTGTGGTAGTGAGTGTCTGTAATCCCAGCTACTTGGGAAGCCAAAGCAGGAGAATTGCTTGAACCCCATAGGCAGAGGTTGCAGTGAGGTGAGATTGTGCCATTGCACTCTAGCCGGGGCAATAAGAGTGAAATTCCATCTCAAAAAAAAAAAAAAAAAAAAAAGCATCAAATATGGCAGTGTCATATGGTGCAATGTAACAGTTCCTTATGACTGGAGAAAAAGATGTCTGGGATGAAATAGCAGAGAGTGAGCTGAGAGTGATGGGCAGGATCAGATGTGGAAAAGCCACTTCTGCACCATTCACATTTTGAGCCAAATAATCTTTGTTCTGGGGACCATCCTGTGCATTGTAGGAAGCTGAGCAGCATCCCTGGCCTCTATCCACTGAATACTAGCCGCTACCTCCAACAGCTGTTAATGACCAAAAATGCCTCAGACATTGCCAAATGTCCCTGGAGGGAGGGGTGGGACTGGGGGTGGGAAAATTGCCCTAGTTGGGAATCACTAACATAACGGATTTTAATACAACCTTGAAAACCACGGGAAAGCGTGGAAACCATTCATGGGAGAATATCAGATTTGCTGTGGTAGCAAATGGATTAGCAGGGGTCCAGGCAAGGTGACTCGTTCACTTTGGGAGGCCGAGGTAGGTGAATCACTGGAGGTCAGGAGTTCAAGACCAGACTGGTCAACTTGGTGAAACCCCGTCTCGACTTAAAATACAAAAATTTAGCCAGGCGTGGTGGTGCACACCTGTAATCCCAGTTACTCGGGAGGCTGAGGCAGGAGAATTGCTTGAACCCGGGAGGTGGAGTTTGCAGTGAGCCAAGATCATGCCACTGTACTCTAGCCTGGTTGACAGAGTGAGACTCTATCTCAAAAGATTAGCAGGGAACAGATAAGAGGCATGGACCCACATAGAGCAGTTGCAATAATCAGACAAAGGTCTGATGGAAGAAGTGTGGGAGACGTAGATACTAGGGGTTTGGAGACTGAATTATGGGAGAGTGTGTGTGTGAGTGTATGTGGAGTTAGGTGAGTAAAAGGAAAGATTCCAAAATGATGTGTTAAAACGAAGTGTGTGTGAGAGTAACTAGAGTGAGGGCTGGCAAGAATTAGCACAAATGTGGATAGCGCAGTGCCCTGAGCATCTAAGGAAACTGTCTATGAGGATGGAGAAGTCCCTTTGGAAGAGTTGATGAGGATGATCAGAAATGCCAACTTGATCCCCCACCCCTCCCTACCTCCTGTCTGGCATAGTATGAACAACTGCCACTACATAGAAGCCAGCTAGAAACGCTCATAGTTAATGTCTGACAGATTCTGTGTATTTGATGAGAACTGAAAATGACGGATGTTCCTAGTGCCTTGGATGTGCCATGCTCTATCTCATCTCAGGTTATCTCGTGGATTAATCATCCCACCTGGTAAGCGCGTCCCATCTTTCTTAATCTGCCCTTTTTTCTTAAGGTCTTAAAAATAGCTTCATCAGGAAAACCTTCTATGACTTCTCTCCACACCCCAGAAATAGTTTAGGTCCCCCTATTTGATTCTTTCATAGCATCTGCTGCTTCATGAGGTACTTGGCAGGTGATAAGTTTTGACCTCTTTATAAACATCGCTTTCCTGTCCGTCTCCTCTCTAGACGGTGAGCTCCATGTGGGCAGGGACCTGTTTCTCTTGCCCACAGCTCGATCTCCCGCACTGGCATAAGGCCTGCTGTTTACAGGCAGTTCAGAAATAGGATTGACCAACTACTCCACTTCTGGAATTTTTTCAGAAGCCAAGTGAGGTGGGGGATGCTAGATTCCACCTCTGGAATGTGGTTTGTGTATCATTTTTATAATACATAGAATTGGAAGGAACCTCAGAGTTCATCTAGTTCAAACTCACACTAAGGAAGGGACTGAGAAGAGGCAGAAAAGGAGGAAAAGCCCTTCCATTGAATGTTACTGAGGGCCCCATTGTGGCCACATGGGGCTCATTCACACCCAGCAGCTTCCAGACACGTAGGATGCCTTTCAAAATAACCTATCCAGGCCGAGGTGGGTGATCACTTGAGGTCAGGAGTTCAAGACCAGCCTTGCCAACATGGTGAAACTCCATCTCTAAAAAAAAAAAAGAAAAAAAAAATTAGCCAGGTGTGGTGACAGATGCCTATAATCCCAGCTTCTGGGGAGGCTGAGGCAGGAGAATTGTTTGAACCTGGGAGGTGGAGGTTGCAGTGAGCCAAGTCCGTGCCATTGCACTCCAGCCTGGATATTGGAGTGAGATATGTTTAAAAAAAAAAAAAGTGCCTATCCAAGAACGGATGGGGAGGAGCTGCCTGTCTCCTCAGGTGGAGAGCTGCCCCTGGAGGCACTGATGACCCCTCAATTCTGGCTTGCTCCTGTGCGCTTGCAGGGAAGGGTCTCTGGGCAGAAAGCAAAAGACACCTGAGGAGATGCTGTCAACAGAAAGGAAGTCAAAGTTCATGCAGACCTGGCCTCAATAACTACAGCCAAAACCAGAGCTGGAGAGCAGGAGAAACAGCCCTAAAGCGTGCAGCGAAGGACCTGCTGCACCCCTGGCAAGTGGCCATCTGACCTGGGAATGTCCGGCCCTGAACCATGCCAAAGGCACAGCCTCACTAAAAGGAATGATTAAGCATCTTTCAGAAAGAAAACTAACCTCTACATGTTTTCTGTTTCTCCGGCTGGTACTGAAAAGTTTGATTGAGTAGGTAAGATGGAAGGAGGTTTCCAAGATTCTGCAATAGAAATGCTGGGAAAATCGAGCCTTTAATTTTTTCTCCAGTTGTTTTTAGTTATTGCTGTGTGATTTATTGCTGCAGTAAATTACTTCTAGCTTCTAGCACTGCTTTTGGTTCTTAAAGGATTCTATATCTATTTGCTAATTATTATAAGCTTTATTAGTTTATACATAGGAATTATATTCGCTTTCACATTTTCCAGTCTTTCTCCTATTCACTGCTTACCATATGCAGTGCTATTTTTCACTTTTAAGATAAACTTCCTTTTGAACACCGTCATATTAGAAGGAAAAATGCATTTGGACATAAAATACTGGTTTGTAGAGAAAAATTATGTGAGCATAGCAAATGAAGGTGTAGCTTTCATAGACATGTTAAATTCGTTTTATAGAATAGTACCAACAAAAACCTATATGCATTTCTTATTATATAGCCAGCTAAATAATAAGCTAACCCTATTAAGCTTCTGATAAATTAGTAAATGTTGTATAAGTTAGGCAACCATATAATTTATTTAATTATCCTTATTTTAAATTATTTCCTTTAGTGTTATAGAGATAGAGCTACCTTGACATCTATAATCATTTTTCTTATAACTCTTTATTTTTCCATGTTTTTATAATGCACAAGAAATCATAAAAATACCTCTTTGGAAAACTTCTCATTAATGCAGTGAAGGTCAATGTGGTAAAGATTCATGCAAAAAAAAAAAGTGTCTTATTTGTAATGTTCTATTTTTTCCAGTGGAAGTGATAAAACTGTGAATAATCTTATTTGTTCCATTCTCCAGTTTATATAAATTACATCTTACAGTTATCCTGTCACAAACATAATTGACTAACCTTGTGTCTGAAATGTATTCCATATCATTCTCTCGGCATGAATGGATTTGAAATCTCTTAGTCATTTTCTCAGCAACATTGATGGCAGGGGAGAGTGCTAAGGCCTTGGAAGAACAGAAGCATAGCACAGGTGGAAGCTGGGGTGGGAGAATATTCTACGTGGGAAACAAATATGTTCCTTTGCTTTGACCTTAGAACATGACTCCAACCTCACTCATTCATTCATTCATTCAACAAATGTTTTCCAAATAGCCCTGTGTTCCAGAAAGCACTCTAGTTACTGGAAATGCACAGATGAATAGGACAAGCAGGGTCCCTGCCCTCGAGGCCTCTACCAGCAGGAGGATGGAGTGGATAGGACAATGCAAGCATTGAAACCAATAACAGCTATGGAACAGACCAGGGACAGAGAGTGCAGGGACATCTTCATTTTAGACAGGACTGTCAAGGGTAGCTTCTCCGAGGAGGTGACATTTGAGTAGAGATCAGAACAATGAAGTGTAAGGGTCTGAAAGGACAGAACTGCAGACAGAAGAAACGTGTGGGGCCTGAGCACATCACCTAATGTCTAGGTGGGGTCACATCACATCACATCTCCCGTTTGGCTGGAGAATCCTGAGATGGGAAAACATTACAGGATGTGGGCTTGGAGAGTCAGCAGAGGTGGGGGCCCGGCAGCCCTCACAGGCCACAGGAAGGATTCTGTGTTTAATCCAAGTGTGATGGGAAGTCTGTGACGGAAGGGGAGGGGTCCTCGTGATTCTGTTTCTGGTCACAGAAGACCACTCTGGCTTCTGGGTGGGTAATAGGCTGCAGGCGGCATGCGTGGACACAGAAGGCTGTTGCAGCTGTCTGATCAAGAATAGGGGGGTGGGCTTGGCTAAGCATGCCGGTGCAAGGAGTAGAGAGGTGTGGAGCACTTTTGGAATACATTTTGGAGGTCCTGCTGATGGGAACCAATAATGAAATTGATGTGAGTAGAAGAGACAGAGAAGAATCAAAGATCACACTTAGGTTTGGGGCTCCGGCAGGAGGAATGCTGGCACCTTTAACTGGGATGGGGACCATGGGAGGAGAAATAGAATTTGGGGAAGTCTCAAGGATGGTGCTTTGCCCATGGGTTTGAGATGCTTATTAGACGCTGGAGTGGTGATGTTCAGTGGGCAGTTAAACAGAACAGTCTAGGGCTCAGAGGAGGGGCCAGGGCCAGCGCTGGGGTGGTGATGTTCAGTGGGCAGTTAAACAGAACAGTCTAGGGCTCAGAGGAGGGGCCAGGGCCAGCGCTGGGGTGGTGATGTTCAGTGGGCAGTTAAACAGAACAGTCTAGGGCTCAGAGGAGGGGCCAGGGCCAGCGCTGGGGTGGTGATGTTCAGTGGGCAGTTAAACAGAACAGTCTAGGGCTCAGAGGAGGGGCCAGGGCCAGCGCTGGGGTGGTGATGTTCAGTGGGCAGTTAAACAGAACAGTCTAGGGATCAGAGGAGGGGCCAGGGCCAGAAATAAAAATTTAGCCATTATTGGCATGTGAGTGATACTTAAAGCTACAGGACTGGTTCTTTCATTCTACTCGTACTCTGTGGCTTTTACTAACTCCAAGAATTCTTCCTGTTCCATAATGTGTGTTCTCTCAAGGCTCATGCTTTGACTATGTTCAATTTGTCCCATGTGCAGGTAAAGCTTATGCACATGGCCATATAATTGGCAGGAGATTCTCGGGGACTGGAAGAGCAGGCTGGTGGTGGGAAAAGATCCTGGGACTCGGAATCAGAGAACCTCAGATTTAGGTCCGTGCTGGGCCACTCCCTCCCTAAGCTTCAAGCTCCTTATCTGGAAAATAGTGGTGATAATAGCTTTCAATGTATGGGATGACAAGAGACTTTTGTGTATAAATGCAAAACAGACTTGGTATATAGTAGGTACTTGATCAATAACGGAATTTTAATCTCCTTATCTAGAGCACGGGGCCTCTGAGATCAGGGACTGTGCATTTACTCTTTCCGTAATTCAGGCCTTTTGAAAAGCTTGCTTTTCATCAGAGGAGGTACCATGAGTTTCTTCATTTTTGTTCTTCCTTAGGCCTGAATAGTGGGGTATTCACTATGTATTAAACAAACCACGTAATCCAGCGATTCCCAACCTTTTTTGCACCAGGGACTTGTTTCGTGGAAAACAATCTTTCCACAGAACTGGGGTGGGGGGGCGGGGGGGGCGGTGGGTGAAAAGGGGATGGTTTTGGGATGAAACTGTTCTACTTCAGATCAATTAGATTCTTTTTTTATTTGTTTTGTTTTTCTTTTGAGAGAGAGAGTTTTGCTGTTGTCGCCCAGGCTGGAGTACCGTGGCGCCAGCTCAGTAACTCCTCACTGCAACCTCTGCCTCCTGGGTTCAAGCGATTCTCCTGCCTCATGCTCCTAAGTAGCTGGGATTACAGACCTGCCACCAAGCCCGGCTAATTTTGTATTTTAGTAGAGATGGGGTTTCTCCATGTTGGTCAGGCTGGTCTTGAACTCCTGACCTCAAGTGAATGCACTCTGGACAAAAGCACATGACATAATTAAGAAAATGCTGGATATGTAAAATTAAGCAAGCCTATTCATTCTTTCCTAGTAGTAGCTTCAGTGCTTCTAGAGAATAAAGTCATATTTTGTCTCAAAACACATCCACCATCCTCAGCCTCCCAACGTGCTAGGATTACAGGCATGAGCACTACACCGGGCCTAGAATCTCATAAGGAACATGCAGCCTAGATCCCTCGCATTCACAGTTCACAGTAGGGTTTGTGTTCCTGTGGGAATCTAATGCTGCTGCTCTGACAGGAGGCAGAGCTCAGGCGGTGATGCTGGCTGGCTGCCACTCACCTTCTGCTGTGGGGCTCAGGTCCTAATAGGCCACTGGTACCATACAAGTCTGCAGCCTGGGGGTCAGGGACCCCTGATATAATTTTTTTTTTTTTTTTAGTGTTTAACTTCTGTTTCTCTCCCTCCCAAGGCCCAGAGGCAACTGTTAAAACTAATCCAGAAGAATTCTTTCTGTTTTATGAGGATCAAAATGTGTTTTGAGACAAAATATGACTTTATTCTCTAGAAGCACTGAAGCTACTCCTAGGAAAGAATGAATAGACTTGCTTAATTTTACAGATCCGGCATTTTCTTAATTATGTCATGTGCTTTTGTCCAGAATGCATTTACTTGGAAGCATTCCCGAGACATAGAAAAGTGAGTGCCAACATCTTTTTCAAGCATAAATTGGATTTGATCATGTTTATGTTGAATGCATGAGATTTCGTTATTTGTTTTTATATAAATTCTCTCTACTCATGCTGAGAAAACCTCTGGTATCGTGACACTTATTATAGCTTTTCCCAATCAATCAACCAATGTGTATTGAGCCCCTACTATGTGTAGAATACAGCACTGAGCATGTGAGGAATGCAAATAAATAGCGTGCACAGTTCATCATCGAGCGAAGGATTAGCTACGTGAGAAAAGAAAATGCCCACAGAAACGTAAACCTGGAAGGAGCCTTAGGGTGCAATCACTTCACTTCTTGTTTAACCCATGTGGCCCTTTTTAACAGCTTCCCCCAATGGTGTCATCTTCCTTGGTTGATCCCTGTTAGAGAGGGGGCTCACTACATCCCTAGTTCTCCCGTTAGAGTTTTGGACAACTTCAATCCTTAAAATTATATCCTACGACTGTATAGAGATTTCAGTGCCTTTCACCTGATCTTTCTGTGACATGCCATGTCTACAAAAATTTGGAGATCTCTCAGGTCTGATGTTTTAATAACTAGCATTTGTGCAATGCTGGAAGTTTGCAAAAGGCTTTTGCATATTTTCTTCTGTTAGCAATTTTGAGAGTTAGGTATTACTCTCCTCATTGTGCTGGTAAGAACAATAGATCTTAGAGTTAAGTGACTAAGTTCAAGGTCGCAGAGCTAATATAACAAGAATTTAAACCTTAAAGTCAAAACTCCCAAGTCTATGTTTTTTCCCACTAAACCATGGTATCTATAATTACAATACAAGAGTTTTGCACAAACGATAGCCAAATTATGTAAAGAGAATGGTGGAGAAAGATGTCGGCCTATACTGGAGGTGGTTATGAAAGTTTTGTGGAAGTGGATGAAGCACATTTTTTTTCTTGTCATAGACTGAGTGGTCATAATGGAATTGTTTTCAATAAGATAGCCTGTGTTTTCAGCAGATAAAGCTTGCTTCTGTTATGAAACACTTCAAGGTTTTTGATTGAACAACGAGACACTTCCCTGGAAAAACACAGCCCTCACGAGTTGGGTAAATGTGAGCTGTACTGAGTCTGTGGAACAGAATGTTAATGTTCTTCCCTTGGCCTGCATATGATAATCTGTATGTCTAGGTTGTACACACAAGTGCTGTGTTGCTGGGACCTCAATACGTTGGGATATAAATACATAGTAAGTTCTCAGCTGCTCTTTCAGACCTCCTCCCCTCAAATCTTATTTGGACTTTCTTTATGTGGCTTTGTTGCTATTTCCTTTTAATATATCTTTGCTTTCTGCAATTAATAGGAAAGCCCTAATTTGGAAAATACATTTCCAAAGGCTTTCTCAAGAAAGGTGCTCAAGTTTAACTGTGTATAGAATTGGGACTTTTTTCTTTCATGCTTCTAATGTAACTTTTCAAGCCATTGTCGAGCCTCTAGAGTGATTTGAAGTGAGTATCAGAAGCGCTAGCTAAGTCATACTTTCCAATATGTTTCTTCCTTTTTAGAGTAAATATTTGTATACATTCCTGCTCTGTTCTAGGAACTCTGAGAGATGTTGAGGAAGGAAGGAAGGGAGGGAGGAAGAAAGGAAGGAAGGACATGCTAAGAAGGTCCAGGAAGAATTCCCACAGGACGTGATATTAGAATAGAATTGAGATATAGAATAGTCGTAAAGGAACTAGGTAGGGAATAAGGGAGTACATTGCTGTGGAAAGACATTATACCTCCTAAGCCTTGGTCCTACCTGTTAGTATGATCTGTTTTTCTTTTATCCCTATTGAAACAGAGAACATATCATGGATGGTTTGCACGCATTGAGCCTTATGGATATTGCTGTTCTTAGTTTTTTAATCTATCAACAGGTTCTACAGCTTGCTGCTGCGCATTTTTGCTCTAATAATGGTGATTGGTACTAGGTTAATAGCAGTGGAGATAATAAAAAGTGGTTAAATATTGAGTATGTTTTGAAGTTAGAGCAGTTGGGACTTGACCAGAAAATATGAGGGGGAAAAAAAACAGAAACAAAAACCAGAAGTCAAGCAGTGGAAGGATGGAGTTGCCATCAACCAAGAAGTCTATGGGAGGAACAGTCATGTAAAGTTCGAGGTGTGTAGTAGATATCCATTTGACTGTGTGAGTCTAGAGTTTCGGAGGAAGGGTCCAACTAGGTCCATGTGGAGATAAAAATGTCAAAATTGTCAGGGTTCAGTGGTGTTTAAAGTAATGACATTAGGTGAGACAACTGGTACACCTAAGGAAAAGAAGAGGTCCAAAGGCTGATTCTTGGGGCACTCCAACATGTAGCTATATAAATGAGAATAGAAACTAACAAAGGAGACTGAAGAAGAGGGGCCAGTGAGTAAGAAAGATAATAGAGCCGAGTGTGGTAGCTCACGCCTGTAATCCTAGCACTTTGGGAGGCCGAGGCGGATGGATCACGAGGTCAAGATATCGAGATCATCCTGGCCAACATGGTGAAACTCCGTCTCTACTAAAAATACAAAAATTAGTTGGGTGTAGTGGTGCATGCCTGTAGTCCCAGCAACTAGGGGAGGCTGAGGCAGGAGAATCGCTTGAACCTGGGAGGCGAAGGCGGAGGTTGCAGTGAGCCAAGATTGTGCCACTGCACTCCAGCCTGGTAACAGAGTGAGACTCTGTCTCAAAAAAAAAAAAAACAAAAAAACACAAAAACAAAAAAACAGAGCTTTCTGGCTTCCAAGCTAACTAAAGACAAATTTTCAAAGTGTGAGACATGATCCTATTGTTAGGTCAAGTAAGGCGAGGACTGAGAGCTGAGTTAGCAGCACACAGAGGTTGCTGATAACCTTGACACCCTTGACAGTCCTTCCACGGAGTAGTGGGAACTGGAAACAGGGAATGCAGAAAAATGTTTTGAAATAGTTACTGTGAAGGAAAGGAAAGAAATGAGATGGTAGCTGGAGGGCAAAGTGGGGTCAGGAGGGCATTTATTTTATAAACATTATTCTTTGTAGACATTTTCGTTACAGACCATCCAGTGTCTGACTGTTTTTTTCTCATCCATTAAAAATAGTTGGCTATCTAGTTATTTTAACAGGTCTTTCTAGCCAGGGATGCTGCTCAGCTTCCTACAATGCACAGGATGGCCCCCCAGAACAAAGATTATTTGGCTCAAAATGTGAATGGTGCAGAAGTGGCTCTTCCACATCTGGTCCTGTCCATCACTCTCAACTCACTCTCTGCTGTTTCATCCCAGACCCCTTTTTCTCCAGTCATAAGGAACTGTTAGGTTGCACCATATGAAACTGCCAATATTTGATCCTTTTTTTTTTTTTTTGAGACAGAGTCTCACTCTTATTGCCCAGGCTGGAGTGCAATGGTGCAATCTTGCCTCATTGCAACCTCTGCCTATGGGGTTCAAGCAGTTCTCCTGCCCCAGCCTCCCAAGTAGGTGGGATTACAGGCACCTGCCACCATGCTTGGCTAATTTTTGTATTTTCAGTGGAGACGGGGCTTCACCATCTTGGCCAAGCTGGTCTTGAACTCCTGACCTCATGATTCACCTGCCTTGGCCTCCCAGATTGCTGGGATTACAAGCATGAGCCACCACGCCTGGCCAATAGCCCCTTCTTCACTTGGTCAGTCCCCCTTGCTTACTGGGTGAATATATTTAATCTCCTTTATCTGCAGTTCCAGGTTGCATCTCTTTATGTTCTATGTTTCCATTAGCCATGGCCATCTCTCTTATCTCTCACTCTGGAGTTTGAATACTGCCTCTCCCTTTCTTTCCAAGCCCTCTAAACCTTGCAGTATCTCCAATAGTTAGTACATATGATTTACTTGTGGTCAAATTTCTATTTGTGCCTATCTTTATTGATTCTTGGGCTTATCTCCTTCATCTTATTTCTTCTCTAATGATTCCCTAGAAAAATAGAAAGTAGCTACTCATTATGACGAAGTTCAATATAAATCTCCCTGTTGTCTACAGCCAAACTGTAGTTAGCAGGTACTCAGGCAAGAAGCAATGGGATCCGTTTTTCAAGCAGGAAAGGACAGGCAGAAAACAAGTTGCTCACAGGGGAAGGGAATACGGAAGGCATAGTACCTAAGTGCCAAGTTGAACATCATGAAAACTACTTGCTGCCTATGAAGTCAAACTTTAAAAATGAATTTTGATTTCTATAAATGTAAACACACATTTTAGTAGATTTTTAAAAATTTTAGGAATAGCTCTATTTAAATATATATATATATTTTTTGAGACGGAGTTGTTGTCTTATCCGGGCTGGGGTGCAGTGGCATGATCTCAACTCACTGCAACCTCCACCTTCCAGGTTCAAGGCTTGAGTAGCTGGGATTACAGGCACGCACCTCCTGCCTCAGCCTTGAGTAGTGGGGATTACAGGCATGCACCACCATGCCTGGCTAATTTTTGTATTTTTAGTAGAGATTGGATTTCACCATGTTGGCCAGGCTGGTCTCAAACTCCTGACCTCAGGTGATCCAACCACTTCAGCCTCCCAAAGTGCTGGGAATACAGGCATGACCAACTGTGGCCCTGCCTAAAAATACTTTTATTGCTTACTTTGTACACATGTTTAATTTCTTCATTGTAATCCTCAAATTGAGTGGAGATAATGGAAGCAAAATGTACCAAATGCTCATGTTTTCAAACTTTCTTCACAGAATTCCTGATTACCAAAACTCCCAAGGTTTTGGTAATCTTATTTCATCCCTGCCTTCCTACCCTCCCACCCACTGAAGGTTTCCGGCCCTGTGAGGCGATGGGCAGGTCAAGAGAGCCATTGAAGTAGCAGGCTCCTCTGAGTGCTCTGAGCCCCTGAGGCACTGAGAGAGAGGCCAGCCCATCAGCCTTGTCCCACGCAGACAGGTTTTTCCTCTGAGGAGCAGTGCTGCCATGGACAAGATGGGAAACCGGATTCTCACTGCAGACAGAGCTTTGGCTCAATGCTGCTTCTAACCCAGGTCAGCAGGAGAAGCCACAGTCGGCACCGTCAGGAAGCTGTCACACACTTGAAGGCTTATATTTGCCTTTTTGCCCCGTAATTTTAACTTTTATTTTAGATTCAGGGTGTACATGTGCAGGTTGGTGACCAGGGCATATAAAGTAACACCGAGGTTTATGGGATGAATGATCCCGTCCCCGAGGTAGTGAACGTAGTACTCCATAAGTAGTTTTTCAACCCTTGCCCCCTCTCCCTCCCCTTTCTAGTAGTCTCCAGTGTCTGTTGTTGCCATTTTTATATCCATATATACCCAGTTCTTAGCTCTCACTTGTAGGTGAGAACATACAGCATTTGGTTGTTTGTTCCTGTGCTAATTCACTTAGGATAATGACTTCCAGCTGCATCCATGTTTCTGCAAAGGACATGACTTTGTTCTTTTTCATGGCTGCATAGTATTCCATGTTCTATACGTACAGTATTTTCTTTATCCAATCCACTGTTGATGGGCACCTATATTGATTCCATGCCTTTGCTATTGTGAATGGTGCTGCAATGAACATGAGTGTATGTATCTTTTTTGGCAGAACAATTTATTTCTTATGTGTATATAACCAGTCATTGGATTGCTGAGTCAAATGGTGGTTCTGTTTTAAGTTCTTTGAGAAATCTTTGCCTTTTGTATGTTTTAGTGTTCCTGTGCATGGCATTGCTGTTTGACAGGCAGACATGTTCCTCCCTAACTGCTCCCCAAAACATTGCCCAAGACAGAGCTGAGTATATCATGTGTGCCCTGGCAACTGATTACTGTTTGCTTCCTTTGCATTACATTTTCCTTTCCATAAGGTGGATATTCTATTTCTAGGACAATCAAATACAGAATGGGTACTAGAAAACCCTGTGGAAACTTTTCTTTGGTCAAATTGGTTTTTGATATTGACTATACCTTCACTTCTGCAATGAAAACAATACAAACCTTTTTACAATTAACTTCTTGATGTCTCCCTCCCCTCCTATAAACTAAACGAAATTCTCGGTCTGAACAATACTTTCCTTTTGTCATTCTCTCAACTTTTATATGTTTAAAATGTCCTTATTTTTTAAAATTGGGGTTTTTAGGAAAAAAATTTCCCACTTCTTTTTTTCCTATTTTTATTACTTTGCCACATTATAGTGATACTGAACTAATGATCACTTTATTGTAATGAACTCCCACACTAAACTGCAGAAAAATCCATTGCCCCAGGCCCTCCTCTATAGCTCTCGACACAGATACTACAGACGGAAATACCACAACCAGAGCTACAACTTTTGACTACCATAGAAAGTTGAATTTCATCCTTTGCTTGTCATATTAGGTCTCATCATGTTCCTTCTGTCATTTCTCGGGGTCCTTAACCTGAAGAATTGAGATTGCCTCTTGTTAGGAAGAACATAACCTTCCTGCAGGCTAAGTCAGGCATACTGTTAGTGGTTCTGATCGGGGACTGATTTCATGCCAAACCACATATTAAAATACAAGAACTTTATGTTTTTACTGTGACAGTACTAACATGGAATCAGATAGTTTTATTCTGTTGCTTTAGCCCTCAGCTGTGCACCATCATCTCTATTATTTTCAACCTTTCTGTCATTGGAATAAACAATTACACCAAGGTCACTTTGACCTCGGCATCGAGGAAATGGTACTTCTCAGGGTTTTGCTCGTGGAATGTTTTAAAATTATATCCTTTTATTTGCCACCAGAATAAAGATGTAAAGGTTGAATCTAAGAACTCTGTGGAGTTAAAAAAGAAAGTCAAGCATAGACCAAGGGAACCAATGTGTTTTTAGTATTTCTCCTTGTTTCTCTCTGCTTAAGTTGACCAGAATCTCTCCTTATCTGGACAGGTGACCCTAAGGAGGAGCTTTAACAATTTGTATCTTGGAGACCAGCCTGGCCAACAAGGTGAAACCCTGTCTCTACTAAAAATACAAAAATTAGCCAGGTGTGGTGGTGGGACACTTGCAATCCCAGCTACTCAGGAGGTGGAGGCAGGAAAATCTCTTGAACCCAAGAGGCAGAGGCTGCAGTGAGCTGAGATGGCGCCACTGCACCCCAGCATGGGAGACAAAGTGAGGTTCCATCTCAATAATAATAATAATTATTATTATTTTTATCATTATTCCTAGCAGAGTATATGACACATTTTGTACGCTCTAGCAATAGTATACAGTGGAGTCTAAGAATTTCCTGCAGAACACCAAACTTGTATTACCGGTGAGATTATATGGCCTCTTTAACTCATAAAAAAGAATGGTAGAATGGTAGCCTACATTTAGGTTTTGTGGGTTCTACTTAAATCCGTGTTTGCCAACCCCTTGTGGCTATTAAGAGAATGTTTAAATACATTAGGGGCCCACTGTTTATTAATCCCTCATGAATCCTAACTCTGGTCATTGTAGAGAGGCTGCTGGAGTGGATGATGATTTTTCAAGCCAGTTTGGCCTTTCTTATATCATTTCATATTGCCCGAGGAAGGGTATAGGAATTCTAAGTGGCATATTTATTTCTCCATCTGCTGCTTGAATACAGCTCTGAAAACCTTAAACAGATTTTCTTTCCCCCCCTCAGGGTATTTGAGAGTTTTATTTTTTTCCCCAGCACAGTGAGGCGTATTCATCACTCTTGGGATTTTATTAGACACCATGTGTTAACATGTTAGCTTAATAAATATTATTTAAACAGAGTCCTTTGGAAGAGAGAGATACTACATTGATGGCCCAACTTATGCAAACTGTTGTTCTGGATAATGAAACCCTTTTTAGAGTATGGGTAATTCTAAGATGTGTATTAAATTACGAATGCTCTCTTTATTAGTTAGAAAATCAGTCACAAGGTAACATGTATACCAGGGGGCTGGCATTTAAGATGTACAAATATAGTTTTACACTTAGAAAAAGTACTTAAAAAGTTAGGACATTGGTTACAAATCACAGTTGAAAAGTGGCTTGCAGTTTCACAGAATTTCTTATTTCCAGATTCATGTCATTATTCCTAGTGACGTCGACGTCAATTTTCAGTCTTCATTTAATACCCTAGTTTCTCGATTTTTTTTTTTTTTTTTTTTTTTTTTTTGAGATAGAGTCTCACTCCGTCGCCAGCCTGGAGTGCAGTGGCACGATCTCGGCTATGTAATTTGATTTAACTTTTATTTTATTTTTTGAGACAGAGTCTCACTCTATCACCAGCCTGGAGTGCAGTGGCACAATCTCAGCTCACTGCAACCTCTTCCTCCCGAGTGCAAACAATTCTCTGCCTCAGCCTCCTGAGTAGCTGGGATTACAGGCGCCCACCACCACGCCCGGCTAATTTTTGTATTTTTTAGTAGAGATGGGGTTTCACCATCCTGGCTAGGCCAGTCTTGAACTTCTGACCTCGTGATCCACCAGCCTCAGCTTCCTAATCTCAATGATTTTTTGGTAGTAATTTCTTCCTTACCATCTCAGTCAGCCATTCGCATGGTTACATCTGAGGTTGTATTTTTAGCAAGAATAGCATCACCTGTGTACCGAACATTCTATGTATATTTCCTCTACTGTGCCACCTCAGTAATTCTTAGCCCACATGTGGAATTCCATCCACTACTTTAAAAAAATATCCGTAACTCCCTTCAGTCTTCTGTTCCTACCTTGCGCCACCTGCCTTCCATGGTCTGTGCTTATGTTTGCGTCCTTGACTGAATCCTTAGATGGTTACCTAATGGAAACCACCGAAACATCTTCTGAAGTAAAAGTAGCTAGGGAAAATGTCAGAAATGACCCATTTCACTGTAAATTCAGGACCACACATTTCACATAGGTGCTCATCACAGCACAGCCATCCTCCTACATTTTCCTGAAGCGTTGACTTTCCTACTCCCTGCAAAAGGCCTTTTCACTTCTTCTTCTCTTAAACCTCAATCCCCTTCTGCAATCACACTATCTTCTAGATGAATGGTTTTGTCTAGTACTTCATTGAGGAAGGAGAGGCCGACAACCCAGAGCATTTTTTCTTTCCAACCTTAAATCTGCAATGCTTTCTACCCCTGTGACAATAGTTTCTGTTGTCCCTCTGAAGATGTCTCTGATCTAATCCAAGGCGACCCCTGTGGCTCTGCTGTGGCATTTACAACCATTGCCTTTTTCTCCTGCATTATCAACATTTCCCTCTCTGTGGGATCTTTTGTGGCAGTAAGAAAACAACCTAGCAAACAAGACCAAACCCTACCTTTTCAGCCTCTGTCAACTGCAGTCTTAATGCTTAGTTTTCCTTCACAATGAAAGTTTCTTTCTTTCATTCTTTAAAGTTTCTTTAAAGAGTTTTCCATACTTTTTATTGCTACCTTTTAATTCCTATAAACAGATTTTGCCACTTCATTCCATTTTTGTTTTTATATCTATCATATATACTTTTGTATAAAATATATAAAAATACATAATATGTATTATTTAAAGAATAATAAACTGAACCCTTTTACACACATCACCAGCCTAAGAAATAGAACATTTCTAGAACATTGAAATCCTTGTAGGTGTCTCTGCAATCTTATCCCTCTTCCACCCTACCCTCTGCCCTGGATGTCATCACTATCCTAAATTCTGTGCTTCTATGCTTCCAGATTCTCAGTTCTGTTCCACTGGTATATTTTTCTGTCCCTGCAGTAATACCACATTGTCGGAATCACTTTAGCCTTGTTAGGAGTCTTGATATATGGCAGGGAAAATCTCACATTATGAATCTCCTTCAGGAGGATCTTGACTATTTTCTGGCCCTTTTGAAATACATGTACAATTTAGAATTAGCTTATCAAGTGACACACACAACCCTGCTGGGATTTTGAGTGTACGTGCATCTAATAGATGAGACACTTTGGTGAGAATGAAATTAAGTTCTTTTATCCATGAACAGGAGTATCTATTTAATTAGATCTTTTTCTTCCAACTTTTTATTGTGAAATTCTTCAAAAGAAGTAAAATGATTACTCGTATATTCTCCCATTTATATTCAACAGTTGTTAAGATTTGCCGAATCTGCTGTGGGTATAATTTCCCCCTTTTCCCTTTGATCATGAATTTTCAGAGTAAAGGGTTGGTGTGACAATCTCTTCCAGTGATGACAAATTGATGTAACAAAACCCATTTGAAAATATTTTGCAGGCAACATGACACTTCCTCTACTTCCCCTAAAAATAGGGACAGTCTATAAAACATTGTACAATACCTGTACATCAGGAAGCACATAGTCCCACTACTTCCCTAATATTCAGTCTCTATTCAAATCTCAATTGTCTCAAAATTCTATTATAAAGCCCCCGTTTTCCCTAACCAGAGTACAGTCAAGAGCCATATATTGTTACTTATTGATCTGATTTTTTTAAAGCCTGTTCTAGAGAAGTTCTGATACATTTATTTTTATGGCGTTGACGTCTGCAGCTCAGATGCGTTGTAGAGTGCTTTGTGTTCTGAATTTGTCTGAATACGACTTTGCGATGCTTGGGATGCATTTGCCTTGATTCTCCTTCCTGTAAACTGAAGGAAGGCCTGCAGACTGGACTGTGTTCAGGTTTGCTGTGTGTGGCCAGCAGACTGTGCAGGTGATGCTGTATACTTCCTAGTGTGTCACATCGGGAGGTACGCGAGGTCAGGTTGTCCCACTGTTACTGATGCTCACATGGATCACTTAATAAAGCTTGTGATCACCAAATATTTATATTGCAAACATATCCTGTTTTCCTTTAACATGAGCAAGTCACTTCTAAGGTAATTTTGGGTTGAATTGTGTTGCCTGTCAAAAAGATATGTTGAAGTTCTACCCCCAAGTACCTCAGAATGAGACCTTATTTAGAAATAGGATCTTTGCAGAGATAAAGTTAAATAAAGTGGTTAGGGTGAGCCCTAATCCAATATGACTGGTGTTCTTATGAGATAGGGAAACTTGGATACAGAGACAGACACATCTAGGGGGAAGATGATGTGAAGAGACACAGGGAGAAGATGCCTTCCTACAAGCCTCTCCTGGAATGGATCCCTCCCTCAGCAATCAGGAGGAAACAGCCTGGTCAATGCCTTGGTCCCTGAACCTCTGCACTCCAGAACCCGGAGACACTACATTTCTGTTACTTCAGCCATTCAGTGTATGGCATTTCACTACAGCAGCTTTAGCAAGCTAATACAGTAATATTTGGCACCATGCAAATACCTCGTTGACCATCATTTTCTGATTCTAGCATTTCTTCTACATTTATTTTAAAAAGCTTTCCCGCATCATCTGGGAATAAGGCACAATTTCTCCTGAAAAGTTAGGGTAAATGCTTACTTCTTTCCCTTTAATTTTTGATTTTTAGTGTTGGGGTGATCAGACCGAACACCAGGTCATAGGGGTGACAAAATCTGGTGCAGTCAAAGGATTGAGAAAAAGACAGTTTGAGAGAGAGAAGTGGGACCAGGGGGCCATCATGATCATGGAGGCTCTGAAGGCCCTGAGCTCTGGGAGCCCACACTATTTATTGGTAATTCAGCAAAGAAACAGGTGGTGAGCACGTGGAGGTTGAAAGGAAAGGTGCATGATCTACAGCTGTGAGTTTAGCATTTATGAGGAACATGTTCTGCTACTTGAGATAATGGGAATACAATTGATCTGGGAGGCTAGGAGGGCTAGAAGCAAGGAGCCAGCAAGTCTAGACATATTCCAGAGGACATTATGCAAGCCCTGACTCAGTTTCCCTCCCAACACTCAGCTTTTCCCCAACATTTTAGAATAAGGAATTGGTGTAATAATGATGCATAGTAATGAAAAATTTTCATTTTTCTTTTCGTCCTTTTGTTTTTTGATTATCACTGGACTTACATATTTTTAGTTTATTCACTGTTTTATAGTGACTTACAGTCATTAAATATTGCTTTTGCTACTCAAAGTGTCCCAAATTTGGTCAGTGATTTTAAACCGATTCTTTAAACTGATTCTTAGATCCTTTAGACACATTCCAGTGGTTGTTGATAGCTTCCTTGCTTTTTGGTACAAAAGAATATCTAAGGCTCACCTGGTACTTTTCCTTCCTCCGACTCAGAATTAGCCATTTGTCCTGCTGATGAATATTTATTTCCCAATATTTTACTACTAGCAAGAATCCCATGTGAACAATTTTTTGCATGTGTTGTTTCTTTAGTGAGGGTGTATCTTCAAGGTAGATTTCCAGAGAGAGAGAGTACTGCTTCATCAGAAGGTAATTCATTTTTTATTTTCATCCTGGAAATTCCTTTAAGAAGAAAAAAGATGTTAAGGAGAAATAGGTGGTAGCCAAATCATCACACCAAGCGAAGTGGCTATCCAAACAAATGAGATCGTATCACATTTCACAAAACGCTTGCCACAGTTTGCTTAGATTATTTGTATCTGAGGCAGAAATCCTGGAGACCATGCTGAAGTGTACATGAATAGGACGAAGCATCATTGTGGCAATGTTAATTCACTTGGAGGGCATATCCCAAAGAGAAGACCAAGGAATTGGATTTAGCCAGTGGATACAATTCTTTAATGTTCTGGTGTTGGATGAAGCAGAAATTTTTGGACATGAAATCTGATGTGAATGTAAATATCATTCTAAAATTTTTGCCAAAGCAGAGAGAATACATCTTTTGCCAGCCACTCAGAACTCAGGAAGTGGAAAAGCTGGGATCCAGTCTGGATCCCTGTGAGGGGAAGTGGCTGTAGCCAGCAACACATGGAAACTCCCAGCCACCTGTAGTTTCTTTCTCCTTTATTTCCCAGTATGTACAGGAGAAGAGAATGTAATTTAATGGTGCATTTTCTTCAAACTCAGAGCCAGGAAAATCATCTGGTTATCAATCAGTCACTGGAACTGGTTGGAATATTGTGGAAAGACCCTGAGAAGATTATAAAGATGACAAGAAACACAAACCCAAATTCTGCAAATTGCGAAGTGGAATCTTAAAGTCCACCAATGCAGTGGCCCAGGAAATAGCCGTTGCCGAAGTCAGCTGGGTTTTGCAGTGGGTTCTACTAGCAATGCAAGTGCTTTTGCGTTGGGCTGTGGCCAGACAGCTTGATGTGACGGTGGACGCCAACTGCTTGGATTTTTACTTTCCAGGAAGTACCTACAACAATTTCCTTGTGTTTTAACAAGCAAACAAAAACAGTACATGGAAGAAACCTCAGGAAAATGCAGTGGGTCTTTTCCAAAGTCCTGCCAGTCCATGGCTCTGGCAGGCAGAGCTGTGTTTGAAAGGCGCAAGATTTTTGTGTCATATGCCTAAGATTATGCAAAGCCTGAATGCAAACTTGTGTTCAAATTAAAGAATCTTGATTTTTCTAGTCTTGGCAAGATTTTGCCCTTCTAAGGATGCCCAAGATGCTAGGACTAAGGGGAAAGTAGTCTGCAGATTTTGTATTTATAAAAATTGACACAGCCAGCTTTCATTTAAAGATAAAATTAGACAAAAGCTTAGGCAGAAGCTTCTGCTACTGCAAAGAAAAGAAAAAATTTAACAGAAAATGAGGGAGAAAGATATTTATAAAATTAAAGCATGGTCCAAGCAGAAGCCCCCACTCCCTCCCGAAAAAGGAAAAGAAGGGGAAAAAAGTAAACAAAAAACAAGGAAAAAGAGAAAAGGGGTTTTGATATAAAAATGAGGACATAAGAAACTTCTTAAATATACCAAAGTCTAGAAAGTTAAAAATAAATTGAATAAAGGAAATTTGAGATGTCATCGTTACACTTTGTATACATGTATCAAAATATCACACTGTATCCCATAAATATGTACATTGATTGTGTCAATTAAAAATAATTTTAAAAGCAAAAATAAATGTAAAAAAAATGAGAAGCGCTTACAAATGAGAGATGAAAAAAATTCAAGATAAAAACTGTGGGACTCTCAGAACTGAGATAGAATCGCTGATTCCATTTCAGCAGCTGCTAAGCGTGAGAGAAAAGGAAAGTGCAGGAGAATGATGTGCTAGATCCACATTTGGTAGACAGCTGACATTTGTTTCTACCACAAATCAAAATTCAATGAAGAAGCTAATTCTGTCCTGAAAGCTATCACTTTAAATCTAAGAGAAATGATATTTACACCTGCAAATATTTTGCTAAAAACATATCAGTCCTTGAAGACATTTAACAGAATAGATGTAAAACCTTTTTGAATATAATTAATAACCATCAATATTTATTTTGATGAAACATGTATAATTAAAGCTCTCATTTTCCTGAGGGTGCTTTATACCTATTTTTAATATAAAATACTAACATAATAAATGTCTTAACTGTTTTATATGTTTTCAATCAGGAAAGTTTCTCTTGATAACTAGTTCCCCCATATTGCCAGAAAGACATTTTCCATTCATTGTTCAGTGTTTCTCCAACCATCCTTATCACACCAGAAAAATGCTTTTATCAAGCTCTTTCTACAATCTCCTTGAAGCCAAGTTTATTAGGCACTTCTCTTTCTTGACTTGACAGCTTAGCAGCTTGGGGCAGAGTTAGATGTTCCCTCCTGCTTGAAACACTGTCTTTTCTTAGCTTCCAGGCCACCACTGTCCTGGCCACCATTACATTCCCACCTCACAGCCTCTCCTGTCTTTCTGTTCTTGGCTCATTCTCCTCTGACCTACCTCTTGCTGACACAGTGCTGTAGGGCTTGGCCTCGGGCTAACTTTTTTTTTTATCTCCATTCTTTCCCTGATCTCTTTTAGTCCCACAATATTAAATGCCATGTTTACTGAAGCCGATGATATCAATCTTCACCTATTTACTTGGCATGGCCTGTTGGATATTAACAGGAATCTTACATCAAAATTCCAAAATACAACCCTTGATAACTTTCACCTCATTCCAAACCTCTTCTATCTTCAATTTTTTTTTTTTTTTTTTTTTTCTGTCAAAGCTCCACCGTCAGTTGCCTGAGTCAAACCCTGGGAATCACCCACCGTTCCTCCTTTCCTTCACACCCACCCCAAACAGCCGACTCATCAGCTACCTCTCCAGTTCTAACTCCAAGACAAATTTTGGATTCTGTCACTTATTTTTATCTCTTAAGTCATTTGTCTCTTGTCTGAACTGGTGAATAGGTGGACTCCTAACTGTTCTTCCGGATTCTACTCTCATCCTCTTCAAGTCTATTCTCTGCCAGCAGCCAGAGCAATAGATCTGAAAAGTTGAAGCACCCTTCCTGCTTTCCTCACCTAATACTTGTTGGAGGCATTGGTGGTTTGGAGCTTAGTGGGGAAGCTGTTTGAGGGAGGCAATGGTCTAGCAGCATTGGCAGATTGATTATATATCGGGGAATTGAACAAATACATAGAAATAATAAATATACTGGGAGCCAGGTTTCTTACTATGAGTGAAGAGAATTTTTACAAAAATGAAAAGGGGAAGTGAAAAGTGAACTTTGGATGTGAATTGGAATTTGACACAGTGGGAACCCATGGTTTTTAAGTTCTTCAACTTTTAAGTTCCAGGGTACATGTCCAGGATGTGCAGGTTTGTTACATAGGTAAATGTGTGCCGTGATGGTTTGCTGCATAGATCAACCATCACCTAGGTATTAAACTCAGTATCCTTTAGCTATTCCTGTCTCCTTTTCCCTCCCCCGACCCCTCACCACCTACAGGCTCTAGTGTGTGTTGTTTCCCTCCCTGTGTCCATGTGTTCTCATCATTCAGCTCCCACTTATAAGTGAGAACATGCAGTGTTTGGTTTTCTTTTCCTGAGTTAGTTTGCCAAGGATAACGGCCTCCAGCTCCATTCATGTCCCTCCAGAGGACATGATCTTGTTCCTTTTTATGGCTGCATAGTATTCCATGGGGTATATGTACTACATTTTCTTTATCCATCTATCATTGATGGGCATTTGGGTTGATTCCATGTCTTTGCTATTGTGAATAGTGCTGCAGTGAACATACGCATGCATGTATCTTTATAATAGAATGATTGATATTCCTTTGAGTATATACCCAGTAATGGGATTGCTGGATCAAATGGTATTTCTGGTTCTAGATCTTTGAGGAATTGTTACACTCTCTTCCACAATGGTTGAACTAATTTATATTCCCACCAACAGTGTGAAAGTGTTCCTTTTTCCATGCAACCTCGCCAGCATCTGTTGTTTCTTGACTTTTTAATAATCACCATTCTGACTAACATGAGATGATATCTCATTGTAGTTTTGATTTGCATTTCTCTAATGATTAGTGATGTTGAGCTTATTTTCGTGTTTGTTTGGCCACATGAATGTCTTCTTTTGAGAAGTGTCTGTTCATGTCCTTTGCCCACTTTTTAATGGAGTTGGTTTTTTTCCTTTTATTTCTTACAAATTTGTTTAAGTTTCCTGTAGACTCGATATTAGCCCTTTGTCAGATGGATAGATTACAAAAATTTTCTTCCATTCTGTAGGTTGTCTGGAACTCATGGTTATTAACATATATAGATATATAGATAAACGTCAAAATAAATGCATGTGTGTGTGCATTTATTTCCTAGCTTTGTGCTTTGAGAGGGTCTGGGAGAAGCGACACCCCAAATAACGCTGAACTTTCTTAGTACTTCGATCTTGGTTTCTAAATAATATTTTCCATTAAAGAAAACACAGGAATCTTTAGAGGGAAGACCTGTTTCTAGAGTTGCAGCAGTGATAGCATGAGATGTGCCTGGAACACCTTGTTGTGCCATAAAGTAAGATGATAGCTATGCAGTGCTGTTGAAAGGAATAATCTTTCCACTGAAATACACCAAAGGCAGAAAAGAGCACGTTGATACTCCCAGGAGCTTCCCATTGTAAGTGAGAAATTCTGTAGTTGTCTCATGTGTTATCTAACCTTCATATTATAATTTCACTCTCAACATATTTTGAAAAGTGAAGAATTTCCTTAAGTGTTAACTCTCTTTTGTATTTTGCCTAGAAATGTCATCCCATTGGTTTGCCATAGAACCCCCAAATGCCCTGGTATTCTAAAGTGTCCTCATGAAAGCCACAGATAATACACTTGTTCTTAGGCTAAAGGCCAAGAAGCCGTAGCCACAGAAAATAAGTGAAGTATGTTGTATAAGTTTATTAATATCCATTAATATGTTAGTGTGGATCCATTTGTGTGGGTTTTGTTGAAAATTGATGAAAAGCTGGGGCTACAAAAGGTAAATTGGGCCGTAGAATAAGAGCAGATGCTTGGGGCAATAAGTAAAGTGTCTCAGCCTTTGAACCTAACTTTTTGCATAAATATATTGGGAGAACAGTAAAAAGTGGATTGGGACATATACTGTCCCCGAACTTAGGGGAAGTAACATAACTGATGAAAGAGGTCAACCTGTCAGAAAAAGAAATAGCCACTGCAAAAAATGTGAAACTGCATGTGTTTCTGTTTGATCTAAGACAGTGTAAAACTCAAGGTTTTTTGTTTTGTTTTATTTTGTTTTTTGTAAAAGTAGTAAACAAGAACAAAGCAATGAAGAGAGCTCTGCTATAACTACTGTTGATTGTATGCCCATAAAACTTTTCCTGGATGCTATTGTGTTCAAGGTTCATGTGAAGATTTACACATTGTTATGTTTCTTGAAACACAGTTTTCCCCCTCTTCCTTGGCATGTGATATGTTAGAATGGCAGGTGGTGCCCCCATTCCCAAACTTATACACATGGCTTTATTTGCATAAACCTTTGAGATTAGGCGGGATGAAACCAGGTACATGCAGAGAAGAATAGGCCAAGAGGGTAAGGAGTAGGCAGCCAAGGCCCTGGTGTGCTCTAGCGTGGGAGCCATCTGAAGGATAGCTGAGTAGATTATAGGTAAGAACACAGATTTTACCTGGGAATGCAAGTCTCTGAATGTGGGTGACCTCAGTGAACACCATACGCAGAATGGCAAAGTCCCTGTTATATTTAAGTCGAGTGGAAGCCTCGTTACTCCCTGTCTCCCACTGCTGGACAGATGTATTTAGCTAGTTGCTTCCTAAGCAGGAGAAGCAGAAGTACCATCTGAAATTGGTAAGTTTTGCTTATTGGAATGTGGAGGAAAAGTTCTGAAGTGTGAAAGACCTAAGAATGAGAGAAGAGGGAACCAGGGGCTCAGAGAAAGGCTTTGGATTATTTAGGGAGAGACCTAAGTAAGAAGGAAAAGCTGATAACGTCCAAACCTTCCAGCTGTTGATTGTTTTTTCTTTTCTTCTCTCTCTTTTTAATTTTTTAAAACTTTTTTATTTTTATTTTTGAGAGAGTTTTGCTCTCTCACCCAGATTGGAGTGCAGTGGTGTGATCTCTGCTCACTGCAACCTCCACTTCCCAGGTTTAAGCGATTCTCATGTCTCAGTCTCCTGAGTAGCTGGGATTACAGGCATGCACCAACACACCCAGCTAATTTTTTTATTTTTTGTAGAGACAGGCTTTTGCCATGTTGGCCAGGCTGGTCTTGAACACCTAACCTCAAGTGATCAACCTGCCTCAGCCTACCAAAGTGCTGAGATTACAGGTGCAAGCCACCATGCCTGGCTGGTTTTTTGTGTTTGTTTGTTTTTTATTGTGGTAACATATGTATAACATAAAATTTACCATTTTAACCATTTTAAGTGTACGGTTCAGTAGTATTAAGTACATTCACATTGTTGTGCTGTCATTGCCACCATCCGTCCACAGAACTCTTTTCATCTTGCAGACCTGAAATTCTATACCCATTAAGCAATTGCTCCCCCCATTCCCCCTTTATCCCCAGCCCCTGATAATCACTGTTCTGCTTTTGTCTCTTTGAATTTGGCTATACTAAGTACCTCATGTAAGTGGAAATCATACATTTGTCCTTTTGTGTCAGGATTATTTCACTTAGTGTAATGTTTTCAAGGTTCACTTACTGTTGTGGTATGTGTTAAAATTTCCTTCTAAAGCAGAATAATTTTTTGTCCTATGTGCTTATCACTTTTTGTTGATTCATTCCTCTCCTAATTTGAGTTGTTTCTACATTTTGGCTGTTGCAAATAATGCTGCTATGAACATTGTTGTACATTTCCCTGTTTGAGTCTCTGCTTTCCATTCTTTTTGATGTATACCTAGAAGTGGAATTCCTGGAATATAAGGTGATCTTATCTTAATTTTTTTGAGAAAGCACCACACTATCTTTCACAGTGGTTGCAAGATTTTACATTCCCACCAACAGTGTATAGGGTTGCAATTTCTCCACCTTCTTGCTAGTGTTTGTTATTTTCTGTTTTTTGGATACTGGCTGCCCTAATGAGTGTGTGAAGGATCTCATTGTGGTTTTGATTTGCGTTTTTCTATAGTGATGTTGAACATCTTTTCATGTGCTTATTAATCATTTGTATATTTTCTTTGGAGAAATGTCCATTGAACTCCTTTGCTCATTTTTAATTTGTCTTTTTTGTTGTTAAGTTTGTTTTATTTACTTATCTGCTTTTCCCCCCATGAACTGTACATGTCTGGGTTATCAGCCTTCCTACGTGAGGTTGTACTGGGACCAGGGTCATGTCTCTATCTGGAATATGAAATCGTATTGCTTAGACTGCGTGGCCTGGCATCCATCCTCAGAGGCTTCTGTTGGAAGAAGCTGTGTTTGCTATTAAAGAATTAAACTCTCCTCTGGGAGGCAAGCAGTTACGAAATCCCAATGTGATGCCCTTGCAGAGCCAGCAGTGCTGCTCAGACCTTTCTAAAGAAAACTGGATAGCACAGCTCTTTGGGCGCGTCTGAGAAGAATGAGGCACCTTTAGAATGAGACAGCATGGTTGACTGACTACACAGTAGCATCCAAGGTATAGCTGCCAGAATAGCACCATTCTCTGCCCAGATACAGCCCTAAACAAACTTCTAACCCATTTCCACTACCTGTAGACTCTGAGGGAAAGGCTAGGATGTGCTTGGTAGGGACGGGCTGGATGGTTAGGCAGCTCAGCAATATTGACCAAAGAGAAAGGGTTAGGATAGATGAGATCAGGGAATGACAGCCAGGTGTGCAAAATGGCTTTGTATACTGTAAAGCCACAGGGAAATGGGTGCTGGTGATTGCTGTCCCTGTGTGTAAAACCGTAGGGGCCAAGGCCCTTGACCCCTGAAGCTTTGCTGAAAAAAATCAACTTGCAAAAGGCAGATTAATTAAAGACATACAAATTTATTGTGTCAACATGGGAGCCCTCAGAATGAAGACCCAAGGGTATGCTGTAAATTGTCCATTTTTATGCTTAAGTTTAACAAAGTATGAACAGTGTGTAGAAATATAATTAGGCCGGGCACAGTGGCTCATGCCTGTAATCCCAGCACTTTGGGAGGCCGAGGCGGGCAGATCACGAGGTCAGGAGATCGAGACCATCCTGGCTAACACGGGGAAACCCCATCTCTACTAAAAATACAAAAAATTAGCTGGGCATGGTGGCAGGCGCCTGTAGTCCCAGCTACTTGGGAGGCTGAGGCAGTAGAATGGCATGAACCTGGAAGGCGGAGGTTGCAGTGAACCGAGATTGCACCACTGCACTCCAGCCTGGGTGACAGAGCGAGACTCCGCCTCAAAAAAAAAATATATATATATATAATTAGACAAAATGGGTATGATCTAATGATAACAGATGGTGTGAGGAAACCCAGCAAGGCTTGTCTGTCTAGATTCTTCTTGGCTTCTCTGTGCAACATTTCTTGATTCTGGGTGTGGGGCAGGGCTGCCTCTGGAAAGGGGTCTTAAGACCCACATAATTTCTTTATGGCCAGTTTTTACACAGAAGCAAAGGGGAAGGTTATAGTAATATTTTTAGGTTTTACGGCTGGCTTTAGGTTCTGATTTCTTTAGCGTTCTGGTTTCTATGACTAGCTCCGTGAGAGAATGGTATTGAGAGGTAGGCGGGCAGGTGAAGGTTAAAGAAAAATGTTTGCTTCTAAGGGCTTCATTTAGGGGTATTGTTTTCTAAGCCGCACAAAAACCTTGGTGATGAAGGATAATGTTAGCCTCTCTGATTAATGGAGGAACTGAAAAAACATTTTTTCCCAGGAAAGAGGAAGAACGCATATGTAAACCATGCCTATCCTTTTCATTTTCCTGGTTCTGTGATCTTCTGATAATTTATTTTGTGTTTTAGGAGTTTAGGTGGTTTGTGTTGCTTTTGAGGGCATAATAAATATGTTGTGGTACAGGAGCACAAAGAATTGATGAGCAATTGCCATCAATGACTAAAATAGAGGAGGATGTATGAATAGCCTGACAGCAACTCCGCAGACCTTTCTTTCATTTTGTGACCATAGTAAACCTGCACTCTCCTTGTCGATAGTGACTGCTGTATGAACAGCGACTGGAGAAAACTTTGTGGCTCAATGTGGTGCTTTGTTCAGACATCCTTATACTCTACCTGGCTCCACAAAGCTGGACTTTTAGAGATCATCCTGCCGGTGTGTGGAAATAGCTGTGCTGTGGACATGGCTTATGATGGGCTTTTACCTGAGTCTTTGAAAAAACAGATACATTTAAAAAATAATAATGATGAAGAGAAGGGAAATTTAGGAATATACAGGAGCCACAGGCTACATTTTTATTCCTTCAGTGACGTGAGGTCCTCTACATCTAAAGTGAGAGCACATGGACACAGAGAGGGGAACATCACACACCAGGGCCTGTCGGGGAATGGGGGATGGGGGGAGGGATAGCATTAGGAGAAATACCTAATGTAGATGATGGGTTGATGGGTGCAGCAAACCACCACGGCACATGTATACCTATGTAACCAACCTTCATGCTCTACATACGTACCCCAGAACTTAAAGTATAATAAAAAAAAAAAAAAAACTTTTTTAAAAAAAAAGGCAGGCAAAAAACTAAAATGTTTAACTTCTTCCTTTTTTCCTTCTACCAGTGAGGCCACTCTATATTATAAGATTGCATTTCATTATTTATTGCCTCAGGATGGCATCATTTGTATATTTCTATGGGCTCCTTGTAATCAGGGCAAAGGGATCGTTTCTTCTGCAGGGAAAGCCCCATGCAAGCTCTGCCCTGGACTGGGCATTGAATCAAGAAGAGGTTCTGGTGTCAGGGAGCACTGGGAGATTTGAAAGAGAACAAGAGCAGTGGTGGGTTTGGAAAGTGGTGAAGGGATGAAAAAAAGGAGGTCCAGAGAGAGAGAGAGATTGAAAGATGGAGGGGGACAAGGGATGGAGAAAGGAGTTAGGGCAGAGGTGATAGGGAAAGGTGTTTACTCTTGATGATTCAGTACACTTCTGTTCATCACATGTCTTCCCATGTCAGTAGGAACTTTCTAAAAATCAGTGCTGTCTTGTTAAGTAGTGAGCTTTTGGTAGCTCATAGCATCCAAGCAGAGAAGGAAGATCTCATCAGTCAGGAGTGCAGAAGACCAGGTCTCTCTACTGACAGCAAAGTTAGATTAGATGGTTTAAAAGTTCCCTCTCACCCTGACTCTAAGCCCCTCTCAATGCACTCTTATAAAAGTGTGTGCATGTGTGTGTTCCTTCTAAAATAAGTAGAAACTGAACACTAGAGCTACTGAAGATAAAGTTTGCATCTTCATTACTTGCCAGTTACACCCGAGGTCAATCTTAACTTTGTCTTTGCTTTTTAATGAGTTCAAAATAAAGATTGTTGGGTTTTGTCAGCAGTGTTTTTGTCCCTTAACTGGATGAAATACCAACCTTTCAGTGACCAGAAAACAGGTAATTTAGAAAAGAAACATAAAACAATCATAATTGATGGACATCAGAATAAATCTCCTATTACAGAAAGTTGAAAGAACTTGGACTTATTTTGATATATCGCAAGATTCAAAGCCTTTTCAGCTTGTTAAAAAGAGTGCAGGATACAGGTTGCCAAAATAGCCCTCAGCTTATCAAAAACCAGTTGACATCTTGTCATTTTTTGGTTCACTTTTATCTTTAATATAGGAGAGGGAGACAGAGAACATGAAAGTGTAATTTTTATCTAAGTAGTGGCTCTTCCTATTGACATTGACAGGGTGTTCTTGTGCATTCACTAACATTCAAAATAGCTTATTTCGCGTTATAGTGAATACAGAGGGAATCCGTAATTCTCTATTGCAGGAATGAGGAGTGCGTGGAAGGAAGGGTGGGAGACACCAGAACTGGCCTACTCAAGTGGAACTCTTCTGTGAAATGGGTCACAAACACAGCCATTAATGCCCCCACCCCTGGCCCCTGACTCAGCCCTCTGTACTGTTAGAATGGCACGTCTATTTTCTCTGCCTGTCTCTCTCTCTCTCACCCTCTCACTCCTCACCCCTCACCCCTCACTCATAAGGTCCTTAAGGGCAGAGACTCTCTTAAGAATGAGGCCACATTTCTGAATTGTCAGTATTAGCACAGTGCATCATAACAAGTGTTAGATGCCCACAAAGTATTTTAGATGGGATGAAACGCGTTTTTCTTCACTTGCCTAATGCCATCAGTGGCTGCAGGTAGAAAGCAAGGAACTAAGTAAGTTCATTTACTTTCCAAGGGTCTCTTCCACCCTAGCCCTGGGTGTGCTTGACTTCAAGTCACAGACTATCACTGCAGACTGAGAGTGCCTCTTCGGTGCCATTTGTCTTTTGCAAACTTGATGGCTCTTTTTGTTTGTTGGTGTGTGAGTTAAGCATTGGCGAAGAAAATAATACACAACTGAGTCACCAGTGTTCTACTCCCAGAAGTTTTCTTATCCAGAAAAACATAAAATGGGAGGCTTGAAGTCGATCATCTCTGGGTGTTCTCTGTGTTCTACCATTCTGCCATTCTCCAGTTGTCCCCTGTAATTTGTGAAACTTGGGATAGTATCTACCTCTGCTTCATAATTGGAAGAACTTTAAGTAAATGCAGACCCCCCGGGTCTGCTGGTTAGTGCTCAGTTGTGTCTTAGGAAAATTGAACTATGGATAAATAACTTGCCTTGAGGTGGAATAGTCCAAGAATACACAGCTGTCTTTCTCACTGCCATAAGAGATGGTTGAGATTCAGGGCTAATGTAAAATATCCAAATAATACCGAAAAATGCAGAGCAAATCACCAACATCTTTAACATGGCAACTCCTCTGACCTCACAAAACCTCTCTCTTCCTGATAGATAACTACTGTCAATAGTTTTATGTGATTCCATTGAATCTTTATTTATAAACAGATGCACATTTTAGTGGCTTCACAATATTTCATAAAATGACTGTATTGTAGGAATCCTCTGTTGATAGATTAATTTTCCCATTTTTTTCACAAATAATGCTGCAGTGACCATCCTTGTTATCTTTATGCACATGTGTAAACACTTCTGTAAAATTAAGTATTGGAAGTGGAATTTCTGAGTCAAAATATGTACATTTAAAATTATGATAAAAACTGCCAAATTGCCATCTAAGCAAGCTCTGCCAGTTTGCATTTTTAACCCAATGCCTGTTTCCCCAACCTCCACCCATTACAGTTCTCAATATTTTGAATTGTTTCCAAACTCACATGCAAAAAAGATGTGCTTACTTGGAAGACATACATTTTTCACTATTAAAGTTTTCCTTTCTCTATTTCTTTGAATATTGCCAGTCCTACATTCTCAGTATTCTTTCATTGAGGAACTTTGATCTGATGGATGCTGGCTTTTCTGGATTGATTCTCTGGTTCTCGTGAGTTTTATCCTTTACACCCATACATGTTGGGACTACTGAAAGAGAAACTGAGGCACATTAAATATGAAAGAGTTTATTTGAGCAAACAGTGGTGACACAGGAGATAGAAAGAAATTATTTTAGGTAGATAGTGAGGGCAAAAGAGTCCTCGGCAGAGCTTCCTTTCTAACAAAAAACCCAAGAAATTCTCTTCTAACAAAGAGCATCCTGAAAGATGGAGCTGCAAACACAAATAAGGAAGCTGGAAGCTTGCACGGGAGGAAGCCTGCAGCTACGCCAATGGAAAAGGGCTACTTGGGGCCAGGCATGTTCACCATGGGGCTCCACCTTCCCTTTGTTGTCAGCAGATGTACAGTAAGAAAGAAATGGAAAACATGGAGAAGCTCAGGCAGAGAACCCTGCTGCATAATAAAAGATTGGCGTGGGAGCTGTCAGAGATTCATGCCTGATGCAGATGGCACGCCTGGTCCTAACTGGTTTTTCATGCCCTATGGAGATCAGACACCACGTCTTCACTAGCTCATCTATAAAAACCCTGCATTTCACTGCAGATTGGCAACTCATTTTTCCAGGACCCCTTTCTGTAACAGAGAGCTATTTTATTTCTTTTGCCTATTAAATTTTCACTCCTGACCTTACTCTTTGTGTGTCCACATCCTTGATCTCTATGACTGTGAGACAGTGAACCTCAAATGTCACCCCAGACATTGAGGCAGCTTTATTGGTTCATGAATTGGGCAGTTCCAGAATGCAGGTGGTTCAGGGCTCTGATGAAGGGGAATGAAGGAGAAGACTTTTATAGGGTGAATACGGGAGCAAGGGAAAGAAAATATTTGGTTGGTTGCAGTGGAGCAGTAGGCTTAGTTGAATCATTCCGGCAAAATCCCTCCTTAGAGGTTAGTTGGCCATTTCTGACTGGATAAGCTCAAGTTTGTTTGTTTGTTTGTTTAACTGTTTACAATGAGTTGAGTTTCAGTTTGCTGATGTAGGCAGTGGAATTGCCTCAGTCTAATGGACTTCCAATTAATTATTTTAACAGGACTTTGTCCTTTTTGCCTTGCATTCTGGAAGAATTCCTTTGATTCAATCAAGAACATAAATTTACTTTCAAGTTGTATCCATGTGATATTCAGCCCATCTACTGAGGTTTATAATCCCTAAGATCTCTGACTGGTCATCTTTTCATAATAATCTCTTCTGATGTTTCACCGAGGCAACTTCTCTCATTCTCCTGAGAACTTGACTCTTATTTTCAGGGGTTCACCTGTGACCTCTGTTGGCTTTATTTTCTCCAGAGTTTGCTTTTACTGCTGGGTTCAGTATCTCTTTCATGATTTTGGCTTTTCTCACATTTTTGGAGATTTTTAGTTACCTGCCCACCCCTATGTTTGTGTATTCCTATTTGCATGTCTCTGGATGAGGGTTGAGCCCAGGAGTTTGTCTCCAGGTTTCATACGAGAGACTGAGTATGCTGCTGAGATGTGAGACATTCACATGCTAGTAGTGCCCTTCTGGGAGTTCTCACTCTCTGAGGAAAGTGCCCTATTCATAGCTGTGAATTGCCCCTATTCATTTGAATTTGTGAGTTAAAACACGTCTGTTTTGTGCTGCTCAACAGAGAGGGCAGAAGGAGGGGGTAGGAGGAGAGGGATGACTGGCCCATCAGCTCTGTATACAGTTTCCCAGTTCATCACTGCGCCAGTCATTCCGGGGCTCTTTCCATTTCTGACTCTCTGTTGCCTCTAGACTTAGAGCTCTGCTTACATTATAGCAGTTTGAATTTTCCTATGTGTGTCTGAGGACTCTCATCTCCTTGGTCAATCCAATTTCCACTAAATCTTTAAAATTTCTTGTCCATAGGTGGAACTCCTTCTAGTTGTCAACATTCATTATAAAATTAGTGTTATAATACTGCATCTGTTCTTCATTTATAAGAATTTTTTATAAGATGGGGAGTAGAGTAGGCCTCTGTGCTCAGTTAACATCTTCATTCAAATTTAATTTCCATTCTGGGTCCTGCTATTTTAAAAAAGATGCCCTCCGTGCCACGTATTATTTTCTTTTGTTTGCTAATATGGGCTCAGAGTGTTTTACATTTTGCACGTGTAATTTTGCAAATCAATATGTTTCTGTTATGGGAATCAATGGAAGTTTATAAGTAGTAAAAAAAATAATAACCAGAGTGGTAAAACACAAAAAGTATTGATTTATTAGCCTCTGCTGTTTTTTTAATTTATTCACTTATTCATCATTCGACAAATATTTATTGAACATGTCTGCCAGGCATTATGAATCTAGGCAAGATCCTAGAACTCAAGGAGCTCAATTTAGTGAAAGAGACTAAAGGTAGAAAATCAACTAGTGCATACCCAATGCTGAATTTATTACCAGAAAAGCAAGTGTGGGTTTTGCCACTAAAAGTAATGGCAATAAATTACCAATTACAAATGGTAATTTATTAATAGTAAATGGTAATGGTAATTTGTTACCACTATTTTTAATGGCAAAACCTGCAATCACTTTTGCACCAGTGTAAATACAACTCCTTGAAAAAGATTAAATCATCTAGTTCACTGCAGAAATCATTTTCATTACTGGTCCAGTAAAAATAACGAGAATTTCCTAAAACAAAAACATCCTTTAGTGCCATTGAGATCACTTTAGTTAGGCATGGGAAAATAAGAAAACTGTGTAACTGATGATTGATCTTTCAATTAAAGGCAAGCTGAGGTAGACAGAGACCTTTTGCAATTTTTATAAATAATTTGAAGAGGAAATGGAAAATTTCTCTTCCCTACTGAGGTCATGATCTTTGCAGATCCTCATATTCCTCTTTCCACAGAGAAGACATTAAATGCACATCTGCTAAATAAATGAATAGTAGAGGCATGGTTTCTTCAATAGTGTATCATAAAACAGTAGGACAAGAAACATATTTAAGTCTTTGTCTGCTTCTTGTATCAATATAATGCTGACCTCATAGAATGAATTGGGAAGCTTTTTTCATTTTTATTTTGTGGGATATCTTGAATAGAATTGGCATTATTTATTTCTCAAATGTTTGACAGAACTCACTAGTGATGCCACCTAAATCTGGAGTTGTTTACTGCAGGAAGGTTTTTAACTAAAAATTCATTTACTTTAATTGATATAAGGGTAATTGGGTTATCTATCTTTTTTGAGTGAGCTTTCATAATTTTTCTTTTTTGACTGGTGGCAGTAGAATTTATTCGAATGTGTCTTAATTATGGGCACTGGGGGCTTGCCCATAGTGTGCTTGATATATAAAACCTAAACATTCTGCCAATTTTTCTTGAGTAATGATACCAGGAAGTTGACAGTCAGGTGAATGTTACACACACGCTTATTGTCTGTAACATTTACATGGCCAGCAGCCACAGCCAGACACAGCATCTTCATCATCTGGAACTTGATTGTGGACTTCACCTCATCCACTTCATTTTCACTGTGTATCAGCAGGGAAGGGAACGTGTCAGCCTTATGTAGGCCTGGGCCTAGGATTTACCGGATCTGCTTGATCAGAGACTCTGATGTCAAAAGGGCATCCTACTTCTTGGCCAGCTTCTTGACCCGTTTCTTATTCTGGTTGAGTTTTTTCAGCACCTCGATATCCACATGTGGGATATCCACAGCCTTGGCCTCGTTACAGTGCTGCTGTTTCCCCAGGACACACACAGAGAACTTGGAGCGGGGCGTGGACTTAAGCCTGATGATGCCCAAGAAGCATTTGTCCTTCTGGGGGTCATAGTTCATCAAACTTATCTGCAACCCCAGTCTCCAAAAACTTGGGGCACTTGCACTGGCCCCCATGCAGGGCCTTCTGCACCACCTCATACAGGGTGTCCTGAGAGACTTTACTGCTCATGGCTTCTCATGTTATGATAATTGGAAAAGGAACTGTAGTCACTTTTATCTTACAAAAAGTTGTTCATTTTATCTACACTGATAAATTTCTTATCGTGAATTTGTTCTTAGCATCCTCTTATTTTTTATTTTGTGTAGGATCTGCTTTGATGTCCTGTTTCTCATAGAGATATTTGGAATTTGTATCTTCTCTTTTTTTCCCTCTTATCTGTATTGCTAAAAGTTGATCCATTTTATCGACAGCTTCAAAGAATCAGACTTCAGATTCACTGATGTTTGTGTGCATAGTTTTGTTTTCTGTTTTCCCTTTTATTGAATTCTGCTCTTTATTATTTCTATTCCCTTGTCTACTTGAGTTTAATTTGTTCTTTTTCCTTTTTACGTTTTTAAAATATACATTTATCATTTAAAGCCTTTCTCTTCTCTCTTCTTTTTTCTTTCTTTTCTTTTTTGAGAAAGAGTCTTGCTCTGTCAACCAGGCTGGAGTGCAGTGACATGATCTTGGCTCACTGCAACCTCCGCCTCCTGGATGTAAGCGATTCTCATGCCTCAACCTCCCAAGTGGTTGGGATTACAGGTGCATGGCACCATGCTCAGCTAATTTTGTATTTTTAGTAGAGATGGGGCTTAACCATGTTGGCCAGGCTGTTCTCAAACTCCTGGCCTCAAGTGATCTGCCCACCTAGGCCTCCCAAAGTGCTGGGATTACAGATGTGAGCCACTGCTGCTCCTGGCTTTCTAAAATTGTTTTGACTTGATTGAGACTTGTTTTACAGCCTATAATAAGATCCATTTTGGTAAATGTTCTATGTGCTCTTAAATAAAGGAATTCTACTATTTACTCAGTGGAGTGCTCCATAAATGTCAGTTCAGTGAAGCTGGTTGATAGTATTTTTTATTTCTTCTATGTACATATTGAAATGTTGTTTACTAGTTCTATCCACTAATGAGAAAGGGGTTTCAAAGTCACTAAATAATTGAAGACTTTTAAATTTCTCTTCAAGTTCTGTTAGCTTTTGCTTTATGTATTTTGAAGCTCTCTTATTAGGTGCATAAAAGTTTAGTTCTGTTCTGTCCTTTTGGTGAATTTACCCCTCTTCCATTGTAAAATTACTTTATTATATCTTTCTCAAATTTTGATACTTTTGGCCATCATATTTTTCAAATATTTTTTCTGTCTCTTCCTCTCTTTCGGAGGCTGCAAGGACATATATATTAGATTTTTTGTGTTGTCACTGATATTCTGTTCAATCTACTGTTTTTTATTTGTCTTTTCGTGGAGCTCATTAATCTTTTCACATGTTGTGTCTAATCTGCTATTAATCCCATTCAGTGTATTTATCATTTCTAGAATTTAAATGTGTGTCTTTTTTATAACCTTTAAAGTCTCTCTGTAGCATACTTAGCTTCTCAAACATATAGAATATAGTTACAGTATAGTTACCGTATTTGCTTTAATATCTGTGTCTACTAATCTTTGTCATTTCTGACTTGACTTCAATTGCTTAATTATTTTTCTCACTGTGGATCATAGTTTCCTGTTTCTTGGCATGTCTGGTAGAAATTACTAGATGCCAGAGGCTGTGAATTTGATTTTATTCTGTGCTGGATATTATCATATTTTAAAAAATATTCTTTAGTTTTGTTATGAGGTATAGTTACTACTCACTGGTGAACAATTTGGGTTTTTTGAGGCTTTTTTTTTTTTTAAAGAGACAGGGCCTCACCATGTTTCCCAGGCTGGAGTGCAGTGGTTGTTCGCAGGCCGCCATGCCCAAATTTGAGGCTTGCTTTTTATAATTTTTTTTTTTTTTCCTTAAGGAGAGACCAAAGCAGCCATGAGTCTAGGGCTCATTGTTTTCTGTTTTATTTTCCAGTCAGTACCTTTCTAATTACTCTACTTCTAATGTATTACAAGATACGTGTCCACTCTGAGTGGAACGCCAACTCTTGCTGGCCTTGTGTGTGGGCTGGCGATTATTCCACCTGCTCCTTCCAGGCAGGTATGTCGCAGGTGACAGGTAGCTCCTCACAGCTGTGTGCCGATCAGCACTCAGCTAAAGACTCAAGGAGACCTGAAGATCTTCACCGCTTTTCTGTGAGGATTTTTCTCTCTCTGGTATTCTGCTCTGTCAACTCTAGTCTTTCTAAAATCCCAACTCTTTCTCCTCAACTTAGGGATTTTGATGGACTCTTTCGAGGTCCTGCTTCTCTGTGCCATGGCAAGGAAGCTCACTCAATGTGGGTCTGGCCCTCAGCAGGATGCTGTGGGCTGGTGATGTACATTTGCAGGTTACTGGTATGTACAGCGAGGGATGCCTTTGGAGTAAATTAAAGTCCCTCAGGAAAGGGGTACAGAATGAGAAGAGAAAATCCTAAGACAGAGCCCTAAGGAACATGGAAATATATGTAGGAAGTGAAGTGCTAACTCTGTTATAAGGATTTTAGAGACATGCCCCTAAGCCATTTGTAGTCTAGACCTTCTGATATGATTCCAGAGTGTAGTCATTATCCAGAAATTTGATAAGTCACCAGATGAGATTACTCTGGATCTACTGGGTGACCTGCTTCCTTTGGGAACATCACTAGGGGCTCAAGATAACAGCACATCTAGAATCATAGGAAAGGCCTACAGGGCCAGGAATACCACATCTCCACAGATGAAGGCAGTGTTCAGCCTTAGTTTCTACACTAATGGACCACCATGGAAAGTTAACAAAAACTGATAATAATAACAATAACTATAGTGAAAATTAAGTTAGAAAATGAAGAAATCAAAAAGAAATGAAAAAGGGAAAAGTCTGCATCTATAAAACAGACATAGAGATTTTAGATTTCTAGACCTAAATTAAATACCCAGACTGTCTCCTACTGTTTGGTTCACCTTGGACAGCTTAATAGCCAAATGTCTTTGAGTCCCAGTTTGCATATTTTTCATGTAGGGAATAATTCTACTAGAACTTTCAGCTTTGTAGATTTTAAGAACTGTACACATAAAAAGTATTATTTTTAAGACTTGACCATGACTTTGTTTTAGAAAATTGTCATGGTAAATACATGAAAAATAATGTGAATAATTTTAATTTTTAGATAATTGTTGCACATTTACATTTTTTACCTCTAGGGTCATAAGTTCCTAAAGGTAAATTCCTTCTTTTTCCTGTTTAAAATGTTTTTATAAAAAATAAAATTGAGATGAGGTCTCAGTATGTTGACCAGAGTAGCCTTGAACTCTTGGACTCAAGCAATTCTCCCACCTTGGCCTCCCAAAGTGCTAGGACTACAGGCATGAGCCACTGCACCCGGCCTAGGTGCAAATTCCTTTTAAGAGCTTGTTCAATGATTTAAAAGCCCAGCTTGAAAATTTCAAGTTTAACACTTTCTCTAGTTAGAGATAATATAGCTCTATTTCTGTATTTGAGTTAAAACATATTTGTTAAGGATATGACATTCAAATATTTTGAATGTTAGCATTTTTTAATATTTACTTCTTGACCAAGAAAGCAATTCTTTTCATATGCATGTAAACTGCTGTGAAAGTACAGATTGGCTGATGCTATATAATAACATTTTAAATTTTGTCTTGTGAAGTTTAGGTTATAAACATGTTTATGGATTCTCCTTAAAACTTGCTTCCCTTGATTAAATTCAATAAAAACAGAAAAGGGTAGTTCAAATTGATTTCTGGAATTGCCTGTTAAGGATTGAAAATTAATGTCTCTTGGTTCCCTGGAGTTTGATATCATTTATGCGGCTCTTATTCTATCATTTGAACATAAGCTTTCACTTTTGATGAGGTGAAAATTAAATGAGACTAAGGAAAGTAGTGACATGACCTTATATTGTTATAGTACATTATTCTGAGGAGATATTTAAAAATGAATATCAGAGTCTGAATTTGTCTTCTTTGGCAAATGAAAATGGAAATAACTAGCTAAACTGCTTCTTTTAATGGAATTTAATAATATAAAATTAAACTAATAGAAGTTAAAATAAATTTGTGAGAAGTTAAAATAAATTAAATTTATGGAATTTAGTAATATAAAATTAAACTAATAGAAGTTAAAATAAATTTATTTTAATGGAATTTAATATAAAATTAAACTAATAGAAGTTAAAATAAATGTGTGAGAGTTATCAAAGTACTTCCAAGAGCATACAAAGTAGCTAGAGTTCTTACTTATCTATTGCTATTTATTATAGCATTCAGAATAAAGAGAAACAAGTCAATGATATTGTATTTGTTAGGATTCATTCATTGAATGCTCACTATTTACCTGGTATGGTATTTTCAAGCTGCTCTCTTCAGAATTGTTATTGAGATAACTAACTATATTTTCCTGGGTTAGAGTATCTTCTGGACTAGATTAATGTGAATATTATTACATTACTTTAAACCTTGCTAAAAGCTTCTTTTTGATGGTTTCCATTTATAATATCTAGGGAAACTGGATAAAATGAAAAAAAGTTTAATCACTTTTTTCTATTGTAAAATGAGTGGCTTCTTGAAAGTTTTTTAGGGTAAAGGAGACGATGATATGTCCACGTATTAGAATATTATGCAAAAATTTAGAACTATGCTATGAAAGAACATTTAAGGACACTAGCATATCATCGAGTGCAAAAACCAGAATATAAACCTTAATTACAGCATGATATGATTTTATCAGATTATTAGATAGGCAGATGGAATATAGGAAAGAACAAGAACGAAATATAAATGGCAGTTAGGTCTCAGCAGGATTATGAGTGATTTTCTTTTTACATTTTGAGGGTTTTTTTCAACATAGTTAAAAGCAAACATTTTCCGATTTTAGAAATAATATCGTTAAAATAAAAACTGACAGCCAGGCCGGTCGCGGTGGCTCAAGCCTGTAATCCCAGCACTTTGGGAGGCCGAGACGGGCGGATCACGAGGTCAGGAGATCGAGACCATCCTGGCTAGCACGGTGAAACCCCGTCTCTACTAAAAATACAAAAACTAGCCAGGCGAGGTGGCGGGCGCCTGTAGTCCCAGCTACCCGGGAGGCTGAGGCAGGAGAATGGCGTAAACCCGGGAGGCGGAGCTTGCAGTGAGCTGAGATCCGGCCACTGCACTCCAGTCCGGGCGACAGAGCGAGACTCCGCCTCAAAAAAAAAAAAAAAAAAAAAAAAAAAACTGACAGCAAGGAGAAAACATTTTCAAAATTTAAAAATATTACTTAAAATTATTTTTAAAGCCACCACAAAGAAAATAAATTACAAAATTTATATGTTTTTCATTAGATTATCATGATCCTTTTAATGTTTGAAAATGAACTACTAAAGGCAGGTAAATTTGAAGGATGAACATGTACTAAGCAGGATTTATTTTAGATGATACTTTAGGGCCCAGGTTCAAAAGTGTGGCCCAGAGATCAGCAGCAGGAACATGTCTTGAAAACTTGTTACAAGTACATCCTTGGGACGTAGCAATGTATGTTTTTACAAGTGATTTTGATCCATGCTTAAATTTGGGAAACATTGCTTTAGGGTTTTGAGTTATGAGACTAAGCTAGAACAATTCCTCAAATTTTATTCTAGGAAATTTCCATCTAACATTTGCCTTCTCTCTTTGTCTTATTTCTTCCTATTTCTGTCTCTCTGCCTCTCTGTTACAGTTTTGTTGAATGTTTATATATTTGCCTTGTTTCTCCAAAAATATTTGAGGCACGTAAATACAAGTGTTAAAAATGCAACAATATACTAACAATAGCAAAGACTCATTTACTATCTATCTTCTATGTATTGTTTTAAGTACTTTTACGTATAGCATCTCATTTAACTTTATTAATAATAACTCTATGAAGCTGTTATTAATATCCCCATTTTACAGACAAGAAACCTGAAGCATATGGCTAAATAACTTGCTCAGAGCATACATCCAATAAATGGCAGAATTCAAGCAATCTTATTTTGCAGCCTGAACCCTCAAACAGTTCACTGTGCGTTTCTTGAAAGTAAAATTAGTGAAGTGACAATGGCAAGTTGGCCCCCGTCTTCATTCCCTCCAACAGAAAGATCAACTAGTAACTATCCACAGACAAAAATATGGTGGTGAAACTCCACAATGTAGGAATAAACCTCAGTCAATGCTTTTCTTCATTTCCATGGAACTAAATTTCCCCATTGAAAGCTAAAAGAAACAGTCTTGCTTTGACCATGCCATCCTTCCCTCTTCCCCAAGTTGGCACAGCACCACACAGGATTCCTCAGTACTCATGCTTTCTATAGTCAGAAAAGAGATGTGAGGAGGTAGACATCTAACTTCTCTGACACTTCCCAGGAAGCCTACTCCACTCACACCTCACAGGGAACAGGAAACAGGAGGGTATGGCAAAGCCAGATCACCTGGGGTCAGGCTGAAACAAAGCAAGAAAGCAGAACCCACGGAGACCAGTGGGTAGATCTTGATGAAAGCTCAGTGTACCTGCCAGCAGTGCTTGATCAGAGGTATCAGGTAATAGCATAGATCACCTGCAAAGTCAAGCCGGTCACTCCCAGAAGAGGTGGGAAGGACTACTAGGCTTGAATCCGTGGATAGCCAGGCTCCATGTCCAGCCTTTGACCCTACCCCTAGGAGCTGCTCAGGGAATGAGAAAACCCTTTCCCCACCCACTGGCAGTGAATTTCCGCAACAGGTAGACACTAGATCTGCCATAAACTGAAGCTTAATGTTTCACACAGCCCCAAAGCCTATCCCCTAGACCCCACATAGCGAGAAAAACAATAACTGCAGCAAATTTTGACAATAAGCAGGTATTAGTTTTGCCACAATCGAATATAATATACTGAGCATAGCATTTAGTCCATTCATCACAATCCACTTAACTTTAGCTACACACTTCACTTTTCAAGGAACACATTGATCGAACATTAAAGGATGGAAAAAGATATTACACATAGAAGGAAACCAAATGAGAACAAGGGTAGTGATAGCTACACTAGACAAAATAGACTTTAAGTCAAAAACTATTTAAAAAAAGACAAAAGAAGGGCATTATATAATGATAAAGTGGTCAATTTATCAATAGGATGTAACAATTATAAGTATATATGCACCTAAAAGTGTAACAGCTGAATCTATAAAGGAAATATTAAAGTATCTGAAGGGAAAGGCATATTTCAATACAATAAAAGTAGAGGATTTTAATACACCACTTTCAGTATTGGATAGACATAAAATCAATAAGAATACATTGGACTTGAGCAACATTTCAGGCTAAATGGACCTAGCAGACATGTACAAAACATTCCAAACCAACAACAGCCAAATACACATTCTTGTCAAGAGCACACAGAACATTTTCCAGAATAAACCATATATTAGGTCACAAGGCAAGTCTAAGCAAATTTAAGAAGATTGAAATCATATCTAGTATTTTTCTGATCACAATGGGTTAAGACTAAAAATCAGTTAACAGTAAGAATTTCAGAAAACTCGCTGATATTAAACAACATGCTCCTGAATATCCAATCAATCAATGAACAAAATAAAAGGGAAATTAATAAATATCTTGAGACAAATGAAAATGGAAACACAACATACCAAAAGTTAGAAATGCAGCAAAAGAAGTTCTAAGAGGTGAGTCTGTAGCAATAAATGCCTATATCAAAAAGAAAAAAATATTTCAAATAATGTTACCCCTTAAGGAAACATAAAAAGAACAAACTAAGCCCAATGTTAGCAAAAGAAAATAAATAATAAGAATTATCACAGAAATAAATGAAATAGAAACTAGAAACTAGAAAGATCAATAAAACTATAAAACTAAGAGTCGTTATTTGAAAAGTTAAACAAATTTGACAGACCTTAAGCTGGACTAAGAAAAAAGAGAAAAAAAAGAGAAAAGACTCAAATAAATACATTCAAAAATAAGAGTGGAGACATTACAACGGATACCACAGAAACACAATCATAAGAAACTATTATGAACTATTATATGCCAACAAATTGGATGCCCTAGAAGAAATAGAAATAAATTTCTAGACACATATAACCTATCAAGACTGAATGACAAAGAAATACAAAATCTGAGCAGATCAAGAACAAGTGGGGAGATTGAACCAGTAATAAAAAAAGTCTCTCGTCAAGAAAAGCCCAATGCCTGATGGCTTCACTGCTGAATGCTGCCCAGCGTTTAAAGAACTATTACCAATTCCCCACTGACTTTTCTAAAAAATCAAAGAGGAAAGAATACTTACACAGTCTTTTTACAAAGTCAGCGTTATCCCTATACCAAAGCCAGACGAGAACATCACAAGTAAAGAAAACTACAGGCCAATATCCTTGATAAATATAGATGCAAATATTCTCAAAAAAAATACAAAATTCAACAACACATGAAAAGGATCATTTACCATGATCAAATAGTATCTATCCCTGGTATACAAGGATATATCCCCATTGAGAAATTATTAAATGTGATAAGCCACATTGACAAAAAATAAGAAGTCATGATCATCACATTACATGCAGAAAAAACACTTCACAAAATTTAACATCCTTTCATGATTTAAAAAAATGCTCAAATTGACCACACATCTGTGGTCAATTTATTTTTGACAAAGGTACTAAGAATACACAATGGAAAAGGAGCACTGTCTTTAATAAATGGTATTGGGAAAAATGGATATTCATATGCAAAAGAAAGAAACTGGACCTTATCTCACACTATATACAAAATCAACTCAAAATGGATGAAAGAAACATAAAACCTGAAAGTGTGAAACTACTAAAACAGGGGAAGAGCTACACGACATTGGCCTGGATGATAACTTTTTTAGATTTCACCTCGAAAGCACAGGCAACAAAGGCAAAAATAAACAAATGGGATTACATTCAAATAAAAAGCTTCTTTAAAACAAAGGAATTAACAGAGTGAAGACACAACCTAGGGATTAGGAGAAAATATTTGCAAGCCATACATCTGATAGAAAACTAATAAACTATATAAGAAACTCAACTCTATAGGAAGAAAAACAAGTAATCTGAGTAAGAAAGAAGTAAAAGACTTTCATAGATATTTCTTTTAATAAGACATACAAATGGGTAACAGATACATTTAAAAAGTTCGGTATCACTAATCATTAGGGAGATGCCAATTAAAACCACAATGAGACTTTACCTTTCATGTGTTAGAATGGCTATCATGAAAAGCACAAAAGACTAGCATTGGCAAGGACTGGAGAAAAGGGAACTTACGCACTATTGGAAGAAATGTAAATTAGTGTATCCATTATAGAAAACTGTATGGAGATTCCTCAAAAAACTAAAACTAGATTTGCCATATGATCTAGCAATCCTACCTTTGGGTATTTACCCAAAGATTTTAAATCAGTATGTTGAGGAGATGTCTGCACTCCCATGTTTATTGCAACACTATTCATAATCGCCAAGCTGTGGAATTAACCTAAGTGCCCATCAACAGATGAATGGTGTTTTGAAAATGTGGAATGTATTTACAACGAAATAGTATTCAACCTGAAAAAAGAAAGTTTATAATTTGTGCCAACACGGATAGAATTGGAGAACACATGCTATGTGATAAGCCAAACATAAAAAGGCAGATACCACATGTTCTCACTTATACACGGAATATAAAACAATTGAAGTTATAGAAGTAGAGAGTAGAATGGTGGTTACCAGAGGCTGGCGGGTAGAGGGGATGAGGAGATAAGCAAAGGGGTACAAAGCCTAAGATTGGAGGAATAAGTCTGTTTCTTTTTGAGATCTGTTGCATAGCATGGTGAATATAGATAATACTTGAGTACTGTACATTATATCATTAAGAGAGTATATCTCCAATGTTCTCATCACGAAAATGTCAAATATTTAAGGTGATGGACAGTTTTATAGCTTAATTTATGATTCTACCTATATTTTTAAAAAATCACTTTGTACCTTATAAAACTATAATTTGTCAAAATATAAACTTGAAACAAAATCGATGAGGAATAAGGGATGGATGAAAAATAAAATGGCAAGATGAATACACATCTCTTCTGCAAGTTTTATATAGTTGCTAAATGTGGCCCATGAATTTGCCTGTAGCACCAGCAGGAAGTAAAAAAGGATGAAATACAAAATTTATAATCACCAAAATATGGACTCAAGCCAGTTTTCAAAAAGATCTCAAATGAGTTTTGAGAGAACCATTTTTTGTGTCTCTGCATTCTCAGAAGTATGCTGTATTAGTCCATTCTCATGCTGCTAATAAAGACAAACCCGAGGCTGGGTAATTTATAAAGGAAAGAGGTTTAATGAACTCACATTTCCACATGACTGAGGAGACCTCATATTCAAGGTGGAAAGTGAAGGAGGAGCAAAGGCACCTCTTACATGGGACAGGCAAGAGAGCGTGTGCAGGAGGACTGCCCTTCATAAAACCATCAGATCTCGTGAGATTATTCACTGTCACAAGAACTGCATGGGAAAAACCTGCCCCCAGATTCAGTCACCTCCTGCCTGGTCCCTCCCATGACACATGGGGATTATGGGAACTACAATTAAAGATGAGATTTGGGTGTGGACACAGTCAAACCATATTATATGCCATTGTAATTTTCATTTCGTTCATTCACTATTTATACAATAATTATTTCTTGAACATCTTCTATTTGTTAGGGTTGTGCTGTTGGCTTGAGGATAGAAAGAATAAAACAGTGCTGGGCACAGTGGCTCATGCCTGTAATCCCAGCACTTTGGGAGACTGAAGTGGGCTGATCACCTGAAGTTGGGAGTTCGAGACCAGCCTACCAGCATGGAGAAACCCCATCTCTACTAAAAATACAAAATTAGCTGCACGTAGTGGTGCATGCCTGTAATCCCAGCTACTCGGGAGGCTGAGGCAGGAGATCGCTTGAGCCTGGGAGGTGGAGGTTGCGGTGAGCCGAGATCGTGCCATTGCACTCCAGCCTGGGCAACAATAGTGAAACTCCATCTCAAAAGGCAAAAAATAAAAATAAAAAATAAAACAGAATCCATGTCTTACAGATAAGCAGGGTCTAGGGTAAAAGAATAATCACTGTATCTTTCTTTGGCTTTCATCACTTCATGTTTGAGTGAGGGGTAAGAAAACATAGTGACAGGCAGGAATGGACTTGGATTGAGGTTGCAATAGGAGATGAGGCCTGAAGGAGGATTTGAAACAAAAATGAAGCACTCATGTGAGCTGATAGTGCCTGGTCACAGAAACAGAAACACCATTAATTCCTTTGACTTAACTACATCTATTTCTAACTACAATCTGTCATTTAAGGATAGCTCTAGGTGACCTGGACTCTGAGGTTGGGAGGTTTCTTGGATTCTTAGGAAATCATGTGGCTTTAGTGATAAAGTGAAGCAGGGTGGTAAGAGGATGCAAAGTCAGCTGGTTTCAGAAAGGCTCTGAACTGTGTGTGTGTGTATGTGTGTACACAAATATTTATCACTAACAGAGTGATGTATGCCTGGCTGGCTGACAAAAGATGACGCTTTCACCTCTGTAAATAACCCTTAAAAGCTGTGCATAGACTTTTAAAATTGCTTTTCCTCCTTTCTCCGTCCAGAATTTATCAAATGTATCTTGGTCTTTTTGGGCTGCTATAACAAAATATCATAAACTGGGTAGCTTATACACAACAGAAATTTGTTTCTCACAGTTTTGGAGGCTGGGAAATCCAAGATCAAGATGCTGGTAGATTTGGCATGTGATGAGGGCCTGTACCCTTTTTCATCTATGGTGCCATCTTGCTGTATCCCCACATGAGAGAAGGGGCAAGGGAGCTCTTTAAGGACTTTTTTTTTCCTTTTAGAGACAAATTCTCACTATTATGCCCACACTGGAGTGTGGTGGCTGTTCACAGGCATGGTCATCGTGCACTGCAGCCTCAAAACCCTGGAATCAAGCAATCCTCCCACCCCAGCCTCCTTACTAGCTGGGACTGTAGGTGCATGCCACCATTCCCATCTCTGAGACTCATTCATGAGGGCAGAACTCCGCCTTCATGACCTAATCTCCTCCCCCAAATCCCCATCTCCTAATATCACCTTGGAGGTTCAAGTTTCAACATAGGAATTTTGGGTGTGCACAAATATTCAGACTGAGCAGAGGGAAAGCAGGCAAAATAATTTGTTGCAGTGGTCACAGCTCCTGCCCAGTTTTCATGGCCATGTCTTCGGCCACTTTTAGCCATGAGCCCGTAGAGAGAGAAATAACTCAAATTATAATACTTGGGCCTAATGATATGTATGTGAGTGACTTTAACCACCTGGACATTCAGCTTGTATTTCTAAGTGAAAATCATATCAAGAGTTATGTCTGCATTCAGAGTTTTAAAGTAAACAATGTCAGTTAAATAACACATTGTAAACCAAAAATAAAATTCAAACTTCCCCATCCATCTGAATGGAACCCTCTTCTCAGCCAAGCGCATTCCAAAGTTAACCAGAAAAACGAGTTCAGGCCATGATGAGAAGTGGGAGCTGGACATGCCTCATTTGTGCTCTCCTCCCTTTTGGAATTGCTGATAGAACAGACTCTAAGTCTGTTAAGAAACATTTATAGTCTATTCTCTCTGAAGCCTGCTACCTGGAAGCTTCATCTGCATGATAAATCCTTGGTCTCTACAACCCCTTATAGTTACTCAGACATTCCTTGCTATTGATAGTAACTCTTTCAACCAATTGCCAATCAGAAAATCTTTGACTCCGCCCATGACCTGGAACCCCCGACTTTCAGCTGTCGTGCCTTTCCGGACTGAGCCAATATACATTTTACATGTATTGATTGATGTCTTATGTCTCCCTAAAATGTATAAAACTAAGTTATGGCCCACCACCTTGGGTACACGGTCTCAGGATCTCCTGAAGGTTCTGTCATGGGCCATCGGTCACTCACATTTGACTCAGAATAAATATCTTCAAATATTTTACAGAGTTTGACTGTTTTTATCGACAGCATGATGCCAGCATATGTGTTTCATTTTTAATTTGAAACAGTAGATATCATAGTGATCCTTTCTGGACTGCTTTTGAGTAGGAAGAAGAAGAGCAAACTCATTCAGAAGCCTGGATACTACACTTGAGTTATTTAACAGGGTCTGTTACTTGAAGTGGGGTTTGAAGGCTGTGTTGAGGAATAAGCACAAAGATCTTGGGCATGTTCACTAGAGAACAGCTTTCCCTTCTCTGTCAGTGACAATCATATCCCCACCCATTTTTCATGGAATGTTGAGAAGTTGGCACATCTTGAGTTTCCCAAGAGAAAGCAGCACCACTTACTTCTCTTTGTCTTTGTTTCCTCTTTCAGTCCCAGCAGAAGTGCATCGTGATCTTTGCCCTGGTGTGCTGCTTTGCCATTCTCGTTGCACTGATCTTTTCAGCTGTGGACATCATGGGAGAGGATGAGGATGGACTCTCAGAAAAAAATTGCCAAAATAAATGTCGGTAAGAGGTAACAAACAAAAATTCTCTTTTAGGGGGTGGGCAAGAAATCCAAAGAGGGCCTTGAATAATGGAGAAGAAAATACATAAACACATGTTAGTCATCCAGGCTCCACTTGGCTTAAACTGAGGCGTGAGTCTGTCCACTGGTGCTCTTACTTTTAGGGCAAGTAATGAGTAATCATTGAATTCACTTTACAGTCTGGTCATATTCTCTACAGGCTGGTGGGCAACAAAAAATTTTTGTAACAGTCTGCATTTCTAGAGACCACTGTATATGAGGTTTGTTTTGGGTGTTCTATGATGAGCCTGTAAAAAGGAGTGACCCAGTGGACAAAGAACGCTGTGCTAGTTGTTCCATCAAATGCCAGTTAAAAAATACATGTCTCAGGGAAAATTCTAACTTAAAGTTAGGGATTGAAGAAGTAAGTGTGTCTATTAGAAGACACAGGGCTCCTCAACCTGTTCCAATTTAGCACATAGTTTGTTTTTAATCTAGAAACGACAATAGCTTTACTCTTTTATGTATGCATTATGTCTCTTCAGTTACATTAAGTAGCATTTCCTGGGGGCCATTGCTGACCAGCAGAGACATCACAGCGTAGTCTCAATCCCAGAAATCTCCTCATCAAACTCTTCGCTGAGCTGCTACTGTTTTTTCAGGTTCAGGGAGGGTGAAGAAAAGTGCCAAAAACAGGCAGATAAATAAGAGGTCTATTTTTATATACATATTGCTGCAAAGCTGAAGTGAGGCCACTAAATTACAACAGTAATTATGAATTAGAGCTTATAATAAATTTAAATTGTTATATTTCCCCAATGGAAAGCATTAGCCTAAGACCCCCCGCCATTTCCTAACGTAAAGTAAACAACAACCATATAATCTGTATGTGAGTTTTATCCTGGATATTTCGCTTTGAGGTTGAATATTCTGGCGCAGGAAATGTTCTGAAAAGACAATTGGCATTTTTTTTTTTTAAACCTATAGTACCTTATAGTCTAGTTACTAGGCAACAGGCATTATATACAGAACAGAGCATACAAGAAAGGAATCAATACACATTTTAGATTTTCTTCCTTCATGTTAGAAAGGTATTCCATAATATTATGTAGCCATAAAAGGAACAAGATCACGTCCTTTGTAGGGACATGCATGACTTTGGAAGCCATTATCCTTAGCAAGCTAATGCAGGAAGAGAAAACCAAATACTACATGTTCTGACTTATAAGTGGGAGCTAAATGATGAGAACACATGGACACATGGTGGGGAACAACGTGCCCCAGAGCCTGTTGGAGGGTCGGAGTGGGGGTAGGAAGGAGAGTGTCAGGAAGAATAGTTAATGGATGCTGGGCTTAATATCTGGGTGATGGGATGATCTGTGCAGCAAAACATCACCCACATTTCCTTATGTAACAAACCTGCACATCCTGCACGTGTACCCCTGAACTTAAAAGCTGGAAGTAAAAAAAAAGGTATTTTGTAAATATATTTACTTTCCAGACTGGATTTAGGTGAAAAATTGTTTCGTGATTACTGTAATGAAAGCAACAGAAGAACAGTAGATTACTGTCATCTTTTGCTAATGCTGTTGCATGTCAAATATACATAGACAAGGGGACCATGACTCATATTTATTGAGTGAGAACACACTGCTTCTCTCTCTCCTCACCTTAAAGTGAAGAGTGCTATGTATTTTAAATGCAAACTCGAACACCTAGAAAGCAATTTCATGGAGATCAAACCATAGCAGCTTCCTTAAAACAAAATGCCTGATCATTTCATTGCACATTACCAGGTATTGGTAATTTTCAACAGCAGTCATTTTTTTTTAACTTGGAGGAAGCTAAAATTTGCTTTAATTTTTATTTTTAACTCATGTAACTGGAATTGGGGTCTGGCTATTTCTTCTTCCAATCAGTAACTAAATTCTAATGACTTAATACTACTTCTCCCACCATCTAGAAAATATTATTCTAGCTACTACGCATTCTCTTTTCCTGTGGGTGGTTGGACTCACTACCCTGGTTACTAGATAACATATGTCATATATATATGCGATATTGTATATGATAAATGATTGTATATATGTATATATATGCATATATATGTGTTTATATATGTATATGTGTGTGTGTGCGTGCACGCGCGCGCGTGTGTGTGTGTGTATATATATATATATAGAGAGAGAGAGAGAGATCTTTTCCAAAACATATGTCCCCTCTAGGTCTTTCCTCTGCAGCTTCTTGCCCTGTGCCCTGGGTTTCTGTTCTGCATTCTCAGACATTACAACATGCGCTTCTTGTATGTCTGCCCTAGAACTGGTGTCTTGCTTCCCCTAACTTCATCCCCAGGAAGTTTCTGCCTTGGCTCCTCTCTCCAATGCACAGGATGAGGAGGTAGGGTTACTGCATCTCCTTATACCCCAAATCCAGTTTCCAACCTGTTGTTTCACCACCTTTTCTGGATTATTCTCATTTGAATTTGATTCAGTCTTCCACAAGCTCTTCTCCTGATAGGGTCTGAGGACAGCTGTGGGCTTTAGGTCAGTGTTGACATCAGGGTTGACAGAATCCTTCTGGAAGTCATATTCTGCCAACGGAGGGTACTCCAGGTGGATGCAACGTTTCTGGAGTTCCTCAATCATTTCCTGGGGAGTGAGCCTTTTGTGCCTGGCTAACAGACCTCCACCCATCCATCTCATCCCTTGCCAATGTTTTTAGCAACTTAAGAATTTACTTCCCAAGACTCTAGCCTTGCCATTTTTTTAAGCAATTCAAATTTAATGTCCACTTCACCCTCACACCTACCTGCCAGCAAGCAACTCCACTTCCAAGCTAGCCTAACACAGTTAACAACCATGGACTTTGAAATTAGGAAGATCTGAATTCAAATCTTGCTTCTACTACTTACTAGCTGTAAGCTTGAGGAAGATATGAATTGAATTATTTCATTCATCCCCTATCAGCAGAGCACCAAGAGACTGCACAAGGAGTTGCAGTAGAGTCGTGAGACTGTTGCGGCAATTTACAGTGGTCACAACTACAATGGGTGATATGGTTTGGCTGTGTGCCATTCAGACCTCAACTTGTGTTGTATCTCCCAGAATCCCCACATATTGTGGGAAGGACCCAGAAGGAGGTCATTGAATCATGGGGGCCATGTTTCCCATGCTATTCTCCTGATAGGGAATAAGTCTCACGAGATCTGATGGATTTATCAGGGTTTCTGCTTTTGCTTCTCTCTCATTTTCTCTTGCCACTGCAACTTTTCACCTCCTGCCATGGTTCTGAGGCCTCCTCAGCCCAGTGGAACTGTAAGTCCAATTAAACCCTTTTTTGTTCCCAGTTTCAGGTATGTCTTTGTCAGCAGTGTGAAAACGGACTAATAAAATGGGGATGTCAGAGAGGGTCTGGGAGAGTGACCTGACATAGTGAAAAGAATAAATTCGGCGTGGGACGTCTCTTCACCCTTAATGGGTTATGAAAGCTCTTTTAATTTCATTTTCCTTAAAAATGTTAGATTAAAAATTCTGTCTCACAAAGTTTATGAGGATTCAGTAAATTGTATAAACCCATGGCAAAGCATCAGGAAACTCATTAAAAATAATATGCAAATGTTAATTATCTCCTTGTTCCTCCAGAGAGTCTAGAAATTCCTCTTCTCTATTCACAGCCTACTTTGTTTTCCTCTCACTTCTTCACTTATCCTGAATCTATCCTGATTTTAGTCTTTGGTTCTATGGAAATATACAAAGACAAATCACACAAGAGCAGAGGCTATGTAGTTAGAGCTTGCTGCAGCAAGGGAGTCACCCACCATCAATTGTGTTTTGCAGAGACTCAGAGGCAGGCAGAGAAATGGGAAAACTTCGTAGTAGAAGAAAGAAGGTTCTAGGTGTGCTCTGATTAGAGGCTATCAGCTTGGGTAGGCTGTAGGTGGGATAACTAGAAGTGACATCCTATGTAATTGGTTAGAGGGTCATACTTGACTTTCTCTAGTTGATCCTGAATTGGAAGTAGGAACAAAAATTAAGGAAGATGTTGGTCATTGGTCAAGTCCTGGCCATTTGGGGCCAGTTGTTATGGAAATTATTATTTAGCTTCCTGGATTGTTACTAGAGATAGCAATCTGACTTCCTGCAAGTCTCACTTACAGCAGACTGGCTTCCTGGACTGGTTATTGCAGATAAGGGGTTAGTTTCCTGGGCAGGAGCCTACAGATTGTGCAGCCTTCATATATGATTTGGTCATTGTCCATTTGTTTATTCAGTCTCTTACTTCCCTAAACCTCCTCCTCTGTCAACCCCTTCTGTCTTAATTTTCTTCCCATCCATTTGCCAGATCATGATTAGCATACCGCCATGCTTCCTGCAGCATCCTGAAGTCTCACTTGGATTTTTTTTTTTTTTTTTTTTTTTTGGCCTCAATCTGACAGCCAATTCTTAAACTGGTTGACTCCTGGTTTTACCCATCCTTGTCCTCAGGGCAGCCTCAGCCATTGGTCCCGGCCCTCATAAGTCTGCAGGGAGAGTAGGTTCTGTTGTTCAGTTCTAGATTCCTCCAGGCAGTCACACCCCTGTTAAAAGAGGTGAGGGCTTTTTGGAGATGCACCATTGAATATACTGGCACTGACACAGACCTGTATGAAAATTCGCTGGTCTACAGAAGTTCTTGAGCATGCCAGTCTCAGCTTAAACCTTTCTCTAGAAAATTCCAGTTCTTCCTCTCATGACCTCATCCCTTTCCTGAAGCTAACCTTCCTGGACTCCTTCCCAGACTTTACCTGAAGGAGGTGCTAACTCTACCCCATGATGCTCAGTTTCCAATTACTTTGTACCGAAGTCCACTGTGTTCTCTTTCTGCTTTTCTCCATGTGTTGTCACTATCATAAAGTGCTGCTTGCTCAGTTAAACCTTTGCTGAGATCTTATTACTTTATCGTTAAACTCCCTCTGTGTGTGTAGCGCTCCTCACTTCTGAAAGTTGAAAGAATATCAACATTTACAGTCTGTCAGCATCTCATCACAGTTTTGACAGTCTCTCCCCAAGACCTCGTCATCTGGTGTACTCTTTCTTAAATATAATACTTTAATTCATGTTATTTCTGCTAACTAGCCTTTCTATCTTCTAATAAGATTCCCATTCCGATTCATTCTACCCACTCAATGTTTTTCCAACTTTCATATGCCTCTCTAAAAAACATATCTGTCTCCCTATTAAAAAATTCTTATTTTTTTGTCTTGTTTTACTTCTTCCCCCCTTTGTATTATTTTGCTGCTAGATTACTGTACTAATAGTGGATAATTTTATCATAATTTCCCTCACAAATCTACAAAATATCACAAAATATCAAAGGCTCTAAACTTATTTTCCAAATGTCTTTTAATGAGTCTCAGTTGTATTGCCCCAAAAATAAGATCTTTGGCCTCAGTAAATGACCTTTGTCTCTTTGTATTGGATTTCTGGGCACTTCCACCATTTCCCAATATGTTTTAAATGATTGATTTGGTCCTTATAACTTTAAATCTCCGTGTCACTTTGATTACCTGAGGGAGTGAAAGACACATTTTCTAGTTTCTACTAGTAACCTACATGTCAGTAGGCCTGGGACATCACTGATAAGTAAGGAAAGTTCAAACTGCTAGTTGAGGTTGCATGCATCCTGTGACTTGGTTATTTTGCAATTCGCTCGTGCCCCTAATCATCCTCATGCCTCATTCCTGTGAGGAGTAACCACACACGGTGAAGCCTCCCATGCCTCATGTCCTCAGGGAGCAGCAGAGACATTGGAGCTGAGCTCCAGGTGCTGCTCAATCACAGAGCACCTGCTCTCACACGAACACCCACCCCTTCAGAGGAGAAGTCTTCATTTTGTGTATATAGCTACTTCCATCTTCCCTACTCCCCCCACAGAGCTATCCTACATCAGTCATTTTCAGTTGCTACTCCCCCACTTATGAGAGACACTGTTAGACACTCACTAGAAGAGGGGCTTTTGTTGCTATTCCTCCCTGATAAATACATACAGAACCAGTCAGCATCCTTCTCCCTGACTTCAGGCCCAATCCTCATGACAATATGGAAATTAATTTCTGCAAAGTAAGATTAAGCAAGCTGACTAAACATACTGTCTTGGGTGGGCTAACATTGCCGTATAATCATATCGATGAGCATGGGTCGCCTGTTTTATCTAGGCAGTTATGGCAGCCCCTGTTCCGGACCTCCTCACACTTGCCTCTCATCTTCCTAGATCAGTCCCCATGCCTGAGTGGCTACCGGTCTAGGCTGGCTCACTCTTGCCCATATATCTTCACATCGGTTTTAGCTTGCTCAGTTAGTCTGAAGTATGAAGGACATGGAACAACTCAGTCTGTCTATCTGTATCTGTATATCTCAGCCTCTGTCTCTAACCTATCTAATCCCCATTATTCCGGAATCCAGAAATTTTCTTTCATCCTAAATTGAATAGATTTGGGTCTGTACAAAAGATGTTCCATGTAATCTTATAGGTTGGGTAACCAGTGTATAAGTTTCCACAGCAGTTCTCCAATAAGGAGTGTCTTAGACCACCAAAGTCTGGTCACAGAAAGTGCAGCAAGGGCCAGATTCACTTTGTTATATACCACCCTTTCACACACAGACTTTTTATGCATCCTTTCTAAATTTTCACATTTCTCTATTAAAAAGCTGACTTATCTACTTTGTTTTTCACATACTTTATTTGCTGAATCTTTCTTCCTCTATCATTTCTTACTCAAAAAATATCTACAGACATCTAGATTTATATCAATAACAGCGGCAGCTTCAGCATAGTACACACATAATTTGGTTCGCCAATATGTGACATTCCTAGAAGACAGTATTGAGAGACCACTTTATGTGTTGACAACTACCTCCTAGTATTTTGTCACTTTTCTGTTTAGTATCATGACCTTAGAGTGGTCTTAACAGAGTCAACTTGCTCTGGTGGACTTTAATCATCGTTTTCCCTTTTAATGCCCAAATTGTCCCTACTTGGCCAGTGAGAGCCACCTTTTGTACTTTTTGACACTATTCCAGGTATCTCTGAGAGCAGCCTTGCTTTTGGGCAACAGCTAGCTTTTCTAGTGCTATTTTAGATTAGCTTGCTTTGAGACATGGTATTGTCTACTTTCAAGTGAGCCCTGGTTCCTTTTCAGGAAGACTTCTATTAAAGACCAGAATCTAAGTTCTATGGGTGTCCTTATATTGTCATCCAAAGGTATTGGTGATGGACACAGTGATACCACAGGAAACATTCTTAAACTGCAGTAATGAACAATTGTATGGTACTAAAGAATTGTTCAGCACTGACTGAACAGTACTTCTGCCTCCCTCCTTCAATTCACTCTTCTTCTCCCTTCATTTCTTCATATTCCAGACATAAGCACGTAGACTATAGGGCCAGATTACCTGGGTTCGAATCTGGCTATACCACTTAGGAGCTTTGCAATCTTGGGGAAGTTTCTTGACTTTACTGTGCCTCATTTTATTTTCATCTGTATATTGCAGACAAGTATTGGGTCTTGTGTGAAAGGCTTCTGTAAAGACTAAATGTGTTAATGTGAGTACCTTTGATACAATAGCATCTGTCATATAAATGTTCGATAAATATCCACTATTATTATTCTTACTAAGGGACAGAAATTTATTGTGGGTGTTTGCAGGTGTTTTTTTTTGTTTGTTTGTTTGTTTTTGGTTTTTTTTTTTTTGACTTTCATCTTACTTTGCTCCAAAATGGGGAAGACCTTATTATCATTTTACATCCTTTTCTTAAACTATGAATTTTTCCCTTTATCTACATTAACTTTGATCTATTCTGCTTTGTATTGACAAACCCAACTATGTTTTTTTTTTTGAGACAGAGTCTCGCTCTGTCGCCCAGGCTGGAGTGCAGTGGCCGGATCTCAGCTCACTGCAAGCTCCGCCTCCCGGGTTTATGCCATTCTCCTGCCTCAGCCTCCCAAGTAGCTGAGACTACAGGCGCCCGCCACCGCGCCCGCCAATTTTTTGTATTTTTAGTAGAGACGGGGTTTCACTGTGGTCTCGATCTCCTGACCCTGTGATCCGCCCGCCTCGGCCTCCCAAAGTGCTGGGATTACAGGTGTGAGACTATGTTTTTAAATTACAGTGTTGCTCCCAAATTTAGAAGATCCCATTTGGTTTTGGCTCCTTATTTGATATCTGAGCACTCTTCTGACTGCCTAAAAAAGAAAAAGGAGATAGTCTAACTTATTCTTCCTACCCCAGAGGAACTCCAAAGAATGTAAAAGCCTAGAGCCCTTGATACTACAAATGGATTTCTAGTGCACTAAATGAAAAATAGCGATGGAAAGTAGAATAAAGACAAAAACTATCTTAGAGCCTTTTGTTTTATGTCCTCTCCTAGTTTCTTCATTTGAGCTGACAGTGAGCCTATCGCCTATATAATATTCTGAAGTGTTTTCCCTTTTATCAGTGCCAGTATCTATTTCTTCCGGGATTTTCTAAGATCTAAGGGGAGAGATAAGCATTTATGTTTAATTCACGATGTTAAACATAAGTGAGTCAATTGATCCATTTCTTATTGGCTCCCTGTCTTCTCCAGTTGTAAATCCCTTCCACTTCCCTCCCCTTCCCTTCTGTGGGTCTCTGTTTAGAGATGGCTTTGGTTGAGAAGATGGCGTCCACCTGATGTAACTCCTTCAGCTTTCTTTCCAGCTCAGAATCCCCCAAGTGACTTCATTCATCCTTCCCTCCTTCCGTTTTTATCTCAGAGGAGGAGATGTTCCTTTCCTTTTCTAAAACTAGCCCCTCTGTCAACACACTGGATCCTGTGGAAATAAATGAAGGCCAACCCCATGAGAAAAGCAAAGGTTATTTATTCTGAGCTTCTATAACAAGAGGCTCAGCCACCATCACTAGCATTTTGGCAGAGACTCAAGGGCTGGCAGAGTGGGAAAGCTTTATGAGGAGAAATGAATACTACATGTCACTTTCCCTTTTGAGCCTCTGTGCCTTCGAAGGTCATCTGCATTCTCCCAGAGTCCTGAGCTGAAAGAACTTCATCCCATTTTGATTCTTCACTTTTTTGCCCCCTTTCTCCAAATGAAAGTCCATTTCTGTAATGGGAACTCTGGCCTTTTATTGGAGTTACCAGCATTTCTGTTCGTTTGTTTGTTTCCCCGAATAGATCAAAACTCCCTGAGAACAAGGAACCCAACTATCTGTCTCTCTTTGTGCCCCATGCAGTCTCTCATACCGGGCTGAGCAGCTACCTTTTTTTTAAGTGGGCAGTAGTTTCCATGAAAATACAAGTATAAATTACAGAAAGAATAGTGTTCATTGAGATAATATGTATTATTACATTACTTTATTATTCCTCCATAGAATAATTTGCCTTAGATCGAACTGAGAATTATGAGAGAAGATACAATAGTTTATGGATTATTTATGTAAAGACTATCATGTAGAAATGAGTTAGAAAAAGAAACTTGCAGAGGAGTTGTTAAAATGAAGTAGAATAGTCCGATGCTATACTTTTATTCTAACTATCATTGAATAAATAACTGTTAATAATGACTGGAAATGGGAAACAGCTTGATTTTAAGTGAAGGAAAAGAGAAGTCTCCAAACACATTGAAATACAGATATTTTTATGCTTCTGAACTCTGCTCTCCCATGAGATGGCATGTGTTAATATTTTCATTTCACCATTGAATCCAGTAAGATTCAGATTTCCTGAACTATGAGATTTGATTAGCCCAATACCCGAAAGTATTGTTTACATTCCACAGCTAAAATTTAAAAGACTGTGTTAAAAATAATGTTTCATCTTTAGCATTTAATATTTAAAGGAGGAAATCCGAGAGAGTGTGACACTCCGTGATGGTCTATAATTATCACTCTGAGAAGCGGCAGAAGCTAATTATTTCAAAGTTTTGATTTTAATGAAACTTAATATACAATTAATGATGTTGACATTTCCTATCACCAGGTTTGTTCTCCAAAAAGATAATTTGAATGTGATATATATTTTTCAAAAAGTTCACCAAACCCTTATAGGCACAATCATACCTGATAATCATGAATAGTGTTGAAAACAGAAAGTATAGCTGTGTTTTCCACAGACAGCCTGTTTCAGCTGTCTTGTCAGGAAGGGACCCTATGTGTAATCATTCTCGTAGTAACAGCTAAGAGCCCAATCTGAACCTGAGGCAATAGGAACATTGATGGAGGGAGTGGAGTGGGAAGAAAAATAAAGAGAAAACTGGAGTTGATGTGCCTAATGGGTGTTCTTATATTTTGGTTATAGACCTGTAATTAGAAATTTTTCTAATCAGAACTTCCAGTTAAAGTAATTGCCATGGTCACAAAGACTATATTGAGAAAAAGTTTTCAACAGAAAAATCTGTTAAAGAACTCATAGGAACTCAGCTTCCAAAACCATAGAATTCAGACATTTAGAAGGTTGCAAGGTTGGAATGCAGCATTTCAGAATGGGTTTATGCTTCCGAGGGGATCTTTGAACTGTGAGTCTAAAAGCCATGGCAGCAAGCAATAAAAGATTCTGCAAACAAACCTGAACTACAAATCCAAAGCTAGTTTTCAGATGTGGCTCACCCAGGATGCAGGGATATGTTTGCAACGTGAAACTTAGGTTTAGACGACCTAGGATAGGCTTCCTGTTATCCCTTCAGGCTGAGGAAGTCATCTCAACTCAGCCTCCGTACTCCTGTTTAGAAATTACTGAGAAGTTTTCTTCCATGCTGTAGTGAGACAGAAATAAGATAACGCATGTGTAGAAGATTGCAAAGTGCTTTACAAAGTAAGATATTATATGATTCGCGTATTTATTTATTTATTTATTTGAGACTGCGTTTTGCTCGTGTTGCCCAGGCTGGGGTGCAATGGCGTGATCTCGGCTCACTGCAACCTCTGCCTCCCAGGTTCAAGCGATTTTTCGGCCTCAACCTACTGAGTAACTGGGATTACAGGCACCCACCACCATGCCCGACTAATTTTTGGTCTTTTTTTTTTTTTGAGACGGAGTCTCGCTGTGTTGCCCAGGCTGGAGTGCAGTGGCCGGATCTCAGCTCACTGCAAGCTCCGCCTTTCAGGTTCACGCCATTCTCTTGCCTCAGCCTCCCGAGTAGCTGGGACTACAGGCGCCCGCCACCACGCCCGGCTAATTTTTTGTATTTTTAGTAGAGACGGGGTTTCACCGTGTTAGCCAGGATGGTCTCGATCTCCTGACCTCGTGATCCACCCGCCTCGGCCTCCCAAAGTGCTGGGATTACAGGCTTGAGCCACCGCGCCCGGCTATTTTATGTATTTTTAGTAGAGACAGGGTTTCACCACGTTGGCCAGGCTGGTCTCAAACTCTTGACCTCAGATGATCCACCTGCCTTGGCCTCCCAAAGTGCTGGGATTACAGGTGTGAGCCATCATGCCTTGCCAATTCACCTGTTTTTTTGAGCCACAGTCTCAAAGGTCAATAGCATCCAATGTGAGAAATGTCATTTTAAAAATATAATCTACTGCGTCATGAGGTCTATACTTTTATGAAAATAGAAGAGAAAATAGAAAGTATTATGCAGATGCTTTCTTATATTTACCTTGCAATTCTCAGAGCCATCACAAGCCGTTGAGAGGCTTCAATGGTCTGGCCCTCACTGGGCAGCAGAGGTCAAGGTGAAGTGGGTGAGACATTCCCAAGAGCTCACTCAGGCTCTGCATCCAGGAGACCTGTTTGTGCCTCTCAGCTCATCTACCTGCTGTGCAAACTTGGTCATTTAAGCAGCCTTGATGTGAGTGTAGAATGATGGTGACCATACTAGTACATATTCTACAGAGTTTTATAAAAAAACAAAATAAATGACGGTGTATAACTTGTTTGACCAAAACAGAGAAGCGTATAGATTAGAGATCCCTTCCTTCAAGGTTAAACTACAAAACTCATCATCTTAGATTTATCTCATTTAACTTTGCTTGTTTTATTGCATCCGTATTTCCAAGTTGTTTCATTACATCCTTGCCTTTTAAAACAAGTAACTCTGTAGGCAATTGAAAAACTAATATATACAGATGATAATAATGTCAACAATTCAGTTTTACAATGAAACAGTCCCCCTCTTATTGCAGGCCCTGTGTCCCCTTGCCCAGAGGCAAACACTGCCCATACTTCCTTATATATCTTCCCAGAAATATGATTTTATATGTGGATATTGTATTGTGCATGTCTATGTATCAGTCCCGTTTTTTTCACAGATGGGAGCATATAGACATGATGTACCATGAACAATTCTTTTTCCACGCCTTTACGTATTAAGACATATAGATCCATGGTTGCATGGCACTCATTGTATGAATATCATATAAATAATTCAACTAGTCCTTTATTGATTTGAAAGACATTTAGGTTCCTTGGGGATTTTGTTGTTAGCGTAACAATCAGTGCCACGATGTAGATCTTTATTGATCCTGGAACACGTTTAGCCTAGGTAGTAGAATATCTTTAAATTCCTAAAAATGGACTTGCTAGGTGTACAGGTAGACGTGGTTTAATTGTGGATGGACAGATAGTACAAGCTGGATTCCCAAGGGTCTGTATCATGAATGTTATGATTACTTGTTTTCCCCATGATTGTCAACATCACATATTGTCAAATTCTTTATCTTTGCTAATCTGATAAAACAAAAAATTATATTTTTAAAAATTATGAAGAGTGTTGAAAATCTCACATGCTTATGAGACATGTTTACTTCTTTACCTGTGGCTTGCCTATTCATGTCTGTTGCATACATAGGAGAAATATGGTTTGATAGAGGATTCAGTAAAATATCAACAAATTAGACCAATACAGTAATCAAAATAATTATTGTATTAGTAACAAAATAACTTCACTCACAGAACACAGCTAATTTATCAGAGAGATATCATTAGATTTTGGAGCCTTTCTTTTTCATCATACTAGAAATATTGATATGTAGGAGATTTTCATAGGCAGTTATTCATGTTTTACTTTCACAGAACATTGAAAATTGATTATTTGTACATATATAAGGTGAACTTGCACTGTGAGCTTTTTGCTTCAATAATTGTAACATTTACTCTATAAGATGAATCAGGACTGTCCCTTATTGTAAATGATGTACTTTATTCTGAGCACTCTTTTAGAAATATTGCAGTCTGGGATAGTCAATCATTTGGCTAGCTGTAGCTTCTATGCAGATGCTTTCTTATTCTTACCACGCAATTCTCAGTGATGCTATTTACTAGTAACTGCAGTTAGAGTCAACTATCATGCTTTGACTTCATTTTCACATTCGTTCGTCTCCAGGCAGATCTGGGTAATCCATTCTGACTACAAAAGAATCTACAACTACATCTGCAAATGGTGTGGACTGTGGTTCATGACAAATGACCAGTTTTTGGATATTATTTGGTGTTATGACAGCTATCACTTATTGTGTATCTATAATATACCAGCCACTAAAAGGATCCAGCGCTATCTCATCGATTCTTATACTAAGGCAGATATGGTGATACTAATTTTACAGATGAAATAAGTTTAAACATTATTAAATAATCTACCCTAGTTAAGGGGTCAAGCTGGGTTCCATTAGGGAGGAAAAACTCTTCCCTTGACCTCTTGGTTTCAGTGGCAGCAGCCCTGAATATTGAACTGACAAAATATAGGATAACAGGAGAAAAAGGTTTATTTCATATGAATATAGATGGGGTCTCACAGAAATAAAATAAAAACTGTAGAGAGGTGGTCAGACTCAAACACTTGGATACTAATTTTACAAAAGGGCAATTCTTATCCTTTGCATACATAGGAGAAGTATGGATGCAAATTTGTGGAGAAATAACAAGACAAAGAAAAAGAGTTTTGAGCTTCTAGAGGAAGTAAATTGTGGAAAAATAAATGTATGTGAGAAGCTACTGGAAGATAAGGGTAATTTAGTAAAGTTTGTTTCTACAGCCCCATCTTTCTGCCAACTTTCTTTACTGTTCATGGCCATGAAAGTCCCCTGGGAAAAAGGATTCATAGCAGTCCTCATTTCTCAGAAGTTTCTGCTCTTAGTCAGATAAGGGAGGTTTCAGGAAGGGTTCTTTCATCTCAAAATAGTCTGTATGCCAAAGTGGCGTATTTTGGGATGGCATATTCTGATTCCTTTCCGTTTAAATCCAGCTTTAACTGGCTGATCTGATTTTTATGCTCCCAGGGTCAAGTCAGGGCTGCTGCGATGAGAGCTGCCTACCAAAGGGCAGAGTGATGCCACGGTGTCTGCTACGTTGTCCAACACACTGCATGCCTCCACGGCCCAGGGAAGCTCATTTCATGGGGTTTCCTGTAGCACACATCTTGCTGTCAGTCTCTGCCTCAGTGTTTTTATTTTATTTTTCCAATAACATGAGCATCTTCAATCGTTAGACTTCAGTTGTTGATGCATACCCCCCTGAATTTCCTGAACCTTCTGGGATGGGATGGAAATGTATAGTAGGTGTAGATTCAGGTTTTATGAGAGTAGATGAAGTATCTTATATCCAGAAATGAGCTCCAGGAAGACATGTTGATTCTGAATCACTATAGCCCCTCACAAAGCTTGCCCATACAGTACTGTATCCCAGGTCGTAACACTGGGCTTCTCTCTAGATCTCCCCACCTTGAAACTTTTTCCTCATATACTGTTGGTGAGAATGTAGATTAGTATAGCGACTATGGAGAACAGTATAGAAGTTCCTCAAAAGCTAAAAACATATTGTTATTTACCATATGATTCAGCAATTCCACTACTGGTTTATATCTAAAAGAAAGGGAATACAATGTATCAAAGAGTTATCTCCATGCCCACATGTATTGCAGCACTATTCACAGTAGCCAAGATATGGAATCAACCTGAGTGCCCATCAGTGGATGAATAAAGTAAATGGGGTATGTGTGTGTGTGTGTGTGTGCAATACAATATTATTCAGTCATAAAAAGGATGAAATCCTGTAATTTGTAGCAACATGGGTGGAACTGGAGGCCATCATGTTAAATGAAATAAGCCAGCCACAGAGAGACAAATATCATATGTTCTCACTCATATGTGGGAACTGAAAATGTGGATTTCATGATGATATGGAGTAGATTGGTGGTTACTAGGGGCCAGGAAGGAGAGAGGGGACAAAGTGGGAAAAAGAATATAAATGGATTTATTACCATTGAACCTTACACTTAAAAATGGTAAAAATGGTAAATTTCAAAAGGTTGTTTTTAGGAAAAGAAACTCCCCTAACCAGTCCCTGGTACACTCCTGCCCTCGTCCTCTGGGAGACCATGGTGCTGACATCTCCAAGTGTTTCCCTAAGGACCCACCAGAGGCATTGCCCAGCGGACAGAGACCTTCCCAGTGAATGCGTTGCTGACTGTTGAAACTTTTCCATTGGTTTCACTACTCAAAAAATGAAAAAAATATATTTCTGAATTTTGTAAGCCTTTAAGATATAAATCTTTGCACTGCATTTTCTTATAGCCCAAATTCATCTGAAGGCTTGGGTCGGGAGATTGTTTTTGTACATTAAATAGGGGTTAACTTTGAGATCCTGCAGGATCCTATGCTTTGTTATGTACAAAGTTCTGCTACTCCTGACAGTCAAGTCCCCTGCTGCCTGAACAGCTCCATCTTTTGACAACCCCTCTTTTAGCAACTTCCACCCTCTGCTGTGGTCATTCCAAATGTTTTCCTGGGCCCTAAAAGCACCAAACTCTCTCAGCCTCAGTGCCTCCCTGGCTATTGCTTTCTCTGCTGGTCACAGCCTTCCTCTTTGTCTCTATCTCTTGGGTTTCACCTGAGGCAACCCCTCCTGCAGGAGACGTGCTCCATTCACCTTGTTCCCTGTGAGGTTACTGTCCTGGGTGCTACCACACTGCCCAGAGTTGACCTCTGTTATATCACTTGGTATCTACGAGTGAACATCAAGTATTAGTTTTTCCAGTAATGTAATCAGTCTTCGTAGCAGGCTTATTTTACAAAATTAGTATCACGGAGTCATTGAAAATTCCCATTGGAAATGTGGACTAGAAACACTTCAACCTTTAGCTCAGTGCATAATATTGAGCTGAGCCACTTGACGTAAAAGTTCCTTGGGGGTTTGGTTGTCTTTCCTTTTATACTGTTATTTTTAAAAGGCATTGCACTAGTCATTAGAGAAAAGCAAATGAAAACCACAATGCGATACTATCTCACGCCAGTTAGAATGGCGAGCATTCAAAAGTCAGGAAACAACAGATGCTGGAGAGGATGCGGAGAAATAAGAATGCTTTTACAATGTTGGTGGGAGTGTAAATTAGTTTAACCATTGTGGAAGACAGTGTGGCAATTCCTTAAGGATCTAGAGCCAGAAATACCATTTGACCCAGCAATCCCATTACTGGGTATATGCCCAAAGGATTATAAATCATTCTACTATAAAGATACATGCACATGTATGTTTATTGCAGCACTGTTCACAATAGTAAAGACTTGGAACCAACCCACATGCCCATCAATGATAGACTGGATAAAGAAAATGTGGCCCATATACACTGTGGAATACTATGCAGCCATAAAAAGGATAAGTTCATGTCGTTTGCAGGGACATGGGTGAAGCTGGAAGTCATCATTCTCAGCAAACTAACACAAGAACAGAAAACCAAACACTGCATGTTCTCACTCATAAGTGGGAGTTGAACATTGAGAACACATGGACACAGGGAGGGGAACATCACACACTGGGGCCTGTTGGGGTATGGGGGGCTAGGGGAGGGATAACATTAGGATAAATACCTAATATAGATGATGGGTTGATGGGTGCAGCAAACCACCATGGCATGTGTATACCTATGTAACAGACCTGCACGTTCTGCACATGTATCCCAGGACATAAAGTATAATAAAAGGCATTGCCAAGTGAGGGACTTTGCCCCGCTAGTTTTAACCTGTTAGGAATATTATGCACAGAGCACTCTAGGACTCTAGAAGTATTAACATCAAATGTCATGGATCTGTCCAAATATTTCTAGATGAATGAGTATTGAGTTTGAACTTTGGTCCGAGATTAATGAAAGTTGAACCGGGGGGTATTTTGAACAATGTAAGACACACTCAATTTATGTGTGAATCAATCTAGCCCGGAAATGTAATATTAAACATTGATTATGTTGCTTTGTATCTGCTGTGTCTCTTTCCAGGCTCAGGCATTAGCAATTCTGTTTTCAGAGGCCTCAGTTTTCATTCTGTCTTGGGAATCAAGCGATGTTAGAAGGTTCCTTCCAGAGGGCAATTATTTTTTGGCATTTCCATGAGAGACGAGTTAAGACAAGCCTTCTCAGATGTGTGCTTTGTTATTCTTTTTTTCATTGACCCTTTCCTCCCTATTACAACTTTGGTGAAGAAGGCAGCAGTGACATTTGTCCTTTGTATACATTACTGTCAAGTTTTTATTCCATGTTGAATCCTAAAGATGTCATGGAGGGCAAGGTCTTTTGCTGCTGTCCAGGGGTGTCCGTTTGGTTAGGCTGGTAATGCAAAACTTGAGACACCATGTCTTAATCTCTGCACGCTAAACTCTGTTCTCTTCTAGAACGCAGGTTTGTTTGGGTCGGGAACTCTGTCTTATTCATATTTGCATTTCTGGCAGCTGGCACAGTGCCAGCGTGTGTCATGTACTCAAGTGCTGAGTCAGTAGTATTGAATAAATGCAGTGCTGAAATAGCATATCTGACCCAGTAGTACCCCATACAGAGTGAGTGCTCAAAAAAATATTAAACCAGGATAAAGGATGAAAAAGAAGAAGGAAGTGGTTTGGGGTAAGAAGGGGAAACTGGACCAGGGAAAGGGAAGCTTTCAAATCTCTACTAGATTTGCTGAGGAAAATTGGGAAAACCACCTAATTTTTCCTTGTTTATATCTTCCCATCTGTAAAATTATGAGGTCATCTAAGATGACCTCCAAAATCCCTTTTTCCTCTAAAAATATGTCTATGAAATGCCAAAAGATTGAGATAGGTGATGATGTATTTTATTAACATGTATGAAAAATGCTCATATATAGCCACAGAATGTTTAAGTCTTTAACTTTTTTTTTTTTTAACATCTGTCAATGTTCAATGGATGGATTTCTATTTTTTAATCTGTCAATTTTTAATAAGGGTCTACTTTGTGTAAGGAATGTGCTAATGCTAGAGATACAAAGAGGAGTGATGACCAGTTTCTACCCTCAAGAATACGTGAGAGATCAGTGAGTTAAAAAACAACTGCTCTTCAGCATAAAAATGCTACAATGAGGGATGTTCCTTGTGCTAGGGAGTCACAGGAAGGAGCCGCTGACTCTAGGGGATGACAGAGCAGGTAACTGGATTCAAACAATTCTAGGCTTCCAAGTAAGGGCCACAGCATGTGCTAAGATTTGCTGATGTGAAAAGGCTCAATATTTTCACAGAATGGAAGGGAAGGAGGGATAGGAGACACAAATAACACTGTGACCACCATGTGAAAGTCACACACACCAGGCTTGGGAATTATTTTGAAACTAACTGGGAGCCATTAAACAACAAGAATATGGACACAATTCTATTTGTACTTCATGGAAAAAGTTAATAATAATATGGCTGATGAACCATTTTTTTCTCATAAGAGTATACCTGGATGCCTGTTGGAGAGTCCCCTGGGTGCTTATTATAGTGCATGTGCTTAGGTTTCAGTCTAATTCAAGAGGATTGTAATTTCAATGGGTTTGCCTCAGAAATCCACATTAAAATAAACCGTCTTACAACGTATGCAGTTTAAACTGTGGGAACCACTAGGTAAGAGAATGGAGAGTTGGTGGCAGGAAACTCATAAGCATTGAATCTCTGTGAGTCCCTTAGTAGCCGGTTGATCTTAGCCAAGTTACTCAACGCCTGTGAAGCTGGGTTTTCCCTTCGGTAAATGGGTTTAAGAATACCTGCTTCATAGGGTTTCAGTAGGGATTAGTCGAGATAGCATACGTAAAGCTCTAACGTACCAAGTTTGGGAGCACATCACAATCACCTAGAGAACTTATTCAAACTCTGCATAAGGTGTAGAGGACTCAAGGAACTCCCCAGATGATATGGATTAGGAACCAGTAAGAGTTAACTCCCCTTCTCCTAAGGCAGACAGTCAAGATATACAAAAGGGGACATCTAATGAACTAAATGATTCTTAAGGTTTTAATTCAGATGTCTGGTTATATCAAAGTGTAGATGGAGAATGCAGTTCTATTTTGAACATGGTAATGTCCCATGGATCACCTGAGTGGAGATGACCAGAAGCTGGTGCTGCATGGTGGACAAGGACCTCAGAAAAAAGCCCGAGGTGTTGATACAGAGTGGGTTGGCAAGTGGTAGCTGAAAAGGACATAGCCCCCCAGGAATGGATGAGGTGGAGGATAAGAGGAGGCTTCAGGACTCACCTTCACATAAACACCAAATTTAAAAATTGTTTTAGGAAAAAGGCTGGCCACAGTGGCTCATGCCTGTAATCCCAGCACTTTGGGAGGCTGAGGCGGGTGGATCACCTGACGTCGGGAGTTCAAGAGCAGCCTGGGCAACATGATGAAACTCGTCTCTATTAAAAATACAAAAATTAGCCAGGTGTGATGGCAGCCGCCTGTAATCCCAGCTATTTGGAAGGCTGAGGCAGGAGAGAATCACTTGAACTTGGGAGGCAGAGGTTGCAGTGAGCCAAGATCACACCACTGCACTCCAGCCTGGGCGACAGAGTGAGACTCTGTCTCAAAAAATAACTAAGTAAATAAAACAAAAAATTTTCAGGAAAAAAATTATTGAAGAAAATTGAAAAGAAATAGGAATAGGAAGAAAACGAGGAGAGGGCTTTATTTGAGAAACACCCTGAAAAGGGACTCTCAAACGCCACAGTAAAATCAAGTGAGACTGAAAGTTCCTCTGAAGCAGAAATTCTGTCTTGCCAATGATGGGCTCTTTGGCCGTGGTAGCTGGTTGGGTGGCAGGTTGATTCTGGAGAAATATTGGTATCTTTGGCTTTGTATTCTTACCTGAAATGCCTAATAAAACCTCGGAGGCAGAAAGTAGTTCTTTACTACTCTTTGAATGAGAAGAATACTTCCAAGCATCTCTGGTTCTCGAGAACTGTTTTTTATATATACATATCAAATGTACTATGCAAACTACAACTCATCACTGTGTTTTAAGGATGGCCATATGCATATAACTATATAACTGTTTTATATATATGTAGAACACATAAATATGTGGAACACATAAATATGTAGAACACATGTAGAACACAAACATGTAGAACTCACATGTAGAACTCACATGTAGAACACATACATGTAAAACACATATATGTAGAACATATTTGTGTAGAATACGCATATATATGTAGAACACATATATGTAGAACATATATATGTATACACATGTTCATCTTGGTAATCTAGAAAAGGTTGTGTCCTCTGGAGAATCACAAGGATGGTTCTTAGTACAAAAACCAACACCCATTCCTAATAGTTTTCTTTCTAGTTGTTAATGATTGACTATTTAGTTTATTCCTTGATAAATTTTTTTTTTTGCTTTTGTTTTTAGCAACAGGGTCTCCTCTGTCACCCAGGCTGGAATGCGGTGGTGCAATCATGACTCCCTGCAGCCTTGACCTCCTGGGCTTAAGCAGTCTTCCCACCTCAGCCGATGCATGCCAACACACCCAGCTAATTTTTTTTCTTCTACCTAGAGAGGCAAGGTCTTGCTATGTTGCCCAGGCTGGTCTTGAACTCCTGGGCTGAAACAATCCTCTGCTTAAGCCTCCCAAAGGGATGGGATTACAGACATGAGCCACTGTGCCTGGCTCTTGATAGAATTTTTAATATCAAGATGGTTATTCTTCTCTGGAGTAAGAACATTTCAGGATAAAATAATTTACGTTTTGAAAGTTAAAATTCCAAGTGCACTGAACTTCATATGGCAGATGATGACAATTAGACCACAAACTACAACTCATCAGTGTGTTTTAAGCATGGCCTTTTTGCCTCCTAGTAAATTTGAAATGTGCAGCTCTGTTGTAACATTTTCAAGGAGTCAGCATACTTGAAATTCTCTGTCTTGAGTTTTATTATTTGGAATTAGCTTCATTTAAAACTGTTAAAAATAATGAGGGGCTGTTCAGCACGTGGTTTTGTTCTAGGGCTAATACAAGGAATTGCAGCTCACTATACTTTAAGTTTGGAATAGCAGTCAGTAAAGAACTCTATATTGTCAAAATATTATTCTATTTACTCATTTACTGAAGAAATACATCAAATGAGCTATGCAGTTATATATGTTAAAAAAAAAAAAAAAAACTCATATAAAAGATGGAGGCTGGTGCAGTGGCTCATGCCTGCAATCCCAGCACTTTGGGAAGCCAAGGTGAGAGGCTCCCTTGAGCCTAGCTGTTCAAGACCAGCCTGGGCAACATAGTGAGACCCTGTTTCTACAAACAGTTAAAAAAAAAATTAGCACCGGGCATGGTGGCTCACGCTTGTAATCCCAGCACTTTGGGAGGCCGAGATAGGTGGATCACGAGGTCAGGAGATCGAGACCTGGCTAACACGGTGAAACCCCATCTCTACTAAAAATACAAAAAATTAGCCAGGTGTGGTGGCGGGCACCTGTAGTCCCAGCTACTCAGGAGGCTGAGGCAGGAGAATCGCTTGAACCCAGGAGGCAGAGGTTGCAGTGAGCCAAGATTGCGCCACTGCACTCCAGCCTGGGCAACAGACTGAGACTCTGTCTCAAAAAAAAAAAAAAAAAAAAAAGAAGTCAGATGTGGTAACACACACTTGTAGTTCTAGCTACTTGGGAAGTGGAGAGGTCAAGGCTGCAGTGAGCTGTGATCATGCCACTGCACTCTAGCCTGGATGACAGACTGAGACCCTGTTTCAAAAACAAACCACAACAACAACAACAAAAAACTTATATAAAAGATGGAAAGAAATAACTAATAACCAAAAGAGAATATAAGCAAATATCAAGATCTTTTTTCAGCAGTGCAAAGTTTGAAGCAGAGAATGGGCTGTAGTTTTTAGTTGTAGGAGGGATGGGGGAGGATTTAAGGCTTATCTGACAGGAGTATATGTTAGGATCTTTAAATAAATGATATCTTTTCTCATTTTGATTAGACTAAAAGAAGTCAGTTAACTTATCCACATACAAACAAGGACCAGGAATCCAGTCCCTGACTCTTATGACTCTAGCATGACCCTGTGTTTTCACCTAAAGGAAGAACAACTTTGAGCCACAGTACCTTTATCTTTAGTATGCATATACTTAGCAGATACTTTGGACTTTCAGAAACCAATCAAAGTCCTTCCCAGCAAATGCTTTTGAAAAAGCAGGGCATGAACAACCTGAGTAATTTTATTTCTGATCAGAACAATGTGAGGCCAGGCACGTGGGCTCATACCTGTAATCACAGCACTTTGGGAGACTGAGGGGGGAGGATCATTTGAGGCCAGGAATTCAAGATCAACCTGGACAACATAATGAGACCCTGTCTCTAAAAATTAGCTGGATGTGGTGACACATGCCTGTAGTCCCAACTACTTGGGAGGCTGAGATGGGTAGATCACTTATGCCCAGGAGTTCGAGGTTACAGTGAGGTATTATGGCACCACAGCACTGCAGCCTGGGTGACAGAGTGAGACCCCAGCTCTAAGAATAATAAAAAGAAAAATAAATGCTATGTGACTATAATAAAATAAGAATTTCTGACTTATAACTGGCTTTTGAAGTAATTTAAGAAGAGCTTCCCATAAGTTCTGAGAACGTTGGGATGGCAGGGAAGGTGTAGGTCTCTGGATGTCTTCTGCCTATTCTCATTACTCCAGATTACAAAAGCCGTCGAGGTCCAGGCATTCGGAAATGTGTAAGCTGTGGCAAGGGCTAGAATTTGTAGAGGACCAGAGTCCATGTTTGCCAGCATGAAAGGGTTCAAATTCAATTAAAAAAAGAACAAAAACTTGAACCCAGCAGGCAGAGGTTGAAGTGAGCCGAGATCGCACCACTGCACTCCAGCCTGGTGACAGAGCAAGACTTACTCTTTCTTTCTCTGACTCTGACTCTCTCTCTCTCTGACTCTGACTCACTCTCTCTCTCTCTCTCTCTCTCTCTCTCTCTCTCACTCTGACTCTCTCTCTCTTTCTCTCTGACTCTCTCTCTCTCTCTCCTCCTCCCCTCACCTCCTCTCTCCCTCCTTCACTCCCTCCACCCCCATCTCCCTCTCTCACCGTATATCTATCTATCTATCTATCTATCTATCTATCTATCTATCTCACCATGCAGGCTTAACACTCTTACCTATGGAGTCAGCCCACTCACCATCATTTAGACCCCTGCTTTACAGTTACAGCACATTGGTGTATAAAAAGTTATTTTAGAATGTAGTAAGACTGGAAAATAATAAACTAGAGTTTGTGTTTACTTTTATGGATGACATAGGACCACTTACTGGAGGTGGAGGATGTTTTCTAGCCTCATGCTCGATACACATTTCATAGCTCTTGTAACCACCCCATGGGTTCTTCTTGCCTGCTACCCAGATAGAGCCAATTTATCAAGACATAGGAATTGCAATAGAGAAAGAGTTTAATACGCATAGAGTTGGCTAAACAGGAGACCAGAGTTTTACTATTACTCAAATCAGCCTCTCTGAAATTCAGAAACTAGGGTTGTTTAAAGCTATTTAGGCAGGCAGGAGCCTCACGAATGGGGAATAATGATTGGTTTGGGTCAGGGATGAAATAACAGGGAGTTGAAGCTGTCCTCTTGGGCTGATTCAGTTCCTGGGTGGTGGCCACAAGACCTGATCAGTTAGTTAACTGATCTGGGTAGGGCCAGCTGGTCCATCAGAATGCAGAGTCTGAAAAATACTCAAACATCAGTTTTAGGTTTTATAGTAGTAGTGTTTTCTATGGAAGGAACTGGACATATTAGGAATCTTTTGGCCTCTGGCTGCCTGACTCCTGAGCCATAATTCTTAATCTTGTGGACGATTTGTTAGTTTTACAAAGGCAGTGTGGTCCTCAAGCAAAGAGAAGGTTTGTTTTAGGGAGGGGCTATTATCATGTTTACTTCAAAGTTAAACTATAAACTAAATTTCTTCCAAAATTAGTTCAACCTACACGTAGAAAAGAACAGGGCAGCTTGGAGATTAGAAGCAAGATAGAGTCGGTTAGGTCATATTTCTTCCACTGTCACAATTTTTGCAAAGGTGATTTCGCACAAAGTATGCACTTTACAAACTTTGCTTTTAGCAAAAAGTAATTGAAATCACTTTTACTTAGCACGCAAACTCATTTTTTAATGGAAATTCAGTACTGGCTTTGATCATTCTAATGAAATCATCTTGCTTTTTACTCACCTGAGTTGACGTTATCTGGATTGATTCCTTATTTTGGATTTGGACTGAAAGCTCTTTTTACATTTTAACTGGCTGTCATTTGCCTCAAAGTAGTGGTGAAGGGTGCCTCTTTAAATGCATTTACAACATATTGCTTTGTTGTGAAGGGGAGGGTAAAACTGAAATTGGTCATGTTTTCTTCTCTCTGTGTCAAAATTGTATTTTCCATTTCATGCATCTGGTGAAGATAAAGATTTTGATGCTTGACTGCAAAGATCTGACTCTGCAGGGATGTACTTACTCTCTTTTTTGAAAATATAATGATTTCACAGCCTCCTGCCTTGAACACATTACATTTGTTGACTTTATTTCTTGTTTCATCAAGTCACGTATGACTTTTCTGCTTCTTCCTTGCCTGCCATAATCATCTTCTGACCATCTGGGAAACCTCTGATCCTCTATGTAGAGTCCATTTAAACATTTTAGTATTAGAAGAGTGAAAATCTTGTAAAAATGTAAAATTTTGTTTCTGTTGTTACACTGGGAGCAAGAATAAAATGTTTAAATATGCTTTCCTGCTGAGTAAGAATTTTAGAGATGACAGGCTCGCGTGCAGAATTCTGAATGGGGACAGCAGTTCCTATGCACCTAGGGAATTTGAGAGAGGCTGCAGGCATTGCCAGCAAAAGGGACTGGAGTGATTTGTTGTATTCCCTTTATTTTCAGAATAACTCCTGATAAATATTAGAGAGGCATATTTACTTTTCAAGGCAGTGGAACAACCTGCATGTATTTTGGGGACAATTCTTATAAGGGATTTCTGTTTTAAAATCAAGACATTAGCCTTTGGGATATCAGATTCCTATTGATAAATTGAGGAAAGTGACTATCGGGTGTCACTTTTGGAAACTACCAAAAAAAAAAAACAGTTACCTAAAGGGAGAGTAATGAAAATAACTGAGGGTATAAATCACCCAGCCTCAGTTTTATGAGCCACACATGTGACCTTGATATTTCCATTAATCACAAAGCTCATAATTTTATGGTACAAATATCAGCAATGGCCACCTGGAGTTATTTTTTTTTCTTCTCTATTTTCAGTTTCTTCCTTCATCTGTTTTGTTTTCTCTTTATTAAAGAATAAAGCATTTCTTTTTTTAGCAAAGATTTATGTTAAATAATTATAACAATAATAATTTTCTGTAGTCTTAGTACATATTTTTGTTCATTCAACAAATACTTATTGACTAAATGCCAGGCATGGTTAGACATTATCTAGTGGGAGAGAGAGAGAGAGAATGCCTGCCCTTGTGGAGCTTACAGTCTAGTGGGGAAGACAGATAATAAATAGTAATACAGACATACACACATACATACATATATACATATGTATTAGTCCGCTGATGTAAAGAAAGTTTACAAAGAAAAGAAGTTTAATTGACTCATAATTCTGCATGGGTGGGGAGGCCTCAGGAAACTTATACTCATGGCAAAAGGCATGTCTTACATGGCGGCAGGAGAGAGAGAATGAAGGAGGAAGTGCCACACTTTTGAACTATCAGATCTTGTGAGAACTTGTTCGCTATCATGGGGACAGCAAGGGGAAATCCACCCTCATGATCCAGTCATCTCCCACCAGGCCCCACCTCTGACAAGTGAGAGTTGGGTGGGGACGCAGAAGCAAACCATATCACATAGATATATAGCTGATAAATAGACATATGTTAGAAAGTGATAAAAGCTGTGAAAAGAAGAAAGTGTAGCACAGAGAAATCAATAGGAAGAGAGAGCAGCTGTGGGCGTCTTTAAATGGGGTATTCAGACAGCCCTGACAGAGTCTTTGGATTTGGGACAAAGACTTGAAAAAGGTAGGTACCTGGGAAAGAGGGTTCCAGGTGGAAGAAGGGTGGTGACATGGCTGGCATATTTGACGAGTAACAGGACTGTGCAGCCAAGGCAGAGTGAACAAACATTCATTAAATGAGATCATTTATACCAAGAATGTGTGGCATGCCTAGTGCCTGGCGCAGAGTCAACGCTCCAAAGCTGTGAAGCCCTGGCTCTGCCTTCAGCCAGCTTTCACCCCAACCCCACCCATCACACATGCAGACACTTCTAAGGTAACCAAGGGCTGGTGGCTTCTAGGTGGTCTGTGGAATTTTTGTAATGTTGACATGTGTTGTGGTAATGCCTGTGGCTTTCATCATGCTACTTTCCATTGTACCATCTCACTGGTGTTTTGGTGAGCAGGGCGTCTTTTTGCCTGTTAACTACAGTAAGGTTTTACAGTGAAAAAAGAGAGTCCCTACATGATTGTGTAGGGGTAAAGAGAGAACTTTCCCTTCACCCTCTAAAGAATTGTTTGAAAATCAAGTCACAAAAGGTTGATTAATTGGAGAAAAGGTGTAAACATTTATAAACGTGCACACAAGGGAGAATCACAGAGTGATTACCCCAACCACCAATGGGGTGTAGAAGCTTATTTATCATCTTGATGTACAGAAAAAATGGGGGTTCAAAAACAGGTAATCATGGCAAAACAGGTTATTGGAGGGAGAGAAGAGGAGGCCTGGCTAGCAAAGGTAGCAGCCCTGTAAAAGAATAGATGGGGCTGGGCGCGGTGGCTTACACCTGTAATCCCAGCACTTTGGAAGGCCAAGGCGGGTGGGTCACCTGAGGTCAGGAGTTCAGGACCAGCCTGGCCAACATGGTGAAACCCCATCTCTACTAAAATATACAAAATTTAACTGGGCGTGGTTGCAGGCACCTGTAATCCCAGCTACTTGGGAGACCGAGGCAGGAGAACCCCTTGAACCTGGGAGGCAGAGGTCGCAGTGAGCCGAGATCATGCCATTCTACCCTGGGCAACAAGAGTGAAACTCTGTTTAAAAAAAAAAAAAAAGAGAGAGAAAGAATAGATGGTAAACTTTTTTGTTTTGTTTTGTTTTTCTTAGACCTTTAAAGGTGTCAAACTCTCCATTACTTTTTTTTTTAGAGCGGGGCAAGGGGAGGCCTGGCTGCATCAATTTAGATTTTCTGTAGGTGTCAACGTCCCCCACAAAAGACAGCTTTGCAGAATTACTTCTGTTTGTTGGGTCTCTGAGCAAGCAGTCTCAAAATATGTCAAAGAAATACATTTTGGGGTAAAATAGTCTCATTTCTTTCGGTTGGCAATAGAATGTTTTGTCCTACTGCAAATAGCAGATCTCTGATGAGAGGGAATTTTGAGAATTTGGGAATCAGTTTCAGAACCTCTGGTGAGAGGGAATGTTTCCTGCATCCTTTTCTCAGTCTTTGGAGTAGTGGTTTCAGCTTAGCTGCATGTTAGAATCACCTGGAGAGCTTTAAAGAAAATATTGCTACCCAGGCCCCACCCCAAATCAGTGAAATCCCAACCTCTGGAAGTGGGACTTGCTATTAGATTTTAAGCTCCCAGGTGCTTCTAATGGATGCCAGGGACGAGAACTCCCAGTGGTCACCGAGGTTGATGCTAAGTATATTTATTTTTTTCTTATGATACGTTGGCTTCTGCCTCTTCATGTTATCATGTCTCAAAGGCTCAGAAGACCTTGGAACTCTCTGCAACACTTCTCAATCTTCTCATTCCAGCTCTATTGGTGACTGGTTCATAAACTCCAGGTCCAGAAGCAGAGCTGGCTCATGACCAAGCTTTGCTGTGTGCAGCGGCCTTCTCAGATGCTTGTTCTGGGCAACCACTCTTCAGATGCAGCCCCGCAGGGCTCTGAAAGCGGAGGGTGTCCTTCAGCACCCCCTTTCCTAAAGTTGTAGCCAGCTCTGCCCAGCTGCCTCCGCCACTTCATGGCATCAGCTAACCATAATGCTTCCATTTTCATCAGGAGGCTTATGCATAAGCTTGTATTTAAAATGCGGTCAGAAAAGTGTCTACAAGTAGATATTTGAGCTATAGTTCATGTTGCACTGTTCAACATGAGCCCCCTGATTGACCCACATCTAAAAAATCACCTGCAATATAATACCATTGATAAATGGATGTTAATTTTTTTGTATTTACATTTTAAACCTATTCATACATCTCAGTGTGCGTGTGTTGTAAATCAAAGATGACCAAGGCAAGTCGCAATTAAGAGGTTTATTTGCCAAGGTTAAGGACATGCCTGGGACAAAAGAACACAAAATCATGGTCTGTGCTTTTGTTTCCAAAGAGAATCTGGGGACCTCAATATTTAAAGAGAAAAAAGCAGGTAATGGGAGAGAGAGGAAGAAGAAAAATCTTTTTAAAGGAGGGTAGATAAAAGTGGCAAGAGGCTGCATCCTTTTTAGTCTTGGATCAGCATTTTCTGAGTCTACATTTTACATGTGAGAGAGGGTAAGGAATAGTCACTCATGCATTCAACTTGTGCTCAGTGAATCTGCATTATTACATAACATAAAATAAACAGAGGGTAGAGGAGGCAGTAAGATAGGCGTTTGTTTCAGGTGAGTGGAGGGATGACTTTTGAGTTCTGTCCTTTGTCCCACACCTGTGAAGATCAGGGATCAGTTTACACGGTCAGGGTGAAACTCAACAGAACTGCTTTAGGGTAAAGATCTTGGGACCCACTAGGAATTTCCTTGTGGGAAAATTGTGAGGGAGTTATATACCCTTTTATCTCTGTAGCTATCTTAGGAACAAAATGTGGGGGGCAGGTTTGCATGACCCAGTTTCCAGCTTAACTTTCCCCTTTGGCTTAGTGAGTTTAGTCACTAAGTCAAATAATCTTAGTCCCAAGATTTATTTTCGTTTCACAGTATATGCACACATACACATTTATGGATGTGTATTTGTAAGTATCAGTATTTATTTCTAGTGACTATATATAATCTTTCCAAATAATCAGTCTGGAGGTCAGCCGAACTTTCTTAGACTCTTTTTATCATGCAGTTGTGTGTTTTTTTAATGGAGGTGAGAGAGGTTAAAATGATACTGTGTTGATGGTGTTTTAATTGAAGCTCTGGGATCTTTTCCCTGGCAAAATAAAAAGTGGGTGATTCAGCATTGTCTTGAGGTAATTTTTCGTTAATTTTGCTGGTCCATGATATTTAAAAACAACCACAAACAACCCTGGGAACTGCAAGTTGGGCTGGAAACTCCCATGTTCGAGGAGGGCATCTCGGGAGCCCCTCCTGCCTCACCTCTGCTCATAGTCCGATTTCCTCAGTGACATCAGGGCAGAGAGAAATCAGCAAGGCAGAGTCACTCATCTCCACCCCTTTCCCCAAGACATCCCAACACTAAGTGTAATTTCATGATTTAATCTCTCCTACCTCTGTGCTAAAAAAAAAAAAAAAAAAAAAGTATTACTTTTCTCTATCCCTTTCTTCCCTTTTCTCTTCTTGTTCCCCCTTTTTGAAGTAAAACTAACATTCCCACAGTTTTAAAAAGTTATAGGCTAGATGAGGTGGCTCACGCCTGTAATTCCAGCACATTGGGATGTCAAGGCAGGAGGATCACTTGAGCCTAGGAGTTCAGGACCGGCCTGGGTAACATAGTGAGAGACCCCATCTTTAAAAATATATATATTAAAAGCCCAAAAAGTTATAAAATCCTTTATCTTGACCAGCGCACTTGACATTTCCCTTTGGTAGGCACTGTACCTCCCACGTAGGGATTCACAAGGTACAAGATGGTTCCAGGAAACAAGATGCAAACTGAGAAACGAGTTGGCCTAACAAAGTGTCAGGGCTTGCCGGTCGCAGAGCTCTCCTTCTTTCTCCTGTCGGCACACTTCTTTGGCAGCTGGCCCAAGAGTGTCCAGGTTCTGGTAATGCACACTGGCAGCATTTGGCAGGTGTGACAGCAGAGTAGTCTGAAAAATAGCAAATCTGGCCTCTGCTCCCCCAGGAGGAACACGGTGGGACTCAGGGTGTTGGCTTTGTAGAAGAACATGCCCTCTGCAGGCCGTCTCACCTCTGGTCCTCTTTTTATCCTGGGCAAAGAAGTGTTTTAATCCCAGCCTGTCTGAGCACTGCCCTTTATTCTACACTCACACTCTTCTTCACAGACCCAGGGCATGCCATTTTGTCTACACAATGCCATTATGACTCCCTTTTTGTTTTTCTTATGTGAGCCACTTTAAAAAAATATTCCAGTGTTCCTATTCCAAACCTCTTCTCCCCTTTCAAAGCTGCAGGTAAAGGTACCAATATAAGCAAAGTTTTTTATGCCTCCTTGACTGGGTACCCGGTACTGTGTTCCCAGTACTGCGTTCCCGTGAGCTGTAGCATTCAGAGGCACTGAGGAGCAAAGGGAAAGTGACTTGTCACTGATCCCCCATTGAAAGGGATGACATCCCGGTTAGGTTGACAGGCTCTCAACCCTTCTTCCTCTCTGTGGAACATTTCTTTGGCATTTTTCTCAGAAGTCTCATGAATGCCCTGGAATAGAGAATAGAGTTTATTTTGAACATGGAACATGGCCAGGTTGGTGGTGTATTTTTTTTTTTCCTTTGAAATGAGATTCTTAGCTATGGACCTATTTCTTTTTTAACTACCTTCTGACCTAGTTCATAATATTACCACCAGAAGCAGAACTAACAAAGAACATAATTCTTGCTTAAAGATATTGAACAAGTAATAGGACATAGAGTTTTAAAAGAAAATCACCATTCATTTTGAGATGAGATAACTTGCCTCAATTTGAAATTCTCTTTATAATTGTTAGGGATGTAGGAAAGGGAAAAGACTTACATTTTTCTAGAGAAAAAGTGTTTACAAATTCTTGAATATTTCCCAATTACAGGTTTTTTTATAAAAATAACTTGAAGTATATATGTTAAATAATTTGAAATTATTAGATGTTATGCACATGTATGTTCATTTGCAATAGCAAAGACATAGAATCAACCTAAATGTTTATCACTATTGGAGGCCAGGTGTAGTGGCTCATGCCTCTAAGCCCAGCACTTTGGGAAGCTGAGGCAGGTGGATCACCTGATGTCAGGAGTTTGAGACCAGCCTGGACAACATGGAGAAACCCCATCTCTACGTGGTGGTGGGCACCTGTAATCCCAGCTACTTGGGAGGCTGAGGCAGGAGAATTGCTTGAATCTGGGAGGCAGAGGTTTCAGTGAGCCAAGATTGCACCATTGCACTCCAGCCTGGGTGAAAGAACAAGACTCTGTCTCAAGAAAAAAAAAATAGTAGACTGGATAAAGAAAATTGGTGCATATACACCATTTAATACTATACAGCCATAAAAAAGAATGAGATCATGTCTTTGGCAGGGTCATAGGTGGAGCTGGAGGCCATTATGCTTAGCAAACTAACACAGGAAGAGAAAACAAAATACCGCATGTTCTCACTTATAAGTGGGAGCTAAACGATGAGAACACATGGACACGAAGAGGGGAGCAGCAGACACTGGGGCCTACTTGAGAGTGGAGGGTGGGAGGAGGGAGAGGATCAGAAAAAATAACTAGTGGGTAGTAGGCTTAATACCTGGGTGATGAAATAATCTGCACAACAAACCCCCATGACACAAGTTTACCTGTGTAGCAAACCTGCACTTGTAACCCTGAACTTAAAATTATTAAATGTTAAATAATTTAAAATTATTCAATAATTAATAAAGTTTATATATTACCTCAGTGTTAATATAGAATTATTATCTAATTATTCCTCTAACCAGAGATGATTACATGGCATAAAATGAGAAAGATTAAAGTTGAATAGAGGTTTCAAAAACATCTCGGATAACCTTCTCCCCAGTTCAGGAGACCTGTTCTTCCAGCCTCAACGGACAGTCAAGAAGGTGCCTGCAATAGTGGAGGGGGCTCTGCCAGGAAAGAAAGTGCTCCAGCAACAGCACACTGTTCCCCGAAGGAGCCCTCTCCACTGTTGGAGGTCTCTGTTATAAGCTATATGGGGCACAAAATGGCATCTTCGAAATTTGCTGCCCCCAAAATGGGCACTCATTTTAAGCATGCTTCATGCTTAAAATACAGTAAATCATTTAATGCTCAAATACTAATGACAACTGGCATTTATTACATAATAACCATGTGCTAGGCACTGTGTTAAGCATTTTACATTTATTATGGCATTTACTCCTTACATAAATTCTGCGGAATACAATTTCCCCCTCCTTTTTCCCCACAAGGAAACAGATATAGAGGACTTAAGTAACTTACGCAAGGTCACTATGGTAGAAAATGACTGACCCAGGATTCAAGCCCAGGCCCATTTGACTTCAGGAACCAAGCTCTTAGCCATTGGTTGTGCTTTTCACTTCAACCCTATTAAGTATATGTTGAATTCCTATTTACAAAGAACTGAGACTCTATTATCAAAGTAATTTTCCCAAGGTAAGTGGAGTCTTAAAGCAGATCTCTGATTCAAAGCTTGTGCTTTATGCCATCATAACCAGAATGCAGCAGAGAACATCAAAAAATTAGAGTGAGGCATGGTGGCATATGCCTGTAGTCCCAGCTACTTGGGAGGCTGAGGTGGGAGGACCGCTTGAGCTCAGGAGTCCAAATGCAGTCTAGACAATGTAGCAAGATCCCTTTTCTTAAAAAAAAAAAAAAAAAAAAAAAAGTTATCCTCCAATAAGTTGTCAAGACAGCTGCAGTTGAAGACTTGAGGATCTCAATGCCCACTGGAACTGCATTATTATTTCAATAATATAAATATTAATCCTAGAGTTGCCAAGGATGTTGAAAACTCTTCCCCAGGCGAGATAAGTGAGTAAGCCTGATGGGTGGAAGTGTATTTTTCTTCTGTATTTCCCCAACGTCTAGCATAGTTTTTAAATCATTGTAGGTACTCAATAAATGTTTGTTGACACACTACATATATCTACCAAGAAATTTATAATTTCTTGTAAATTTAGGCAAAAGTCCCTTCCAGTATTATGTATTGATTTAGACTCCATCTATTTCCAGAAGGAATTTAAAGTGTCTTTCCTTCCAGTAGGTTTTTATTTTCATTTGAATCATCTGGTGTTGATTAATTAGTTAAGTTTTGGTGCCTACCTTATAGCGTATTAGCACTCCTACTATCAATCCTTATCTTTGCACTCATCTCCATACTTCATATATCCAAACAACAAAGCATAACATTCCGCCCACTTAGCCAATTCCTATACTGACTCCTTTTTTTTTTTTTTGAGGCGGAGTCTCGCTCTGCCGCCCAGGCTGGAGTGCAGTGGCCGGATCTCAGCTCACTGCAAGCTCCGCCTCCCGGGTTCCCGCCATTCTCCTGCCTCAGCCTCCCGAGTAGCTGGGACTACAGGCGCCGCCACCTCGCCCGGCTAGATTTTTGTATTTTTTTAGTAGAGACGGGGTTTCACCGTGTTAGCCAGGATGGTCTCGATCTCCTGACCTCGTGATCCGCCCGTCTCGGCCTCCCAAAGTGCTGGGATTACAGGCTTGAGCCACCGCGCCCGGCCTGACTCCTAATCATAATCCTGGTGACCCTTACGTGAATCAGAGGACAACCAGTAAACCATCCCTTCATTATTATTGGACAAATAGCATCCATACTCTACCTTATGGTGTTTGTTTTCTCTGTAAAAAGCCATGGCAGCATAAACTCCCCACTGCAGAGGCTAAACGTCTGACAAAGCCAGAGAAAAACACCGTTCCTCCCAGGAGTTTTCAGTCATCCACAGCAGTGGGGCAAGTCTGGCTGTGTGGTAGAATATGGAAATCCGCAAGTGGGTAGCTGCTTGGCCAAACGATGCGGGAACACAGTAAGGAAAATGTACAGCTCTTCTCAGTGTTATATTTCATTTACAGAAATTAGGAAGCATTTTAGGCTGCAGTGACAATTCAGTGTTTAGATTTTTTAAATGATTCTATGTAAAAATGCAGCTTTCTATCAGTTGGCATACAATAGGGGCTAGCAAAGCCACCCCTACAACTTAGAAAAAAAAAAGCTTGTGATCAGAGTTAAATTAGTAACAAAATCAGGAGCCATCTGTGTGAGAGAGTCAGGAGATCTGTCTTTAAATATATACCTGAATACTTTAGAGGCACCCAAAACTCCAGTCAAGGTGATATGGGTATGTTTTCAGCAAAGCAGAGCTATTCCATGATTAGAATTTGAAACGGGAAATTATATCTTATTTGGAAGGAAAAGAACATCTTACACAAGACGTTGGATCATTGAGGTTTCAAGCAGCTGTCAACAGGATAGATGCTGGCCAGACCTACTTGTTCATTCTTGGCTATGGTAGATTAAAGCAAAACCATCTGGCTTGTATCTCTTTAAGCTTGACTAAGGCAGTTTCACATCCCAATTTCAGCGTGCTGATCAAATCAGGTTTCTGAGCCATCATCACGTCTGAAAACTTGACCTTGAGGTGACTGATTCACCAAGGCTTAGCCACTGGTAAGAATCTGGTTGGATGATCAGCCAACCTCCTCTAGGTTGGGAAATTTCTTTCAGCAGTACCAACAGCCTTGACCACAGGACTAATGTTCCTGGATTCTCTAGCTAGTTGCTTCTCAGGTGACCACTAAAGTGACCACTAAGTCTAGGAAAAAATGCCTTTGATGCCTGGCTCAGATGACTGCCGTAAGTTATGACCTTCACCGTCATCTCCTGCCCCAAAGTTCTGTTATCTCAAGGTGATAATCACCTTGAAAACCCTGCAATGGCTGATGCTGTTGCACCCAGCACTGCAGCTCATTGCCTTAGCAGTGTGTTCCCTAGTGCAAGACCAATGAAGCACATTCTCTATAAAAGCATCAGAAACAAACAAACAAAAAAGGCATTGTATTTGTTCATCAAAATGGAAGACAGGCAAAAAGTAAAGGAAGATTTTTGTTGGAAAAGGTAGAACTAGAATCAGCATTTGACCAAAATGGGGGAAATGAAGGAGGCATACAATGGACATGGGTTATTTGAGAAGTAGGAGGTAGCTTCAAAGAGAGAAAAAGGTGCCTGTACTCCTCTATTATTTTATCAAGCATGAGTATATTCACATTAAGCCTGGCCAGGCCTATATTAAAGGTAAGACTTAAGTCTAATGTGTAACTTTCTCACAATGCCACTAGAATAAAAACTTCATTAGACCTTAGATAGGTAATGAGAACAGAAACTGCTCTTAAAAGTTGTGAACAAGCATGACTTAGGAAAACAAAACATGAGAGCAAAAGATCTATCTCGTATGCTAAGTAACATATACCCTTTATGGATGAGAGATACACAATAGCACTACAGAGGAAGATGGGCATAGCATGGATTAGGCAACTGATATTTGTGGGTGTGTTGGGGAAGGAAAAGTTTGTGATTCAAGCACAATTAAGTCAGCATTGTGCCACATGCATTGAAGACTCTCAGTGATGGAGATAAGGAAGATAAGGAACTAAATGTGTGCTCTGCAATTGTACTATTTTTATGATAGTGGCCAAAGTTTATTGAGATTTTCCTATATGCAAAGTTTATGCTAAATCCTTTATGTACATTGTCTCATTTAATCATCTGGAAAACTCTGAAGTGGGTACGATAAGGAACAGAAGCTTAAGAAGATACGTGATGAGGACATCAGGAAGATGGCAGACTAGGAAGTTTTAGGCCCTTGTTTTCCCAAGGAAATGTTAAATAAACAAGAGACTGATTAAATAATTTTATAGAAGCTCTGGGAATCAGTCAAAAATTTATAACAACCAAGTGAATACCCAACTAAGAAAAATCCACATTAAACATAGCAGGAAATTTTATTGCATTTTTACTCACCCTTGCTCCACCTCCTCCCCAAGACAGCATGGTAGTCTGGGGGATGTGATGGCCTGGTGCCCAATTTCCTTCTCCAAATTGGAGAGATTTGGACCATATTTGCAATGTTCCACCCTGTATGACAGAAGCCTGGGAGACTGACCTCTGTGTTGCTTAACTAGGAGCTCAGACAGCTAAAAGTGTCACAGTTTGGATTTCAGGCTACAGGAAGATAGAAGAAGAAGCAGGCATGGCTTATGAAAATCATAAGGGTTTTATAGACTCACAGATGCCTGGGGCAAGAGATCTTTGAGCAATACAGTAGAACAGGTGAGACCCCAAGAAGCAGCAGGGGTGAGACTGTTAGAGAAATTGAGACATTAACCAGCTGTGTGTATGAGGGAATCAGAATAAAGCATGCACACAGGTCCAAGGGAGATACATGGTCAGAAAAGCCCTTCACAGAAGGCCTATTTGTGAAGGTCTTCCTCTGCTGAGAGCCGGTCTTTAAAGACTGGGAGACATGGCTATTTTTTTCAAATGCCAAATTTTCAACAAAAGATCATGAGACATTAAAATTTTAAAAAAGAGAAAATCTGGCCTATTTAAAGGAACAAAATAAATCTTCAAAAATTTGAAGAAACATAACCATCAGACTTACTAGACAAAAACTTTAAAACCATTTTCTTAAATACACTTAAAGAGGTAAAGGAAATCAAGAAAATAATGTATGAACAAAATGAGAATATAAAAAAAAAGTAAAAATTATAAAAGGGGTCAAATAGAAATTCTGGACAGAAAAATACAGTAAGTGACTTAAAAAACTCACCAGAGGTGTCCAACAGCAGTCTTGAATAGACAGAAGAAAGAATCTGTGAATTTGAAAAAGTTCATTTAAAATCATTGAGTCTGAGGAATAAAAAGAAATAAGAATAACAAAAAGTGAACAAAGCCTAAGGAACTTGCAGGATCCCATCAAGTGGACCTACATACGCATTATGAGAGTCCCAGAAGAAGAAGAGAGAAAGAGTCCAGAGAGATTATTTGAAGAAACAATGGCAGAAAATACTCCCGATTTGAAGAAAGACATAAATGTACAAATACAAGAAGCTCAAAGAAATCCGAAATAAACCTCAAAGACTCATACCAAGTTAGACTGTCAAACGCCAATGACAAAGAGAGAATCTTGAAAGCAGTAAAGTAGCTTACCACATACAAAGGATCCTCAATAACATTATCATGTATTTCCCAGCAGGAATTGTGTAATTTGCCTGAAACCAAACAACTAAGAAAAGGTGGACTTGAACCCAGGCCCATTAGTGCAAAGCTTATTCTCTTAACCAGTGGTTCTCAAAGTGTAGTCCCTGGGCCTACAGAATCAGCATCGCCTGGGAACTGGTTAGAAGTAAAAATTCTCAGGCTTCACCTTGACCTCCTGAGTCAGAAACTGTGGGGTTGCAGCAAACTGTCTTTTAATAAGGTCTGCAGATGTTTGAATGCTCTTAACCATTATACAGTGGATGCGCTGCTTTAAAATGCTTGAGGATTTTTTCTTTTTTTCTTCTCATAGAATTATAGCCATATAAGACCACAATCCATTATCTGCAATTCTGAAAATTTGGAAAACTCTGAACACCAAAAACACTTTTTAAAGTCACTTGTAGTGGCAAAATTCTTACCCAAACTAACAATTGGTTACTTAGGGTTTTTGTTTATCCTGCTTAGTGTGAATATTCATATGCTTCATTGTAAGGGTATGATTGTGTTTAATGACAATGTGTTGTCTCAGAGGCCGTTGAGGGTTTTTTGTTTATAGTATGTGCATTATAAATAAATATGCTCTGTAGCTGACCACTGGAAAAAGTAAAAATTAAAAAATAAACACATGGGGCCCTATGAGTCTCACATAAAAGATTTTGGATCAGTTCAGTAAATAAAGGTTACTGGGCTGTGATTCTGGAAGCCTGAGTTAAAACCAGACTCTGCTACCTTGCTATCTTGAAAAGCAATGAGCTCTCTCTTTGCCTTGGTTTCTTCCCTATTTAACTAGGGATTGAAGTAATTAATCTCATAAATTCCTCCAGCCGCATCCACTTGAGATATACCTGGATATACCTGGACATACTTGGAGCACGCATTTTTAGTTATTTCCTTAATTTATTATTTTCTCTGCAGGTTACTCTTCATTTGATATTATCAGGTTGGAGCAAAAGTAATTGCGATTTTTGTTATTACTTTTAATGGCAAAACCCACAATTATTTTTGCACCAACCTATAAGATGCTTTCCGGAAAGTCTTCCTCTCCTTATCTTGGTGCAAGAAAACTAAGTGGTGTGACCACGTGTATTAACAAATATTTTTAAAAAGACCTCCCCCAAACTCAGTCATGATTATTTCTGTTATAGGGGAGCCTAAGAACAGGAGTGACAATTTTTTTAAGGCACTGTTACCACCCGCCAAGTTCAGAGAGACTTGGTTTTATTAAATATGCTAGAAGAGAAATTAAAGAATCCCACTGGTCTTTCTGGGAAGATATCCAGGAGTCTCCTATCCAAGAGATAGGAGTCACCGGCTGTCTGTCCACAGCCGGTAGAAAAGGAGTGAGATAGGACCCAAGGTGATAGACTATCTGCTCTCAGCATGTGTGTTTAGGGAACATGAGACCAGACTCGACACTACCTGCAATGCACCCTCTAAGTCTTGACAACATCTTGTACAATTGCTGCTGCTGACTTATGCCCCAGCTGTGCAAGGATGTTTTTGGTGTGGAGCCCCTGGTGAGGATGAGTTTTGCTGGGAAAAAAAAAACAAAAACAAAATTTGATCCTGTTGATCCTGTAACCGAGTAAGCTTTGGCATTTCGGTGTGAAGACTGAAAGAACCCACTGTTGAGTGAGCTATTGTCCTGATTTAAACTTTACACGGTACATTTTGCCTTTTCTTGTGACAAGGTGTTCTTTTTGACCTTTTCCAGGTAAAATATTTTTCCATACTCTAAGAATAAAAAAACTCAATTAATGATTTATTCCCGTCAGGCAGGCGCTTGCTCAAAATATCTGTATTCAGCAATTATAAAAGCCTTGGAAATTTCCATCTTCATCCTTAGAAATGACTGATTGAACTCTAATTAGGGAATCATGGACAGGAGAGAATTAGAAGGAGAAGTATTTCCTATAACAAAGTTTGAATTATAAAAAAATAGGCCAAGTGTGGTGGCTCGTGCCTGTAATCCCAGCACTTTGGGAGGCCAAGGTGGGCGGATCACCTGAGGTCAGAAGCTAGAGACCAGCCTGGCCAACATGGTGAAACCGCATCTCTACTAAAAATACAAAAATTAGCTGGGCATGATGGCATGCACCTGTAATCCCAGCTACTCAGGAGGCTGAGATGGGAGAATTGCTTGAACCCAGGAGGCGGAGGTTGAGCGCCATTGTACTCCAGCCTGGACAACAGAGTGAGACTCCATCTCAAAAAAAAAAAAAAAAAAAGAAAAAAAGAAAAGAAAAATAGTCTACATCAAGATAGTCCAGCCTTCCTTATTTTGTTGTTGTTGGTCTGTTTTGTTGGGCTTGTATCAGCCTGAAGCCATGGTTTTTAATGTCTGCCTCTAGTAGTAAGCAGAAAAGCGGGATGAGGAAGGGGCTTTACTGGCCCAACCAGACCAGACACAGAAACTAAGAAGCCATGACTGTATCCTCTCCCTTGCGCACCCCTGCTCTACGTGCTTTCTGTGGCCTCTTCTTCCTGAATGTATTCTTTCCCTCCATTCAAGGTTCCGCTTGTTAAATATGATCTTCCCCTCTCATGGAAGGGCCACTATTCCCTTGATTTCTCATAAGTTTCTTACTCTGTTACTCTTGCCTTAGGCCATCTTCTCATTTTTTTCCCTCTCCACTTTCTTCCCCTTACGTCCCCACTCCTCCTTCATCCTCCCCTCCCACACGCTCCTCCAAATCCCAAAATAACAAGTGCAGAAGAGAATACATGGCATGTTCAAGCTTGAGAGTGGTGGTCAGGGTTGAGCAAGCGAAAATGAGAATGATTCTTTTATTTTTCCCAAACTTGAGTGATTAGGCTTTTACTATTTCCCTTTAGGATAAAGATTAAAGAGTGTTAAAAAGTTGTTAAATGCTTAAAAAGGACTAATTTTGTGACTCCCAGTAGTAATAGTCTGAAAATGTTTGGAAGTTTAGAATTTAATTTTTTTCATTTCGTATATTTTAAACTGAAATCGTATCATTCACATTTAACTGTGGTTTCATTCTATGAGTAAATTATTCTGATATATATATATATATATATATATATATAGTACCTGTATATATGCATTATGCATATGCACACTCACTTCTGTATATACAACTTGATTTATAATAATTTTAATATGTTTAAATAATTTTATGAATTTTAAAACATGATTCATCATCTTAACTCTGGAAAGTACCTTTAAAAGTATCTCTTGCACGCTCATCATTTTACAGACGAGTTAAGTTATTTTCAAAGAAATAATTTGAGTAGCAGACAGACTTCGGCCTGAAATCAAGTTCCTGAGACCCCTAGTTCATCATTTTTCTTTTACTAAACCCTAATGTCTCCCACACAGATTCTAATTATATCTTATGAATTTTTAAACTTAGAGAATTGCAAGATTGAAGTTTTTCATAGACTAGTTATAATGAGAGCAAATATAAATTAGAAGGTGATTGGAAGTGAGTCAGAAGCCTGAATTTATAGCTTCTAGGATGCTACTTAAATTAAAAAGTTAATTATAATGTGAATATGAATGAAAAGTTTATTGCTCATTATTTAAAATATTTACATATTTATAAGAAACTTCATAGAAAACACTTGGATGTTCATTTTTCTTGTGTCTATAATACCTAGCAACTGTTATATTGTGTAATAGAATTCATAAGTTTTAAAATATATCAAAATCCATTGACACATCAAGTAGAGAAATTATATCCCTTGGAGCCTTGAGCACTCTTTTGAAGGATTGATAGCAGCTCCTGGTGAAAATTGAAGCTAGATTTGGTGAATTAATATGGTCCTTTCAGGGATAAAAATCCATCCATGTATTAATGGAATGTAGACAATTATTGGTGGTGATAATCAATATGTTTTATTATGTAGCAAAAGGAGAACAAAGGAGAAGCCCAACTCGCCAATGTCTATTTCCATTAGCATTCACAGTCATCCTTACCTCCCATTCCATACCAGGGCTGGTTTTGAACTGTTGTCCTGATACAGTCACATACACACAGCATGAGAGAAGCTTCCAAGGGGGAATGTTTGAGCACCCCAGACTTTGGTGACAGACAGACAAGATTTGAAAACTGGCACATGTATACATATGTAACAAACCTGCACATTGTGCACATGTACCCTAGAACTTAAAAGTATAATAATAATAAAAGATTTGAAAACTGGATCTGCTACTAACTTGTGACTTTGGGCCTAATACATGACACTATTGCCCAAACCTCATTGTCTTCATCTGAAAAACAAGAATGCTAAGATTTGTGTCTCAAGGTGGTGTCATGATGTCTGCAAAGTACTTGGCTTATGGGCCTCTAAATAAGTGGCAGCGATTACTGTCATCATCATCATCATTGTTTTGCTATTTGGAAATGCATGACTGAGTATGTATGTGCATTTTTCTAGGAATAGTTTCTAGTGTTCATAATTTTCCCTATTCCTTGATTTCACCTTTTTCTGAGTTGAACAGAAGCATCCTTTTGACAGGTATATAATCTGGACGTTGTTCAGCTCCTCATGGCACTGCATGCTATTAAAATACAGGATAATCCAACTTAATATTCTGTGTCCAGACCACAAGCACAGTTAGCAGACAGGTTTCCTCTCCACTGACTTTTCAAATCTCTCACGAGCAAGGAATAGGCCATTGAAAAAAACTTTGCCCTACAAATTGATAATGAGACAAGAGCAAATGGCGGCTTAGCCTAACACACATCTCTTTACTAACTACTTCATTCATTCTCCAGGAAGCTTAGTATTAATTTCTCTATCAAAAATTGATAAGTATGTGATATCATATGTGTTTCATGGGATGGATTAAGCTTTATATGGGTTTTCTGTTTTTAGCGCCTGTACCTACAAGAGTTCATTTGCGTAAATGTGTGGGGTGTGTGTTTTAACAAATTCTTATTCTCTCTCTCAGTGTAGCATTCCTTGGTAATATGAGTAGAGTTTTCTGTTTGTTACATGGTGGGCGAGTTGGTTCATTTCTGGATAAATGGCAAATTTTAATTTTGTATGTTCTTTCCTTTTTATCTTAGGAGCAAATGCTTCTTTGTGCAGGCGGACAAGTTTGGATTATGTTAAAAATATATATATCACTGGTTAGAGACCACCATTCCTTGCATCCAGAACAGTTTCACAACTTGATCTCTCAACCCTGCCAGCATGAGCCATTTTCAGTCAAGGGATATCCATGTAATCCATAGGGAATTCCTTGATCATAAGCTTAGTGGCTGGAGGATAGACGGGGAGGTTCAGGATCACAGTAACCATATGACCCATCCTAAGAAGATCAAGTACCATGTGTGTGTGGTAGGTGTGAATCTCAGCCCAGCAACTCCGATTTAAAAGATATTTCGTTCCAAATCTGTACTTACCTGCCAAGCTGATGACTGGCAGGAATTCAGTCTCAGCCCTGACTGACCAAGGTTGTACAAGATCTAGAGTCTTTCCCAGCAGCTGGGGACCCCTCTGGTTATATGTGTTTGTCCCAGCTAGTTGTCAGTAGAACCCATCAGCACAGCCTCATGTCCCTTCAGTGTTGGGGAGTGGCAAAGCTGGAGCCTCAGGGCGTAGAGTCCAGCCTTTGTGGGTACAACACACAACCTTTGACCTCTGAGAGTCTGCCATCTTCCCAGGCAGGCCTGGGGCCAGGTGGTGGGTCCTTTGGTCCTTGCAAGACCCATGGACTTCTCCCCCTTTCCAGTTGTGAAGACCCTCTCCTCTCTACCTCGGTGCATCTCAAAGGCATTCCTCTCCAGACACCCTGTGTCATCTCTTTAACAGCTCAGGATTTGGGAAGACAAAATTTTATATAGAAATTGAAGTGCCTTTGGGAGGCTGAGGCGGACAGATCACGAGGTCAAGAGATCGAGACCATCCTGGCCAACATGGTGAAACCCTCTCTCTACTAAAAACACAAATATTAGCTGGGCGTGGTGGCACGCCCCTGTAGTCCCAGCTACTCAGGAGGCTGAGTCAGGAGAATTGCTTGAATCCTGGAGATGGAGGTTGCAGTGAGCCGTAAGCACTGCACTCCAGCCTGGGTGACAGAGTGAGACTCTGTCTCAAAAAGGAAAAAAAAAAAAAAGAAATGGAAGTAACTTGTGGACAGTCTTTGCTTTTAGCCCTGGATGAAAACTCTCTTGAGGTCCTGCCTTCTTTCAGATGAAGGAATGAAGGAAATATGTATCTTAATAAATTATCCTGTATGCTTTGAGAGATTCAAACATAGAAAGTTAAGGAATGTGTGTACAGGAAGTATTTAAATAGAAAATAGATTAGCTACAAAGGAATGTGTGTACAGGAAATAACAATAACTACAGTTGCTGAAAATAGCAACTGGTACCAGTTGGTGACCCTGGGGCAGGACAGGAACACACAACAATCAGGAGTGGGATTACTTCACACTGGGGACCATCTGTACTATTTGAAGTTTCTTAACCTATGCATGGAATGATTTCGAAAAATATGGAGAAGTTTGCTGGAATCTTAGAAGTGCATGAATAGATTTAAGTCACCATTATTTTATTTTATTTTTTGAGAAAGGGTCTCCCTCTGTTGCCCAGGCTGGGGTGCAGTCATGTGATCCCAGCTCACTGCAACCTCTGCCTCCTGAGTTCAAATGATCCTCCTACCTCTGCCTCCGGGGTAGCTGGGACTACAGGTATACTCCACCATGCCCAGATAACGTTTTTGTGTTTTTCGTAGAGACAGGGTTTCCCCATGTTGCCCAGGCTGGTCTTGAACTGCTGGGCACAAGTGATCTGCCCACTTCTGCCTCCCACAGTGGTGAGATAACAGGTATGAGCCGCCATTCCAGCTCACAATTATTTTCATTACCAAAAAAGTTATTTGTTTTATAGAAGCATTCAATGAAGAAATCTGTTCTGCCAAAACCATTTGAAGTTTTTCCTGAAGTTTTATATCAGGAAAATAATAATCATAAATATTATAAATAAATATTTGTATATTTATATATATAGAATATTTCTTATAGAAACTAATTTATTGCGTTAGGGAAATATTCCTGCATAGGCTTACGTGCTACTTTTGGGGGTCTGCGAGTGAATCAACTTGCAGAACTTATTTGATTATCTAGCAAGATTCACTCATTACAGAATTGTCTCATCCCCTTCAATGTGTCAGCTTGGAAGAAACTTAAGCCATATTCAGACTGTGAAAAGATACATTTAGAAAAACTATTTTAAACCTCTGGAAACAGCACATATTTGGCCAGATGATGCTGATCGCCCTTGGTGGACTCGAAATATAGCAGCCAAAATTGTCTTCTGTGCCGTGTGGCCAATCTGCAGTGAAGAGGGCCCGTTATACGCACTCATGAGAAACCTGTGACTTACAGTCCTGGCACCCAGCTGGGCCACGTAGTTGACACTTATGCTTTTGAAAATCATGTTTTGGTTCTGGGGGTTATGGCAGCTGTATACAACTTTTCTAAGCAAGAAGTCCTGCTGTTCCTTTGAGGAATCTTTCCCAGATCTGGTTTCTTGCAAGGTTTTGAGGAGTCTTACTGAGGCACAGAAAATTTACCCCAGATAAGGCGTCGGCTTGACAGTGGCCATCAGTCAGCTTCTCATTTAGCTGGTGTCAGTGGGGTACATGTCTATTTGACAGAGCCCATGGTGGGCAAAAAAGAATTTGCAAATGATAGGATTTATTAATGCAGCCTCAAATTCTGAAAATTACTGAGATTCAAGACACTAGAGGAAAGGGAAAAAATCACATATAATCTCCCTCTTGTGGAAAAGCGCTTGCCATCAGCCTTGAACAATGATAGAGCAGAGCTTAATTGCTTTGTAGTTACTGGGTAAGATCTGGTGTCAAGGACTTGACTCTGCTCTGCTATCTTCTTTCTGGTTCCTCCTTTGGAAACAAATACTAGCAATAATTGATGGTAAGTCCTCAGTTCCTAAGAATTTCACTATGCTTTAATTTGAAGAGGCAACTTGAATCCAAAAATATGCCTGAGTCAAGAATTTATTTTAAAATAAATAAATCCAAGGATAAATCCTGAACCTACAGATGGACCAACCTCCTGTGTCTTCTACTAAGTACAGTTCGGAGGCTCTAAGGCAAACTCGGATGTCATAATTTCAATTGTAGAAAATAGCATTTATACATTTTTGAAATACTCTTAATGTGGATTGAAATAAAAATGATTTTCTAGATAACTCTGGCTTAGTTAGAAAATGAAATGAGCACCATTTCCTAGTTTGCCTCCAAGTTGTAACTTCAATTCATCTTGTGTGCAGTCTCAGTTGTTAGTAGCTGCCTGAAGCAATAGGCTGAGAGAGGCGGTGAGGCCAAGGGCAGGCTCAGGAGAGAACAGCGTGATTGACTATCATTGCCCGCATTGGGCATGTGGGTGAGGAGAGGCAGCATGTATTGTCATTCTGGTCATAGCTTTTCTATCAACTCAGGAAGAGAACTGGAATTCTTGAGCTAATAAACAATGCCTCCTCCCTCACGATCATTTTCTGCAGCTTATTTTGTCCATTGCAATTGTTCATCATAGATTCTGACATTTGCTCCCCTACTCCATCAAAACATCCAGGAGGATTTAATATATAAGAATCTCAACCCATGTCCAGACTCTACTTTTGGAGTCTCTGAGATGGCTTAATAAATAGTGTAGGAGATCACCTGCTCCAAAAGACAGATTAACAAGAAAAAAGAAAAAAACAAGCCGAAGTTTACATGAGCATTTCATATGTATCTGGGAGATACCCAGAGAATGGGCAAATCTCTCTCATTTTTAAAATGTAACTAAAAAATTTTTAGGGGCAGAGTCTTGCTCTGTCACCCAGGCTAGAGTGCAGTGGCACGATCATAGTTCACTGTAACCTCAAATTCCTGGGCTCAAACAATCCTCCTGCCTCAGTCTCCTGAGTAGCTAGGACTACAGGCACATGCTACCATACTTGGCTAATGTTTAAAGTTTTTCATAGAGTCAGGGTCTTGCTGTGTTGACCAGTTTGGTCTTATTCACTTGGCCTCAAGCAGTCCTCTTGCCTCAGCCTCCCAAAATGCTTGGATTACAGGTGTGAGCCACCATGCCCAGTTGAGAATGAGCAATTCTCAAAAAGGTGACTTCTAACTCTGGCTTATGTAGCATCTTCAGTAAAGAACAATACATTTTTGGAGAAGTGACAAGACAAAGGGAAAAGACCTAGAGTCTTTAGAGGCAACAAATCATGGGAACGCAAATGCAGTCATACATTGCTTAATAATGGGTATCTGTTCTGAGAAATGCATTGTTAGTATAGCCTACTACACACCTAGGCTATATGATAGAGCCTATTGCCCCAGGCTACAAACCTGTACAGCACGTTACTGTCCTGAATACTGCAGGCAATTTTAACACAATGGTAAGTGTTTGTGTATCCAAATGTATCTAAACCTAGGGAAGGTACTGTTGACTGGGCGCAGTGGCTTATGCCTGTAATCCCAGCACTTTGGGAGGTAAAAAGTTTGAGACCAGCCTGGCCAGCATGGTGAAACCCTGTCTGTACTAGAAATACAAAATAATTAGCCAGATATGGTGGCAGGTACCAGTAGTCTCAGCTACTCAGGAGGCTGAAGCAGGAGAATCACTTGAACATGGGAGGTGGAGGTTGCAGTGAGTCAAGATTTTGCCATTGCAGTCCAGCCTGGGCGGCAAGAGCCGAGACTCTGTCTCTAATATAATAATAATAATTATTATTACTATTATTATTATTATTATTTTAAAACCTAGGGAATGTTCTGTAAAAACGGTGTTACAATTGTTACAGTCTTATGGGACCACTATTGTGTATGTGATCTGTTAACCAAAATGCATGACTATATGAGAAACTAATGGCAGATAAATGCTAGTTAATTTGTTATGTAGATTCCTCTGGAGTTGGTCTCCAGGCTGATAAGGGTCTAAAGTTGTCTCCAGTGTTGAACATTGTCCTTCCTGGTAGAGAGGAGAGGAGGACACTTTTGTAAACTCATGTCCTGCTTTTAGGCCAATGGGGGGAGACAGAGATATTTCCCTGTGTTTTCTTCTCTATTGCCTTCAGCTCAAAATAATCCTTTTGTTTTGAGTGGCATATTTTCAGGTGGTATATTCTGCTATCCTTCAAAAGCATCCTTCTTCCTGAACAAATTGACAATTCTGACAAGGAGTAGCAGATGGAGGCCAAATGATCACCTTAATAACAAAGGCTAAATTGGAAGATGTAACTTAATGTGAGATCCAAACATCTTCCTCACTGAACCCCAGAACTAGGCAGGCTTATCACCCAGGCACAGCCAGTGCTAGACTAGGGCACATCTGGACATGAAGGGGCTTGTCTAGGCAAGACTTGAGGCTTGGGTGTTGAGGGTGGGATAGGCCTCCCAAGAAGAAGCAAGGGACCAAGCTAATAACTCTTCCTCAATCTCACAGTCAGCTCATTCATTCCTCCTCCTAGGGCAGTGTGGGTAAAGGTTTGGAGAAAGATGAAAGGCAAGCTTGCGTCCCATCACACAAGCATCCTTGAGCCTGGAAGATGGCATTAGGAATGGGGCAGATGAATTTCCCTCAATGGTGCCCATATTTCTATCTGCGTTACCTCCACTTCTCCTCATCCCCAGGATTCACACGGTGGTTCAAGCTGCCACCATCCTTCGTCTAGGCCCCATGCTATTGCAGTGATCTTCTAATTGTTTTCCTGCTGCGACCCTTGTCCACCTGCAACCCATTTCTGACAAACGTCAGGGGTCATCCTTGTGGAGAGTAAACCAGATCATGTTCCACCCCTGTCCAATCCACTGTGTCTTCTCATGACACAGTATAAATCACCACCTCACACCATGTTCACCAGCCCTGTGTAATTTAACTCTTCACCAACCCCTTTGACTTCTCCCTGACTCTGACCCATGTCACTCCCTAGATTTCACCGCATTGCCCTTCCTGATGTTCTTCCAACACTCCAACCTCATTTCTGCCTTGATTCTTTCTTCTTCTTCTTTTGTTTTTGAGATGGAGTTTCGCTCTTGTTATCCCGGCTGGAGTGCAATGGTGTGATCTCTGCTCAGTGCAAGCTCTGCCTCCCAGGTTCAAATGATTCTTCTGCCTCAGCCTCCCGTGTATATGGGATTGCTGGTGCATGCAACCACACCCGGCTAAATTTTTGTACTTTTAGTAGAGATGGGGTTTCACCATGTTGGCCAGGCTGGTCTCAAACTCCTGACCTCAGGTGATCTACCCGCCTCAGCCTCCCAAAGTGCTGGGATTACAGGCATGGGCCACTGTGCCCGGCAAATTCCTTCTTGACTGATGTTCCTTTCTGTTCTGAACACTGCTCACAAATTCTTTGCATCTCATCTCAATGTTACAGCTTTAGCAAGCCTTTTCCTGGCTGGCATTCTAAAGAAGAAACCTTTTCCTTAATATATGTCATTTCATCCTACTTACTTCTCTCACCCCTTCCATCTTTTTATCTGTCTGTTTACTTATATATTCACTGTGTCCTTCCCCAGAAAATGTAAGCCCCACGAAAACAAGGGTTTTGCCTGGGTGCCTTTCAGCACTTGGAGAGCTCATCATGGATTTGGCATTCCATAAATATCAATGTACAGGGTGTGAATAGATGACCCCAAAATCATCAGACAGATTATGTCCTGAATTTTAATTCAGGGAATATAGTTGAAGTAGTGATTATGTCTTTTGTAAAAACAAACAAAACCAAACAAACATAACCTGACAGCGAGAGAATACATCCTAACAGAAAGCAACTCTGCTTGTGAATCTAGAATTCACTGTCCTGGACATCATGCCCCAGGAAATTCATGACTTGGGGAAAAAATACCCAGAATTTTGTACCTCTGCCTGGGTATTTTGTTTTGAAAATTGGAAGAGACAATGGAGTGTTGTGATAAAGATGATACACTCTGCAGTTATATTGCTGGGCTTAAATCTGGGCTTCATCACTCACTAGCTGTGTGCCCCTGGGCAAGTTACTTAAGTTCCTTGTGTCTCAGTTCCTTATCCATAAAAACATGGATAATAACAGTAACTACTTCTGATAATTATTGTGAACATTAATATAGTCAGTAAATCTACTTAACGTGGTGCCTGACACAAAACAAGAACTCAATAAATGCTCATTAAAAGTAATAGGAGTATAATGGGCTCAAAAAATAGTAAGAATAATATCTACTCTTTGATAGTGCAACAGGGTGACTATAGTTAATAACTTAACTGTATATTTTAAAATTACTTAAAGAGTGTAACTACATTATTTGTAACTTAAAGGATAAATGCTTGAGGGCATGGATACCCCGTTCTCTGTGATGTGCTCATTTCACATTGCATGCCTGTCTCAATACGTCCTATGTACCCACAAATATTTAAAAAGTCAAAATATTTTTTAAAATTTAAAAAGTGATAGAGGTAATAGTATAATTACCATTTTGCTAGATGTTGAAGGGTAGTAACTGTCTTATAAATTATAACCAATTTTTTTCAATCATCTGCCTTTCCACTGCATTAGCTCTTTGAGGACAGTGTCAAGATCTTTCTATTGATGAAATCCCTGCCCCTTTGCCACATCTTATATTAGTGAAATATCAACAGGTGGGTGCATTACGTTCCACCTTTTTCCTCTTTTGTCTTCATCTTCCTCAGGTTTCTTTCTGATTGTTCCTTCCTTTCTGGATCAGTAGTTAGAAATATTAAGCCAGTTGAAAGTGTGCCCTCCTGTCAGGACAGTTCTCCTGGTCAGTAAGAATGGCAGAGTGGTTTGTAGAATAAGGAGGGTGCTCCTTACTAGAAAAAGGTAGGGGAGCTGCCACTTGCACCTTCCCCTCTCCTCCACACAGGATGAGCATCTCAGTCCAAGCTCATCTTCCCCTCTAAGACAGTAGCCTCTGCTTTCAAAAATCTCTCGACTTAGTTCCTCTGTCAACCCAAAGTGTGCTTGTAGCATATCCTGTAGGATAAGACAAGGGCCATATCTAGCATTGTCAAACACACGAGCTCAGACAAAAACCTGAGTTAAAATCCCAGCTCTGTGGCGTTCTCTCTAGCTAGATGACCCCTGGCCGCTGGGAGCCCTGCTCTCTTCATCTCTCAAACTAAGATCCTCCCTGTCTTGCAGGGTTGTTGTTGATGATACTATGTAATAATATCTGCAGAAGAACTTTTAAGCTGTAAGCAACAAATAATAGCTACAATTATACTTCCTCTACTGCCATACTGTCTCTCCCCAAAAACAAACGTAGTTGTTCTTCACATATACAATTATAGACCTGGAAATAATGAGGCTTTCATCTGCCTGAATCATATAGAATTACAGAAACAGCAATCTACTACCACCAACTCACACTCACTATCGTGTCCTCTGCAGCTATTGTCTTTGACAATCAATTTAAAAGAAAACATCTGGTGACAAAAAATAAGAAAGTAGTAAAAATGGAAGGAAATATATCAAAAGGACACAGAATACAAGTTATAGGGGCTCCCACTGGTAATATATGCAACAATTTGAATAATGAATGATAACAGTAATAGGTTATAAAACTTTGAAGAAACATGAATCAATACTAATTAAACATTTTTTAATGTAAAAGTGATGACTAGCTGGGTGTGGTGGTGCATGCCTGTACTCCCAGCTACTTGGGAGTACTAAGGCAGAAGGATCACTTGAACCCAGGAATTCAAGACTGCAGTGAGCCACTGATCACTCTGTATTCTAGCCTGGATAACAGAGCAAGACCCTGCCTCAAAAAAGAAAAAAAAAGTCTTGAAGGGTGATAGGAAAAGCAGAGAGGCTTTTCTTCTTTTTCTTCTTCTTCTTCTTTTTATTTATTTATTTATTTTTTGAGAAGGAGTCTTGCTCTGTTGCCCAGGCTGGAGTGCAGTGGCTTGATCTTGGCTTACTGCAACCTCAGCCTTCTGGATTCAAGCAGTTTTCCTGCCTCAGCCTCCTGAATAGCTGGGACTACAGGCGCACGCCACCATGCCCAGATAATTTTTGTATTTTTAGTAGAGACAGGGTTTCACCATGTTGGCCAGGATGGTCTCGATCTCTTGACCTCATGATCTACTTGCCTTGACCTCCCAAAGTGCTGGGATTACAGGCATGAGCCACCGTGCCCAGCCGGGGGGAAGCTTTTCTCTGTGGAAGAATGCCAACTAACAAATAATAGAATGGTCGGAGCAGAGTAGTGTGTGCCTGTAATCCCAGCACTTTGGGAGGATGGCTTGATGCCAGGTATTCAAGACTAGCCTGGGCAACATAGTGAGACTTCATCTCTACAAAAATAAATAAATAAATAAAATAAATAAGTAAGTAAGTAAATAAATAGCTGGGCATAGTGGCATGCACCTATAGTCCCAGCTACTCAGGAGGCTGTAAGGCAGGAAGATCACTTGAGCCAAGAAGTTTGAGGCTGCAGTGTGCTATGATCATGCCTGTGAATAGCCACTGCACTTCAGCCTGAGCAACATAGCAAGACCCCATCTCTAAAAAAAAAAAAAAAAAAAAATTAGGATACTGTTAGCCAGCCAGCTCTTGCAAGTATTCTTTCTGCTATTTTTCACAAGTAAATTCACTCTGATCCAAAGTCTTGGGAAAAAGTGAAATATACATCTCAGCTGAAATAAAGCAAGGTCTCTAGGTCTGTATCAACTATTTCCATGTCTGGAGGTGGTCAGTGAATCTGCCACATAGGTAGCGAGTCACCTTCTAAGTCAGAAATTCCAGTATCTCTTTGGGAAGGTTAATCTTTGTCTTGTCAATCCTATGCTTTTAATTGTAGCCATATGATCTCAAAAGCAAATGCAACAAAGCCAAAAATAGACTAACGGCACTTAATTAAATTAAAGAGCTTTTGCCCAGCAAAAGAACCAATAGCATAAACAGGCAATCTACAGAATGGGAGAAAATATTTGCAAATTATGCCTTGATAAAGGACTAATATCCAGAATTTATAAGGAACCTAAACCAACAGGAAAAATGTGGGAAAAGTACACGAACAGACGCTTTTCAAAAGAAGACATACCAGTGACCAACATATGAAAAATGCCCCAAATCATAGTAAACATGGGTTTACTATGAAGCAGGCATTGAGAACAGCGTGTCACTGAGATTCCCTCCTCTAATCTTTGTAATAACCTTTGTTCTGCTCAGAAGTGGGAGCAGATTGAAAGAGGTTAGTAATCTGTTGAAGGTCACACGGCTCATAACTGGCAGAGCTGTGTTTTGTCTACGTTAGTTCAAACCCTTTCTTTTTGAATTGTTCTCTATATAATGCCAAAATCAAGTATGTAAGTATATTTTATAAAAATATACATTTCTAATTATCAGAGAAATGCAAACTAAAACCACAATGAGATACCATTTCATACCAGTCAGAATGGCTATTATTCAAAAGTCAAAAAATAGCAGATGTTGGCATGGATGTAGAGAAAAGGAAATTCTTACACACTGTTGGTGGGAATGTAGAGTAGTTCAACCCCTACGGAAAACAGCATGGAAATTTCTCGTACTAAAAATAGAATTACTATTTGACCCAGCAATTCCATCACTGGGTATCTACCCAAAGGGAAGAAGTTATTTTATCAAACAGACACTTGCACTTGTGTGTTTATCTCAGCCCTATTCAAATCAGCGAAGTCAAGGAATCAACCTAAGTGTCTATCAGTGGTGCACTGGATTAAAGAAAATGTGGTATATACATACACCATACAATACTACACAGCCATAAAAAAGAATGAAATAATGTCCTTTGGAGCAATGTGGATACAGCTGGAGGCCATTATCCTAGGTGAAATAACTCAGAAGCAGAAAATTGAATACTGCATGTTCTCACTTACATGTGAGAGCTAAACATTGGGTATCCAAGGCAAGGACATATAGATGGAAATAATAGACACTGAAGACCCCAAAAGGGAGGAGAGAAGAAGAGGGGGAAGGATTGATAAACTGCCTGTTGGGTACTATGTTCGCTGTTTGGGTGATGAGATCACTAGAAGCCCAAACCCCAGCATTATGAGGTATACCCGTGCAACAAACCTGTGTGTGTACCCCTGAGTCTATAATTAAAATTATAGCCATATGACCACAGTGAGCATAAAAACATGATCACTTTCTTCTGAGTGCGAACCTAACTGTATTGATGAGCCGAGATTGTCTGTTCAGCTTCATTAATGCGACCAGAAAATCAAGATCTAAAGAATGAATGTCAATGCATTGACTGCCATGCACCTTTTTAAGGTCAAGTCATGATAACTGATCCAGTGCATTAGACAACAAAAGAAAGCTACAGTCACTTTGAAAATGTCATGTAGGCGCCAGTTTCTGTGACTCCTTTTAGCTGGTGTATGTAGAAGCATTTTAGTAACTGTGCTTTATGAGTTTGAAACCTTGGAGACATTTTTTTCAATTATAAGTCTTCAGACTAAGTTACTTTAAAAAATGTCTTTCATTTAGCATTTACGAGGAAGCAGGCATTCAGCACAGCATGTCACTGAGATTCCCTCCTCTAATCTTTGTAATAACCTTTGTTCTGCTCAGAAGTGGGAACAGATTGAAAGAGGTTAGTAATCTGTTGAAGGTCACACAGCTCATAACTGGCAGAGCTGTGTTTTGTCTATGTTATTACAAACCCTTTTAAGCTGTTCTCTGCAATAATGCCAAAATCAAGTATGAGAGTATCATATTTTACAAAGATTCTTCTATTTACCAAAACACAGACACCCAGAGCACTTTTTAAAACTGTCAAATGCATGGACTTCAGTTTCCAGGAGCTTATTAAAGGGAAACTACAAATAGTTCTTTGAGAAGGTACAATATTGTTCCTGAATGCAAAGTGAAATGTGGATGATCACATTAAGTTTGGAGAATAAATACATGCTGTTAATAAGAACAGTTCGAATTCTATTTACAATTCTATTAACAATGTAAAAAGCTTTTTCTTGTATTTCTTCCACCTAAGCTCCCTGGACTCACAGTTTACCTTAAACTATCAAGAAAAGAAGTATAAAAAGATTTTTCTTGTATTGCATTCCTATATATCCAGTTTTCCCCTCGTTATTAGGTGTCAGAAATAGTGCCATACAGCCTCTAGGTAGAGTTCTCCAGCAGATGGCAAATAGGTGTTCCAGGGATTTGCCCAAAGGTGAATTTTAATGAGATCTGCCTACTTCTTTCTTACCTTGAGAAGTGTGAGTATACTCAGGGCTGTGATGGCATGTAAATGAGTTCTGCTCCTATGCTAATTAGATCAGGCCTCTGGAGAGTAGCCAGCTGTTGGTTTTTAAAGGAAATAAAACTATAGGTCACAGAAATAAGTCATTTGAAAGCTGGTTTTTAGAGACCTTTTCTAGCATAAGAAACAGCCATATGTCCCAGAAGGAGCCATCAACATGTCTGGGTAAAGACAGAGGAGGAGAGTGAGTAGGTAAATAGGGTCATTATTTCCAAGCTTTTCCCTGGAATTCATTACCCGCACAAAGTGTAGTCTTCAGACCTTGAGTGCTGCCTCTATTTTTATTTTTACTATAAATTCATAGTTTATCTTGATGTTTAGTAAAAAACCAAATAATGGTAATACAGTAGTCCCTACTTATAATCAGAGGATATGTTCCAAGACACCCAGTGGGGGTGTGAAGCATTGGATACTACAGAACTCTACATGTACTCAATTTTTCCCGTTCATATCTACCTGTGATAAAGTTTAATATATAAAATAGGTATGGTAAGAAACTAACAACAACAAAACAATGCTTATAACAGCATACCATAATCAAAGTTATGTGAATGTGATCTCTTCCTCCAAAATAATGTATTCAATGTAATATTTTCAGACCTTGGTGGACTGTAACTGAAACTGTAGAAAGTGAAACCAAGGGTAAGGAAGACTACTGTAATAAAGTCGGTCTTCCTTGGCTCCCAGGGAATTTTCACTCTCCTCCTCCTCCAATATCTCCAATGCTTTCTTCTCCGTTGTCTTCTCTTGCTTCACTTGCTCTACCAACCAGAAGTGATTAGATGTTTTCCATATTTGGCTTTGACTGTGTCCTCTTTTTTAAAGAAATCTCTCTTGATCATCTTACTCACCTCTAAAGCATCAATCACTAAGGAAAATAAAATCTTATAAGAATGTGTGTGTAATCGAAGAAAAGGGAAGAGATGTTACATTATCCATCTGATGAGGGCTTCTTACCCCTTTTTAGCCATAGACTCCTTTGACAGTCTGATGAGACCTATGCATCATTCCCTGAATCATGTTTTTAAATTAATATATTAAAATACAGAGGATTGCAAAGGAAACCAAAAATGTTAAAGTGACCAGAATATTTTTACAAATACATGTATGATATGCTCATGTGTATCTTACAGTCATCTTCACGAAATAACAAGATCCGGTCACTACCACAATTTCAAAGTAGTGAGAAAGACTTGGAAATGTTGTCTATAACTGTACCACAAGATGAAAACTGTTCATGGAGACAAAATTGCAGAAGTCATTAATATTCTTATGGTTTGTTGCCTGTGTTCATAACTGAAGGGAATTTTACATTTTAGTTAGTGACTAGGGAAAATAAAGACGTAGAATTCAAGTGCATAGATCCCCATGAATTCTACCCATAGATCCAACTTTAAGAACACCTGGTCTAAAGATTTCCAAAAAAGATTGGGAATCGTGACTTACTTGTAGCCTAAGAGAAGCCATGGGGACAGTACAAAGAAGGGGATGTTATGGAGCCATCTGTAATTGTACATTTATACTATATTCCTCCCTTCATATGTTTGGTTTATCTGGGCTCCCTGTGTCTCCTCGTCTTTCTCCATATACCCTTTATATCATATCAAAGTAAAATTAAAACTAGCTAGTTCTTTATTTGGTGGCAGCTGTTGTGTTTTGGCATTGTTTTGTTGGAAGGACGTTTTTGTTTGTTTGTTGGGTTATTTTTTAAATATATCCATCAGTTGTAGGGGAGGCAGAAACTACTGATTATCTGGGATTATTTATCCATGCTATGTCTAGCATCTATTAACATAGATAATTGGCCTTTAAATGTGGATAGAATTAAGATATCCAACTTCAGCCTCTGTCTATTGCCTTTGAAGGCCTCGAGGTGTAGATCAAATAATCCCCTTTCCATCTTGTAACTCTCTCTCCCCTTGGCTTCCTGAAGGCTGCTTCTCCTGGACCCCTCTCATCTTCCCACTTCTCTAATGGTCTCTTCTGAATCCTCTCATCAGTTTCACACTCAACCACCAGAAAACTGTAGGCATTTCCTCTACGTTAGGCTTTGGACTGGTTTTCTCACTATCTTTTCTTCTTTGATACTCTCTCTCAATCCCCAATTCACATTCTTTCCCATGTTCCTTGTCACTTTTTTTTTTTTTTTTGAGATGGAATCTTGCTCTGTCTCCCAGGCTGGAGTGCAGTGGCATGATTTTGGTTCACTGCAAGCTCCACCTCCCGGGTTCACGCCATTCTCCTGCCTCAGCCTCCCAAGTAACTGGGACTACAGGCGCCCGCTGCCACGCACGGCTGATTTTTTGTATTTTTAGTAGAGATGGGGTTTCATCATGTTAGCCAGGATGGTCTCGATCTCCTGACCTTGTAATCGGCCCACCTCAGCCTCCCAAAGTGCTGGAATTACAGGCGTGAGCCATTGCACCCAGCCACTTGTCAGTTTTAATGGATCCGAGCTCCCCACCTCCCAGTTGAGATTTTAATGACACCCAACATGCATTCTTTGGACACTCACTGTGCACAATTATACTATAGTATATAGTTATGTTAGGCACTGGGCATACAGTTCTGGACCAACGGAACTGATTTCTGCCCTCACACACCCTATAATCCATCAAGGAAGGCCTTAATCAAGTAATGTCAAGAGTGAGGTGTAGGATGAAAGAGGAGAAGCAGGTCACTGCAGAAGTTGATAATAAGGGGATCTAGCCTAGTTTGGGGCTATAAGGAAGCCAATCAGAAGAAGTAAAGCCTCGATTGGAACTTTAAAGGTTAACTGGGAGATGACTCAATAACCAGTGTAGGAATTGGGATTAGGACGATGCGTGTGAAATGCAAAAGTCTAGAAAGAATAGTGGGGAAGGAAGAAAAGATGTCAAATATGGCTGTGGTATGGAATCCACAAAGGGCATTTGAATCCAGTGAAGTCGCAGAGAGGCAGACCAGGCTGGTAAACACTTGTCAATCCTGTGGGGGCGGGTCAAGGTCATCATCCTAAAGACAGTCGGGAAGTTTCATTAGGCAGTAAGCAGGTGTCCAAATTCACAGTTTTGAAAGATTAACCCAACTCTAGTAGGGAAAATGGTTTGGAGAAGGGCAGGAACCCGTGTGAGGAGACCATTGGAGGTGGTTATGGAGCCCAGTTAAGAGACAGTATGTTGGTTTGCAAGAAAATGTGAGTCTTCATTGTTTCTGCTTTACCTGCCCCCTCAAACCTTTAAGATTTGACCTTGAAAATGCATGCTGCTATTCATTCTCACTGACCAAGTTCAAGCTTCTTTTTTTCCCCTGGACTATTGCAGCAGCTTTACTCTCTACTGACTTATCTTCTATTTCCTCTTTCTCTATGCCAGTGGCGTACAGGTGCACTGTCAGACTTAGTCCCCTAAAACACACTTGGTTGCTCCCAAATGCATCAAAATTAAGTCCAAATTCTTCTCCCTTGTTCACAACCTCTGCAGTGTGGTCTCTACATATGCTGCCAGCTTTCTCCACCATCACAAGCTCCTACTGTAACTTTCCGACTTCACGTTCCCCTTGGCTCACTAACTCACAAATATCCAGACATGCTCTGTTTTACAGACTCCTCCCTCCCTCCTAGACTGTCTTCTCTTCCAATGCACTCATTAAAAAATTTCATCTTTGAAGACTAATTTCAAGCCCAGCTTCCTCCAGATTTCAAGCCCAGTTTCCTCCTAGATGTCCCCAATCAGAATTTTTCCTTTCTGTCCATGTTCCAGTGATTATTTAAGTGATGTGATTTCCCTCTAATTAAGCTTCTTACCCTTGCCTCACCATTTATTAGGGTCTAGCTCCTATTTGAGTCAGTATGTATGAGAGAGAGGCTTTTCCACTAAATTATAAGTTTCTGAGGGCTAGGGAGATTTGTGGTAGTCATTTCTGTGTTGCACATAGTGATTTGCCTGCCCTGTGCTTATAAAGGCTCAACAAATGTTAAGTAAGTTTTTGGGTGGTGGTAGGCTGATCGGACCCCAGAATTGCACATTTATCTGAGTCACATACCCAGAACCCATTCTGGTTGTAATATTCTAGGTTGATCAAATGCACAGGAACATTTTACTAGCAGTACTGTTTTTGTTTCAAAAGCTGGCTAAATGCAACAGGTCTCAGTAAGAGTAACAATTCAGTATTTTATTGAGAAGTGCTGAATTCTTTGTTGAAAGCTGAAATTTATTCTGTAAGTATTTCATGAGCCCTAATTATGTCTCTGGCTTTGGGCATACAACTATGCAAATCTGTGTCCTGGAAGCACTTAACTGGTATTTTCATAAGGACTTGGGGTTTTTCCATCAAGAATTGCAGGAGGCTGGGTGCAGTGGCTCACGTCTGTAATCCTAGCACTTTGGGAGGCCAAGGCACAGGGATCATGAGAGGTCAGGAGTTCAAGACCAGCCTGTCCAACATGGTGAAACCCCATCTCTATGAAAAATAGAAAAAACGTTAGCCAGGCATGATGGCAGGTGCCGGTAATCTCAGCAACTTGGGAGGCTGAGGCAGGAGAACTGCTTGAACCTGGGAAGCGGAGGTTGTGGTGAACCAAGATCGCACCCGTGCACTCCAGCCTGGGCAACAGAGCGAGACTCCATTTCAAAGAAAGAATTGCAGGAGAATATACATTAATAAATAAAGCTTAATAAAGCTGAAAAAAATAGTTCATTCCTTTGGTCAGAAGTTGTCTTTCACCTAACCCAGAAGTGAAAAAAAATGCAGCCAAGGAAAGGTCTGACAATACAATGGATATAGTGTCAATACAATAAAAAGTATAAAAAGAGAAAACAAACTTATTAGAATATTGCTGATCGTAGTTTATTTAGGGCTTGACTATTACTATAATTTTATCGTTTTCTTAGCTGTAATATTAATAAAGCCCTGAAACAAGCAGGTTTTATAATTTTCTTCTCAGTGTCACTTTACACCACAGGCTAGGAAGCATCAATAGATGCTCAGCAATAAGAAATGCGTTTATTGAGTTCCAATATATGCCGCACATTGCTTTAGAAACTGGAGATAGGCAAAATTCAATTTATAGTCTCAAATAGCTTGCAAAGTAGTATCTCATATAGGAATCAAATTGCTTCCAGGAAAAAATAAAGGAATATATTACTAGAAGAAGATGCTTGTCTAGGAAGCTCACAATTTTTTTTCCAGGCTAGACTGAAACTGAACATTAGAGACATACTCCGTGATTTTCTGAAATGTGAGTGCTAACTATGGAAAAAATTCCATAAACTCTCAGAACACAGATTAGTAGAGGTTAAATGTAAGAAGACTTTTGTGGGGGAAAAAATGTAAATGATGAGGAGAGAATGCATTCAGAATGAGTAAAGAGTATTTTTTTAGATGTTTGCTGTATGCCTGTATAAAGATCTGTGGCTTCAAATTTGACTAGATTTTGTTTTTGTTTTTCAAAATCTTTTCTAAGAATTGCCCTGGTGGAAAATATTCCTGAAGGCCTTAACTATTCAGAAAATGCACCATTTCACTTATCACTTTTCCAAGGCTGGATGAATTTACTCAACATGGCCAAAAAGTCTGTTGACATAGTGTCTTCCCATTGGGATCTCAACCACACTCATCCATCAGCATGTCAGGTAAGCTACATCCTCTGTGTGTGTGATGATTTTACTTATGTGCATTTTCCACTCCTTAGTATTCTGCTCCTCCACTCCTCAAACTCCAGCTCATTTCTTTTAGTCTACCCGCACCCAGAGTACACGTACATTATTACATTTATGTAGATGTGCCGTTGTTAATCATATGTCACTCAGCTCCTACTAGAATGCCAGGTTTGCAAGGACAAAATCGTGTTTCATCTTTGCCCACAATCGGCTCTTTATACAGAATTGCTGTGTTGCACAACTTTAGGGCGTGCTATTTACGTGATAATCTCTGTCAATGGCATGGTCCAGAATTCTACTTTGCACAACCTGCATGTTTACAGGTCTAATTCTGCAGCTGCTTGCTGAGGCATTTATTTGGTTAATTTGTGTTACAATCCACCTTTCGAGTTCTTATTCACCCACAGCCACTTTTTTTTAATAGTAGAGTGAAATTTCCCAGGATAGTTGTTTTCTCTAGACTGTCATATTTGGATGAATGGGAAAAAGAAATATGCTTATTTCTTTTAAAAAAAATAAGGCTTCGGAGAACTACCTTTAGAAAACTGACTTAATTGTCTAAACGATTTCTGAATAAAATGCTCTGAGTGTAAGAAAATGGTGCTGGTGATTTTAGTGTGTTTTTCTTTATATTGATACAACCACGATAGTTTATATTAAGCAACCCTATCTAAATATGTAGCCATTGGCCTACACTTAAATGTCATATGTAAGTCAAGGGTAAAATAAGTTTTGTTTCCTTTTATGCAAAATGTGTTGGCATTAAGCTTATAATCATGATCTCACTGGTGCTTTGAAAGCTGTTGAATCTATTCAGTTACACCATTTTAAAGTCAAAAGTTACTGGAAAATAAAAACAAAAAACACAAAGGCCATAACTTAAAGAAGAATGGAATGAGTTTACTAACTGTGTTCTACACTTTTCCATCTCTACTAAAGTTTAAGTAAATGTTTCAGGATTTATTACTCCATAATGTCTCCTAAAATGTAGTGGTTTAAAGAAATAGTATCTATTTGTTCATGATTCTGGGCAGGGTTTGGCAGTGAAGACTTACCTCTGATCCATATGGTGTTGGCTGGGGTGGGCTGCCTGGAGATGGAGAATCCTGGGTGGCTTTCCTCACATATCTGGTATCTCAGCTGGGGTGACTGGAACGTCTGGGATGGCTGAGTCTCTCTGCGTGTCCTGTCATCATTCGGTAAACAGTCCCGAGCTCTTTACGTGGTGGTTGGATCCTCAGAAGGCAAACAGCTCTGGAATCCTAGCATGTTGCTCCCAATCTATTCCATTGGCAGAAGTATGTCTCAAGTCCAGGACGGGGGAGCAACATCCAAGTACAGGAACGAGGATTATTGGCGGCCATCTTTGGAAATAACATGCCACAGCCCACTCTCTGGCCGTAGCAATTCATATCTGTCTTTTACATGCAAAACACATTCACCTCATTCCTCAGAGTGAGAATTCTACTACATCAAGGGCTCTGGAGCGAAGCCAGAGGTCACCTCCAATACCCCTTTCACTCTTTTCGGACTTTTTGGCTAGATCTAGAAACCAAATTGACACCAGGCAGCTTAGCAGGAGAAAAGTCTACAAATTTTATTAGTTTTACTCATACATGTGGATCTTCACAAGAGAGTGAAGTCCAAAGAAGTGGCCAAAGTAAGATGGTTTTATACTTTTTAGACAAAGAACAATAAATCTGAGAAGACATGACAGGACAAAGGGGATCTGTGTGGGGGCAGTGAATTTCTAGGGGCGTCACTAGGAGATATGGAAGGGGTATAAAACTAGTGGGAGATAGGGTTACTTCATTAAGTGTGTTTATTCAGGTCCATGGCAGCCCCCAGTTTCCAGTCTCTGGTGATAAGGGCTATTTTCTCACCCTGGTACAGGTAGGGTGGGCTTCTCAGAAGAATCTTCATGGTTCGCTGCATACAGAAAGAGACAGGTCAGCTATCCCTTACTTAACTGCAATTTTCCCAGTGTTTTCCACTTGAAATAAGCATCACTATACCAACCTGACATATTTTGAGATGGCACATCCTTCACTCCTTCAGTTCAAAATCCAGAGTATGTTTATTTGCATCGGGTCTGGATCTGAGTGAGGCTCCTCATGTGGGCTTCTCTTGATTGGAAACATGCCCCCTAACACACATGCCAAACATAAAATGTTAAGATGGGGTAAGATACCTAGAGATACTTTGTTTCAAAAGGGGTAAATGGAGAGTAGAAGACTGCCCCCTGGAGTGTATGAACCAGGGGAGATAAGGCTCCAGACTGGCTAGCTTGCGTATGAAAGCCTGGCTGAGCCATTTTTATCCCTAGGCATTGGCTAACCCTTGTGGGGGCAGTCTCTTCCCAGCCAGAAAGGGGTGTGTGTGTGCGCGTGCACGCGCTCATGTATGTGTCCATGTGTGCGTCTGTGTGTGAGCGTGCGTGCATTTTTAATTGATGCATAATAAATGTACATAGTTTTGGAGTACATGTAATAATTTAATACATTATTATAATTTGTAAAGATCCAATCAGTGTACTTGGGGAATCTGTCACCTTAAACATTTGTCTTTTCTTTAGGCTAGAACCTTTCAAATTCTTCCCTTCTACTTATATTTTTATATGTTATGTTATGTTATGTTATGTTATTTTTGGAGACAGGGACTCGCTGTGTTGCCCAGGTTGGAGTGTAGTAGTGTGATCTTAGCTCTCTGCAACCTCCACTTCCTGGGTTCAAGCAATTCTCCTGTCTCAGCCTCCCAAGTAGCTAGGATTACAGGTTTGTGCCACCCTGCTCAGCCAAGTTTTCATATTTTTAGTAGAAAAGAGATTTCACCATGCTGGCCAGGCTGGTCTCGAATTCCTGACCTCAAGTGATCCACCCACCTTGGCCTTCCAAAGAGTTGGGATTATAGGCACTGGATAGGATTATACAGCCACTGCACCTGGCCCCCTTCTACTTATTTTGAAATGGAGAATAGATTATTGTAAATTATAGTCACCCAACTGATCTATCTAATGCTAGGTCTTATTTCTCCTACGAAACTGTATATTTGTGTCTGTTAACATCTTTTCATCCACTTCCAACACTTCCCAGCCCAGAAAGCCTTTTCAAAATGTCAAAATGTCGTGATATACAGAAAATTCAGAAAATTATATGCAGTACAGAGCCCTTTTGTTTGGCTAAGTAGATTCATAAAGACCCACAACCTGAAGCCATTTCTTACTTGAAGAATGTTGTGAGTGGAGAGACCAACCTTGGATTCTCTACATTTTATCTAAATTCTGCATGAAAACGCAGCAATTCCTTCTCCAGTTTATCTCGTTCTTTGTAACCCTTATTATATACTGCAAAAACTTGTAATCTGCCTGAAGAATTTCATCTGGCTTCACAAGTTTATTAGTTGTATTTTCCATGTTCTCTTTTATAGCAGGTGGTACTATTGCAAGCACTCTGTCATTACATAATGCAGATGGCCCTTTCTCTAGGCTTCAAAGGAAATTTCCTTACTGTTCTTCCAGCCTTGAATGATAGAAGTAGAGGCCAGCCTCCACCATGACCCAATCCCACATGGCTTTACTTATTTACTTATTAATATTTTTTTGAGATGGAGTTCCACTCTGTTGCCGAGGCTAAAGTGCAGTAGTGTGATCTTGGCTCACCGTAACCTCTACCTCCTGAGTTCAAGCGATTCTCCTGCCACAGCCTCCTGAGTAGCTGGGATTGTAGGCACCTGCCACCACACCAAGCTAATTTTTGTATTTTTGGTAGAGATGGGGTTTCACCATGTTGACCAGGCTGGTCTTGAACTGACCTCAAGTGATGCACCCACCACAGTCTGTCATATGACTTTAGGTAGAATGTTATTGATGTAGAAAGGTAGATGTTAGATGTTATTGATGTAGAAAGATGATAACACTTAGAAGCTTAGTTCAAGTCACTCTCTAACAACTGGCCTGCTGCCAACAAATGGAAGTTTTCAACTTACTGCCTATGACCTAACTATCGTTGAACTCACAGGCAAGCTTCTAGGAAGAGACCTAGTTTAGAATGTCTTCTGGTAGGGTCATACTGCTCCTGCCAAAGAGAGACCTCTTAGCTGCCTTTCGTCTCCCTAATAGCACTAGACTTCTGTACAATGTAAAACCAGTTGGTTTTCTGTAGTTTTGATCCTGATTTTGCTTTGCCTCTTTACAAAGGGGAGATCTGCCTTTGCAAACATGAAGGGTAGAGGGGCTTTATCTGCTTTGGGAATTGAATGGATTAAAGGTGTTCTGAGACTGATCTTGCAGTTCTCCCTACACCTGCCTGTCCCTGGCCATGTCCTGTGGGGAAGCAATAATGTTTAGAGGGTTCTCACTTCAATGCGGTAGTGGAATTTCTCCTCTTCCTCTAGTTTGTTGGTGGCCAAGTGACTGTTTCTGCAGAATCCCATACCTTTGGTCTCCACTGGCCAAGAGCCAGGCATGGACCATGGTGTTAAAGAGCAAGCATGCAGAATTTAGGGTGTTTTGTTGCCTGCCTGACTGACTGCCTTTCACCTTGCCCCTATTCACCTCTCTCAACCCCTAGAGCGGTATGCACAGCAGGTTAGCATTAAAAGGTCTGGGGGAACTTATCTGAAGACCACATTTCTTGGGTACTTAAAGATTAGTTTTAGAGAGCCAGGCATGGTGGCCTGTAATGCCGGCACTTTGGGAGGCCGAGGCGGGCAGATCACCTGAGGTCAGGAGTTTGAGACCAGCCTGGCAAACATGGTAAAACCCTGTCTCTACTAAAAATACAAAAATTAGCTGGGTGTGGTGGCACACGCCTGTAATCCCAGCTACCCAGGAGGCTGAGGCAAGAGAATTGCCGGAACCCGGAAAGCGGAGGCTGCAGTGAGCTGAGATCGAGCCACTGCACTCCAGCTTGGGGGACAGAGTGAGACTCTGTGTCAAAAAAAAAAAAAAGGTGGCCAGGCGCGGTGGCTCAAGCCTGTAATCCCAGCACTTTGGGAGGCCGAGGCGGGCAGATCACAAGGTCAGGAGATCGAGACCATCCTGGCTAACACGGTGAAACCCCGTCTCTACTAAAAATACAAAAAACTAGCCGGGCGAGGTGGCGGGCGCCTGTAGTCCCAGCTACTCGGGAGGCTGAGGCAGGAGAATGGCGTGAACCCGGGAGGCGGAGCTTGCAGTGAGCTGAGATCTGGCCACTGCACTCCAGCTTGGGTGACAGAGCGAGACTCCATCTCAAAAAAAAAAAAAAAAAAAAAGGAAAAGATTATTTTTAGAGTCTATTCCCCTCCTTTCCCCCTCTCACTAGGCAGGTAGGGGAAAAATTGTGAAGTGATGAAAAATGGAGAAAGGAAACAGGTACTCGCTGCCAACTCCTTCTCTTTGGGTGCAGTTCAAGGACCCCTATATCCTATTCTTTTCAGATAAAATCACCAAGTTTTACCCTAAAACTTCAGTGCCTAAAAAAAGAAGGCACTAACTGAAAGCTACTTTAATTTAAATTTTTACCTGATTTTATCTTTCAAATGGAAAAGGAAATTCAAGACTACCCAACGTTTCAAACTTCGGGCAACCAGTCTTTAGACTTGTGTATACCCTTTTATTTTCACCAAGACCCTATAAACATCAGGAGATAGTCTCTCATTGGTTTATTGCATGCAAGAACATGCTAGAAAAAAAATAGTTCACACCCTGATTACTCAAGTGAGCCAAATTTAAATTTTCTTTAAAATATTCTGGTGCCAAACACTATCCTTCACAAATATGTGTGATAAAAAAAAAATTGTGTCAGGTTCACAGCTTCATTTTCATTAATTTTTTAAAGATAATATTTTTTATTTGGGGGACAATAGTCAAATGTGACATTTAATTTTAAACCAACAGAGCCAGAAAAGTCCTAAATGGAATCATAGATAGCACATACATAAACAGGAACTATAACCAAAAAAAGCAGCCCAGCTCTTTTTTATCATGTAGCAATAGGAAAATGCACCAAGAAACCACGGAGCCAATGGCAGGCAGAGCAGCTCAGCAGCAAACACGCACGTTTTATCGGTCTGGTCTCTGGATGAGTAGCAATTTTGTAAGAGCGAGGGTGATGGCTGTTACTAACAGGAATGATGAATATGGGCTTTTTTATTTTTCATTCGCATGGAAACACACGTTTATTTAAAATATGTTTTTATCTGTACCTCCAAAAGCTTGTTGTTTGGATTTCTACCCTGAAAAACCCACTTTGCTTTTCTTGTCTCATACCTGGAGTTAATCTGTTTGTGTTTGTTTCCTTCTGTGCTAAAGGAAACTGGACAGTGCCCTTACTCCGTATCACAGCTGCTAAGGGCTGCTGAGGTTTAGAGTTTCATGATAACTATATTTTAGAATTTTAGGAAAATACATGGTCAGGTAAAAGGTTTTTGTTTCTGTCTGGATGATGAGTTGCCACCCTAAAATGTTGAAATTCCTGAGACATCTTGATTGCTCATTTATGAGACAAAATGATGGGAATTTATGAAATCAAACATGTTCAGAAACAGCCAAGAAATATAACTGACAAAGGCTCATTAGTAGAGCTACCTAATCCATTGGGTAAAAAAAAATAAAATAAAACAATAAACTCACACTCTGAATTCACTGTGAGGAACCTGTAAAATAATTAATGGTCTGCAACAATGGAATCTTAAAGAGATGTGTTTATGTGAAATCAGATACTGGTCTGCCAGTGAGCTGTGATTGCCAACTGATGATACATTACAATTGTTTTATTTTGAGACATTATGATTTTTAAAAATCAAACTGTTTATGATTTTTAAATAAATCATAAACATGATTTATGATAAGAGCTCACTGATCCAGGAGGTTCTTTCTGGAAAGTACAAGCCTGGATCCTACCTCTACACAGTCGTTAGCAGATCTTAGCAAGACTGCAGAAATGAGCCAGGAGTGGAGCTTACGGTTTTTGTTTTGTTTTGTTTTTTTGACCTACTTATTAGCTGTGCAACCTCGGGCAAGAGGATGAACTCTCTATGCCTCAGTTTCCTCAACAGCAAAATCAGGGTGATAACAGGACCTGCCTCATAGGTTGTTGTGCAGATTAAATCAGTTAATATCTGTAAAGAGTATAGAATAGTGTTCGACCATTTTAGTGCCTATATAAGGGTTTGTTATGATTGTGAATGTTGTTATTCACATTCATGTATTTGTGTACACACTGCAACTCTGGTTCAAGTTTATTCTGTTAGCAAGTTCTTATTATGGCTCTTACACTGTGCTAGAAATTGGGATGGTTACTATGTAAAATTAGAAGGGGATTATAATTTCTGCAAATGTGAGACTCTGGGTAGATACGAAGGATTAGGTAAATTGTCATTGTATGTGGAATTCTTACTTTCATTTGATTTATTAATTATAAATCTTCAAGTGTGAGTGTGTGTGTGCACACACACACGCACATGGTCTTACTCTCACTCATCTACTCATGCAGTTCTTGTTGACACACCCATTGAGGAGCAGCTACTCTGTCTTTGGAGAAGCAGGGGGCACTTCAGGTTTGGAAAAGATCTGGAAGAACTGATCACCCCCTCACCAGCCATAAAAGTCCCATTGCCAAGAATTCTGCAAGCTTAAGAATACCTTTTTTTTAACCTCTCCATTTGTCCTGAAATTTATAACCAAACACTATCTAGCGAAGTTATATGGTAAGATTGTGAAGTATTTGATCTTAGAACACTATCATTTAATAGAAAATACAACCGCAGTCTATATTTGCTGATTATATATATGTATATTTATATAAGGTACATACATATGTGTGTGTGTATCTCCCTCTGGACAAGTAACATCTTGAATTTTGAAAACACAGTAAATTGTGTGGTCTTGAACTTACAGTCCCTCCTAATTTTTGTTGATTGATGTTTTGTTCTATATTGAAGACCTGTATGACCTGGCAGCATGCAGATGACCCTGCCATTGTGATTCAGGCAGCTGTATCCATGTGTGACTCAGGTCTCCAGGTGCTACCTGGTAGCCCACTCATTCCTTTTCTGCAGGATTCTTCCTAGCTGATCTGATCAATGCCGTTTAACCAATGGACAAGGGCTTTTGTTTCATCAAACTTATAAAATGTTTCCTTGTCGTTTGTTTCATAGCCATCCTTATGATTCATTTGTAAATGATATTATTAACATTTTCCATTATTACCACTGCACATTTTGTCCCATAATGCCTCTTACCTGTCCTAAGGAAGCCCACAGCCTGGTGGAGTCCTCTATGGCCCGGTGCCTCCAGCACCTCTTGCTCCCAGTCTCCGCCATCTTTTCCATTCTCCATCTTCCTTGGCTCTCTAAACCCACATGTCCTTTCTCGCCCTTCCCTACAGTCCTAGGCAAGTCTCCATTCCCTCTTCAAGTCTTCTGAAGGAGACTCTTTATTCACTCATCATGCAAACAGTCAACATCTACTTTGTAACACAGGGCTATGCCTGAAACCCAGAAGAATCCTGTTTTTGACAATGTCACTCCCATGTAAAAGCCTGATAAAACTATCTAATACTCGTGTAGCCTGAACATGAAATATTTAATTAAAATTTCTTAACGATGTTTTTAACCCGGGAAAATAACATCATAGCATTTCCTAGTTTTCATTTTGCCTGGAAAATGATTGGCGTAGTTGGTGGAGACTGGATCCTTTAAATAACTGAAATTCTTTGAGCCTATGGTAAGTGGCAGGTTGGGTAAAGGAGTCAGGGAAAGCAGGATATTCTGCTGCAATGTGAAAACACACATTTCATTTTTGTTTCGATGTGGATCCTGAGGGCTTACACTACATTTCTACTATATTATGCAAACTTTCTACAGTCTAGTTGGTCTATTTTTAATGGGGACATAGGGAAAAATGAAACATATATAAATTAATGAAAGCATAATCAGGATACATACAAATTCTCTGTTGTTATTTGGCTCTGTTCAGAATTGCTTATTTTGTTTATATTTAGTTCTCAGCGCTTGGTTTTATAGAAAAGGCAAACTCGCAGTGTTATTCTGGATCCATGTACTATAGGGGAAAGATCATAGGCTTTGTCATTAATACATTAGATTGACTAATAGTTTAGTAGTTGTGGTCACGTTGAGCAAATGTCACAACTCATCTGATCTTCAGTGTTATCTGTTAATTAAAATTAATTCTGATTTATAAATTTATACCCCTCTATAAAATGGGTGTAATAATAACGCCTATCTCATTTGATTGCTTGGTGAATTCAATTAGATAATATTTGTAAAACAGTAAAGAATGCAGCTTATAAAACATAGTTGTAGTTTTCATTTTTGTTGTTCTGATGCAGGACATTTACTTTCAAATTTAGTGGACACTTGATTATGTAATCTTTCAACAAGAATACTATTCAGCTGTCTGTCAAGATTTCAACTTATGTGAAAAGAAGTTAAGATAGAAAATTCTACACAGAATACAAATGCAAATTGCTCTCTAGGGTTTAGGTGAAGAAAGGAGAGGCCAGGCACAGTGGCTCACGCCTGTAATCCCAGCACTTTGGGAGGCCGAGCGGGGTAGATCACGAGGTCAGGAGATCAAGATCATCCTGGCCAACATGGTGAAACCCCATTTCTATTAAAACAAAAAATTAGCTGGGTGTGGTGGCACGTGCCTGTAGTCCCAGGTACTTGGGAGGCTGAGGCAGGGGAATCACTGGAACCCGAGAGGCAGAGGTTGCAGTGAGTGGAGATTGCGCCACTGCACTACAGCCTGGAGACAGAGCAAGACTCGCTCTCAAAAAAAAAAAAAAGAGAGAGAGACAGAAAAATACACACATTTTTCAGGTAGATTCCCACTTTTCTCTCCCAATATAACGGTTTTCAACCGTGGCTGCTGGTCAGAGTCACCTGGGGAGATTTTAAAGTATGCTTATGCCCAAGCCCATCCTAGACCAGTTAGGTCAGAATATTTGGAGAGGGGCCCCAGGCTTCAATGCTTTTAAAAATAATGAGGGGATTTTACGGGACACCAGGATTGAGAATCACTGTTTTAAACCATCCCGGTCCAATAAACATTGTTCAACTTTCGTAAGTTCCAAGATTGGGCCAGGTTGGTCCTTACCCCAGTTTGTCAACCTAATTTTGCCTGTTCCAAATTTGCAATTGTCCCCTCCATAGTGATGTAAATGAGTAGCAGCTTGTACTTAAATATTCCGCATAGTCCTGGGCTCTAGGACCCATGTGGTATTTATCCTGCTGGTGTTGTTATCCAGCACACCACCAGTAACAATGGAACTCAGTGATTGCTTTTTGGTTTGAAACAGTAGATTACCTTCAGCCTTCCCATCTCCAGGCTGCATATGATATCAGTAGAACTCCTGGCACAGTGTCAGCATAAAGACAGCATAACCTCATGGAAAGAGTGTCCCTTTATTTCAAAGTATCATCTTTTCCCTGCTCCACAAAATCAACACTCCGCAAATGCTTATTTGTTAATTAGCATTCTCCCGTTTTAAATGTGACAACAGAGTGATGTTAAATGTGTCTTTATTGAGCAGACATTTATCAAGGTGCTGTGCCATTTGCTGGGGATGGAAAATAAAATAAGTAAGGGTCCCTACCTCCATAGAGCTCAAAGTGTGGTGAGGGAGACAGACAAACGATAAACCATTTATAACAATACGGAATAGTAGAACAACAATGAGGGATGCTGTCAGTACATTGGCTCGTGTTGGATTACCTCTGCTTTGAACTGTGCAGCAGAGCTCACAGGCTCTGGTGGATTTCAGTCCTATTTTTTCTTGGTATGTTCCTGCTGCTGCTTCATGCTGCCATTTCCCCATCTGTTGAGTAATCCTGATTATGTTCTTGCTTGCTTTCCAACACATTTCTATGGGAAATCATTATTCTAATATAAACTCATAAGCAATAGCAAGAGTTTAACCTCTGTGATTCCTTTTAAATCCAATCATATGGCCATGAGTAAATCATGAACCTAAGATATTCCTTCTAATTGTATCAATTACTTTCTTTAAGATTGTCTTGTCGGAGTTTGTTTGCTTGTATGCTTATTTTTTCTCTGTATCTTCATTTGTGCTTTTCCTATTTTTCTATGACTAATTTTTTGGTACTTTCACTCGAATAGGTCAGATTTTTTCCTTTATCATTAGTAATAACCTCTCACGATCAAAAATTTGGAAACTATGGAGAAATTAGAAACCAAATCCTCCAAATGGCCACCAACAAAAGTTTTTGCCAGTTTGATATTTCATGCATAATTTGTATACATAGGCTCATATTATATAAAAGGAATTATATCTTTGTTTGTTTTTGAGACAGGGCCTCACTCTGTCACCCAGGCTGGAGTGCAGTGGCATGATCTCAGCCCACTGCAACCTCCATCTCCCAGGTGCAAGCAATTCTCCTGCTTCAGCCTGCCAAGTAGCTGAGATTACAGGTGTGCACCACCACGCCTGGCTAATTTGTATTTGCGGTAGAGATGAGGTTTCACCGTGTTGGCCACACTGGTCTCAATCTCCTGCCTTAAGTGATCCTTCCACATCAGCCTCCCAAAGTGCTGGGATTACAGGTGTGAGCCACTGCCCCCAGCCTAAAGAATTGTATCTTAATTTTCAAGTTAACATGACAACATAAGCACTTTTCCATTTTATTAGAAACACTGGTAACATATTTTAATTGGCTGCATAACATACAATGTACTAGATTTACCAGGTTAAGTTAATATAACTATTTTCCTCTATTGGACATTTAAGCATTGACCTTTTCCCCCTTTTTCTGAATGAGCTTCTGCAGTAAATATCTGTGCATTTTTTTTCTTATTGTCCATTTGCTCAAGATTAGTTCTCAAAATGTAGGAATAGGGTATCTGAGCTGCCTTGTTAAGACCATGGAATATCCAGGGAGCATGTGGCAAGGTCTCATGGCTTCTCCCTGGGGATGCTGGAATCACTCTGCAGGGAGCTTTTGAAGGAATTCTCTGTCCATTCTGCGTGGGGTCCTCTTCCCACTTGGAATAAGTGATTGTGGAGGCGTTGGGGATGTTTGGCACATCCTGATGCTCCTTTCTTGCCTTGGTCTCCCCTCTTTCCTCTGGAGCAAAGGAATGATGCCAGGCTGTGGATATTGTGCTCTTCTAGACACTGCTGAATGGCAGTACAAAGATAATGTTGTCTGTCCCCTCTGCAGCCAGAGTGGATGCTCCAGCAACCCCACAGGTAATTTTCAGCTACTGTAGGATTCCAGCTGCCGAGGGCCTGGTTACCAACCTCCTACTTCTGATATTAATCTCTTGCTATTTCCTGGCCCATGAGTGGCATGATGAGCATATTCATCTTCCTTCATCTGTCCCTGACAGGGATGGCTATGTTTATGCCCACAAGGTGCATAATTGAGATAACCATCATTAAGCAAGGCCTTGATGATGAACTGTTCAGACTCATTAATTCCTCTAATGAGATGGAGCCTGTTATGGTGAATGGACGGGCAGCGTGCATGCTCCATGCCAGATACTCTCAGCTGGTTTCAAGCATATTCGTTATGGCTCATTGCCAAAAAATGAGTACTGTCAATCAGGGTGCTGGGTTTGTGGCACTGAACTCCTAAAGCTCTGATTGATCCATTGGGACATCTGTGAAGAGATGAAGCAGCCACTGTCTTCTGGGTTTGAGATAAGGAATTCCATATTTCTCCTGGCACATCCTTAGAGCTATTTGCATACTCTGGCCACCACTCCAATTCCCCTCTCTCTCGTAAGCTCCAAGCCTCATCAGCAGGTTCATCACTGTGTTATCTCATAAACACTACCTGGATTCCTTCCAATTTGTAGATATTCATATATATACTCATATATATAATTTGTATATATATACAAACTTTGTGGCAAACTTTGTCCTACAAACTAAAAATTCAGTATGTACAAATACATGCAATATGTATATGTACAAATATATACAATATGTATATATAATTTATATATAATTTTAAATGTTAATATATATTTAAATATTCATATATATACATATATATACGTGTGTGTGTGTGTGTATATATATATAAAATTTGAGGCAAGGTCTTGCTTTCTTGCCCAGGGTGGAGAGCAGTGGCACAGTCATAAGCTCACCTTCAACTTCAACCTCCTGGGTTCAAGCAATCCTGCCTCAGCCTCTCAAACAGCTGGAACTATAGGTCTGTGCCACCATGCCCAGCTGACGGTTTTAAATATTTTTAGAAATGTGTCTGGTTATATTGCTCAGGCTGGTCTCCAGCTCCTAGCCTCAAGTGATCCTCCTGCCTGGACTGACCCGGTGGTTGTGGTTACAGGCATGAGCCAGCACAGCCAGCTCTTCCCAGTTTTTTTCATCGCAATTGACATTTCCCTATTTCACCCACCTCATTGCTCTTTCAGTCTCCAGTTTTCCCCTGTAACTATCATTCTCCAGTTTGCAGTCCGAGTTCTTTATTTAGAACAAGAATGTGACTGTGTCCTTCACTGGGTTAAATGCTTCAGAGGGTCCACATTGTTTTCCAGATGAGATCCAAACTCTTCAATGCAGCTTGCAAGGCCCTTCATCATGTGCCTCCGTTTATCTCTCCAGCCTCCTCTCCTGCCTGCTTTCTGGCCTCTGCCATAGGCTGTACCTGGAACATTCTTTCTTCCCTCCCTTTCTTCGGGGAACTTTCCCTAAGGCCTTATGCTGGGTTATTGACACCCTGCTATGCTTTTCCCTTGCTCTGTTTTCCTCCATCCTGGAATTTGGAATATTGGGCTGTGTTTGCTTATCTGTCATCTACATGTTCTCCTTGAATATCGCCAGTGCTTTCAGGTCGCTGACACATAGGAAGCAACCAGTAAATAGATGCGTTGAGTGAATTGGCTTAAAAGTCACTTCTCTCTATCCTGGAAGCATTTGAGAATAAAGGTTGACACTGACAAATATACAAGGAAATAATATTCATGCTTATATGTGTGGCAAACTTTGTATATCCTACAGAGTAAACATTCAGTAAGATGTAAGTAAATAAATATAAGTAATGTAAGTAAATAAATATCAATCTTATAGCAAATTTAATTGATTAAATAAACTAATGAATTAAGCCCAAAAGAGATTCATATATATCTATGAATATCCTTTATCATATGGTCTTTCCTCTTAGGGCATAAATTTAAAAAGAATCAAGGCTAGTATATTGCTTCAAAAGAACACTTTGACTTAAATCCTAAATCTTATTTTCTTATGACTGTAGCACCAAATGTTTAATATGTTCAGTTATATTGCCTTTTTAATTTTGATTTAAACTTTATGTGCACATACACACACGTATATATATGTATATGTATGTAGGATAATGGTATATCCAAGATATACTCTTCTGCAATTTGGTGCTTATGTTTCTCTGGGATAGATTTCTAGGTGTAGGATTCCTGGATGGAAGAAAGCTAATATGTCAGAGTATCATTTCCCCAAATCTCTGACAAGAGGAAATGCGGACACTCTTAAATGCTTTTCGGTCTCTTTGAGTACAAAGAGAGGTCTCTTTATTGCGCTGCTTTGAGCTTCCTTGATTACATAAAGCATCTCCCTATGTCTGTTGGCCTTAGAGGCTTGCTTTTCTTAGTCATTGATTGTTCTCACACTTTGCCTGCATTTTATTGGGCTTTAGGCCTTTTATTATTTTTGTTTGATAGAAACAGAGTCTCACTATGTTGCCCAGGCTGGTCTCAAACTCCTGGCCTCAAGTGATCCTCTCACATGGCCTTCCAAAGCACTGGGATTACATGTGTGAGCACTGCACCCAGGCAATTTTTAACACATTTTTGTAGAATACAGCTATTATCCCTTCATCTCTCATTTGCATAGCAAATATTTACTCCAGATTTTTAAACTTTGTAGTATATTTTGCAGTATAATTTATTTAAATATGTTATAATTCTATATGTCTGTATTTTCTTTTATTACTTCTATATAGCTAGCTTGAATATTCATTTTCTGTGGCTACTGTAACAAATTACCATAGATTTTTTGGTTTAAGAAACAGAAATTTATTTTTTTACAGTTCTGGAGGTAGGAAGTCTGAAATCAGTTTCCCCGGATGAAAACCAAGGCGTCAGAGGGTGATGCTCCCTCCAGCGGCTCCAGGGCCTGCCAGCATTCCTTGTCTCTCCCAGCTTCTGGTGGCTTCTGGCATTCCTTGGCTTAGTGCTACACCTTCCAGCCTTCAAGGCCAGCATCTTCCAATATCTTCCTGCTCCATCTTCACAGTGCCTTCTCCTCTAGTTGTGTCAAATCCCCTTTTGCCCATCTCTTACAAGTACACTTGTGATTGTATTTAGGATTATCCCCAGATAATCCAGAATAATCCCGGATAATCCCCCATCATAAGATCCTTAAGTTGATAATATCTGCAAAGACTGTATTTCCAAATAGGGTAACATTGACAGGTTCCAGAGATTCAGAAGCACTATCTTTGGGGAGCCATTATTTAGCCTGCTAAAAGCCTGATTAAGGTTCCCCCATTCCAAGACAGTACATGTAATTGCCTAGATTTTTCGAAAGTATATTAGTGTGTAGTAATTCTCACTGGGAACACATTTTTATTTGTAATATAGAGGTCCCTTCATATGTGCCAGATTAAACCTTTTTAACTTTTTCAAACTGAACTAAAATAGTATCTTTTTATTGCTAAAAATCTTGTGCCTCTATTTATAGTAGCAAAGACTTGGAACTAACCCACATGCCCATCAATGATAGACTAGATAAAGAAAATATGGTACATATACACCATGGAATACTATGCAGCCATAAAAAAGAATGAGTTCATGTCCTTTGCAGGGACATGGATGAAGCTAGAAGCCATCACTCTTAGCAAACTATCACAAGAACAGAAAACCAAACACCGCATGTTCTCATTCATAAGTGGGAGTGGAACAATGAGAACACTTAGACACAGAGAGACAGAGAGGGGAACATCACACACCAGGGCCTGTCAGGGGATGGGGCAAGGGGAAGGAGAGCATTAGGACAAACACCTAGTGCATGTGGGCCTTAAAACCTAGATGGTGGGTTGATAGGTGCAGCAAACCACCATGGCACATGTATATCTATGTAACAAACCTGCACGTTCTGCACATGTATCCCAGAACTTAGAAACAAAAATTCTTGTGCATACCATTCCTGGATTATCTATTAATTTCCCTTTTATATTTATACATTCTTATGCCTCTACCATGTTAATATGATGAATATGGTTTTATGTTATTTTAAAAATAATACTGAAGGTATTTATGGTTAATACATTTCTCTTCCACACCAGATACTGCCTCCTTTCATGGTTTTGCTATGAGGTACCCACCTATTCATAGCTTTCTAGAGAAGGCATACATTTACTTTTCTTCTTTGGTATAAGGATAATCTAAGAGTGAGTTTTGAATTTCCAAATAGGTAAGATTTGTTTTATACTCACAAAACATGTAATTTGTTACTAATTTTCTTAGATTGTGAGCAGAGAATGAAGCCTATAGAATATTCCATTATAGCTTTTGTTCAGGCTTCTTAGTGGCAGTTACAAGACAGATTTTTGTAAATGTTCCACAAACAAAAATTGTTTTGAGGGAATTTGATATATACAGTGAGAAGTATATAAAAGTACACATATAATCAAGTTTATTGATCATACATACTTTTTATATGTTCTCGTTTGTTTTCTATTAGATCTGCCCAATTTTGAGAAATATATTTTGAAGTATTACATTGTGATAGTGTATTAATTGCATTTCTATTAACTTTTGCTTTATATATTTAGTTGCCATGCTTTTTGGTACATCTCAGTTTACAGCTGTCAAAGCACCATAAATTGTGTCATTTCATAAAAATGATCCACTTTTTCCCATCTAATACCTTAAAGTCCACCTGCATTTTTAGTCTTTTACTGAGGTTATTTATCCTGTTGATTACAGATCAGCATTTCTCAACCTGTTTTTTATTATTATCATCCTGAGGAGCCTTCTAATGCATTTTTTCTTAATACTGCCTCCCATGGTATTTAATATCACAAATATATTGTATAAGTGTTCTATGTATATCTGTGTGTTAGTCATCAAAAGAGTAACACTATTTCAGTCCCTTCGGGGCAATATCCCTCCCATTGAGAATGCATGTAATTGATTCTCAGTAGACCTTCCCCTGTAATGTGTGACTTCCGTTTCAAAAACCCACATTTAGTGCTCGAAACACATATACATATCATACTGTTCCTCACTTATTCTCCCCTCATCTTCTTTTATGGTGTTCAGTGTTATTTACTGTTTGGTCACAGTTTTTCTTTAAATATGGATGTGTTCCCCATATGGGTTAAGTAAGCAAGATAGTCTCTAAGTCTGTATATATATGCAAATATTTATTTCACCCTGGCAGGTAACATTCTTGAGTGTGCAAAGGATTCTTGGGCCTCAGCCTTTGTCTTCAGTAGGCTGTACGACCACGTACTTACAGCTGGGTCGATCTGTGCCAGTCTATCTGATCCATTTTCCTTGATGGGTAACTCTTTTTTGGCGAAAATTTGGTCTTTCTCCTCGATGTTAATTTTATGGAATATGGCTCTATGTTTCTTTCTACATCAAATTTGCCTTCACCTTCAGGTACCTTTTCAGCTTGTAGATTTAGTTCTCTCCTCAACTTGGATTGTTTTTTGTATTATTTGCAAACCTAATCTTTTTGCTTCTTTTCCTCTTCTAGTATGCCTATGAGACACGTGTTATATCTCCTTTATTTATATATCAGCCTTTTCCCAATTCTCCTTATGTTTACGTGTGTGTGTGTGTGTATGTATTACATGCACATATACTTTGAAATATTTCTTGCATTTGATCTTCAGGCCACTAATTCAGGTTACAACAATGGCCATATGGTTCTTTAATTACTCCTGTAAGTTAGTTCTGCACTCGTTGAGTATTAGTACCAGACACACTTGACCATCCTTGAGTGCACATACTGTATTTCAGTTCTAACTTCCATCTTCTCCAGGAGCCTGGATCACCAGGTGCTCATTGTGTTAAGCATCTTCCTTCTTGTTATTGGTTCTCTTTAAATGTGTTGATATTTAACTTTATCAGGTTATTAGCGGCTTCCATCCTTCAGGTGAAGGAAGGTAAAGACTGGAGATACAGCATTGAATGGTTTACTAGTTCCCCACTGGGGCAACCAAAGAAGGCCTCTCTCCTCATATACCCAGCCTCGGGTTTAGGGAGGTGGCCTTGGCTCCTGCACCGCCTGTTGGAGAACAGGCAACTCTGGAACACTCATATAGGGCTAAGAATTGTTCTGCAGGCCTCTGGACTCCCCAGAACCTGAGTCTGCTGGTCATTGAGTGTCCCTCAGCCCCAGCACTGCTTGGCTTGGGAGACTCTATTCGACCGTAGCTGGGAATGGAAAGAGTGGGAGAGACTGAGGAGTAACTTTCTTTCGGAATACCCCTTCCTTTTCCAACTTTAACATAACAAAATGATCATTCAGGGAGGACTGTGCTGCATCAGGAAGGAGAGATATATGTTCTAGGCCTGACTATGCCACTAGCAAGCCATGTGGCCATCAGCACGTCACTCAATTTTCTTGTACCTCTGTGTCCTCATTTGTAAGATGAAGAGATTGGCCGATTATTGATCTAAGTGGTCTTCCAGCTACAGCCTTCTCCGTTTGTAGGAAATCTCAGTATCCTGAAGGTTCTCATTATGATGTGGAGTAAAATTCAGTAGTTTTTCCATCTGTGTTCTGTGGAGCCCTGCGGATTCTGTCCCGGAGGGAAGGAAGGGATTGGAGATGTTTCGCTTCCCTTTTTATTTGCACTAAGAGTTCGACTGCTAAAACAAGCTTGAAAGCCAGCAGTAGAGTCTACATAAGCCTCAGAATTAAGTTTCTCTAACATAACTTTGGGTTTCTCTTTGGTGTTTTTGCTTATTCCCTTCACATTGTATTTGGGCATTTCATCCTCTCTACCAGTTGTTTTGGGTCAACAGAAGCAAGCAGTATTTATGACCCACCAGCCTTTCAGGATTGAAGGGGACCAGAAGATGCCATCCCAAAATAGACCCCTTTAGCGTATGGATTATATTGAGCTGTAGGGAACTGAGAACCAGCAGTGCAGGAAGAGTGTTTCTTACCTTCCTCTAACTGCGTAAAAATGATGGCTATGTACAAGGAAGAGAGGGACTGCTGGAGATAGCTGTCATCACCTGAGAGGCTCTTACCTGTATGGCAGAACAAACCTTATTTACCATACCTCTCCTCACCTTCTTATAACTTGCCTTCCCCACCTGGAAGCCCCAAAGTCACTTTCCTTTGCTTAGCCTAAGACAGTGTATAAGCCTCAATCATCTGGCCACCTCCTTGAGTCTCGTTTCTTTGCAGGATTCCCTTGTATGCATGTAATTAAAACTTGGTGTGTACATAATTAAAATGTTGGTTCTCTCTTGATAGTTTTTCATCAGTTTGATTCCTGGGCCCGGCCATTGAACCTAGGAGGGTAGATAAACAGGTTTATTTCCTCCCCTACAGGATGGAAAGGGTCTCCTACATGAAGCATCCTCTTAAAGTCACAAAGGGGCTGAGCTGGGTCTCTGTTTTGCAGGTACAGCTTCCTGCATATGACTCTACTGTACATTATAAGGCTTTTTTTTTTTTTTTTTTTTTGAGACGGAGTCTCACTCTGTCGCCAGGGCTGGAGTGCAGTGGCCGGATCTCAGCTCACTGCAAGCTCCGCCTCCCGGTTCCCGCCATTCTCCTGCCTCAGCCTCCCCATCATAAGGCTTTTACGACTTCATTTACAAATTGGTCTAAAGCTGCTCAGCGTCCCTGAGACACTGATGGTCTTTGAGATGATTTATCTAAGTCTGAAATGTTGGCTAATGTTCTTTACTAGAAAGGGCAAGGTTTTATATTGCTGATGTTTAACAGCTAAGGCACTTTTGTTATTTCTTATTTAAAAAAAAAAAAACAGATGAGTGAGGCCGGGCACAGTGGCTCACGCCTGTAATCCCAGAACTTTGGGAGGCCAAGGGGAGGCAGATCACCTGAAGTCAGGAGTTCAAGACTAGCCTGGCCAACATAGTGAAGCCCTATTTCTATTAAAAGTACAAAAATTAGTCAGGCGTGGTGGCAGGTGCCTTTAGTCCCAGCTACATGGGAGACTGAGGCAGGAGAATCACTTGAACCCAGGAGGCGGAGGTTGCAGTGAGCCGAGATCACATCACTGTACCCCAGCCTGGGCAACAGAGTGAGACTCTGTCTCAAACATTAAAATTTAAATTTAAATTTTAAAAAAGATGAGTGAATGTCACTCAGAAAGCATTAGGAGGCCTTACTGCAGATCTCTGCATAGAGTAGGGTTTAATACCTTTGGAAATGATTACATTTTGAATGTCTTAACAAAAATAATTGTATGGGAAGATAACACGCGGAAGATGAGAGATTTAATAGAAATTCTACCTCAACCCTAACTATAGAAACTCTCCCCAAGCCCAGGATCATTACAGTGAGTACTATAATTAAAAATTGTAGGATTCCTTGGTGTAAGTAATCAGCACATACAAAAGTAAAAATAAGCTTTATTCAATGACAGTCTGCCAGTATCTGTAGATTTTGGAATTTCTATTTTCATTCATGTGTGAGAGTTCTGGTTGTCTTTAAGTCCCACAAAAATAACACAGTGGAAATCAATTGAAGGCACAGCCAGAAATACAGATAAGTTAGATGGTCTCTTGAATGTTTCAGCCGTGCCAAATATATTCCGTTAACTAACAGGAAAAATAAATAAATTGGCCAAAAACTACGAGCCCACTGACCATGGGGCCTTACGGAACACACAGAGTGTTTATTTGTATGAAAGGAAAAAATGCAAACGACTTACATGAACACGTGATGACACGAGTCTCGGTTCTGGAAATCTGGGCCATGCACACATCACCAAACCTTCAATGGAGTAAGGGTAGAATGGACTCCTTGGAGGAGTGCCAAAACTGACAAGGAAGTATTGTTGGTGTCAACTCTATCCAAGAACCACAAAGCGCTTTGATGTGGATTCTCCCTCACATCCTGTGCCTGAGCCTCTCACCATCCAGGCCCCTACCTCTACACAGTAAATTTAAAATTTACATAGACACTGAAATCAGCAAATCAGCACCGGCTTGTTTTTCTTTCCTGTCCTTCTCTGTCTGTCCAGTTGTTTCTGTCTCTCTCTCTCTCACCCTCCCTCTCCCCTCTTGTCTCTTTTTTTTTTGGAGATGGGGTCTAGCTGTGTTGCCCAGGCTGGAGTGCAGTGGCACAATCATGGCTCACTGCATCCTCAAACTCCCAGGCTCAAGCACAACCTCATCCTCCTCAGTAGCAGGGACTACAGACGTGCACCATCATGCCTGGCTATTTTCTTTTAACTTTTTGTAGAGACAAGGTCTCCCGATATTTCCCAGGCTGGTCTCGAACTCCTGGGCTCAAGTGAGTCTTCCACCTTGGCCTCCCAAAGCACTGGGATTACAAGGATAAGCTCAGCCTCTGCCTCTTTTTTAAATAAGAAGTTAATAACCGTCTGATGCACTCAACATACCACCCAGAATACCTGGTTTTGGTGAGGCTTCCTCCAGGCTTTTGGAGTACAGAGAAATTTAATGGCTTTTGATGAGCTCCACTTTGAGCAACTTTTATTCCTACACTTACTTAAACTAAATGTGTTTAGTGCAACAGTGCAACTTCCACTCTGTCCTCCAACACCCAGGGGTTATGGAACAATGGCTATGCCAGCCAACTCCAGGCTAGAGCACAGCTGGATATGCCAGATACTCCTGCCTGCTGTCAGCTGTCACCGCAGCACAAGAACACCAGCTTCTTCCTCCTAACACCCCAAGCTTCAGGGTCTTGATCTTCAGCCTCTTCTTCCCTTCCCCTTCCCCTTCCCCTTCCCCTTCCCCTTCCCCTTCCCCTTCCCCTCCCCTTCCCCTCCTCTTCCCTTTCCCCTTCCCCTCCTCTTCCCTTTCCCCTCCCCCTCCTCTTCCCTTTCCCCTCCCCCTCCCCCCTCCCCCTCCCCTTCCCCTCCCCTTCCCTCCCCCCTCCCCTTCCCCTCCCCTTCCCCTTCCCCTCCCCTTCCCCTCCCCTTCCCCTCCCCTTCCCCTCCCCTTCCCTTCCTCTTTTCCCTGTTTTTTTTTCTTGTTTTTTTGTTTTGATGGAGTCTCACTCTGTCACCCAGGCTGGAGTGCAGTGGCACAATCTCAGCTCACTGTAACCTCTACCTCCCAGGTTCCAGCAATTCTCCTGCCTCAGCCTCCAGAGTAGCTGGGGTTACAGGCGCCCGCCACCATGCCCAGCTAATTTTTGTATTTTTAGTAGAGACTGGGTTTCCCCATGTTGACCAGGCTGGTCTCAAACTCCTGACCTCAGGTGTTCTACCCGCCTTTGCCTCCCGAAGTGCTGGGATTCCAGGCGTGAGCCTCCGTGCCCGGGTGGCTTCTCTCTTTTCTAAGGCCGAATTGCAGGAATCACCACTCTGCCTCCACATTTCTATCATTCTCTCTTCCCAGTCACCAAAGCCATTCCATATCATTATCCACAGTCCCTTCTTACCAGAATAAGGTAAGACCTTGCCGCTGTGGGGCCATTAAGACCAAAGCCTTATTCTCTGTTTAGCTCCTGAAGGCATTTGAGTTTGTGATCAAACAGCAAAAATCTAAAAAATCAATACAAGAAGACCATTTTCCTTTTATGATAAGGAGACAGACGGGAGTCTATTAAAACATACAAAGGATGATAAATAGGATAATGGTGCGATCCAGTGACCTGAGATAATGCAACGACTGTGGACCTACTGTTATTCAGTCTGCCTGAGATTAAAACTTACTCTCAAAATTATATGCTTTTGAAAATCTTATAAGGGTGGCCGGGCGCGGTGGCTCAAGCCTGTAATCCCAGCACTTTGGGAGGCCGAGACGGGCAGATCACGAGGTCAGGAGATCGAGACCATCCTGGCTAACACGGTGAAACCCCGTCTCTACTAAAAAATACAAAAAACTAGCCGGGCGAGGTGGCGGGCGCCTGTAGCCCCAGCTACTCGGGACACTGAGGCAGGAGAATGGCTTAAACCCGGGAGGCGGAGCTTGCAGTGAGCTGAGATCCGGCCACTGCACTCCAGCCTGGGCGACAGGGCGAGACTCTGTCTCAAAAAAAAAAAAAAAAGAAAAGAAAATCTTATAAGGAAAACTTTTGTTTATTTGTTTGTTTGTTGAGATGTAGTCTCACTCTGTCGCCCAGGCTGGAGTGCTCTGGTGCAACCTTGGCTCACTGTAAACTCTGCCTCCCAGGTTCAAGCAATTCTCCTGCCTCAGCCTCCCAAGTAGCTAGGACTATAAGCGCACACCACCATGCCCAGCTAATTTTTGTATTTTTAGTGGAGACAGGGTTTCACCAGGTTGGCCAGGCTGGACTGGTCTTAAGACTCTTGGCCTCGAGTGATCCAGCTGCCTCGCCTCCCAAAGTCCTGGGATTAGAGACATCAACCACCATGCCTGGCTGAAAAACTTTTAGTTTTGATTTTGTTTTTTATTTCAGTTATTTTTAGGTAGAACATTAGTTGATTCATTAAAATACATTTAAACAACATGAATTCAGGTAAATCACTGATTAGTAACCATAATTTCCCTCTTAACAGCTAATACTTAAAGAATGCTTACTTACTATTCTTTAATCTCACAAAAACCTTTTGAAGTAAATATTAATATTATCTGCATTTTGCAAAGGAAGAAACTGGAGATTAGTGAGATTAAGAAACAGCTTGTAAATTGGAAAACCAGCTGGAATCTAGGTCTCTTTGGGCCAAAACACAACTGCTTAATCTTTGCTGCTTCTTTGTGTGTAGATAACTACAGATCCAAAAAGCAGAAAAGGGTAGATTTGCATTATAGCAATGGAATTATTATTGCAATAATTGTTTAATTGCACAATACCCCCCAAAAACTGCAACCTGTGTTCATGCTACTACTCTATTGACAGAAACTCTTTTGAAAGAATTTCATAAATCTGAATACCAATTGTTGAAATGCTTGCCTTTTTAACATTTGAATGAGTAGATTAATTTCTATGAGTTTATTTTTATCTGTCTAAATTGGTAAATATTTAGGTTTTCTGACTTTCTTTGTCTCTGAATATTTTTTCCAGGGTCAACGTCTTTTTGAAAAGTTGCTCCAACTGACTTCACAAAATATTGAAATCAAGCTAGTGAGTGATGTAACAGCTGATTCAAAGGTATTAGAAGCCTTGAAATTAAAGGGTAAGACCAAGGTTGATATGCTACTCTATCGCTGGGTTTTCTGTTAAGATACTTTTAATTTCCCTTAAAATAATATATAATATTTTTATAATTAGTACATTTCACTTAGTACATAGTACATTTGCATCTCCTTTGAAAAACAGCTCGATTAAAGTTTTTAAGTGGAGGAACTAATTAATATATTGGGATTTTAAAAAACTGTTGCATATTAGTGTAAGCAAAATAATCTACTGCCCAATAAATGATGATAAACTAGAAAGAAGAATCTTTCCCTTTCTGAACATTTCAACGGTGTGATTACAGAGAAGAACCACTTCTCATCAGAATACACACTGGATCTCTACTTTTCTCTTGCCTGCCAAATGAAAATTCTTTTCATGCTATATTTTTAAAAATAATATAGTCAGATCCTGGAGTCTATGAAACATTGCCTGATTCATGAGTTTTAAGACAATTCCACGGGAGAACACCATTTATATAGCCATTTTGCAATTTTTCTCACAATCTCATGAAGACCGAAAATAATTCCAAAATAACTTTATTTTGCTGTAATCTCAACCGAATTGAGCTCTCATGTCCAAATAGTTTTTACTGTTTTGTAAAAATTGTTACATGGAATTTATTATCCCAAGTGTAAGCCTCTGAAAGGCATGTTTGAGCCAGTGAAAATGTTCAAGCTGCCGGGTGTCCCTAGAAGAGGACAGGGCACTGACCCCAGTGAGTCATTCATGTTCTGCCTGATGGCGTTACAGCTCATGTTTGTGCTATTTAAACATATTGTGCATTTTTTGCTTGTCATCTTCCCCACATTTTTAAGTGGCAATTCCTTCTAAAAATGGAACAGAACAGGAATCAAATAAGTGAGCCCCAGTGGCCCTTCCTCCTGGAGAAGAAAAATTGGAAGTGATAAAGCATATTGAAAGTCATAGACATATAGAAGACATAAGCTTGGCTACGCACATGTACCTATCACCATGCACAAGTTTTCTATGCACAGGAAAATAAAACATGAGATAGTCGTATGTTTGAAAAGCTGTGCTGTGCTACCTGGGTACAGCAGAATGTGTTTGAAAAACTTGTAAGTGCCTAGTTCAGTGGATTGACAGATAACAATCAATGTGGCTTAGAAACGTATTCTTACTTTTCCTATTTTTTAAAAATGTAAAATTGGATTCTCACGATCTGATAATTTGTTAGACAACAGTTTTTTTTTTTCTGAGAAAATGATTACTTTTGGTTAACCAAGGGTCCTGTATTTGCAGATGATTTTCCATATGGAGTTTACTAGCATCTCTTTGCATTTGATTATCCCAACAGGATAAAAAGCCAATGTGTTAGGAAGAGAAGGAGGGAGCCCGAGACATCCACAGCTCTCTTTCTTGCCATAGCCCGTGCTAAATCTTGTAAACTCAACCCAAAGTTAAAACTGGGGGATATTAGGAAGGCTAACAGATTTTCTTAGGAGTTGCTGAATATTTACTACTGTAAATAGTAATTGACAAATGTACAAATAAAGGCCTGGTTTATGTTTCTATTGTGAACTATACATTAAAATTTCATTATAGTAATTGCATCTCACAGAAAAAGAAGTGTTTGAATTTCCAAGCATATGTAGATACTACAACAACTTAGGTTCTGTTGATATATAATAAGACTTCTTATCAAAATACGAAAACAAATTATTTTCCTTCATAGGAGTAAAGCAATAAGCAGGACCCTATTTTCTCATAGCTATTTTCTAGGTAGCGATAGTAGGCCTCTCTGGCTCTTAGTAATGCACATGATGTGTATGCTGTATGTAGAACATGTATAAAACTTTAAAATACAGTTATTGTATTTCTCTACTCTTGTCCTTTGGTAGATATATATTAAATAACAGTACATTTTAGAAATAATTTTATGAGACTATTTTAAATCTGTGAATGAATATTTTGCTTAAGGGTTATCTTTTTTTGCGGGGAGGGATTCTAGTCTTTTAGCAAAATTCTAGAAAGTTTTTTCCAGAAATATCCCACACACACAAAAAAATAGGTAAATATAAAATGAGCCATGAGCAATTTCAGCTGCAAGAGGTACTGAATGTAGAAACTAATCAAATATGTTGTGAAAAAGAATAAAAGCATGGCTTCCCAATAAATGGTAAAGATTTAGTGCAGGTGTCAGTAGGCCCAGAAAAGGCCAGGCAGGCTGGAGAAGTGAGACAGCTGGCCAAGGCCTCCCGATGGGTGGCGTGCGGGTCATTCCTGTTCCTTTTGCTCCCCACGCTTTGCCTCTCTCCTTGACTCGGAAGTCAGAAACCATCTCTTCAAGGTCTCACACTGTGGCTTGGAGGTGAGGTGCTTTTGAAACCTAGCCCTCATGAAGTCCTTGCACCCAGGGAGGGATTTAATTTTACACCAGAGTCTCTGTAAATTCAAAATGGGTTTTACTAATCAGTTTTCTTAATTTCACTTCCTAACCATCTCCGCCTGTATCCCTCATATAAACATCTCAAATGCAACGTGTTGACTCAGCTCACGTGCTTTCTTTCCCTCCCTGCACCAACACAGCATCTGTCCCTATACCTAAATGTCCATCTGCTTAGTCACTCACGTTAGAAACTCAACTCCACGCTCTCATAAGCCACATCTAAGGAGCCACGGTCTATAGACTCTACCCACTCTGTCTTTCTTCTAGATACCACATTTCCTCCTCACCCACCTGCCTTATTTCAGGTCTGTTAATACTTTGCTCAAGCCTTTGTCACCTTTCCTCTTTCACCATCTGATCTTCCACACAGCTGCCAAAGAGATCTTCGACCACATGGTTATTATCAACTTACACGTTCTCCCAAATTGCATGCAGATGTGCAGATGCCTAAGGAATATCATGCATGCAATAAAAGGCACAAGTATTAAATATATAGCTCAATGAATTTCACAAAGTAAACACATCCACATAACACCTTCACAGATCAAGATGTAGAACATTGCAGACATCTCAGAAAGCCTTCTCAATCCCCCTTGCAGTCAATGCCCTCCGCAGAGGGAACCCCTATTTTGACCTCTAGCATAGATTATCTTTATCTTTCTTTGAGCTTTATATAAATAGAATCACAGAATTCTGTGTCTGGATTCCTTGGCTCAGTTTTATGTTTATAAGACCAATACATGTTGGATATAACAGTGGTTTATTTTACATTATTGTATAGTATTCCATTGTATGAATATAATACAATGGATCTGTTCTACTGATAGTAGATGTTTGGGTTTTTCCTAGTTTGGGTTATTATATATAGCGCTGCTATGAGCATTCTTGTACATGTCTTTCAGATGTCTACACATATACATTTCTGTTGAGTATATACTTAGGATTGGGATTGCTGATGTAATAGGCTATATATATGTTCAATTTCAATAGATATTGGTCAGTCAGTTTTCTAAATGATTGTAACAATTTACACTCTCACAAACGCTATGTTAATGTTCTGTTTGCTCCACATCCTTGCAAAATGTGGCACCTTGTTCTTTTTATTTTAGCCATTCTGGTGGATAGGTATCATGTTGTATCTTTAATTTTCATTTCTCTGATGGCTAATTATATTGAGCATCTTCTCATATGCTTATTGACCATTTCCATATTCTCTTGGAGAAGGTGCCTCTGCAAGTATTTTGCCCAGTGTTATTGTTGCTTGGTTTTATTGGTCCATTCTTATTGAGTTTTAATGAAATCGGATTTGTTAATTACTCCTTTATTGTTGATGCTTACTGCATCCTGTGTAAAAACTATTTATCATTACAAGGTCATGGAGATGTTCTTGTTTGTTCTGTTCTAGATACTATATTATTTTGCTGTTCAGGCTTAAGTCTGTGTTAAGTTTGGACTTTATTTTTGCTTATGGTATGAAGTAGCAGTAAAGGTTAATTTTTATACAAATGGGGGGTCATTTGTTTAAAAAAAACCTCTTCACAGCATGTTCAAGGCATCGTTGTTAAAAATTAGGTGACTATGTTTTAGTTCTGTCTTTGAATTCTTTACTGTATTTTCTTTTTTTTTTTTTTTTTTTTTTTGAGACGGAGTCTTGCTCTGTCACCAGGCTGGAGTGCAGTGGCCGGATCTCAGCTCACTGCAAGCTCCGCCTCCCAGGTTTATGCCATTCTCCTGCCTCAGCCTCCCGAGTAGCTGGGACTACAGGCGCCCGCCAGCTCGCCTGGCTAGTTTTTTTGTATTTTTTAGTAGAGACGGGGTTTCACCATGTTAGCCAGGATGGTCTCGATCTCCTGACCTCGTGATCCGCCCGTCTCGGCCTCCCAAAGTGCTGGGATTACAGGCTTGAGCCACCGCGCCCGGCCCACTTTACTGTATTTTCTTAGTCTACTTATTTATTCCAGGACAAATGCCATACTGTTTATCTTGCCTTTGTAATATGTGTTACAGATGGTGTAACTTTCATCTTTGTTCTTCACTTTTAGAACTGCCTTATTCTTGGACCTTCAGGTTTTGAAATAAATTTTGGAACCATCTTATAAAACTACTGAAATCGTATTAGAATTACACTGACTCTGTAGACAAACTTGTTGAAAATTGGCATTGACAATATTGAATCTTTTACTTCATGCCTATAACAAAGCTACAATATTTCCTCTTACTACTGCTTTAGCTGCATCTCTCTATTTTTAATATGACATAAATGTCTAAATCATTTTTCTGTCCAAAAGGTTTTCTGATTTCTACTATAGTCTACTTTGTACTGTGGCCTATTTAGAAATGTAAATCTTAATTTTCAAACATTTGGAGATTGTTCTATTTGTCCTTTGTTATTTTCATTATGTATATTCATAGAATATACTTGGTATGATTTCAGTCATTTGGTATTTTTAGAAAGTTACTTTATAAAAATTTATTTAAATAAATTTGTTTTATAAATATCAAGGCTTTCTATTGCTTTCATACAGCTTTCATTTTTGTTTTTGCATTTTATAAGTCTTGACCAGACTGAGTCTAAAAGCTGAAAGTGGAGTATAAGTGAAATGGCTTCTCATTGTCTGATACATGATCTTAATTGGTAGACTTCAGAAACAAGCTAAATGAGATGTGAGATTGTCATCGAAATCCTCTGCTTTCTTCAAATCCATGTTCCTGCGGGATGTGCCACTTACTGCCACCACTTGGCTTACTAGGAGTAATCGTGACAATTCTTTTTTTTTTTTTTTTGAGACAGAATCTCGCTCCATCACCCAGGCTGGAGTGCAGTGGTGTGATCTCAGCTCACTGCAAGCTCCGCCTCCCGGGTTCAAGTGATTCTTCTGCCTCAGCCTCCCAAGTAGCTGGGATTATTGGTACATGCCACTACCCCTGGCTAATTTTTGTATCTTTAGTAGAGATGGGGTTTCACCATATTGACCAGGCGAGTCTCAAACTCCTGACCTCATGATCTGCCCACCTTGGCCTCCCAAAGTGTTGGGATTACAGGCGTGAGCCACTCCGCCTGGCCAGCAATTCTCTTAAGTCCCGTTTTCTCTACTCATGCGTCCCAGCAAATGCCTTTGATATCCTACTTCTCACCAAAGCTGGTCCTAGTAATAGCACAGTCATATTATTGAATTTTTATATTACTAACACAATTGTTATTTCTGGTTGTATATTTTAGTCCTAAGCAAAATATTATCCCTCAAGGATACCACTGTACTTTTCATTCTTGTATGTTATAGTTACTGTTGCAATTAAAGTGAAAATTAAGAATTATTTGTTTGTCTACCAAAACCATAACAATTCATTGTGCTGTCTATAATATGACTACAATATTTAATGCCTCTGTAGCCTAGCAACAATTAAAATAAAGTCAGAAAACATAAATTTCCTTTTGGAAAAAAAAGTAGGCTTTTATTTATTCATGGTTGGATGATAAAATGATGAGTGAAATAAATGTCATAAAAGATTTAGAATCAGTGACCTAGAAGTTAAGTCGATGTTTTTTTTTTAAAGGCATTTGAAACCTCAAGGTCTGAAATCTCTTGTTTCAGTCTCATTCTTACTATTTACTGTAATTGACTTTTCAAGTATCTGAAAGCTATTTGTGATTCCCAAACACAACCTACTTTTTCAGGGCCGTGTTTCTCAAAATATGCTTTTCCCTGTGCCTGAAATACCCTTATGTATTTCCCTTGACAATTTACAAGTTCTTTTTCATCCTTTTTTTAAATTTTGTTGTTGTTGTTGTTGTTGAGAGAGAGAGAGAGAGATGATGTCTTGCTCTGTTGCCCAGACTGTAGTACAATGGCACTGTAGTAGCTCACTGCACCTTTGAACTCCTGGGCTCCAGTGATGCTTCTATCTCAGCCTCCCCAGTAGCTGGGACTACAGGCATGTGCCACCATGCCTGACCAAGTCCATTTTTAAGCCTTACACATAGTATTTTCCCTTTTACCTTCATCTCTTTACCCTGGTTGGTCTTACCATCTACTTTTTCTCCATTGTTCATTAATGTTTAATCCAACAATTATTCCTTGACTATCTGTCATGTGCCAACAAGTTGGGCTTTAAAGAGAGGAAGTTGACTAAGACATGAGCCTTCCCCTAACTTCAAAGAGTTCAGAGTTTGGTAGAGAAGACCAAAGTGATCAAGAAATTCCTAAAACATCGACACACAGAGTCCAATGTTTCTGAATCACTTTTTGCAACAGCGGTTGTTGCCCATGCTTTCCACTCAGTGTTGTCTCTGTACCACCAGGAATGTCCATGGTGCTATGTAGCTTTAAGAAACAGAATGCATTACTGTTGTCTCTTTGTTTCTAATCAGAATTCCATCCTGCTTGTTTTTGAAGCATACCAGAATATGTCAAAGCAAGATATTCGGACAATAACCAGATCTTGTATTCCTTCCTCAAAGGGTCCTTAAATGGTTTGTTGACCAAATATTGGGAAACTTCAAGAGCTCTGTCATGCCACCAGGAACAATTCAGTGACAACTTTGTCACTACTTGCCACCTGGTCTGTAGCAATCATAAGATGCATTGCAATGTCAGGGATGTTAAAAAGTGAAGGCTAAATGTTTTAGAATCAATGACTTACAGTAATAAGTGTTATTTTAAAATATTTAGTAATAAACTAAAAAATTCAACTTAGAAACTTTAAACTTTAATACATTAATTAAATTAAAATGACCATTCCTCATCCCACACTGAGAGAGGTAGATTCTCAATCAAACCTCTTGTAACAGACCTTCTTTGTAGTGCAGTGACCACACTCAGTGGATGGAAATTCGGAGAATTCAGACTGTGCTGGTTTTTAAGAAATGTGGGGTCTTTACAGAGCCCCTTGATGGCTAGAGCATTCAGCAATAGGAAGTGTGCCCACCCGAAAATAGAAATAAGCAAAAACTGCTCTATGACCTGAAACAGGAAGGAAGTTACTCAAATCAGTTCTTATATGCAATTTCTATAGGAAAACAATACAATGAAACCAGAAACCTGAAATACACTGGAGAAGAGACAGTCTCCTGGGGTAGACAAGAAAGATAACAGAAATCACATTCCTAGCTATGCAGCGTGATGAATTGCAACCCAAATGAAAAAAGAGGGGCTAGTCGCGAGAGCTTGGTTCTAAAAAGAAGAGGGATAGCAAACATTCAGTGGTAAATGTGACAGGCATGAAAAGGCTCAGGCAATTGCTCCTACTGACATTATCTGCTAAGAGAGAGTGACCATACAAATGACGATTTCACTTATAGGCTAAACTCTGTCACTCGGTGCTGTTTGGTCTTTAAAAAAAAAATTTAATCTTTTAAATTGATTTTATCTGAAAAGTAAAAGTTACATATATTGATCATGTGCAACATATTTTGAAATCTGTATACATTAGCTACATTGAGCTAATTAACATACACATTATTTCATATGCTTATTTTTTGTGGTGAGAGCACTTGAAATCTACTTCCTTAGCAATTTTCAAGAATACAATCTCGTACATTGTTATTAACTATTATCACCATGTTGTGTGATAGATCACTCCTTATTGCCAGTCATCAGTCCAGTTATACAACCAGAGAAAGAAATTAATCCTAGAGCTTGGGGACCTCCATGCTGTGTCTCTTTCTCCTGATGGTCCAGCACACCGTGGGCTTGGGGTGTTAACACAGTCCTGCTCAGCTGGTGTTGCAAGTTTTCAGTGTGTTCGAATCAAACATGCATTTTCCTCCCCCTCCCTTCTCTGCTGCACACAAACCTACAAGTGATTAAACATAGAGCTTAGTCTGTGCCACCTATAAATGTTTTGTGATAACTTTAAGGAGCTGATAACAAAACTTTTTTATGAGGTTTTGTTTCGTTTTGCCAGAGCATTAATGTATCAAGAATTTTCTTTCCTTTTTGGATTCTTCAGATAGATAGTAGGTAGGCAGACAGGTAGGTAGATAGTTAGATGACAGATACATAGAAAGATATTGATAAATGATAGAAAGATAGATAGATAGATAGATGGCAGGTAGATAGATGGCAGGTAGATAGATATAGATAGATGATAGGTAGGTAGGTAGGTAGATATGGATAAAAGAAAGAAAGAAAGATAGATAATAGGTGGATAGAGACAGATAAATAGATGGAAAGAAAGAGAAAAGAAAGAAAGAAGATAGGTAGGTAGATGACAGATACACGGAAAGAAAGAGATAGATGACAGATACACAGAAAGATAGATATTAATAGATAGATGATAGTTTATTTGTGCTGCTATAATAAAATAACTGAGGCTGGGCAATTTATAAAGAACAGACACTTACTCTCTCACAGTTCTGGGGTCTGGAAGTTTAAGATCAAGGCACCAGCAGGTTCAGTGTCTGCTGAGAGCTGCTCTCTGCTTCCAAGATGGCGCCTGATTACTGCGTCCCCCAGAGGAAACAAACACTGTGTCCTCACGTGGCGGATAAGACAGAAGGGCAAAGAAGAGTCTAAGCTGGTTCCTTTCAGCCCCCGCTACAAGACACCAATACATTAGTGACTCAGTCACTTCCCAAAGACCCCACCTCTTAATACTGCCACAGTGGGGATTAAGTTTAAACAGATGAATCTTGAGGGACATTCAAATCATATAGAGAAATAGATCTTCAGATTTTCTCCCCATGAGATTTTAAAATTAAATTTCTCGATTTCCGTATCTTTGTATCCACATTGTTTCCTTTCTGTTCCTTTTTGTCTGTAAAGGCAATACAAAGCATGCTCCTGGAGTGGACTCTTGGTCCCAGTGACAGTGCTCAGCCCTCTACATCCACTCATCTGCTCCCTTTGTGACTACAGTCATACATTTGCTGGATGACTGTCTCAGACACCCAGTTTAAAAGTGACCCCAACTTTCCCTCATTAGCACTATATGGCAAGTAAGTAAGCCAATTAGACAGAGCCTTACCCATATTAGTGAATAACCAAGAGCCACAGGGACTTAATGAGCCCTGGCTGGGCATCTTTAGGTCATTTGGGTTATGATCCTACAAAGCATCAAACAAATGCTAGACTTTTAATTGGTCTTACTTGTGACTAAATTTTATGCATTAAAGTCAAAATCTTAATTGAAATAAGACTAAAACACTTTCACTCTTGTTAATAACACTGTATTTTTAAATTGTTGAGTTCTGGTGTTCCTTTAGCTACATTATATTAAAAAGGACAGGGAGCTGCTGAATTCTTTCTGTTGAATTCTAAATGTGATCGTTGCCATTGCTTATTTAGATTCAAGAAAGCTGCACTCATTCATCATTGATGACCCATATTTTTATTTTCACATTCATGGATTAGGCTTAACAAAATCCTTGAAAGGGAAAATATATTCCTAAATCTGAGCACAAGAGAGTGTGTAATTTTTTAAGTTAATGCAGGCTGCCCTAGTTTCCAACTTCCGCATTTTACAAGGTGATTTTTGAACAGCTTATTCCAAATCAGTGGGGGATAGCCTATTGAGGTTTTGTTTTTGGTTTTTACCTAGGTTTTACTGCTTTGTAATTGTTTCAAAACCTAACTCTACAAGTACGTATGCCTGTATGTGCTAATTTAATGTAAGCCTTAATAAGTATAATTTGATAGTTTCCCTCGAGTAAACTTTCTATTATTCTGGCTTTCATTTCCACTGTCTAAAATGTTGTCATCGTTAAGGAAGCTGAACATTTCAGAGGGCATTTTGTTGTTCAAGTGAAGGACGGTCCTCATGGTTATGAATGTGGAATCCTCTGGACAGGGGACTTACGAAGCTGCTTTGTATTGGCTTCGCTCTGGTAATGGCTCAGATGGAAGTCAGGGTGCCCTGACAGTCACCCAGGCATGCTTTTCCAATATGTGCTTTCATTTCACACCTTCTCAAAGTGAATGCCACTTGGGCTCATGCTTGATTGCCTGAGGGCTGCTGCCTTTGTCCTATACGCTGCCATATTGCAAGGGATTCTTTCCTCCACCTTTCTTTACAGCACACTAAAATATTTGGCAGCAAGTCAGGAACTTTTCATCCTGTGTTTGTTTGACCACATTATGCTTTTTAGTGATAATTTGCAGAGTAATTAGCATAATAACTAGGAACAGGTACTTTTGTGGCCCAGACCTTGTGCTAAAATTCTAAACTTGTCATTACTGTATGGTATAACCATAGGCCGGCACTTTCTCTGAGCCTCAGTGGTTTTTGTTGTTGTTTTTTGAGACGGAGTTTCACTCTTGTTGCCCAGGCTGGCATGCAATGGTGCGATATTGGCTCACTACAACCTCCAGCTCCCGGTTTCAAGAGATTCTCCTGCCTCAGCCTCCCGAGTAGCTGGGATTATGGGTGCCCACCACCATGCCCGGCTAATTTTTGTATATTTGGTAGAGATGGGATTTCACCATGTTGGCCAGGCTGGTGTTGAACTCCTGACCTCAGGTGATCCGCCTGCCTTGGCCTCCCAAAGTGCTGGGATAATAGGCATGAGCCACTGTGCCCAGCCTTTTCTTTTTATCTTATCTTTTTTTTTTTTTTTTTCAGTTAAATGAGGATAATAATAACCTCCCTGAGAGCTGTGAGAATTCACTTAGATAATATATTAAAAGTGTCTGGTGCAGGTGCCCACCTCATAATAAACTGTTAGTAAATGACATCCACTAGAACTGTTGCCTTAGTTTACCCCAGTGCGCACTATTTGTGTTTGACCTGTCAGTGCCACTAGTCCAGACTGGATTTATTTTTACTTCTAAATTACAAACGTAGGTCTGTGATTTTCTGATGAAAGAAAAGTTTTAATCATACATTACAGATTGTCTTTGGGAATGCAGCTGGTTCGTTTGTATGGTTGTGCGCTAACTCTTGCTGGCTCCAGTTTGTATTGGAATTGTTCAGCTGGTGACACCAATGATTCCCCATCTGTGTTTTCCATCTCTGTTCTAAGAGCTACCCAAGTTAGGTCTGCAATTCAATGTGTTTAAACTTTCACAAGGGTTCATCTGATACATATAATATAGTTGTGCCCGTCTAAACACATAAAATCTAAACATTTGCTCTGAAACGTAGAATCTTATGCTACAGGTTTTATTTTTATCCCTGATACATAACCTTGGCAGGATTAGCATTTTCAAGGAAATTCTATGCATATCCAACCTTGTGACAGGAGAGAAGTAGAATTTTATCTATTTCATCTAGTTGTGGCTTTATGTATTTCTATTCTAGGAATGCTAGAATTTGGGGAGGATGTTCTTTAAGAGGTGAAGAGAGGCTGGGTGTGGTGATTCACACTTGTAATCTCAGCACTTTGGGAGGCTGAGGTGGGAGGATCATTGGAGCCCAGGAGTTCCACGCTGCAGTGAGCTGTGATCAGTGAGCTATGATCCACCACTGCACTCCAGCCAGGCGGTAGAGTGAGACCCCGCCTCAAAAAAAAAAAAAAAAAAAAAGACATACATGGTGGTTCATGCCTCTAATCCCAGCACTTTGGGAGGCTAAGGTAAGCGGATCACAAGGCCAAGAGTTCAAGACTAGCCTGAGCAGCATGGTAAAACCCCATCTCTACTAAAAATATAAAAATTAGCCGGGCTTCGTGGCACAAGCCTGTAATCCCAGCTACTCGGGAGGCTGAGGAAGGAGAATTGTTTGAACCCAGGAGGCGGAGGTTGCAGTGAGTGGAGATCACATCACTGCACTCCAGCCTGAGCGACAGAGTGAGACTCCGTCTCAAAAAAAAAAAAAGAAAAGAAAAAAAAAAGACACTGAAGAGGAATAAAGATATAAATAAAAGAATAAATAGTAATCTTTCAGAAAGCCCTTATAATTCCGAGGGATCCCATGGTCAGCATTTTTAGCCAGTGGCTTTTCTATTTTTTTCAGTTCCAAACAGAAAAGCTAGTTGCTAAAAATACTGATCATGGGATCCCCAGAATCATAAGGGCTTTCAGAAGCCCTCGTCTCCACATCTATGTTCACAAATCCACATGTATGTTCTGAAGGGTACTAGGACTTTTTTTTTCTTTGTTGTAGAGATAGTCTTGTTATGTTGCCCAGGCTGGTCTCGAACTCTTGAGCTCAAGCCATCCTCCCACCTTGGCCTCCCCAAGTGCTGGGATTACAGATGTGGGCCACCATGACCGGCTAGAGATGTGTTGTCTTCTGACAGAGCGGTTCCTGCCTTGCCTGGAGTAGCCAGACACAGTATATTCATTATCCTTATTAGTGAGTAAGTTCCCTTACTTCTGTGACTCCGTGTCTGTTTTAAAAGTGGACATCTCAATTGCACCTGCTTTTTAAATCAATGTCATGAGAACTGGTGTGAGTTAAGATGCAAAGTTCTATTTCTGTTGTTTCCAGCAGGCTGTTCAGCATGAACCTTGGCCATGACCTATTATTTCTGTGCCCACCTTCTTCCCACACTATATTTTATCTATATTTTTTTAGCCCATGTTCTTCTATCCCTTTCTCATGCTTGGTCATTCTACTAACTTCCTCCTCTGTCACACACAGGAAAATGTATTCCAAATACTCACAGCTGTACTCACACTCTATGTCTCCTAACCAGCATCTTTTCTCTTCATAAGATCATGTCTCTTACTTACTGAACATAACAAACAAAACTAGAGGTTATCAGTCTGGGACTCTCCCATCACAGTGCTCCATCCCAGTACAGTTTCCATATCTCCATGCATCTCCACCTCCTTTCCTTCAGCCTCAGAAGGAGGGTGTCTCTGATTCTCTTCCAAGGCTCTCTTCCCCCTGAGACACCTGGTCCCACGTTCTCAGGAATTTCATTCAAGTTTTTTTCTCTCTTACCTTTACATTTACCCTTTGCCTTTTAAATGGCTCTCTCCCCTCAACGTGTAAATACACTCAAGTCAATGAGGGGAAAGGAAAAAGAACTTGGCACTATCCATCCTAGATGCCCTCTGGCAGGTGCCCCCCACCCAATGCCTGCCCTTTTCTCCATGTTCAGGTTTATGCACCACTGTTCCTACCTCCGTGCAGTCCTCCAACCGCAGCAGCCTGGCTCTGCCCTGACTCCACTGAAACGACCTTGTCGAAGTCCCGGAGGACTTCCAGGTATGGAACTCGGTGGGAATATCTTAGACCTGCATCACATGACCTTTCTTCAGCTTTGAACACTGTGTGCTGCTTTTTTCTTCTCCTTGGAACTGTCTAGTCCCTTGATTTCACTCTGTATTTCCCTTCTGTCTCTGGCCACACTTTCTCAGTCTCTTTTGCTGATTTTGAATACGCTATCTTTCCCTTAAACATTGGCTTCTTCTCTTCTTTCTCTTCCTCTTCCCTTGTTTTCACTTTCTTCCCTCTTGCTGCATTGATTGCTTCTGCTTCTGCGGCTGCATTCATCACCGATATGCAGATGGACCACGCATTGTTTTTCCTGAGTTCCAGGCGCAAATATTCAACAGCAAACTTCACATTTCCTCTTGGATATTCATGGAATACCTCAAAATCAATGTGTCCAAAATGAAATGGATGTCCCACCCCCACCTGGCCCTCCATGTTCTTCTTCCATTAAGTTTTATCTCAGCAAATGATCTGACTATCCTATGTTTGCTCCCCAAAGAAACCTAAAGCTAACTTTGACTTCCTTCTCCTCCTTCAACCTTCAAAATCAAATCGGTCTGCACTTCTACATGTGTGTCTTAACATTTCTGGAAATGGTTCTCCTTTTCCCTCCCTACCTCTACTCCTCTAACTTAGGCCTTTATCATTTCTCTTGAATGATTGCAAATGGACATCCTAACAGTTTTTCCTGACTCCAGCGTTAACTATGTTCTATTCTCCACACTGAATGATGCTCCTAAAAGTCAACAAATTCTTCCCGTCCCTTCCTTGCTTTACCCTTTTTTGGCAACTTGCTGAATTTTTTATTTGAATGTATTATTTTATTATGTATTAGGATAAAGTAACTAGTACATCAAACACATTTTATGATTAGTAATACTTGGGGCAAAGCTAAGAATGTATCAATTTAAATTTGATTTAAGTATAATTAAGAAATTAATAGTACTGGTCTAGAAATAGGATCGGTTAAAAAAATAATAATATGGAACTCAAATGGCAGCAGAGAAGAGACATTCCAAAGTTCTCATCAAAGTTTCCCCAGGAGGCCTCTCCCACCTCCCTCCAAGCTGAGCCGTCTGCTCCTCCCCATTCCCTTTCACCCTCCAGGGCTTCCCTGTCTCTGAGCATCACCACACTGTAATGCATGTTTCTACTTTTAGGCTTTAACCCCAATGAGGGAAAGATGGAGACTTGAGGCCTGACGTGTGTAGGCAACAAATAAATGTTAGTTGAATAAACAGTGCAAGCTTTGGGCATGTAAAGCACTCCATAGAGTACACTTCAAACTTCCCATATTTCAGATTAAGTCTTCATTTTTATAATACCGAGTATACTATTTTTCTCTTGGAGAGACTAAACAATGTGGCAAGTGACTAAATTTAAAATTGGGAGATTTAGAAGGGTTGAACAAGTTTGTTCTGACATGGTTGGGACCTAGAGGGTGGTGAAGGAATAACTTTCTCTATATGAAGAGAACCTTACTAGAAAGGAATTTCTTTATAATTAAAGCTTAGGATGGCTCTCAAATGTTATGCTAATTAGTAATTGATGGCACGAGCATTTTATTTTATTTTATTTTATTTTTTTTTTTTGAGGCGGAGTCTCGCTCTGTCGCCCGGGCTGGAGTGCAGTGACCGGATCTCAGCTCACTGCAAGCTCCGCCTCCCGGGTTCACGCCATTCTCCTGCCTCAGCCTCCCAAGTAGCTGGGACTACAGGCGCCCGCCATCTCGCCCGGCTAGTTTTTTTTGTATTTTTAGTAGAGACGGGGTTTCACTGTGTTAGCCAGGATGGTCTCGATCTCCTGACCTCGTGATCCGCCCGTCTCGGCCTCCCAAAGTGCTGGGATTACAGGCTTGAGCCACCGCGCCCGGCCGGCACGAGCATTTTAAAAGTATAGAATGCTATATCAATGCTAATTTTCATGGAAATTTACATAGTATCTGTCTCCTAGTAGAAAATAGCCCTTGAGAGTGACATTGAAAATGGCGTTTGAGGAGTTGATATAATTCAAACTAGTTTGGTTTATGTTTCTGTTCCTTTAATAAACTCCTATGGAGATCAGAAATAAGAATATTTTGAATTTTTTGTCTACATTACTTTTCCTGGCCATTTGCCCAGTTAGATGATGGGGGTATGGATCATACTTCGGAGAACGTGTGCAGTTTGCTGAGATGTTCTAAATTCTTCCATAATTAGCCCTCAACCATAGGGCTAATTAACCCAAACTTATGCAGAGGTATTAAGTGATTTCCTTCTCAAGAAAAAGTCAAGGGTATTAATGTTTCACTACCCCTCTGGTTGTTTTTTGCTCCCTCCCTTTTAACTTTCTTTGAAAGATGATTTGAAGGTGTTTAAGTCCATTTTGTGTTGCTACAACAGAATATCTGAGACTGGGTAATTTATAAAGAACAGAAACTTATCTGAGACTAGATAATTTATAAAGAACAGAAATTTATTTCTCACAATTCTGAAGGCTAGGATGTACAAGATCAAGGTGCTGGCATCTGGTGAGGACCTTCTTGCTATACCATTTCATGGCAGAAGGTGGAAGGGCAAAAGAAGACCAATCCTGTCTGTCAAGTCCCTTTATAAGGCCATTTAATATCATTCAAAAGGGAGGAGCCCAATGGTTTAAATACCTCTTAAAGGCCCCACCTGTTAATACTATCACATTGTTTTGTTTTGAGACAGTCTCACTCTGTGGCCAAAGCTGGGGTGCAGTGGCACGATCTCAGCTCATTGCAACCTCTGCCGCCCAAGTAGCTGGGATTACAGGTCTGTGCCACCACACGTGGCTAATTTTTGTATTTTTATTAGAGGTGAGGTTTCACCATGTTGGCCAAGCTGATCTCGAACTCCTGACCTCAGGTGATCCACCTGCCTTGGCTTCCCAGAGAACTGGGATTACAGTCATGACCCACCACACCCAGCTGGTCATTGAGTTTTAACACCTGAATTTTGGAGGGAACGTCTTCAAATCCTAGCAGAGAGAGTGTGGAGATACACAGTTTTGTAGACTTATTAAGGAAACTGATAAATGGTGGTTCCTCTTGAGGAAAGAGTACATGCTACCAACCTAAAAGAAAGAGGGTGAGGCACAAAATATAATTTCAAGAGTTTACTTGAGCCAAAGTGGGGGCAGCTGCCCAGAAGACTTACACTTAACTAACCCTGGATGTGTGTTCCCTTCAGCCTTTGTTACAAACAGGCTTTTAAAGGCAAAAAGGGTGACAGAGTGGGCTGATACAAAGTTGTTTGTCAGGAATTCTCATTGGTATACAGAAATAATATTGATCAGTGATTGGCTATATATATTCTTTCTGGTGTGGTATTTTAAATTTGGTGTGGTGTATATTTTGGTGTGGTCATTTTCTTTTTTTAAAAAATATACTTTAAATTCTGGGATACATGTGCAGAATGTGCAGGTTTGTTACATAGATATACACATGATTAGCTATATGTTTTTATGCTATAGGATGTGGGTTATAGTGTCCAGTGTGGCATTATTAGGTTAATGTACAGCTATTTATGGCAATAGTAAGCCACTCATCAAGAGATGAACACATAGCTCAAAGTGGGGAGTTACAACATGATTGCTGTCTCATTTTCATGCCCTGCCCCAGTCTGATAATTTGAAAGGACTTGCCTTCCTCAGATAAAAGAACTTTGCTTTCTTCAGTGCAAAGTAACTATATAACAAAATGTAAAATAACTAGTAAATATAAAATAACTGCATAATAACCATATAACTATGTGGAACAAAAAATAACAGTAGTTCAAAAAAAAGCTTTAATCATAAGTACACCAACTTGATAAAAAGCAGCAAGACCAGAGGTGCTACGAGTCATGGTGTGATTTGTGCCGTTGGATAATCATGGCCTCAGTGGAGACAAGACTCAGTGGGGATGAGATTCTGCTTCAGCCAGTCCTTTATTCTCCAGGCTTATTGCCTTCAGGTGACCACAGCAGCTGCTCAGAATTAGGTTCACAAAGATTATGTACAAAGACGTACACTGCAGCATGGTTTTTAGAATGAGAGTAAACAATGGATCATTCACATATTGGAATACCAGTTACCAAAAATCACGTTGAAGGAGAATAGCCACTGTAAAGTAGAAGTAAAATCCCAAGCCCCCCAGCCTGCTGAATGGAGCCCCTCTTAACCAAGGAGATCCCCCAAAAACCTGAAAAACTGAGATCTTGGCTGTGACAAGAAGGCAGGTCAGACACAACTCCTAGAAGTTAGGCACAAGTGACAGCATTAAGGTTAAAATAGAGATCATAAGACTGACAAAACAGACTCTTTGTGACCATGAGATACAACATTATAAACAAGACCTAAGGCTATGCAAGGCAAGGGTTAAGTCACACCCTGTGAACCATAAAATCTCATTAAATGGGTTTTTGTTTTAACCCAGTATAATGTGACTTACTTTCCAACCAGACTCTGGTACAGCCTCACATGACAGCAGACTCCCTTCTCTTAAGCATTTCTTTCTACTGACTTCAAGGTTTCAGACAAAGCTTAACTCCTTCAACCAATTGTCAGCTAAAGAATCCCTAAAACCCACCTATGACTCGTAAGCCTCCACTTCAAGCATCTCACTTTTTCAGACTGAACCAATGTATACCTTCCATGTATTGATCTGTGATTTCCACCTACAATTCCTGTCTCCCTAAAATGTATAAAACCAAAGCGTAACCCGAATGCTGCGGGCACACTTTCTCAGGACCTCTTGAGACTCTGTTCCCCAAGCTATGGTCACTCAGATTGGCTCAGAATAAACCTCTGTAAAATACTTTACAGAGTTTGATTTTTTCCTGCGAACACCACTGACAAGGGAAAAATGTTTAGATTATGTTGCTAAGTGAAATGCAGGAGTCTACAAAACAGAAGCTATTGTGTTATTTCATTTTTATTCAAAGATAATCTAGTTTTACATATGTGAAAACTTCTGTACGGTACTATTAAGGGTTACCTTTGAGTGATGAGATGATAGCTGATTTTGCTTTTCTGTGTGCGTGTGTGTGTGTGTGTGTGTGTGTGGTGTCTTTTCTATGCAAGTATAGGGTGGGGGCCAAAAGTTCAGATTCTGGAGTGGGAATATGTACTTGGCTTTGTCACTTGTGTGACCTCTGTGAGTTATTTATTTATTTATTGGAGACAGGATCTGACTCTGTTGCCCAGGCTGCAGTGCCATTATACAGTCCTAGCCCACTGCAGCTGTGAATTCCTGGGTTCAACAGATCCTCCTGCCTTAGCCTCCTGAGTAGCTGGGACTACAGGCATGTGCCATCATGCCTGGCTAAGTATTTTTTTTTTGTAGAGATGGGGGTCTCGCTATGTTGTCAGGCTGGTCTTGAACTCCTGGTCCCAAGTGATCCTCCTGACTCAGTCCCCCAAAGCACTGGGATTATATTTCTGTGAGTTATTTAACCTGTTGAAACTTCAGTCTCCTGATTTCTAAATGGACTAATAATAGTAGCTACTGCCTAGGGTTATTCTGAAGATTAATGAGATAATAAAGTATTTAACATAGTACCTGGCACATGATAGGTACTTTAAAACATTTTTCAAAGAAACTTGAGCATGTGGTATGAGGCGGGGAAATGCTGTGAAGGAAGGAAGGAGGCAGGCGGTGAGTTCACTTTGTAAATGCTGCCTTAAGATGCAAACCGTGGTGGGTGTACCTGGTGAGAAGCCACAGTACTGGACCCCACTTGCACCAGAACAGACTTCCTTGCTCAGCACGTCTGTGCTCAGGATATGAAGTCTAAAGAACAAATTCCCGTTCCCACTCCCAATTCTTCCAGGGAAATTTCCTCATTTATATCCTAAAGGGCTTCTCAGTTATAAATGTTGAATGAGAATGAGTTAAAACTACCAATGGATACTAAATCTTTCATGTAGTTTTGAGGAGGAGGTGTGCAGAGATAGGATCTAACTCATTCTGACTGGCTTGAGAGTGGGTCTGTGCTTCCTCCTGAAGCCAAACTTCTGCTTTCTCCAAGGAGCCTACGCCACTGCATCCCCACATGCTGTGCAGAACAGGCAAACGCTTGATTTGAGGCTGTTACAGTGAACAAGGAGGCTGATGAATGAATCTAATTATTCACAAAGCAAAGCTGATGAGAAGGCAAATGCCAGCTTTTGAAAATGAAGTCTATGCTTCTGTGTTCCCTTAAGCAAATTTCCTATAATTATGCCTCAGTGAAGATTGTTCATGCTTCAGCTTGGAAAGGCATTATTGAAAGAGTAGCACCTTTACTCTGGTTTGATGTTTCCTTACATGCAAATTATGCTTATCTTTTAAATTAACCTTCACTAAAAGACTCCTTTTTTTTTCTTTTCCTAACCCACAGAAGTCAGTATTATAGTGGTTCAAGTTTGAAAAACATGAAGGTTTTATATAATACTGGAAAAACAACAGCATGGTAATGTACTTGGCACATGCTTGAGGCTCCCAGCATAATCAGTATTGACAAAACTTACTCATAAGCTGAGTGGATTTTATATGATTTAGTTGAAGATTGTAAAATAACTCAGTAACATTTTGGAAGTAATAAGCAGCTAATTAAGTCTCTGAGTTCTATTTGAATTTCAGAGTTTGGTATCCATCTTATTCTAATTTGGAAACTTAGGTAGAACTTTATTTTCTGATTGGTTGTTACTGAGTCTATGCTTAGAAAAGATATCTTTGTCCAGGGCTGCTCATGATTCAGAAGTTTATACACATTCAACAGATGGTTGTTGACCACCTACGAAGGCATCATGAGAAGTTGAGGTCTTCACCCCTGAAATCTCGGAACAATGATGACCTATGATGAATTTTTTGCAGTGCATTCTCCATAAGGAAGCAACACTCTCTTCCAAAAACTTACTTCCTAGTAGCTGTTGGAAATCACACCCTGCTCACACATATGCCTCCTCTCCATTGTCTCTAAACCCATGCCTCTGCAGGAGACATATTTGTATCCACACTCATTTAAAGCCAGTACTCGGCCAGGTGAATGTGAATCTGTTTTCCTCAGCTCAAGTACCTGGTGAGGTTTTCCCAAGGATAAATTCCTTTCAGTATCTACTCGGCCTTAGGTATTCTATTACTCAATTGGATGCTGCTTTGTTTTGTCTCCTGTTTGTCCCCATGTGTATCTCCTATTTGTCCCGTGAACAGGGACCAAGTCTTCCTGGATCACCTCTCCCACATGATGAGTACTTTGGAGCAGCTTACGTGTCTGCTGGTGAGGCTCCTCTGCAAGAATACATCATCGTATTTAACTGCAGGTTAGGTGGAGGCAAATGAAACGAATCCCCTAATTTCCCATGCTATCACAAAGAGTGACTTTTGTGAACATTTTCTGTATCCCAAGATATTCCCTGCCCAACCATGGGCCAACACACTCTATCAGGTAATACATGCATATATTTCATTAAATGGAAGGCATATTTATTCTGAATTTGTTATGAGACTTGAAAAAGGTCCAGACAATTTGGGAGCTCTAAGGAACAGAGAAAAATTGCTCTTAGGCCTTCTAAATCATTTTGATCCGGAAATGGGAATACCAGCTGCTATTCAAAACCACCGTGTTTTTGAGGAACTTATATATTAGTTTTACAATCTAAGAAGTACATGGAATGTGAAAAGACCTGACATTACAATGTTTCCAATTAAAAAGCAGAAGCTCTGTTGAATTTTCAGCAGAATAGTGCTAAATCACTCTGCAAGCTAGAGATGCCTCACACAGAGAGAGGAGCCCCGAGAGCTTTCACTTTTGAGTTCATGGGCAGCAGAGATGCTTCTGTCCATAGTAGAGCCATGTTGGACAGGATCTGGCCTAGGAAGGGTTTCCCAAACTCCTTGTTCCTCTTCTATTGTCCCTTGCAAAGGGCCCTAAACTAGAAGGCACTGTGTTGACTGAAATGAATTCCTGCCATGTACGTAGAGCTACCAGTGCTCAATAAACATTTCCCGGCTTGAGTTTCCAGACAGGGTGGGATTTCATCTCTCCTAAGCTGAGAATGGGCTCCTCTGGTAGTAAATGTCTCTTCCTGAATTATGTACAGATCTTTCTTTGCCCTCTGGTTCCGTTCTAAGCTCTCCCCAGGATATACCTTATGCCTCCAAAGCTGCGGTTATAACCCTCCCCATTTAATTTGCTCTTCGGAAGAAACTGAGAATGTCATATTCACCTCTGGGTTCTAAGAAGGAGTTGTACACACTCTAGGTCGCTTCTTGAGAAACCAGTTTGGCCAGAGTCTCTTTAAACTGCCTTTTTCCACTCAAGCCTCCCCCTCCTCCCCTCCTCAGCTCAGCCTTTGCGCTCGCATAAGACACAGCAGGCCCTGGCATATGTGTTAAGTGCGTGCCAATCCCCCATTTGTGGCACAGCAAGCTGTCTGTTTGGCAGCCCCAGACGCCTCCTTTCCTCATTTTTGCTGTTTTAGAACTCTGTTTAGTTCCTCAGATGAAATTGCCTGAGAAGCCATTTTGTCACATTTATGTCAATTCCTTACTGGAAGGAAAGATACCGGGAATGAGCTTTTCAGAGGCTAAGGAGAGAGAGGTGAGGCACAGACTCTAGTCGTAAAAACCTGCCTGTAATCACCAAGAGGTGGAATACACATTCAACTGTCAACTTGCTGCAACATTTCCAAATTAGAGGCTCATAATATGATTTACCAAAAGTTTTTTTGCTTTCTGAAACACTCACCAAAAAAACCTCACAAATCTTTGGTATATTTGCAATATGATTATAATTAATGATAGTTCCAACTAATAGGTTTTTTCTATGTGCTTTACCTGTATTCTTATTTAAACCTCAGGCATCCCAGAAAGGAAGATGCTGTTATTTTCACTTCACAGATCAGAAAACTGAGACACAGAAAAGTGGAATTATGTGTCTATGATCCATGGTTAATGGGTGGTAAAAGATACTTGTTGTGTTAATTCTTGACAGAGTGCCCCATGCATGTGATTTTAGCCAATATTATTGGATATTTAGCAAAAACCTTAGAAAATGACAAAAACATCCACCCTCTTGTGCTTAACAACTTTCAAATTACATTTAAAAATGCCTAAGGGCTGGGCGCAGTGGCTTATGCCTGTAATCCCAGCACTTTGGAAGGCCGAGGCGGGCAGATCATGAGGTCAGGAGATGGAGACCATCCTGGCTAACACGGTGAAACCCCATCTCTACTGAAAATACAAAAAATTAGCCGGGCATGGTGGTGGGCGCCTGTAGTCCCAGCTATTCGGGATGCTGAGGCAGGAGAATGGTGTGAACCCAGGAGGTGGAGCTTGCAGTGAGCCGAGATCATGCCACTGCCCTCCAGCCTGGGCGACAGAGTGAGACTCCGTCTCAAAAAAAAAAAAAAAAAAACCAGCCTAAGAAATCTATTTATGGCTCTACTATGTGTGCAGTGAAGCCATTTTATAATACATATTTTGAAATTCGGTGAAGCATGACTGTTTGTTCTCAGTAAGACAGGCTGGAGAATAGGAGACTGCTCCTGGATTGCATGTGCAGGTGTGTATCGTGATAAAATGAGACAGACTCAGATTACAATTCTAGCTCTAGGACCTCGCACAAGTTAATCATTCATCAATTAACTCATTCACTCTTTTAACAAATGTTTATTGCATTCTTACAATGTGCCAGACGCTGATGAGGTACTGACAGAAATGACTTGATCTGATTTGGGTTTTTTAATGATCATTTTATCTGCATGTGGAGTTTGGATTAGAGGGACACTGAAACAGGGAATCCAGTTAGTGGTCTGTTTGGGTATACCAGGCAAGAGATAAATGTGGCTTGGACTAACGAAGGTAAAAAGAAGTAAATATATTCAAAATATGTTTTGGGGATAGACCTGGCAGGTCTATTATCTGTGGGGATGGGGCTAAGGGAAAGAGACAAATCAAGGATGACTCCCCAGGGTTTTGGTCTGAGCAAATGATTAGAAGGTGTTATTTACTGAGATAAGAAAGGTAATAGGAGAAATAGACTAGGTATTTAGGGGGAAAAAAAGGATGAAGGGTGTTCTGTTTTGTGTTTATTAAATATGTAAGTAGAGAGATTAATGTAGGTGTGACTTATATAAGAAAAGTAAATATATGGGTAGGTATAAATGAATATTGATCATATAAAACCATGGTAAATAATATTTTCCGAGACTTAAAATACATGTAGATTCAAAAATAAATGACAAAAATAGTACCAAAAGCAAGACTGAGTACATGGAGTTGAAATGTCTAAGGTCTTTGCATTGTCCAGGATGTTACAGAAGTACAAAGTAGTCTCTAGAAATTCAAGGAAGTAGTTAGGATATCCACAGTAACTGTTAAAAGAGCAGATTGGATAAATGATGTTTTAAATCCAAACATATTAGTAATTATATTAAATATAAATGCCCTAAATTCTCCAATTAAAAGACAAAAATTATCACAGTGGAATGTATATACATATACATATAAGTGTGTGCATATATATGTGTGTGTGTATATATATATAAATATTAAAATACCCATTTTATATATTAGGATACTGAAGATTTGATAGTAAACAGAATGAAAAATATCTTACATATGACATTTCCAAAAGAAAATTGATATGGCTATACCAACAAACAACAAACTATATAAGAAAGCAGACTTTCATGCAAGAAGAATTACCAGAGATAGCCATTTCATAATTATTAGAAAGTCAATATAATAGATATAACTATCCTAACTTTAAGGTGGACCTAAAAGTAGTCCCCAACTATAAAAACCAAAACTGGCAGAACTAAAAGGAGATAAATTTATAATCATAGATTAGAGATTTAAATGCAACTATCTCAGTTGCATTCAGATGTTACAGAAGTATAAGATGATCTCTAGTAATTCAAGGAAGCAGTTATGATAATATGGGGAGATTTGAACAATTAACATATGGGTCCTGAGTAACACATATAGAACACTGCAACCAACAAATGCAGAGTGCACATTCTTTTCAAGTGGGATGAAATTTTTGTGTGAGTAGACTATATGCTAGGCCATAAAGTAAATCTCAACACATTTTAGAGGATTTAAATCATACAGCGTATGTTTCATATCTATAGGAAAATTAAGCTAGAAACTGAATAACAAAAAGACACTGGAAAACCTCCCAATGGTTGGAAATGAAGCATTCCATTACTTTTTCTAAGTAATGCTAGGTTAACAAAGAAATAACAATGGAAATAAACTTTAAAACTCTTTTGTAATATATCAAATTTGTGTAATGCAGCTAAAGTAGCGATTAAAGGGAAAATCATAGTCTTCATATGATAGAAAAGAAGAAAAGCTGAAAAATCACCTATGCATTCATCTCAAGAAAATTTTAACCCCAAGAAAGCAGAAAGGACAGACTGTTAAACACAAGATCAAAAATTAATGATATTTTAAAAATAGATCATAGAGAACTTCAATGAAGCCAAAAGTTGATGTTTGAAAAGATTCATAATTTCATGACCCCCTGGGGAGACAAGAGAATAAAGGAGAAAGCAAAACTTACCAGTATCAATGAGTGGAAAAACGAGCATATGCAGATATTAGAGACATTAAAAATAGGAGGATGTCATGAACAAATTTTTGCCAATAAATTTGAAAATTTAAATGAAATGGACAAATATCTTGGAAACTTCTTAACAAACTGACACAGAAAGCAAGAGAAAATAAGAGTACCCTCATGGAATAGCTATAGGAATTAGATGGTAGTGTATCTAAAGCATTTAGCACTGAGACTGGCAGATTTTTAGCTCTTAATAAATGACTGTTACTAATGGGATCCTTATATGTGGTAGGAACAGAGTTGAGGAATCTCTGAAGCAATGATCAATAGTGTAGATTCATGGGCCACTGGCACCTTTTTGTGAGTTTTGTGAGTTTCAAGAGAGCAGAAGCAGCCATGTGGAATGTATAGGCTAAAGCAGACCCTGCAGGCACAGATTAGATCTGGGGAAGAGGAGATGGTAGATTAGTGCCCATGGTGAGAAACAGTTTCATCGGGACAGTTGCCATGTTCCCTGTTCATTAAGAAAGTCACCTGACCTGAAAACATATGTGAAGGGCCGGGCACTGTGGCTCACGCCTGTAATCCCAGCACTTTGGGAGGCCGAGGCAGGTGGATCACGAGGTCAAGAGATTGAGACATCACCGTCCTGGCCTACATGGTGAAACTTCGTCTCTACTAAAAATACAAAAACTTAGCCGGGCATGGTCGTGGGCACCTGTAGTCCCAGCTACTCGGGAGACTGAGGCAGGAGAATGGCGTGAACCCGGGAGGCAGAACTTGCAGTGAGCAGAGATCGCGCCACTGCACTCCAGCCTGGGCAACAGAGCGAGACTCCATCTCAAAAATAAATAAATAAATAAATAAATAAAAATTTAAAAAAATAAAATATTCCTAACCATGTTAAAAATTATGCTGGCGTTTTAAAAATGTTTAATTTTGATATACTATGTCACAGGAACAAAGAGTTTATAAAGGAACTTGTATTTTTTTAAATAATAAAACCCCTTATAACCAGACCCAATTAGAAATGTTCTTCTTCCTTCTCCCTTATTGCATCTTACCCTCGAGATTAAAAGCTAGTGTGAATTTGGGATTTTTCTTGTCATTCTTTAATTTCTATTCTTTACTTAGTTTTTCCTGTTTTTGAAACTTATATGAATAGACTGGGTGCAGTGGCTCACGCCTATAATCCCAGCACTTCAGGAGGCCGAGGCAGGCGGATCACTTGAGGTCAGGAGTTTGAGACAAGCCTGGTCAACATGGTGAAACCCCGTCTCTACTGCAAGTACAGAAATTAGCCGGGTACGGTGGCGGGTACCTGTAATCCCAGCTCGAAACCAGGAGGCGGAGCTTGCAGTGAGCCGAGATGGCGCCACTGCACTCCAGCCTGGGCGACAGAGCGAGACTCTCTCTCAAAAAAAAATATATGTCAGCTGACGTCTTGTAATGAGTGACCTGAGTATAAAGGAAAGATAAGTACTACATTTATGTTACAGTTCGAATATGAAGACCTGTCAATTTATTCCTATAATATTTTGAAAAGTTAATACATAGCTACCCTCATTTATGGCTAAAAAATATTCTTGTGATGTTTCAAAGGCCCTCTTTTCCTTAAGTTTAAAAAGTATGAAATATATAAAAGATTAACATCCTTAATATACAAAGGCGTTTTCCAGTCAATTATAAAAAATGTGAACAACCAAAACTTTTAAAATGGGACCAGAATATGAAGAGAAAATTTATAGAAAAAAATGTATCAAGATAAAAACCATATAAAACAAGATTCTCAGTGGCATTCATCTTTAAAGAAATACAAATAAGCAAATGCATTTTTTTAACCTGTCAGATTTGAACTTACTTGGTTTTGGACAATTTACTCATCCTCTCTGGGCTTTTGTTTTCCTCATTTATAAAATAGAAAGTGGAGAGAGAGAGAGAGAGATACATACATACATATATACATACATACATAGATACATAGAGAGTAAAGCAAGTTCATTCTTCTTCAAAGCCTTCTTCAATATTTTTAGTAATTGTAGAGGTCCTAGAGGCAAAGAGTAAGAAATAAGTAAACTTTGTGGCCTGTAGAAATATACGTATGAATAAATTAGTGGGCTAGCTTCTGCACAGTACAGGTGGAGAAGCCTGTACCTAACCAACCCAAGCACGTTTATAACCAATTGGCCTGTAGAAATTTTCAGGCCTTTGAATTATTTTTCTCAGAAAGCTTGATTCTGGACAGTTGGCTTACCACAGTCAACACAGTGGCAGATGTTAGCATATCACCTTATTTGTCATTTTTCAGCACTACCCAGCACCACTAACCATGCTGTCGAGTCTAGGAAGTTAGCTAATAAGCTTCCCTTTAATGAGATTTGGAAAGGATTGTCAATTGGAAATGACAGTTGGTATAAGAAAAGAACATAGTGTTCAGATGTTTTGCTAGGGCTCCTTAATTTTTAGGTATTTGAATTGAATAGAAATTAGGGGGCTTTTTAAGATCTCATAACTTCTGGGACCATGAAAAGACAATCAGGGCTTTTCCAATGTGTTAAAAACTTATGTAACCTCAGGGTTTTCTACCCTACAGAGCCTTTGTCTAGGGGGTTATGTTTCCATGGGGAGACTTCCTGACAGCACATCAGTGCTCCAGGCGGTGCTGGTGGGTCTGACCGACAACTTCAGAAGAAAATCCAGACCTTTGTGTAGAACGGTTTAGTACCATTTTGCATTTTGTGAGTCTCCTCTCTGATTCTTGGCTCGGTCTAACGTAGTGTTCCTCAAACGCTGTTTTCTTTTTTAATGAGACCAACTGCAAATTAATTATTAAAATAATATCTCTACCAATCATCTTTCTCTAAATTTGTGTCTGCCCAGCATTTACCTTGTAATTACACCCTTTACGGCCACCCAGTTCTTTTCTCAGACTGATTCATGTTCTTTTATTAAGCTGAGCTAGAACTTGATAGCGCCCATGAGGTGCTCCAGGAAGAAAGTGTCAACATACAGGATGAAGAAAGAGGGTAGAGCCATATTAACTGATTTTCTTCCTTTGTCACGTATGACTATTTTTCATCCCTGAATTCGCCACATCCTTCTCTCCATCAACCAGCTCTGTACGTCCTGCTGCCTCCACCCTCACCTTAAAAATAGTTTTTGGTTTTTTTTGCATTATATTTTCCCTCCATCCTTAAGCCTGAGAATTTTCATTTTCTCTGCCTTTGGCCTAAAACTCCCTGACCTTTCTTATATATTTACCTTCACTTTTTGCAGAGCCACGTATCTTCAAAGGGAAAAAACTCCCACAGGCCCACTTCACCAAACCTAGAAAGAAGACCATCAGAATTACTTATAAAGCATCAGTTCAATTCTGAGGTCATTACATTCGCTATTAAATAATTCACAGGTCATTAACTGCCCAGGCTGTGTCTTTCAAGCACAGCTGTTGAAGGAACTAAATACTATAAATCATTAAGCATATTAAAGGAGAAAAATGTTGGGGGAGAGCAGTGGAGATGGATAATTAAATCAAATAGTGGAGATGCTGAGCAGGATGAAGTAATGGGATTTGGAGGCTAACTCTGTGCCAAGGGAAGATCGATATTCCAAGGTAATGCATGTCTGGGGAGTAAATGGAGCTGCCAAGCCAGTGAAGGCCATGGAATGATCTGTGAGTTAGGAAGGAAACATTTCTATAGATGTAAGAGTGCTGGCCACTTGCCATGTGCAGTGTAAAATAAAGTCTTGACAGCCAACTAGGGAGGTCTTGAAGAGGTTGACAGTTAAGAACAGTGAAGTCGATGTTTGTTCCTGGTGGAAAATCTAAGGGCCACTCAGAAAAAAATTTTCTTATCTGCATCCCTTTCTGTAGCCACGAACAAAACACCAGGAGAAGCTGCATGCGGCTAACTTTTGGCAGCCCTTCATTAAACAGATTTGTCCAAATACAGTTTTCAATTCCCCAACTCTGACACAAATAGTAATAATAGTCATAACAAATATTTATTGAGTATTAGATGCCCATGATTACCTCTTTTAATTTTCTCAGCAGCTTTAAGAAAACTCTTCTATTATTGTTTCCTTTTTTCACATGGGACTCTGAGAGATTAAATGACTTGCCTGAGGGGACAAGTTAGTAAGCGGTGGATGTGCAGACTGTCTGGTTTTAAAAACCCTCCATTTCATCAGAACCTGCTGTGCAGTCAGGCACCTCCCGCTGCTTGTTGGTAGATCTAGATTCTAGGAGAGACAGGAAGAAGGACTTCTTTACACATTTGTATTTGGTCTTATGTAATCATGTTAATCAGAGTACACATAAGTAAATACAACCCATTTCCCCAGCCATACACATAAAGGAAAGATCTTTAAAGACCACCTCAGCTGTCTTTGATAATTTTGATGGTTATAAAATAAAGCACTTACTCTTAACAGGCTTTAAAACAATTGAATTATGCGAGGTAACACAAAAAGTGAACCAAGTATAAGTCAATACAACATAAGCTTTCTCTTTTTAGAATTATAGGCTTCTAATCATTCATTCAACAAGGACTGTGTTTCTTCCGGAGCCCACACAGAGACTATGGGACAAAGATGTGATACTGTGCCCACTCCTGTTGTTCCTCTGAGGAGCACAGAGATCCTACAGCATGTGCCAGACAATGGGGGATTTCAAATGAATAAAATACACGTTCCAGTTTTCTAGCTGATAACCCAATGGGAGAAAAGCAAGACCCCTGAGTGACTACAGTACAAAGAAGGATGAGATTGTTGTTCCTCAAACTGTTATAAATTTTGAATGATCACCTTTTATTTCATGACATAATATAGAACCCAGACAGATTAGGCAGACAGATTTCCAGCCTGAGGCAGCTCCAGGTATCCCACTTGAACTGGGATGAGCTGCAAGCCTCCCAGTGAGTTAAGTACCCAGACAGAGGATACCAGGGCAGAACCTTCACAATGTCCTTCTGTGAGCTTTAACAAAAGCCTGCTATGGCTCCCACCACTCTCCCTGAGGTCCCTGCTTGGCCCCACAGTCATCCAAAGGCTCTGCTCACTCAGATGGCCCCATAACCTCAAATAGCCATATCATTCACCTTCTACCCTTGCTAATGTCTCAGAAATTGATTTTTTTAATATAAGGATTCTATGACTTCACAAAGTTTGATTTCCCCCAGAGAACCCTCAAAGAGAATTCCTCAGATGTTAAGTTTCTCACACGTAAAATGCTTCCAATAATTAAGTTTCTGTGCAAAATCCATCTCTTTTTTCAAAACTTCCCATTCTTTTACTTGGATCGTGGAAACTCCTCTGCTCAATAGTAGCATGTCTTGAATGCTTGAATGCCTCTCCATTGCACCTTATAGGTGTATTTGTCACTCTCTAAGGAGGACCGCCAGACCTCCTGCTAGCAAGGGGGATCATCAACCTCCAGTCCATCTTCAAGATGCTCCTTCAGCCAACAGTAGGGCAGCTGGGCTGATAGGGCAATGGATGCAGAGTCTCCATGAAGTGCAGGAAGCGGGCAGCAAGTGTTTCTCACCACAGATCCCGAAACCCTAAATTCAGATGGCTTCTGGCATTAGGTGTTTTATTGTTTTCAGGATTCTGCATTGTCTTGATCAGAATTTCTTTTCTAAGCATACCTGGACATGCTTAGTGTTTTCTCACTTGCAAATTACCTCACAGAGGTCTTCACCACCCTCATTTCTGTTTCTTTCTGAATATGAAGTATATAAGTCTGTGTCCAATCAGGAGACAGAAACCACATAGCAACTTAAACTAAGGGAAATGTAATGTAAAGAATTACTTATCTCTGGTTCAAAACTGTAAGAAAAGTCTGTATGTTACAGGAGGGATGAGGGGTGTATGCAAAGCTAGGGTTCAGACACGTTGGAGAATGTGTGATTGCAGCCCTCTGGATACCGAAGTTGGCTGGTCTGCCTGTAGTCTAAGTGTGGCCCAAATGTTGTATAGGGTATACTTATATTAAGGAATTATGGCTATTTATCTGAAATTCAAATTTAACTGGGAGTCTTGTTTTAATAAGTCTGACAGTCCTGCCTCTCAGATGCAAGTAAGGTACAGGTGAGCCATAGCAGGTGGCCAGGCATGCAAGAAAGCAGAGGGAATAGGGCAACTGGCCTACATGGCACCCGTGTGGAGAGGGCCATAAGAATGTTACCACCCACCCAGGCCAGGGCTGCAAGGGCACTGAGGGACTATGTCTTTTAGGCATGTGGCTGTCACTGGGCATCACCAGATCTCTTCACACCCACACCAGTGGCCCACCACGCACCAGCTGAAAATGGCAGGAGAGCCCCTTTGCTCCTGCAGTGTCCCTCCAGCACCTCTACCAAGAAAGCTCAACCTCATGCTGTCTGTGCAGGAGAAAAGCTGAAAGGAAACTCCTCCATTATCACAGAGCAGGTATTGAAGGACAGTTTGGGAGCTGAGATGCAATACGTTGAGAACTGGCACCTGAAGCCTTATTCTTTCCTCTACCAACTGCACAAAGTGTTATTTTACAAGGTCATCTTCCTTTCATGTAAAATATTAACTCGTATTAATCTTACACAATCTCTGCAGAGTAAATGACACATGATACCAGCTCTGATATTTGTATAGAATCATAGAATTTGGTAACTTCTCTACCCAATATGTTTTTCTTTTTCCTTTGGTGATTTCTAAAGAAAAAAAGGGAGAAAGAAATTTAAGAGAATTCCCCTGAGCTACAGTCTCATAAAACACAATCACACATGCTTTCTGTTCCATGGTTAAGGATGGGAAGACAGTCACTGACACATTGCTTGTCTGTGTGAAAAGAACCATTTTTCAGCATCCTGGATTCTTTTTTATTTTTAATTGGGGTATTGAAGCTGTCAACTTCTAATTTCAATCAATTGTGAGCCCAATTCTTCCTTGGCAGGCTTCAACCTGGAAGCTAATTCAAACAGTATGTTTTTCTAAGGAAAGGTTTAGAAACGGAGGAATTCTGAAGTTGAAAAAGGAATGGCTACTGGAACATATGTATAGGTTAGCTTAGCCAGACTCTCTTCCTCTCCCTACCAATGGTAAACCCATATTTTTAGAAGCAGGTGATTTTTCCCCCAGAGTATTGTATCTTTGTGATAGAATAGTTTATGAAAACACTATTCAGAAATTCTGTTTGTTGTGGAACAAAAGATTTCCCATGGTGCAAACCTCCCTTTAAATCTCTTAATAGTATTTAAATGTTATTGGCCTCTAATTATGATGCTTGTGAAGTTATTTTTTGTTGTTTTTGTTATTTTTTTTCAAAAGCAAAATAATTCCTTCTGGAGATGGGAGAAACTGCTTACATTCTCGACTCACTAGATACTAGACAGAGCTTGATATAAAAAAAGCTATGTAAAACTTTAGGCTAAATGAGAAACTTGTGAAAATGTGAAAATATATATAAAATTCTGTCCATTTTTCAGGATAGGTCATAGTTTCTGGGAGTTCTTGGATTAGATTGAGAGCCCTTGGAAGCATTTCTTTTAACCCACTGTCAGTCTGTTCGGGCTGCAACAGTAAAATACCATAGACTGGGTAGCTTATAAGCAATAGAAATACATATCTCACTGTTCAGGAGGCTGGAAAGTCCAGGGCCAAGGTGCTGGCAGATTCCATGTCTGGTGAAGACCCACTTCCTTGTTCATAGACAGACATCTTCTCACTGTGTCCTTGTGTGATGGAAGGAGTTGGGGGTCTCTCTGGGGCCTCTTCTGTAAGAGTGCTAATCCTATCCTTGAAGACTCTGCCCCCTTCACGAATCACACATTCAGACCGTGGCACCTAATATCACAGTCACTTGTGCATGTGCTTGAGAAATGTGCCACTGAAAGTCATGATTATAGAAAATCGAAGCTTGATTTAATACTTTCTTCCAGGCAAACGAATTAACAGGGATGCAAGAGGGTTTTTCTGAAGGACTTTTCCCCACTCTCTGCACTGGGAGACACGAGAACGACACTAAAATAATGTTCCCTGCAAAGCATTCTGTTAACAATGTGCCTCTCTGTGAGGTGTGATGAGGATCTCTGGGCCAGCACAGCCCTTCCTTGAAAGGAATTTGGACACCAACAGCTTCAAGAACGGCAAGGAACACAGCAGGCTCCTACTCCAGCTTGCTGTGTGATCCTTGCCTGAAGCTTCTTCTTTTGTTAATTAGAGAACCTGCTTCTTTTAAAGTGTCTCCACTTTCCTTTATAACATGCAGACACATGCTTTCCCTCCTTCTCCCCCAAATCCTGATACTCTCATATTCTTCTTACCATTCCCTTCCTTTCCATGGCCCAGGAGCATTTCCCATTTGGAATTTCTGAGTTTCTCACACTAAACGAAGACTTAGGGACCTTTCTAGGTTATACACTGAGCTTTCTGCTGAGTACAGTGAACCAACGTTAATCAGGAAGGATTTGATTTTACAAGTTGAACATTCGTCCCTAGTTCTATCACCTAATTGAATGGCCACAGGCTTATTAAATGAGTTGTGTTATTTCTTGGTGACTTATGAAGGGGATACTAAAGGTGATCTAAAGGTGGTTCATTCATTCATTCAGCAGATATCTATTGAATGCCTCTGGGTGTGGCCAAATCAGAACCGTGTTGTTACCCTCGTGAGGCTTATAACCCAGCAAGGAAGACAAATGCTAAACAAGAAATGACTCTTGGGATGGGTGGTTCCAGAAGGGAACTGCACAGAGATTCACATTTCAGAGCACTTTCCTCACACAGGTGCTTCAATCTATTAACTCATTTAGAGCTAACGACAACTCTATAACATACTTCCTCTCTTATTTCATCCCCATTTTAGAGAGGAGAAAACCAAGGCACAGGGTTGTACAGGGACATTTAACTACTGAGTGGCAGAAGCAGCATTCGAACCAGGAAGTCTGATGTCAGGGCCCTCGAGTCTACACAGGAACTAACTAGAGATGCCATCCATAGGATTTTTCTTTGGAGCCTTTCTCTCACCTCCCTCCCTCCTACTGCATTCTCCCTTCCCATCCCCAGTTAGGTTTATTGGCAGAATCGGGCTGAGAAAGGAAGAAACCAGAGGAAAGATTAGAGCATGTCAGGTGCCCGCATGTCTGGGGAGGTGAGCATGTACCACTCTTGTACCACCAAGAAGCAAGAAAACTGAGTTGGGCCAATGAATTCCCAGCAGGTGGCGTCTCCAGGTGTTAAGTTGGACCACCCAAACCCTCTCCCTGTGTCCCCGTTTTCTGCTCCATTGTCTGCCTCCCCAGTTCCTGGAGTTCACTCTACTGTTCCACCAGTTCTGTGATTCCTGCTGACACCTGGAATTGCCTCTTCACCTTGTGTTGGTCTCATATATGGTTTAACTGTTACCCATTCCTTTTTCTGAAAAAAAAGTTCAATGCCACTGTCTTTGTCCTGCAGCAGGGGTTTGGCAAGAGTGTTGAGATCTGATGGCCATTGATTGAGTTCATAAGATGTGGGACTCCTTAAGACTGAAGCCGTGCTAAGGAGAACTTAAAAGTCTTAGAGGTATTGAATGCACGGTTGGCTGGAATGAATATTACAAAGAAGCCCTCCCAGCCAGGCACACTGGCTCACGCCTGTAATCCCAGCACTTTGGGAGGCCGAGGAAGGCAGATCACGAGGTCAGGAGATCGAGACCATCCTGGCTAACACAGTGAAACCCTGTCTCTACTAAAAATACAAAAAATTAGCCAGGCATGGTGGTGGGCGCCTGTAGTCCCAGCTACTCGGGAGGCTGAGGCAGGAGAATGGTGTGAACCTGGGAGGTGGAGCTTGCAGTGAGCTGAGATTGCACCACTGCACTCCAGCCTGGGCGACAGAGAGAGACCCTGTCTCAAAAACAAACAAACAGACAAACAAAAAACAAAAATAACCTCCCTCCTTCCCCTCCTCTGAGTTCTGTGATAACTTGAGAAGTAAAGAAATGAATTCCTATCTCATTTGGAATGGAAGACACTATATATATATATATATATATATTTTTTTTTTTTTCTGGAAGAAGAACAATATTGAAACTATTGGTTTTCAAAGGAAGGAACAAATGCATTAACATTTGGGAGTTTTGTTTAAGTCATGTTAGTCCTGTCTTGCTGCCTAATTTTTCCTTTTGTTATGAATTTGGCTTGGAATGGAACCATCTTTAAAGTTTAATTTAACCACACCTCCCACGTAGAAAGGATTGTTCTTCTAGCGTATTTCCTTCACAATGCTGGCTGCTTTTCTGCCCCAGTACATTTAGTCTGACTTTGTTGGAGGCCACGACTGATTTCTTTCAGTCAGTTATTCAGAGACAGAGAGTGTGGGAGGAGACAGAGAGGGACACGCAGAGATAGAATGGGGGTGTTTGCAAACTTTGATTCACTCATTCACTTAGTCTTATTTTTCATGTTTATTGGACCCAGAAACATGGCCAGCACTGTGCTACTTGCTGGAGATAATGAACAAAGCCAAACCTCTGAAGGACCACTTAGCTTGCGTGCTTCCTTGCTTCCTGCCTTTCTGCCTGGCTGCCTGCTGCCAGCCTGCCCTGCCTCCCTCCCTCGCCTCCCTCCCTCCCTGCTGCCTTCACTACCCCCAACTTCTCTCTCTCTCTTCCTTTAGCCTTTCTTAAGGAACAATATTGAATAGGGGCCTCATTAGAAATCAGTCTTTTCTAATAGTGATTTATTTTAAGCTTTCCCACTTGGAAGAGGAACATCTGTATAGGGCATCAGTGTCATTCAGATTATTGTGTGATTCTGAGTGGGAAGCAAGGAGAGTCCTGAATTTGAACTTAAAACCTTGGGTCTCAGCTTACGTGGCAGCTGTGGGCAACAGGCAAGTCATTCTGTTCCCCTGAGACTCAGTCCCTTCTACCTGTCACAGACACCTAACCAAAGAATGACCTAATTTTCTTTGAGTAACCAAGCTCAAATTAACATGAATAAGACTTTTATTTCATTAATTCATTCATTTGAGTCAGAGTCTTGCTCTATCACCCAGACTGGAGTGTGGTGGCACAATCTTGGCTCACTGCAACCTTCGGCCTCCCGGGTTCAAGCGATTCTTCTGCCTCAGCCTCCTGAGTAGGTGGGATTACAGGCTCCCACCACCACGCCTGACTAATTTTTGTATTATTAGTAGAGGCAGGGTTTTGCCATGTTGACCAGGCTGGTCTCGAACTCCTGACCTCAGATGATCCACCTGTCTGGGCCTCTCAAAGTGCTGGGATTACAACTGTGAGCCACCGTGTCCAGCCAAGCATTTTACCTCTTAGTTTATTTTATTTTAGATGGAGTCTTACTCTGTCACGCAGGCTGGAGCACAGTGGCATGATCTTAGCTCACTGTAGCCTCCTCCTCTTGGGTTCAAGTGATTCTCCTACCTCAGCGTCCTGGATAGCTGGGATTACAGGCGCCCGCCACCTCGCCCGTCTCATTTTTGCATTTCGAGTAGAGATGGGGTTTCATCATGTTGGCCAGGCTAGTCTTGAACTCCTGACCTCAAGTGATCTGCCCACCTGAGCCTCCCAAAGTGCTGGGATTACAGATGTGAGCCAACACACCTGGCTTATGAATAAGCCTTTTAAAGTACTAAGACTTGATGATTATTTTTCCTTCTATTATATATATTCAAATAGAAAAAAAAAAGCAACACATATTTTATATTCTAAATTAATACTTTACTAAATAAGACATATACCCCCCCAAATTACGTAAGTATATACTCCCCCATTTGTGAATATTATTTAAAAATTTAACCTTTTTCTGGAAGAGTTTGTACTTTCAATGAGAAAACAAATACTTTTATCTTCAGTATTTGCTAGATATGCAAATTTTTTTCTTCAGACTGTTTTCCAGTTTTCTGTTACTATTAAAATATCTGTTGTAATTCAAGTTAATCTTTGTATGTTATTTTTATTTGTTCATTTCCTCCCTGAAAGTGTTTAAAATCTCTTTTCATTTCCAGTGTTCTGAAATTGTATTATGATATGTGTGTGGGCCTTTTTAAACTTTTGCCAGGGATTGGTAGGCTTTAAAAATTTAAAACCTAAGTCTTTCAGTCCTTGGGAATTTTACTATTATTTATAATTTCTTCTCCTCTGATTTTGATTCTTTCTAGAACTACTGCAATTAGAGTTTGAGTATCTTAGCCAAGCTCTCTCGTCTTTTTTGCCTACATTTGTTATCTTTTTTTCTTTTTCTTTTTCCTTATTTTTAAAGAGATTCCTTTTACTCCCTCTGAGACTTTGAGATATTAGTGCCCCTGGATATATCCTTCTTGCATTAGTTTTTTAGTCATTTCAATTTCTTTATGTTTACTGTGTCTTATAAGTAAATTACTCCTTTTAAACATCCAGGTTATTATTTCAGCATTCAGTGCTGCCAACCCTATATTAGATTTCCTCTATTGAATTATTGTTTTGGACTTTTACAAATGTCTATGTCCATTGCCTTATCCTTAGATTATTCTCTCGAAACATCTCTGTAAATGTCCTGAAGAATTCTTGTCTCTTCCATTTTCTCTAACTCAGTGGTAGCCATATGTTTTCTCTGGTTGGTGAGCCTCCTCTAAGCTGTTGATGTATTAGATGAGGTGTCATGTAACAATATAAGTAGGGTTGTCATCTCAGAATCATGGCAGATTGAGTTGTGGAATCTTCTGGCATTATTGGACAGCAAATGGTAAGGTAAAGAGAACAATGTTGGCTTTTCCAAAAAAGCAAAGCTCCTCCAAAGCTACTGGATCCCCATCCTCCCTGGCACTGCAACTGTGCTGGACTCTAAGAGGCTGTCTTCTCTCCATGAGCACTGGCACCAGTACAGATGCCTCTGGAGTACTCGCCATTCCCCACTGTCCTCCTTCATGGCCATAGAGATAGCTGTGTGACCTCAACAGGGAGCAGGAAGAGGGAGGAAGCAGTAGCAGCTACCAACCTCCTAACCTTATTATTTTTTAATAGAACTAATGAGCCACTGTAGACAGTGTTCTTGCTGGTCCGTTTTAAGTGCAGAATTTTTAAATTTTATGCATCATTGAGGCACTATTAAGTAAATGTTATTTTTAAGTAGGTTATTATTTTTGAGCACAGTCTTTGTTTTTAAGCCTACTTGTTTCTGAAAGCAAACATTCCTATAGATAGCTTAACTATTGGACTAGAAGATGATATATAATCAAAGCACAGTATTTCCTAAGAAGCAGAATATCCTAGTCATAAGACAAATATATGACAGAGAAGAGACAACTCCTAGAAACTACCCTTGTGGGTCCAAACCTGTAGACTAAAAACAAAGCATCAAAGCAACCTGTGAGAGATTCTACACCATGATTTTCACAATATTTGAATAGATATGTTAAAATTAAAAATGCACTGTGCTCTTAAGATTCTTGTTATTTTTACAGCTAGAATACATAATTGATTATCTTAAAAGTTTCCTTACTCTCATTTACTGAATTATTTGAAAGCAACGATGTGTCATGACAGATGATTTTCACCCTTTGGTGTTTCCCCTTTAGCCTTCTAGCCAATGAATTCTAAAATGTTGGTAATTAAATTGATTGAACTGTCCTGGTTAATAAGAATTAAAGCCCCCAAGAACAGGCAAACTATGATTTTTTTCATTGATCACACAAATTAATATATTCAGAAGAAGAGATGGATGGATAAGATAAATTTCTGCTGCAAATCTTGCTTTCAGGAAATAGGTGAAAATCTTTCCAGAAATCTATAATTATTCATAGTGTTATGTTTCCCTTTGATATATGCTTGAGGCTCATTAGCATTCTTTTCAAAAGCTAGTGATTAATTTTATAATGCTATTAGGGATGCATACATATGGGATACATTGTATCTTAGAAATAAGATAATGTTAAATACTGAATTAAAATAGTGGTTACATTACAGGAAAGTGGTAGAGATATGGGATTAGGCGTAAACACACAGCTTTAATGCAGGGCTTCTCACCCTTGAAGCTGTCAACATTTTGAGCTGAATAATTCTTTGCTATTTGGGGGCTATCCTGGGCGATGTAGGATGTTTAGGAGCCTCTCTGGCCTCTACCCACTAAATACTCATAGCATCCCCCTGACAGCTGCGACAACCAGAAATGTCTCCAGACATTGCTGCACATCCCCTGGGGATGGGGCAGTGGGTGAGTTGGGGAACTGAATGGACCCTAACTGAGAAACATAGCCTTTTTTTTTTTTCATTTTTATCAATATTTTATTAGAGGTCTTAGCAGTGACATAGGGCAAGGAAAAGTACATTTTGGAATAGAAGCAATAAAATTGCTTCAATATGGCCAGGCGTGGTAGCTCAAGCCTGTAATCCCAGCACTTTGGGAGGCTGAGGCGGGTGGATCACTAGGTCAGGAGATCGAGACCATCCTGGCTAACACGGGGAAACCCCGTCTCTACCAAAAATACCAAAAAATTAACCTGGCATGGTGGCGGCGCCTGTAGTCCCAGCTACTCAGGAGGCTGAGGCGGGAGAATGGTGTGAACCCGGGAGGCGGAGCTTGCAGTGAGCTGAGATGGTGCCACCGCACTCCAGCCTGGGCTACAGAGCAAGACTCCGTCTCAAAAAAAAAAAAAAAAAAAAAACAATTGCTTCAATTTATAGAGGCAATGATATTCTAGGGAAAAAAGAATCCCAATGAATCTAGAAAGCAAATACAAGAAGTAATAGCCGGCTTAGGAAAGTTAGTGTATGAGACTCCTAAGCCAAAGTCAGTTATATTTCTAATCACTTGCAACAAATGAAAATGAAAATAAAAAAGCTATTCCATTTATGATAGTGTCAGAAATCATACAAACAATAACAAAACGCTGAGAGAAGATCAACAAATGAATATATATGCCACATACATATGTCAATTCTTCCCAAATTGATCTATAGATCCAACTCAATTTCAACAGGATATACGTATATGTATCTGTATGGAGAAACACAGCTTTAATAGTATATTTTAGTGAGGTTCTAGTTTTTGTAGGGTGGAAGATTCACAAGTATCCATTTTATTATGCTTTATAATCTACTTGTAAGTTACACACATTCTCTTGAAGGTAGACATGTTATGTCATCAAACATATTAAAGCTGCTGCTAATATGCTTTTAAAACGGGGCTTACTGGAGATAAATTCCGTTTGATTTCATCATGGGGATTCATGAGGAATGGGGAACTTTATTTTCCACTTTTTAACCACAGTGTACTAGCATGTTTTCTTTTGTGCCATTTTGATGAGTATTTTGACAGGATGTTTATTTTAAATCTTCAGTGTTTGAATCATTTACTCATGTAACCTGTGCAACAGGCTCTTTGCTAAAAATTGCTTGAGTTTTTAGGCCACAACTAAACAGTTTTAGTCTAATATTAAAAGCACACATATAAAGCTTGAGGGACTTCAAAAACTGTATATGCACAAACTAAAGTACAACATTATCTGGTTAATACCATAAGAATAGCTTAGGAAAGAAAGAAAATCCTTCTGAAACGTGCTTAAATGACAATTTATGCTAAAGATTTAGAGGAACTCACAGAAAGTCTTGAAACTGGTTTGAGGGAGTGGGACAGTGATGGACTCCCCCCCCCACCTTCTTCTTCTTCACCATTTCTCTCTGTTATGAGGACAATGTCTTTCACTCTGGTTTGCTCTCTCCTTGGTCCTCTCCTCTCCTCTCCTCTTCCTCTCTCTCTCTCTCTCCTTTCTTTCCTCCATCCCTACCTTCCTCTCTCTCCTTCTCCCCCCTCCCTCCCTCATTCTCTGAAGCTTGGCTTCTCTTATCTTTCTTTTATGTAGACTTGGACAGTCATGTCAACCTCTATATGTATATGACTCCCCAACACAGCTTCTTTTAAGTAACTTACTTTGTGGCTCAATTTTGAATTCCCAAAAGAAGAAATTTGGATGGTTCAGCTTAGGTCAGTGCCTACATTTGGTCCAATCAGGTGTGACCAAATAGAGACTACTTGTTTTCACATGGGACCTAGGCTTTCCCATTCTGTGTTCTGCAGGTGCATTGGGTACTATTAAAAGAAGGTGTTGGCAGGGAAGAAATGATGCACGTATACACTACACATAACATCAACTCACAAACGCCCTGGGAAGATTTTGCTTCCTCTTTATGAGGGAGACAGAAGGACAGAGAACTGTTAGATATATGGAAGATAGATCTAGTTTGTATCAATTCAAGAGTAGGTAGAATTAAACTTTCCTTGTCTTCACTGGAATTAAATTCTTCAACTAGTTGTCTCCTTAAAGTTGCTCGTTTCCTCCCATCTTCCTCATAAGTGTCATGTGTAAATGTGAACACGCCAGTGTTAAACCTCTTCAGAATCTAATATTCCATTTTGATAACACTCGTTATGAAACTAGTTTTAACCTAGAAACTAGTGTTTAACCTAGAGAAAACAACAAGCTTCTGGAGAAGATTCGGAATGGAAGTGATAATAAATAATTCTTTAGCAATTTTAGATGGGAATGGTTATCCTGGGATGATGCATTAACTACTCCCACTCAACAGCTATCTGATATTATCTGTGAATTGTTTCTAATCAAAATATGAGTCTGGGAATTTTTAAGTTGATCATAAAGGAGTAGAATTCCAAACACAGTCACGTCCTTAAAAGCATGTAACAGACATACATCAAAGGATGGTCCCCATAGATCTGTAGTGTAGGAAATTGGCGGTGACATTTATCCCTACCCGTGTAATACCATCCACACATAAAGAACAGTGAAGACGGCCAGGCATAGTGGCTCATGCCTGTAATCCCAGCACTTTGGGAGGCTGAGGCAGGCAGATTGCCTGAGCTCAGGAGTTCAAGACCAGCCTGAGCAACACAGTGAAACTTCGTCTCTACTAAAATACAAAAATTAGCAGGATGTGGCAGTGTGTGCCTGTAGTCCCAGCTACTTGGGAGGCTGAGGCATGAGAATTGCTTGAATCCATGAGGCAGAGGTTGCAGTGAACCAAGATCACACCACTGCACTCCAGCCTGGGTGACACAGCGAGACTCTGTCTCCAAAACAAAACAAAACAAAAAGAACAGTGTTGAGTCCAGGTGTGGTGGCTTATGTCTATAGTCCCAGCTACTTATGAGGCTATGGCTGGGGGATCACTTGAGCCCAGGAGTTCAAGGCCAGCCTGAGCAACATACTGAGATCCATCTCTTAAAAAAATTAAACAGTGAGGGATTCTGAAATCTGACTATAAGGCAAATATTAGTGTCCTGAAAAAGAATAATCTATAGATGAGATAGTTACTCTACCACATGGGATTTGGAACAGATCTGTGATAAACAAGTTTAATGCTAGAAAGTCTTGCTAGAGGAAGGCTCTCAAGAACATACTCCTTTTAAAATGTGTGTACCTACAGTCAACTTGATTCTTCAAAATAGTAACATTAATTTTCAATTCATCATAGCATTATACTTTTTTCTTTAAAAAAATTTTAATCAGGCCAGGCGCAGTGGCTCAAGCCTGTAATCCTAGCACTGTGGGAGGCCGAGACGGGCGGATCACGAGGTCAGGAGATCGAGACCATCCTGGCTAATACAGTGAAACCCCGTCTCTACTAAAAAATACAAAAAAAAAAAAACTAGCCGAGCGAGGTGGCGGGTGCCTGTAGTCCCAGCTACTCAGGAGGCTGAGGCAGGAGAATGATGTAAACCCGGGAGGCGGAGCTTGCAGTGAGCTGAGATCCAGCCACTGCACTCCAGCCTGGGTGACAGAGCGAGACTCCGTCTCAAAAAAAAAAAAAAAAAAAAAAAATTAATCACTTTTTAGTTAATATTTTCATTTTCTCTCTTAAATTTTAACACAGAATTATTTCCATTGAAATATGTACGCACAAAATAAAGTATGATATTTTGGTTAATACCATAAGAATAATTTAGTAAAGAAACAGAAGCCCTCCAAAACCAGGAACATTCTCTATTAAATTTCAATGAAGCATCTCTGTTAAAGCTCAAAGGAGTTGGAATGAGTAATTTGGAGTTTCCTGATTTTTAACATTTGACTTCCCAAGAAGCGTGTGAAACCTGGAGGTTAGCCACATCACTTTATCTTGATTAGTATGACCAACTGGGACCAGACTTTTCACATCATCAGTTAGCATATTTGTAGCTTAACATTTCTAGTTCTGAACCTTAGCCTTGTTTGTTGTTTAAGATTTAATTAGGATGGCATGGATAGCATGAAAGTATTTTATAAAGCAACAATCAAAAGAAGTATATACTCTCACCACTTTTGGTTTTGGCATCAAAAAACATTATTTTGAGTTACTAATAATGCCTATTAATCATCAGTTAAACAAGTAGAGTGTGGAGCTGAAAGCAGGAGAATCTGCAGAGATCTGGAGCCATCACCAGCAGCTGTGCACAGCCATTAGGCCATGGTCCTGACGCATCACGTTGTGATGTACGCATCTCTCGGTTGACATCCGGAGGTCTCTGGGCAATGAATCAGGGGCTGCACACAGAGAAACCGACACATATTTTTTTCCTGTTAGAAATCTATAAAAGCAAAAAATGGTTAATCATACTTTATATACTTTCAAAGCTGTCTTAAAAAAATATTTAATTAAATCAAGCCAGATTTAAAGATATTTTCTGATCTCAGAAGTGTATAATATTTAAAGGAAAAACTTTATATAAATGTAGTACCAGGTTCTGGCAAAGATACAGAATGACTTAGACTAACAGATATTGCTGGTGGGAATGCAAACTGGTACAGACGCTTCGGGTAAACAGTTTGGCAGTTTCTTATAAAGTTAAACATATATTTACCATATGACTCAGCAATCTCACTCCTAGGTATTTACCCAAGTGAAATGAAAACTACATTCTCACACAAATGTATGTATGAGTGTTTGCAGCAGCTTTATTTGTCATCACCAGTAAGCGGAAACTACCCAAATGTTTCTCAACTGGAGAATGGATAAGCAAACTGTGGTGCATTCCATACAATGAAATATCACTCAACAGCAACGGGAAACAAACCACTGTTCCACACGACAGCGTGAATGGGTCTAACGTGCGTTGTGTGTGGTGCGTTCCGTACCATGAAATATCACTCCACAGCAAAGAGAAATAAACCACTGTTCCACACAACAGCATGAGTGGGTCTCACATGTGCTATGTGTGGTGCATTCCATATAATGAAATGTCACTCAATAGCAAAGAAAAACAAACTGCTGTTCCGCACGACAGCATGAATGGGTCTCACATGTGTTGTGTGTGGTGCATTCCATACAATGAAATATCACTCAATAGCAAAGAGAAACCACTGTTCCACACAACAGCATGAATGGGTCTAACGCTCATTGTGTGTGGTGCATTCTGTACCATGAAATATCACTCCACAGCAAAGAGAAACCACTGTTCCACACAACAGGATCAATGGGTCTCACGTGCATTGTGTGTGGTGCATTCCATACAATGAAATATCACTCAATAGCAAAGAGAAACCACTGTCCCACACAACAGCATGAATGGATCTCACATGTGTTATGCTAAGTGAGAGGCAGGATTCAGAGGGCTGCATACTCTGTGATTCGATTTGTATGACATTCTTACAAAAGCAAAACCATAGGCACACACACACACAAAGAAAAAAAAAACAGATGAGTGTTTGCCAAGGGCTGGGGTTTGAAGAGGAAGTCACTGCAAAAGAAGCCTAGGGAGGATGGCACTGTTCTTCATTCTGATTGTGGCGACGGTCACACGACTGTCTTTCAAAACCCTTATATGCTCAAAAGGGTGAATTTTACTACAAGTAAATTGTGCCTTAATATAAACAGAAAATAATTTTCTTAAAACTTGTGGTTTTCTAATGGTACTGGATTTTAAAACTGTCACCTACTTATTAGTTTTGAACACATTAACTATTTGGTAATGCAAAGCTTTTGTTGGCTCTGAATAATCTAGCACAGAATTTTAGAAAAGGTTTCTTGTGAGTTGATGATTCCCATGGAGAAAATGAAAACAGTAAAGGACAAATGCGCTGGTTTTCAGCATTCTCTTGCGTGTGGATATGAAGCTTGAATAACCACCGTGAATATTGATGAGCAGCTCTCATAAATTACTCCATGTTTTTTATGCATAGCTCTTGCTGTCATTTTAACATAATAACTCTTTAATATGTAGGATCCCTGTTTTCTGGGTCATAAAAATAACTATAGAAAAAAATCTGAAGTGTTTCTGATAGTGCTTATAAAACTATGGCATTCTATACATTTTTTAAAATATGCGACGTTGTAAGAAAAAGCCTAAAATTATTTTAGAAGTAGAAGTTAAAGTTATCGCTCCTATAAAAATATGTCAAATTTTTAATGTAAACAGAAAGAATTTGATTTATTTATTATATTGTCTGTATTTGCATAGATATAATGCATGAAAAACAGAAATATTACTCTGCCCTTTTATCTAAATGTTCAGGCCTGTATTGCATGTCTTTGCTAATTGCAATTCTAACACAACAATATAAAATAAACTCAAATTTAGGTTGTGCATATAAATGCAGTAAGTGGCATATTATATACGTTTTAATCATTAAATATGTTTTGTAGTCAGACAGACAGCATTGTATTTTAACCATCGCTTCCTAATACATATTACATAAAGACCCAATAGGATGAAGATTATTTCTATAACCAATGAACAAATATATTCTAAAAGTGCCTGAAAATATAAATTCTCTTAAGTAAAATATTGAATAAACTGAGGGACATGTTAGACATAACTAAATATATATATCCAGATATTAATAAAGATAAAAGCATATGTCTTCAGAGATAGATGGAGCATCAATATTTAGATAGAAAAATAGATAATTTGTAATGGGGAAGTGATCGTCCATGAACCATAGGCAAAAATATGTATTTTTTCAGATGTATCATAAATATTTTCAGTGGATTTTCTTACACCACATACAGGAATGTATTGTGTCCTAAAACAGGGAGAATGAAGCATGCCATATAAGACTGTTGTAACGTAGCTATCTTGGCACTGGACGCACAGGTATTCAATAAATGGGAATTACTAGCATTACATATTGCTTGATCTCTACACACAGCTCTGCTGGCTTTCGTACAGGGATCCCTGGCCCTGGGCAGACTGTGAAGCCACTTACTGTCTTTCCTGTTGATCTACTGAGGAACACTGGCGGCTGTGTCTGTGGGGCCGGCCACACCTCCATGCAGATTTGGGTCTCTCCATACCTGCCAGGGTAACTACCCATTTTGGACATTCAGATTCTGCCATACCCAAGTTCCTCCTCTGGGATCTGCAGCTCTTTTTTGGATGTTACTATTCCAGGATGGCTGGAGGCAGAGAAACATGTGCCCACTACTTGTAAGACAAAGAAACTGCTCTACCCTCAGAGAAAATCTGCCTGGGTGCTGGCTTCCCCTCAGAGATTCTCTCCTAGCCTCTTAACATCTCTTTTCATCCTCCTGCCACAAGGAAGCATTTTTACATTTTCCTAAGAGTTAACATTAGGTTCATAGTGTACATTACTCTCCTTCCTTTCTGATAGGCTAAAATGTATCCTTCTGCATACAGTCTTACGTGTGCCTCTGGTAATGAAGCCTCTGACAATGAAGTGTGCCCCTGGAATATAGCGTCTTCATTAATAATGAATACCTGAAGACAGAATAGCTTAAGTTCATTAAATATATGCATATAGGTCTGTTCTTTTAATGGGAATAGACCTTTAGCAGAAATTTATTTAAATACCCTTGCATTAAATGGACTGCATGCTCCTTTTGAGAGGTTTGTAAATGCATTTGAGGCAGTAATACGTAAAGGCTTGACACTGGATCCTACCACATGAAGCCAAAAGCAATTGGTCACATTTAGCTCTTCAAATATATTTTTGGCGTTAGCAATAGTCTGAGTTATTTAGTTAACCATTCAAGGTTGCATTTCAGTAAAGCTTGAATAATCATTGCTTAAATTAAGAACTGTCAGGTACCTGTAATCCCAGCACAAGGTCGGAGGCAAGTGGTTCACCTGAGGTCAGGAGTTCAAGACCAGCCTGGCTAACATGGTAAAACCTCCTCTCTACTAAAAGTACAAAAATTAGCTGGGCGTGGTAGTACACGCCTGTAATCCCAGCTACTCAGGAGGCTGAGGAAAGGGAATCGCTTAAACCTGGGAGGTAGAGGTTGCTGTGAGCCGAGATTGCGCCACTGTACTCTAGCCTGGGCAACAGAATGAGACTCTGTCTCAAAAATAAAATAAAATATAAATAAATAAAAAGCTGTCAGATAAAGACAAAGAAGAGACCAAACCCAGATTAAATAATAAAGGGAAGGAATGAAGAAGTAAACGTGAGTGAAAGGGTCACAGGATGAAAAATGGATAGAAAGCATAATAAGACCAGCATCGTATTGAGGAGAAGCTGTGACACTGAACAAGACGGATCCTTAGGCCGGGCGCGGTGGCTCAAGCCTGTAATCCCAGCACTTTGGGAGGCCGAGACGGGCGGATCACGAGGTCAGGAGATCGAGACCATCCTGGCTAACACTGTGAAACCCCGTCTGTACTAAAAAATACAAAAAACTAGCCGGGCGAGGTGGCGGGCGCCTGTAGTCCCAGCTACTCGGGAGGCTGAGGCAGGAGAATGGCGTGAACCCGGGAGGCGGAGCTTGCAGTGAGCTGAGATCCGGCCACTGCACTCCAGCCCGGCGACAGAGTGAGACTCCGTCTCAAAAAAAAAAAAAAAAAAAAAAAAAAAAAAAAAAAAAAAGACGGATCCTTATACTGATGGCAAACTGTATTAAAATTACTCAGAAAAGAAAACTGCATGTGGTGTACCTATCTCACCGTCCAGATGGTAAGTGGAGCTAGGATTTCAGTACAGATCTGAGTTGAGAAGCCATGATCTTGTCACTATATACAAAACCTCCTCTGCCATATGCACAGGAAAAGGCATTTCCCCTGGCTTTTCTTTCTTTTTTTTTTTTTTAAGTGTTCTTTGTTTTAGGGAACAAAATAATACTTTGGGACCCTTCTCTCCACCAAACTAACATAAATATTTAGCTTTCCTAACTGTCAGTTGGGACAAATGGTGAACCATGAGTATTGCCGCTGGTAGGTGACTGATAGCCCAGGCAGGGCTTGATGCAGAGGCTGACCAGATTCTCCTTGAACTCCTAGGAGCCGAGGTGACATACATGAACATGACCGCTTACAACAAGGGCCGGCTGCAGTCCTCCTTCTGGATCGTGGACAAACAGCACGTATATATCGGCAGTGCCGGTTTGGAATGGCAATCCCTGGGACAGGTAATCTTTCTATGTTGTATAAACTGAAAGTTCTGTCACCCTCAAAACTACCACCTTCATAAAGCACGCTACGGTAGATAAGCATACTAAAACCTATGGCATTGATTATTCTTAATTATGTATTTTAAAGAGGCTCATCTCCCTCTTATGTGAAAGGATAAACCTTTCCTCATCAGGATCATCTTGCAAAAAAAAAGTGAAAACTGCTATTGCTTCAATGCTTTTGTAATTCATAGGTTGCTCCTAGATTCCTGAGAGCAGGTTGCTATGTAATTTACATCACCCAGACCTATATTTTCAGGATGATATTGCATCGTCTATGAGACAGAGGGAAACACAAATTCAGTATAGAGTAATATGTCTTCAGATAGTAATCATTTGAGTTATTTCTTTAATCTCAAGATGAAGATTAAAGTTATCTTTCTCTTAACAAATGATTAACTTCAAATATCTTGAAAATACATTTTCACACACTGAGGATTTTTATGCATTTATTTGTGTCAGAGGCAATCCACAGAGGATTACAAAATCACCATCTTTCCGTTAGTTATCCAGTGGCAGGAGGTTCCTGGTCATTGGATAGATACTTAGGAAGACTAGCCAACCTTCTCAGAACATCTTTTTAAATCAACACTCTCTCTTCCTCCCCACACCTACACACAGATATTGTCTCCTCTCCAGCCCTCTATTTCTCCACAGCTCTCAAAATTTGGGATCATGCTATTATACTTAATCATCTGTCTTAAATTAGTGTTCCTTTCTCTTGTGCTTAACTATGTGGAATTTTTCTTGGTCTACTTCAGTGTGACATAAAGCATTGCTTAGCAGGACCCACGCATTAGAACAGATTTTAATTTACCAAAGTTGAGGCTAACCATTACATGAAGAATTATAATACATTTTCCAAGACTTAAATGTATGTTATCAGCTTTATACTTTGTGAAGTTTTTCAGTGAATTCAATGATTATTGCTATCAATTACTACCTTGTATCTATGGTAAGTAGAAGAAATAATTGTTTCAATGAATTGAGGCTTTCTGCTGTGCATTTTTCTAAGCATATAACAAGTATAACCTCATTCCATTTTCATAGTAACTCTTTCTTGGAAATACTACCCTTATAACTTTATCTTGCAAAGGAAGAAGCTGAGACACAGGTAAGTAACTTACCCCAGGGCACCTTTCAGGAAGTGGCAAAGCTGAAACTCAAACCCAAGCCATATAGCTCTAAACCCCTCACTCTTACTTCACTAATCTTCTAAAATGAATACATTTAGGAAAAAATCATTTTCTTTCATGATCTTGCTGGGGTGCTAAGTTACAGATTTTCTCTCTCACCCTTTTCTGCAAGAAAATCTAACACAATTCATCAAGAAACTTTTTACTCACTGGAATCTTTCCAATTGCAAATCCATAATGATATGGTGGTCATAGAATGACAACTACTCTTGCTCAATACTTGAGCTCTGCAAACTTGCTAATCTCTGGGTTGAACTTCAAAAACTAGGAAGTCAGTATGTATTTGTTTCTATAGACATACATCAAAGATATTTCAGGTTTAGTTCCAGACCACTTCAATAAAGCAAGTCACACACATTTTTTTGGATTCTCAGTGCGTATAAAATTTACCTTTACACTATACTGTAGTCTAAGTGTGCAACAGCACTGTGTAATATATATATACACACACACATATATATATGCATATCTTAATTTAAGAATACTTTATTGCTAGAAAATAACAATCATCTGAGCCTTCAGATATAGATGTAAGATTTTTGCTGGCAGAGGATTTTGCCTCAATGTTGATGGCTGCTGACTGATCAGGGTGGTGATTGCTAAAGGCTAGGGTGGCTATGACAATCTCTTAAAATAAGACAACAATGGAGTTGGCCACATCAATTGACTTCCTTTCATGAAAGATTTCTCTGTAGCATATGATACTGTTTGAAAGCATTTTATCCACCAGAAAACTTCTTTCAAAATTGGAGTCAATCCTCTCAATCCCTTCTACTGCTTTATCAACTATGTTTATGTAATATTCTAAATCCTTTTTATTTCAACAATGTTCATAGCATATTCACTAGGAATAGATTTCGTCTCAACCACTTTCTTTGCTTGTTCATAAGAAGCAACTCCTCATACGTTCAGGTTTTATACTGAGGTGGCAGAAATGCAGCCACATGTTTAGGTTCCACTTCTAATTCTAGTTTTCTTGTTATTTCTATCATATCTGCAGTGACTTCCTGCACTGAAGTCTTAAACCCCTCAGAGTCATCCATGAGGGTTAGAATCTACTCCTTCCAAACTCCCATTAATGTTGGTATGTTGACCTTCTCCCGTGAATCCCAAATGTTCTTTTTTCGAGGTGGAGTTTTGGAGTTCTGCTCTTGTCACCCAGGCTAGAGTGCAGTGGCAGCTCACTGCAACCTCCAACTCCCAGGTTCAAGTGATTCTCCTGCTTCAGCCTCCCGAGTAGCTGGGATTACAGGCATGCACCACCATGCCCAGCTAATTTTTGTATTTTTAGTAGAGACAGGGTTTCACCATGTTGGCCAGGCTCGTCTCGAACTCCTGACTTTATGTGATCCACCCACCTCGGCCTCCCAAAGTGTTGGGATTACAAGCGTGAGCCACCACGCCCTGCCGACAGATGTTCTTAATGGTACCTGGAATGGTGAATCCTTTCCAGAGGATTTTCAATTTAATTTGCCCAGATCTATCAGAGGAATAACTATCTACAGTAGCTATATAGCCTTCCGAAAGACTTGAAAGTAGAAATTACTCGTTGATCCCTGGGCTGCAGAATGAGTGTTGTGTTGTCAGGCATGTAGACAACATTCATTTCCTTGCCCATGTTCATCAGAGCTATTGGGTGACCAGGTGCATTTTCAATGAGCAGTAATATTTTGAAAGGAATCTTTCTTTCTGAGCAGTAGGTCTCAATAGCAGGCTTAAAATATTCAGTAAGTCATGCTGTATTCAGCAGTCCTATCAGCCCAGCTTTGGGCCATTTCTAGAGCACAGGCAGAGTTGATTTAGCATAATTCCTAAGAGTCCTACAATTTTTATAATGGTAGATGTGCACTGGCTTCACTTAAACTCACCAGCTGCATCAGCACCTAACACAGTCAGCGTGTCCTATGAAACTTTGAAGCTAAGCATTGAATTCTCTCCTTTCTAGCCATGAAAGTGTACAGGGGTCTGACCCACAGATCCTGACCCAGCAACGGATGAGAGATGCACATTGACATAGATATTTTGCCTGTCAGTCCGGCTGATGGTCCAGGCCACTCACAGACACCAAGGAAGGTGCTATAAAGAGTTGCAGCCACCAATCAGCCAGTGAAGCTCACATTTATTCAGTATAGATTAAATGACAAAGGTCTTGAGTAAACACCACTAGAGAGTAACTGACATTGCTGATTTCCCCAGTAGAAAGCAATTATGCACCCTGGTTGACCAAAGGTTGGGCTTAGGACCACATGAGTCAACAAGCTATTTAGATAAAATACTCTACATTCCTTTGTATCTGTGTCCCAGGCTGTTAACTCAAGGTAAGGATTAGGCTGCTTTTAGCCACAACCCTATCCTGAAACTTTTGCGAAACCTTCCAGCCTTCCAAGGTTTATGTCTATATCCTATAACTTCATCTTAAAATTTTTCCCACCAGCCTGACTGAACTCCCACATCTCCCCCTTTTCTGTTTTTTGCATTGGGTTCTGTTGACTGAAGCATACAGCTGTGTACAGCAACAGGTCTGTCGGGCAAGACGGTCATTGCTCTTATTCTGGCTTTGCATCCTAGAATTAGCAAATAACATAAGACGATCATGAGTATAATTAGCATCATTCTTTTCCAATCAAGGAGTGACCTGCAGCATTTCTTGGCACTTCAGTTTGGTGTGTACTGTTACTAAGGAGCCCCGCTGGGGATATGTTAACCCCTTCCAGCCAAGCAGTCCTGTTGTTAGAAGCTGGGAAGGGAGTGTCTGCCCAGATAACAGGGCTGAAAAAAGGCAGAGTTAGAAGATAAGCTTAATAGAGTGTAGCAGGTACAGGTGGCAGGTAAAGTGAGAGAATTTAAAAAGATTAATAAAGCAGAGTAAGGAACAATTATCTGGAGTGAATGGTGTCTGCGTCCGGAACAGGATTCACTCAGTCTTCTGACTTGTCTTCTTCAGCATTCTGTCCAAGGAAGGTGCGTTGTCCAGGGCTGTGGGTCCTATAGGGTTATTTTCTTCATTTCTGGTATGGGGCTGGGGCCTAACCATGCCATGCTATGGTTTGATGCATCGTGCTGGAATCTAAAGAGGACCTGAGGGGGTGTGGAGACAAGCATACCCTCTTCCCCATGTTAATATTTCATTTGGACCACACCATACATTACTGTTCACATCTTTCCATAAAACTGCAGGTTTTATGTCTTGAGAGGTTTTAGCAAAGTGCATTTCTACAACTGATTGAAATGTGTCATCTAAATTTTAAAAATTAAGGGTAAATAAGGCTTGTGCCAATAGTGTTGCAGGGTCTTTACCCATCCTCTCCCCTTTTTGTTTTTTGAACATATTTTTAAGAGTGGAATGAGCATTTTTTACTATGACTTGTCCTTGGGGGTTATACGGATGCCTGTGGAATGTTGGATATTCCACATGTGACAAAATTGTTGGAATTATGAGCTGCCAGAAGCTGGACCATTATCAGTTTTAATGTTTGTGGACCGTCCCATAAATGCAAAAGTTAAAAGAAGATGTTTAGGCTGGGTGTGGTGGCTCACACCTGTAATCCCAGCACTTTGGCAAGCTGAGGTTGGCAGATCACGAGGTCAGGAGAGAGAGACCACTCTGGCTAACATGGTGAAACCCTGTCTCTAGTAAAAATACCAAAAAAAAAAAATTGACCGGGCGTAGTGGCGGGCACATGTAGTCCCAGCTACTCGGGAGGCTGAGGCAGGAGAATGGTGTGAACCTGGGAGGCAGAGCTTGCAGTGAGCCAAGATCGCACCACTGCACTCCAGCCTGGGTGACAGAGCGAGACTCCATCTCAAAAAAGAAAAAAAAAAAAAAGGTGTTTGATGACATATCGAGTGGACTCTCAAGGAAGAGCTTATGTGCACTAATTAGATGAGTGTTGGTATCAATGGATAAATGTACCTATCTTAGTTTTCCAAATTCAGGGATGTAACATGTGTTTGCCATAACTGATTAGGTTCTAATCCTCTAGTGTTAGCATGTGTTGAAGGAGGGGACGTACCTGTGAACTGGCAATATGGACATTATAGGGTAATTTGTTTAGCCAGTCTCTGGGTAAGTTGAAATTGTTTAGATAAGTTTCTCCAGCATTGGTGAAAACATTGATGTGATTGTGTGGCTTAGTCAAGCAGTGATGTCATAACCTGAAGGTCTGCTTGATTATTGCCATAAGCCAATGGGCCAGGCAGTGAGCTGTGGGCTTGAATGTGTGTAATAAAAATAGGATGTGTATGTTGATCTAGCAATTGCTGAAGTTGAAGAAAAAGAGCACACAGGGCAGGCTCCAGAGTGGACTTAATTAGGGCTGTCTCAAGGTTCTGAAATAAATAAACCAAGTAAGCAGAATCACCATATTGATGGGCTGAGCGGGAAAATTCTCCAGAGCCAATATCAGAGCCTCAATCTCAGTTCTCTGAGTGCTAGTAAACCCAGATAGCATGACGGAATTATGTGGTCACCACCAAACTGCTGCTTTTCCGTGTTTACCTGAACCATCAGTAAACAGTGTTAAAGCAACAGGTATGAGAGGTTGAACTATCTTTGTAGGCAAGATCACAGGAGTACAAGATAAGAAATGAAGGAGTTTGTCAGCAGGAAGGACATGCTCTGTTTGTCCTGTATAATCAGAGAGAGCTATTTGCATATCAGTAGATACTGGCAATACTGCTTTGAATTGCTTTTTACTTAAAGGAATCCTGATAATATCAGGATCATAACCTAGCAACTGATAACATTGTCTGCAACCTGAAATGGATGACTTTACTAAGTAACCGGATATAGGGAGAGAGTGTTTTAGTCCTGGTATGTGAGTAAAAAACACATTCTAGAAAGTGCAGTGCTGGGGGGTCATCTGTCCTATTAACCCTCCAGGGGAGTGTTTGGTGGGAAAAATAAATAACTGGATGGAATAATGGGTGTCTATGCAATCTAGTTGCCTCTGAGAGATGGCTTATTCTATTTCCTCGATTTCCCTTTTTGCTGCAGGAGTTAAATATCTGGGAGAATTGGCCGGGCACGGTGGCTCAAGCCTGTAATCCCAGCACTTTGGGAGGCCGAGACGGGCGGATCACGAGGTCAGGAGATCGAGACCATCCTGGCTAACACGGTGAAACCCCGTCTCTACTAAAAATACAAAAACTAGCCAGGCGAGGTGGCGGGCGCCTGTAGTCCCAGCTACTCGGGAGGCTGAGGCAGGAGAATGGCGTAAACCCGGGAGGCGGAGCTTGCAGTGAGCTGAGATCCGGCCACTGCACTCCAGTCCAGGCGACAGAGCAAGACTCCGCCTCAAAAAAAAAAAAAAAAAAAAAAACTGGGAGAATCCAGGACTGTATTGCCCTTTAAGATAGAAAACAGGTTTTGCAGCTTCTAAGTAGGATGCCTAAAGTGGGGCAGAGCCAGTTGGTATTGCCTAGTAATTTCTAATAATCATTTAAGGTGTGTAAGTTGCTAGTATTTAACCTTTTGAGGTCTTACTGACTGGGAAGTTAGTATGTACCTAAGATATTTCCAAGGAAAGGACACTTGTACTTTTTCAGGTGCAATAATTAAATATTTTAGCTGTATTCTTTACGACAGAGGTATGTAAATGTAAAAATGTTATTTCCTTTGGGGCTGCTAGTAAAATATCATCCATGATATGAATAACCTTGCAATCAAGAAATTCTTTTCTGCTGGGGAGCAAAGTGTGATTTACATGATACTGACACATGGTAGGACTGTTTAGCATTCCTTGAGGAAGCACTTTCCAATGAAATTGACAAGCTGGCCTTTCATTATTGATAGCTGGTATTGTAAACACAAATTTTTTCTGTCTTTTCTGCTAGGGGAATCATATAAAAACAGTCTTTTAAGTCAATAACAATTATAAACCAGTTATAAGGAATTGCATGGGGGAAGGGAGCCCCTGCTGAAGGGGTCTCATAGGTTGCAAATTGGCATTAATAGCATGTAAGTCATGCAAAACTCTCCATTTGCCAGACTTTTTGAGAATGACGAAAATGGGTGAATTCCAAGGACTATTTGGTGGTTCTACATGTCCAGCTTTTAATTGCCCTTTATCCAATTAATGGACCTTCTGTAATTTCTTTCCCTCCAGAGGCCACTGTTCTACCCAAATCAGATCTTGAGAGAGCCACATCAGAGGTAGGAGAGAGATAACGGTGGCCATTATCAGAAAGAGGTTTTTTTAAATTTTTAAATTTTACTCAAATCTTAGCATAGAATTACAATCTGAGATGTCACTTGTATATAAGGAGCACACGAAATTTTGCCATGGGCCAGAGAGCTGGAGACCTGAGCAGGAAGGCCCCAGGGCAGTGGCCACTTTGTACTTGCTTAGGAGCTATCGCTTTTTGCCTGTGTCTCTTCTTCTGTCCTGCTCCCTCCCACTGCCAGCATGTGGCTGCTGCCTGCTGGGCAGACCTTCCCACACATGCTTCCTGCCCATCCCCAGCAGGCTAGCTTCTGCACACGGGGCCTAGCTCCTCGTTGTGTCACTGCTGTGCAGGTCGAGTTCCTGGGAGCATTTGTTGGCTCCGGGTCTGCAAGCATCCCTGCTGCTGAGCCTTTCCTTCTGCCCACTGCTCGCTTGGTCGCGCAGCTCTGGCCTTTAATGTTTTTTCTTATTTTTTTTATAAGCATTAAAAGAAATGGGCTTATGCATCTGATTGCCTTGTTGATCTTGCATTACTGGGCAGGCGAAGAGCTCCCCTTTTAATACTGCTTGTTTAAGACAGGGTCTCATAACTGTAGCATATCCCCAGTCCTTTTTCCTATCTATTGGAGCAGGGGGCTTAGGCAAAACCTCCGTTTTCTCTTTTTTATTTTGGCCTGGTGATATCGGGGCTGAGGGAAGAGGAGGTGGTAAAGCAGGTGATGGTTCTTTCTCCTTCCTCTTTTTAGTATCTTCTGTGTATGATGGAGCCAGGGCTGCCCTAACTAAGGCCCATAGCGTTAAAGATGATGCTGGGACCTTGCCCTTGCACATGATGTTGTTTAAGATTTCTCCCCACTTGTTCCCAGAGCTTTACATCTAGTGTGCCTTCTTCAGGGAACCATGGGTTTTGGGATACAGCAGTTTGTGTTACGTCCCTTAATTGAGCTGCCAAACTGAGACTTCACTAGCTTTAAGCAGCTGTTTCAATACTTGTATATACTGTTTCTGTTGAGCCGATAACTGTTGTCCCATGATGAAACCCTAACCTGAACAATCCCACCCGAACTTGGAAATCCTGAGCAGGTACCAATGACTTGCTGACTGTGCAGTTCCTTTTTCACCTTCATTTTCGGGGGCTCCATCATGATCCTTTTGTAGTGTTCCTCATGCAGGGCACCACTTGTGGGGGTCTGTCCTACAGACCTCAGCTGCAAGACGGATGAGACACATACTCAGACACTGATATTCAGTGAAAGAGTGGGCCAGGGGGCAGCTGGCACTAGGAGCCGAAGAGAGTTTTGCAGCCCCTCCAAGCTGGCAATGCCTGCATTTAGTTAGTAGAGATTTAATTGACAAAGGCTTTGAGTCAACCCCTGTGGGTAATTAACCTGGCTGCCCCCACCCTGGAGAGGGTTATCTTGCCCAGGAATGACCAAAAGTTGATCTTAGGACCAGTGAGTAAACAAGCTATTTAGATAAAATACTTTACATTCCTTTGTATCTGTGCCCCAACCTATTAACTCAAGGTAAGGATTAGGCTGTTTTTAGCCATAACCCTATCCCGAAACTTTTGCAAAACCTTCCGACCTTCCAAGAAGGCTTGTGTGTATATCCTATAACTTCATCTTAAAAATTTTCCTACAAACCTGACTGAACTCCCACAAAAGTCCTAGATGGCATCTTCTTCTAATGAAAGGTTGTTTTGTCTACATTGAAAATCTGTTGTTTAGTGTATCCAGCTTCATCAATGATCTCAGCTAGGTCTCCTGGATAACTTACTGCAGCTTCTCCATCATCACTTGCTGCTTTACCTCGCACTTCTATGTTACAAAACAGTTTCGTACCTTAAACCTCATGAACCAACCTCAGCTAGCTTCCAACTTTTCTTTTGCAGCTTTTTTTTTTTTTACCTCTCTTGGCCTTCACGGAATATAAGAGGGTAAGGGCCTCACTCTGAGTTAGACTTTGGCTGAAAGGAATATTGCAGTTTGATCTATCTAGACCACTCAAACTTTCTCATGTCAGCAAAAAGGCTGTTTTGCTTTCTTAACATTTGTGTATTCACTGGAGTAGCACTTTTAATTTTCTTCAAGAATTTTTCCTTTGTATTCACAACTTGACAAACTGCTTATCTTGGCTTTTTACATGCCTTTCTCACTGAGGTTCATCATTAAGAGCTTTTGATTTAAACTGAGAGATACAGTGGGGCACGGTAGCTTATGCCAGTAATCCCAGCACTTTGGGAGGATGAGGCGGACAGATCAGCAGAGGTCACGAGTTCGAGACCAGCCTGTCCAACATGTTGAAACCCCATCTCTACTAAAAATACAAAAATTAGCTGGACATGGTGTTGGGTGCCGGTAATCCCAGCTACTCAGGAGGTTGAGGCAGGAGACTTGCTTGAACCTGGGAGGCAGGGGTTGCAGTGAGCCAAGATTACACCACTGCAGTCCAGCCTGGGTGACGGAGTGAGACTCCACCTCAAAAACAAACAACAGACAACCCACAAAACTGAGAGATGTACCACTCTTCCTTTCACTTCAAACTTAGAGGACAATTGTAGGTTCATCAATTGGCCTGATTTCAGTATTGTTGCCTCAGGGAGTACGCGGCCCAAGGAGAGAGAGAGAGAGAGACAGGGGAACAGCTGGTCTGTGGAGCAGTCAGAACACATGCAACATTTATGGATTAAGTTCTCCAACTTAGATGGGTGCAGTTTGTGCTGTCCCAGAACAATTGCCATAGTAACATCAAAGATAACTGACCACAGATCACCATAACAGATGCGGTACTAATGAAAATGTTTGAAATATTGTGAGAATTACCAAAATGTGGCATAGAAACATGAAGTGAACACATGCTGTTGGACTAATGGAGCCAACAGACTTGTTCGAGGCAGAGTTGCCACAGACCTTCAATCTGTAAAAAGTGTTGTAAGGCACAGTGCACGAACACAAGGTATGCCTGTATATTCCTCACCTTCCGTCAGGTGCTCCACTAGAATTCCTGGCTGCAGGGAGTCCTGTGGGAAGAAAGAGAACACCACCGCAGGCTTTCCACACAGGGGTCTGGATTTGTGTGTGAAATTCAGGAGCTCCTCAAAACCCCACGAAGGAAATGAAAAGTACCCCGCGAACAAAGCAAACAAAAGACTAGCCAGCATGGGAAGCCGAAAGAAAAGGGCACCGTGGTCTTCAACCCACAGGGCTCTGGAGGCGGGAGGCTGAAATAGGAGAAGCCAGGAAGGAAAATGTGAAAATCCTGTTTTTAGAAAAAGTCACATTTATGCTTTTCAAAGAAATCCTCTTAAATGAACTGTGAGCCTGAAGTTGAATGTGGGGTTCCATAGTTTTATTGGTCACGAGAATCTGGCATCTCTAGGGAGGACTGATTTTCAAATTGTGCATTTTAGCATAATTAGAACAAACAGGAATAGCCCTATTTAAACTTCATCAGTGTGTATTTTAATCTTGGTCTATCTTTATTGTGAAAGAACTAAAAGGTTTATATGAAAACAGGCCATCCCTTGGGGTACAGGTTGATAGGTTTATATGAAAACAGTTTATATGAAACATCTCTTGGGGTACAGGTTGATAGGTTTAGATGAAAGCAGGCCATCTCTTGGGTACAAGTTTATGGGTTTATATGAAAACAGGCCATCTCTTGGGGTACAGGTTCATAGGTTTAGATGAAAACCATCTCTGGGGTACAGGTTTATAGGTTTAGATGGAAATGGACCATCTCTTGGGGTACAGGTTGATAGGTTTAGATGAAAATAGGCTATCTCTTGGGGTCCAGGTTGATAGACTTAGATGAAAACAGGCCATCTCCTGGGGTACAGGTTGATGGGTTTAGATGAACAGACCATCTCTTGGGGTACAGGTTGATAGGTTTAGAGGGAAACAGACCATCTCTTGGGGTATAGGTTGATGGGTTTAGATGAACAGACCATCTCTTGGGGTACAGGTTGATAGGTTTAGAGGGAAACGGACCATCTCTTGGGGTACAGGAGCACAAGGGTGGTATGATACTGGTGATCAAATCAGATAGTGACCCTGTAGCTTAGCAGCCTCCCCAGATCTTCTCCTGTAACTTGGGCAGAGAGAACAAACTGACCAGCCAGCCCAGGATCTGCTTGTTATCTGGAATCACTGATGCATCTAATCTTGGAACTAGAAATTATATCAGAGAATAACCAGCGTAGTATTTTCCAAGGTGTGTGTTATGAAAGGCTGTCTCAGTGAGATCATTATGGTCACTACCTGAGAAAGGGAGGCTATGTTGCCTAAGACTGAGACCCTATGGCTTTAATTTAAATGGGTTTCTTCATTATGGGATTTCTCAGAGCCTGTGTATGCGAATGTGCTTTGTGACTCTCTACGAGGGTGGAGAGTATGCAGCATTCATCAAACCTGGTTGACCATGAAATACTATTATTATTTTGGGACAGAGTCTCACTCTGTCACCCAGGCTGGAGTGTGTGGCATGATCTTGACTCACTGCAGCCTCTGCCTCCAGGGTTCAGGTGATTCTCCTGCCTTAGCCTCCCGAGTAGCTGGGACTACAGGCATGTGCCACCACGCCCGGCTAATTTATTTATTTATTTATTTTGAATTTTTAGTACAGACTGGGTTTCACCACATTGGCCAGGATGGCCTTGATCTCTTGATCTGGTGATCCACCCACCTCCACCTCCCAAAGTGCTGGGATTACAGGTGTGAGTCACTGCACCCAGCCTCATAATGAATTTTATGCATCAAGCATTCCTTGAAGCCTACATATTTTCACAAATGCTGATCTGAGCCAACCCCTCCCTGTTCACAGATGGTAACACTGAGGTAGGGATGGGGAGCAGGAGTGGGAGCAGGGACTGCGAGGTCGCTTACCTGCACCCGTCTCTTTATGTCAGCATCAGGACTGTCGGGTTCCAGAACTCTCAGGTTAGTGCTCTTTTCATGACAACATGCTGCCTTAAGAAAAGTATATGATTCCAAAGCTGGTAATTTTAGGGTTCTGCCTCCTTAGCAACAACACAACTAGACAATTGGTAAGCCAGGGCTTGATCTCATGTGGTAAAGTTAATAAACATATATTTATTGGACATTTACTATAGTTAGAGGACTGCACTGATTATAGTGGAGTTGAAAAAATGACAAAAGCCCACAAAAAGTTTACAATAGAATTTGAAAAACAAAGTCTTCAAGCACTCTTTAAAGTGAACATGACCGTGCAAGAAAGGTGCCCAGCAGGATCAGTGACATAATTTGGAGGACCCAGTCAAAATGGAAAACATGGGATCACTTGCTTAAAAACTTACAAGAATGTCAAGATGGGATGGTAGAGTGTAAAGACAAGCCCAGGGTCCTTCTGAGCATGGAACCCCCAGCTCCCACACGGGTCACAGGCCCGTGAAGCCAGCCCTGGTGCTAAATGAGTGGCGTCAGCTGTAAGTATTCTGGGACTTGGAAGGAGGAAAATCTCTGCAGACTAAAGAGTGAGAGTCACAGAGAGAAGATGGAATTTGAGCTGCACCTTAAATGATGAGTGAGCTGGGTGAGCTCACTTGTGCAAGCATGCTGAAGAAAGAAAGATATCCTGCTTATTAGTTGGGTGTGGTGGTGTGTGCCTATAATCTTAGCTACTTGAGAAGTTGAGGCAGGAAGATCTTTTGAGCCCAGAAGATCGAGGCTTCAGGGAGCCATGATTATACCACTGAACACCAGCCTGATGATGGAGCAAGACTCTGTCTGAAATATATATATATATAAACAAACATATACATACATATAAATACATATGTATAATATATAATACATATATAATATAAAATACATATATAATATATATATAATACATATATGTATTTAAAACATCAATATCCATGAAAGATGGATGAGGAAATTGTAGCACGTCCATACAATTGCAAACTACTTACCAGTGAAAAAAGACAAGGTGTTGATGGATGAATCTCAAATAAATTATGTTGAATAGAGTGGAAAAAAAATAAAGGTATTCCAAGTAGAAGGAACACGGTGAACAAAGACACAGAGTCGGAAACAAGCATGGAGTGTTGGAAGATCTATGAGCAATTTCTTGCAGGAGCAGAGTCCCAGTTGTAAAGCATTGGAACACAGAGCTGGAAAAGACAAGAATAAGCTTGGGAATGATGCAGATGCCCAGGGTAGGATGTGGAGTCAGTCCTACAGGCCAAGGCGGAACTGCCAAAGACCTGTAATCAGAGCCAGGACCTGACAGCACTGGAACAAAGCTAGAGAAAGTGCCCAGGTGAGCAGTGGGGAAAGCGGGGAGAGGGCTGATGGCCGTGATTAAGGAGGGAGTGGCAGGGCTGAATTATGAAGGTTTGAAGGTTAATTTAATGAGTCAACTTGGCTGGGCTCTGGTTCCCAGTTGTTTGATCAATCATGAGTCTAGATGTCGTTGGGGAGGTATTTTCTAGATGTGATTCACATTGAAATCAGTAGGTTTTGAGTAAAGCAGATTCTCCTCCATAGTGTGTGTATGCTTCATTCAATCAATGGAAGCAGTTTCCCAAACAAGAGTGGGGTTTCCCAAAGAAGAAGGAATTCTCCTCAAGACTGCAACATAGAAATCCCGCCTGAGTTTCCACCCTGCCTGCTCTGCCCTGCAGATTTTGAACGTGCAGCCCCCACAATCACACGTGCCAATTCCTTAAGATAAATCTCATAGATCTCTCTTTCTCTGCATGAATCTGCTTATATGCACTTATTTTTCAATAAAAATTACACCGAATATGCCTGCCTCTCCTTCCTCCACCTCTTCTACCTCTGCCATTCCTGAGACAACACCACCAACCCATCCTCTTTCCTCCTGAGCTCATTCAATGTGAAGACAATGAGCAGGAAGATCTTTATCATGATCCACTGCCACTTAGTAAATAGTAAATATATTTTCCTTTTCTTATGTTTTTCTTAACGGCATTCTCTTTTCTCTAGCTTACTTTATTGTAAGCTAGAGAAATATTTAATACACAGTACATGCAAAATATGTGTTAATTGACTATTTATTCTGGTCAACAGTAGGCTGTTGGTAGTTAAGTTTCTGGGGAGCCCAAAGCTATACACAGATTTTTGAACGTATCAGGATCAGTGCCTCTAACCCTCACATCGTTCAAGGATCCACTGTACATATATATTCATGTCCTGTTGGTTCTGCTTCTCTGGAGAACCCTGACTAATACAGATGATGACTGTGAGATCTGGAAGTAACATGACATGGAAAAGACCTGGCAGAGCTGCATCATCGTAAGAACTCAGCCAGAGGGAGTAGGCAGCAGCATTTTCAGCATCTGGAGCTGGGCCAACTGAGAGAAGAGTTATATTGTCAACAGAAACAAAGGATGTCAGGAAGAAGGGGTAGTTCTGAGGTTCAGCAGACAGCTGGAGAAACAGCAAAGAGATAGACTGATATGGATACTTTTAATCTAACAGCTCGAGCACTTGAGTAGTGATAGTTCTTTGCTGAACCTAAAGTGACTGATTTCATCATAGCTGCTATTTCTGACAATAACTATTTCATGGGACACAGATGAGGGTTCCAGTCCCTCTGCCTTTCCAAGCCCAGTCATTCCTTTCAAGTCTTCCTGCAGCTGAGGTCATAGCCTGACATTAACAAGGAGAGAGGGCACTACTGCTTAAAGCACCTTTGATTTTCTCTTCTTGTCCTTGTTTCTTTCAATTAAAAGAACAAAGGACTGAGGTAGTTTCGAAGACCCAGTGTATGTGCCAGTGGGCAGGAGGAGGTCAGTGTTGTATAGCCCATCTGCCATCCCTGCTCAGTGCTGGTACTGAGCTGATATTTTTCTCAGGATTTATGAGTTTTGAAAGACATGTTTTACCTCCTAGGAAAGTATTTCTTTGGTAATGCAGGTAACTGGATATCAGAACCAAAATGAAAATGAAGCAAAGCAAAAAGCAATTCAACTTCAAATACAACAGAGAATAATTAATATTCCTTAGGAGACATGAAATGAGGGAAAACAAATGATTAATTATCTCTGTGTTGATATAGAAGATTACCTGGGCTGTTTAGAAAGGTCATTTTTGTTTGCATGTGCATCTTAAAACAAAGAAGGGGGTGGAAGTCTCTATTTTTTACACAATACATGGATTAGCAGACTGCATTTTAAATAACAAAGTCAGGCATATTTTCTACAATGTTTAAAGGGACAATTTGGCAAGTATTATTCAAAAGAAGCATAAATAGAAAATCCTCTTTTTTACTCTCCCAAAACCATTTTATTGTCTGTCTCAGTTTCAAATTATATAATTACTTGAAGAAATAAAACATTACTTAACCTCTCCTGTTTATGTTTCCTAACGTGAGGTTTTCATTAGGAGGTCATTCCCAAGTGAAACTTCCTTGCTTCTAAAGTTTTCCCGTATTTGTCCCTCCAAACCCTGCTTCCTGAATATGTTCTAAATGGCATGATCGTCTGAGACTTACTTATGTGACATGTCTCAAAATCTCTATCCTGGTCACATCTTTTTTCATATAGTCCATTCTGTTAAAGTTCCTCTTAAAATCCCCCAAATTCAAATATGATACTTAACAAGCAGCCTGCCCATGGTGGACTTCAGCTTTTAGTAACATACGCACTATACATCTGAAAACAGAAGCTAAATCTAGATTTGCTGTTTTGCCAGCCTCTTTTTTTTTTTTTTTTGGCTGTTACGAAGTTCTTTGTTTGGCAATATAACATAGTGGTTGCAGTCAGATAGAACTGAAATCGATTTTTTTCCTACTCCTTAATAGTTATATGACCCAGGGCAAGTTATTTCACATGCCTAAATTCCATTCGCTCATCTTTACAACTGAGCTAATAATACTGACCTCCTGCAATTGTTAGGGGGACCAAATGGGATATTAAAACAGACCTAGAACCGTAACTGCAGCATGGTTACTGTGCAGTAAATTATAGCCGTTTGAGTTGATGACTAAGAAACCTTTTCCTTTCTTAATAAGTTGTTTAAGTCACCAGATCAGGGGAATGCCAGAGACACTACTGCTTATTTACTGTCATTGGCAAAGATTTCATAAATCTCCCTAAGTTTGTCCACAAACATATGACCTGGTCAGCAGTACAGTAAGGTGGACAGCAGTGCGTTGGTCCAGTGTCCTGGTCAAGGGGCATGGACTAGTGGCTGTATCCTTTGAAGGGAGGTCTTTAATACCAAAGAGCTTTATTCTACACCTAAACCTTGCTGCTCAAAGTTATTATCAATGGTAATACCTGGAAGGCAGTTGACTACATGTGTCAATGGAATAAATCTGGAAGATAGTGCCTAAAACTTTTTTTTCTTTTTTTTGAGACAGAGTCTCACTCTGCCGCCCAGGCTGGAGTGCAGTGGTACCATCTCAGCTCACTGCAAGCTCTGCCTCCGGGGTTCACGCCATTCTCCTGCCTCAGCCTCCTGAGTAGCTGGGACTGCAGGTGCCCGCCACCACGCCCGGCTTGCTTGCTTGCTTATTTATTTACTTATTTATTTATTTGTATTTTTAGTAGAGACGGGGTTTCACCATATTGTCCAGGATGGTCTCGATCTCCTGCCCTCGTGATCTGCCCGCCTTGCCCTCCCAAAGTGCTGGGATTACAGGCATGAGCCACCACACCCGGCCTAAAACTTTGTATTTTAGCAACAAGACTTAAAGAGATTTCATGAGTTAAATAGACCTATGATTGCAAAAAGAAATTGAATGGAAGTGTGAAAATAAACAAGACCACTTACAGGAGAGAATAAGTAAAGGCGATTGTGCTAGTCAATTTGTGCGTTGCTTTAAAGGATCCAAGACTGGGTAATTTATAAAGAAAAGAGGTTTAATGGGCTCACATTTTGGCAGGCTGTGTAGCAAGTGTGGTACTGGCGTCTGCTTCTGGTGAGGGCCTCAGGGAGCTTAAGGTCCTGGCAGAAGGTGAAGGGGAAGCAGGCACATCAATGGCAAGAGGGGGAGCAAGGTGGAGGAAGTGCTGCAGTCTTTTAAACAATCAGGGGATGGCACTAAGCCACTCATGAGGGATCCCCCTCCATGACCCAAACACCTCCCACGAGACCCCTCCCTCAACAATGGGGATTGCGTTTCAACATGAGATCTGGAGGGAACAGACATCCAAATTATATCAGCTATATATTCGGAGCTTGCTCTACCAAGGCAGTCAGCTGCCATTGCTTGAGTTTGGCAGAGATTCGAAGGCAGGCAGAGTAATGGAAAAGCTTCATACTGGAAAAAGGGGAGTGAAGGTTTCAGGTGCACCCTCACTGGAGGCTGTGGGCTGGGGCAGCTGTAGGCGGGCTAACCAGAAGTGAGGAATCCGACGTGATTGGTGATGGGAGCATATTTGGCTTCTCTAATTGGTCCTCAATTGGAAGCAGGTCATGGATGGCAGGGGCGGGTGGGCAAAAATGAAGCAAGTTGGCAGTTATTAATCAAGTCCTGCTCGTTTGGGGCCAGTTGCTGTGAGGGTGGTTGTTTGGCTTTCTGGAGTCATTGCTGCAGATAGTCGGTTGGCTTTCTGAGCTAGTTGCTGCAGGTTGTGGGTCAAAGTTCTACTTTTATGTATGATCCAGCTAATTTTCCATGTGTATATTCAGTCTCTCAGGGGTACACAAAGAACCTCTCACACCTGGCAGCCCCACCTGCATCCCCACGGGCTGGTTTTGGAATCTCAGCTTGGTGTCGGAGGCCTGTGTTAAGAGCCAGGATGAGGTGTCACCTGACTATGGATTAATTACATGAAATCCTCACACCTAATTTAGTGCCTCACATTTAGTAGATGCTTTAAAAAATTTATTAAATGAATGCATGAATGCACAAAGTAGAGTGTGTTTGGTAGCCATATAAATCTGAAAGCCATATCATAAAACTGGAATCAAATAATGGAAATTCCAGGAGAAAGGATTTACATCAGTAGAAGCAAGAATTTTTGGACCCTAAAGCCATCCAGTGATGGACAGCCATCCAGCCTCACTCGAGTCGGCTCCCGGTCACAGGCAGGGGCTGGATGGTCCCCTCCTGGGGATTCAGTGGAGGAACTGTTCTAGGGCTGAAAGTGGTGTGGCATGACAAGGCTGTATGTTTAAGGGCAGGAAAGATGGCAAGACTTAAAGTAGCTGTGGTTTCTTCATCAAAACTTACACATTATAAGCTCAGTAAACGTGAGCTAACATCATCATCACCATGATTATTATTAATAATCCTCAGCACATGTCAGGGAGGAATGAGGAGCCCTCTACTTCCCCACTTTACTTAGGGACCACACACCCAAGGACCTGACCACACACCACACACTTTTTTTTTTTTTTTTTTTTTGATACAGACTCTTTCACCCAGGCTGGGGTACAATGGCACAATCTCAGCTCACTGCAACCTCCACCTCCTGGGTTCAAGTGATTCTCCTGCCTCAGCCTCCTGAGTAGCTAGGATTATAGGTGTGTGCTACCATGCCTGGCTAGTTTTTGTATTTTTCCTAGAGATGGGGTTTCACCATGTTGGCCAGGCTGGTCTTGAACTCCTGACCTCAAGTGATCCACCTGCCTTGGCCTCCCAAAGTGCTGGGATTACAGGCATGAGTCACTGTGCCTGGCCACACACCCACTTTTTATGTTGAGTGTAATGACCAGTGAACTCCCACAAAACCTGGTCCCCATCAGTTTGGTACCATTTCTGACATTGCCCTGAAAATGGTAGAGAATATACTACTTATTAGGAAAATAATATGACAAAATACCACTTTAAGCCATGGAAGTTTTCAAAATAATATTGAGGTGAAATTCTGATTGGCAAAACTTATTGAATACAAATACAGATTTTGTTTTCTTTAAGAAAAGTTTATTAAAATCGTTTCACTGCTATTCAGGAGGCTGAGATAAGAGGAGCACTTGAACCCAGAAGTTTGAGGCTGCAGTGAGTTTTGAGGGCACCGTGGCACTCTAGCCTGGGTGACAGAGTGAGACCCCCTCTGTAAATAAATAAATAATAAATAATGATACACAATAAATAAAATGTTTCACTAGATTTCCTTGAGTCTCCATCAGACCTAGGAAATGCATTTATTTTAACAACTATATTAACAAAGATTCACTTAGGTGATTTTATTGCCTTATTTTTGTTACTTCTTGGCTTTCATATTTTAATTGGAAAAAATTGGAATGTTTGTCTTACAATGACTTGCAAGAATATTACTCTTACGCCCATAAATCATTCTGCATACGTCAAGTGTTACAGCTCAAGCATCTATTATTGTAATTAGCTGTCACTTCAGTCCTTTATTGTGGAATTCACCAACACCAATTCTGTTATATTTTTAAAAACCTCTTCTGGAGCTTTAATTCCCTCAGCAAACTATGTATCGAAATTTAGCCTCATTGCTTGCCCCGTTTTAACATGGCCTTCTTAACCCCCACTCACCAACTGCTAAATTATTTCTATGTTGTTTAGTCAAAGTTAAGTGTACCGTGTTTGGACTGCAAGAACTGCCTGAAAATAGTCATCCACTTCTGAATTGCCTGAGGTGTTAGATATATTTGTTCTAGAACTGGTGGCTCTGAATTCATCCTCAGTAGCCTGTGGGAGAAATTGTATTTCATAATAAAGCAAGATTAAGATAAACCAAACACACATATAACATGGTAATAAACTCATACTTTTTAGTAAGAGCTTTGTGCTTTTTAGAAATTTTCCATGAACCCTGATTCATTGAATCTTCACTGCAGCCCTGTGTGAGATGAGGGCAGGCTTCAGAAGCCTCATTTCACAGATCAGGAGACTGTCTCCAAGGGGCCAACTGAAGAATGTCCTGAATTATTCCATCAGTTAACACCACAGTTAGGACTTGCACTCAAACTTCTGGTTTATGCAACACTTTTTTTTTTTTTTTTTTTTTTTTGCCTGTGCCACACTGTTTCTCTTAGTTAATAATTGGCTGAATCAGTGATACAGATACATAACATCCCACATATACAGCAGTACCCCAGAAATGTAGAGCTTCCATAGCTGAGAGCCTTCTTTAACTGGAATTCAACCAAAAACCAAAAAGTATGCACAGCCAAGATGTCTCAAAGCTACTGTCTTTTACTTACTGGAACAGACTCCTAGGGCCTTATTCAAGATCTTTTTAGTCTTAGACTCACCACAGGTTGAATTAATTTCCAAGCTCATGGCTGTTAAGAAGTCACAAGTCAGAGAAAAAAAAACATGCGCAGACAAGTGAGAGCTGTCCACAAAGCAGGAATAAACACACTGTCCATTGAAATCAACACAGGAACTCTGTAATTCAGGTATTCCCGTACCAACAAGCATGAGCCAGCCCCTCATGCCTCGCAGCAAGCTCCAGTGACCCCCGCCTTCAGCATGACTATGACTTTCCCTTTAGGAAAAAGGAAAAGTTCATTTACTCATTACTTCCAGTTCAGGACAAAAGAAATGTGCTTAAACGTTTTAGAGAGTGGTTAATCAAAACAGCCTAAAGGTTTCGTCTGCAGAGCAGTAAACTCTTAGCTCTGGGCAATTTGCATCTCTCAGGCAGCACTCCAGCAGTATTCATAATAGCCAAGATATGGAATCTGCTTAAGTGTCCATCAGTGAAGGACTGGATAAAGAAAATGTGGTGTATTTATACAAGATGAAATAATATTCATCTGTGGAAAAAAAAAAAAGAATGAAATCATGTCTTTTGCAGCAACATGGATGGAGCCAGAGGCCATTATCTTAAGTGAAACAACTCAGACACAGATAGGCAAACACTGCATGTTCTCACTCATAAGTGGGAGGCAAATAATGTGTCCACATGGAGATGGAGTGCGGAATGATGGACAGTGGGGACTTGGAGGGATGGGAGGTGAATGGTAGGTGGTTGCTTGGTGGGTACATTGCATGTTCCTTCAGTGGATACACTGAAGGCTGTGATTTCACCACAGTGCAATAAATCAGTGTGGCAAAATTGTACTTGTACTGGCTGGACATCATGGCTCACACATGTAATCCCAAACCTTTGGGAGGCCGAGGCAGGCAGATCAGATTAGGGCCAGGTGTTCAAGACCAGCCTGGCCAACATGGTAAAACACCATCTCTTCTAAAAATACAAAAATTAGCTGGGCGTGGTGGTGGGCGCCCGTAATCCTAGCCACTCAAGAGGCTGAGGCAGAAGAATCACTTGAACCTGGGAGGCAGAGGTTGCAGTGAGCCAAGATTGAGCCACTGCACTCCAGCCTGGGTGACAGAGCGAGACTCAGTCTCAAAAACCCCATAAATATATACAAATTTTAAAAATAATAACATTAAAAAAAAAAGGCAGTGCTGTCCAATAGACATAAGCCTAGGCCATGAATGTGAGCCACATATATAATCTAAAATTTCCTCACTGCCACATACAAAAAGAAACAGGAAAAATTAATTTTCACAATATTTTATGTAATTCAGTATATCCTGAATACCATTTTAACATATCATCAATACAAAATGACAATGAGGCCGAGTATGGTGGCTCATGCCTGTAATCCCAGCACTTTGGGAGGCCGAGGCAGGCGGATCACCTGAGATCAGGAGTCTGAGACCAGCCTGACCAACATGGAGAAGCCCCGTCTGTACTAAAATTACAAAATCAGCTGGGCGTGGTGGCATGTACCTGTAATCCCAGCTACTCGGGAGGCTGAGGCAGGAGAATCGCTTGAACTCGGGAGGTGGAGGTTGCGGTGAGTTGAGATTGCGCCATTGCACTTCAGCCTGGGCAATGAGAGAAACTCCATCTCAAAATAATAACAATAATGAGATATTTTACCTTTTTTTTTTTCTTTTTTGCTAAGGACGTTTCGGAATCCAGTGGTTACCTGATACTCATAGCACATCTCAGTTCAGACATGCCACATTTCAAGGACTCAATAGTGACCTGTGACTAGTGGCAATCTTTTTAGCACAGGTCTGGGGTGAGTCCCTCTCTCTAATTAGAAAGCAGAATATTTTTTTGTTTTGTTCTAATTTAATACACAAATCCAAAGAGCTACAGTTTTTGCTCCGATTAGCAATTTTTATAGCAAATAAGCCAATTTCAGTTGGAAGGACTGGTCACTGGGGAGTTACTTCTACTGCAGAAGTCACGTTGTCTCTGGTTCTGTGAGTTTCAGGACTTTGAAAGCTGCAAAAGCATTTCATGCCATTTAACGCACACTACTGATATAAATTGCTTATTTTTACTTCCAAATTTATAGACTAGACTCTGCCTTCTTATAAAATGATCCTGATGTTATTCTCAGAAGTCAAACATTTACAATCTTTATTTGCCAATTTGCCAAGAGATTTCAGCAGGGAACATCTCTAAAACACACTTGGCCTGCTGCAAACTAGTGTCGTTTCCCTGCTACAAGTATCATTTCCCTATTATTTCCATTGGTTCATTCATTCATTCATTCATTCAGCAAGGATTTGTTTAGTCTCTGCTTTGTGCCAAGCTCCACTGACAGCAGTAGGGGTACAGTGAGGTCGAGGGTGTTTTCCTTCAAGAGCGCACATTACTAAGAACATAAGCAGGTAAAAATAGATATATATAATACAATTTAATAAGTATGTAATTACCTATAATCCCGGGACTTAGGGAGACCGAGGCGGGCAGATCACATGAGGTCAGGAGTTCGAGACCAGCCTGGCCAACATGGCGAAACTCTGTCTCTGCAAAAATACAAAAATTAGCCGCGCATAATGGCAGGTACCTGTAATCCCAGCTACTTGGGAGGCTGAGGTGGGATAATTGCTTGAACCTGAGAGGTGGAGGTTGCAGTGAACCGAGATTGCGTCATTGCACTCCAGCATGGGGGACAGGGCAAGACTCTGTCTCAAAAAAAAAAAAAAAAAAAAGTGTGTAATTCATTCAGATCAGAGGAAAGTCATGGGTGGTTTTTTACAGGAGGTGATTCTGGAAGGGTTCATGGAGAGGAGCTGGTTGGAGAGAGGTTTTCCTTTGCACAGAGGTGAAGTGGTTTGTGGTTCAGAGAAAAGGCAGTCAGTCACCTGTGTGGCTGCAACATACAAGGCCAATGGAGAGTGGAGAGAGAAGACAGAGACATTGTGGGGCTTGGGTGTCATGCAGAGAAGCATGGACTTAGCCTTGAAGTTCATGGAAAACCTTTGAAAGGTTTTAGTCAGAAAAGAGACAGCTGTCAGGAAATGGATTGAAAAAGGCTGAGACGGGAATAAGGCAACCATTTAGGAAGTCCTGCAGAAATAGGTTGGGGTGAGGGTGCGTTCTTGAAGTAAGTCCAGTGGCAGTAAGGAAGGGGAGGAAGGCAGGGCCCTCCTGGGCTGGCTGAGCTGCTCCAGGCTGGCTCATTACCTGGCCTCGGCCTGGGTTCCTTGTGTCATGTCCTCTGAAAGAAGCCGAAGACTGAATCAAGGGGTTAGCATCAGCCCACATGCCTCCTACTTGAGAGGGGGCACTTACTCAGGAGACTGAGGTGGGAGGGTCACTTGAGCCCAGGAGTTTGAGTCCAGCCTGGGAAAAGTAGTGAGTCCCTGTGTAAAAAATAATAATACTTGGAGAGGTATACATCATCCCATTTCTGCAAACAAAGCCCCCAAATATGTAGGAGCACACAGATGTGCATGTATACAGATGTGGGCAGAAAAGAGTCTGGAAAGATACGCACCAAACTGTTCACAGTGATTACCTCTGGAAGAGGGAGCAGAGTTAGGGCAAAGGAGGACTTCCTATTTCTACTCTAGAGACATCACATTGCTTAAATGTACTTCTTTGTAAGTGTACAGTGAACACATACATTTAAATATAGCTATATTTGAAGAGTCACTTAACTGTAATTCAATATATTGTGTGTAGCATAATAAGCACTTAGTATATGTGTGCGTACATTTATATGTACATGTGTATGCATTTATATATATGTGTATATACATTGTGTGTGTGTTAGACACCATGATAGAACTATACTTGTAATGAGAAATATTTAGGGCCTGATCCTGTACATAGAGGGCCCATCATGAAATACCTTTCTGATGTCTTGAGCCCCTAAATAATAAGTGCCACAGTAATGCTGATCCGAGCCTGCACCTGCAGTGCATCATTTGTAAAATGGAATTGGGATGATTCCACCTTCCCCACAGGTCACTACTCCCAACCCGCTATGATGCACTGACAGAGCGTGAGGGTAAGATTCCCTGGGAATTCCTGCAGTACCTTCACCACGTATAAACACAGACACCACATTTTCAGGTTTGTTAATGAAAATTCAAGGGTTTTATTTTCCTTCTAGCTGTTGTTTTTTAAATATGAAAGTCAAATTCACTTTAATCCTCTTGCATCTGTCTAGATAACGTTTTTGCCTTTTGCCAATCCTCACCCCAAACCAAACCAATAACAACAACAAAAATAGCTCAGACCATTTTCACAACCTATAGCATCTTATTCTCCACCTCAAAGCCTGCCTGGTTCTCACTGAATTTATTTCTGTCCATCCCCCTCACGTAAGACAGACGTTCACGAGCCCTCTTCTCTTTAGCCTCTCGCCTTGGCCACTTGGGTTTCAATCATCTTTGAGTTGATATGAGTTAACTCTTACCTTTGAATCCTTATTTATCAATTTCTAAACTTAAATCCTTGAACAAAGGGTAGGATTTACAAGATGATGAGTCTTCCCTTTATTTCACATTCAGTGATCTCAGAGGCATTTTTCTTGGAGAGAGAGATGAAGGCAGATTTTTCTGAATTCCTGTTACTCCCCTGTGGGGTAGAGGTCCTCAGATGGAAGCCTTCCTGAAATGTAGAGACACGCCACCATGGCAGTGGCTGAGGAGTTGGCCTTTGATCCTTCTCTCACTCTGAAATTGCCTGCCAGACAGCCTTGGACACTGCATCTAAAATAGATGGAAAATGCCATGTTTAAGGCAGCCTTAAGTGTTTTTATTTTCAAGTTATTTTTAGTCAGTATTGTCAGGCTGTCTGTGTCACCTGGCATTTACATCTAGACCTAAGAAAAAAAAGCAAGATTGTTAAAGAGAAGAATGTTTCGTCAGTCAAAATATAAGCATCAAAGCAGAAGAAACAAAAGAACAGGTAGGTAAGGCCTTGGGACATTTTCTGAGGGAAAGAAATGCATTTTGGGGAGCTCTGCTCTCTTTACGCTCTGAGACCAGAAACCCCACATAGAATTCTCAGAGGTGGTAAAGGACAGAAACAATAGTGCTCCCGATGCGGAACTCTCCAGAAAGTGTCTTGTACCATGGCCAGCCCCTGCAGGACATTTAGGTGATGGTGGCTCACTTCTGCCTAAGTAGTTTTTTGCTGAGTTTCTCTTTTTATTAGAAAAGTCTTTCTCAACATCGGTCCCAAATCTGCCTCCAATCCTTCCATTGTTGATCCAAGTTCTAGAACACAGATACTTTTTTCCCTTATTATCTCTGTTTTTTATTTTTATTTTTTAATTTCCATAGGTCTTTGGGGAACAGGGGGTGTTTGGTTACACGAGTAAATTCTTTAATGGTGATTTGTGAGATTTTGGTGCACCCATCACCCGAGGAGTATACACTGAACCCAACTTGTAGTCTTTTGTCCCTCGCCCCCTTCCCACCCTTTCCTCCTGAGTCCCCAAAGTCTATTGTGTCATTCTTATGCCTTTGCCTCCTCATAGTTTAGCTCCCACTTATGAGTGAGAATACATGATGTTTGGTTTTCCATTCCTGAGTTACTTCACTTAGAATAATAATCTCCAATCTCATCCAGGTTGCTGTGAATGCCGTTAATTCATTCAGTTTTGTGGCTGAGTAGTATGCCATCATAGATAGATAGAAGATAGATAGATAGATAGATAGATAGATAGATAGATAGATAGATAGATATCTCACAGTTTCTTTATCCTCTCATTGATTGATGGGCATTTGGGTTGGTTCCACGATTTTGCAATTATGAACAGTGCTGCTATAAACATGCATGTGCAAGCATCTTTTTCGTATAATGACTTCTTTTCCCCTGGGTAGATACCCGGTAGTGGGATTGCTGGATCCAATGGTGGTTCTAATTTTAGTTCTTTAAGGAATCTCCACACTGTTTTCCATAGTGGTTGTACCAGTTTACATTCCCACCAGCAGAGTAGAAGTATTCCCTAGAACACACATACTTATACACCCTAGCAAAATAATGACAATATATACCTAAAAACTTGGGAGTATCCGATGCCCATCACATCAGAAAACAGAAATGTGAGAACCCTAATGTCTGGGACGAGGCATTCCCAGGGCAACCCCTTGGGTTGGTGACACCAGGCAGGTAGGGGAGCTTGCATTTCCCCCTGCTTCTGCCATACCTAGATTGCCCATGGGGACAGTGGCCTTATATCCCCAAGGCCAGAACTCACCACAGATGGGTCAAGGAGCTTTTTTTGGTTAAATATTCAAGAGATGTGTTTTGTTTTTTCTAAGTAACTCCACAGCTTGTTAGCCGGTTGGAAGATAAAATGTAGGTGAAATAGTTTTACAGCATGTATCCTGACAATGAAGACTTTGGAAGGGTAATTATGCCTGTCAATTTTCTCCACTTAGTTTATAAAACATTTACTTTTGCATCAATTTATCTGATCCTCCCATAGCCCTTGAAGGAAACAGGGGCCATGATGATTCCTGGGGTCACAGATTTGAGGCTGAGATCCAGCAACACTGAATGGCCAGCCCAAGGACATGTGCTAAGATGTGGCTAAACCAAGGCAACTGCTCCAGTCTATGGAGAATGAACCTAATATTCCTCACACACCCTAATGAATGGCCCTGAGAGTAATGACCTCTTGTTCTGATGATCAAACATGGTCTACAAGGAATGAACAAGACAAATGCCTCCTTTTGTCTCAATGCCAGAAGTAGTTAAACTGTGAAGTAGCAGCCCCCCGCTGTGTGCCCTTGGCAAGGGGAACCCCTCCACGGAGAGGCTGCTCTGTGCATGGCCACCCTCCTCCACGGGACTTCATTGCACTCTCTGAAACCACTCTAAATCTTCACCTTTTCTCTCATCATGCTAAGCACCTAGCCAAAAAGAAGTCTCTCCCTAAATAATGTGATATTTTTATGAGAATTTCCAGAAAAGAGAAGCAGTGAAAAATTATTTTTACTTTTCTCTCTGTTATCTTCAGTGACTTACTCACTCATTTCATCTATATCATGCCAGACATTGGAGATCAAACTAGAACAATAATAAAATATAGCTCCTGCCTTCAGTGAGCATACAGATTGAAGGGAGAGTCAGACTACAAGAAAAATAAGGAAATAAAATAAGTCCAGTGATAGATGGACTGCATAGAATAGAATAAACAGAGTGTCATGATAAAGGAGGTTGGGGTCAATTTCAACTTCAGTGGTTGGAGATCTCTCTGAGGACATGGTACTAAGACCCAGAAGATGGAAAGGCTCAGTTATGAGAGAGGAGGGGCACTGGGGGGCGGGGGCAGAGAGAGAATTCCAAGAAGAATAAGTGGCTTGCAGAAGGCCCAGAGAACTTTTCCAGCTTGGCTTACCTCAGAAAAGACCAATGTTACTAGGACCGATACAGTAGGCCAAAGGGGCAGGAAGAGACGCCAAGCATTCCCTCTTCTAAATTATTTTACCTCCTTGCAATCGTGTGGCCTGCATCTTATCCCCTTCTTCCTGCTCTAGAACTTCAACATCTTCAGTACTTGCGGAAACCCACCTAATCACGTTTTCTCTTCCACCAGCTGTCCTGTCTGTGTTACATGGTCTAGAGTTAAAACTACCATCCTTTCTCATTTGCCTAGTGTCTTAGGAATCTTTTCCTACTTTTTTGAGGCAAAGTGTTTTGGAGGCAAATGTTTTTTTCCCCCAAACATGCTGTGATAAGACGCAGCAGGGATTTGTTTTATTTTTCTCCCTGAAGCCATCCTTCTTGGAGCTTTTATTGGAAGTGCAATGAAGGGTTTAAATTAGAGTTAAGAAATATCTAAGCACAGGTAAGATCACTCTGGCCTCTACATGGAGAAGGGGACAAGAATGGGAATGAGGCGTGACCAGAGAGGAGACTCTCGCCAGCATGGTGAGAAGTGGACATGAGGAAAGAGGAGGGGTTTGCAACCTACCTTTGAGGCAGCATCAGAAGGACCTACTGAAACTCCATTCTTGGGCTGGAGAAACAGAAACATGGGCAGCATTGCAGGATGGTTGATGATGTCCCAAATGAGGAAAGTGGCTGATGGGGACAGGGTCAGATATTTTAATTAGAAGGATACCTACAAGAAATTTAAGAGGCAACGTCAACTAGGTGGTTAAATGTACAGGCTTGAAGCTCAGAGGTGAGACCTGTGTTAGCTTATAAAGCTGAGGCTCATTCACGGAGGTAGACAACTGCCTGACTGGGCACAGCCATGCTGGTTATGCACCTGCTGTCTGCCTGCCTGGCAGTACCCAAGCCAGTCAGTTGTTTCTGGGAAGGTGCTGGAGAGAATGAGTCTTTCTTTTCTCTCTCACTCTTTCTGCTTTCTTTCACCACTGGCTCTATCACCCAAGACCCCACAACCACCCTCCTCCTATTTTGCCCCAGTCTGTACCCCCTCCTTCCCTCCTCACTCACTCTGTACCTCTGTTTCCCTCTCAGTTACTCTTTCTCCCTCTTCTTTTTTGAAATCCTGTCTGCATTTTCTCCTGTCTGTTGATTTGGGTTACATTCTTATGTCTAGCATTCTTTCTGTCCTAATCTGCCCTCCACCTTTTCTCTCTTCTTTTCCTTCTACTCATAACTGGGTATGTTCATTTTTCTGCAGATGTTTTTCCTCTTTCCTTTTTTTTCTTTCTTTTCTTTTCTTTCCTTTTTTTTTTTTTTTTTTTTTTTTTTTGAGACAGCATCTCACTCCATCACCCAGGCTGGAGTGCAGTGGCGCAATGTTGGCTCACTGCAACCTCCACCTCCTGGGTTCAAGCGATTCTCCTGCCTCAGCCTCCTGGGTAGCTGGGATTACAGGCATGCACCGACACACCTGGCTAATTTTTGTATTTATAATAGAGATGGGGTTTCACCATGTTGGCCAGGCCGGTCTCAAACTCCTGACCTCAAGTGATCCGCCACCTCTGCCTTCCAAAATGCTGGGATTACAGGTGTGAGCTGCTGTGCCTGGCCCTCTTTCCTTCTTTTAAATACCTTCTTCTAGATACACTCTCAATTTTCTCAAAACTATAGTTTCTAAATAACATAATATAGTTTCTAAAACTACATTTTATTTTACTACTCCTAACTGGAAAAAGCAGGTAGGTTGAATGTTTACAGATCCTCAAAGAAAAAAAAAAAACAAACTAAAATTCCATAGTTTATTTGGGCTTGGGGATTTTCCAGGGATCCATGACTGATTAAAGCCTTTCAGAAGGTGCCTCCTCTTGCATTTTGGGTGTTAATTTCATTATTGCTTGTACATTCTATACCAACATGTTGTCCCTGTATTTCCTCATTGGTTATGTCACTTGTCCCCTTTTCATCTCCTCTGGCAGATCACAGATTACAAGCGAAACCAGATCCAAAGCATTTCTCAGAGCTGCCTCTGATTAACCCCTGAAAATCCAACGAAGAACACAGTGCATGATTTTGTTTCTAAGCTACTAACACAATTGATATTTAACTTCCTTGGACTAAAGCTTCCTCTGGATTCTGTAACAATAGACATAGATAGCCATCTTGCGTGGGTGTTTTTCTGGTTTTTTTTTTTTTTTTTTTTTTTTTTTTTAAGAGACAGGGTTTCACCATGTTGCCCAGCCTGATCTCCAACTCCTGGGCTCAAGCGATCCTCCTACCTCAGCCACTGAAAGTGCTGGGATTACAGCTGTGAGCCACTGCACCAGTCCTTAATTGTTTAAATAAATAACTGGCAGTTTCCATTGAGTGTCTGTATGTTGAATGAGTGTTTGGGATGTGGAGGACTCTGCTTCCTACTAGCACAAACAATACATCATGGTCACATCCTTGAAGAGTGCCTCGTCCATAAAGAGTCCTGTAATGGGCTGGGTGCAGTGGCTCATGCCTGTAATCCCAGCACTTTGGGAGGCCGAGGCGGGAAGATCATGAGGTCAGGAGATGGAGACCATCCTGGCTAACACGGTGAAACCCCTTCTCTACTAAAAATAGAAAAAAATTAGCTGGGCATGGTGGTGGGTGCCTGCAGTCCCAGCTACTCGGGAGGCTGAGGCAGGAGAATGGCATGAACCTGGGAGGCGGAGCTTGCAGTGAGCCTAGATCGCCACTGTACTCTAGCCTGGGTGACAGAGCAAGACTCTGTCTCAAAAAAAAAAAAAGAGTCCTGTCATGAAAATATAGATAAGGTCCGAGGGAGTGAAGGAGGAGATGCCAAGGCTGCCTGGGGAGATCACAGAGAGCTCTGCAGGGGGGTGACATCTGAGTTTGAGTTGAATCTTCACAATATACTCCATTCCTGCAGCTCTGTTCTCGAGCTGTCTCTTTGACCTCAGCCTCCTCCACATTCCCCCTCATTCACTGTGTTCCTGAGGCACTGACCTTCTTTCTGGTCCTTGAACATGCCAAGCTTGTCCCCCTTTTTGGGGCCTGGCATTGGCCATTCCTCCTGCTGGCATAGATCTTCTGCCATATGTTCCATCATTTAGCCTGTGCTCAGTGCCACCCCCTCAGAGAAGTCTGCACTGACCTCCCCCCAGCTTGTCCACCCGGTCACTCTCTGCCACATTACCTAATTTTATCCTCTCAGTGTGTGTCTGTGCCTGAGGTTAGCTGGTGCAGTTGTCTATCGCTTGTCTTTCTCTTCCAGAAAATTCCTTGAAGACACTTTCTCTTTCTTGTTCAATAGTATAGCCCCATGTATCTAGAACAGTGATGCATGGAAGATTTTCAATAAATACTTGCTGACTGACAGATGAACACCCCAGCCCACCCTGGACAGAGCTCTAAAATCCCTTTTATTTCTTTTATTTTATTTTTTTTTTTTTGAGACGGAGTCTCACTCTGTCACCCAGGCTGGAGTGCAGTGGCGTGATCTCATCTCACTGCAACCTCCACCTACTGGGTTCAAGCAATTCTCCTGCCTCAGCCTCCCGAGTAACTGGGATTACAGGTGCCCACCACTATGTCCAGCTAATTTTTTGTAGTTTTAGTAGAGATGAGGTTTCACCATGTTGGCCAAGCTGGTCTGGAACTCCTGACCCTGTGATTCACCTGCCTTGGCCTCCCAAAGTGCTGGGATTACAGGCATGAGCCACCCTGCCTGGCCCGGAGCCCTAAAATTCTAAAGCCACATGCTCTGTCCTTTGCCCTTTGCTCTTTGCTACCTGCTTACCTCAGACTATGTCAAACCAGTGATGCTCCCTTCTCTTTTCACTGTTGCAAATTAATGCTTTTGATTTTAAAGGACACTTCTCTTTCATTTGACAATCTAACCAGTATCTCTTTTTTGTTGTTTGTTTCAAACTTGTAATTCTAGTTCCCTAGCCAAGATGTCCATTTGGAAATACTCTACAACCACTTTCCATGTGCTTGAGAGTTGCAAAAGAGTAGTTAGTTTGCAACTTTTCATAATCGAAATTGGTACCTTCAATCTGTATGAATTATGACGTACTTCTACAACAGCATATCAAGATAGCTAATGCACACTCGATTGAAGAGGACGACCTTCTGCAATAGAGAAGGACTATTCTTCATTCAAGGGTGTATGAGTAGCTGCACTCCCCTACTAGAAACTCCAAACAAGTTCTCAAAATAGTGAAATACTATTTACACTGTGAACCATATTTGCCTTTAAGCGATTGCATTCTGCAAGTTTCCATCGGTCGTCATCCTCTGGGACCACCCAGCTGTGGCCAACAGTGTACAGGAGTCCTCCTAACTGCAGCTGCTTTCTAGGTTCTGTTTCAGTCTTCTCTTTCTTTTCGATTTTACCTGAACCATCACACCAATGCCTCCACTGCAAATCTTATCTCTGTGCCAGTGATGTCATATATATTAAGTGTCTCTGTGCCCAAATTTTTTCCCAACTCGATATTTGATTTGCAAACACAAACTTCTACCTTCCTCACACACCATGGGGAAGCCTTATCTCTGTCTTAAAAATAACATGGCTGCAATTTCTCCCTTTCCCCTATCCTCATAGCTTCTTCCCTAATTAACTATTGATGTTAGTTGACTCTTTGTTCTTCAGCCACTTCATCTCAAAAGTGTAGCCATCTTTAACTTCTCTCTCCCTCCCTCTTGCCATTCTGTGATCCAGTTGATTTCTAACTGATGAGTATTTAGTTCTCACTTTGCATCCCATAATTTAATCCTCCTTCCACTTATATGTGTCCTAGGGAGTGCCTCCAGTGCTCTACCCTGGGACTGATTCACCCCTAATGATGTCTGTCTGCTTCTAGTCCCTCCTTGTTGTCATTAATCATGAACTCCACAAAAAGATTCATGTTCCTCAATTTCTTATACCCCTCTAGCACTCAGAAACCTCTAGTGACTCTCTTCAGCCTTACATTCAAAGCTCTCTTCAGTTTCACTCCTATCTGTATTTCTAACTGTAACTTTTATGGTCCCATACACCAGCAAAAAAACATTTCTACCTATTTTCTGGGCAAGATTCATATTTCACCTCTCACGTCTTTGCACATACTCACATACATGGAATGCTTTCCCCTCTCATACAGCCTGGTGACATTTCTACCCATTACATGCTCAGAGATTTAAACAGTGGCGTATGTCTGGAGATTTATTTATAATGGCTAAAAAGGAAAGAAAAGGGAACAGCCTATGAATCTAACAATAGAACGGTAAAATTATTCTATGTGTACTTCATGAAACGTGATGCAGGCATTAAATATGCCTTCCAGAAATATTTAATGAAATAAGCAAGTTGCAAAATTCTATCTGCATATAGATTTTTATTTATATATTTGTACATTAACATATGCATATTCATAGTGCATATATCAGTTATGAATATGCACAGGTGCCCACAACAAAAATGAACACTGGCTTAAATATATCAGTTTGCTTGTTTTATGCAACAGGAAGTCCGTGGGTAAACAGCTCAGGGCTGCTATGATGACTCAAGGAAACGACCAAGGACCCTGAGTCTTTCTGCCTTTATCCTCGTGTTGGTTGCCTCATGGTCAAAAGGTGGCTGAAAACCTATAGGTCTCTTATCTGTGTTCCAGGTAGCAAGCGGTGAGAAGGACAATAGTACAAAGGGAGAGGATGCAGCAATTTTTCCTGCTAAGACTTTGTCTCTATTTAGGAATGGAAGGGTCCTCTAGGCACTTCTCTTGCATCTCACTGGCTGCCACCTGGCCATCTCTGGCTTGAGAGAAGGGGTTGTGGCCAGATGCTGGATCAACCAATAGACAGAGTTTGCCATAGTGGATATGCCTGTAAGATTAATTTCAGATTTGATTTTAATCTCCTTTGATGCTAGGATAATATGCATATATTAGTTTTTTATCAGTGAAAAATTGAAAATTTAAGAAGCTACCTATCTCACGACGAATGTTACCTCCTCCTTAAAGCCATCATTTTAATAAGTGGATATTTGTTTGCTTATTTACCTCAGGTATGTGTGGAAATAGGATAGATCTTAGAGTTAGAAAACCATGAGTTCAAATTCCTTTGTGTCCATGACTAAACTGCATTCTCTGAAAACCTCAGTTTCTTCATCTGCAAACTGTTGATTATACTATACTATCTTATGGGGCTATTGTGAAGGTTACATTAAATTGAATGTGAAAATATAGAAGAGGCTAACAGCTTGTCAATCACTAGTTTTTTTCTCTTGAAAATTCTTAAAATACAGTATCTTTCTCATTTACCTCTATTTTGCTCTTTAATTGCATAGTTTTTCATTCCTCAACATTTTTTGGGAAGGCCATGACTATCTTTTTTTATAGAATCTTTTTTTAAAAGATACTCCTTACAGGCCAGGTCAGGCGTGGTGGCTCATGCCTGTAATCCCAGCACTTTGGGAAGCCAAGGTGGGTGGATCACTTAAGGTCAGGAGTTCAAGACCAGCCTGGCCAACGTGGTGAAACCCTGTCTCTACTAAAAACACAAAAATTAGCCAGGCGTGGTGGCAGACACTTGTAATCCCGCTACTCGGGAGGCCGAGGCAGGAGAATTGCTTGAACCCGGGAGGTGGAGGTTGCAGTGAGCTGAGATCGTACCACTGCACTCCAGCCTGGGTGACAGACTGAGACTCCGTCTCAAAAAAAAAAAAAAATATATATATATATAATATATATATATATATATATATATATATTCCTTACAGAATTCAGAATAGTGTCTATAGCCCATAGTATACAAGCAACCAATATATTAAAATTGAATTGATATTTTATTAAAAATATTTGAATGATCCATCATGGGATAACTGCCAAGAAATTGATGGTCTCCCTTTTCCTCCACACTCTGGGCTAGGACTTGGGTAATGAATTGGGATTGTTGCCAAGCGCCTATTTCTGGATGATCACTCTGAGTTTGTGCTGACAGATGCTGGTTCCACAATAGTCATCAAGAAGCCACAGGGGTGTAGGGTCTTCTAGAATGCTGTCAACACCACAAGCTGTGAGGCTTTTTCATCCTGTCCAAGAAAAAAATATATAGTAAAAGAGTCTCATGTCAAATTTAAAATGCCAACCTTAAAAAAAAATGAGCAGAGAGGTTTATTCTTTTCATTCTATTTCACTGTAAGATGTTAGAAAACGAAAAGGGAAGACCCATGAAAGTTCTAATGAGGGGAATTAAAAGACTCTTAAGGGGATTCTGAGTATGACTCTCTAACAAATAAACAGTTTCCCTTCTACAATCTCTCCCTACCCCAGGCATGGCTTGTGGTGCTGTGTTGTCATTGCTCTTGTCTTATCTGAAATTCATAGAGAATTTTGTTTATGGACATCTAAAACTAGCTAGTTATTTTTTTGCCCTCTTCCCCAAATCAAAATTATGAATACATACTATTCACAGTTTTATTGATATTCCTGGTCATAATGCTCCCAAATAATGTATGCACCTAATAATTCCATTTTAGGAGTTTGCAGTCTGATGTATTGATAAGTGCTTATACCCAGCCTCTTTCTCCCTTACTGTCTTTAGTTTCTCATCATTTGTTGTTGTTGTTGGAAGCACCCTGGCCTGTGGTAGGTTCCCATTGCATTTGGCAAACAGAGCATTATCCATCGGAGTAGCCATCTGGGGCTGGGCTGCGTTGATTATATGGAGCCAGTTGGGAGATGGCCTCATTTATTTCAGGAACACACTGTGACAAATATATGTGTTCCCGGTGGATTCCAAATGCCATAAACATAGGCAGCCAGCTGTCTTGGTAAGTCACCACTGCTCAAGTCTTCCGGCATTGTTTTATGCAGTATAATGCTGAGCAGGTCAAACTACCTGCTTTAAGAAGCCTGCTACAGGGAGGAGGAGAAACAGCAGGAATAGGGGGAAGAAGTCCTGGGGCTTCATGGGAAAGTTCAGGTGGTCCATTCCAGGGTTCTGACTCTTGGATCTCATCTGTTGATTGCCCTGCACCTCAGGAATCCATTTGTCCTCCCCTACAGGAAAAACAGCAAAATACTTCAAATGCTTACTGCCCTTCCATCCACAGTCCCCTGGATTTCTGATGCTCTTGTTTTTCTCTCATAGTGTAGTGGGTCCCAAAAGTGGAGAGGAAGGAATTGCAAGCTTCAAGTTTAAAAGTCAGTTGAATCTTAACTTCTCAGAGTCAGAAGACAACTGAGGTTGGGCACGGTAGCTCACACTGTAATCCCAGCACTTTGGGAGGCTGAGGCAGGTGGATCACTTGAGGACAGGAGTTCGAGACCAGCCTGGCCAACAGGGTGAAACCCAGTCTCTACTAAAAATACAAAAATTTACCAGGCATTGTGGTGGGCGCCTGTAACCCCAGCTACTCAGAAGGCTGAGGCACAAGAATTGCTTGAATCTAGGAGGCGGAGATTGCAGTGAGCCGAGATCACACCACTGCACTCCAGCCTGGGTGACAGAGTGAGACTCCATCTCAAAAAATAAAAATAATTGTAAAAAAAGAGGACACCTGAGAGTTATGGTTTCCAACTGCAGTGAGGTAGAGCCTGGGGCACCACAGCAAATTCACGTAGGTGCTGTGGATATTTCAAATTTTCAAGGCAAACCTAGTAAAATTTGTTGCTCTGGTCACCACAGAAGCTATTATTTTGAAGCAGTTAATAATTTCAGTGTTCATGGCGAAACTAGGATTTTGGTGTTTGCTGTAATAGAAAACAGGGGTTAGGCAAAACTCTTCGTAGAACAAGAAATGAAGCAATTTCCAATCTGATTCCAAGGTTTGAAAAGTTGTGCGGTGCTAAACAGGTCTACACATCCCATTAGTGAGTAATTTTGGGTATTTGGGAATGAAAAATATATTTTATGTGTACAACTTTTTTCAAACAGCTACAAAATTGTTAGGATATAAATAAATATGAAGTCATTTGGACCTAACTACATAAAAATATCAAACTCTTAGGTGTTTCTTTTGGCTTAGGGAGTCCATGAAACAATAATTGAGACACTAAGGGTGCTGTGATCCAAGAAAATGTGAGAACCTCTGCCTTAGAGTTCAGCTAGTCCAGCTAGTTTGATGTACTGATAATTGCTTTTCCCCTTACTCTCTTTATTTCCTCTTTTTGGAAGCACTGTGACCTGTGGTGGGTTCTCATTGCATTTGACAAATAAAGCATTATACATTATGGTAGCCATGTGGGGCTGGGATGATTTGATTATACAGGGCCAGTTGAGAGACAACCCATTTGATAATATTTGACAGTCATTTGATAACATTACAAATATTTAACAAGGAATGATGTCTTAATGAGATACTCAAACTATAGTAAAGCAAAGCATACTACCATTTATCACCAGCCATACTTACTACAATTTTAAAATATATGTATTTGTTCTAGAACTGGTGGGTCTGAACTCATCCTCAGAAGCCTGTGGGAGAAATCATACTTCAAAATAAAGCAAGATTAAGATAAACCAAACACACACATAACATGTTAACAGGTTCATAATTTTGAGTAAGAGCTTTGTTAAGGGAAGATTACAAATTATGTTTTGAAATGAATACCTGAGTTAGGGATGGAGTTAGTGGAAATTACATGAATATTCCACTTTCCTTTTGCTGTTGTTTAAGTTACTGTAACATGAACTCAGACCTCCACCATTCCTTTTCTTTAGATGGTACTATGATTGGCTTTTAAATTTTTTTATTATTTTTTATTTTTTAGAGACAGAGTCTTGCTCTGTCGCCCAGGCTGGAGTGCAGTGGCGTGAGTTCAAGTGATTCCTGTGCCTCAGCCTCCCAAGTAGCTGGGATTTCAGGTGCCCACCACCACACCTGGCTAATTTTTGTATTTTTAGTAGCGATGGGGTTTCACCATGTTGGCCAGGCTGATCTTGAACTCCTGATGTCAAGTGATCCACCTGCCTCAGCCTCCCACAGTGCTGGGATTACAAGCGTGAGCCACTGCGCCCTGCCAGTGCTATAGTTGGCTTTCTATTTGCCCTTGATTGTATTTGAGAATTTGGGAACAAAGACCATCACAAAGTGAAGATGACATGTAATCAAGGGGTGCAAGGAAAGGTCGGGAATAAGCCCTGGAGATGACACAGATAGAGAGATACAGGTTACGTATAAATAATCTCAGAATAGTTTTAAAAGTCAACAGTTTTTCAAAAACACTTAAAACTCACACCAATTTGGAGAATGCCTCTGGAGAAACAAACAAAAAAAAATGTATTTGGTTTCTTAGGGATACCGATGGCCAAGTATCAGAAAGTTTCACTTGTTGCGTTTAACCTGAGTGACAGAGCAATTGTGAGTTATTTGCCACTGGGAGAGGATTCATTAGCTCCCAGACCTGCAAGGCTTCCAGATGTGCGGGGAACAACTTCATGAGAGGAGAGGCAGATGTCAGGCAAGGCCAATTGACTTCTCCCTTTAAAATATGGATCAGAATCATCATTAATCAATCAAACAGCAAATACTTTTGAGCTCTGTCTTTAGGGATACGTACATTGGCAAAGAAGATTGTGTAGACTGTGGATGGCCTGGGATGCTAAATTTAAAAGTTTAAGGTTTATCTTTTCTACAGTGGAGAACCATTGAAGATTTTTGACTTTGAAAGAAGTATTTTCCCAGCACTTCGGGAGGTCGAGGCAGGCGGATCATGAGGTCAAGAGATCGAGACCATCCAGGCCAACGTGGTGAAACCCGTCTCTACTAAAAATACAAAAATTAGCTAGACATGGTGGTGTGCACCTGTAGTCCCAGCTACTTAGGAGGCTGTGGCAAAAGAATCGCTTGAACCTGGGAGGCAGAGGTTGCAGTGAACGGAGATCTTGCCACTGCAGTCCAGCCTGGTGACAGAGTGAGACTCTGTCTAAAAAAAAAAAAAAAAATAAAGACATTGAAGAGACATTTTTACAAAGCAGTCAGTGGCACATTGGAGCTGCTTCAAGAATAGTGTTGGGCTCAGGAGGCAGAGGCTGCTTAATGCTCTCTACAGCAGTGCTATCCAATAGAAATATAATGAGACCATGTATGTTATGCTAAATCTTCTGCATGTTAAAAAAAATTTTAAGCCAAAAAATATTTAACCCAACACATCAATATTAAAAATTATCGATATATTTTACATTATTGATACTAAGTCTCCTAAATCCAGTGTGTATTTTACACATATGAACATTTGTCCACTGGGTCTAGTCACATTTTAAGGGTTCAATAGCTACATGTGGCTTTTCACTACTGTATCAGACATAGCAGCCCTACTGCCTTGCTACTCCAAGTGTGATCTGCAGACCAGCAGTATTGGCATCATCTGAGAGCTTGTTAGAAATGCAGAATTCTCATGCCCTTCCTCCGACCTATTGAATGAGAGTCTAAATTTTAATAAGTTCAAATCACCCCAGGTGATTTGTGTGCATGTTGAAGTCTAGAAGTACTGACTTCTAGCACAGTGGTTCTCAGCACCATCCTTAGACCAGGAGCAGCAGCTGCCTTACCACCTGGGAATTTTTTTTTTTTTTTGAGACCTAGTCTCCCTCTGTCACCCAGGCTGGAGTGCAGTGGCATGATCTCAGCTCACTGCAGCCTTGACCTCCTGGGCTCAGGTGACCCTCCTGCCTCAGCTTCCCAAGTATCTGGAAACATAGATACGCACCGTAACACCTGGTTAATTTTTCAAAATTATTTATAAAGACAGGGTCTCCCTATGTTACCCAGGCTGATCTCAGACTCCTGAGCTCAAGCGATCCTCCTCCCAAAGTACTGGGATTACAGGCATGAGCCACCACGCCCACCCCACCTGGCAAATCCTTGAGTTCCAACACAGACCTATTAAATAGAAACTCTGGAGCCAGAAATTTAATTCTAATAAGCCATCCAGGTGATTCCTATGCACATTCAAGTTTGAGAACCACTATTTTAGAACATTTTTCTCTGGCAAAAATATTGTTATCTTCCCTATGGACCTTATATTTTGATATTTTTTTTCTAATTCCTTTTTTTAAGGAACTAATATAGTTTGGCACTATCATTACTCAACACACATCTCTTCATTGATATTGCAGGGAGGGGAATGGAAACCTAGGATATTCTATTGTCTCATTAAATATATATTGATATATATGCATATATACACAACTATTGAAATAAGTGTCAAAATATATATTGATATATATGCATATATACACAACTATTGAAATAAGTGTCAATAACAGCTTCTGGTCAGTATGTAATAAAAGCTACAATTTACTGAGTATTTCCTGTGTCTTCAGCCCTATATAGGATATTTTACACTTATTTCCTCTAGCCCTCTTCTAGCTCTTTGTAAGGTAGGCTGAAATATAGGAATATCTGCATCTCACAATGAGTGCCCTAGTTTCCCAAGGCTTACATCTGGTCAGTGACAGAGCCAGGACCCCACCTAGGTCAGCCTGATCCCAACGCCTGTGTGTACCACTCACCACCCTGCAAAAGCATTACCCTGCTGTGTTTAAATAATTTAAACTAAAAGCAAAAGCACTTGAGATTTTAGTGAGTGTGCAATGGAAGTGTGATGATATTTGAAACACTGAAAGTAGCTCACAGGTTAACCATGAACTGTCCTCCCTACACACACACACACACACACACAATTCTGGTTTTGTTTTGAGACAGAGTCTCGCTCTGTCGCCCAGGCTGGAGTGCAGTGGCATGATCTCAGCTCACTGCAGCCTTGACCTCCTGGGCTCAGGTGACCCTCCTGCCTCAGCTTCCCAAGTATCTGGAACATAGATACGCACCGTAACACCTGGTTAATTTTTCAAAATTATTTATAAAGACAGGGTCTCCCTATGTTACCCAGGCTGATCTCAGACTCCTGAGCTCAAGCGATCCTCCTCCCAAAGTACTGGGATTACAGGCATGAGCCACCACGCCCACCCCACCTGGCAAATCCTTGAGTTCCAACACAGACCTATTAAATAGAAACTCTGGAGCCAGAAATTTAATTCTAATAAGCCATCCAGGTGATTCCTATGCACATTCAAGTTTGAGAACCACTATTTTAGAACATTTTTCTCTGGCAAAAATATTGTTATCTTCCCTATAGACCTTATATTTTGATATTTTTTTTCTAATTCCTTTTTTTAAGGAACTAATATAGTTTGGCACTATCATTACTCAACACACATCTCTTCATTGATATTGCAGGGAGGGGAATGGAAACCTAGGATATTCTATTGTCTCATTAATATATATTGATATATTGCATATATACACAACTATTGAAATAAGTGTCAAAATATATATTGATATATGCATATATACACAACTATTGAAATAAGTGTCAATAACAGCTTCTGGTCAGTATGTAATAAAAGCTACAATTTACTGAGTATTTCCTGTGTCTTCAGCCCTATATAGGATATTTTACACTTATTTCCTCTAGCCCTCTTCTAGCTCTTTGTAAGGTAGGCTGAAATATAGGAATATCTGCATCTCACAATGAGTGCCCTAGTTTCCCAAGGCTTACATCTGGTCAGTGACAGAGCCAGGACCCCACCTAGGTCAGCCTGATCCCAACGCCTGTGTGTACCACTCACCACCCTGCAAAAGCATTACCCTGCTGTGTTTAAATAATTAAACTAAAAGCAAAAGCACTTGAGATTTTAGTGAGTGTGCAATGGAAGTGTGATGATATTTGAAACACTGAAAGTAGCTCACAGGTTAACCATGAACTGTCCTCCCTACACACACACACACACACACACAATTCTGGTTTTGTTTTGAGACAGAGTCTCGCTCTGTCGCCCAGGCTGGAGTGCAGTGGCAAAATCTCAGCTCACTGCAATCTCTGCCTCCTGGCTTCAAGCAATTCTCCTACCTCAGCCTCCCGAGTAGCTGGGACCACGACCATGCACCACCATGCCCGGCTAATTTTTGTATTTTTAGTAGAGATGGGGTTTCACCTTGCTGGCCAGGATGGTCTCAAACTTTTGACCTCAAGTGATCTGCCCACCTCGGCCTCCCAAAGTGCTGGGATTACAGACGTGACCCACCGTGCCTGGCCTATACACACTCAATTCTACCTATGCTACCTACAGTGATTTCTGGTTAGAAACCACAGCCCAGGGCAGCACAGGCTCAGGCAAATCCAAAGAACACAAGGGTAACACAGCATTGAGTATCTTCACAGCAGCGCAGCAGTGGCTGACAGTGAGGGACTGAGAGAATAGGGGTGGGAAGAAATCGAGTCCTCTGCCTGTCAAAAGAGTCTTTAATCACTGACATTGTTTAGAATTGCTGGTACCAGATAAACCAACTGAGCTTTTGGAATTTATTTTTAAATTCCCTGCAGACAAAGCCTCCTTTGATTGCCCTGGAACAGAATGCTCCCTCTGCTCCCCTTGTCCCCATTAGTTCACTGCCTTGCTGAAAATAACGGGACATCTTGCTAAGGGTCTGTCCCCGATGCTTCCCTAGGGTTTGCAATGTTCTGATTGGGGGCACAAGAAATCTACACCATAAAAGTCTCCAGGAGAGAAGGTAATTGCCCCACTCACGCCACTCTGTGGCCTCCCACATTGTGCTGCATGAGTGGCTCACCTGCAAGTGATTGCTCATGCAATTGTATAAAACAAGTAGATGAACAACTGGATATAACAATTCAAATATTCTCTTCAGGGTTCCCTGAATATTCAGCTCCCCGTTGGCAAGTGTCTGCGTGTTCCCTGGGGAATTTCTGGAGGTACTGCAGTGTTGAAGAGGACTCTGATAATCAGCCTCGAACTGTTTTCCATCCCACAGCAAAGTATCTTTGCACTGGAGTAGAATGTAAAGACACAAAGTCAGCCATTTTTCTGAATTAGAACATGTTTATGTCCTTTCTAGACATATGGAGGGATCAGTGGCTTCTTGATAGGGTGGAATGTAGTACTTATTTTCTAAAGTCAATCATCATTTTTGTTTCACTCTATCATAACAGATTCTGCAACATGGCAGCAGCTTGTGATTCTGTGGAGACTTCATTGTGATTTGAGTGTTAATTAATGCATTTGTAGCTGGCAGAATATGAACATCCTTTTCTCTGAACAGAATCATTGCAACACCACCATCTTGTCTTCCTGAAAACCTATGCTTTGAAAATAGCCTGGGAAAGTCAGCACCAGAGTAGTCATTGGAAAGCATCTAGGAAGAAAAAGATAGCCTTATGATGGATTTGTGAAGAAAAATTCTCATGTTAAAAGCTTCTTTTCTCTCCAGGACACAGTGAGGGACCTCACAGAGAAGAGCAATGCAAGTGCATTGTGCTGGGACTTACTGAGTTATGATAACTGACGGGGTTTCTATTCTGCCTCCAGCAGAAGTGGAGTTGGAACATGGGAAGTCTGGAAGCTGGAACACAAGATAGGTTAGAGCACCAATAATACGTACAGAAAGATGGAATAGCTAAAGGTTTATAATGAACATATAAATGGCAAGTGTATATATGGGCAATCACAATAGCATTTCAGCACATAGAGACTGGGTGAAGATATTATATAGTTCTAGATGCTGGATAAGCTTTAACCTGGAGGGTTGTTAGAAATCCGAGATGTACCTAATGTAAATGACGAGTCAATGGGTGCAGCACACCAACATGGCACATGTATACATATGTAACAAACCTGCACGTTGTGCACATGTACCCTAGAACTTAAAGTATAATAAAAAAAAAAATAGAAAGAAATCATTGTTCAGTACCAAAGATAGCTCAGGGAATGCATACATTTGTTATCAATTAACCCATTTTATCTAAATGCAGACCGTTGATTAGCACCTATTTCAAGAAGTGGGCACCAGCCCAATGGTAAAAGACTGGCAATTCGCATCCAGCCTAGGCCCCCAATGTCAGAGCCTGAATCTTTGTTTGCACCAGACTTGCCTGTGTCCCAGATGGGTTTGTAGACCTTACGGAAGGCGATTTGGTAACTTGCTGCCCATGCACTTTTGGGCTCGGTAGTGACAAAGGATCAGTGGAAATCCCCTGTCTGAAGGCCTTGTTAGCTTTGTTCCTGGATCCCAGCAAAGGGGGCCCTGCACTCCTTTTGAAAGAGGAATATTTATTTATAGATTTTATGGAAAATTATGATATTCTCAAAACTTGCCAGTCTGAAAAGCAGAAAACAATTAATTAGGTTGACCTACTCTAATTTAAAAACATTTATCTGGAATTGTTGTGGTTTTTGTTTGCTCTTCAGTGCAAACTTTTTTTTATTTTTATAAGTTCTAGGGTACATGTACAAAACGCGCAGGTTTGTTGCATAGATATACATGTGCCATGGAGTTTTGCTGCACCCATCACCTACATTGGGTATTTCTCTTAATGCTATCCCTCCCATAGCCCCCCACCACCCAACAGGCCCCAGTATGTGATGTTACCCTCCCTGTGTCCATCTGTTCTCATTGTTCAACTCCCACTTGTGAGAACATGCGGTGTTTGATTTTCTGTTCTTGTGTTAGTTTGATTAGAATGATGGTTTCCAGCTTCATCTATGTCCCTGCAAAGGACATGAACTCTTTTTTTATAGCTCCATAGTATTCCATGCTATATATGTGCCACATTTTCTTTATCCAGTCTATCATTGATGTACATTTGGACTGCTATTGTGAACAGTGCCGCAATAAACATACATGTGCATGTGTCTTTATAGTAGAATGATTTATAATCCTTTGGGTATATACCCAGTAATGGAATTGCTGGGTCAAATGGTATTTCTGGTTCTAGATCCTTGACGAATCATCACACTGTCTTCCACAATGGTTAAACTAATTTACACTCCCACCAACAGTGTACAAGCTTTCCTATTTCTCCACATCCTCTCCAGCATCTGTTGTTTCCTGGCTTTTTAATGATCCCTATACTAACTGGCATGAGATGGTATCTCATCGTGGTTTTGATTTGCATTTCTCTGATGACCAGTGATGATGAGCTTTTTTTCATACGTTTGTTGGCTGCAGAAATGTCTTATTTTGAGAAGTGTCTATTCATATCCTTTGGACACTTTTTGATGTTTTTTTTTTCTTGTAAATTTGTTTAAGTTTTTTGTAGATTCTGGATATTAGCCCTTTGTCAAAGGGTTAGATTGCAAAAATTTTCTCTCATTCTGTAGGTTGCCTGCTCACGTGATGATAGTTTCTTTTACTGTGCAGAAGCTCTTTAGTTTAATTAGATCCCATTTGTCAATTTTGGCTTTTGTTACCATTGCTTTTGGTGTTTTAGACATGAAGTCTTTGCCCATGCCTATGTCCTGAATGGTATTGCCTAGGTTTTCTTTTAGGATTTTTGTGGTTTTCCATCTTATGTTTGAGTCGTTAATCCATCTTAAGTTAATTTTTGTATAAACTGTAAGGCAGGAGTACAGTGTCAGTTTTCTGCATATGGCTAGCCAGTTTTCCCAACACCATTTATTAAATAGGGAATCCTTTCCCCATTGCTTCTTTGGGTCAGGTTTGTCAAAGATCAGATGGTTGTAGATGTGTGGTGTTATTTCTGAGGGCTCTGTTCTGTTCCATTGTTCTATATCTCTGTTTTTGTACCAGTACCATGCTGTTTTGGTTACTGTAGCCTTGTAGTATAGTTTGAAGTCAGGTAGCATGATACCTTCAGCTTTATTCTTTTTGCTTAGGATTGTCTTGGCTATGCGGGCTCTTTTTTGGTTCCATATGAAGTTTAAAGTAGTTTTTTCCAGTTCTATGAAGAAAGTCAATGGTAGCTTGATGGGGATAGCATTGAATCTATAAATTACTTTGGCCAGTATGGCCATTTTCATGATATTGATTCTTCCTATCCATGAGTATGGGATGTTTTTTGTTTGTGTCCTCTCTTATTTCCTTGAGCAGTGGTTTGTTGTTCTCCTTGAAGAGGTCCTTCACATCCCTTGTAAGTTCTATTCCTAGGTATTTTATTCTATTAGTAGCAATTGCAGATGGGAGTTCACTCATGATTTGGCTGTTTGTCTATTATTGGTGTATAGAAATACCTGTGATATTTGCACATTGATTTTGTATTCTGAGACTTTGCTGAAGTTGCTTATCAGCTTAAGGAGATTTTGCACTGAGACAGTGGTGTTTTCTAAATACACAATCATGTCTTCTGCAAACAGAGACAATTTGACTTCCTCTCTTCCTATTTGAATACACTTTATTTCTTTCTCTTGCCTGATTGCCCTGGCCAAAACTTCCAATACTAGACTGAATAGGAGTAGTGAGAGAGGGCATCCTTGTCTTGTGCTGGTTTTAAGGGAATGCTTCCAGTTTTTGCCCATTCAGGATGATATTGGCTGTGGGTTTATCATAAATAGGTCTTATTATTTTGAGATATGTTCCACTGATACCTAGTCTATTGAGAGTTTTTAGTATGAAGGGGTGTTGAATTTTGTCGAAGGCCTTTTCTGCATCTATTGAGATAATCATGTGGTTTTTGTCATTGGTTCTGTTTATCTGATGTATTACATTTATTGATTTGCATATATTGAACCAGCCATGCATCCCAGGGACAAAGCCGACTTGATCGTGGTGGATAAGCTTTTTGATATGCTGCCAGATTTAGTTTGCCAGTATTTTATTGAGGATTTTTGCATCCATGTTCATCAGGGATATTGGCCTGAAATTTTCTCTTTCTGCTGTGTCTCTGCCAGGTTTTGGTATCAGGATGATGCTGGCCTCATAAAATGAGTTAGGGAGGATCCCCTCTTTTTCTATTGTTTGGAATAGTTTCAGAAGGAATGGTACCATCTCCTCTTTGTACCTCTGGTAGAATTTGGTTGTGAATCCATCTGGTCCCGGACTTTTTTTTTTTTTTTTTTTTTTTTTTGGTTAGTAGGCTATTAATTAGTGCCTCAATTTCAGAACTTGTTATAGGTCTATTCAGGGATTTGACTTCTTCCTGGTTTAGACTTGGGAGGGTGTATGTGTCCAGGAATTTATCCATTTCTTCTAGATTTTCTGGTTATATGTGTAGAGGTGGGTATTGTATTCTCTGATGGTAGTTTGTATTTCTCTGGGATCTGCGGTAATATCTCCTTTATCATTTTTCTTGTGTCTAGTTGATTCTTCTCTCTTTTCTTCTTTATTAATCTGGCTAGCAGTCTATCTATTGTGTTGATCTTTTCAAAAATCCAGCTCCTGGATTCATTGATTTTTTTGAAGGGGTTTTTTGTGTGTCTATCACCTTCACTTCTGCTCCCATCTTAGTTATTTCTTGTCTTCTGCTAGCTTTTGAATTTGTTTGCTCTTGCTTCTCTAGTTCTTTTGTGATGTTATGGTGTCGATTTTAGATCTTTCCTGCTTTCTCTTGTGAGCATTTAGTGCTATCAGTTTCCCTTTCCACACTGCTTTCAGTGTGTCCCAGAGATTCTGGTACATTGTATCTTTGTTCTCATTGGTTTCAAAGAACATCTTTATTTCTGCCTTCATTTTGTTATTTACCCAGTAGTCATTCAGGAGCAGGTTGTTCAGTTTCCATGTAGTTGTGCAGTTCTGAGTGAATTTCTTAATCCTGAGTTCTAATTTGATTGTACTGTAGTGTGAGAGACTGTTATGATTTCTGTTCTTTTTCATTTGCTGAGGAGTGTTTTCCTTCCATTTATGTGGTCAATTTTAGAATAAGTGCATTGAGGTGCTGCGAAGCACGTATATTCTGTTGATTTGGAGTGGAGAGTTCTTAGATGTCTATTAGGTCTGCTTGGTCCAGAGCTGAGTTCAAGTCCTGAATATCCTTGTTAATTTTCTGTCTCATTGGTCTAATATTGATAGTGGGGTGTTAAAGTCTCCCACTATTATTGTGTGGGAGTCTAGGTCTCTTTGTAGGTCTCTAAGAACTTGCTTTATGAATCTGGGTGCTCCTGTATTGGGTGCATATATATTTATGATGGTTGGCTCTTCTTGTTGCATTGATCCCTTTACCACTATGTAATGCCCTTCTTTGTCTTTTTTGATCTTTGGTTTAAAGTCTGTTTTATTAGAGATTAGGATTGCAACTCCTGCTCGTTTTTTGCTTTCCACTTGCTTGGCAAATATTCCTCCATCTCTTTATTTAGAGCCTATGTGTTTTTTTTCCATGTGAGATGGGTCTCCTGAATACAGCACACTGATGGGTCTTGACTCTCGTCCAATTTTCCAGTCTGTATCTTTTAATTGGGACATTTAGCCCGTTTACATTTAAGGTTAATATTGTTATGTGTGAATTTGATCCCATCATTATGATGCTAACTGATAATTTTGCCCATTAGTAGATGCAGTTTCTTCCTAGTGTCGATGATCTTTACAATTTGGTATATTTTTGCAAAACACCCGACTGGTACTGGGTGTTCCTTTCCACGTTTAATGCTTCCTTCAAGAGCTCCTGTAAGGCAGGCCTAGTTGTGACAAAATCTCTCAGCATTTGCTTGTCTGTAAAGGATTTTATTTCTCCTTCAATTACGAAGCTCAGTTTGGCTGGATATGAAATTCTGAGTTGAAAATTCTTTTAAGAATGTTGAATATTGGCCCCACTCTCTTCTGGCTTGTAGGGTTTCTGCAGAGAGATCTGCTGTTAGTCTGATGGGCTTCCCTTTGTGGGTAACTCGACCTTTCTCTCTGGCTGGCCTTAACATTTTTTACCTCGTTTCAACGCTGTTGAATCTGACGATTATGTGTCTCGGGGTTGCTCTGCTCAAGGAGTATCTTTGTGATGGTCTCTGTATTTCCTGAATTCGAATGTTGGCCTGTCTTGCTAGGTTGGGAAGTTCTCCTGGATAATATCCTAAAGAGTGTTTTCCAGCTTGGTTCCATTTTCTCTGTCACTTTCAGGTACGCCAATCAAGTGTAGATTTGGTCTTTTCACATAGTCCTGGATTTCTTGCAGGTTTTATTCATTCCTTTTCATTCTTTTTTCTCTAATCTTGTCTTCTAGCTTTATTTCATTAAGTTGATCTTCACTCTCTGATATCCTTTCTTCCGCTTGATCGATTTGGTTATTGATACTTGTGTATGCTTCACGAAGTTCTCGTGCTGTGTTTTTCAGCTCCGTCAGGTCATTTATGTTCTTCTCTAAACTGGATATTCTAGTTAGCAATTTGTCTAACCTTTTTTCAAGGTTCTTAGCTTCCTTGCATTGGGTTAGAACATGCTCCTTTAGCTCAGGGGAGTTTGTTATCACCCACCTTCTGAAGCCTACTTATGGTCAATTCATCAAACTCATTCTCCATCCAGTTTTGTTCTCTTGCTGTTGAGGACATGTGATCCTTTGGAGAAGAGGTGTTCTGGGTTTTGGAATACTCAGCCTTTTTGCACTGGTTTCTCCCCATCTTCATGGATGTATCTGCCTTTGGTCTTTGTTGTTGGTGATCTTCCCATGGGGTTTCTGAGTGGATGTGCTATTCCTTTTTGTTTGTTAGTTTTCCTTCTAACAGGTCCCTCTGCTGTGGGTCTGCTGGAGTTTGTTAGAGGTCCACTCTGTACCCTGTTTGCCTGGGTATCACTAGCAGAGGCTGCAGAACAGCAAAGATTGCTGCCTGTTCTTTTTTCTTGAATCTTCATCTGAGGAGCACGTGCCAGAAGCCAGTTGGAGCTCTCCTGCATGAGATATCTGTTGGCTCCACCTGGGAGTTGTCTTCCAGTCAGGACACATGAGAGTCAGGGACTAACTTGAAGAGGCAGTCTGACCCTTAGCAAAGCTCAAACGGCTATGCTGAGAGGTCTGCTGCTCTCTTCAGAGCTGTTGGGCAGGGGCGTTTAAGTCTGCTGAAGCTGTGCCCACAGCTGCGCCTTCCCCCAGGTGCTCTGTCCCAGGGAGATGAGGGTTTTATCTATAAGTCCCTGACTGGGGCTGCTGTCTTTTTTTCAGAGAGGCCCTTCCCAGACAGGAGAAATCTAGAGAGGCAGTTTGGCCATAGCAGCCTAGCTGAGCTGCGGTGGGCTCCACCCAGTTCGAACTTCCTGGTGGTTTTGTTTACACTGTGAGGGTAAAACTACCTACTCAAGCCTCAGCAATGGTGGACTCCCCTCCCCCAACCAAGCTCGAGCATCCCAGGTTGATCTCAGACTGCTGCTGTGCTGGCAGTGACAATTTCAAGCCAGTGGATCTTAGCTTGCTGGGCTCCATGGGGTTGGGACCCACTGAACCAGACCACTTGGCTCCGTGGCTTCAGCCTCCTTTCCAGGGGGGGTGAACAGTTCTGTCTCGCTGGCGTTCCAGGCACCACTGGGGTATGGAAAAAATCTCCTGCAGCTAGTTCAGTGTCTGCCCGAATGGTAACCCAGTTTTGTGCTTGAAACCCAGGGCCCTAGTGGGGTAGGCACTGGAGGGTACCTCCTGGTCTATGGGTTTTGAAGACTGTGGGAAAAGTGCAGTATCAGGGCTGAGGTGCAGGGTTCCTCAGGCTTAGTGCCTCACGGCTTCCCTTGGGTAGGGGAGAAAATTCCCTGACCCCTTGCACTTCCCAGGTGAGGTGACACCCCACCCTGGTTTGGCTCACTCTCCATGGGCTGCACCCACTGTCAAGCCATTCCCATTGAGATGAACCTGATACCTCAGTTGGAAATGAAGAAATCACCTGCCTTCTGTGTCAATCTTGCTGGGAGCTGCAGACCGGAGCTCCTCCTATTTAGCCATCTTTCCAGCCATACCGTTTTTCCATGTTTTGGGGGATACTAATGGTTGCCCAAGAAAGGTAGCCTTCATGTGTATTAAGAAAGGCCTTTCAGTATTAATATACATTGTTTATGGGGGAATTAAAGCACTCCCAGCCCCATGGAGTCATTTGAAATTCTTAATTACTTATGTTATGGGCATAAATTCATTAGGGCCTTCTCTCTTCTCCCTTTTCTTTGTCTTTGTAAGTAGCAGAGGTCCAGAAGTTCATTCTGAACATTCAATAATGGAATCATGGGGGATGGTACAAAAAAAAAACTTCATTCATTAAAAACTTATGGATAAGCTGTGTGAATGAGTGAAGTCTGACATATAGAATACCTTTAAAGAAGTGCTATTTTACTGTTTTAAAATGCGTACTTCATATACCACATCAAAGCAGCCTCAGATCCAATTGTCAAACAGATGTTTAGCAGCTGACTGTTGTTTTAATGAGCCAATAACTCATTCCTAACAAGCTTGGTTTGCATATCATCAGTGGTACTCAAAATATATTGGTACCTTTCACTGAGTTAAAGATGAATGCTCCAAAACTTTTAAGAGGCTCTCACTTTATAAATAGTGGAAATGTATTCTGTAACCCCAAATTACTGTAATCTTAAATTTGTGTTGTTTAATAAGGAATTATTATATATATTCTTACTTATTACTATAAACTTGGACTTAAGAAAAGCTCTCGTTGCCAAAACTATTTTGGCCAAACATTTTTGTCATCTCACCTCTGCCTAGGCTGCAGTGGAGTTCTTGTAGCTTCAAAGTGCTTCTTTTCACATCTTCTTTGATATGCTGATAGTTACCAGACTAAATAATCAAAGAAGTATTCATTAAATGAAAACAAAAAATTTCACTGGTGACATGTTCATATTACCCTGGTAGTATAAAGACATGCATGTTTGATTTGTTAGTCCAATTAATGTATTATTTGTGTTCAATCAAAGACTTTAAAGGCGATTGTTAACCATTATGATGACATGGAGAAACAAACATCTATGAGATTACTAAAAGACCAGCTGTTCTTAATCAAGCTGCATCATTCTCACTGAGTGTTTGTTTTTGTAAATGCTGGAGATTCTGGTTCCATTGATTTGCAGTGGCACCTCAGCATGTGCATTTTGAAAATACTTGCTCAGTATATTTTGTTGTGCAACCTGGTGAGGAACCACTTCCTCCTCAAGCAAACATTCATTTATATGCAGCAATGTAAACACATGTGAATGAGCAAATTGCCCACCTAAATCTCTGCGCAAAAGGGTATGTAATATATGCCAAATTATTTTGTTTTTACATCTACCATGATGCACGACACACACTGTTTTCACATAGGCAATCCACATCTATGGATATATTTACTGGATGTGTGAATTTGGGTAAGTTTCTGTACCTCTCTGTGCCTTGGTTGCCTCTTTTGTAAAATGGAGATGAAAGCCTGATACTCAGTGTTTTTGTGAGGACTTAACAATATCACATATCTTAACAATATCACATATGTGAAATACTTGGAACTTTATCAGGCAGTTATTAAAGGTTCCATAAATGTTAGTGATATGGTTTGATTGTGTCCCCACCCAAATCTCATCTTGAATTGTAGCTCCCATAATCCCCACGTGTAATGGAAGGGACTTGGTGGGAGGTAATTAAATCATGGAAATGGGTTTTTCCCATGCTGTTCTCATGATAATGAATAAGTTTCACGAGATCTGATGCTTTCATAAAGGGCAGTTCCCCCACACATGCTTTCTCTTGCCTGCTGCCATGTAAGATGTGCCCTTGCTCCTCCTTTGCCTTCTGCCATGATTGTGAGGCCTTCCCAGCCATGTGGAACTGTGAGTCCATTAAACCTCTTTTTCTTTATCAATTACCCAGTTTCAGATATGTCTTTATTAGCAGCATGAGAACAATTATAGTTATTATAGTTGTCACTGTGAATGCTGCTATCAGTCACTGTGTCTACCCAGGACCCTGTTATAGCCAACATGGCTGCTATTTATCATTGTTATTATTACTATCATTATCATTATTATGTCTCTCACTCTCAAAAGGCTACCAGAAAGCAAGTGACTATGACTTTATAGTAGGAATAATGGTAAATCTAATTTATAAAGGCAAATTAGGCTTCATTCTTTGGACCTTTCATTTTATCAGTAACAGAATTACATGTACAACTCAACTCAATGGACATTCAAGCATATCATACCACTAACTACAGTGGCTCATAAAATATATCACTAGTCTGTGAATTTTAAAGAAGGATTAATTTCTCCATTTTCCCCAAGTTAACTTTCTTCCTGAAAAACTATGTTATCAGTCAGCATCTATTTGGTCAATAACTTCAAGTAAAATGTAGGAGATGTCACATATGTGAATTAGTTAGAAAAAAAGTTCCATAACTATTAGTGATATGCAAGGAGAGCATAATGAGTCAGTAACTAAAGAGGTGGAAAGTCACTTGCTGAATAAAATCAGTGTATTCCCTGACATATTCACTTTTAATAATCTTGGGATTTGTTTCCGGCTTGGGAGTTGAATGATGCATCTGTGCCAAAGAGAAAAGCCTAGTGGTATGCAGTGGCTCCCGTCAGGCTGTGTGTGTGTACACGCACACATGTGCATGAACATGGGTAAATAGAGGCAAGTGTTGTTTTCAGAGGGCCCAGCTAACTTGGGGTTTCAGCACCAGAGTGGCAGCCACCCTGTCCTAACAGGAAATGAAGGGGAGCTGAACGTCGATGTTTGCTGTGTGCCTTTTGTGGGATGCTTCTTTTGACTGGAGGACAGCCTAATGCCCAGTTGTCCCACCTGTGACCAGGAGGGTCTCTCACACAGGGAGCTTGTTTATGCTGGCAGATGCCCTTGTGGCTCTTGTCTGACCCATGTCCAGTTTACGCCTCCCTGACCATAGTTCTGGCACTGGGAGCCCAACCTTGTGTTTTCCCCAGTTTCCCAGGGAAAATCCAGCCTGGGACAGCCCCTGGTTCTTCAGATGGTGCAAATTCAATACACCACCACAACAGGAAGCAAGTTCAAAGACTTTTACTTACAGATCCTGGGCAAGGACAGCAGAAAGAGTCAGGGTGCGATGTGGAGAAGTGCTTCATCCCGGGGTTATGCAAGGAAGGATTGAGAAGTCAGGCAGAGTTGGAGAATGCATGGCAGCTGGTAGTTTGTACAAGCGAATAGGGTGTGTGTCACTTTAAATTCCCAGGTAAATGCCTGAATGGCCCACTGAAAGGGCACACTGGGAAAACGAAGAATCTAGTCAGGCAGGTGACAGAGGTGCTTCTGAGTTCTTATCTCTGGCCACCAGCTTGAGCCATTTGGGTGTGGTATAGCAACGGAAATTGCATCAAGGATGACTGAGCCCTGCTTTTGGTATGAGAAAGTTAAACCTAAATTTAAAAGGGATGCCAAGACAACATAAACTTATAAGAATTTACTACAACTGTATTTTAGAATAGCATCAGCTTTCATCTTTTCCTTAATCACACCTGTCAGTCAGAATAGAATCTAAGGGTTGTTCATTGGTTTCCAAGTGTTTACCATTGTGAAGGTTTGAGACATGCTTTTTTTCACAGTCTATATTTTACATCCCACTGGTTGCTGGCAGGCTTTTTCTTATTTCCTTTAAAGCCACACACAACCTATTTATCAGACTAAGGATGTGACAATCTTTTTTAAATTTCCCATAAATAAAAGTTACAACTTGTACTGGAGAAGATGCTTTCTTGCAAAAGGTCATTGAAATCTCAAGATGGTAAAAGCAGCTTGTTCTAGAAATATGGCTGCATAATGATAATCACAGTTCAAACCTTGATCATTTGAGTTTTTTTCTTAAGTAAAATATCAAGCCCTGTTCTTGCTCCCTCTCAAAAAAGGACAGTTTCTTCTGTGAAAGGAATGTAAGTAAAAAGGAGAATGAAAAGCGGAGAGGTGGGAAGCTGTTTCATCTGAGAGAGACCTCTCACCCCCACTATATCATCCCCTGTGGAGTTTTTATTCCACCTTAGGGAAAAGCTTTTGTAAGATAATAAATGTTCTAATAAATAAAGCTAGGTCGATACTGGCAGGTGGGAAAACAGTCACGTGGAAGGTTATAAACAATTTGCATTTTAGGCAGAGCAGCAGGAAACTCAGAAAAGCACCCTCAAAGATTTACAAGTAACATATAAATACTTTGAAATTAATCACATATAAATCAAGTATAGAAGTGCTAAGCAACTGTGTACTAAGTTGGAGAAATAACTGGAGGCTCAAATGAGCTAACTTAGGCAGTGCTTCCCAAAAGTAGTGTAATGAAGGTTGTGAAAGTGAAGACTCCTGGGGTAATGTAGAGGTGGGAGGAGCCTTTCTGTCCACACCCATCATCAACCCATTGCATCTGTCAGATTTGCTAACTCACTGGATGCTTGATCTACTTTTTACATGTTAAAACAGATAAATAACATTGCATTTCAAAAACTTTCCTTTTAAGCTTACAGTGTCTTGCTCTTGACCTGAATTCCATTTGCAAATACATGTGCATGTACTGATGATTGACATGGCCCATCAGTGAATCTGGAGACTAGTCATGCTTCAAGAACAATACTGGAGATAGTTTTGTAAAAAACATTTGTCAATTCACTGGAAAAAATTTAATAGAACCTTCCAGGGGTGTGCAGTTCCGTTTGGATAAAGCATATATACTTTTCACATACAAAATTAGTTTTAACAGTCACTTCCCCCACATTCACTTGGGCTTCTGACATCCAGGGGATTGAGGAAGATTTTATTTCCAAGAACAGATGGTTTTTCTGCACTTTCCATAATTGCATACAACTGCATGAATTTCTTTCTTTTTTTTTTTTTTCTGCTTTCAGATGCATGACCAATGGCTGGGTATTAGGAGTTTGACTTCCTTTACCCAAACGCCTCTTTAAAAATAAAGATAATGACTTTCACAGACAGTCACTTATCCTTTGCACATACATGGTCTTCAAAATTGACTCCCTAAAAAGCCTCAAACTTTGCCAGAATTAAGGAATTGAAGGATGAAATTACTTATAGACAGCTGGAGGCTTATTCACATCTGCTGGAATATATATAAATACACACACAACACATATCTCTCTCTTTAGGAGACACAAAAGAAATAAAGGATACTATTTCCTTTCTCCAGTGAAGAGACTGACTCTTTTGCCCAGCTCAATCTTACTCTTTGATCATCTTCTCTTCTACTTTTTTCCTTTCTCTTTTCTTTTTCCATCTCTGTTCACCTTTTTCTTCCTCTCCCCACTTTGCTGAATGGTGGAGAATTCCTAGTCAACCCAGCCCAAATTCTTGAGACCCAAAAAGACAGGGAAAATGCTGGGAGATAGAATGAATGGACAGCAATGACATCATTGTCCTATTTCACATTTATTAGAAAGAGTTTCTTTTCTGACATGATGATTAAGCATCTTTTCCACCTCTTCCCTCCCTTGTTCTTTGAATTCTAATTCAATTAAAATAAAATCCACACAGGATTTCTCTCTTCTCAGCAATTAAGACTTGAGGGAAGTATTTTCTCTCTTTTTCTTCACATATATTTCCATGAATTCCTAGTCCTGAGATGTTTATGACATTCAGAACCAGAACAAAGTAATACACACCTGTAGATATTAGTATGAACTGGGTATGAAAGCTGCGGGATCTCTGCCTACTATTTTTGTGAAGAATGGTATTGATTATTGCTGACATTCTTTTTTACATTCGCCATCTTGGTGAGTTAGAGAATATTTTGCTGCCATGCTACCATCTACCCTCCACCCCAAATATGTCTAACCTAAGAATAATAATGCACATGCTTTATGATTCTGGCATGGCTTGAGCTGTCTATTCTAATTTAGCAGAGAACCATTTTGCAAAATTTGTAAAAGTATAACTGAACCAGGGAAAAACTTCTTGCAGTTTTTTAGCATCACGGCCTTGATTGTGAAAGAGAAACTAGAACTCAACGTTTGTTGGAAATACTCAACCACACACACACATACATTCTGTGTAGACAATCACTAAGATCTCATCCCTAGGCAATTTTTTTAATACGTTAAGGTTGTCTGAAGGACTGAGAAAATAAAATAGCTAAATCTAGGCAATAAATGCAGACACTGGCTTCCTGGGGACTTGAGGCTACATCATTTTCTTTGCATTTTAGGTTTCTTGGTTACAGAGTGACTGACGATAATCATATTGACCTGCTTCCTGTAATGTTTGTAGTCATTGCCTAGTGACTTTTCAACTGATAAATTAGTACCCTGCCACAGGGAAACGATTGATGCAGTGTAACAATGAAAAAGCACTTTAACAGTGACAGTGCTCAACAAAGAGCATCCAGTTTATACGGAGGAGAAAGAAATGTTCCTTCCTATTGAATAAAAATAACAAAGGTCCCTGCTTCCAGTGTTCCTGGTTCTTTCATTCTGTGATGTCAATCTTTTGACATTTTAATTGGAAGTTTCATTTTGTGTAAGATTTAAATTTAGCTTCCAACCCCAACTTGTTAATTGAATAAATGTCAAATTCTTGACTCAATTCATTTTATACTTTAAAAAAACTTATGCCAAATATTTAATTTTTTTGCCTACCAAATAGGCAATAACTAGTCTTTGCAACATGCAGAAGATGACAGTGTTTGCTCCACCTTTGAGGTCGAACAGCTGTGTCTATTGTTCCAAGATGTCCAACTTGCAAGGTTCCAGTGTCATCAACAGGAGTAGGAATCTCTCCTTCCCCTTTGCCATATCAGCTCCGGTGCTCTGAGAAATTATCAAGGGCACCAAATATATTTCTGACAGTCCGTGCTAGACATGTATAATCTCTTCTTTCTTGATGTATGTTACTTCTGGAAGAGATCTTACCCACCAAAATGAACCAAGGAAAGGAGAATGAAATGTTCCTAAGTCAGAATCAACTGCTGTGACTGTGTGTGCATCAATTTATCTGCGGTGTTCATGAGCATCTTACCTCACATATCCAACTCAGGACCTCTGGACAAAACTTAAATATTCACAATGAATATTTTCCTCAAAACATTATGTTCATTTTTATAATATAGGAAACTTAAACATACATTGCAAATTCAACCACTTTAATACTTTTTTTTTTCTGTTCCCAGAGGTACATATACTTCTATATAGCTGTAAATAGATGATATGGTTTGTCTGTGTCCCCACCCAAATCTCATATTGTAGCTCCCATCATTCGTGGGAGGGCGGGTCTTTCCCATGCTGTTCTCATGATAGTGAATAAGTCTCACGAGATCTGATGGTTTTATAAAAGGGAGTTCCCCTGCACACGCTCTTGCCTGCTGCCGTGTAAGACACGCCTTTCTCCTCCTCTGCCTTGCGCCATGATTATGTGGACTCCCCAGCCATGTGGAACTATGAGTCCATTAAATGCCTTTTTCTTTATAAATTACCCAGTCTTAGGTATGTCTATAATTATTAGCAGCGTGAGAACAGACTAATACAATAGATTATACCTACAATGCATAAAATTATCTATTATGATTTACAATGCAGTAAATATTATTGTACTGATAAAAACAAGATACCATAAGTCCCCATATGCTGCCATTACTTTTTTCTTACAATAAAAAGCAATCATATTGTATCTAGTATCTTATAATCTCCTGTTTACACTTTAGTCATGAAATAAACATTTTTTTACTTATTATTTTTTGAGATGGATTCTCACTCTGTTGCCCAGTCTGGAGTGCAGTGGTTCGATCTCAGCTCATGGCAACCTCCATCTCCCGGATTCAAGTGACTCTCCTGCCTCAGCCTTCAGAGTAGCTGGGACTACAGGCACGTGCCACCACACCTGGCTAGCTTTTGTATTTTTAGTAGAGATGATGTTTCGCCATGTTGGCCAGGCTGGTCTCAAACTCCTGACCTTGTGATCCACCTGCCTCGGGCTCCCAAAGTGCTGGGATAAACAGGCGAGAGCCACCACACCCGGCCAAAATACACATTTTCCAGTGTCAATAAAGTTATCTATAAAATCATGAAAGGCTCAATAACATATTCACTTACATGGACATATTGTCATTTATTTAACCACATCCTAGGGGTGATTTAGGTTGTTTCCAATTTTCTGCCCTTCTAACATGCACCTGTTATGTTGAACAACTCAGTGATAGTTGAGTTAGGGGTGTGATCTCTCTAGGTCTCAGCTTCTTTAACATGAGAGATTTCAAATAGTTATTTCTAAATACTAACTTCTGATTTTAAAAGCCTGTGGGTCATCTGTATAGGATGGAGAAAGCTAGAAAGAAGAAAAATTCCAACCATCTACAAATTCACAACTTTTCTTGAACACACCATAGAGTTGATGTTGCCGAGTAACAAACTAATCCAAAACCTAAGGATAAAGAGACAGGACATAAGCATTTACTCATCTGAGGAAGACACTGCCACACATAGGTGAAAAGAATTCAGGTTGAGAACAGTGGCTTATGCCTATAATCCCAATGCTTTGAGAGGCCGAGGTGGGACAATCATTTGAGCCCAGGAGTTTGAGACCAGCCTAGGCAACATAATGAGTCCCCTCTCTCTAAAAAAAATAGACAAAAATTAGCCAGATGTGGTGGCACATGCCTGTGGTCCTGGCTACTTGGGAGGCTGAGGCAAGAGTATTGCTTGAGCCCAGGAGGTTGAGGCTGCAGTGAACCATGATTGTATCACTGCCTGGGTGACAAAGCAAGACCCTGTCTCAAAAAAAAAAAAAAAATTCAGCTCATATTTTTAATGAATTGCTAAAAGCAAGTGTTGTCTGCCAAGAGAATCTGCAGCCTCTCTGGAATATAGACATAAGGAGAAATAGCACCCAATCTTAGAGTTTTCTCTATGGACCTCACCAAGTTGTCACAAAAATAATTGGTAAGATTTCTATAAAAGCCATCTCCATTGCATAAACTTGGGGTTGAAGAATAGCAGCTGCTGCAGAAAAGGCATGAAATCCTACCTGGACTTTTCTTCACTGTAAACTACTAGAGAAAGAACAACAAAGTCTGTTGACATTAAGCTGCTGGTAGAAACCCATTGAAGCTTGGGGCAGGACACGGAAAGCCCTCCAACCCCGGAGGGTAGGGACAGATATACCCAGTGATTACAGACCTATATTACAGGTGGAGGTCTGGGGCAGGATCACGGAGAAAGCCCCACCTCGGAGAACCATAAACACAGTGGCTGCCTAACATCAAAGCTTAATCAGAAAAACAAAGATTTTTCTATAACAAATGCATAGCATTTTCTTGCCAGAAAAGGAGCAAACACGTTACTAGACCACCATTGAGGTGCAGTGCAAAGGGGAGACCTAACCTGAGGGTGGAGCAGACACTGACAACATCCACCTTGCAAACCATGTCTCATCCTAAACACAAAGTCAACACTAGGGTAATTTAAAATCCTTGGTTTACTAACAGTAAGCATAGCAGCAACAAATCCAAACCCAACTGAAATCTTAACTAGATGACCTTTACCTTTCCATATCCAACACCTAGAAGAAAGAAATAAATCCTTATTATCAAGCATAAAAACAATTTACCTTCGTCTATACTGTCTTAAAAAAGATATCCATCTTTCCTTTAAAAAGTTATGGGGCATATCAATATATTAAGAAAAACACAAAGCAGTTAGCACATCTAGATTCAAATATGAAACAGATATTGAAGCTAGCATCCAAGAAAGTTAAACTATAATATATTAAAGATTTTAATAGCTGAGGTGGATAACATGCTAAAACTGATGCTTAATTTTAGTAGAGATGTAGAACATATGAGAAAGGATTAAATGGAAATGCAACAAATGAAAAAGAAAAGATTTTTTCTCAATAGGTTTATCAGTAGAGTGGGCACAGCTGAGGGAAGAATCAAAAAACTTGAAGGTAGGTCAATAGAAATGACTCAAACTGAAAGGACAAAGCGAAAATAGGAGCTTGCTGGCAAGACAGTTGAATAGGAACTGCTCTGGTCTGCAGCTCCCAGTGAGATTGACACAGAAAGCAGGTGATTTCTGCATTTCCAGCTGAGGTACCCAGTTCATCTCACTGGGACTGCTTGGACAGTGGGTGCGGCCCACAGAGAGCGAGCGGAAGCAGGGTGGGGCATTGCCTCACCCGGGAAGTGCAAGAGATTGGGGGATTTTCTCCCCTACCCAAGGGAAGCTGTGGGGGACTGAGCCTGAGGAACCATGCACTCTGGCCCAGATACTGTGCTTTTCCCATGGTCTTTGCAGCCCGCAGACCAGGAGATTCCCTCTGGTGCCTACCGCACCAGGGCCCTGGGTTTCAAGCAGAAAACTGGGCAGCCATTCCAGCAGACACTGAACTAGCTGCAGGAGACTTTTTTTCCATACCCCAGTGGCACCTGGAAGGCCAGCGAGACAGAACCGTTCACTCCCCTGGAAAGGGGGCTGAAGCCAGGGAGCCAAGTGGTCTGGCTCAGCAGGTCCCACACCAACAAAACCAAGTAAACTAAGATCCAATGCCTTGAAATTCTCACTTCCGGCACACCAGGAGGCTGAGATCCACCTGGGATGCTTGAGATTGGAGGGGGAAGGGGCGTCCCCATTGCTGAGGCTTGAGTAGGTGGTTTTACCCTCACAGTGTAAACAAACAAAGCTATCCTGTCTGGAAGTTCCAATCGGGCGGAGCCCACCAGAGCTCAGGAAGGCCGCTGTGGCCAGACTGCCAGATTTCTCCTCTGGGAAGGGCATCTCTGAAAAAAAGGCAGCAGCCCCAGTCAGGAACTTATAGATAAAACCCCCATCTCCCTGGGACAGGGTACCTGGGGGAAGGGGCAGCTGCAGGCGCGGCTTCAGCAGACTTAAACCTCCCTGCCTGACAGCTCTGAAGACAGCAGCGGATCCCCCAGCACAGCGTTGGAGCTCTGCTAAGGGTCAGACTGCCTCCTCAAGTAGGTCCCTGACCCCATGTATCCTGACTGGGAGACACCTCCCAGGAGGGGCCGACAGACACCTCATCCAGGAGAGCTCTGGCTGGCAGGTAGCCTTTAGGGATGAAGCTTCCAGAGGAAAGAACAGGCAGCAATCTTCACTGTTCTGCAGCCTCTGCTAGTGATACCCAGGCAAACTCCAGCAGACCTGCAGCAGGGGGGCCTGTTAGAAGGAAAACTAAAAAACAGAAAGGAATAGCACATCCACTCAGAGAGCCCATCCAAAAGGTCACCAACATCAAAGACCAAAGTTAGATAAATCCACCAAGTTGGGAAGAAATCAGTCCAAAAAGGCTGAGAATTCCAAAAACCAGAATGCCTCTTCTCCTCCAAAGGATCATAATTCCTCAACAGCAAAGGAGCAAAACTGGACAGAGAATGAGCTTGATGAATTGACATAAGTAGGCTTCGGAAGGTGGGTAATAACAAACTCCTCTGAGCTACAGGAGCATGTTCTAATGAAGTTAAGAACCTTGAAAAAAGGTTAGACGAATTGCTAACTAGAATATCCAGTTTCGAGAACATAAATTACCTGATGGAGCTGAAAAACATAGCACGAGAACTTTGTGAAGCATACACAGTATCAATAGCCAAATCGATCAAGTGGAAGAAAGGATATCAGAGATTGAAGATCAGCTTAATGAAATAAATATTAGAGAAAAAAGAATGAAAAGGATTGAACAAAGCCTGCAAGAAATATGGAACTATGTGAGAAGACCAAATCGACGTTTCATTGGTGTGCCTGAAAGTGATGGGGAGAATGGAACTAAGTTGGAAAACACTCTTCAGGATATCATCCAGGAAAACTTCCCCAACCTAGCAAGACAGGCCAACATTCAAATTCAGGAAATACAGAGAACACCACAAAGATACTCCTCAAGCAGAGCAACCACAAGACACGTAATTATCACATTCAACCAAAGTTGAAATGAAGGAAAAAATGTTAAGGGCAGCCAGAGAGAAAGGTTGGGTTACCCACAAAGGGAAGCCCATAAACTAACAGTAGATCTCTCTGCAGAAACCCTACAAACCTGAAGAGAGTAGGGGCTAATATTCAACATTCTTAAAGAAAATAATTTTCAACCCAGAATTTCATATCCAGCCAAACTAAGCTTCAGAAGCAAAGGAAAAATAAAATCCTTTACAGACAAGCAAATACTGAGAGATTTTGTCACCACCAGGCCTGCCTTACAGGAGCTCCTGCAAGAAGCACTAAACAAGGAAAGGAACACCCAGTACCAGTCACTGCAAAAACATACCAAATTGTAAAGACCATCAACACTATGAAGACATTGCATCAACTAATGAACAAACTAACCAGCTAGCATCATAATGACAGGATCAAACTGACACATAACAATATTAACCTTAAATGTAAATGGGCTAAATGCCTAATTAAAAGACACAGACTGGCAAATTGGATAAAGAGTCAAGACCCATCAGTGTGGTGTATTCAGGAGACCCATCTCATGTGAAAAGACACACATAGGCTCAAAATAAAAGGATGGAGGAATATTTATCAAGCAAACGGAAAGCAAAAAAAAAAAAAAAAAAAAAAAAAAGCAGGAATTGCAATCCTAATCTCTAGTAAAACAGACTTTAAACCAACAAAGATCAAAAAAGACAAAGGGCATTACATAATGGTAAAGGGATCAATGCAACAAGAAGAGCTAACTACCCTAAATATATATGCAACCAATACAAGAGGACCCAGATTCATAAAGCAAGTTCTTAGAGACCTACAGAGAGACTTAGACTCCCACACAATAATAGTGGAGACTTTAACATCCTACTGTCAAAATTAGATCGACGAGACAGAAAATTAACAAGGATATTCAGGACTTGAACTCAGTTCTGGACCAAGCAGACTTAATTAGACATCTACAGAACTCTCCACCCCAAATCAACAGAATATACATTCTTCTCAGCACCTCATCTCACTTATTCTAAAATTGACCACATAAATGGAAGGAAAACACTCCTCAGCAAATGAAAAAGAACGGAAATCATAACAGTCTCTCAGACCACAGTACAATCAAACTAGAACTCAGGATTAAGAAACTCACTCAAAACCACACAACTAGATAGAAACTGAACAACCTGCTCCTGAATGACTACTGGGTAAATAACAAAATGAAGGCAGAAATAAAGATGGTCTTGGAAACCAATGAGAACAAAGACACAATGTACCAGAATCTCTGGGACACATTGAAAGCAGCATGGAGAGAGAAATTTATAGCACTAAATGCCCACAGGAAAAAGCAGGAAATATCTAAAATCGACACCCTAATGTCACAATTAAAAGAACTAGAGAAGCAAGAGCAAACAAACTCAAAAGCTAGCAGAAGACAATAAATAACTATGATCAGAGCAGAACTGAAGGAGATAGAGACATGAAAAACTCTTCAAAAAATCAGTGAATCCAGGAGCTGGTTTGAAAAGACCAACAAAATAGACCACTAGCCAGACTAATAAAGAAGAAAGGGAAGAGTCAAATAGACACACACAAAAATGATACAGGGGATATCACCACAGATCTCACAAATACAAGTTACCATCAGAGAATACTATAAATACCTCTACACAAATAAAGTAGAAAATCTAGAAGAAATAGATAAATTTCTGGACACATACACCCTCCCAAGGCTAAACTAGGAAGAAGTCAAATCCCTGAAATTGAGGCAATAATTAATAGTCTACCAACCAAAAAATGTCCATGACCAGATGGATTCACAGCCAAATTCTACCAGATGTACAAAGAGGAACTGGTACCATTCCTTCTGAAACTATTCCAAACAGTAGAAAAAGAGGGAATCCTCCCTAGCTCATTTTATGAGGCCAGCATCATCCTTGTACGAAAACCTGGCAGGGACAAAACAAAAAAAGGAAAATTTCAGGCCAATATCCCTGATGAACATCAAGGTGAAAATCCTCAATAGAATACTGGCAAACTGAATCCAGCAGCACATCAAAAAGCGTATCCACCATGATCAAGTCAGCTTCATCCCTGAGATGCAAGTCTGGTTCAACATACACGAATCAATAAATGTAATCCACCACATAAACAGAATGACAGAAACCACATGATTATCTCAATAGATGCAGAAAAGGCCTTCGACAAAATTTAACACTGCTTCATGCTAACAGACTCTAAATAAACTAGGTATTGATGGAAAGTATCTCAAAATAAGAAGAGCTATTTATGACAAACCCACAGCCAATATCATTCTGAATGGGTAAAAACTAGAAGTATTCCCTTTGAAAACTGGCACAATACAAGAATGCCCTCACTCACCACTCCTATTCAACACAGTATTGGAAGTCCTGGCCAGGGCAATCAGGTAAGAAAAGAAATAAGGGTATTCAAATAGGAAGAGAGGAAGTCAAATAGTCTCTATTTACAGATGACATGATTGTATCTTTGGAAAACCCCATCTTCTCAGCCCCAAATCTCCTTAAGCTGATAACTACTGCAAAGTCTCAGGATACAAAATCAATGTGCAAAAATCACAAGCATTCCTATATACCAGTAACAGACAAACAGCCAAATCATGAGTGAACTCCCATTCACAATTGCTACAAAGAGAATTAAATACCTGGGAATCCAACTTACAAGGGATGTGAAGGACCTCTTCAAGGAGAACTACAAATCACTGCTCAAGGAAATAAGAGAGGATATACACAAATGGAAAAACATTCCATGCTCATGGATAGGAAGAATCAATATCATGAAAATGGCCATACTGCCCAAAGTAATGTATAGATTCAATGCTATCCCCATCAATCTTGACTTTCTTTGCAAAATTGGAAAGAACTACTTTAAAATTCATATGGAACCAAAAAAGAGCCCGCATAGCTAAGACAACCCTAAGCAAAAAGAATAAAGCTGGAGGCATCATGCTACCTGCTTCAAACTACACTACAAGGCTACAGTAACTAAAACAGCATGGTACTGGTACAAAAACAGAGATATAGAACAATGGGACTGAACAGAGCCCTCAGAAATAACACCACACATCTACAACCATCTGATCTTTGACAAACCTGACCCAAAGAAGCAATGGGGAAAGGATTCCCTATTTAATAAATGATGTTGGGAAAACTGGCTAGCCATATATGCAGAAAACTGAAACTGGACCCCTTCCTTACACCTTATACAGAAATTAACTCCAGATGGATTAAAGAGTTAAACATCAGACCTAAAACCATAACAACCCTAGAAGAAAACCTAGGAAATACCATTCAGGACATAGGCATGGGCAAAGACTTTATGTCTAAAATACCAAAAGCAATGGAAACAAAAGCCAAAATTGACAAGTGGGATCTAATTAAACTGAAGAGCTCCTGCACAGCAAAAGAAACTATCATCAGAGTGAACAGGCAACCTACAGAGTAGGAGAAAATTTTGCAATCTATCCACCTGATGAAGGGCTAATATCCAGAATCTACAAAGAACTTAAACAAATTTACAAGAAAAAAAAACCATCAAAAAGTAGACAAAGGATGTGAACAGACACTTCTCAAAAGAAGACATTATGCAGCCAACAACTGCATGAATAAATGCTCATCATCTCTGGTCATTAGAGAAATCAAAACCACAATGAGATATCATCTCATTCCAGTTAGAATAGCGATCATTAAAAAGTCAAGAAACAACAGATGCTGGAGAGGATGTGGAGAAATAGGAACACTTTTACACTGTTGGTGGGAGTGTAAATTAGTTCAACCATTGTGGACAACAGTGTGGCAATTCCTCAAGGATCCAGAACCAGAAATACCATTTGACCCAGCAATTCCATTACTGGGTATATACCCAAAGGATTATAAATCATTCTACTATAAAGACACATGCATATGCATGTTTATTGTGGCACTATTCACAATAGCAAAGACTTGGAACCAACCCAAGTGTCCATCAATGACAGACTGAATAAAGAAAATGTGGCACATATACACCACGGAATTCTATGCAGACACAAAAAAGGGATGAGTTCATGTCATTTGCAGGGACATGGATGAGGCTAGAAACCACCATTCTCAGCAAACTAACACAAGAACAGAAAACCAAACACCGCATGTTCTCACTCATAACTGGGAGTTGAACAATGAGAACATATGGACACTGGGAGGGGAACATCACACACTGGGGCCTGTCAAGGGGTGGGGGGCTAGGGGAGGGATAGCATTAGGAGAAATACCTAATATGGGTGTCAGATTGATGGGTGCAGCAAACCACCATGGCACATGTATACCTATGTAATGATACTGCACATTCTCTACATGTACCCCAGAAGTTAAAGTATAATGAGAAAAAAAAATAGGGACATTATCCTAATTATCCAGATGGGTCCAATGGAATCACAAGGGTTCTTAAAACTGGGAGAGGGAATTAGATAAAAAGGACCAGAGAAATGGCAGCATGAGAACTGAAGCCATTACTGCTGACTTTGAAGATGGAGGAAGAGGCCATGAGACAAGGAAGATGAGCAGCCTCTAGAAGTCAGAAATGGCAAGAAAATGGATTATCTCCTAGAGCCTCCAGAAATGAATTCCATTCTGCTGACACCTTGACTTTATCCCAGGGAGATGAGTCTCGAACTTTTGAACCACGAACTGCATGATAATACATTTTTGTACCCTTGCAGCACTGAAAAAAAAAAAGGTTCTACATATTGAATGTGTGAACATCAATATTCCAGGTGTGGATTTTATACTATAGATTTTCAAGTTGTTACCACTGGGAGAAACTGGGTAAAAAGTACAAGGTATCTCTCTGTGCTGTTTCTTACAGCTTCCTGTGAGTCTAAAATTATCTCAAAATATTTAACTTGAAAAGAAAAAGAAAAAATAGAACAGAATTCAAAGCTGAAAGACAATGTAAAAAATATTAAAATTGATATATTTGAGTAATTTATGTTACTGAGAAGAAATGTCTGAATAGCCAAGAATGTTCCAAAAACTTAATGATGGACACCAAACCATAGATCCAAGAAGCTCAGAAACCATCAAGCATTAGAATACATAAAAGCAAACAAGTAAGCAAACAAATACTAGGCATATTCAAACTGTTGAAAACCAAAGATCCAAAGACATTGAGGAAAAATGAAAAAAATATATTAACATAGGAACATTGACAAGAGTTAGAGGAGCCTACGTCTGGGACACTCTGCAAACCAGAAAACAATGAAGTAACATCTTTAGAGTGCTGGGGGAAAACTCCCTGTCCACCCCAAATTTTATCATTGGTGAAAATCTCTTCCAAAATTAGAAAAAAAGTTATGAGGGAGAAACAAAAATTTTCTCTAAGAAAAATTGAGACAATGTATTACCAACAGAACTGCACTATATAAGATGTTAAAGGAAGTTCCTTAGGCATAAAGAATATGATCACAGAAAGAAGCTTGAATGTTAAAATGAAGAGCACTGGAAACAGAATAAATGAAAGTAAATATTTTTATTTTAATTGTCATAAAAGATAACTGATGTCTATAGGAAAACATAAGAGTATACTGTATGTTTTAGCATACATAAAAGTAAAATATGACAATAATACCAAGGATGGGAGGGAAGAATCGAAAGTATATTATATTATATATAAAGTGGTATGTGTTATTTGAAGGAACTCTCATTATTTAAAAATCTATATTGTAAAGTCTAGGGCAACAACTCACACCACTAAAAATTTTACATAATGCATAAAGAATGAGCTGAGGATAGAGATAGAAATGGAATAATGAATAATATACTAAATCTAAATGAAGGGAGAAAAACCTTAAAAAGCAACAACAAATAGGTGAGGAAAAAGAGAAGAGAGTCCTCAAGATGGTACGTTTTAATCTAATCATGTCATTAATACATTAAACATAACTGGTGTAAACATACCACATAACATAAAAAGATTAACAGATTGGATAAAAAAGCGAGGCCCAACTATGCATGGTCCACAAAAAAGCCACTTTAAATATAAATATGCAAATAGGCTAAAAATGAAAAGATTCTAAAAATTTATCATGCTACCCCTCGTTGAAAGAAAGTTGGAATAGCTGTAACAGTATCAAAATAGACATCAGAAAAGTGACTATTACCAGGAATAAAGAGCAACATTGCGTGATGATAAAAGGGTCATTTCTCCCGGAATCCATAATAATCCTAAATGTATATGCATCTAACAGGAGAGCTTTAAAATATATAAAGCAAAAACTAATAATAGTATAGGGAGAAAGAAACCCACAATTATAACTGAAGACTTCACCATTCAGTTTATAGTAATTGATAGCAAGTAGAGAGAAAATCAGTAAGGATATAGAAAACTTGAAAACACTGTCAACAACTTGACCTAACCAATGTTTATAGAACACTGTATCCCAAAACAGTACAACAGATATTATATTTAAGTGCATATGGAACATGTCTCAAGAGAGCCAATATTGTTGGTCATAAAATGTTACACATTTCAAAAACTGAAATTATAAAAAGTGCTTATGAATATAATCTATGAATTTATGAATAAACTAGAAACCAATAAAAAAATCTGGAAAAATATCCCATATAGATTGTGTGAAGAGGAGATATTAGGGAAATTGAATATTTTGATTTGAGTGAAAATAAAAATAGAGCATATCAAAAATTTTGGTTGCAACTAAACCAGTGCCTTGAAAGAAGTTTATAACACAAGATGCTTTTGTTAGGAAGAAGGTCCCAATAATAAAATAAAAATCTAGTTCTTGAACAGATTAACACTGTTACAAACATATAGCCAGACTGGCCAAAGAAAAAGAGAGAAGACACACATCACAAACATCAGGAATACAAGAAGGGACATCACTACAGACCCTAAGGACATTGTAAAAATAAGAGGAGAAACCATGAATAACACTATGGCCATAACTTTGATGATTTAGATGAAACAGATAAATTGTTTCAGACATCAACTACTAAATCTGTGTGTGTGTATGTGTGTGTGTGTGTGTAAAACTTAAGTCTTCTGAAGGAACTGAATATGTAGTAAATACTTCCTATTAATAAATACTCCAGGTTCCGATGGTTTCACTGGTGAATTCTAAATATTTAAGAAAGAAACAGTAACAATTCTCCACAAACTCTTCCAGAATATTAAAAAAAAAAAGTAAAACACTTTCCAACTCATCTTATGCCAGCGTTTCCCAAATACCAAAATGGGACAAACACATTATAAGAAAGAAAGATGAGTATCTGTCATAAACATAGATGGGAAGTTCTCAATAACATGCTAGCAAATTAAATGCAACAATGTATTAAAAAAAGATCAAATAGAGTTTATCTCAGGAATGAAAGGCTAGTTCAGTATTGAACAATCAATCAATGTAAAATACTGTATCAAAAGACTAAAGAAGCAAAACCGAAAAATTATCACATTGAGTTCAAATAAAGACTCTGGCAAAATTCAACATTCATTTCTGGTATTCTCAGAAAACTAGGGTTAAAAGGAATCTTTGTTAACCTGATAAAGAGCGTCTGCAGAAAGCGTACAGTTAGCATTATATTTAATAGGAAAAGACTAAATGGTTTCCGCTTAGGGTCAGCAACAATATTCTCACTAATCCTATTGCACATTGTACTGGAAGTCATAGCTAGTGCAGTAAGGCAAGAAAAGGAAATAGAAGGCATAGACTTGGAAAGGATGAAATAAAACTCTCTATTTGTAGATGACATGATTGTGTAAAAATTCCCAAAGAATCTATTAAAAAGTTACTAAAACTAAGTATGTTTAGAACAGTTTTATGATATAAGATCAGTATACAAAAAGTAATGTTTCTATATGTGGAAATGTTTTCTGTATACAGTGTTTCTACAGACAAAACTCAATATTCCTATCCAACAGCATGAACAATTAGAAATTTAAAAGACAATATTATTTATAATAATATCAAAACTATGAAATATTTAGGTATGAATCTTACAAAGTATGTTAAAGAACCACAAAGCACTCATCAAATTAATTTTTAAAAGACTTTAAAATGGAGATATTATATTTGTCATTTAGAAAATACTATATTGTTATAATGTTACTTACCCTCAAACTGATCGATGGGTTCAATGCAATTCCAACTGAAATCCCTTCAGGACTTTCATAGAAATTGACAAATGGATTCTAATATTTATTTAGAAAGACCAAAGAATTAGAACAGCTACAACAATTTTGAAATAGAAGAAGAAAGGCAGAGACTCATACTACATGATTTTCTGACATACTATACTAAGTTTAGACAGTGTCATACTATAGAAAGAATAGGCATATGGACCAACGAAAGCGAATAGAGTCCAGAAATAGACCCACACATACATGGCCAATTGATTTTTAACAAAGGTGCAAAGCCAGCTGATTTTCAACAAGTGGTACTAGAATGATTGAATATACATATGCAAGAATATGATCTAGATTCACACTTTATGCAAAAATCAATTCAAAATGAACCATAGACTTAAATACAAGTACTAAAACTATATAATTTCCAGAAGAAAACAAAGAGAAAAATATTTGTGATCATGGCTTACGCAAAGATTCCTTAGCTAAAATTTTCAAAACATGATCTATAAGGGGAAGGATGGATAAATTGAATTTTATCAAAATTAAGAACTGTGTGTTGGAATAAATTGCTAAGAAAATGAAAATAAAAGCCAAAAGTTGAGCAGCAATATTTGTAAGTCACATCTCTAGTCAAGGGTTTGTATCCAGAATATGTAAGATTCTCAAACTCAATGAAACCCTCAAAATTTAACAGGAAAAGAGACAATCCAATAGAACTGTGCCAAATATGTGAACAGACACATCCCATAGACAGCAAGTCAGTGTATAAATACCTTCCACAAAATTAGTCATTAAAGAAATGCAAATTAAACCCACAATGTGGCACCAATGCACAGCTGTTAGAATAACTAAAATATTCAAAACATAAAAAAATTAAAAGAACAAGTTCCAGCAAGTATACCAAGCAACTTAAACTCACATATACCTGCTGGTGGAAATGGAAATGGTGCAGACATCCTGGAAAACAGTTTGACAAATTCTTATGAAGTTAAACATGTACTTACTATATGACCCAGCAACCTCGCTGTGAAATGAAAACTACATCCTCACAAAAACATGCACATGAATGTTTGCAGCAGCTTTATCTGTCATCACCAGGAACTAAAAACTATGCAGATGTTTCTCAACTGGAGAATGGATAAAAAACTGGTACATTCCATACAATAAAATACTTACTCAACAATAAAAAGAAACAAACTACTGTTTCGTGCAACCGCATGGATGGGTCTCCCATGAATTATGCTAGCTGAAAGAAGCAGGATACCAAGGGCTACATACTCCATGACTCAGTTTATATGACATTCTTACAAGAGCCAAACTACAGATCAGTTGTTGCCAAGGGCTGCGGTTTGAAGAGGGAAGGGTTCCAAAAGAGGCATGGGGGAATCTTGGGGGCTGATGGCACTGTTGTGTATCTTGACTGTGATGGTGGTTACATGACTGTATTTCAAAATTCTAAGAACTGTGTGCTTAAAAGGGTGAATTTTACTATATGTCGATTGTACCTCAATATAAATGGAAAATAAAAGTTTCTTAAAACCTGTGGTTTTCTAATGGTATTGGATTTAAAAACTGTCACTCACTTAAACATTAGTTTTGAACACATTAACTGTTTAGTAAGGCAAAGCCTCTGTTGGTTCTGAATTATCCAGCACAGAATTTTAGAAAAGGCTTCCTGTGAGTCCATGATTCCCATGGAGAAAATGAAACCAGTAACAGGACAAAAAGTGGCTAGTTTTCAACATTCTCTTGCATAAGCTTGAGTAACCTCAGTGAACATTGATGAGCTGCTCTTATAAATTACTCCATGTTTCTGACACAGCTCTTGCTGTCATTTTAACCTAAGAGCTTTTTAATATATAGAATCTTTGTTTTTCTGAGTCATAAAAATAACTCTAGAAAAATGCATCTGAAGTGTTCCTATTAGTGCTTATAAAATTGTGGCATTCTATAAAAATTTCTTCAAGTGTATTGCATGCTGTGAAAAAAAAACTAAAATTATTTGAGAAGGAGAAATTGAAGCCATCTCTCCTATAAAAATTAAGGTAGGGTTTTTTTTAGGTAAATAGACTTTGATGTATTCCCTATTATATTATCTGTATTTGTACTAATATAATGTATCAACAATAGAAAAATTACACTGCCTTTTCATCTAAATGTTCAGGCATAGGCTACTTACTGGTTGTATTATCTTTTTATTAATTTACAAATAAAAAAGATAATTTGGAATCAGGAAATGAAATCGATTGAATTGCTAAAAACTGAGTGAAGACAAATGTTTAATGTCAGGAAGAAGAAAAGAAAGTGAACTGTGAGCAAAGGGTAACAACACACAAATAAGAAGTCTTTAAAAATTCACTTTCCCTTGGCTCCACCTTCCCTCTTGAGCTTGGTAAGCAACACTGATAATCATGACATCATGATCAATCGGCTTGACTGATGAATTCATCTGGGACTCCCCACTTTCCATCTCTAACCCCTGCCCCACTTTAAGAACAGCCTCTTAGAAACACGGAAAACTTTCCTACATACTTTTAAGTAAATTGGCAAATGGCAGGGTGTGGTGGCTCGCGCCTATAATCCCAAAACTTTGGGAGGCCAAGGCGAGCAGATCACTTGAGCCCAGGAGTTCGAGACCAGCCTGGCCAATGTGGCAAAACCCTGTCTCTACTAAAAATGTAAAAATTAGCTGGGTGTGGTGCTGGTGTGTGCCTATAATCCCAGCTACTTGGGAAGCTGAGGCAGGAGAATCACTTGAACCCAGGAGGCGGAGGTTGCAGTGACGTGAGATCGTGCCACTGTACTCCAACCTGGGTGACAGGGTGAGGCAGAAAAGTGGACTCTTCAACTCTCATCTTATGAGACTTCCTGTCGGATGGCCCATGTTGCTCTCTTCTTGAAATCGTCCTCCATTTTTAAAAATTAATAAAAAGTTCTTATCAACTATGACACTGAATCTTTGGATTCATCTCCTATCATTTTCAATAGTTCTTCTTTGTCTCCTGTTGTGGGTTCTTAAGTACTGAGTTCTTCCCTCAGATAATTGTGTTCCTGGGATTTCATTCCCTTAATTCAACATATATTTGTCAAACATCCACGACATACTAGGTACTGGAAATATGGCAGTCGGCAAGACAAACAAGGTCACTGTCCTCTATGAGGGACATCTATTAATAAACAAATGTGCTAATAACATCCTGAAGAGCCTACCTGTCCTTCCTGAGGGAACTGTCTACTCTTGAGGTGACAGCCTTTATTTCTGTGAGATGGTTCTCATGTTTATGTCACCACCTCTGACCCCTCCCTCGAACTCCTAGATTCAGAGTCACCAACCCACCCAGGGGGGATACAGAGCATCGTGGTTGAGGATGTGGATCCTGGAGCTGCTCTGTCTGTATTCACAGCCTAGTACCATCCTTTACTAAGCATTTGGTGTTAACTGCTCTGGGCCACAGTTGCACCATGTGTTAGGTGTGGGTTAATAGTTTTAGTATCTACTTAACATGGTTGTTCTGAGGGCTAAGTGAGTTAATACATAGAAAATTTATAAAACAGTAAGAGCCCAAATTCTCATTAACTCTTTTTACTATCATTAATATTCATATCACTATTTGGATATCCCAAACGTACTGCAACTCACCGTGTCTGCATCAGATTCGCTATGTCCATTGTTCACTCAGGCCACCGACTTGGGAAACCCAGGAGTCAGCTTGGTCTCTTTCCATTCTCTTTATTTATATTTGTTTGTTTATTTACTTATTTATTTTTGAGACAGGGTTTCACTGTGTCACCCAGGCTGGATGAATTCATCTGGGACTCCCCACTTTCCATCTCTAACCTGGAGTACGGTGGCGCAATCTCGGCTCACTTCAACCTCTGCCTCCCAGGTTCAAGTGATCCTCTTGCCTCAGCCTCCTGAATAGCTGGGACCACAGGCGTGCGCCCCCACACCCAGCTAATGTTTGTATTTTTAGAAGAGATGGGGTTTCACCTTGTTGGCCAGGCTAGTCTCCAACTTCTGACCTCAAGTGATCCTCCCACCGCGGGCTCCCAAGGTGCTGGGATCACAGGCGTGAGCCATGCACCCAACTTCTTTCCATTCTCTGTCTCCACATAGCCATCATTCCCCAGGTGCTACCACAATTACCTCGTGTCTCTGTGGTTCAGGACTTCATTGTATCTCCCATGCTCTGCTTCTAGTTTCTCTCGTTTCTAATTCAGCCTCAGAGAAATTGAGTAATGTTATTTCACTTAATACCCCAAGCTGACATGGTATGAGGGTCAACCCAGCCTACACAAGTTGCGATTTGTTTAACAATATTTTTAAAAACAATTAAGGTTGTGTGCGGTGGCTCATGCCTGTAATCCCAGCATTTTGGGAAGCCAAGGGGAGCAGATCCCTTAAGGCCAGGAGTTCAAGACCAGCCTGGCCAACATGGTGAAACCCCGTGTCTACTAAATATACAAAAATTAGCTGGGTGTGGTCGCACACACCTATAATCCCAGCTACTCAGGAGGCTGAGGGATGAGAATTGCTTGAACCCAGGAGGGGAGGTTGCAGTGAGCCAAGAACACGCCACCACACTCCAGCCTGGTTGACCAGGGGAGACTCTACCTCGAAAAGAAAAAAAAAAGAGAGAGGCGCGGTAGCTCACACCTGTAATCCCAGCACTTTGGGAGGCTGAGGTGGGCAGATCACTTGAGGTCAGGAGTTCAAGAGCAGCCTGGCCAATATGGTGAAACCCCATCTCTACTAAAAAATACAAAAAATTAGCCAGACGTGGTGGTGGGTGCCTGTAATTCCAGCTACTTGGGAGGCTGAGGCAGGAGAATCACTTGAACCTGAGAGGCGGAGGTTGCAGTGAGCTGAGATCATGCCATTGCACTCCAACCTGGGTGACAGAGCGAGACTCTGTCTCAAAAGAAAAGAAACGAAAAGAAAAGAAAAGAAAAAAGAAACACGCAGCTCTACAGTATACCCTTTATATTCCATGCACGGTCCAGAGGTTAAAAATCCTTTCTAGGGAAACATTAGTGTCAAGAAGTGGATAGCTATAGGTTCTTAGAAAACATCCATCCTATTTAACGATTTCCCACTCAGTCTTTATCTTAGCACTGACAATACATCTTTAGAATATATAAAGTATGTGTGCTGATATAGGACAAAATTAAGTGGAAAAATAGGCAGTTGTAGAATATGTAAGTTACTCCCATTTGGAAATACTAAGGAGAATGTTTTGTACAGGTCCACATATAAGTCAGATAAATGTCTGCTCTTATGTAGACTATTTGAGAAGGTTCATCGAAAAGCCATTAAGAAGAATTTATTGGCCTAGGCACGGTGGCTCATGCCTGTAATCCTGGGACTCTGGGAAGCCGAGGTGGGTGGATCATGAGGTCAGGAGTTTCAGACCATCGTGGCCAACATGGTGAAAACCCATCTCTACTAAAATACAAAAAATTAGCCTGGTGTGGTGTTACACACCTGAGTCCCAGCTACTTGGGAGTCTGAGGCAGGGGAATTGCTTAAACCCAGGAGGTGGAGATTGCAATGAGCCAAGATCACGCCACTGCACTCCAGCCTGGCGACAGAGCAAGACTGAGTCTCAAAAAAAAAAAAAAGAGGAAGAAAAAGAAAAAGAAAATGTTTCTTAATATAAAATGTACATATAACCATGAATAGTATTGATAACTGTTACAGAAAAATATTGTACAAAGAATTGCAGCTATATTTAAAGTTAAGCATGTGTTTTTATGTTTAGAACCATTTGCTGAGATTTAATCATGACTAAAACTCAGAAATAAAAGTTTTGTTACAAAGTAAAAAAAAAAAAAAAGAAAATGTTTCTTTAGAAAGGCAAACAGAGAAGTCACCTCATAACCTTCCTACCACAGAAGGCTTTTCTTTCTTACAGAGTGCATCTCATTTCACTTTTCAAAACCTTTTACAGCAGATAATTCTGGAGTACAGGTGGCATTTATACTCTTGACAAAAGAAAAAGCCTCAAGCTGTCCTCTGAGGAGATAAAGTCTCCATGAAGAGGAGGCCAAAACCTTTCTGTTGCTCCTCTCTCTCCCTTCTGTGCCATAGCTCCCAGTTGGTGAGGACTGTGCTGCTATCCTTGTGATCCAGGCTTCTGGTTAGACTTGATGGACAGTGAGCACTCAGTGACTTTGTTGATTGAATATATGAGTGGATGAGTTGTCAATGAATGGGAAGTGAAATAGATGTTATATGTATAAATATAAAGATCCTAAGAAAGATCAAATCTGGAAGTGGAGATGCAAGATTATTGAGGAACTCACAAAATGTCAGAGGCAGCAGATGGATTTATGTAAACTACATGTCTAGTCCTCCTTAAAAGCAGAATTCTGATTCATTCTAGGGGAGGCTACTCTGGTACCTGCCTTGGCATTGCTCAGTCATAGCTTTCCCCTTCCCTTCTCCCAAATTTCTGCAGAGGCCCCACTTCCAGAATGAGGTCAGAGGAAGGAGAGATGTTGCTACTGGGAGCTTGCTTGCTTCATGTGAGCTTGTGGAGGGTGACAACTACAGGATAAGGTTTGTAAACTCACAAAACAGAAGTAAAAACACATTCCGAAAATATCCTCTTTAGGGAATAGAAGGAATTAAAACTGCCTGAGAAGGAGGAGGTCAAGACCAGTCCCCAAAGCATACATCTACCTGCTTAAGAAAGACAAGATGCGGACTTTTCAAAGTATTCAATGGCGTCAGAAATCAGAACAATGATAGAGGAGTTTCAATGGAAAAGTAGGAGGAGTTGGGAATCAGGGACAAGGAGTCAAATCTTGAATGTCCCTTACAGAAGATGCTATCAGAGAGGAAGATGGAAAATGTCATCGGGAGCCTGTCATTTTACAACAGGTGATTGCATTTGGAGTCTGTCCAATGGGACCTTGAAAGGAACCTCCCTGCAGGATTACAATTCCAAACCAAGCAGGTTCTGACCATAGCAGGGAATGGAGAACTTAGGCTGTGTTGTGTCTTCAGATCTGGATCTACGAAGACAAGTCATCTCTGTGAGAAAGGAAGGAGCCAGCAGTTCAGGGTGGGCAGTGCTGATAGCACGAGCCAAGCCTCAAAGACACAGGGCAGCTCCTCATCCAGCACAGAGCCAAGGCCTTAGCAGAGTGTTCACAAACACCACAGAGGGACTTGGAATTGTGCTTCTTTCCTGACCACAAGGGCTCCACTGCTGACCTTCAATTCTGGTGGATCATTACATATAGGAAAAGAAGATGACAGGAAAGCCTGCCATCACCTGTGAGCTGTGACTCCTCTTGGAGGCTCCCTCTGGAGCTAACAGGAAGGAAGCATGTTCCCCAGTGATCAGGTCAATGCAGCCTATCCTCTAAGGCCAAGGGGGCTGAGAGGCTAAAGAAAAAGGCTGAAAAACGCAGTTTCTCAGAAAAAAAAAAAAAAAAAAGTAATAATAGGGATGTAGAAACAGAAATAATGTATCAGTTGGCCCCAAGGTGGCGGGTCCTTGCACCACCTTCCAGAAAATATCCTTTATTGATTGATTTATTTATTTTTGGAGACAGGGTCTTGCTCTGTTACTCAGGCTGGAGTGCAGTGGTGTGATCCTGGCCCACTGCAACCTCAACCCCCTGGGCTCAAGCAATCCTCCCATTTCAGCCACCTGAGTAGCTGGGACTACAAGTACATGCCACCATGCCTGGCTAATTTTTGTATTTTTAGTAGAGAAGGCTACCAAACCTAGGCTGGTCTTGAACTCCTGGGCTCAAGTGACCCACCTGCCTCAGCCTCCCCAAGTATTGGGATTACAGGCATGAGCCACCACCCCCAGCCTCAGAAAGTATCCCTGATGTAGCACGGTTTTGGGATATAATATGTTCAGTTGAAAGCTGCAAGAACTCTTAGACTGTCTTGCAAAAACTTGTAACCACTGTGGAGGTTAGATATGCATCTTTATGAGAGGTTATCTATGGGGGATTATCTATGATATGGGCATGTTTCAAGATCTTGCTGCAAAAGACCTTGTGCCGAACACGCTGGTATGCAGGAGTCAAACATTGGTCCTCACGGTGGTTTCGCTTCAAGACGGCATCACACTGGCCATGGAATAGGTTGTTTTCCTACGATGCAGAAGCACACATAGGGGCTGTACCTTCCTAGGTACTGCTTGCCAGCAGGGCAAGAAAAGACCAAGGAGTCATCAGCTTCCACTTTTCGTAGTTGCAAGAGACCCTAAGACCCTACGCTGCAGGAGAATCACACCTACAGAAGAGTCTCCTCGGACAGAATCCTCCCTGCCCCAGTGGCCTCTGCAGCATCCCTGGACAAGCGGCAGCAAGCAGAGGCCAGATGCTCCGTCTGTCTGGACTACCTGAGAGACCCAATGACCACTGATTGCAGGCACTACATCTGAGGCGCCTGCATCCAGCAGTGCTAGTAAGGTCTACAGAACACCTCTCCCTGTCCTGTCTGCCTCCACCACTGTCCTGACAAGAACCTCAGGACGAACTTCCCGTCATGCCACATGCCCGATATTGCTCAGCAGCTTCTCACCACTGCAAGGCGCAAAAGGAAACTGCAGTGAGAGGAGTCCGTGTGCACGAAGCGCCGTCAGACGTGTCCCTGTTCTGTGAGAAGGATCCTGAACTACTGTGTCCCCAGTGCAGGGTATTCCCCAACCACTGAGATCATCCCCTGATGCCCATTGAACAAGCTGCAGCTAAGCACAGGAAGCAGCTCAAGAGCTACATTGAGGCTGGGCGTGGTGGCTCAAGCCTGTAATCCCAGCACTTTGGGAGGCCGAGGCGGGCGGATCACAAGGTCAGGAGATCGAGACCACCCTGGCTAACACGGTGAAACCCATCTCTACTAAAAATACAAAAAATTAGCCGGGCGTAGTGGTGGGCGCCTGTAGTCCCAGCTACTTGGGAGGCTGAGGTAGGAGAATGGCGTGAACCCAGGAGGCGGAGATTGCAGTGAGCTGAGATGGTGCCACGGCACTCCAGCCTGGGTGACAGAGCAAGACTGTCTGAAAAAAAAAAAACAAAAAACAAAAAAAAAACGCTACTTTGAACCCTTGGAAAAGCAAGTTGAAGATGCTGCCATGGGGTGTGAAATGCACATCTCAGAATCTTTTGCGGTGACCAGGAAGGAGGAAAAGCAGAGGAGAAACTTATTTTCTGAATTGGAACAATATAAGCATTTCTCAAGAATGAAACAAGTCGCAATTCATGGCAGGCTACTAATTGAAAAGAAAAATTAAAAAAAAAAAACTAACTGAAACAAAAGCAGAAATTGAGACCATATTTTCACCTTAGAAAAATCTGCTTTGCGAAATAACACAGAAGTATTTGCAGGTGGACCTGGGGTTGCTGACACGTTTTGAAAATGTCCACAATAAGCATGAAAACCTGAAAACTCTTGCAGTGTTGTCATATGAATCAAACAATGAGATTTTCAGTGTCCCTCTCCAGCATTCAGGTGTGCAAAAAGTGACCAGCATACTTGAGTCAAATTTGACAGTAGTTCCTAAAACTGCCTACCCTAAATTTATTAGCATGAAAAATAAAAAACGTATGAAATTTGAGATAGAGAAACCAAACTTTGCTCATAGTATCAAACCATTTAGTTCTTACACAGTTGTGGCTCCTGAGAGGTTTAATACTGGCAGGTAGGAGTAAGAGGCACAGGTGTGTGGTCCTTCAGTGTGCGTAAAGACTCCCCAGAGATGCTCACACAGCACCATCCCCAAGAAAAAGATGGTCATTCCAGCAATGGAGTAATTGTTGGAGCATATGGAATGTAGCCCCATGTGAGCAGATTAGCCTTTCTCCAGACCACGAGTTGAGAGAAGTTTCATTTTATAATTTGCATGCTGGATCATATTTGTTGACTATTGCTGATATATTTACATAAAAACGTGTGCTTTATTTCTGCATTGGACCTTCATAAAATCTCTTGCAATTACTGTAGTCAGTGATGGATAGTATTCTACCTGTGAAACTGTTTTGTATCATATATTTTCTTCCAGTGTTCTTCAAGGGAATTTCTAATAAAGAATGTGACTCGGAAAAAAAAAAAAAAAAAAAACCCTTCTAATCTAATACAGTATTTCCCTTACTTGAATCCTACAGAATGTTGGTGCTATTTTCCCTAAGCTGCTTATCAGATTCTGCTTTGTTTTATAGCTCATTTTATGCTTTTTTTTTAATCTCCTTTCCCAGCTGCCATCCCTCTTGCATCCCCCAACCACCCATGCACACCCATATATTTCAGGGATCAGGACATGCTCATTGTTTATCCTGCTTCTTAATACAGTGCCTTGTATGTGAGAGATGCTCAGTATTTAATTATTGGATTAAATTGAATTATTTATAAATCCGGGATACCAGTCTATGAACTAAGCAGTTGTCACCTTTATATAAAAAGTGCATTGCTTGTAAGATTGGCAAAATTATCATTTTATAATTAGACGTGGGATGCACACATTGTTCTGGTAATGTTTGGTTGCCAGACTGCTTTCTGTGCTATAACTACCCTCAGACAGCTAATTCATTTCAATTATTGATGACAGCCATATCTTAGTAACCCATAAGCATGTGGAAAGAACTGAATAATTAAAACTTTCATTTTCAGTCCAAATGAGAATTTTCAAATGGGCAAACAAAGCATCTGGCCTTTTCTTCTTTTTCCCCCCACATTCAGTGGCATTACTTTCATTTTTTCCATCAGGTGATACTTAAGGAGCAGCTTTCTCTGCCATTGGTATTTAGTGTCTCTGTGGCTTTGATGCATTTTGAAGATGCCCTCAGCCCAGGTTTATGATCAATGGGATCCTATTGCCCTGCTGCTCATGGTACACTTGGCTGCACTTTATAGGATGGTTCTCCCCAAAGAATCTTGCAAGTTCAAACCACACTGGGCTGGCTGATGGAAAATCTTCAAGATATTTCCTCCTATAAGATTGCTGGGAACATTTCTACCCCATCAGATTGTCAGTCTGGTTCCCAATAGGATATCCCTAAAACGTGTTATTATTGTGGCTGTTTTTTAAGACAATATTGGTTGTGTCACAGGTAGTGACTATCTGGGGCTGGTAGCATGGGAGGGAATAAGAATGTACCAAGACCGTTGTAGGTAAAGAAAGGCAGATTTATTAGAGAAAGTAGGAAAGTATGTTGCGAGAAGCAGGAGGCAGGCCAGCAAGAGAGGAGCTGACCATAATGAGAGGAAGGGTTACTGGGGATTTTATAGGATGGTACTTGTGCTGTGTGCTGGAGAGGGCTTCATACAGCAATGATAATGCCAAAGTTACTGTGAGCTAACTTGCATTTCCCGATCAGCTGAGTGTCTGATGATAGCTGGGTACAGGAAGATTGTGAGTTATTTGCCCAGGAATGCCATGTGTCCTGGGCCATGAAGAAAGGCAAATTTGTAGCTTATCTCCTTTTTCTTTCTGTTTTCCCCTGCTGCTGCCAGCCTGACTTCTTTTTCCTCATTAGGACTCCACAGGTTATATTCATGGGGAAACAGTAAACTGTTTGTGTGAGTTTTCTCAGCCCCACACACCTATCCCTGTTCAAGCCCAATGAAATGTTCTGTATTTTGTAGCCTTTGACCAACCAGTTGCCAAGCAGCTATTGGACTGTCTCCCATTCTGGATACATAAGATGACTTCCTTCCATTAACTGAAACATTGATTTGAGACAATCACTTTGCAAGTACATTGATCCCTTTAATGGGAAATTGTTGCATAAGGTTCCCAGATTTCAAATCTTACCCTGTTTTTGAATACTGACACTTTTTTTTTTTTTTTTTTGAGACGGAGTCTCGCTCTATCTCCCAGGCTGGAGTGCAGTGGCACGATCTCGCCTCGCTGCAAACTCCGCCTCGCGGGTTCATGCCATTCTCCTGTCTCAGCCTCCCGAGTAGCTGGGACTACAGGCGCCCACCACCATGCCCGGCTAATTTTTTGTATTTTCAGTAGAGACAGGGTTTCACCGTGTTAGCCAGGATGGTCTCGATCTCCTGACCTCGTGATCTGCCCACCTCGGTCTCCCAAAGTGCTGGAATTACAGGCGTGAGCCACCGCGCCTGGCCAGATATTGACACTTTCTAAAGCATTCCCATGCCAAGTTTGAAAGAGATGTTGGTTGGATATGTATTGAAAGGAGTCAGATGCACCACAGAAACACAAACATGGTACCATAGGCTCAACAGAGTAGTACTTTGGGTGTTTTGTGGGAGTTTAGCTCTAGAAATTAACAAAAGGATTAGACAAGGATTCAGTTCATCTCAGTTGTATTTCTAGACTCAGGCCCATACTGTGAGGTTAGAATATCAATTTCTCAAACGATGTTGGAACACCTGGAGCAGCTGCTCCTCGCAAAGCACTATGGGGAGGGTATGGTAAATACGAAAAAGAAAAATACGACCAGTCTACAAGCAACAGGTGTCAATCAAGAGTACATTATGATACAGCACAAAGGTCAATGTCACCTTTATAAAATTCTAACTGAATGTTTTGCTTATGGAAGTCAGAATGGAAGTGCCTTGGAGTGTTCACACCTGATTCAAATTCATGGGGACAGCCATCAGAGAATGAGGTTGAGCATGACGGTGAACAAACTGTCAGTTACTTACTCATGAAGCCAGAATGGAAAATGCAGTTTAGATGTGTGGTCAAAGTTGTGCCTCCTATTTCCAGAATTGAACTTGCCAAAGTGGAAGGAGTCACAGCTGCAGATCTGCAGGTTGTGCATATCCCCACAGAGGGCAAGGACAAAACAATTGAAGACCCGCTGCTCTTTCTTCCCCCACCCTCCCTCCCACCCCCGAGGAACACGTTCAGGGAAACAGGCTGCTCTAAAGAAGGAGAGCCAATGCTCTGCATGCTAAATTCATTCCTTAGTCTCGCCAGGGAGGTTAATCTTCTAATCTTCCTGCCACAGGAGGAGTAAGTCAGTGAGAAGTAGAAAGAAGGAGCAAGTTATGCTTTTTAATGCTTCCAACACCGTAGAAGTACTTAATCTTTGGGCCAAAGCCCTGGGCAAAGTAGAAACCCCGGGAGAGGGAGAGGGTGGATCTCAAAGTCATGATGGAGACAAGGAAGACCAAGTTACAATGTGAATTGCGACTCAGTCATGACCCTGGATTGTATTTGGGACAGCCTTATTAACTAGTTTCATTACAAGTGAAGATAACTTTACACATCTGGTATCTTTTCATCAATAATCCTATAAAGCCTCTCTGCATTTGTTTTCCTAGCATCCAATGCTGAAAAATGGAAAACAGGTAGATGGGCAAGTTTCCTGCTTGAAATAAGAAAGAGAAGGAAGGGAAATCTGTTTGAGTCAGGCAGCAGCAGAGAATGGCAAGTGCATTTGTAATTTTCATATGCAGGGTGCAGCAGGTTACTGCATGTCCATGACTCTTTTCCTGGAGAGTGTAGGTGCGGCAGTAGGTATGGCAAAAGTGTGCACTCCAGCTCTTGTGCCTCAGCGTAACTCCTGATGTCTGGTTGGTTATAATAATATTGCTGCTGTTAATAATTACAAATGCTGTTACATTTGCAGATATTGTCCTAAGCAGATTATACATATATACATATATATTTATGTGCAGATATAAACGTCTATATATGTACCTATGTGTATATATACATATGTCTGTATACACACACACACAATAAATTGTTTAATCATCCCAACAACCCTATGAATTTTATTACTACCCCACTTTACAGAAATGCTAAGGAATTTGTCAGTTACAAACAGAAAAGATTAAGGGACTTGTCTAAAGTCAAGAAGGCTGGAGATCTGGAATTCAATCCTGAGTCCTTGCTCTAGCCACTAAGACAGATAAAACTTTCTGGATGGACAGCAATTGCACTCAGGGTTGCAGGCTAGCTCAGTGCTCATCCCGACCAGAGGAGAAGCACTGTCTTCTTTCATCATTCTGCAATGTTTCTGAAACTTCGCGGACAGGGAAGCTATGAGAACGAATGGTGCTGGGAATCTAGATGTCAGGTTTCCTTTCAAAAGGCTAGACCTGCCCTTGTTGCTCCCACTGCTGTGGCGTAAGTGTGGGAAAAGCAGTGCTGCTGGGGAGGGCATTGTCGAGGAGGAGAAGTCCAGTGAGCAATGCTCTGAATCACAGAGGAATGAATCAGAAGCAACACACAGAAGTAAAAACATTTCTCTGGGGCAAGAGGGAGATCCCTCTTTTCTGAATATTTTTACAGCGTTTCTCCACTTCAAGGTCTCTCCTCGACTCTGAAGACTAAATGTGTTTTATGAATTATAATCTACAAATGGAAACCCACTAAATTCCATCCACCTGTCCATGCCTCCCATTATTTGATGACTTGGCTGTAACGGAAAGTAGCCTGAGATTTATACTTTTTAAAATTTTCTTTTTCTAATTATTAAAAAAAAAAAAACAAAAAAAATGAAGCCTGCATCACCCAGACTTCCCCAGTCAGCTTCCCATCCAAGGGCTAACCAGGCCCGACCCTGCTTAGCTTCAGAGATCAGGCATGTTCAGCATAGTACGGCTGTAGGCAAATTTTCCATTAGGAAATATTTGTTCTACCCATTATTTCATCTTGTCCTAAATAAAAACAAGCTTAATGGGTAATATGCACATTTCTGTTAATATCCTGTGCACAAGTGGGATGGGGCGTTTATTTTACAAACCTGAAAGGGTTGCCCAGTATTTTGTCAAAAGAATGGATTCTTCGAGGGATTTGAAAAGGGAATCAAATGCAACCCACTGAAACTGGAATGACCTCAACTTCCTCACTGCTCATGAAGAAGCTCAGAAGACAGAGGGCAGGAAGGTCAGGAGGAGCCTTGATGGCATTTTGGCATAATTGTCAACTGTCTTTAAAAAGTATGATGAAATTAAAGTACTGCAAGAAATAACCAATATGCGTTTCCAATTTGTTTCATCTCATTTCACTCTCAGGCCCCATTCCTTTAAGAGGCCTCCCATTAATCTTCTCCAGTTACTCTACTCAAGGTTTTATCTATTGATTTTCCTTTGCCTAGATAAAGCCAAGAATTGTTGTGTGAATGCCTTCTAGCTAGAATTCAAAGATGCCAAGTGAATAATTGTCCTTTAGAAAGTTTTTAGATCCTTATAAAAGATGAAGCATTGATTAAAGTGAAAGGGAGGAAGAAAGGAAAGGAGGGAAGGAAGGAAGAAAGAAACAAGGAAAGGAAGAATGAAGGGACATTATTCTGTCATCTTGCTAGTCGCTTCCCCTTTCGTTGTCTCAATGTTACCAGTGGAGGGTGTCCAGGTTCTTGGTGTTTTGAACAAAGAATTGGACAAAATGCACAAACAAAGCAATGAAAGGAAAACCACAGATTTATTGAAACAAAAGTATACTCCACAAAGTGGGAGAGGGCTCAAGCAAGCAGCTCAAGAGTGCTGGTTACAGAATTTTCTGGGGTTCAAATACCCTCTCGAGGTTTCCCATTGGTTATATGTTTACACTCTACATAAATGAAGTAGTGGCCCGCAACCAATCAGCAGCTAAAGGGAAGTTACAAAGTTACACCCTACGCAAATGTCTGATTAGTTGGGGAAGGTGACCAATCAGAGGCTGAAGTCACAAAGTTAGACCCCTATTCAAATGAAGACTAGGCTGCTGACCAGTGTGATTGGTTGTGGGAGGGGGCCAGTCAGAGGTACTTTCCACTTCTCTTGTGTGATACAGAGAAAAGGTGTGGGGGGTTGGGAAGAAGGGGGTTTGGGAAGAAAGGGGGGTGGGAAGGAAAGGCAGTTGCAAAGGGAATAGCCTCTGATCCTTTTGTTACTGGGGTGTGGAGAGGTGGAGTTTTCCTTTTGATTCAAATCAGCCTTAGGTTCCCTTCCTCCTGACCCTATTCTGCTGCCTCATCAGTATCCCGAATTTTGAAATAAGGTTGAACTAACTGTTCTCTAAGATTCTAACATCCTCCCCTGTCTCTTCAATTAGTCATGTTCCTTCTGGCAGGCATTATAATTCCCATGTGGTAGACATAGAAAATAAGACATTAAGAAGTTAAGTGGTATAAACCACCCACTGTGGGAATGAAGGGGCGGGAGAGTAAGCACATTTCTGAGCAGGAGGCTGCTTTCAGCTCCCAAGATTCGATTCTTGATTTTCTATCCCCCGTAACAAAAATTTCACCTCAAGGGCAGAAACAAAATCAATTTAGAGCTCCTAGTAATTAAATTTCCTGCAGTAACTCAGAATATAAATCAGCAGCTAACTGGATGCATGTGAGTTGCTCCCAGTTGCAAATTTTTTGGTCTTTGTTGAGAAAATTAAAGAAATACTTGTTCACATTTCTATAAAATCATGGAAACAACAAACTGGGCATCTGTAAATGATAAATGGAGCTGTGCTTGAGCTAACTTGTATTAATCATTCTGAATTACAGCAAAGAACGGTGCTAATACCTCTCCTCTCTCCATTCTTATGACAACAGCATCCATCAGACACCCACGCTGGTTTCTGCATTACCAGTAAAACCCACCAAACCAACTCTGTCTCCGTTTGTGCTGCCTCTCATGACCTAGCTAAAAATGATTGCTTTTACCCCCACTTACTGCATTCTCTTTGATGACCACCTTTCGCTAATTTTGACAAGATAAGAAATAAAAGTCTGGGTGTGGTGGCTCACGCCTGTAATCACAGCACTTTGGGAGGCTGAGGTGGGCAGATCACCTGAGGTCAGGAGTTCGAGACCATCCTGGCCAAGATGGTGAACCCCCATCTCTACTAAAAATAAAAAATCAGCCAGGCGTGGTGGCGGGCTCCTGTAATCCCAGCTACTCGGGAGGCTGAGGCAGGAGAATTGCTTGAACCCAGGAGGCAAAGGTTGCAGTGAGTCGAGATTGTGCCACTGCACTCCAGCCTGGGTGACAGAGTAAGACTTCATCTCAAAACAAAAAAAGAAAGGAAAAAGAAGAATATTTTTCTGGTGTAATTACATGTTTCTCCTAATTCCTATTTTTATTTTGAAACCCAAAACACCTGGGCAGAAAGAGGAGGACAACCACATGGCAAGTAGGACCTGGCCCCCACCCACAGGGAGTGCCTAGACTTGCCAGTGCTTCACCTGGCAAATAATCCTTCCTGAAGATAAAACATTAAACTAGTTTTTGAGTATTCTTTCAGCTTTCTTGAAGACCCTTCATCTCTTTGTACCTCGGTTTTCTTATTGTGAAATGGATTCTTGTGAGGTTTAAATGCATGTAGACATATGAAGCCTTGAGAACAGTACCTGGTGCACACATCAAGCACTATAATTAATTAGCATTGCTTCTCTTGTTAGTTCTCCGTATGCGGTAGATTGATAACATCTCTTTGGATTGTATGAAACCCAAACACTCCCACCAAAGTCCCCCGTACTTCAAAATGTCATAGTGCAAGAGAGAGAATGGAACCACTGAAATAACTTGAGTTTCTTTTGTTGTTATTGTTTTTGAGGCGGAGTCTCACTCTGTTGCCAGGCTGGAGTGCAGTGGCACAATCTCAGTTCACTGCAACTTCTGCCTCCTGGGTTCAAGCGATTCTCCTGCCTCAGCCTCCTGAGTACCTGGGAATACAGGCATGCGCCACCATACCCAGCTAATTTTTTTGTATTTTTAGTAGAGATGAGATTTCACCATGTTGGCCAGGATGGTCTCCATCTCTTGATCTAGGGATCTGCCCACCTTGGCCTCCCAAAGTGCTGGGATTACAGGTGTGAGCCACCGCGCCCGGCCATAACTTGAGTTTTCAATAAAATACACTGATAACAGCTTCTTGGCAGTGGACTACAGTTGTTGAGACCTTAATTAAGCCTGTCTCTGCTCCATGGGTTCATCACTAACAATATGCCCACTTTGTAAAAAAAGAAATCGATCTCTTCCAAAGAATAATTAGCTATAAATATCCAGCTTTTTCGGGATGATTTTATTCAAACAGTTTATTCAGTCAATCATTTAACTTATTTTTGACTGCATAAATCAACTGTGTGATTGAACTAGGAAGTCAGAGCAGCCCATCAGGATGCTCTGTGGCGTGTGATCAGCCACGGAGGCAGGACAGGGCTGAGCAACCTATCACCAGGCAGAGGGCTGATCCCTGGCAAGTCCTCAGATAACTATTTAAAATTCAAAAAATAATAGATGTTTGTGAGGGTATGGAGAAAAGGGAATCCTTATACACTGTTGGTGGGAATTTAAGTTAATACGACCTCTATGAAAACAGTGTGGAGATTTCTCAAAGAGCTAAAAATAGAATTACCATTCGATGCAGCAATCCCACTACTGTGTATCTATGCAAAGCAAAAGAAGTCGTTATATCAAAAAGACAGGTGCCTTTGTATGTTTTTCACAGCACAATTCACAGTAGCAAGGATGTGGAATCAAAGTGTTCATCAACAGGCCTGGTGCAGTGGCTTATGCCTGTAATCCCAGCACTTTGGGAGGCCAAGGCGGGTGGATCACCTGAGGTCAGGAGTTTGAGACCAGCCTGGCCAACGTGGTGAAACCTCGTCTCTCTACTGAAAATACAAGGGTCAGCTACATGTGGTGGCGGGAGCCTGTAGTCACAGCTACTCAGGAGGCCGAGGCAGGAGAATCACTTGAACCTGGGAGGCAGATCTTGCAGCAGGTCAAGATCACTCCATTGCACTTCAGCCTGGGTGACAAAGTTGAGACTCCATCTCAAAAAAAAAAAAAAAAAAAAAAAAAAAAAAACCAAAAAAGGATGTTCATCAACAGATGACTGAATAAAGAAAATGTGGTATATATACACAATGGAATACTCTTTAGCCACGAAAAACAATGAAATCATGTCTTTTGTAGCAACATGGATGGAACGGGAGGCCATTATCTTAAGTGAAACAACTTAGAAATGCAAAATCAAGCACCACACGTTATTGCTTATAAGTGGAAGCTAAATAGTGTGTACACATGGACATAGAGAGTGGAATAATCGACACTGGAGATTCAGAAGAGTGAGAGCATGGAGCGGGAATGAAGGATGAGAAATTACTTAATGAGCACAATGTATACTATCCAGGTGATGATGGATACAATAAGTCTCCACTTCACCACCGAACAAAATATCCACATGACGAAACTGCCTCATACCCCTTACATTTATTTTTAAAAATTAAGAATTTGTCAGCAAATCAATCAGACCTTCAGCTTCTTTTCCCTTTGATAATCTAGACATAGAAATTCATCAGAAGCCCAGAACTCTATATTATTTTTCCCATTGCCAGCATTTTAAAATTTGTCATAAATCTGTCCTGAATTTCTTGCTCTGGGTGAAAAAGCAGCAAAACAAAAGGCAGTTTTATTCTGTTTTGTTTGTTTGTTTTCCATCGTCAACAGCAGCCTGAACTAATATGTAAAACTAGAAATGGGCTTGAGTCATTCTAGGGTAGAGAGGAAGATATTCAGAGGAAATGTAATTCTCTTTACATCTCTAGAGGGCAATGGTTGGCTTCCTCCCTTCCTCCAGATCCTAAAGCTGTAATGTAGCCACAGAATGGAAGGATGTCAGGGGGTGCAAATAAAACCTCACAGCAAGTCAGCAGCTCAGTTTATGCGACAGGGGAAATGAAACACTAAATCTTTGTTTAGAATAAAGTTATTAAAAACCAGAGAAAATCTAGACAGTGCCCAGGGAGACGGTGCCCACTTGCATCTTGATAGTGATCAATGGTTTATAAGGAGAGTCTTGGGGTAGACACATGGTGAGAATGTTCATATTCTTCCCTCCATCTGATCCTACCTAAAGGGTCAAACAGCACTCAGAATTATGGTGCCATTACAGAGCATTTTTATGTTACTTTTCCCAATTTTCCATTAGCTAATGTGGTTTGAGCCAGGCACTGAGCTAATATTTGCCTGCACCTTTTCATTTATTCTTCACTGCAATCTTATGAAATACACCAATCTTTGGATGGAGAAGGTGAAGAGCTGAAGTGCCTTGCCCGTGGTAGAGCTAGTCTGTCTCCAGAGCCTGCTGCATAGGTGATGGAGACTGTGTCCTCATTAGGCCATATTGGTTTCTCTCTAGTTCCTGTGCCCCCTGGGCAGGAAGGAGCTATCAGAGCTGGCATCCTGGTACCCCCTTCTGGGTGTCAATTTTCAAAATAAAAGTTATCCAGAATAATCATGTCCTATCATATTGAAGAGCAGGTGTCTTTCTTCAGATCGGTGGAGGCTGCAATAGTTGTTTTTGTTTGCTTGATTTTCGTCTTCAATAGCAGCCTGAACGTGCTGTGACTACTTCATTTAATATCATTCTACGCATCAGGAGAAAGTCAGCAGGGAGCATGGCAGGGGCAGCTGCTTTGATCCACAGCCACTGCCTTTGGCTTTCATTTGCCTCAGCCTCAGTAGAGAGGGCAAACGTCCACATGAAGATTAGCAGACAAATACTCCTGAGAAACAAGGTGGATAGGGAAATAGCATGCTTCTCTTTCTTTCTCTTTCTTTCTTTCTTTCCTTTCTGACAGGCTCTTGCTCTGTTGTCCAGGCTAGAGTGCAGTAGGGCAATCACTGTTCACTGCAGCCTTGAACTCCTGGGCTCAAGAGATCCTCCCACCTCGGTCTCCCAAGCAGCTGGGATTACAGTTTTGTGCCTCCACATCAAGCTTTTTTTTTTTTTTTTTTTTTTGTAGAGATAGGCTCTCGCTCTGTTGCCCAGACTGTTTTTGAACAAACAATCCTCCCATGTCCGACTTTAAACAGCATATTCTCATCCAAGCTTTGAACAGTTTTCCAAGCATTAATGTTTGCCATGTGCAAGCAAATGACCTGAAAACACCGCAGGTCTGATGTGGAGACACCAAAGGAAATCAAAGAGATCTGAACATAGTAAAAGTGAATTATGGCCACTGAATTTGCCTTTTGGACTCAAAAGTCAAATGATTCCCTTGATATCTACTTTGATGGGGGCCTATCTCTGGCTCTACTAGGCTTGAATAGCATTGATTTAGTTATATTTATTATTTATTTATTTATTTAATTAATTTATTTATATTCCATAAGTCTTTGAGCAACACTGGTGGTATTTGATTACACAAGTTCTTTAGTGGTGATTTGTGAGATTTTGGTGCACTCATCACCCACGCAGTGTACACTGAACCCAATTTGTAACCTTTGGTCCCTCACCCCCTTCCCTTCCCCCATTTCTCGCTAGTCCCCAAAATCTGTTGTATCATTCTTATGCCTTTGCATCCTCATAGTTTGGCTCCCACTTATGAGTGAGAACATATGATGTTTGGTTTTCCACTTCTGAGTTGCTTCCATTAGAATAATAGGCCCCAATCCCATCCAGGTTGCTGCGAATGCCATTAGTTCATTCCTTTTTATGGCTGAGTAGTATTCCAACATATGCATATATACCACAGTTTCTTTATCCACTCATTGATTGATGGGCATTTGGGTTGACTCCACATTTTTGCAGTTGCAAACAGTGTTGCTATAAACATGCATGTGCAAGAATCTTTTTCGTATAATGATTTCTTTTCCTCTGGGTAGATACCAGTAGAGGGATTGCTGAATCCAGTGGTAGTTCTACTTCAGTTCTTTAAGGAATCTCCAGTTTTCCGTAGTAGTTGTACTAGTTTACATTCCCACCAGCAGTGTAGAAGGGTTCCCTGTTCACCACATCCACACCAACATCTATTATTTTTTGATTTTTTGATTATGGCCATTCTTGCAGGAGTAAGGTAGTATCACATTGTGGTTTTGGTTTGCATTTCCCTGATCATTAGTGATGTTGAGCATTCCTTCATATGTTTGTTGGCCATTTGCATACATACCTTCTTTTGAGAATTGTCTATCCATGTTCTTAGCCTACTTTTTTATGGGGTTGTTTTCTTCTTGCTAATTTGAGTTCATTGTAGATTCTTGATATTAGTCCATTGTCGGATGTATAGATTGTGAAGATTTTCCCCGACTCTGTGAGTTGTCTGTTTATTCTTGTGACTGTTCCTTTTGCCGTGCAAAGGCTCTTTAGTTTAATTAACTCCCAGCTATTTATTTTTGTTTTTATTGCATTTGCTTTTGGGTTCTTGGTCATGAAATCCTTGCCTAAGTCAATGTCTGGAAGGGGTTTTCCAATGTTATGTTCTAGAATCTTTATGGTTTCAGGTCTTAGATTTAAGTCCTTGATCCACCTTCAGTTGATTTTTGTACAAGGTGAGAGATGAGGATCCAGTTTCATTTTCCTAGAGAGTCTTGCCAATTATCCCAGCACCATTTGTTGAATAGGGTGTCCTTTCCCCACTTTATGTTTTTGTTTGCTTTGTCAAAGATCAGTTGGCTGTAGATATTTGGGCTTATTTCTGGGTTCTCTATTCTATTCCATTGGTCTATGTGCCTATTTTTATACCAGTAACATGCTGTTTTGGTGACTATGGCCTTATAGTATAGTTTGAAATCAGATAATGTGATGCCTCCAGATTTGTTCTTTTTGCTTAGTCTTGCTTTGGCTATGCAGGCTGTTTTTGGTTCCATATGAATTTTATAATTGTTTTTCCTAGTTCTGTGAAGAAGGATGGTGGTATTTTGATGGGAATTGCATTGAATCTGTAGATTACTTTTGGCAGTATGGTCATTTTCACGATATTGATTCTATCCATCCATGAGCATGGGATGTGTTTCCATTTGTTTGTGTCATCTATTCTTTCAGCAGTGTTTTGTAGAGGTCTTTCACCTCCTTGGTTAGCCTCGGTGCCTTTGCACATGCCTGATATGTCCTACCTGCTCTACCTCCTTTCACTTAACCGTGAATAGTCCTTAATGTGTCTGTACATTTCATTCTAGGAGTCTATATTAAAGGCGCACAAAGGTATATGAGGATGCTCATTGTTTTATTTTTTGCATTAGGGAAAGTATAGGAATTAAGTCCATCAGTGGGTTAAACAACTTGTGTCCATCTATCCTGTGGTTACCGGGGAGCTGGAAAAGGATGACAGATCTGTACAGAGGAACATGGAAAGATTTCCAGGGCATGTTGTACTGGGGAGTCCTCAGAGCAGAGAGAGACAGGTTCATACATGGTAGATGACCTCTCCTATCATCCTGAGTAAAGAGTCTTGGCGAGGGGCTTAAGGAAGGGATAAAAAGGGAGTTTACTATCAGTGGACCCCAGGACTTGAGAGAGCCAAGGTTTCCCTAATAACCCCTCACTGGGTGATCAAGTCATAGAAAGCATGTATTTTTGTGTGCTGTTCTTTAATGACCAAAATTTCACATTGTATAGTTTCATTGACTAAATTAAAAATCATCTGTAATTTTTGCAAAGGGATACTGGACTCAACTGAAGCCAGTATAGCTGTGTTCCTGAGTGTATTTGATTAGGGGTCAGAAAACCTGCATTCAATTCTTAACTTACCACTCAATTCTTAATTTACCACTGACTAAATCTCTAACTTGGGGCTAATATTTTTATTTATTTGTGTGAGCTTTACTTTCCTCATCCATCCCTTGAGAGAGGTGGACAAAATGATCTCTGTAGTCTTTTAAGATTCTATTGGTCTATTACTCTTAAGGCTTTGGAATGTTAATAAGAATAATAATTACTAACATACTGCTAGTGATTACCATGTGATAGACACTGTTCTTAGCTTCTTATATGTATTAACCACTTTAATTCTCATAACAACATATGAAATAAATACTATTATCTCTATTTTATGGAAGAAGAAGCTGAGGCCCAGAAATTAAGTATGTTATTCAAAGTCGCACAGCTAGAAAGTTGTGGAGCTATTAACAGAACCTAAATCCAGGCAGTCTGACTCCAGAATCCATGATTCCAGCCATTCTGTTATGTTGCAATTAAAATTGACCTTTTTCTTGCCACCTGATTTAATGATTCATACAAAACAAAATAGTGTTAAGGAAACAAATCTGAAGAGCTGATATGAAAAGTATAGATGAATATAAGAAAATTATCTGCAAGAGACCTAATACAAAAAAACCAGCAAAATTTTACTTAAATATTTAGCATTTTTATAACATATCACCTCTATGTACCATAATGTAACTATATCTACTTACTCCAAATGCAAGAAAAGAGATGTCACAACTACCTCATTCTTATGCATTCATTTTTTTCTGAAAATAACAGCGTAAGACACATGTGGCATTGATGCTTTCAATTTTAATTTCACAGATGAAAGAACTTGGTGTCATCTTCTACAACTGCAGCTGCCTGGTCCTAGACTTACAAAGGATATTTGCTCTATATAGTTCGTTAAAATTCAAAAACAGAGTGCCTCAAACCTGGTCCAAAAGACTCTATGGAGTCTATGACAATGAAAAGAAATTGCAACTTCAGTTGAATGAAACCAAATCTCAAGCATTTGTATCGGTGAGTTGTTTTACCTTTCTCTTCCCCTTCTCCTTCTTCCTCCGAAGGCTCTTTATTAAGTTGGAATGTTTAAGTGTGATCTTGTATTGGGCAAAAATGAATTACAGTGGTTCTGTCCCATAACGTGAAGAGTTAAAATGTGTCTACCCTTATGCACAATCGTACCCTCAAACATAATAAATCTTGATAATCATTCCTTGTGTCAGATACCTTGAGTTATCTGATTTGATTCCTTCAATCGCCCTGTAAGCTAGGTATGGGGTTGTGACCATTTTGTAAATGAAGGTATTGACCGTACCTACTAGCAAAAAAACCCTCAGATGGGACATGCCAAGAGAGGTGCCAGTACCCAGCTCTTCCGATACCAGAGCCTATTAGCCTATTTTCAATGCCCTACATTGATTTTTCAGACTTGTTTTTAGCAGAACCCTTTGATGAGACAAATCTGAGGGAATCTCAGTGTATAGATCAGACAAAAGCAGAGATGCTGTACCTGGTTAGGGCAAGCGGGCAAGAGGCCCACACAACAGGACAGTGCTCCCTGAACAGCTTCGGGCCTCTGACTCTGCTAAGAACCATTAGCCACACCCTCTACCCACCCTCTACCCACCCTCACCTTCCCAGTCCACCACCCAGCTGGGCACATGCCACAGCTATCCAGAGATGTTACTGGAAAGGGGCAACATAAATATCTGGGCCTACAGTCCTAGTCCTCAAACTGTAGTACAGTAGATCCTTCAATAATATTGTTTTGTTCAATGCCCATTCATTATCATGTTGATAAGGAAAAAAAAACAATTGATTTCTGGCTGGGGCCACTGGGTGTGTGGAGTTTGCACATTCTCCACCTGTCTGTGTTGGTTTTTGCCGGGTACTCCTGTTTCCTCCCACATCTCCAAACTGTGCAAGTGAAACGAACTGGCAGATCTGTGTGGTCCCAGTGTGAGCGAGTGTGAGTGCCCTGGGGTGGGATGTCATCCTGTCCATGGGGCTCCCGGCTGCGAGGGGCTCTGGCCACCCATGACCCTGAACTGGAGTAAGAGGGTAAATAATTATTTTACTTGTTTTTATTAGTCTTTCTTAAATGTATGTATAGCTCACATTTGTTTCAATGTTTAATATTCAAAGTGTTTTGGTCTTTAGAATTTTGATGCTGTTTTTGTGACCAGAAATCAGCCATAGCAACTTAACTCTCATTTATATCAATTAGCCTATGGTCAAATTGTTTTCATCATACATCAATTCACTTAAAGTCTTAGTATTCAAGAACCTGTTGACGTCATTAATTGAGGACTTACTGTACTTAAAAATTGGCTAGGGGCTGGGCACGGTGGCTCACGCCTGTAATCCCAGCACTTTGGGAGGCCAAGGTGGGTGGATTACAAGGTCAGGAGATCGAGACCATCCTGGCGAACATGGTGAAACCCCGACTCTACTAAAAATACAAAAAAGAATTAGCCGGGCGTGGTGGTGGGCGCCTGTAGTCCCAGCTACCTGGGAGGCTGAGGCAGGAGAATGGCATGAACCCAAGAGGCAGAGCTTGCAGTGAGCCGAGATCGCACCGCTGCACTCCAGCCTAGGCGACAGAGGGAGACTCCGTCTCAAAAAAAAAAAAAAAATTGTCTAGGAAGCCTGTTTACAGTACAGATTTACAGTGTCCCTTGTCCCCACCCAGGATCTTATCCACTGGGATCTGAGATGAGATCTTAGAATTTTTATTTGAAGCAAGCTTCTGAAATTCTCCTGATGTTCACATCAACTTCTCTAAGTAATGCTCCCAATTTAATATGGCTATTTCGACCTTGGTTGATATCAGTGCTGTTAGGCCAACAACTTGTATGTCACTAAACAGCATTTTATTGAAGATAAATTAAAGTGAATTTTATCCTTTTTGCCTGTTCAAATGAAAGCCCCAGCAGAAAATTTAGAAGTGTAACAATAGAAAGAAAAGACAAAGTTCAAGTTGTCTTAAATAACAAATTCGCATAAATGTGAAGAGCAGAAAATAGACTATGAAGGATGTTGATCAGCTAGAGCTAAAATAACTTTTTTGTGTGGAGGAGGTCAAGAATGGAGTGGCAAGTAGCATATTATAGGGCATTTTACTAACAAAATATAAATTATATAGACATTTTCAATTCATCTCAAGATGACCCTATAATACCAGGAGGCCAAGAAGAATTCCCAATGTGCAACAGAAAATTTGTCAAGGAACCTTTAATCCAGAGGGTCGCAGAGTGACATTACATGCCAAGCATGGATCACTTGATCAGGTCCAGCAGAAAAACAAATTGGAAATGGCAAAAAACAGATGAATTAATGAACAAATTTTGAATAATCACTGGATTTTGAATTTACAGTTTCAACCTTGGAGATAAGTGAATATGGTTGTTGCATACATTTACAGACTAACCCTTAAACAAGGAGAGTCAGTTTTTGTTGATTCTGAAGTTAACGTATTTCCCAGAGAGAGTGGTTTCGGGCCTTTAGTAAAATATACTACAATTCGATACTTTTGTTATTTTCTAGGGCTAATTCGTAAGTGGCTTTTTCTTAAAGAGTTCACCACAAAATGAGTTGTGAGACATTTCTTTGGGTAGTTTTTAAAACTATATAATAGCTTTTCTTTTTTTTATTATTATACTTTAAGTTCTAGGGTACATGTGCACAACATGCAGGTTTGTTACATATGTATACATGTGCCATGCTGGTGCGCTGCACCCATTAACTCATCATTTACATTAGGTATATCTCCTAATGCTATCCCTCCCCCATCTCCCCACCCCATGACAGGCCCTGGTGTGTGGGTGAGTGATGTTCCCCTTCCTGTGTCCAAGTGTTCTCATTGTTCAATTCCCACCTATGAGTGAGAACATGCGGTGTTTGGTTTTCTGTCCTTGCGATAGTTTGCTCAGAATGATAGTTTCCAGCTTCATCCATGTCCCTACAAAGGACATGAACTCCTCCTTTTTCGTGGCTGCATAGTATTCCGTGGTGTATATGTGCCACAATTTTCTTAATCCAGTCTGTCATTGATGGGCATTTGGGTTGGTTCCAAGTCTTTGCTATTGTGAACAGTGCCGCAATAAACATACGTGTGCATGTGTCTTTATAGCAGCATGATTTATAACCCTTTGGGTATATCCCCAGTAATGGGATGGCTGGGTCAAATGGTATTTCTAGTTTACTTTCTATTTTTAATTTCCTGTTTTATTTTCTATTTTTTAATAATATCAAGCCTGCCTTTGAGTTTCAATTCAACAGATATTGACTGAACACCATTTCTGGAGAGGTATAAGATCTTACAGGTATAAAAACAGTCAGAAAACCCTGCAATTGGAATTGGTATCATTCAGATAGAGTTCCTGGAACTCCCTTCTATTATAACATTTATCACATTCTTAGAACTGTTGATTTATAATCATCTTTCCCACCATTTTATTAGACTCTGAAGATCATCTCCTATTAATATATTCTCTTCATCACTGGCATTCCCAGCACTTCACTTGGTGCTGGCTAAAAGCAGCAATAAATGTTGGGTAGGTTTTATTAGTAGTAATATTAATAGAAAGCTCCAGAATGCATACAGTTTTCTCAGTAATCTATGCCAGACAAATGCCAAGACAAATTTAATTCAATATATTTGTTGTATCTTAAAATAGTATATGTTTATAAGCTGATTGTCTCAAGACTAAATTGAACACATACTTAAACAGTATTTGAAGACCTTTGTAACCATTCTCAAAGTTAGATTTTAGATAATTGATAACTTAGCATAATTAGATATAAATTTTAACTTATGATGTAAATATAGATTATTTCCAATTTTTTCCCAGAACACAAATAGGCACTTAGATTTAACTGTGTGATTTCTAGTAACTTGAGCCAGATAATTCTAATTTTCTTGCATTTCCCATTGAAATTGGAGGATGAGAACAATAGTTGGCTGTTTCTGTCTCGTAGACTTCTTTTTGGAGTCTTTAAGCTTAAGCAATTGCTTTCCAAGATAAAAGATTTGTTCCACGTCTGTTTTTATTGACCTAGATGTTAGACAGATTTCACTTCTTGTTTACTGTTCAGTTAATTCACCTATCAGTCATGTGTACTGAGATATATTTAGTGAGTGAGGGCTGGCATTAAATAGAACTTGATGCTGTTATGGAAAAATACCACCTCACATTCCTCTTTAGAACCTTCTGTGTATATTGTTAATTGATTTAACAGCATTACAGAGATGTAATTTACACACCATAAAATTTACCCTTTTAAAGTATACAATTCAGGCCGGGCATGGTGGCTCACACCTGTAATCCCTGCACTTTGAGAGGCCAAGGCTGGCTGATCACTTGAGCTGCTGACCTCAAGACCAACCTTGCTAACATGGTGAAACCCCATCTCTACTAAACATACAAAAAAATAAAAAAATAAAAGTAATAAAAATTTAAAAATAAAAATAATTAAAATTAAAAAATGAAGTATACAATTTAGTGGAGTTGAGTATAGTCACAGTTTTGCAACCATTTCTACAATCTAATTTTAGAACTTTTTTTCACCACAAAGAAAAAACCCCATACTGATTAGCAGTCACTATTTTCCCTTCTGTCAGTCCCTGGCACCCACCAATCTACTTTTTCTTTATGGATCTGCCATTCTTCTGGATGTTTTATATAAATAGAATCATACACTGTATAGTTTTTTTGTGACTGCTTCTTTCACCTAACATAATGCTTTCAAGGTTTATCCATATTGTAGCATGGACCAATACTGCCTTTATTCCTTTTTATGGCTAAATAATTCTATTGTATGGATGTGCCACACTTTGTTTACCCACCTATCAACTGATGGGCATTTGCATTACTACTATTTCTTGGCTTTTGTAAATAGTGCTGCTATAAATATTCATGTACAGGTTTTTATGTGAATAGCTGTTTGTAATTCGAGTTTGTATATAGGAGTGGATTTACTGGATAATGTGGTAACTCTGTGTTGAACATTTTGAGAAACTACCAAACTGTTTGCCAAATTGGTGGCACCATTTTATAATCCCACCAGCAACATATGAGAGTTTTGATTTCTCTACATCCTTGGCAACACTTGTTATTTTCTGTCTTATTTTAGCTCTGCTAGAGGGTATAAAATGTAATCTTATTTTTGTTTTGATTTAAATCTTTTAACATGCTTATTGGCCATTTGTATCTCTTCTTTGGAGAAGAGATACAAATATCTATCAAATATGAAATATTTTGCCCATTTAAATTAGGTTATTTAAAAATTTGTGTTATCAGAGTTCTTTATACAGTCTGTATACAAGTCCCTTAAGCAGAAATATGATTTTTTATAGAGAGAAGGTCTCACTATGTTATTGGGGTTGGCCTAAAATTCCTGGATTCAGGTATCTGGTTTAAATATACGATTTGCCAATATTTTATTTCTTTCATTCCATGGGTTGTCTTTTCATATTTAATTATATTTGAACATATATATTCTACAAATAGAGTATATACTTTTTCAAAACCATGAAGCTGTTAATAAAACAATTAAAAACCTGCCAAGGTCTGTACAAGGTGATTATATAATGAGTATGCAAAATAAGTTATATTCATATGGCACCTGTTGATCTAAGAGACAAACCCAGATTAAACTAGAAGTCAGGTCCCTCAAGAGCTCTTGACTGGTAAAAGATTGCCACAGAGCTGGAATATTGAAGAGGATCTGTATTTTCCCTCTCCTTCTACTTTACTATAGAACAAAAAAGTGCACAGCACAAGGCTCAGAAAATTAATTCAGGAGTGACGAGAGGGAAACTTAGCCCTCTCTTTAATGAAACAGTTGGAACTAGTTAACTTCCTCTGCCAGCTCATTCTTTTGTGTTATTGTTTATTCATTTCTATTCTGGGCAAACATTTTAAAGCCACTAGTCTATCCAGGTACTATTGTTAAAGGTAGAAGACTCTAGAACACATAGCCGAGTACCACACAGCCCGCAGGTGCATGGCGACTGATACAAATAATCATGCATTTCCTTCACAAACACATGGAGCTGGAGCACCTGCCATTGTGTCAGGCAGTGGGAACACAGGAAGCCATAGGGCAGGTAAGTGCTTATAAAGATCTGTTGACGCAGGTTTGGAAATACCCAGATTGAAGCAACAGACTCCCACAGACAAACCTCCAACGTTTATGCATTTATGAAGCACTTTCACATTTGTTCCACAAGTATGTATTGAGCATGTAATACGTGCATGGCACAAGATGCCAGAGATACACAACCAGGCAGCTCACAGCAAGTGGCTAGACACATAGACAGATGAATGCAATTCCATGTCACATGCACTAGAATGAAGCTCCACAAAGCAGGGATCTTATCTTGGTCACTGATATATGTCCCTTTCCTAGACCAGAGCCTGGGAATATTTGCTGATTGGATGAAAGCTCGCACAGAAGAGAGGCATGGAACCCAGCCAGCGAACAGGCCATTCATCTATTTGAGTTGCAAGGCAAACCAGTATGAAATGTGTGTTATTGTCATTAACCCCATTAGGAAACAGAGGCTCAAAAAGTGTAAGGGACACACCAAGATGCCCCAGGTTCTAAGTGCTGGAGTCTGGCCCGTATCACCAAAGCCCATGCTCTTTCCTCTAAATTATGGCCACAGTGTCCACACTTGTAAGATAATAGCAAGTGTAAAAAGACCACAAACAACTCTGCCTACATTTCTTCCTCCCCAAAACCAAAATCTGGTTTTGGAATAAGCAGTGAAATTCAGGGAGTTCCTAACTGAAACACAAATGTGAGCGTTTGGACACATTTCAGAGTTAGCCTAAGCGCCCATCTGGAGCAAAGACCTTCAGCTTCTCCACATTAACCAAAGAACATTTAAAGCAGAGCCAACAGGCTAAGGGAATTAAATAATTTGAATATTTTTAATGGCACAGGAAAATGTGTAACATACAATCCCTAAAATCCACTGAACTGTACACTTAAAAATGGTAAAAAAGAAAAAGCAAAAGAAATAAATAATATGGGAGTACAGGGTTAGGAAAAGCAACCTTTGGAGATTTAAAAACAACTTCATTGTTGGGTGTGGTGGCTCATGCCTGTAATCCCAGCACTTGTGGGAGGCTCAGGCAGGTGGATCATGAGGTCAGGTAGTCAAGACCAGCATGGCCAAGATGGTGAAACCCCATCTCTACTAAAATGTGAAAATTAACCAGGTGTAGTGGCGGGCGCCTATAATCCCAGCTACTAGGGAGGCTGAGGCAATAGAATTGCTTGAACCCAGGAGGTGGAGGTTGCAGTGAGCTGAGATCGTGCCACTGCAGTCCAGCCTTGCTCCAACAGAGCAAGACTCCATTAAAAAAAAAAAAATTAATGGAGGAGATCACATTTGAGCTGGAATTTAGAGAACAGAATTAGTGTAGGACTTTGATAGACAAAAATAAAGACACATCAGCCAGAGAAGCCGGCATGAGCAGAGATGCCCGGAGTCAGACATGATGAGGGCACAGCTGTGGACTGGTAATTACTTGCATTTGGGGTCACAGACAGGAGGGGAGTTGGCAAATGAAGGAGACAGAGACACAGGACCATGGATATACCCCTCCCACTGAGTAGAAGCTGGATTCTGAGAAACCAGGAGTCAGTTCATCCTGGGAGTGATGTATATTTGTTTTTAAACATCCCAGAGATAAGCCAGTTAGTTAGAAAGATGTTAGAACATCCCTGCAAGCAGCACTAGTGGCCGAGTGAGGGAAACTTAGTGAGTGATCAAGAGTAAGAGGAGGGACAGACCCAGGAAACCCTGCAGAGGCACACACTTTCTGTCTTGGTGACAGATGGAGTATCTGTGTATCTGTGTGCTGATGACAGAGGAGTGTAGGACTACCTTTAAAAAACAGAATTGAAGTTCATCCTCATTCCAAAAGAAAAAAATAAATGATCAAAAACTCAACCTGTAAAGAAAAGATGGTACATATACACCATGGAATACTACGCAACCATAAACAAGAATAAAATCATGTCTTTTGCAGCAACATGGGTGCAGCTAGGGGCCATTATTCTAAGCAAATCAATGCAGGAACAGAAAACCAAACACCATGTTCTCACTTATAAGTGGGAGTTAACATTGGGTACTCATGGACAAAGAGATGGCAGCACTAAACACTGAGGACCACTAGCACGGGGGGAATGAAGGGGACACGGATGAAAAACTGTTGAGTACTATTCTCACTACCTGGGTGATGGGATCAGTTGTGCCTCAGACCTCAGCATCATGCAGTATATATCCATGTAACAAACCTTCACCTGTACCCCCTGAATCTAAACTAAAAGTTGAAATTGTTTTTTAAAAAACCAACCCATCCTGCTCATGATCACCTGCCAAGAGGGCTTTCTGTGTGAGGAAACCTGGAAGGTGTGTGATCCTCAGCATGCGCCTTCCTTACCCCATGCCCCTCCTAAGGTGGGCATCTAGTCCAACAGCTCCATCTCACAAACCTCTAAGCTGGGGTGGGGACTCCTACTGTGCAGTGTGGGGAGTTGTTCCAGACGTAATGGGTGAGGAGGAACTCTGACCGCCCAATACTACCATTCATTCCAGGCAGTTCCAAAAATCTGTTTATTCAGCCTTTTGGTATTAAACATCCTGGCATTATTTGTGCCCCATTATAATGCCCCTGGCATTATTTATGTGATACTTGTCACAGTGTATTGCTTGTCAAAGGAAAACAGGAACTATGAGAAACATTATTTTTAGTCCTGTCCAGTGGAAAAATGAGAAAACCAAGCACATCTTTCCTTTTCTACAGCAACTGCATCTACAAACACTGTATTCTTTGTAAAATGAAAACCCCCTCAAGCAACATGAGAGAAATGCCTCAAGCAGAATTTGCCTCTTTTTTCATTTTGCTTAAATCTCTCCGAACATCCTTCTTCTCTGGCTCTCCTGCTGAATTTGGGCATCTTAGTAGCTCCCTCAGATTTTCCTGCACTGTTATCGATGACCTTTTCTCAACTATCAACACTTCTCCTAACTCACTGAAAGATTTTGGAAAAAAGAAAAAAACTCCAAGATGTTTCAGTTTGTTTTTGTTTAGATTTTGAGTTTGAAACATTGTCATGCCCACATCATCACATTTCAGGTGAAATGAAAATGCCGGGGTAAATGGCTTGCTATGTGCAGTGTGCATGCGTGTATAGTAGCACCTGAGAAAATTATAGCTATTTATGACAGAATTGTGTAAGGTTGGAGGTGGAGTGCTCCTCCAAAAAGAAGTGTGTGCACAGAAAGCAAGAATTCTCTCCTAAGTAAAAAGTAAAACAGAGGATACTACAGACTGGGAAAAGAGGGGATGGGGAAAGATTTGTTAATGGATATAGAAATAACAGCAAGATGGGAAGAATAAGTTCCATCGTTCTATCGCAGTGGTCCTCAACCTTTTTGGCACCATGGACTGGTTTCATGGAAGACGGATTTTCCATGGACCAGAGTCAGCAGGGATGCTTTTGGGATGATCGAAGGGCATTACATTTATTGTGCACTTCCTTTTTTTCTTTCTTTTTTTGAGACAGCATCTTGCTCTGTTGCCCAGGCTGGAGTGCAGTGGTGCGATCTCGGCTCACTGCAACCTCTGCCTCCCGGGTTCAAGCGATTCTCCTGCCTCAGCCTCCCGAGTAGCTGGGACTACAGGTGTCCACCAACATGCCCAGCTAATTTTTTGTATTTTTAGTAGGGACAGGGTTTCACCATGTTGGCCAGGCTGGTCTTGAACTCCTGACCTCAAGTGATCCGGCTACCTTGGGCTCCCAAAGTGCTGGGATTACAGGTTTGAGCTACCACCCCTGGCTGTGCACTTTATTTCTATTACTATTACAGTGTAATATATAATGAAATAATTATACAACTCACTACATTGTTGAATTAGTGAGAGCCCTGAGTCGTTTTTGTGCAACTAGATGGTCCTCTCTGGGGGTGATGGCAGGCAGTGACAGATCATCAGGCATTAGCATCTCATGAGGAGATCGCACAACCTAGATCCCTCACATGTGCAGTTCACAGTAGGGCTCACGCTCCTACGAGAATCTAACGCCCCCACTGGTCTGACAGGAGGTGGAGCTCAGGCAGTGATGCGAGCAAGGGAGTGGCTGTAAATACAGACAAAGCTTTGCTTGCCTGTCTTTCACCTGCTCTGCGGCCCAGCACTGGTCCCTGGCCTGGGGAATGGAGACCCTTGTTCTATAGGACCGTAGTTAACTATGACTATAGTTAACAATGATATATTAGTTTCAGATAGTTAGAAGATATTGAATGTTTCCAGTACAAATAAATGATAAAGTTTGAGATGACAGATATGCTAATTACCATCTCATCACTATACATTATATGAATCATGTCACTATGTACCCCATAAATATATACAATTATGTATCCATTAAATTTTTTAATACATAAAAATTGAAAATCAAAATGTGTCAGATAATGAAAGAATTCTCTCCAAAACAGACTTGAAACCCATCCCATCACACTTTGATCTTTATTCAACTTTGATAAGATTAAAAATATCTTTGTCTAATTTGATGAAGCAGAAATTAGGTTGGCAAAAATATAGTTACAAGTCAAGGTCCATGGGAACAAAGGAAATGAAGAAATCCCCGGCTGCCAAAAAGTAGTACACTAAAAGTTTGGCTTTTGTGTCTTCACAGAATTCTCCAAAACTCTTTTGCCCTAAAAACAGAAGTTTTGACATAGATGCCATCTACAGTGTGATAGATGATGCCAAGCAGTATGTGTACATCGCTGTCATGGACTACCTGCCTATCTCCAGCACAAGCACCAAAAGGTCAGTGAATACCCAGCCTCTGGTTAGAACCCAGTCCCTAAGACCAGGCACTAAACTGGGCACCACAGGAGAAGCCAGCCTGGAAATGGAGATGCCATTGGGTTGCCTTAGGAAGAGTACACCATCAGTGCTCTTTAGTGTACATTGGCAATTTACTCATTATGGACCTCTTCCTGAAGTGTGTCCATTTTAAAGGCTTAGGGTCTCACCCTACAGAAGTACCTCAGTACTTTACATTATGGAAATGAGAGTAACTTTTGAAAGACAATTAGGTTGCTCTCAGCTTGAAAATTATTTGAAAGGATAAAAGATAAAATATTATATGAAAAAAATTATCATTTGAAAATTATTAACAAGGATATACCTGAAAAGGGTGTATTGAAACTGAGTAGTCTTGCCAGACTTTCCTTAAAGGAAGCATTGTTGTTTTATATTCACAGCAGTCTTCATTTAATGCCAAATTCTCATAATATCTTCTCAATGTAAAGGAGAAAGAGGCCAGGTGCAGTGGCTCATGCCTGTAATCACAGCACTTTGGGAGGCCGAGGCGGGCGGATCACGAGGTCAGGAAATCGAGACCATCCTGGCTAACAGGGTGAAACCCTGTCTCTACTAGAAATACAAAAACAAAATTAGCCGGGCATGGTAGCGGGTGCCTGTAGTACCAGCTACTTGGGAGGCTGAGGTGGGAGAATGGCGTGAACCAGGGAGGTGGAGTTTGCAGTGAGTCGAGATTGCGCCACTGCACTCCAGCCTGGGCGACAGACAGAGACTCCATCTCAAAAAAAAAAAAAGAGAAACTTATATATGTTCTCAGTCAATCCATCCTTCTCTGTGAAAAGAGAACAGTTTAAAAATGCAGTGCTTTTCAATAATTCATCATTGTTCGAGCATGCAAACATGGAATAAATTCAGGGATAGAATTTATGACAAACACTTTGAAAAATCATTGCATGTATAAATGCATGGCCATGCTTAGGTATTTCCACTTTTGCTTTCTTGCTGGGAATGCAGAGGTGCTTGAATAATTAGTTTGATCCAGGAAATGTTTTCAACGTGCACATTTTTGGGAGTGTGACCGAAGGCCTTTTTAATTTGGAATATTACGGTTTCAAAATAACCATTTACTGAGGCTAAATGATTAAGTATGCCCTATATTGCTTGAATAATTTTTACATCACCAATCCTACATAATGCATAATATGTAGCTTCTTTGTGCAAATAACCATAAGATTACAGAAAGAGTCTTTCTCCAAGAAAATGATTGTTTCTTATAAGAGTTAGTAGAAAAGCACTTTTAGCTGCAAGATGCATTTATTTAAACACTTTCATTTTAAAATATTGTGCATCTTTACAAAAATTAGCTGGGTGTGGTGGCGCATGCCTGTAATCTCAGCTACTCAGGTGGCTGAGGCAGGAGAATCACTTGAACCCAGGAGGTAGAGGTTGCAGTGAGCCAAGATCACGTCACTGTACTCCAGCCTGGGCAACAGAGTGAGACTCCATCTCAGTACACATATACACACACACATATACACACACACACACACAGAGCATCCTTTGGACATTCATGGATTTTCTTCCCAACCCACTTCCACACCTTTTCTATCCCTCCTTTTTATTTTTCCTCCCTTTGTTGTTCACTTGGTTTTAGATTTAGTTTTGGATTTTACCTCCACTTTGGGAACATTTCAAAACATAATAGGGGTTTTACCTGATTTTCCTGTTATTGAGAAGAAGAATAAAGTCAAGTTCAGGGCGTTACATGTTAGGATGGCATAATGATTTCTCAGGATTGACAAAACCTTTGTTCCATGAAGTTCTATGAACAAAATTGAGATCCTTTATGGTGAAGGGGTAAATAATTAGCATGGAGGATCTAAAATATTTTAGAAATCCAGAGAAAATGAAAAGAATGTTAAAGAATCAGAGGCTCACTTGAAATTTTGCATTTTGGTTATGAATCTCCCATTTCAGCTATTAAATGAAACTTATTTTATTGTATTTTTAAATTTTTAAACCTGTAAATGCTTTTAACTTTCTAAATTGAAAGATCATCAAAGAGACATAAGTAGTTGTCCAAGCATCAAGATTATAATTAAATTCTTCTCAATCAGATAAATTAATTATTTGTATCAAATCAGACTGGTTACTCGTCTTTATCTAGTCCCGGAAAAGCTTTTCAGGAGTGAATTCAACTTTAATAAATAGGTAAATACTATCAAATGTCAGTATGTTAATGGAATTAATCTTTCAGACTTAACTTTTAGTCTGTATATTGCCAAACATCCAAATGAAAGAGAAAAAAATCATACACTCTCAAATCAGAAATGATTAACAGCATGTATAAAAAACACACACTGTTATTTAGCCAGAGTGTTAGAAATAACTTCTACTTTTCAAGATAGTAGGAAGGGAATGGAGCAATGTTCTGTGACTAAATAAATCCTACAGTAAAAATTCAGAAGCCAGCCAGGCACAGTGGCTCACGCCTATAATCCCACCACTCTGGGAGGCCGAGGTGGGAGGATCACCTGAGGTCAGGAGTTACAGACCAGCCCAACCAACATGGTGAAACCCCATCTTTACTAAAAGTACAAAAATTAGCTGGGCATGGTGGCAGGCACCTGTAATCCCAGCTACTTGGGAGGCTGAGGCAGGAGAATCACTTACCTGGGAAGCCAAGGTTGCAGTGAGCCGAAATCACGCCACTGCACTCCAGTCTGGGCAACAAGAGTGAAACTCCGTTTAAAAAGAAAAAAAAAAAAAAATTCAGAAGCCCTATTTCACTTCTTCCTGATTTAGCAATCAAGCTCTTTTTCTTAAGCGAGTCACTTAATTATTTAGGTCTCAGTTTGGAGTTGTTCATTATTTATTTCTTCAGTCACATAAAATACATCTTTCACAAGGAAATCAGTAAGTGTGTAAAGGAACAATAAAAATGTAGCCTGATTAGTCTTTCAAGTATTAATGCTTTTTATGTATTCATTCAACAATTTCTTTTTTTTTTTTTTTTTTTTCTTTGTGAGACAGAGTTTTACTCTTGTCACCCAGGCTGAGTGCAATGGCAAGATCTCGGCTCACTGCATCCTCTGCCTCCCAACCTCCCAGGTTCAGGTGATTCTCCTGCCTCAGCCTCCCGAGTAGCTGGGATTACAGGCACATGCCACCACACTGGGCTAATTTTAGTATTTTTAGTAGAGACGGGGTTTCACCATGTTGGCCAGGCTGGTCTCTATCTCCTGACCTCAGGTGATCCACCAGCCTCGGCTTCCCAAATGCTAGGATTACAGGTGTGAGCCACCGCGCCCGGCCTCATTCAACAAATATTGATTGAGCACTATGACTAGTGATTAAAGCATGAAGAACATATGATCTCAACCTCCATCTAACAGGACAGGAAAGAGACTATTAGAACAGAGGTGTGACTGGTACAGTGAATGTGTATAGAGAATATTACAGGCGCTAGGTAAAAGAGCCCCCGCGGCACAGCTTCAGGGTTAGAAGCAGCCCATTGGAGGAGATGCTCACGGACTTACAATTCAAAACATTCAGTTTCTCCGCAAAAATGTCTTGAAAAAAACTTTTAAAAATCAGGAATTTGTCAGAAAAGGGTGAAAAAATTTTCCCAGTGGAAGGGACAGCATGAGCCAAGTTTCAGATGGAGAAAAAAAGAGCTTAAGGTAAAGTGGTGAGAGATCTAATTGTAGAGGGGGCAAGGGCCAGAAACCAGAGATCCCAACCACTGAGGCAGTCTTGTGACTTTGTGGCGGTTCCACTTTATGGATTTTTGTGGAGGGGTGGGTTTTGTTTTGTTTTGTTTTTGTTTGAGATGGAGTCTTACTCTGTCACCCAGGCTGGAGCGCAGTGGCACGATCTCAGCTCACTGCAACATCCACCTCCTGGGTTCAAGTGATTCTCCTGCCTCAGCTTCCCGAGTCTGGAACTACAGGCACACACCACCATGTCGGGCTAATTTTTGTATTTTTATTAGAGATGGAGTTTCACCATGTTGGCCATGCTGGTCTCAAACTCACCTCAAGTGATCCACGCACCTTGGCCTCCCAAAGCGCTGGGATGACAGGTGTGAGCCACTGCACTGGCCCCACTGTTTTAATTCAAGAAGTAGCCTCACTAGGTCTCCTTTAGATCACTGTGGTGGAGTTGTTCGAGGAAGTACCTGACTGAGGCAGAGAAACCAAGTTCGAGCACAAGGCTGAGATGGTCTTTCCTGTAGTCCTCAGCCTCATGGGTATAAAACCAGACAAAGAGAACTGTAGTGTGGATCCAGGATCTAGATTTTTGCCGAGAGCAAGAGGAAGGTAGAGAGGCAAGTATTATTCAAGTGATCAGAACTGAGATGAGGCTGGGCAGGCAAGGGAGACAGGAGAGGCTGATGGACCGGGCAGATTGAAGGCATCATGAATCTGCAGCCTGCATGTGAGGAAAGAGTGATTAAGAGAGTGGGGAATCAGGACAGGAGGCCTTTAGAGGTGCAATGATCACGACACTGGCAGGCTACAGTTTCAAATAATATATCATTAGTTCAAATACTGAATTGGCCCAGAATTAGGGTAAGAGTTTGATGAGTAAACAAAAGGTCTACAAATGTCAGGGCCGAGGCAAGGGAGAGTGATTTAAGGCTTGGTCCTTAAGACAGGAAAGCTTTTTGTTTTAACATAAGAATTAAATGACAGTTCTGGAAGTGACAGCGTGTGTTGGGGGCCGGCAGAGGCAGAGTAGGAGGCTGCCCAACATCATAAACCAAGCGGCCAGGTCATGGTAGAAGATGCACGCAGGATTTCAGGAGGAGCTGCGGCCTCAGGGGAAGAATCAGGACTGAGTTAAGGCAAAGGCTTAAGGATTCAGAGAAAAGGCCGAGCCTGCTGGGGAAACTTTGCCTGTTGGAAGGTTCCAAAAGCCCTACAGAAAACGTGGAAGGCAGGGGAGTAGTGGGAGTCTTGGTCAGGAGAGACCACAGCAAGGACAGTCGGGAACTGAAAGTGTGGGGAAGCTCAGATGACCAGAGCAGAAGTTCATTTCGGGGACAGTCACCAAAGAGAGGTTTTAGTGGCATTTGGGGACTGAGGGGGTGCTCAGGGTTCCTAACTGGAATTCTATTGGATCATCGGTTCTTAGTGGACTGAGGCCCAGGTAGCAGGAGAGATGTAGTAAAGGTGGCCTGTGGTGGCAGTCAGCCTGTCCTCACCCCAGCCCACACAGCCCAAGGACCTGGTGGTAGGAAACCTCCTTTTAGGCAGGGGCAGGTCCCAGCAAATCATCATTTCTTGGTGCCTAAGCTAAGAGGCTTGTATGTTTTCCAACCTCTTCAATGAGGTTGTTTATATATTACAGGATAAAGTAATGATCAGAGTAATATCAATGTTCTGTGCTGTCTAGTAAACTTCTTTCCCCAAACTAACAATTTCTTTTACTCTTTGGATATGATTTCTGCAGGACTTACTGGCCAGACTTGGATGCAAAAATAAGAGAAGCATTGGTTTTACGAAGCGTTAGAGTTCGACTCCTTATAAGCTTCTGGAAGGAAACTGATCCCCTTACGTTTAACTTTATTTCATCTCTCAAAGCGATTTGCACTGAAATAGCCAACTGCAGTTTGAAAGTCGTAAGTATTATATTGACTGTGTTATTAAATAAAAAGTGAAGGCCCTCTGCATATATGTGAAAGCTGCAAGCATACACCTACGTGTAAACTTCCAGTGAGAACCAGGATGACAATCTTCAAAAAGCACGTTAATTTTTTCAAAACAATCACATACAAAAAAAGGAGAGTAGAGTTCATGTTTCCTGATACCTTCTCTGTCCAACCCTCTTCTCACTTTCTGTTGCATCCTTTCCATTTTCTTTTTTTTTTTCTTGAGACAGGGTTTTGCTCCGTCACCCAGGCTGGAGTGCAGTAGCACAATCCCGGCTCACTGCAGCCTTAACTCCCAGGCTTAGCTAATTTTGCATTTTTTTGTAGAGATGGGGCTTCAACATGTTGTCCAGGCTGGTCTTGAACTCCTGGGCTCAAGCAATCTGCCCACCTTGGCCTTCCAAAGTGCTGGGACTACCGACATGAGCCACCGCGCCTGGCCCTCTCTATTTTGCTTGAACTACCCCATTCACCTACTGTTCTTATTTGTAAGACTGTGACCAACAGAGCATTGGCCCATGCACCAGCACAGACTCCCCCAGCCCAGAGGCCTCCAAGTCTGGGTCCCCATGCTTGCCGCAGGTCCCTTGGGCCACAAACTAATCCACCTCTGGAGACCTTGAGGGAGGTAAGATTGGGAATTGGGAATATATTTGAAATGTGTTAATTCTCTAGCTCGTCTGACTCTACGCCAATCCTCATCGCCCTCTTCCTCCGCTCCAGACTTGGTGCGAGCTATTCCCTCTGCCTACAACACTCTTCTTCTCCATGTTGACCCACCTCATAACCACTAATCCTTTAGGTCTCAGTTTTCCTCAACCCCCATGCAGTCACTCAACAAACATGCACTGAGAATCTGGACTGTGGCAGGCTCTCTCCTAGGTAACCAAGCTGTATCCCTTGATTTAGGGATCCAGGGTATCAAGGGCTCTGCAATTAACTTTGACACATGGCTTCCATGATCGCCCTGACCCTGAATATCCCAAGGCCAGACAGGAGAAGGGCAAAACTGGAGGGCTGTGTGAGAGGCACTTTTGGATTAGGCCTGGAGGTAGGGAACGTCCCTTTAGCCTTCATTCCACTGCCTGGATAGCTTTCACATGGCCATGCCTAATAGCCAAAGAGGCTTATGACCGTGTTCCGAAAGTCAGCTGTGTTTCCAGGGTGACAAAGGAACAGGTTTGTGAATTATCATGATCTGAAGTTCCTGGTACACAGGATCCATTGCACTCATCTTCCCTCATAGAGAACCCTCATTCCTACCTCCCACAAGGGAGAAAACGCGAAGTTCCACACAGTCACTGCACAGTCTTCCAGTGATATCGAGCCTGAAAGCGCTACATCATAGTTTATCAATGTAAAAACTAAAACAGAACAGTAAGAATTCCCCACCACTCGGCCGGGCGCGGTGGCTCAAGCCTGTAATCCCAGCACTTTGGGAGGCCAAGACGGGCAGATCACGAGGTCAGGAGATCGAGACCATCCTGGCTATCATGGTGAAACCCCATCTCTACTAAAAAATGCAAAAAACTAGCTGGGCGAGGTGGCGGGCGCCTGTAGCCCCAGCTACTCGGGAGGCTGAGGCAGGAGAATGGCGTAAACCCAGGAGGCGGAGCTCGCAGTGAGCTGAGATCCGGCCACTGCACTCCAGCCTGGGTGACAGAGCAAGACTCTGTCTCAAAAAAAAAAAAAAAAAAAAAAAAAATTCCCCACCACTCACCAAAAAATACCCAAAATCAGGTTAAGGCTATCTCCCTTCCTGAGTACAGAAACAGGATAAGCACAAGGAAAACTGCCATTAGAAAGGGAAGGTTCGGAGGCCCATGGCAGTCCCTGGTCCACAGCAGTTATAAAACTCTTCTGGGAAGGTATTGTGAAGTCCTCATACTCCTGCTGGTTCAGACCGAGGACCCAAGGTTGTTTTAAGGCATGAACAGTTAAAGGAGTCTGGGGTCCTAGCATGAGCTGGTTGGTTTCTTGGGCAATGCAAGTTTCTCAGAAATGTAGTACGTTCTGATGTACTTGCTTCTAGTTATTTCCATGTATCCATAGCCATGTCCAAAGTTTCTTGTTGTACATAATTCCCTAACTTGATGAATTATGCTTTCTACTTCATAGACTTCTCTCTCTCTCTAATGATAGGGTTCATTCAAGACCATCAGACACAGGTGGGAAGATTACCCCTATTATAATTATACCAATTATTTCATCTTTCCTACAGGGCTCATTCTTAACTGGCCACTTAAAGGATTTTTCATACATATTTTCTATTGAGTTCTAGGTACAGTCAGCTTTCTAACCCTGTGAAATACCAAATTTCTGATCTATCTGCCCTCTATCATTTCCACTTATAAACTAGCCATTCCTTCCCTGAGCCTATTTCTCTCCTCTCACACGCTTTTTAAAAGCACAACTAACAGGCCAGGCACAGTGGCTCACACCTGTAATCCCAGTGCTTTGGGAGGCCAAGGCAGGTGGATCACTTGAGGCCAGGAGTTCAAGACCAGCCTGGACAACATGGTGAAACCCCATCTCTAGTAAAAATACAAAAATTAGCTGGGCGTGGTGGTGCACGCCTGAAATCCCAGCTACTTGGGAGGCTGAGGCACAAGCATTACCTGAACCCGGGAGGCAGAGGTTGCAGTGAGCCGAGATTACGCCACTGCATTCCAGACTGGGTGACAGAGCAAGATCCTGTCTCAAAAAAAAAAAAAAAAAAAAGCACAAATAACAACCACACACAGTACAAACAATTCATTTCCCCAGTCCCTACAGCCAAAGCCCTAACAGCCAAAGGTTTGGTGGCACTTTGTATTCCTTCCAAATAAATGCCAGTTATGTTTTTACCAAATAGTTTGTCACTGTATAACATGAGATTTCATCTTTCCATCCTACAATACCAATTTACTTGCTGCCCGCTGCCCAATGAGTAAACCAGTGCTACATCATTTATTTTTTGTTGTGTTGCTGTTATAGCAACACACACTTCACATTGCCTGAACTTAGTAAGTACTTAATACTTTTTAAATAAGTGAATAAATGTGTTATATTCATGAATATTCATGAGTATATACAGTTATCCAGGCACTGAGTTAAATGCCTTATATAGATTATGTAATATCCACAACCAGACAGGCAGACATGTGGCTTATGCCTGTAATCCCAGTGCTTTGGGAGTCAAGGCAGGAGGTTCACCTGAGGCCACAAGTTCAAGACCTGCCTGGGCAACGTAGGGAGACCCCCCCCCCATCCCTACAAAAACACTTAAGAGATAATAATATTTACAATTACCCTGTGAAACAGGTACTTTCCCTATTTTATAGACATGGGAACTGAATCTTACATTAGTTAACCTCTCTGAAGGATACTAGTGAGTAATGGGGCAAGACTCAAATCTAAGTCTTTTGAACTCCAGAACCTGAGCTCTTAAACATGTCTCCACGGCCTCTGCATGTAGAAGAGATCATTGCAGTTACAAAGTCCTTTTTAATCTTTCTTATCTATATTCAGAAACGTCATATACACCAAGGTGCAGTGGCTCAGACTTGTAATCCCGACACTTTGGGAGGCCAAGACAAGTGGATCACTTGAGGCCAAGAGTTCAAGACCAGCCTGGACAACATGGCAACACCCTATTTCTACAAAAAAAAAAGGGAAAAAAAAAAAAAAAAAAAAGCAAAAACTAGCCAGGTGTGATGGTGCACATCTGTAGTCCTAGGGACTCAGGACTCAGAAGGTAGAGGCCAGGGATCACTTTAGCTTAGGAGTTCAAGGCTGCAGTGACCTATGATTGCCACTGCACTCCAGCCTGGGGACAGAGCAAGACTGTCTCAAAGCAAAAACAAAACATCATATACTGCATCTGCTCAAAGATATGAGAAGCTACACGTCCAAATTATATCCAAGGATCAAGAAAAGGTCAGATGTTTGTAACTCATTCATGCCAGTAAGATAAATTTTATTTTTCATGAAATTATTAACAACTTCAATTCATAAAAATGTAGAATTTACTGTAAATTTCCAAAAATAATGCTTCTCACCTGTGTTTGCATCTTAATCTCCCTAATAGTCTGGTAACTTTGATGGATAATAGAAATTCTGATCTCTGTTTAACTGGGTTTTGTAAACTGAGGAAATCATGCACATATCTGTGTAGTCACAAATCAGTATAAGTATTAGAAATAAAAACATGACTGTGATTACTACCACAGATCTGTTTTCCAGGCCAGATTTTCAAATAAATGAAATAACCAGGAGTTGGATCAGGGCACCAACCTGGGTTTGAAATCAGGTGCCCATGATCAGAGGAGAAGCAGGTGCAGTCCCAGGGAGTCAGAGACACAGGAGAATGGAATCTAATTGTATTCAATACCTTTTCACAGACAAGAGAACTCTTGGGATTGATTCAGCTCAGAAACAGCTTTTTCCAGATAATTACAGTGGCATATGGAGCTCCAGGAAAAAGGAAGTGAGAAAAAGAACAGGTGTCTAGTTCACCAATGGCTCACATGACGCTTGGTGGAGTTTTCAAAACATACATGTTGATTGAGTGCATGCATGACATATGAAGTCAAAGGAAGGGAGCTAATAAAGGCAGAGTGATAAGATTCTGCAAGACAGTGAGGGGACAGGGCAGAACCCAGGACAGTGCCTGAGTCCAAGGTGTGGTTAGCCATTTTCTGCAGGCGTGTGCTGGGGAAGGGTGACCACGGGTGAAGAGGCTGCCCAGTGAAGTCATGTACTCTGGAGGTCAGTACAGCCGCACTCAGAGGAGCCCCTGTTATTTGCGAGGTCTAGCAGGAGCAGAGAGGACTAGTCTGGAGCTTTCAGTATACCATATGGTGCATTTGCTCCAATCTCCTTTTCCAAATTCTCCTCTGGCCAAGTCACGGGTCCATCCCACCCACTGTTTCTTGACCCCCCCCCACCCCCAGCACACCTGCCACTAGGGCACCTGCAGTTGCAACTTCCAGGGTGTGAAATGTTAACTGCTCTAAGAATTACCAAAAATTACAAGGAAAGTAGAATCCATCATTGCAACCTTTATAGTACTTAATCAGCTTCATCTTTTTGATGTTTTTGAACACAGATGGTCACTCTTTTTGAATAAACCAAACATTAATAGTTCACACATAGCCATTTTATAAAACAGAGTCCATACACTTCTAAGCATCAATACAAGCCTAGATGGGCAAGAAGCTTATAGCCCTAATGTCTAGAACACAGATGGGTGATAAACTCTTCCAAGAAAAGTGAGGATTGGAATCTTGCATAGAGCGTGTCTTCAGAAGCCTGGTAGTGCTGATAAAGCACATGGCCTGGGAACTAGGTAGGGAATCTCTGTCCTTAAAGGAGTGGGCACCCCCACCTCCAACCGCCTCCAGCCCTGACGTGGATTGATCTCCATGAGGGGCTCATGGAAAAAGACTGTGAAGCACGAAATTGCCCTAGTCAGCTGTTTTTTTAGAGTTTGTTTTTTTAACAAACGAATAAATCCATTTTGAAATGTCTTTGCTGTCACCCACAGGGTATTAGGTGTCGAATAATACCAGTGAATAAAACCTGATTTCTGCTGTCATTTTAGTCTTCCAGAGAAAACTGTTTCCCTTCTTAAGGGCCATCTTTGACTTTCTAGAGCAAATGGATTTTTACTGAAGCCTCAAGCTGTGACTCTATCCTTGACTTAACTCAAGATGTATATTTTATTCTTTTTGAAATCCATCTTGATTCTACAATATCTTTCCCAAAAGGAAACAGTCACACGTGTGGCCACGTGTGGTGATAGAATGTCTGAGCGAGGTAACTTCTGGCTGTTATTGGTGGTGACGCTCTCAATATTCGTGTGACCTCATGAACATAAAACTGTGACTTAAGAACATTCACAGGTTATTAGGTGACTTTGAAGAGTCCAGAGACCAATGCAGATTTTGCAGAAGACAGGAACTGAGGACACTGGGTGAACCAGGTATCACTGTCTATAACCGTGGGATATGGCCCTGAGAGCCACACAGATCACATGTTTACCTGTGTTGTGGAATAGATAGTTTTTAGGTAGATTCTGATCTCTGCACCGTGGGCCTCGAGGGTTTTACAAAAAATCAAAATAGAACTTCTGTGGCTAGAAGGGATCTTAGTGATCATCGAGCTTGTCACCGTTCTACCACGCTAGGGAAGGGGAATCCAACTCTCATTATTTCCTCAAGCCAAATGTGAACACTTACGGTTTTAAAACTGCAAATGACATCTCCTTTTCTAGGTATCATGCCATTTTCCTCCCTGCCTCTTCTTTCCTTTAAATACACATGATTCTATAGCTGTGGACATTCCAAAAGGTTCCGGGCAGTTCTGAAAATACTCACCATTTTCCCATATAGGGGATAACTGATATTTTCACCTTTGACTAGTGTCTTCCAGTGAGCTGAGTCATGGAGTTCCATGAGTTTAGCCACAGTTTAAGCCTTGTCTGAGAATTTAGCAAATTCCGCAGACCCCTAAGGCATAGCCTGGTTGTTCCCGCAGTCATACCCCTTCTTTTAGCTGCCCCATTCCTGGTCTTGGGTGAACTGGAACATTGCCTTTTGAGTCAATAAAAGTTGAAATTCAGAATTCAGAATTCACGGTTTGAAATTGTGATTTTTTTTTTTTCAGTTGCCTATCAAAAGAGCTCCTAGACTTAGGTGTTCAGATGGAAAAGTATTTGTTCCTATGGCAAAGTCTCTTTTGACCTTTGCAAATCCCTAGTTTAATCAGCTAGTCATTGACGTAATATATGCAACATGTAAGAATACTCATTCAGTTCATTGCCATGCTTGAAAGAAAGCACCCTGAGGCATGCTTCAAATGCCAGCACACCCTGATGAATAAGACAATGTGGATTAAACAACCTTCTGGCCCTTATCCTGCTGAAAAAAGAAAAGGAATTTTGTGTTCATTTAGTAGCTTAAAAGTGTTAATTATATACCTAGTTGAGCATGCTAATTTTCTCTTGTTGCCTATTTAGATTTGAGAACAAAAATAGCTTCATCTACCTGAGGTAATAAGATTATGGCTTTAATAACCCATCATGAGGTCTATTGTCAGTATCTGGATAATACATTCTTTTGTGCTCTTGGACAAGACCAGAAACATTCCTCTTATTTACCTGTTTTTGTCTTACAGAAATTTTTTGATCTGGAAAGAGAGAATGCTTGTGCTACAAAAGAACAAAAGAATCACACCTTTCCTAGGTTAAATCGCAACAAGTACATGGTGACAGATGGAGCAGCTTATATTGGTAGGTGTCAGGGCTGTGAGGTTCCTTGGGTGGGGGTCACCCAGGCAGTGGTAGTCCAGCTGTGCTCCACGGTATGCCCTGGGGAGGAAGCAAGGCCTTGGGAACCACTGCTGGTGAATGGGGGGAAATGGAGATCAGGAAACAGGATGGTGAAGACAGGGAGCTCATCACTCAAACACCTCTTTCATGGCCTGATTTACATACCAGAAGACGTAGAAGACACCTTTCCATAAATGTTTTCCAGAAATTTTCTGGTCCCTTTGCCTCATTGTATAGGCAGGGATGAGAATGGCTCATCAAAGGTGTGTCCTGGTACTGGAACGAGCCATGTCATCCCCTTGCCCACAGCACCACAAGCCAGCCTGACGTGAGTGATGCGGAGGCAGACAGTGCTGAAACTCTCAATGCCCAGCCAATTATCCCATCCCTGCCATCTTCCAAATGTCCCACTCTGTACAATTTAACTTGAGCTCTTCAAACCTCAGTTTTCTCATCTGTAAGATGGGGCTAATAATAGTAACTACTTCATTGGATGAAGTGTAGAAGAGATAAAATGAGCAAAGTACCTGGCACATAAATAATACGCAATTAATGCCAGCTATTATTATTAAGGTAAGAGACCCAGGTGCTAAAATCATTCTATAATGGTGTAATTATTAATATATCAAATCTATTCTAATTTTCCATGATATATATGAGTCCATGGTAACCTTTTAACGAGTACCATCACAGGCAGTTAAAATGATCTATAAGACGGTACATAAATCCAAAAACAGCAGTGCAGTAATTGCATTGTACAGATGAAATGGCAGTCTGAAAGCAGAAAAAAACATATTCATGGAATATAGAAATACAAAATCTGTATCAATTTTTTTTTCAAATTCAGTGAGTAAAAAATACACCCTTTTAACTTTGTAAAAGCACTTGATTCATTTCTCTTGGCAACATCATCAATAGGGAGGGCAGCTTTTATCATCTTCAGTTTACAAATGAGGAAACTTGGACCCTAAGACTCAGAAATACAGATATTAGGGGGATGGAGCCGGGTCTGGCATCCAGGGCCCCCAGTCATCTCACCTGCTGCCACCGGCCACGGCAGACACTGCCACTGGCCATGTGGGGAGTCACTAACTCCCAGGCTCAGTGTGAACATATTTTTTTTTTCCATTTTCAATATCACATTAGAAGAGAGTATTGGAATAGTTTAAAGACGTATATCTGGCTGGGCGCGGTGGCTCACGCGGTAATACCAGCCACTTTGGGAGGCCAAGGCAGGTGAATCACCTGAGGCCAGGAGTTCAAGACCAGCCTGGGCAACATGGTGAAACCCCGTCTCTACTAAAAATACAAAAATTAGCTGGGTGTGGTGACACATGCCTGTAATCCCAGCTACTAGGGAGGCTGAGGCAGGAGAATCACTTGAACCCGGGAGGCAGAGGTTGCAGTGAGCCAAGACTGCACCATTGCACTCCAGCCTGAGTGGCAGGGCAAGACTCCATCTCAAGAGAGAAAGAGAAAGAAAGAGAGAGATTGATCCTTCTGGCCTTTTGGTGGTGCTGGAATATGAGACTATTGGCTAGGTGTGGTGGCTCACGCCTGTAATCCCAGCACTTTGGGAGACCGAGGTGGGCAGATCACAAGGTCAGGAGATCAAGACCATCCTGGCTAACACGGTGAAACCCCATCTCTACTAAAAATACAAAAAATTAGCCCGGCGTGGTGGCGAACATCTGTAGTCCCAGCTACTTGGGAGGCTGAGGCAGGAGAATGGCGTGAACCCGGGAGGCGGAGCTTGCAGTGAGCTGAGGTCACAACACTGCACTCCAGCCTGGGCGACAGAGCGAGACTCCTCTGTCTCAAAAAAACAAAAAGAGAAGAGAATATTATTTCATTCCTGTTGTCACTCTCAGTGACCTAAAATGTGATTATTTTGATTTTTCTCATGTGCACCAACTTATGGAGAGTAATACGAAATCAGCTGCAAGTGATTAAAAACAACCTCAAACTCATTTAATAAAAAATGGGAACTTTCGGCTTAATCATCAGGGAACCCAGGGATGGTTCAGGTTTTAGGCACGACAGGATGAGGGACTCAAATCTGGATATTTTACATGTGGAATTTACTCAAAGTGAGATGTTGTATGTCCATGCAGCAGTGACTTGTACGTGTATCTAAATGTTCTTTTGTGGGAAATTTTTTTTAAAAGGAGGGGAGGGCTTAAAAATTAAAATTAAAAAAATAAATACCTGAAACTAGGGATTTTTTTTAAATGTACTTTTGATGAATTAAGTGTTTTAGGCCGAGCACAGTGACTCACACCTGTAATCCCAGCACTTTGAGAGACTGAGGCAGGTGGATCACCTGAGGTCAGGAGTTGGAGACCAGCCTGGCCAACATGGTGAGACCTTGTCTGTACTAAAAATACAAAATTAGCAGGGTATTGTGGCACATGCCTGTCCTCCCAGCTACTCGGGAGGCTGAGACAGGAGAATCACTTGAACCCGGGAGACAGAGGCTGCAGTGAGCTGAGATCCCACCACTGCATCCCAGCCTGAGCAAGACAGAGTGAGACTCCATCTCTAAATAAATAAATAGACCGGACACAGTGGCTCACACCTGTAATTCCAGCACTTTGGGAGGCTGAGGTGGGTGGATCACAAGGTCAGAAGATCGAGACCATCCTGGTAACACGGTGAAACCCCATCTCTACTAAAAATACAAAATATTAGCTAGGTGTGGTGGCATGCACCTGTAGTCCCAGCTACTCAGGAGGCTGAGGCCGGAGGATCACTAGAACCTGGGAGGCGGAGGTTGCTGTGACCCGAGATTGTGCCACTGCACTCCAGCCTGGGCAACAGAACGAGACTCCTTTCTCCATAAAATATTAAAAAATAATAAATATTTTAGAGTGAGACAAACCTATATTTGAATTCCAGCATTGACACTTACATGCTGAAAAATGGTAGAAAGTCACGTCATCTCTGTAAGCCTCTATTTTCTCATCTGTAAAGCGGGGATAATAGCACCCGCCCTTCAGTAGTGCTTCGAGGCTTAAACAAGATAGTACATGAAGAGCTCCTAACACTGTCTCTGATCTGTCCATATCTTTAGGAAATATGGATTCCTGGCTCTCCCTTTCTTCTTCCTTCTATAATACATTTTTAAATGAGTGAATTTTACACATAATATTTTATCAAAACATTAATTCCCTAGACTGAAGCATAGTTCTAGTATAAAAATACTCAAAGAACCTTAGGAGAAAAAAGTCCATCAATAATTTAAATAATTATCAGCATGTTCTGATCTCCTAAGTCATCGCTGAGATACTTGCTGAGAACGCGGAGTTGAGAAAAATCCACAGTGGACCTCGCACGGAATCACCACTCCATTAAGTTTTCACAAGACTCACAGAAGAACCCCCACCCAGTGTCATCTCTCTAATTCTGAAATCTCCGGGGTACATTTGAGTTAAGCTCTGCAAACTTGTCTAGGAGATGGTTTGAAGGATTGGAGGGCTGACAAGGGGGTGGTGGGTGGGTGGAAGGCACCCGAAGGCCCAGGAACCTTCCCAGCGAGCTCTCTTGCAACCGCATCATCATGTCCCTCTGAGTGACACTACAGTTCTGGCAACTGGGGGCTCAGCATGCATTTTTGGAAGCTGCAGTGGCAGTCTCAAAAAAAGCTGGATGAAATTGTCTCCCAATTAAAAAAATACTGAAGCATATATGTGATTTTGAAATCAAGCCAGACTGTCAGGAAGTGAAAGGTAGAAGAGCACGATCACAAGGGCACAGGAATTCCTTTATCAGCCTGTGAAAGCTTCCCAGAGCCATGATCCCTGAGGTGAGCCTAATTAAAGCTTTTGAGTATCAGTAAAGATGCCGGATCTTGGCTCAATCCATTGAATTCAAAGGAAAACAAAGCTTTATTTTATAGAATAAGCCTTCAAAATCTCGTAACCTCTCTCCCTCATTTTCCTCCTACCCCAGGCTGCCCCTAAAGCATATTCCTATGTATATTTCCTTCAGAGAGTATCGTCCGCACATGCACAGAGCAGAATTCTCAACATGGCTGTGGTGCTCCTGACCTCAGGAGGTTGACGTCGTAGTCCAGGGTGAAGCACACAATTTCTGGCACAAAGGATGCCTTTAGGATCAGAGGCAACATGGAGTACAAGTAAAGTGTGGACCCTGGAGTCAGACCTGGCTTTGAACCTCAGCTCTGATATTTTTCTCTTCCCGCTTTGGACAAATTACTTAACCTTTCCGTGCCTTGACTTCCTCATCAATATGACGGAGTTCGTATTACCACCTCAGAGGACAGCAGTGAAAATTGAAGAAATAATGTAATGAGATGATATATTCACTGCCCTTGTTACAGTGCCTGGCAACGGCTGTGGGGATGAGATTTTAGTCTCATATCCAAGAGTCCTTAAAGGACACGCAAGACCACAGGAGCCTTTTGCTTACAGAATGAATAGAAGATACTGCCTGGCAAGGGACACTTGAGCAATGCTCATGCCACAGAAGCTACTCATCCCCAGTTTAGAGATCCAGTCCTGAATTTACCTGGCCCTGAGCATTTGCACATAACTGCGGCCTCTGCACATAGTCACATGTCTCAGAGGAACGGCCAGGAAGGCCACATTAGCCACGGGGGTCTCTGTGCAGGGACACTAGCACAGTATTCTGTACCACTTGGGGGACAGTTCACTAATTTATATCAAAAAATTCATCCAAAGCTATGTCTATCATGAAGCCACTGATAGTACCATTGTGCTGTTGATCCAGGGGGCAGATGATGGGTGGGGATGAGGGGAGAAGGATAAAGCAAAAGGGGGAAGGTCCTTCTCTCTGCCGATATTTGGTTTAGGGACTTGGTGTTCGTAGGCTCTGAGGAATAAACTTTAGGAGTAAAATGAGAGACAAGAAACCACCTTCTGATGTTCCTGGGGGTACCAAATGGAAAAGGGACTTGGTATGTTTGAGGGCTCCAGAATGCAGAGCAGAGACCAAAATACAAAAGCTGCAAAGGAAGAGATACTGGCTGTCTCCATGGATGTGCTTTCTTCCAGCAGCTTCTCCCACAGATGACTGCAGGCCCTTGGGCCAGGGGTGCCCAGGGAGACGGATGATCTCAGCATCTTAGTGATTTCTGCAGCGGAACCTGAGTTGCTGCAGAGGGGACAGAAGGCCAATATCTCCGCCTAAAACCTGTCAGTTCCCTTTATGGAATCAGCTCTTACCCAAAGAATAGAACAAAACTGGGAGCTTAGATCAGACCTGGCCTGGTGGTAATTTCAAAGATAATTTTGTCAACCTTGACATGGCTAGATATTTTTTAATGAGAATAATTCCTGGTTTATCATACAGTCTGGCAGACCTGGGTGCACCATTGATTAGCCATGTGATTAGGCAAATTTATTCACCCCTTTGAGCCCCCCACTCCTCAGCTGTAAAGTGGAAGTAAGTCCCACCAACCATACAAATAATATATACAAATACCAAGCAGCAGCTGGTTCTGGTGGTTGCACATGTACTCACAGCTGCTTAGGAGGCTGAGGTGGGAGGATTGCTTGAGCTCAAGAGTTCAAGGCTACCATGAACTATGATCAGGCCCCTGCACTCTAGCCTGGGCAACAGAGAGAGATCCTGCCTCTAAAACTAAAATCAGGCCCGGCACAGTGGCTCATGCCTGTAATCCCAGCACTTTAGGAGGCCAAGATGGATGGATCACCTGAGGTCAGGAGTTCGAGACCAGCCTGGCCAATATGGTGAAACCCTATCTCTATAAAAATACAAAAAATTAATGGGGACATTGTGGTGGGCTCCTGTAACCCCAGCTACTCAGGAGGTTGAGGCAGAGAATTGCCTGAACCTGTGAGCCAGAGGTTGCAGTGAGCCAAGATTGTACCACTGCACTCCAGCCTGGGCAACAGAGCAAGACTGTCTCAAAAAAAAAAAAAAAGAAAGAAAAGAAAAGAAAAAGAAGAAAGCTACTCAGCTACAGAGTAGGGCATCCACAGAAAGCAAGTGGAGGGATGTGGTGTGTTTTTCTTATATAGGAGTCTTATCTGTGTAAAAGCTAAGCTAAGCTGCGTCTATGTGTAAGTAAGCTGACAGCATGACAAAATTTATTATTCTACCGATTTAAAGAAAACATTCTTATGTGTAATGACATTTAGTGTATAAGTACATCAAAGCGTAACTATAGCTATCCTGAAAGCACATACTGTTATGGGTATTGGGACATCTGGACTTTCCACTGCTGTAGGACTGTATCCTTTGGGATATCTTTAGGTTGTTTTCTCAACTGTAAACATCTATGACCATGGTTGTGACTGGCAAGGAACATGCCTTGTTAGTCTCAAGATGGAGCTGAACTGAAAATGCCATTACTCTAGCTCTCTGGGGCTACTGCTTCCTCCACACCTTGAAGATGGACTACATGGGAGTGGCATACACATAAGTCTCTTCTAGGGCAGATCCCAGACTTACTCCTTTGTATGAGCTGAATCGTGTCCCTCCAAAATTCATATGTTGAAGTCCTAACCCCCAGTACCTCAGAATGTAACTCTATTGAGAGACAGATCTTTAGAGAAATTGTCAAGTTAAGATGAGATCATTAGTGTGGCCTTAATCTAATATGAACGATGTCCTTGTCAAAAGGGGAAATTTGGACAGAGACATGCATAGAGGGCAGACAACATGTTGGGAGGCTGAGGTGGGATGATCACTTGAACCCAGGAGTTCAAGACCAGCCTGAGCAACATAGCAAGACCCCATCTCTATTTAAAAATTTAAAAAATAAATAAATAAATAGAAAGAAAATAGAAAATGCCCATCTACAAGCCACGGAAAAAGGTCTGGAACAGATCCCTGCTCATGGTTCTCAGAAGGAATCAACCCTCCCAACACCTGGATTTTGTCTCCAGAACCATGAGACAATACATTTCTATAGTTTCATCCACACAATTTGTGGAACTTTGCTATGGCAGCCCTGGAAACATGAATACACCACGTAACACAGGCAGTCATATTTGAGAGGCTGTTCTCATAGCACCTGCCCCACTTCCTGGGCCAAGAGGCCAGATCCTGGATCTGGGAAATGATTTCTAGTCCAATCGGGTGTTTGTTAGAAACTGAGTCTCCTTCTCTGGCTTGAGCGTTTTCTTTGATGTGAAAGCTTCAGGGACTTTTAATTAGAATCCCTCATTTGTTCACACGGATTAGATGTTGTCTCTTTGAGAAGGTAGTAATTACTCACAGGATTTTTAAATGAATCCCTATATATTTTAAATGTTGCTGTATTTAGTGTGGCTTGTGAATGTCAATAAGAAATAACATTTACAAGAAAGAACAGCAGATTCCTTGTTTTGAGTTTCCACCGGAGCAAAGCTGAAGAAAATGCCAAAATAATATGCAAATATTAATATGCCATATGTAAGGCTTCTTGGTTTTTTTTTTCGGAGCTGTCAACACAATTCAGCCTCTCCGTTGTTATTTCTGGGTGGTGATGATTTTTAATAGAATCCACTCTGAATTTCATTATATTGGGTATGTTCCCAGTGGACTCTATCTAACTCCTCAGCATTATTTCTTTGTTTGTTTGCAGGAAATTTTGATTGGGTAGGGAATGATTTCACACAGAATGCTGGAACGGGCCTTGTTATCAACCAGGCAGATGTGAGGAACAACAGAAGCATCATTAAGCAACTTAAAGATGTGTTTGAAAGGGACTGGTATTCACCGTATGCCAAAACCTTACAGCCAACCAAACAGCCGAACTGCTCAAGCCTGTTCAAACTCAAACCGCCCTCCAACAAAACTGCCACAGACGATGCAGGCGGAAAGGATCCCTGGAACGTATAACGTGAATAAACAAACTGATAGGACAGTTCCGTATTTCATATTTATACATAAAGGACTTGAGGAGAGAAAAAAACACTTTAATATGTCTCTTTTTTTAGGGAAAAAGCACACTTACAAAAAATATTCTCTGAACAACACATAATACCTAACAATATCTTAGCGTCGTGTACACTGAAATTAAGACTTTTGTATTTGTTACCTCTGACAGAGAATGTCATTCTGGTGTAGAAGTTAGTTTTTACATTTGCATACAACTTTTAAGACTTTCATTCCTGCTTCTTTCTAGTTTTAGAACTTTTTCTGCTGACCTACCCGGTCAGTTGTTAGGAAGCTTAGCATGAGGTGGGCTCTTCAACACCATTCTGAGAACTGCTAATTTAGAGAGGAAGGTGAGGATTTTTGCCTTGGAGAAGAGACTGATAAAACCAGTGTTTATCCTTGTAAATCGTCTCCAAGACCTACACAGTCAGCTAAGCGTGAACAGCTTACATCTCATGCCAGCCTTCAACACCCTTGAAAAATATCCTTTTCTGTCTTGCTCATTTTCTTCTTATACCATAGGTTTTATTTGGTATCATTTTCTCTTCTCACAAAATGTTCCTATTATTTTCTGTATTCAACCTCAACATTACTTCTAACTATAACATCTTTTGAAAACCTACAAATTTCTCAGAGTGGATACTAAGTGGAAATAGCAGTCTTTCATTTTTACCTTTCAACTGAATCCTTTTTTCCCCTACCAAATTGGTATTTTAAAAAAAGACAGTCAGCAATATATGTCCTTTCTCTCAAGCTCAGATAAATTATGAAATTATGTGGCCACCTGCTAATATCCAGCAAGCTATCAAGTCTGCATTTTGGGAATAAAGTAGTTTTTCACATTTTTGTTCAGTTTATGGTATTATAAAGGAAAGATCTCTATGCTTCAGTGGATTTTAATTTCTTTAGAATCATTATGCTGTTAAGAGTATGCCAGCAAACATTTATAGAGCTATTTAATATACCTTGTGCTATTTAATATACCAAATGCTTTTCAGAGAAATGCAATTTAAATACTGTGCTTAACATATTTTACTAAGAAACAGAAATATTGAATTATTGTTCTATAATGTAATTGTGTGTTGTTGTTTTATATCTATACAATATGTACCCCTGTATTAATGGAGACCATTGCTACATTAGGGAGAGGCATGGCCTCTTCAGAGCCCACAGCAGGTGGCCGGGATGTCCAGTTCCAATGTTGTTCCCGACTCTGTGACTCAAAGCAGAGCTCCTCGCTGCTTGGCCTCGGGCTTCTCTTGGTAACGTAGATGGTAATACTCACCTACCTCGCAAGGATGTTGTCATGGTAGGAAATATTTATAACTTGTTTTGAAATCAAAAGAACCTATATCAATGCTAAGCATTACAATATATAATCTTTTTCTTGAAATAATCTTTGTCATATCTTAATAGAATCAACACCAGGTCCTCCCCAAGAATCCACAAAGGAAAATAAATTCACAGCTTGCAGTTGCAAATGTGGATGAAAAGAACACGGCACCACAGAAACCCTGGTAGAGCTCTGGACTGTCAACATTTCAATGGAACATGGTGTTGGGCCGCCTTGGCAGGAATAACATCAACACAAAACTAGACATCGTGCTAGAGTTTGTTCTGCAGGACTGTAATATACACATATTTTCAGAGCAAGGAAACACTCAATTATTCTTTTTTCATTTCTGGAGACTTGATTTCTAAATGCCAAAAAAGTGATCGAGGAGCCTATGAATCTTACCCCATGGATTTACTTAATATAGAAGGGCTATGATAACTTCCCTTCTTGTTATTTGCAAGTATTGCTTCACGAGATATTTAACCAGTTGATCAGGAGAACTGGAAGGAAGCTGTATTTTTAAGGGTAGCATGTTTTTATGACTAACTGGGAGATTCTCACTGAAATTCCTCATCAATAATAGGAATATTATTCAGCCCATAAGACTCTAAATATTTGCCATATACACAATCCATGTTTGAGTTGGGAGTTATAACTCTGCCAGTTATCCCACTAAAGTAAACGTGGCTTTGGTGATGATTTTCAAAAGAAAACAGGCTGGGTACAGTGGCTCACGCCTGTAATCCCAGCACTTTGGGAGGCCAAGGCAGGAGGATTGCTTGAGGCCAGGAGTTTGAGACCAGCCTGGGTAGCATAGTAAGACCCTGCCTCTAAAAAAAATAATAAAGAAATAAAGGAAAGAAGGAATCAGAGTAGGAGTGGTGACAGACCTACCAAGTTCACACTCAGACAAACAAAAGCAACCTGGGTTGGTTTTAAAAAGGATGTCTAAAGGGAGAAGAAAACAACCACAAGAACCAAAACTTGTTAGTTCTCAAGTTGTCCCCTGAAGTATTCATCTGCAGCCATGGGACACTCATAGGCTTGGTGTCATGGGGCCTCTTCACTGTCACTTATCTGCTGTATGTGCTACGAGAAGAGAATGTCATCCTTTATGGAATGACCAGCATTGCCATTTCCTTTTGAGGCCTGGCAAAATGCCACCACCAGGAGCTGCATCCCAGGCTTTTCTGCCAAGCAGCAGCAGCAGATGCCTACCAGACGCAGCAAGCCCCTAATCAGGGGAGTCTGGGCAGCGGTGGTGACTCCATGGAGCCACACTGTCCTACTGTGGCAGCCAGGAAAGTGACCCCCATACCAATAGTGTCCGAAATGGGTTCATGTCTCCCAAGAGAACATTTCATTCTGCAGAACTTTCTCTTTCATTTGGATGCTTTATCCATCCCTCTAGAGATGGCTTTCCTTTCTTTTAGACTTTGTGTCTGTGCTAAACAAACTATCAACCTCCATTCCTCCCACCCCCCCAAATATCCCAAGAATTACTTTTCAGGAGGAAAAGAATGCAAAACAAAAAACATGTTAATTTGACACCTTCTGGTGGATGTCCATGTCCATGCCAGAAATTACTAGGAACAGGGTGACTACTCCCCGTTAACATTCCCGGATTTATTCCCCAAGAGGCAAAAAGGAAAACAAACACAATTAGAGACTATATTTTGGATTTCAGTACCACTAACACTAACTTAGTGCCTTATGTATCCTCAAGTGTTGATTTTAAACAATCATTTATTCTATGAGAACACTTCTCTCTCCTGTGGAGTTCAAGATGACCTTCCGATGGGCCTACCAGTTGAAAACTTCCATTAGAGCACTGACAGTTTTTATGCTGCCTGTTCTCTTCCCAAGCCCCATCACCGTATCCCCCCAAATCAAACCATCGCACACACCATCAAAGATCAATACTGTGGGCCTCCACTGCATTGCCACTGGCCACTAGCCTATCAAATGATTGAATCACTGCTTATCCAACTATCGGAGAGGAAGTGGAACAGTGAGGTGACATCCATGCTCTGTAAACGACAAGCTTTAGGTACCTGAACCTGATAGAAACAAGGAATGCCAAAAATGTCCCCACTGACTTAAAAGAATCCTGTCGAGAGATGCTGCTCAGACTTCCTAGGTCCTGTGGCATAGAGAATGAAAACTAGTGTCTTTAACAAGTCAAAGCAGACAAAGAAACCAAAGGTCTGCGGACACACTTTGCATCTGTGTAACTCTGGGCACCACTTATCCCATTCGGGCTCTCTCTGTGCGACTGCTTGTCTCATGTCCGATGCAGTTCTTAGTGAGAGGGGTCTGATCACATTTTTGGTTGATCTCACCCTTTGAAAAATGTGGGGTTTTCTCTGAAATGCAGTGAATGGTTTGTTACAAGTGCCTCGATGAACCTGGGATTGATAGAAGCTCACTTCCCACCAGCCTGTGGCTATACTCAGTGACTCTGATTCATTCTGTTGATTTTTAGGAACTTTTATTGAACTAAATTCCAGGGCGGGGTGGGGGGAAAGACCATAAGAATTTCTTGATAAGATCAGATCCAGGGTCTATCTGTCTCAGGAATTCTATCCTACAATTCATTTTTTTTTTTCTCTCCATACGAATGACCACTGGTGTGTGTTTGTGTCCCAAAATTCATTTCATTATTTTTAACTTTAGGAATGTAAAATGCTGCCATTACTTGCATAGAACAGTCACTTCCTATAACGAAAGATACTTTTTTATTGCTTATTCAAACTTAGTCCTTACAAACAGCCCCACATATCCTGGACAAATGTTTCATTCTTTTATCTTTCTGTACTTATTCCCAATGATCTGGTGTGCTTTATTCTACACCTTTTAAAGGCGGAATTAATATCACTTCCATTTATTTCCAAGGTAAATAAATTAGATAAATTAACCTATTTTCAACATTTTCCAATTTGATTTGAATTAGCATCTTTCATTTTCCTTTTCTATGTTGTTAACAAAATAGCTGCTTACCATTTTCACCTTATTGACTTAAATCGACGGAGGCTTTTGAATAGCCCTGAGGTCAACCCCAGTTTGCAGCCTCTATTTCTCATTTGAGAGAACTCCCATCGTTGGCTGAATTATGAAGATGCCGCTTCTTACAGTGGCTCAGTGGGTACTCCTCAGAAGTTTCTCGAAGACGTAAAAATGAAATGTTCTTATTTTTGACCCATTAGCAGTCTTGTACTTATAGAGTTCTAGAACTTTGCTGGTCATTTACGCCTCTTTTGGCAATTTGGAAAAAGAAGTTATATTTAATAGACTATTCCACATTTTCTTTTGCTATGTTCAACTACTAAACTTCTAATTCTGTTACAAAAGGTATCTCGAATTTTTTAATGTTCGTTTATGTATATAGGATAAACTTGTACCTGGACATATCTATATTATTAACCTTAAGATCCCTAAATAAACTGGTTCGATAAAGGGTTGAATTTGGGGGAATCATTAAAATTCTCAAACCTTTCGTATAACCAGATGCTCAGTTTTTTCAGAAGTAAATATTAGATGGCTTTTTCATACTGGGAGATGAGGCATTTCTTTTTCTCCTCAAGCTGATCTCAGAAACAAATCAGTCTCTCATCAGTAACCAAACTGTACTGTGATGAATTCTGAAGAAGGTAGATGCGACTGGTCCAATGGGCCCACTGTTTTGTATGTTCACACAAGGAGGCATCTTTGAAACACTATGCCTATCTCTTAAAAAAAAAAAAAAAATCCAATACATGTTCATTCTGAGTAAATTATCTTTTAGTGAAAAAAAAAAAGAAACAATCATAGAGACCGCACTAGAGAACCTAGTGTTTGTTCAACAAACCCACATTGAATCTCAGGTGTAGTGCACACCTTAACAGCCATCTCAGCCAGCTCCCCCAGTGTGTAAATTCCCTTCCCATTTGGGCACTTAGAAGTTGACAACCTAGAGTGTCAGGATGGCCGAGTGGTCTGAGGCGCCAGACTCAGGGTGAGAAGCTGACAATCTACTTGAGCCAAACAACTTGACGTGCTTTATATGGTTCCTTTCTCAAGACCCACACAGGATAAAATGTGTTGATTTACTAAAGTAATTTGGATTTGAGGCAGTCTCATCTCTGAAAGGATATGCACAGTATGTAATAAGGTGGGTACTCTTTTCATAAAGAGAATCAATATGAGAGGCAGATTTTTTTTAAAAAAAACTATCATTTGAGAGGTTAGCAAAGGCTTAGAAGTGAACTTGGAGTCTGCAATAGTCAATAGCATTCTGATTTTATCGGCAGTTTCTGAATGCTACAATTTTGTGTTTTTTTTTTTTTTTTTACTTGGGCTAACAGTTTGATGACAGTCATGTACAAGGAGTCCGATTAAATCATAGTAAGGGTGAAGATTATTTGTGATTTAGTTTTATTTGAGAGACAAATTAGTAAGGAGAAAATATCTCTTTTTATGAAGTGGATATCTGGCTCTCAAACCCATTCCTTTTGGCTCAGACATTAAAAAATTATTAATTCCCTTATGGACTTTCCTATTCCCCATGGGCAGAAAATTCTGAAAAACAGATGAGACATTCTGAGCCCCTTGCAAGACAAACACAGATGGTTTCTAATTTAGAGTTCTCCCACACAAATGCACAACCAATCTTGGAAATATGACCTCAATTCCCAGGATTAAAGACATTGAAATTATATGTTACTTTCCAATGTAAGCAGAGGATGAAGATCTTTAAAGACAACTCAGAAAATATCCAATAACATTCAAATCAGAGCGTAATCTACAATTTCACTTGTTATTACTTAAAAGCGAAGACTAGCTGCTTCTTTAAAAGGGGTGAGTTACTAAAGGCAACATCCTAGAAAATGTAGTCAAAAGAAGGCAACACCTTATTTTCAGCAAAGTCATAGTACTGATAAAGCACTTTGAAAATCCTCTGTAGGAAAATGTCATTTAGAAACAAAGGCAGGTTTGTCCCCAGTGAGAAAGCTATCTGTCATTCATATTTCATAGGTGGATGGATAGTTTTCCTGGTGTCTTGGAGAGACTCTACCTCCACAGCTCCTGCAGGAGCAAAACCATATTTTCTGCCATGTGAGCTCTCTACACTGGCCATAGCTGATTGTACCAAGGTTCGGTACCTGACCCAAAGAGACTCATTTACAGGCCAGAGGGTGGCCTAAGGAATGAAAGTGTACCTAGCAGTGGTATTCTTTTGTGATGGCACCTGGCCCAACCAGTCACAGCCCCCTTTTAGGGGAGTTTGAATACCAGAAAGTAAATGATGAATAGGAAGCGCAGCCAAAATAGACACAGTCACCGTAGTGGTGCCTCTGAGAGCAGTGACAGCAGTTACTTCTGCAGTCAAGACAACTTGAGTTCTTGTTGATTCGCCATTTCTGCTCTTAGGTTACTGGAGAAACACTTGATTCCTGAACAATGAGTCTGGACTTTGTAGTTCCTGGGTTGCTTTTTTTTCTTCCTATGTATTGACATAAATAAACTCACATTAGCTGAAGTAACCTGACTGTGTGTCTGCTCTTTGAAACCTGGAAGGGCCTAACTAACACGACAAAGTGAAAGCCGTCCTCGTTTTTAAGTAGCTTGGAAGGAAAAGAGGAAAGAAAAAGAAACACTGTAGTATACCTTTTGGGTCGGACGGAGACTCATGTCAGAGATCTCCATGGTGAAGCATGTGGATCCATGCCATAAAGGTTAAATATCAAATCAATAGTAATCAAATGTGTTCGACTCACGAAGTGTGTTTGAAACGTTGAGCATGGAAATGCAAAAGTTAGGAAATGACTACATGATAGACATAGAGATTGTTAGAGCTGGAGAGCGGAATTAGAACTCTAGAAGCCCAGACCCACTATTTTTCTATATGAGGAAAATGAGGCGTAGAATACACAGAGTTAAGTAGAGACAGATGTGTTATACATTTAGATAATGTTTTAAAATACAGTCTAATGATTGACTTAACAAATGCCAAAGTTGCTAATAGTATGCTGAATATTTGGTGTAAGTAGGCAGTTTACAGAAATGTGTAGAAGACAGAGGCAAAATCACTCCTGGGGGTCCGATGAAGGAAGGTGGGTCTACTGAAGTGTCATAGGAGGAAATGGAGGAAGTAGGGGTAGTATCAAGACACATTTATCTGGCATGGCTCCCAGCTCAATTGAAGTAGAGATTAGTAATATCAGAAGGTCTAGAGTTAGACGATTTTTAAGATTATTTATTTACTTTGGTGGTGGTGTGTTAGATATTTTGTTTCACATTTAGCCTATGGTGGACACTCATTCAAAAGTAAAAAGAATGTCATAAGCTACCATTTAGCATATGGGTTGAAAACAAAATTCTGTATTTTGGAGTTTGTCACTCAGCCAGTTAGTTTGTAGTTATTTATATAAAAAGGATTCAAGAGCTAGAATATTTAAGGAGTCTAAGGTCTGCAGACAGTGATATATTGCTGAATTGTTCCCATGATCATGCAATTTGGGGAGCCTACTTATGTTATGCCATAGTGTGATGGTCAATTGCATGTGTCAAATTGACTAGGCTACTGTCCCCCATTACTCAATAACACATGAACTAAGCCAGGTGTTGCTGTGAAGGCTTTCTGTGGATGTCATTAAAGTCTATAATCAGATTTCTTCACTAAGAAAGATTTTCCTTGATAATCTTAAGTGGGCCTTAAAAGGTCTTAAGAGCAGAACTGAGGCTTCTCTGAAGAAGAAATTATACTTGTAGACTACAGCATCAGCTTCTGCCTGAGTTCCAGCTTACCCTTCCTGGTGAGCTGCCAATGGATTTTGGACTTGCCTAGCAACCCCCACAATCATGTAAGCAAATTCCTTTCAATAAATCAATTTCTGTGTGTTTGTGTATGCATGTGTATATACTGGTTCTATTTCTACGATAGAATTCTGATACGAATAGTAATAAATAATCCCAAAATCTTACTGGTTTAAAACCACAAAGGATTTTTGTTGTTGTTGTTGTTCACACTACATATTCATCACGGGTCAGCAGGGGTGCTCAGCTCATCTTGGCCATTTAAAGATCCAGGTTGACAGAGCAAATGTTGCTGGTCACCATGCCAGAGGGAAGAGAGATTGCTGGAGCGTCTTACATGAACTATTAAATTCTCTGACCAGGAAGTAACACATGTCACTTCTGTTTACAACACAATGGCCAGAGCTAGTCACATCATTTTACCTAGCCTAATGTTAAGAAATACAGTCTCACCAGCATTTCTGGAATGTTGGAGAAACCAACACTATACTAGTGTATAGTATTAATGACTAACACAGTTAATTTCAAAAACACAAACTTATCAATGAGCTTCTCATTTAGAGTAAAGACAAATTCATGAGGACAAAAAGTAAGACATGTTTAAGAATGATTAGGAACAAAAGAATTCTAAGATCAAAGCGACTCACTGAAGAGCAATGAATAAATGTAACAGTTCCATAACGTTCGCTGTTAGTAGCATTAAAAAAATAAATGCCATGCTCTGAAAATTTACTGAGATGTCAACCAGTTGACTTAATGCTTAAGCAAGTACAAAAATAGTCACGAATGTAAGTTCAGATAACTTTCTTTAAGGTGGTCCTGGGTTCCAGATATCTAGATAGGTGAACTTCAGTGCCTATCAACCTCTAAAATAACAGATAAATAAGAGCATAACCAAAGAGGAATATTCTCAACTGAGTTTTGTAGGCTTATTGAAAGTCTTTCTACACAAGGCACCTCAGTTTGCCTTTGACTTTCATGAACTCATCTTTTAATGTATGGTATTTCCCTTTACTATGTAGGTTTCCTGGTCATGAATCTTTATTTTCTTTATAATATAAAACCTATTTTTTATTTATTTATTTAATTTTCCTTTTTTTTTTTTTTGAGAAAGAGTCTTGCTCTGTTGCCCAGGCTGAAGTGCAGTGGCACGATCTCGGCTCACTGCAAGCTCCACCTCCCAGGTTCATGCCATTCTCCTGCCTCAGCCTCCCAAGTAGCTGGGACTACAGGCGCCGCCACCACACCAGGCTAATTTTTTGTATTTTTAGTAGAGACGGGGTTTCACCATGTTAGCCAGGGTGGTCTCGATCTCCTGACCTCGTGATCTGCCTGCCTTGGCCTCCCAAAGTGCTGGGGTTACAGGCGTGAGCCACCGCGCTCGGCCAAACCTATTTCTTTAATCCGTGTTTCCCACCCCCTTTTAACAAATAATGTGTTTCTTACTTGTGCATTACCAATTTATCTTAAAATTATATCCCTGGAAGCAGAAAGGCTTTTTAACAAGATGTCATATATTCTCCAAAAAACTTATCTTTCATGCATGCTGGTTTTAAAGAATCAAGCACATAACAAATAATATTGTGTTTGTTTTATGTGTGAAATGACATACAGGGGAGAACCATTCAATGTGACTAATATTGATTGAACTCCAATTCTGTGCAATCCTGGAGTTGTTGCTTTGGAACAGACAATAATGAACGAGAAAGGGGCATCTAGTATGAAAAGCAAACCCGAACATGACTATGCAGTTTGAGTGAATAATATTCTAGCATTTGCCTGCCACCGTGTCCTGACCAATCTCATCAGTAGAAGTGTGGTTTAAAGCAATTTAGTGCAGATAAATGTTTCCCCAGAGACCCAGGAGAGGATGGAATGGTCAGGAATAATGCAATGTGTCAAAACCAGTTGGGCCGCTCACTACAGGGGCACACACTTCTTTATGAACCCAGTTAGGTTGTCCCCCAAAACCTTGCCTCCATTGTCATGAGCTGTGCATATCAAGGGTTAGGGAGTGGGAGCAGTCCATCCTAGACTGCAGGCAATAGGAGCACATTTTATGGTGAGAATTTTAAAAACAGTAAAATCACTAAAAGTCATCTACTTCTTACTATCACCATATACCAGCAATTCTAAACAATGTCAGTGATAAAATATCCCTCAGGGAAAAAATTTTTGTTGGTGTGTGTATTAACCAATTGACTACACCCAGAGAGGACAGCTCTCATTGCCCTGCCCTTGGCATACTACGATGCACAAGTGATAGTTTTCGGTTTCTGGAAAGGGTAAAAAAAAAATTACATTATTTACCAGAAATCCCAAGGAGAGCCTGGGTGCACTGGCTCATACCTGTAATCCCAACACTTTGGGAAGCCTAGGCAGGGTGGATCACCTGAGGTCAGGAGTTTGAGATCAGCCTGGCCAACATGGTAAAACCCTGACTCTATTAAAAATACAAAAAAAAAAAAAATTAGCCAGGCATGGTGGCGGGTGCCTGTAATCCCAGCTACTGAGAGGCGGAGGCAAGAGAATTGCTTAAATCCAGGGGGAGGAGGAGGTTGCAGTGAGCCGAGATCATGCCATTGCACTCTAGCCTGGGAGACAGAGAGAGTCTGCCTCAAAAAAAGAAAAGAAAAGAAAAGAAAAAGAATGCACTGATTTAGCAAATATTTAATAATCATATATTGTATTTCAAGTTCTGTGCTGAGTCCTGGGCACATCAAGATGAATAAGATAGTGCCTCCTCTCACGGACCTCAGAGTTTAGGGGAAAAGGAAACCAAAAAAGTGGGATGCTATGTTAAAAATTTAAATAATATTTCCCTTCCTACAATGATGAAGCAGGTAATGTCAATTAACCCATTTGCTGAAAACAGCTAGAAAAGCTGGATTAACGTTTTAACCCTGCATTTGTTTGAATGCATCAGAGATACACCGAGGTAGGGAGGAAAACTGCATGGTCAAGATCAGAGAGATGCGCATTGAGAGGTGAGTCAAAAATTTGCAGCCAAGGGCCGGGCATGGTGGCTCACGCCTGTAATCCCAACACTTTGGGAGGCTGAGGTGGGCAGATCACGGGGTCAGGAGTTCAAGACGAGCCTGGCCAACATGGTGAAACCCCGTCTCTACTAAAAATACAAAAAATTTGAGCCAGGCATGGTGGCACATGTCTGTAATCCCAGCTACTTGGGAGGCTGAGACAGGAGAATTGCTTGAACCCAGGAGGCAGAGGTTGCAGTGAGCTAAGATCATACCACTGCACTCCAGTCTGGGCGATAGAGCAAGACTCCATCTCAAGGAAAAAAAAAAAAAAAATGCAGCCACTTTTCCTCAGAGCTATCTACTGATTTCAGAAGCACAAATGCTAAGCAGAGCTTTCAACAGATGCAAGGGGTTGGAAATACAATCCTGGAAATCAGACTACTAGGGGAGATGGGTCCTTATAAGACCCCAGGCTTTGGGTTGGGACTCTGATGGATAATATATGAGAAATACAGATGAGTAAGAAATAGAGAAGCCCTATCAGAAAGCTTCAAATCATCTGTATCTCCTGTTGAATTAAGATGATGTGGGGTAAGGCCAGGTGCAGTAGGTGCAGTAGCTCATGCTTGTAATCCTCACACTTCGGGAGGCAAAGGCAGGAGGATTGCTTGAGGCCAGGAGTTTGAGACCAGCCTGGTCAACATAGTGAGACCCCATCTCTGCAAAAATAAAATTTAAAAATTGGCTGGGTAGGTGTGGTGGCACACACCTGTAGTCCTAGCTACTTGGGAGGTTGGAGCACTTGGGAGGTTGGAGCAGGAGGGCCGCTTGAGCCCAAGACTTTGAGGCTGCAGTGAGCTATGAACACACCACTGCACTCCAGCCTGGGTGACAAAACAAACAATAAAAGATGACATGGGCTTAGCCATCTACAAGAAGCAAAGAAATCTTCTGAGGGACTATAACATTCAAATGATCATATTATCCCCCACATTTTTTGAATATACTGTTTGGTACTCAATGAAAAGAATCTATTTAATACAAAAATTAACTCAAGATGGATTGAAGACTTACCTAAAACTATAAAACCCAAAACTATAAAACTATAAAACCCAACTATAAAAACCCTAGAAGACAAACCTAGGCAATACCATTCAGGACATAGGCATGTGCAAGGATTTCATGACAAAAATGCCAAAAACAATTGCAACAAAAGCCAAAATTGATAAATGGGATCTAATTAAGCTAAAGAACATCTGCACAGCAAAAGAACCTATCATCAGAGTGAACATACAACCTACAAAATGGAAGAAAATTTTTGCAAACTATGCATCTAACAAAGGTCTAATATCTAGCATCTTTAAGGAACTTAAATTTACAAGAAAAAAAACACCACCATTAAAAAGTGGGCAAAGGACATGAACCAACACTTCTCAAAAGAAGACATTCATGGCAGCTCAAGGAAGCCTGCCTGTCTCTGTAGACTCTACCTCTGTGGACAGCGCACAGCTGCAGTCCATTAGGGGAAAGAGCGGGGCCGCTGCAGACCCGAACGACTCTGTCTGACAGCTTTGGGGAGAGCCGTGGATCTCCAAACGCGGAGGTTGAGATCTGAGAACGGACAGACTGCCTGCTCAGGTGGGTCCCTGACCCCTGAGTAGCCTAGCTGGGAGACATCCCCCACTAGGGGCAGTCTGATACCCCACACCTCACAGGGTGGCATCACCCCTGAGAGGAAACTTCCAAAGAAAGAATCAGACAGGTACACTCGCTGTTCAGCAATATTCTATCTTCGGCAACCTCTGCTGCTGATACCCAGGCAAACAGGGTCTGGAGTGGACCTCAAGCAATCTCTAACAGACCAACAGACACTCCTTCTGACTGTCAGACGGAAAACTATCAAACAGGAAGGACACCTATACCAAAACCCCATCAGTACGTCACCATCATCAAAGTCCAGAGACAGATAAAACCACAAAGATGGGGAAGAAGCAGGGCAGAAAAGCTGGAAATTCAAAAAATAAGAGCACATCTCCCCCTGCAAAGGAGCGCAGCCCATCGCCAGCAACGGATCAAAGCTGGTCAGAGAATGACTTTGACGAGATGAGAGAAGAAGGCTTCAGTCCATCAAACCTCTCAGAGCTAAAGGAGGAATTACGTACCCAGCGCAAAGAAACTAAAAATCTTGAAAAAAAAGTGGAAGAATTGACAGCTAGACTAATTAATGCAGAGAAGATCATAAACGAAATGACAGAGATGAAAACCATGACACGAGAAATACGTGACAAATGCACAAGCTTCAGTAACCGACTCGATCAACTGGAAGAAAGAGTATCAGCGATTGAGGATCAAATGAATGAAATGAAGCGAGAAGAGAAACCAAAAGAAAAAAGAAGAAAAAGAAATGAACAAAGCCTGCAAGAAGTATGGGATTATGTAAAAAGACCAAATCTACGTCTGATTGGGGTGCCTGAAAGTGAGGGGGAAAATGGAACCAAGTTGGAAAACACTCTTCAGGATATCATCCAGGAGAACTTCCCCAACCTAGTAGGGCAGGCCAACATTCAAATTCAGGAAATACAGAGAACGCCACAAAGATACTCCTCCAGAAGAGCAACTCCAAGACACATAATTGCCAGATTCACCAAAGTTGAAATGAAAGAAAAAATCTTAAGGGCAGCCAGAGAGAAAGGTCGGGTTACCCACAAAGGGAAGCCCATCAGAATAACAGCAGACCTCTCGGCAGAAACTCTACAAGCCAGAAGAGAGTGGGGGCCAATATTCAACGTTCTTAAAGAAAAGAATTTTCAACCCAGAATTTCATATCCAGCCAAACTAAGCTTCATCAGTGAAGGAGAAATAAAATTCTTTACAGATAAGCAAATGCTTAGAGATTTTGTCACCACCAGGCCTGCCTTACAAGAGACCCTGAAGGAAGCCCTAAACATGGAAAGGAACAACCGGTACCAGCCATTGCAAAAACATGCCAAAATGTAAAGACCATCGAAGCTAGGAAGAAACTGCATCAACTAACGAGCAAAATAACCAGTTAATATCATAATGACAGGATCAAGTTCACACATAACAATATTAACCTTAAATGGCAATGGACTAAATGCTCCAATTAAAAGACACAGACTGGCAAACTGGATCAAGAGTCAAGACCCATCAGTCTGCTGTATTCAGGAGACCCATCTCACATGCAGAGACATACATAGGCTCAAAATAAAGGGATGGAGGAAGATCTACCAAGCAAATGGAGAACAAAAAAAGCAGGGGTTGCAATCCTAGTCTCTGATAAAACAGACTTTAAACCATCAAAGATCAAAAGAGACAAAGAAGGCCATTACATCATGGTAAAGGGATCAATTCAACAGGAAGAGCTAACTCTCCTAAATATCTATGCACCCAATACAGGAGCACCCAGATTCATAAAGCAAGTCCTTAGAGACCTACAAAGAGACTTAGACTCCCATACAATAATAATGGGAGACTTCAACACTCCACTGTCAACATTAGACAGATCAACGAGACAGAAAGTTAACAAGGATATCCAGGAATTGAACTCATCTCTGCACCAAGCGGACCTAATAGACATCTATAGAACTCTCCACCCCAAATCAACAGAATATACATTCTTCTCAGCACCACATCGCACTTATTCCAAAATTGACCACATAATTGGAAGTAAAGCACTCCTCAGCAAATGTACAAGAACTGAAATTATAACAAACTGTCTCTCAGACCACAGTGCAATCAAACTAGAACTCAGGACTAAGAAACTCAATCAAAACCGCTCAACTACATGGAAACTGAACAACCTGCTCCTGAATGACTACTGGGTACATAACGAAATGAAAGCAGAAATAAAGATGTTCTTTGAAACCAATGAGAACAAAGATACAACATACCAGAATCTCTGGGACACATTTAAAGCAGTGTGTAGAGGGAATTTATAGCACTAAATGCCCACAAGAGAAAGCAGGAGAGATCTAAAATTGACACTCTGACATCACAATTAAAAGAACTAGAGAGGCAAGAGCAAACACATTCAAAAGCTAGCAGAAGGCAAGAAATAACTAAGATCAGAGCAGAACTGAAGGAGATAGAGACACAAAAAACCCTCCAAAAAATCAATGAATCCAGGAGTTGGTTTTTTGAAAAGATCAACAAAATTGACAGACCGCTAGCTAGACTAATAAAAAGAAAAGAGAGAAGAATCAAATAGACGCAATAAAAAATGATAAAGGGGATATCACCACCGACCCCACAGAAATACAAACACCATCAGAGAATACTATAAATGCCTCTACGCAAATCAACTAGAAAATCTAGAAGAAATGGATAATTTCCTGGACACTTACACTCTCCCAAGACTAAACCAGGAAGAAGTTGAATCCCTGAATAGACCAATAGCAGGCTCTGAAATTGAGGCAACAATTAATAGCCTACCCACCAAAAAAGTCCAGGACCAGATGGATTCACAGCTGAATTCTACCAGAGGTACAAGGAGGAGCTGGTACCATTCCTTCTGAAACTATTCCAATCAATAGAAAAAGAGGGAATCCTCCCTAACTCATTTTATGAGGCCAACATCATCCTGATACCAAAGCCTGGCAGAGACACAACAAAAAAGAGAATTTTAGACCAATATCCCTGATGAACATCGATGCAAAAATCCTCAATAAAATACTGGCAAACCGGATTCAGCAGCACATCAAAAAGCTTATCCACCATGATCAAGTGGGCTTCATCCCTGGGATGCAAGGCTGGTTCAACATTCGCAAATCAATAAACGTAATCCAGCATATAAACAGAACCAAAGACAAGAACCACATGATTATCTCAATAGATGCAGAAAAGGCTTTTGACAAAATTCAACAGCCCTTTATGCTAAAAACGCTCAATAAATTTGGTATTGATGGAACGTACCTCAAAATAATAAGAGCTATTTATGACAAACCCACAGCTAATATCATACTGAATGGGCAAAAACTGGAAAAATTCCCTTTGAAAACTGGCACAAGACAGGGATGCCCTCTCTCACCACTCCTATTCAACATAGTGTTGGAAGTTCTGGCTAGGGCAATCAGGCAAGAGAAAGAAATCAAGGGTATCCAGTTAGGAAAAGAAGAAGTCAAATTGTCCCTGTTTGCAGATGACATGATTGTATATTTAGAAAACCCCATCATCTCAGCCAAAATCTCCTTAAGCTGATAAGCAACTTCAGCAAAGTCTCAGGATACAAAATTAATGTGCAAAAATCACAAGCATTCTTATACACCAGTAACAGAGAAGCAGAGAGCCAAATCAGGAATGAACTTCCATTCACAATTGCTTCAAAGAGAATAAAATACCTAGGAATCCAGCTTACAAGGGATGTCAAGGACCTCTTCAAGGAGAACTACAAACCACTGCTCAGTGAAATCAAAGAGGACACAAACAAATGGAAGAACATACCATGCTCATGGATAGGAAGAATCAATATCGTGAAAATGGCCATACTGCCCAAGGTGATTTATAGATTCAATGCCATCCCCATCAAGCTACCAATGACTTTCTTCACAGAATTGGAAAAAACGGCTTTAAAGTTCATATGGAACCAAAAAAGAGCCGCATTGCCAAGACAATCCTAAGTCAAAAGGACAAAGCTGGAGGCGTCACGCTACCTGACTTCAAACTATACTACAAGGCTACAGTAACCAAAACAGCATGGTACTGGTACCACAACAGAGATATAGACCAATGGAACAGAACAGAGTCCTCAGAAATAATACCACACATCTACAGCCATCTGATCTTTGACAAACCTGAGAGAAACAAGAAATGGGGAAAGGATTCCCTATTTAATAAATGGTGCTGGGAAAATTGGCTAGCCATAAGTAGAAAGCTGAAACTGGATCCTTTCCTTACCTCTTATACGAAAATTAATTCAAGATGGATTAGAGACTTAAATGTTAGACCTAATACCATAAAAACCCTAGAAGAAAATCTAGGTAGTACCATTCAGGACATAGGCATGGGCAAGGACTTCATGTCTAAAACACCAAAAGCAACGGCAGCAAAAGCAAAAATTGACACATGGGATCTAATTAAACTAAAGAGCTTTTGCACAGCTAAAGAAACTACCATCAGAGTGAACAGGCAACCTACAGAATGGGAAAAAATTTTTGCAACCTACTCATCTGACAAAGGGCTAATATCCAGAATCTACAAAGAACTCAAACAAATATACAAGAAAAAAACAAACAACCCCATCAAAAAGTGGGCAAAGGATATGAACAGACATTTCTCAAAAGAAGACATCCATACAGCCAACAGACACATGAAAAAATGCTCATCATCACTGGCCATCAGAGAAATGCAAATCAAAACCACAATGAGATACCATCTCACACCAGTTAGAATGGCAATCATTAAGAAGTCAGGAAACAACAGGTGTTGGAGAGGATGTGGAGAAATAGGAACACTTTTACACTGTTGGTGGGATTGTAAACTAGTTCAACCATTATGGAAAACAGTATGGCGATTCCTCAAGGATCTAGAACTAGATGTACCATATGACCCAGCCATCCCACTACTGGGTATATACCCAAAGGATTATAAATTACTCTACTACAAAGACACATGCACACGTATGTTTATTGCGGCACTATTCACAATAGCAAAGACTTGGAATCAACCCAAATGTCCATCTGTGACAGACTGGATTAAGAAAATGTGGCGGCCGGGCGCGGTGGCTCAAGCCTGTAATCCCAGCACTTTGGGAGGCCGAGACGGGCGGATCACGAGGTCAGGAGATCGAGACCATCCTGGCTAACACGGTGAAACCCCGTCTCTACTAAAAAATACAAAAAACTAGCCGGGCGAGGTGGCGGGCGCCTGTAGTCCCAGCTACTCGGGAGGCTGAGGCAGGAGAATGGCGTGAACCCGGGAGGCAGAGCTTGCAGTGAGCTGAGATCCGGCCACTGCACTCCAGCCTGGGTGACAGAGCGAGACTCCGTCTCAAAAAAAAAAAAAAAAAAAAAAAAAAAAAAAAAAAAAAAAAAAAAAGAAAATGTGGCACATATACACCATGGAATACTATGCAGCCATCAAAAAGGATGAGTTTGCATCCTTTGTAGGGACATGGATGCAGCTGGAAACCATCATTCTTAGCAAACTATCACAAGAAGAGAAACCAAACACGCATGTTCTCACTCATAGGTGGGAACTGAACAATGAGATCACTTGGACTCGGGAAGGGGAACATCACACACTGGGGCCTATCATGGGGAGGGAGGAGGAGGGAGGGATTGCATTGGGGAGTTATACATGATATAAACGTCATGCACATGTACCCTAGAACTTAAAGTATAATAAAAAAAAAATAAATAAAAAAAAAAAGAAGACATTCATGTGGCCAAAAAGCATGTGAAAAAATGCTCATCACTGGTCATAGAGAAATGCAAATCAAAACCACAATGAGATATCATCTCACACCAGTCAGAACAGCAATTATTAAAAGTCAGGAAACAATAGATGAGTAGCTGGAATTACAGATACCCGCCACCACTCTCAGCTAATTTTTGTATTTTAAGTAGAGACAGGGTTTCACCATGTTGGCCAAGTTGATTTTGAACTCCTGACCTCAAGTGATCCCCCCAACCTCGGCCTCCCAAAGTGCTGGGATTATAGGCATGAGCCACCGCGCTTGGCCTGAAAAAAAGTTTTAACACCTCAAAATTGTAAAGAAAACATGGGTGACTAAGACGCAAGAAATGAAATATGAGTGTTTTGGAAAAGAAAATGGGTGAGGACCATCCAAGCTGCAGAAGGTGTGAAACAAATGGATGTGGGGATGACTGAGCCAAATCTCAGGTCACATGTTCTTCATTTAGTTATAAGCTAGCTTTCAACCAAGCTATACTTATTTTTATTTATTCATTTATCTTCTCTTGCTATATAGACTATAGGAATATGCTTGTTTTTAAATAAAAACACTGACCATACCTGGGCCACTCTTTTTATTCTTTTGTAAGAGTCAACGATAAAAAGTCCTAAGTCAAAAAATCAGCCTCCAATCTAGACAGCAGGTTTGGAATATTATTTTTACCCCAGCAAGTATCCCCTCTCCTGCCTGATAAAGTAGCTGAGCTGTGAAGTTTCACAGTGGCACTTACACGGACATGACTGCACTTAGAAAACATGAACTTGAGTTGACATTTTTGAAAACGAATATACAGAGCAGTGAGATGTTTCTTGGTTCCAGAAGGTAAATCTTGAGTGTCAGCATTTGGTTCCTATAACTTACGTGGAAAAATCCCTTTCTGGAAAAAACTACAGATCCTGATTAAGAGTCTTTAGAGGAATCAGTAACCATCTCACAACATCACCCTCCTTGTCCTCCCTTCCATCCTGAGTAGGGGGTGGTGCCAGGTGAAACCCTGACCTCACTCACCATGGCAAGAGGTGCCACAGAGACAGAGACAGTCATAGATTGCTGTGTCCCCAGCACTGAGCACAATAGGAGGCTCATACTAGGTATATCATCAACAGTTGTTGAATGAATGAATGAATGAGGTGGTTTTGCTAATGTGTTGCTCTCACGGCCATTTTCTGATGTGCAAATTGAAAGGACATGCCTTTGTATATGAATTGCCCACACATGAAGCTGCCCTTTCAACCATGATGTGGTTTTGGCTAACCCATTTATGTGCACTAGGACTGATCCTTGCAGGATTTTACAGATTCCTGATCAGCTGAGGTTTGAAACCACAAAGCTGTGCCACTGCACACACTCTTCCAGAGGAAACCTCCTGAAGGGACACAGGCAGTTTCTACTCCAGCATGTGATGCCTGCAGAGTTTCTTGGTTCTCATGGCTTGGCCTCAGTGGATGTCATTGAAATCAGTTGAATTTAGGGACTAGAAGGACCAGTTGGCTGCCATATCTGGGTTGACACCAAGGTTTGGATCCCATTTTTTGGGACACCTTGCAATGATTGGGCTTAAGGAAGATTCATCCAGAATAACGATACTCAAGTGATTAATGTATAAGCTAAACTACCAACTCATTTACAATGAGAAATTCGACTTCCAACATCAGCTGATGTGCGTATTCTCTCTTCATAGGGAAGGCTACCTGGAAAGTCTGGAAGAATCATAAGCTTGCTTGGTAAGTTTGGAAATCCAAGTCAAGGGAGTCATGTGGACATAGGAACCTGCCTGCCAAGGAATCCAAGCACCCTACTGACTGGCTGGAGCTGTTTCCCACTCTTGAATGGTGGCATAAATATACTTACAAGGTCTTACTCATTGGGCTTCTCTTTTATTTCTACTGCCTTTTTCCAGGTAGGACTTTGGTTACAGAGTTGAGCAAGGCTATTTTTCTGAACTTGAGGCAGTTCAAATCAAGGTGTGTAGAGAATCCTCCTCCTCCACACACCCCTCATCGTAATCCCTAAATTAAGAAGGATATAGGCAAATGTGGTGGCATGCACCTGTCATCCCAGCCACTCAAGAGGCTGAGGCTGGAGGATCACTTGAGCCCAGGAACTGAAGGTTGTAGTGCACTGTGAATATGCTTGTGATGGCACTGCCCTCCAGCCCAGGCAACAATAGTGAGACTTCATTTCTAAAGTATAAAAGAAGGATGTTGCTTTAGAGTGTTGACCTAAAGCAAGGTCTCCTCTGAAAAGTGAGTATGGAACATGTTGTTTCTTCTTTCCCATAATACCCTCTCTAAATCCTGTAGTGTAAACCCCTAGGTCTTGGTTGAGTATAAAGATTGAAAATGGAGGGTGGGGGGGCACGCAAGATGGCCGAATAGGAACAGCTCCAACCTCCAGCTCCCAGCATGAGCAACACAGAAGACGGGTGACTTCTGCATTTTCAACTGAGGTACCAGGTTCATCTCACTGGGGCATGTTGGACAGTCAGTGCTGGTCAGTGGGTGCAGCCCAACCAGCAAGAGCTGAAGCAGGGCGAGGCATAGCCTCACCCGGGAAGCACAAAGGGGAATGGAATTCCTTTTCCTAGCCAAGGGAAACTGAGACACACAACACCTGGAAAATTGGGTAACTCCCACCCTAACACTGCTCTTTACCAAGGGTCTTAGCAAACAGCACACCAGGAGATTATATCCCATGCCTGGCCCAGAGGGTCCCACTCTCATGCAGCCTCCCTCATTGCTAGCACAGCAGTATGAGATCTAACTGCAAGGCAGAAGCGAGGCTGGGGGAGGGGCACCCGCCATTGCTGAGGCTTAAGTAGGTAAACAAAGCCGCCAGGAAGCCTGAACTGGGTGGAGCCCACTGCAGCTCAAGGAGGCTTGCCTGCCTCTGTAGACTCCACCTCTGGGGACAGGACATAGCTAAACAAAAAGCAGCAGAAACCTTGGCAGAGGTAAATGTCCCTGTCTGACAGCTTTGAAGAGAGCAGTGGTTCTCCCAGCACGGAGGCTGAGATGTGAGAATGGATAGACTGCCTGCTAAAGTGGGTCCCTGACCCCTGAGTAGCCTAACTGGGAGACATCCCTCACTAGGTACAGATTGACACCTCACACCTCACACGGCTGGGTACACCTCTCAGACAAAGCTTCCAGAGCAAGAATCAGACAGCAATACTTGCTGTTCAGCAATATTCTGTCTTCTGCAGCCTCCACTGCTGATACCCAGGCAAACAGGGTCTGGAGTGGACCTCAAGCAAACTCCAACAGACCTGCAGCTAAGGGTCCTGACTGTTAGAAGGAAAACTAACAAACAGAAAGGACACTCACATAAAACCCCATCAGTACATCACCATCATCAAAGACCAAAGGCAGATAAAACCACAAAGATGGGGAAAAAGCAGTGCAGAAAAGCTGGAAATTCAAAAAATCAGAGCACATCTCCCCCTCCAAAGGAACACAGCTCATCACCAGCAATGGAACAAAGCTGGATGGAGAATGACTTTGATGAGTTGAGAGAAGGAGGCTTCAGTCGATCAAACTTCTCAGAGTTAAAGGAGGAACTATGTACCCAGTGCAAACAAACTAAAAACGTTGAAAAAAGAATAGAAGAATGGATAACTAGAATAACCAATGCAGAGAAGTCCATAAATGAACTGAGAGAGATGAAAACCATGACACAAATGCACAAGCTTCAGTAACCAACTCGATCAACTAGAAGAAAGAGTATCAGTGATTGAAGATCAAATGAATGAAATGAAGCGAGAAGAGAAGTTTAGAGAAAAAAGAGTAAAAAGAAATGAACAAAGCCTCCAAGAAATATGGGATTATGTGAAAAGACCAAATCTTTCAGGTGTGCCTGAAAGTGATGGGGAGAATGGAACCAAGTTGGAAAACACTCTGCAGGATATTATCCAGGAGAACTTCCCCTAGTAAGGCAGGCCAACTTTCAAATTCAGGAAACACAGAGAACGCCACAAAGATACTCCTTGAAAAGAGCAACTGCAAGACACATAACTGTAGATTCACCAAAGTTGAAATGAAGGAAAAAATGTTAAGGGCAGCCAGAGAGAAAGGTCGGATTACCCACAAAGGGAAGCCCATCAGACTAACAGCAGATCTCTTGGCAGAAACTCTACAAGCTGGAAGAGAGTGGGGGCCAATATTCAACATTCTTAAAGAAAAGACTTTTCAACCCAGAATTTCATATCCAGCCAAACTAAGTTTCATAAGTGAAGGAAAAATAAAATCCTTTACAGACAAGCAAATGCTTAGAGATTTTGTCACCACCAGGCCTGCCCTACAAGAGATCCTGAAGGAAGCACTAAACGTGGAAAGGAACAACCAGTAGCAGCCATTGCAAAAACATGCCAAAATGTAAAGACCATTGATGCTAGGAAGAAACTGCATCAACTAATGAGCAAAATAACCAGCTAATATCATAATGACAGGATCAAGTTCACACATAACAATATTAACCTTAAATGTAAATGGACTAAACGGTCCAATTAAAAGACACAGACTGGCAAATTGGATAAAGAGTCAAGACCCATAAGTTTGCTGTATTCAGGAGACCCATCTCACATGCAGAGACACACATAGGCTCAAAATAAAGGGATGGAGGAAGATCTACCAAGCAAACGGAAAACAAAAAAAGGGTGGGGTTGCAATCCTAGTGTCTGATAAAACAGACTTTAAACCAACTAAGATCAAAGAGACAAAGAAGGCCATTACATAATGATAAAGGGATCAATTCAACAAGAAGAGCTAACTATCCTAAATATATATGCACCCAATACAGGAGCACCCAGATTCATAAAGCAAGTCCTTAGAGACCTACAAAGAGACTTAGACTCCCATACAATAATAATGGGAGACTTTAACACTCCACTGTCAACATTAGACAGATCAGTGAGAGAGAAAGTTAACAAGGATATCCAGGAATTGAACTCAACTCTGCACCAAGCAGACCTAATAGACATCTACAGAACTCTCCACCCCAAATCAACAGAATACACATTCTTCTCAGCACCACATCGTACTTATTCCAAAATTGACCACATAGTTGGAAGTAAAGCACTCCTCAGCAAATGTAAAAGAACAGAAATTTTAACAAACTGTCTCTCAGACCACAGTGCAATCAAACTAGAACTCAGGACCAAGAAACTCAATGAAAACCATTGAAATACATGGAAACTGAACAACCTGCTCCTGAATGACTACTGGGTACATAACAAAATGAAGGCAGAAACAAAGATGTTCTTTGAAACCAATGAGAACAAAGATACAACATACCAGAATCTCTGGGACACATTTAAAGCAGTGTGTAGAGGGAAATTTACAGCACTAAATGCCCATAAGAGAAAGCAGAAAAGATCTAAAATTGACACCCTAACATCACAATTAAAAGAACTAGAGAAGCAAGAGCAAACATATTCAAAAGCTAGCAGAAGGCAAGAAATAACTAAGATCAGAGCAGAACTGAAGGAGATAGAGACACAAAAAACCCTCCAAAAAATCAATGAATCCCGGGGCTGGTTTTTTGAAAAGATCAACAAAATTGATAGACCGCTAGCTAGCAAGACTAATAAAGAAGAAAAGAGAGAAGAATCAAATAGACACAATAAAAAATGATAAAGGGGATATCACCACTGACCCCACAGAAATACAAACTACCATCAGAGAATACTATAAACACCTCTATGCAAATAAACTAGAAAACCTAGAAGATATGGATAAATTCCTGGACACACACACTCTCCCAAGACTAAACCAGGAAGAAGTTGAATCCCTGAATAGACCAATAACAGGCTCTGAAATTGAGGCAATAATTAAGAGCCTACCCACCAAAAAAAGTCCAGGACCAGATGGATTCACAGCCAAATTCTACCAGAGGTACAAGGAGGAACTGGCACCATTCCTTCTGAAACTATTCCAATCAATAGAAAAAGAGGGAATCCTCCCTAACTCATTTTATGAGGCCCACATCATCCTGATACCAAAGCCTGGCAGAGACACAACAAAAAAAGAGAATTTTAGGCCAATATCTCTGATGAACATCAATGCAAAAATCCTCAATAAAATACTGGCAAACTGAATCCAGCAGCACATCAAAAAGCTTATCCACCATGATCAAGTGGGCTTCATCCCTGGGTTGCAAATCAACATATGCAAATCAATAAACGTAATCCAGCATATAAACAGAACCAAAGACAAAAACCACATGATTATCTCAATAGATGCAGAAAAGGCCTTTGACAAAATTCAGCAGCACTTCATGCTAAAAACTCTCAATAAATTTGGTATTGATGGAACGTATCTCAAAATAAGAAGAGCTATTTATGACAAACCCACAGCCAATATCATACTGAATGGGCAAAAACTGGAAGCATTCCCCTTGAAAACTAGCACAAGACAGGGATGCCCTCTCTCACCCTCCTATTCAACACAGTGTTGGACGATCTGGCTAGAGCAACCAGGCAAGAGAAAGAAATAAAGGGTATTCGATTAGGAAAAGAAGAAGTCAAATTGTCCCTGTTTGCAGATGACATGATTGTATATGTAGAAAACCCCATCATCTCAGCCCAAAATCTCCTTAAGCTGATAAGCAACTTTAGCAAAGTCTCAGGATACAAAATCGATGTGCAAAAATCACAAGCATTCTTATACACCAATAACAGACAAACAGAGAGACAAATCATGAATGAACTCCCATTCACAAGTGCTTCAAAGAGAATAAAATACCTAGGAATCCAATTTACAAGGGATGTGAAGGACCTCTTCAAGGAGAACTACAAACCACTGCTCAACGAAATAAAAGAGGACACAAACAAATGGAAGAACATTCCATGCTCATGGATAGGAAGAATCGATATCGTGAAAATGGCCATACTGCCCAAGGTTATTTATAGATTCAATGTCATCCCCATTAAGCTACCAATGACTTTCTTCACAGAATTGGAAAAAACTGCCTTAAAGTTCATATGGAACCAAAAAAGAGCCCACATTGCCAAGACAATCCTAAGCCAAAAGGACAAAGCTGGAGGCATCACGCTACCTGACTTCAAACTATACTACAAAGCTACAGTAACCAAAACAGCATGGTACTGGTACCAAAACAGAGCTATAGACCAATGGAATAGAACAGAGTCCTCAGAAATAATACCACACAACTACAGCCATCTGATCTTTGACAAACCTGAGAGAAACAAGAAATGGGGAAAGGATTCCCTGTTTAATAAATGGTGCTGGGAAAATTGGCTAGCCATAAGTAGAAAGCTGAAACTGGATCCTTTCCTTACTCCTTATACGAAAATTAATTCAAGATGGATTAGAGACTTAAATGTTAGACCTAAAACCATAAAAACCCTAGAAGAAAACCTAAGTAATACCATTCAGGACATAGCCATGGGCAAGGACTTCATGTCTAAAACACCAAAAGCAATGGCAACAAAAGCCAAAATTGACAAATGGGATCTAATTAAACTAAAGAGCTTCTGCACAGCAAAAGAAACTATCATCAGAGTGAACAGGCAACCTACAGAATGGGAGAAAATTTTTGCAATCTGCTCATCTGACAAAGAGCTAATATCCAGAACCTACAAAGAACTCAAACAAATTTACAAGAAAAAAACAACCCCATCAAAAAGTGGGCAAAGTATATGAACAGACACTTCTCAAAAGAAGACATTTATACAGCCGACAGACACATGATCACTCACCATCGGAGAAATGCAAATCAAAGCCACAATGAGATACCATGTCACACTAGTTAGAATGGCAATCATTAAAAAGTCAGGAAACAACAGGTGCTGGAGAGGATGTGGAGAAATAGGAACACTTTTACACTGTTGGTGGGACTGTAAACTAGTTCAACCATTGTGGAAAACAGTGTGGGGATCCCTCAAGGATCTAGAACTAGAAATACCATTTGACCCAGCCATCCCATTACTGGGTATATACCCAAAGGATTATAAATCATGCTGCTGTAAAGACACATGCACACGTATGTTTATTGCGGCACTATTCACAACAGCAAAGACTTGGAATCAACCCAAATGTCCATCAGTGACAGACTGGATTAAGAAAATGTGGCATATATATACCACGGAATACTATGCATCCATAGAAAAGGATGAGTTCATGTCCTTTGTAGGGACATGGATGCAGCTGGAAACCATCATTCTCAGCAAACTATCACAAGAACAGAAAACCAAACACTGCATGTTCTCACTCATAGGTGGGAATTGAACAATGAGATCACTTGGACACAGGAAGGGGAACATCACACACCAGTGCCTATTGTGGGGGGGAGGGGGGAGGGATAGCATTAGGAGATATACCTAATGTAAACGACGAGTTAATGGGTGCAGCACACCAACATGGCATACGTATACATATGTAACAAACCTGCACGTTGTGCACCTGTACCCTAGAATTGAAAGTATAATAAAAAAGAAATATTGACCAGAAAAATAGAAAATGATATTTAAAAACTCTGATTCATATTTATTATTACATTAAAAATGAAATTGACATATCAATGACTATAGAGTTTTGAGTGGAAATGTTATGACCGAAGAATTTTTCAATTTTACCCTGAAATCTTGTTTGTTCGACTCATGAATAGATAATCATTATCAGATATGTAAGGACTCAGGAAATATTCTACCTTTGGGCCCAAGCTGAAAATATTTCTCAAACATGTATTGACAATTTAAAACCCTCTCTATATGTGTCAAAACATCCCTTTGTACCTCCGTAAATGTGTACCACTATATGTCAATTAAAAATAAAACTTTTTAAAAATTGAAAAAAAAAAAGATTGAAAATGTGCCAGGACTATCCCGGGTCATTAGAGAAATGCAAATCAAAACCACCGTGGGATACCATCTCACTCCAGTTACAATGGCGATCATAAAACACAGGAGACAACAGAGGCTGGCGAGGATGTGGAGAATAGGAACGCTTTTGCAGTGTTGGTGGGAGTGTAAATTAGTTCAACCCCCTTAACTACCTCTTCCATCCACTGCCTTGTACCTACTTTCACAATGGTGGGACCACCCTTCCAACCCGCTAATCACCCACACCAGAAACCTGTGAGTTACCATTGTCTCCCCATCACCCAACAGGCAACAATTTTTACTGCTCTCTCTAAATTATTTCCAAATATATTCATCCTGTACGCCCCCAGTGCTTTTGTGTAGCACCTCTCATGCCTATCATCTTTTCTTCTGGTTTCTGAAACAATCTTCTTGCCTCCAATATTGCCTGCATCCAAGACAACTCAAGAGAGCTCTTCCCAACATACTTGTTTGACCACAGACTGACCGCTCTAAATAGATTTTGCTGGTGCCCCAATTTGTGGCAGGATAAATTCTCATTTCCCTAGCCTGATACATCAAGAGTTCAGATCTAGTCTCAGCTCCTCTCCCACTCATCCTGTGCCTTCTCCAGAGGCCTCCCATACTGCACACACCCCTGGCCTCCATAGCTACTTGTTCTTCCCTGAATCTTTCTCCCTTTCATAAATTTCCATGCTGTTTCCTCAGCTGAAGCCCCCTTTCACTGTGGCTGCTGGCCGATGCCTACTTGTCTTTAGAACTTGTCCCAGGCATACTCTCCTCTGCCTTGACCTCCTTCCACATTCTTCGTGCTGGGTCTGGAGTCCCCAGTCCTAGCCTTTACCACCTGGCTCACTACAACATGAGTGGTGTGCTTGAGGACCCCAGCAGACTGCGGGGGAGGGGGGTCTTTGAAAGCAGCACTGTCTTATCCCTGCTTGCCCAAAGCTCAATAAATATTGGAAAATAAATAAACAAGTGTGCCCATTATAGTGAAAGCTATTCTAGAACTATGGTATTAGAGAAATACAGATTTGAGTATCAGTTCTGCCTCTTATTAGCTGTGTGACCTTGGGTATGTCAATCCCTCAGAACCTCTTTCTTCACCTGAAACGAAGGCATCATAGGAGATTCATTAGAGGCTTAATTTTGTCCATCTTCAGTCACGCACCTGAAAGGTCTTAGGACACAATGTCACTTGTGTGGTGCAACCAGGCCTCCCTGAGACCACACACTAGAGTCACCGTGATGGCATGGCAATAGTCTTAAATTCCCTTCATGATTATGCTTTACTTTTTTTTTTTGAGATAGGGTCTCACTCTGTCACCTAGGCTGGAGTGTGGTGAAGCAATCACAGCTCACCACAGTCCTAAACTCCTGGCCTCAAGTTATCTTCCTGCTTCCGCCTGCCAAGACCTTTACAATTATTCATAGTGTCTTGGTGACATCCACAAACGGATAGTCACACATTCTGTGATCAGTTTTGCTACTCTTTTCCAGCAGATAATTTATTTCCAAATAATTGCTCCTCACTTCACGTTGGCCTCCAATTGACTGACTGAAAGTATGATCTTCACTGGGAGATAGATTGGGTTTTGAACATCATTTTCACAAACATACATAAAGGCATATTGTTAGCCTCAGCTCCTGTAGCAAGGGCTGTGGACAGGCTTTTCCCAACCTTCAGTGCTATATCACTGACAGAATCCCTGGTGTCATCCGTCACCTGAAATCTACGATCCAAGTGCTTGAAATGTGAGCTCCTGTCCTCCTCCCCTCAGGAGGGTGATGGTCACTACAGAGCAGCCTCCATAAGCACTGCCTTATTTCCCATCCTGGTCTTTTTTTCCTCTTTTCATGCCCTGCTCCCTTTTCTTTCCTATGAAAGTGGGGTATAGGGGGACTAGGGACATGTGCAGAGAGAAAGAGACTCTCTGGCCTTTTGCTGTCTTTTGTCCCCTTCCCTCTCGCTTCTGTCCAACTCAAATAAGGCTCAGGAAAACCAAGAATGCGAATCCTCATAGGCCACTTAAGTGGAATCCAGCAAATGTTAGGACACTAGAAGCACTGGTAGGATGGGTCTAAGTTAAGAAGCATAGAGCCGGCCGGGCGCGGTGGCTCAAGCCTGTAATCCCAGCACTTTGGGAGGCCGAGACGGGCGGATCACGAGGTCAGGAGATCAAGACCATCCTGGCTAGCATGGTGAAACCCCGTCTCTACTAAAAACACAAAAAACTAGCCGGGCGAGGTGGCGGGCGCCTGTAGTCCCAGCTACTCGGGAGGCTGAGGCAGGAGAATGGCGTGAACCCGGGAGGCGGAGCTTGCAGTGAGCCGAGATTGCGCCACTGCACTCCAGTCTGGGCGACAGAGCGAGACTCCGCCTCAAAAAAAAAAAAAAAAGAAGCATAGAGCCAAACATGGTGGCATGCACCTGTCGTCCCAGCTACTCAGGAGGCTGAGGCTGGAGGGTCACTTGAGCCCAGGGTTTGAAGGTTGTAGTGCACTATGAATATGCCTGTGTTGACTGTTCTCACCAAATAGCTGCTGGTTTCTTCCAGAATGAGTGACTTCGGAAAAAGCAAAGCGTGAGTGGCAAAATCTTTTATGATCGAGACTCAGAAGTCATACATGGTCATTTCCAACATATTCTATTCACCAGAAAGGATGATTAAGCTGGATATACCTTCAAGAAGAGAATTAGGGTCTATGAAAGGACTTCAATAAGTCTGTGAAATATGAAAACACAAAAATATAGAGACTTTATTTCTCAACGTAAGCTTCATCAAGTTGAAGACACTTTAATAAGCAATAATACCGACCCTACAAAAACTAAGGTCCTGGCAATTTCACCATGTCAAGACAGCCTTTTTTACATTATTAACTGAAGAAAAATGGGTGTCCTTTCAAGTTTTTTAAAAATCAGGAAAGAAAAAGAAGTTAGTGGCAGCCAAATCAGGGCTAAAAGGTGGATGCCTAATAATTTCCCGTTGAAACCCTGGCAAAATTGTCTTTGTTTTTGAATGAGAGAAATGAGGAGGAACATTGTTGTGGTGGAGAAGAATTCTCTGGTGAAGTTTCCTAGAATTTTTTCTTCTAAAGCTTTGGCTTTCTCAAAATACTCTCATAATAACACCTGTTATTGGGGTTTTTTGTTTTGGGCCCTCTGGAAAGTCAACAAGCAAAATGCCTTGAGCATCCTAAGACACTGTTGCTATGAGCTTTGTTCTAAACCCATCACCTTTTGCTGTGACTAGACCACTTTCACCTCTTGGTAGTCATCGCTCTGGCTGTGTTTTGTCTTGAAGATTTCACTGGAACAGCTGTGTTTGACCTCCTCTACAATTATTTGCAGAGATGCTTCAGTATCTTGATTCCACTTACGTAAAATTTCAGTTGAAAGCTCTGCTCTTGTCTGCAACTGATCTGGGAACAAGAGTTTTCAAATCTATTGGGTGGAAAATTTTTCAAAATTGTGTAAATTTAACCAATTGAGATGGCTATGGTGTTGGCTGTTTATGCTGTTGTCATTCCTAAAGCAGGGCGTGAACAAGATGGATTTTTTTTTCTGGTGAATTAATGTGAATTGTCTGCCACTGCAGGCTTTATCTTCAATATCTTATTATCCCTTCTTCAAATGAGTGACTCATTTGTAAACTTGCAAATGTTGGGGGCATTGTCCTCATATATTTGTCACAAAGAATCAGTGATTTTACGATTCTTTCACCCCAAATCGCCATAAATTTGATGTTTATTCTAGCTTTAATTTTAGCAGAATTCATCTTCCTCTAATGGGACCTCTTTTCAAATTGATGTTTTAGTTTTATTATAATTCCTCAAATTAGATCCTGTTCAGACATGTTATAACAAGTTAGTACAAGTGCAAAATATTTTTGAAATCTATGCAAAAATATGCATTTCCCATGTACTTTTTGAAGATCCCTCATGCTTTTTGAAGTTTTGAATAATTTTGAACATATTTTTAGACTACCACAAGAACATTATCTATAGCACTGAATTTCAGATTTATCAACTTTGTGGTAAGTATAATAACCAATGGAAATTCCAGATAGGCAGCTTAGCTACTGAAATAGAATTGGAATTAAATGATTGTAGAGGTATCAGTAAAGACCTGCAGGCATTGAAAAGCATTTAAAAATTTAGAAATAAAAGAACAGGATTATATGTACCATTTAAGAGGAGGAAGAAGAGAGAAGCGGTATCAGGGACAGAAGAAAAAAAAAAGAGCACAGAGAAGGACCAATAATAGCAAACGTTATGTAAAACTTAAGGAGAGTGAAGCCATGTCTGTTCTCCACAGGCTATGCTGTCTTCATCTTTGTGTGATGTGGGTGGGGGGAATTACCAAGAGAACATCACACAGGCCATGGATGAGTTCTACAAGAGCCAGGTAGAAGAGCACTGTCCTGATGGTGCCCGGCACCCAGCTCACACACATCTCTTATTTGACAGCTTCCCCAAAGCAGACCTTGAAGTCCAGGCTCCTTGAGAAGCTTGGGAAGGAGATTTTGCAGGGCTAAAGGGCCTATCCCCAAAGATGCCACCCTCACCAGTCTCATCCTGACAGTCTTGGATTATTTTTGCCCTGAGATTTTGGAGCGGGGGACAGGGAGACAAGAGACAGTGTGCATTAGCCAACTTTCCAGAGAACATCAGCCCTCCAGACTGGGGCAGGTCAGACCTCCATTGGGCATTCTTCTCCTCACTGGTTGCCATTTGGGGGAAACAGCACTTGTGAACACCTGCCCATCTCCTCAGGTCCTGCCCGAAACCCTACCTGTGCCTTTGGAGAGAGACTGCCCCGAACACAGAGCCCCAGCAACTGCATCTGCAGCCCCCAGGGCTTAATCCCCTTCTACATGGGGTTCAGCGCATGTGAGTACACAGTGGGCTTGATTCCTGCCCTCTAGTCCCTGCCAGATACCCCATGCCCACCTCATGAAGAGAATGAGGCCACACGGACACACCCAGGCCATCATGGTGAGGGGTGTCTGGGGCCCTATTTGCTCATCCTTCATTGCCGGTTCAGGGCCAGCTGTCTGGCCACATTCCTACCCTGAGGTGGGACACTGAGGACATTGTCCACTAGGCTCACTGGCCACTTTTAAAGTTCCAGAAACAGAGGGCCAACTGGTCCCCTGGAAGTTGGGTACATGGAATAAGCCAAGGCATGCCTTCAGGAACAGGTTTCCTACCACATAGCTGTCCAAAGCCCAGGGCAGCCTCAAGTTCATGTGAAGCCTTCCTGCCATGTCCACAGCCCATGCTGACCCCTCCTGGAGCCACTGGAATGCTTGTTCCCAGGCATGTGATAAGCCCAAGAGAGCTGCAGCCTTACAGGACCACTCTGCCCATCTGGCAGCAGCACCCAGAGGGCCAATAGAAAGAAGTAGGAGGTGAAACCAGATGCTGTAAGGATGCTTTATCAGGTAAAATCACATACTATGAAAATGCTTTAAAGTGCAACAGGAGGAGATATAAAGCCACAAAGAAAAAGCACGTAGTGACACATGGCTATCAGAACACACTAAAGAATCCACACCACTTCCCCCCTTTATCCAGAAAAGAAGCTTCTAAGGCCACCTCCTCAGCAGACTCCTCGAACTCCTCCTCGGCGTGGAGTCCTGGCACTGCTGGTACTCTGCCATAAGATTTTTCACATTGTTCTCAGTCTCGGTCAATTCCGTCTCATCCATGCCCTCGTATGTGTACTAGTGGAGAAAGGCCTTACACCTAAACATTACTGTGAACTTCTCCATAATACGCTTGAACAGCTCCGGATGGCCGTGTTGTTGCTGATACCAGTGGCTGACATGTCTAGCCCCTTGGGTGTGGTGTCACAGGCGGCTGTTTGTACATTGTGAGGGAGCCGATGAGCACAGTGGCTGCTGTTCTTTTGAAGGCTGAGCATCAGCTCATCTACCTCCTTCATGGATATGCTACCTCTGAAAATGGCAGCCACCGTTAGGTAGCAGCCATGACAGGGGTCACAGGCAGCCATCACATTCTTAGCATCAAACATCTGCTGGATAAGTTCAACCACCGTCAGGGCCTGGTACTGCCAGCTACCCCAATTGGTCAGTGGAGCAAAGCTAGGCATGAAGAAGAGCAGCCGGGGAAATGGGACCATGTTCTTGGCCAGCTTCTGCAGGTCAGCATTCAGCTGGCCTGGGAAGCACAGGCATGTGGTGACCCCACTCATGGTAGCAGATACCAGGTGAGTCAAGTCACCATAAGTGGGTGTGGGTAGTTGTAGGGTTCTGGAACAAATATTGTACAGTGCTTTGTTATCAATACAAAAGGTTCCATGTGCATTTTCTATGAGCTGGTGGATTGAGAGGATGGCATTGTAGGGCCCCACCACGCTGTCCGACACCTTGGGCGAGGGCAGGACGCTGAATGTGTTTATGATCCTATCTGGGTACTCTTCCTGCATCTTACTGAGCAGAAAGGAACCCATCCCAGACCCATCCCCCCACCCAGGGAGTGGGCCAGCTGGAAACCCTGCAGGCAGTCACAGCTCTCAGCTTCCCGCCTCGGTGTCCATCCCCGACTCCATCAGCTGCTCACTTTCTGGATAGTACCCCGTGGCCCAATTGTTCCCGGCCACACTCTGACCTGTAAGACAGTATAGCCAGTCACTCGATGGCCAGGTATACGGTCATCAGTGGTCACTGCCACAATGCAAAAAAGACCAAGTGTCACGTGTGAGGTGAAAGCACCATTCACCCTACACATGGAGCAGGTGGACCCCCTCCCCCAAAGTTACAGGACAGCAGCCTCCCTTGTTAGAAATTAAGCCAGTAAAACACCAAAAGCAAGAGCAACAAAAGCCAAAACTGACAAATGGGATCTGATTAAACTAAAGAGCTGCTGCACAGAAGAAACTGTCAGAGCAGACAACCTACAGAATGGGAGAACCTTTTTACAATCTGTCTGACAAAGGGCTAATATCCAGAATCTACAAAGAACTTAAGTTTACAAAAAAAAAAAAAAAAACCCATCAAAAAGTGGGTAAAGGATATGAACAGATACTTCTCAAGACATTTATGCAGCCAACAAACATGAAAAAATGATCATCGCTGGTCAGAGAGATGCAAATCAAAACCACAATGAGATACCATCTCACGCTGGTTAGAATGTCAATCATCAAAAAGTCAGGAAACAACAGGTGCTGGAGAGGATGTGGAGAAATAGGAACACTTACACTGTTGGTGGGAGTGTAAATTAGTTCAACCATTGTGAATGACAGTGTGGCAATTTCTCAAGGATCTAGAACCAGAAGATACCATTTGACCCAGCAATTCCATTACTGGGTATATACCCAAAGATCATAAACCATTCTATATAAACACGCACACGTATGTTTATTGTGGCACTGTTCACAATAGCAAAGACTTAGAACCAACCCAAATGCCCATCATTGATAGACTGGATAAAGAATGTGGCACATAGACACCACGGAATACTATGCAGCCATAAAAAAACGATGAGTTCATGTCCTTTGCAGGGACATGAAGCTGGAAACCATGCTCAGCAAGCTAACACAAGAACAGAAAACCAAACACTGCATCTTCTCACTCATAAGTGGGAGTTGAACAATGAGAACACATGGACACAGGGAGGGGAACATAACGCACAGGGGCCTGTCAGGGAGTAGGGGAAGGGGGAAGAGACAGCATTAGGGGAAATACCAAATGTAGATGACAGGTTTATGAGTACAGTAAACCACCATGGCACATGTATACCAATGTAACAAACCTGCACATTCTGCACATGTATCCCAGAACTTGAATAAAAAATAAAAAACAGAGGAAAGAAATTAAGTCAGGAGCCAAACCTGAGACAGCCTAACAACAGACCTCGCTGCAGGTGGCTCCTGCCCATTCCCAAGGAAAGCAGCAGCCAGGCCCCCACTCAGCTCCCTGCAGGGAGATTACATCAGCAGCTCCTCCCCTCCGGCAGACACCTGGGCCTGCCTCCCAAAGCCGGTTGAGGAGAGGGAGATTGAGCGACTCAGAGGATAGGAAGGTGTTGAGGGGCCCTGGCTCCACAGTTCCCACAGCCATGACCTTGGGGCACTCCTTGACTTTGAGCTGCCCTGGCTAAGGAGCCACACACCAGTCTCTACCCACAACTCACAGAAAATGAAGTTGTCCGGCCTGAAGATCCGCCTGAAAGGCCCGGAGCGCAGAGAGTTCAGGGTGCTGGGCTCCAGATCAACTAGCACCGTGCCAGGCACTTACCTGCCACCTGAAGGGGGCAGAAGGGCATCAGCGAGGGGAGGACCACTGTGCCCAGGAGGGCAGTGGGGGAAGGACTGGGGTCTCACCGCTGGCCTCGCACGTTGGTACACTACAGCAGCAGGTGCCCGTGGTAGGTGCCAGGGGAGTCCATGGCATGTTCATCAGAGATCACCTCCCAGAACTGCAAGAGACACGAGGGGCCAGACAGGCCAGGGCTGAGTTAGGACAGAGAGCTGAGGCTCCCCAGTCCCTCTCCCACCCCCTCCCCAGGACACCGGGTCCCTGGGGATCCGCCCTGGCCGCCAGGCCAGCCTCCCAGCTCCACCGGGCCCGGGGCAGGGAGCCCAGGGGTGGCAATGCAGGGGCGCCGCCCCCACCACTGCCAGCATCTTCCCCGGCCACCCAGCAGGCCCGCGCTGGGCCCTCAGGGCTCCCCCACCCCCGCCAACCTCGACGCCCGTTTGCTTCCCGCACTGCCCGGCCTGCGTGAGCACCATCTCCCTCATGGCCAAGGCGGGACTAGGGTAGCAGGAGAAACGCGAGGAGGAGGAGCAGACAGACGCGCAATGACAGGGCCTGCGCTCCACCAACGCTGAAAGAGCCCCGCACCCACCTCCCCCAGTCTCAGATTGAGCTCCCAGAATAAGCAACAGCTTTACTTCCACACACCTGTGAATCCCTTGGCGTTTAAGGTCTGTTGGAGAGCTCAGGTGACCTTGCCGTGGCCCTTTCCATGCTGGGGAAAGCTGGTCAGCTGGAGAACTTCCTCCCACGTCTTTAGTAAGACTAAATCCCTAGCTGAGCTGAAACTGAATTTTCCTCCCCTGTGGGAGGGGAAGCCTCTTGTTTCCCTATTCACAGATTGCCTTCGCACCTGTCCTAGACTGAGGACATATTTTGTAATTGATGAATCCTTTCATCTATTAGGAGATCTGTGGTTAGGAAAGGCCTTCCGTATGACTCAACAGGACTTATATAAGTTTTCCTTTGGAGCAGTTCAAACCCGCAGTAAGCTATGGGTGTTAGGGATAGTCAGGCCTCTGTCTTAGCTAGAGTCTTCTTTACAGTATGACCAGTCCTTTCACCTGTCCAGAGGGCTGTGGTCTCCACGCAGAGTGAAGGTGATACTGGATTCGTCAAGCTGAGGATAGGTGTTGGGATACGCCTGCTGTGAAAGATGGGCCACTGTCACTTTGCAGGCTTTTGGATGACCCAAACTGAGGAATTATTTCTTCCGGTAAACGCTTTTCAGATAGGGTGGGGAATGCCTTGGTCTAACCAGCGAAGGTATCAGTGAGCATTAGCAAATATTTGAATCCCCTGCAGAAAGGGTTGTGAGTAAATTGGAGTTGCCAGTCCTCACCTGGATAAGTTCCTCAGTAGTGGACAGATTTCACTGGAGGCGTAGAAAATTGCTGGCTGCGTGGGTTTTTTCAGGCACAGGCCTTACAGGGCTGAGTCATCTGTTTCAGTGTCTTGAAAAGATGTATCCCCACAAACGAATGAGACATTCACTGAAACAAAGACTCCTTCTAGGGTGAAAAAAATCATGAAAGTGGTGAATTATTTTCCTATGATTGGTACTTGGCATTAGTAATTTATTACCATCAGCCAGCCAGAGGGGCCCTGGACTCAACTGCAATCCCTGGCCCATTTTAGTTCTTCAGAGAATTCTGGCCCAGCTCTACGTGTGCTGACCAGCGTGCCCATCAGCGTCATTACCCCTTTCAGTGCAGTGACCTTGGCTGTCGCATCTGTAAGAGCATTTGCTTTTACATGGTCAGTCTCTCTTTTGATGTCATCTGCAGTGAATTGTAGTCACTTTTTTTTTTTGGACAGCAAAACAGCATTCTAACAAACTCAAAACCTGAGTGATAGTGTCTGGAAAAGCCCTCGGTGGTCAGGAGTCCCTACCCATTCCAGTTGCAGCACATGAAACGCTAAAATATCACACTTGGAATCAGTGTAAATGTTAACTTCTAAATCCCTTTCCAACTGCAGGACTCTAGTAAGTTCAATTAACTCAGCTTTTTGAGCTGATGTAGAGTCCAGCAAGGTTTGTGCCTTGATTCTCTTGTGCTGACTAATGATAGCATATCTAGCGCTCCTGTTTCCCTGATGCATAAAACAACTTGCATCTGTTAACCACTCTTCCTTGGGATGGGGTGGTCAAGGGGCTCATCTCTCTTCGGTCTGGCCTGCTAGAATAAATTTGTTTCATAACCTGTGACATGGTTTGGCCGTGTCCCCAGTCAAATCTTATGTTCAGTTGTAGCTCCCGTTATCCCCACGTGTTGTGGGAGGGACCCAGTGGGAGGTAATTGAATCAGGGGGTGGGTCTTTCCCATGTTGGCCTCATGACAGTGAATAAGCCTCATGACATCTGATGGTTTTTTTGTTTTGTTTTGTTTGTTTTGCTTTTTTGAGACACAGTCTTGCTCTGTTGCCCAGTCTGGAGTGCAGTGGTGCCATCTCAGCTCAATGCAATCTGTCTCCTGGGTTCAAGTAATTCTCCTGTCTTAGCCCCCCAAGTAGCTGGGATTACAGGCGCCCACCACCATGCCTAGCTAATTTTTGTATTTTTAGTGGAGACAGGGTTTCACCATGTTGGCCAGGCTGGTCTCGACTCCTGACTTCAGGTGATCCACCCTCCTCGGCCTCCCAGAGTGCTGGGATTACAGCTAATGGTTTTATTTTATTTTATTTTATTTATTTATTTATTATTTATTTATTTATTTATTTATTTTTGCTTTAAGTCTCTTTATTATTGTAGAATTTACTTTTATTTCTAAAGTAGAGATAATGCAGTTTTGCCTTTTTATTTTTTTTTATTATTATATTTTAAGTTCTAGGGTACATGTGCATAACGTACAGGTTTGTTACACATATATACTTGTGCCATGTTGGTGTGCTGCACCCATCAACTTGTCAGCACCCATCGACTTGTCATTTACATCAGGTATAACTCCCAATGCAATCCCTCCCCACTCCCTCCTCCTCATAATATGCCCCAGTAAGGGGAGTTTCCCTACACAAACTCTTGTGCCTGCTGCCATCTAAAAGATGTGACTTTGTTCCCCATTTGCCTTCTGCTGTGATTGTGAGGCCTCCCCAGCCATGTGAAACTGTGAGTCAATTAAACCTCTTTCCTTTATAAATTACCCAGCCTCAGGTATGTCTTTATTAGCAGCATGAGAACAGACTAATACAACCTGTGTGCCAGAAAGGCTGGGAGCACCTATGGACTCTGGCAGACAAGTGGCTGGGTTTATGGTTTGGCACACTTTAAGGGTTATGTCTGGAGTGTCTAGCAATAAGGCCTGACACTTTAATAAATGTTCCCCTATTATCCACTGGTGCCCTTTAGCTTCTAGGACCACCTTCCCTTGGTGTGGGGTCAAAAACCTTTAGGGGCTATCCTGATATTAGTTTATTAGCTTTGCCTACTAGGAAAGTTGTAGCAGCAACAGCTCTAAGACATCCGGGCCACTCTGAGGCCACCTGGTCTATCTGCTTAGAAAAGGAGGCTGCTGGCCTTGGAATGTTCCCCAGTTTTGGGACAAGATTACCCAAGGCCTGTGCCTTGCTTTTTGGTCACATAAAGAAAAAATGGTTCATCCAACTTGGGGACTCCCAAGGCTGCAGCAGAGCCCAATTTCTCTTTGAGAGTGTTGAAGGTTTGCTTGCAGTTCTCATTACATTCAAGAATCTCTAACTCTTTCCCTTTTAGTGTATTATATAAAGGCTTGGCTACATGTCCCGATCTGGGCACCCATAAGCAGCAGTACCCAGTCATCCCCTAAAAAGGTCCACAGTCATTTGTTGGACTGGGACTCTTGGATGACTAAAAGAGTTTTTTTTTCCTTCTAGGGATGTTGATCAGTTCCAGAGGTTAAGACAGATTCCAAGTATTTGAGTCTTTGAGTAAAAATCTGAGCCCTGTATGCGATACCTTATATCTGCTAGTTCCCAGGAAATTGATCAGTTTAACAGGATTATTATCCAAGTCTTCTTTAGTTGGGCTGGCAATGACCAAGTCATCTACATACTGAATAATTGTGCCCCTTTGCTGTGTAGATTTCCTAAGTCCTTAGCTACAGCATTTTCAAATAAGTGGGGGCTATCCCAGAACCCTTCAGAGAGGACTGTCCAGGTGAGTTTTGAGGCTGAATGAGTATCTGGATCAGTCCATTCAAAGGCAAACATATTGTGAATCTGGATGCATTGAGATGCAGAAAAATGCGTCTTTCAGATCTAAGAATGTAAACCAGTTTTCACCTCCCTGGGACTTGGGTAAGGATTAGGGACAATGAGGTGTATGGAGACAACAACTGCATTTATTAATCCTCTAAGATTTCTGACAAATCTGTACTTGCCATTAGGCTTTTAATCTGGTAACATGGGAGTATTATAAGGAGACTCTCATGGCCTTAATAAGTCATATGGCAAGAATTTGGCAATAACGGATTGAATTTCCCCTCATGCTTCTTGCCTTAAAGTGTACTGTCTCTTCTGATGTCAAGGAGCACTAGGCTGAAGTTGGATTTGAATGTGGGAGGTGTTAGTGCATTTCCCAGAGCTGGTGTGGCCCAAACCTCAGAATTTACTTGAGACAACACCTCAGGTGGTAAATGTGACAGCTCATTCTTAACTTGTTTTTTTCCCCTGAGGGGTCAGGAACTCTGCTTTTTGATCTGTGAAGGTCACCATGGCTTGGTCACCTGAGTCAATAAATCTCTCCCCAGTAAGGGGTCAGCCAGCCAGAGGGGTAGAGGGGTCAATATGAGATTTGAGTGGGGACACAAAGCCTAACCATATCGTGTAGCTATTAATCCCTTTTCAGATGGGTAATTTACAAATATTTTCTCCTATTTTGTGGGTTTTCTCTTCACTTTGTTGATTGTTTGCTTCACTGTTAAAAAAAAAAAAAAGTTTTCTGACTTGCTGTAATCCCATTTGTCCATGTTTGCTTTGGTTGTCTGTGCTTATGGGCCATTATTTAAGAAATGTTTGCCCAAACCCGCGCCCTAGAGAGTTTCCCCAATGTTTTCTTGTAAAAGTTTGATAGTTTGAGGTGTTAGGTTTAAGTCCTTAATCTATTTTAATTTCATTTTTTTAATGTGGCAAAAAATAGGGTTCTAGTTTCATTCTTCTTCCTATGACTTGCCAGTTTTTCCAGCCCTATTTATATTGAAGAAACTGTCGTATTTTTCATTGTATGTTCTTGGCACTTTTGTTGAAAAGTTTACTGTAGGTGTTTGGGTTTGTTTCCGGGTTCTCTAGTCCATTGAATTTGTCTTTATGTCTGCTTTTATGCTAGTGCCATGATATTTTAATTACTATAGCTCAGTAGTATAATTTGAAGCCAGGTAATGGGATTCCTCCAGTTTTGTTTTATTTACTCAGCATAGCTTTGGCTATTATGATGTTTTGTGGTTCCTTATAAATTTCAGAATTCTTTTTTCTATTTCTGTGAGGAATGCCATTGTTATTTTGATAGGGATGGCATGAAATCTATAGATTGCTTTGGATTGTATGGACATTTTTAAAATACTGATTCTTCCAATCTGTGAACATGGAAATATCTTTTCATTTTTTGTATCCTCTTTCATTTCCTTTATCAGTGTTTTTTAGTTTTAATTGTTGAGAACTTTCATTTCTTTTTTTTTTTTTTTTGAGACGGAGTCTTGCTCTGCCACCCGGGCTGGAGTGCAGTGGCGGGATCTCAGCTCACTGCAAGCTCCGCCTCCCGGGTTCCCGCCATTCTCCTGCCTCAGCCTCCCGAGTAGCTGGGACTACAGGCGCCCGCCTCGTCGCCCGGCTAGTTTTTTGTATTTTTAAGTAGAGACAGGGTTTCACCGTATTAGCCAGGATGGTCTCGATCTCCTGACCTCGTGATCCGCCCGTCTCGGCCTCCCAAAGTGCTGGGATTACAGGCTTGAGCCACCGCGCCCGGCCAAGAACTTTCATTTCTTTGGTTAATTCCCACACATTTTATTTGTGGCTATTGCAAATAGGATTACTTTTTTGAATTCTTTTTCAGTTTGTTGACTGTTGGCAAATAGAAATCCTACTGATTTGTATATGTTGATTTTGTAATCTGCAAGTTTACTCAATTTATTAGTTCTAACAGTTTTTTGGTAGATATATTAGGCCATCGTCACATTGTTATAAAGAAATAATCTGAGGCCGGGCGCGGTGGCTTAAGCCTGTAATCCCAGCACTTTGGGAGGCCGAGATGGGCAGATCACGAGGTCAGGAGATCGAGACCATCCTGGCTAGCACGGTGAAACCCCGTCTCTACTAAAAAATACAAAAAACTAGCCGGGCGAGGTGGCGGGCACCTGTAGTCCCAGCTACTCCGGAGGCTGAGGCAGGAGAATGGAGTAAACCTGGGAGGTGGAGCTTGCAGTGAGCTGAGATCTGGCCACAGCACTCCAGCCCGGGCCACAGAGCGAGACTCCGTCTCAAAAAAAAAAAAAAAAGAAATAATCTGAGACTGGGTAATTTATAAAGAAAAGAGGTTTTGCTGGCTCATAGTTCTACAGACTGTACAGAAAGCATAGCACTGGCTTCTGCGTCTGGGGAAACCTCTGACAGCTGACAATCAAGGCGAAAGATAAATCTGGTGTTTGCACATCACATGGTGAGAGGGCCAGAAGTGGGGAGTCCTACACACTTTTAAATGACCAGCTCTCATGAAAACTTACTATTGTGAGGATGTCACCAAAGGAAATGATACCAAACAGTTCGCGGAAATCCTGCCGTCATGATTCAATCACCTCCCCATGTAACCCACCTCCAACATTGAAGATTACATTGTAATATGAGATTTTGGTGGGAACACACACCCAAACTATATCACTTTGCCCCTGGCCATTCCAAATCTCATATCCTTCTCATTTTTCAAAATACAATCATGACTTCCTAATAATCCCCAAAGTCTTAACTCCTTTCAGCCTTTACTCAAAAGTTGAAAGTCTCATCTAAGACAAAGCTAGTTTCTTCCTCCTATAAGCCTGGAAAATGAAAAACAAGTTAGGTGCTTCCAAGATATAAAGGGGGTATAGACATCGGGTAAATACTCCTATTCTAAAAGGAAGAAATCAGCCAAAAGAAAGAGGCCACAGGACCCACGCAAGTCTGAAACCCAGAAGGGCAGTTATTGAATTGTAAGCCTCCAAAATAGTTATTTTTTTCTCTATGTCCCATTTCCAGGGTACACTAATGCCTTGGGAAGGTCTGACCTTGTGGCTGTGCATGGTTCAGCCCCCACAGCTGCTCTCATGGGCTGGTATTGTGTGCCTCTGGTTTTTCTAGGTGCAGGGTGCAAGCTGTAGCTAGATCTACCATTCTGGGGTCTAGAGGACTATGATTCTCTCCTCACAGATCTACTAGGCCATGCCCCATTGGGAAGCCTGTGTGGGGGCTATAACCCCACATTTCTTCTCTGCATTGTTTTAGTAGAGGTTCTCCATGAGAGCATCCCTGCAGCATGCTTCTGCCTGGACACCCAGGCTTTTGCCTACATCCTTTGAATAAAGGTGGAGGCTCCCAAGTCTCAACTCTTGTAGTTTGTACACACATAGGCCTAACACCACATGGAAGCTATCAAGGCTTATGGCTTGCACCCTCTGAAGCAGTGACTAGAGTTGTAACTGGGCAAATTTGACCTATATCTGGAGCTGGAGCAGTGACCGGGATGCAGGGAGCCATGTCCCAAGGCTACCCAATGCAGTAGGGTCCTGGCCCTGATCTTGGAAATTATTCTCTTCTTTTAGGCCTCAGGGCCTGTGATGGGGGGCTCCCTCTAGATTTCTAAAATACCTTAGAGTCCTCTTTCCCATTGTCTTGGCTATCAACACTTGCTTTTGTTTAATTATGCAAATATCTCTAACAAGTGGTTGTTCCACAGCCTGTTTGAGTTCTTCTCTTATAAAAGCTTTTTATTTTTCTGCCACATGGCTAGGCTACAAAGTGTTCAAGCTTTTACACTATGGTTCCCTTGTAAATACAAGTTACAGCTTATTTTTTTGCTCCAAGATGTGAGCATAGATTGTTAGAAGCAGTTAGGCCACATCTCGAATGCTTTGCTGCTTAGACATTTCTTCCATCAGAAACCCTAAATCATCACTTTCAAATTCAAACTTTTATATATCCCTAGGGCATGAAAGCAATTCATCCAACAACTTTGATAAGACATAAAAGGCATGACCTTCAGTCCCAATAAGTTTCTAATTTTCATCTGAGACCTCCTCAGCCCAGCCTTCACTCTCCAGATCACTATCAGTATTTTGGTCACAGCTATTCAACCAGTCTCTAAGAAAATCTCAACTTTACCTCATTTTTCTGTCTTCTGAGCTCCAAAACTCACACCTGTAATCCCAGCACTTTGGGAGGCTGAGGCAGACAGATTACTTGAGGTCAGGAGTTTGAGACCAGCTCAGCCAACATACTGAAACTCCATCTCTACTGAAAACACAAAAATTAGCCTGGTGTAGTGGCAGGCACCTATAATCCCAGCTACTCGAGAGGCTGAGGCAGGAGAATCACTTGAACCCCAGAGGAGGAGGTTGCAATCAGCTGAGATCACGCCACTGCATTCCAGCCTGGGTGACAGAGCAAGACTCCATTAGAAAGAAGAGAGAGAGAGAGAGAGAGAAAGAGAGAGAAGGAGAAGGAGAGAAGGAAGGAAGGAAGAAGGAAGGAAGGAAGGAAGGAAGGAAGGAAGGAAGGAAGGAAGGAAGGAAGGAAGGAAGGAAGAAAGAAGAAAGAAGAAAGAAAGAAAAGAAAAGAAGAAGAAAGAAAGAAAAAGAAAGAAAGAAAAAGAAAGAAAAAGAAAGAAAGAAGGAAGGAAGGAAAGAAAAAGAAAGAAAGAAAGAAAAAGAAAAAAGAAAAGAAAAGAAGAAGGGAGGGAGGGAGGAAGGAAGGAAGGAAGGAAGGGAAATTCCATATTCCTGTGATATTGGAGCATGTGCTCACAGAGCTCATCTTACTGAACAGAACATAGACCACTCTGAATGTCATAGAACTCAAGAGGTAAATCACATGTGGTACAAGTTATGCCCCAGATATGGGCAATAGGACCATGTTACAATGTGTGGTATTTTAAATTTAGTTTGCCAATTATGAAATGTAGACTCTATTTCTTTCATTGAAAGATATTTAAAATTTAACTATAATTTACAGGATGAACTGTTCAAACTGATGACAAATTTGGGAAGAAATGCTCTGCTCAGGCAACAGCAGCCACAGCGCATGAGGCCCTGAGGCATTTCCTCCCGTGACCTGCACATCTCTCCCACCAGGCTCTCTGCCCTCGTCCTCCACGCTTCACCAAACTGTCTTTCCTATTCCTTAAAGAAAGGAGGTCTGTCTGTTGAACAAACATGGCAATATGGGATTGGAAAAGGATATTTTAGTCTTTACATCAGGTGATAGTGTCTGCATATGATGAAGAGGTCTAGCCTGAGATTCTGCATTTTTTATTCTTTTTTTAAGATTCGATTTTTTTTTGCTGGAAGACAATTCATTCTGAAGATTCTACATTTTTAACAAGCTCCCACATGATGCTAGTGTTATTGTTCTGTGAACTGCAGTTGGAACAGCTCACTACGAGACAACTGCTTTTTATTTCACTGAGAAAAATAGAAACAACAAAAAAAATTTTACACACTCTTACCACTAAATCGACTCATGCACCCACTTGCATTGTGTTCATATGTTCTGCATTCCCTCCTTTTCTAAGGGTAAATTATGTTCTTATTGAAAACCAACTACTTGGGAGGCTGAGGCAGCAGAATCAATTGAGCCCAGGAATTTGAGACAAGCCTGGGCAACACAAGGAAACTCCATCTCAAAAACAGAATTTTTTTTTTTTGAGGCGGAGTTTTGCTCTTGTCACCTAGGCTGTAGTGCAATGGCATGATCTCGGCTCACTGCAACCTCCATATCCTGGGTTCAAGCAATTTTCCTGTCTCAGCCTCCCAAGTAGCTGGGATTACAGGCTCCCACCACCAACCTGGCTAATTTTTGTATTTTTAGTAGAGACAGGGTTCACCATGTTGGCCAGGCTGGTGTCAAACTCCTGACTTCAGGTGATCCACCCGCTTCAGCCTCCCAAAGTGCTGGGATTACAGGCATGAGCCACCATGCCCAGCCAAAAAAGAATTATTTTAATAAAAAAAAAAAACATATCCACTTGTGAGCAAGATCCCAATTCCTTCCTTCTGTCTCAAGAACATCACTCCAAGATTTGTTCTCACCACTTTCCATATCAGTTTCCCTCTCTTTACTGTAACACTCCCATTAGCATTAAAATATGCTGTAATAGGCCAGGCACAGTGGCTCACGCCTGTAATCCTAGCACTTTGGGAGGTCGAGATAGGAGGATCACAAGGTCAGGAGTTTGCGACCAGCCTGGCTAACATGTGAAACCCATCTCTACTAAAAATACAAAAAATTAGCTGGGCGTGGTGGCAGGTGCCTGTAATCCCAGCTACTCGGGAGGCTGAGGCAAGAGAATCACTTGAACCCAGGAGGCAGAGGTTGCAGTGAGCCGAGATCACGCCATTACACTCCAGCCCAGGTGACAGTGTGATACAAAAAATTAGCTGGGTGTGGTGGCAGGTGCCTGTAATCCCAGCTACTCGGGAGGCTGAGGCAAGAGAATCACTTGAACCCAGGAGGCAGAGGTTGCAGTGAGCCGAGATCACGCCGTTACACTCCAGCCCAGGTGACAGTGTGAGACTCTGTCTCAAAAAAATAAAAGAAAAGAAAAGAGAAAAAAGCATACATATATATATATACACACACACACACATATATATACACATATATATACATATATGCTGTAATAATTCATTCTTAAGAAAACAGAGACTTTATCAGCAGTGTTTAGACAAAGAAAAAAAACTGTAAAAAGGTAAAAGGAATAGGAAAAAAGAAAACGAATAACACCAGAAAGACCCTCACTCCCACCCACACCCTCAGCCTGGCATCTCCCTCATTTCACTGTTTCCTTTGATTGCAAAACTCTTCCAAATATTTTCCTATTTCATCTGTAATTTTTCTCCTCCGATTCTCCCTTCAACTGACCCTAATCAGTCTGTTATCCTCACCACTCCAACCAGACAGCTTTTGGAAGCTCATAGTGACTTGCACATTGTTAGAGTTCATGTTCAATTCTCAGCCACATCTCACATGATCTTGCAGAAGCATGTGCCCCCTGCCAACTACTCCCTCCTCTAAAAACACTGTCACCTTTGGGCTTTTGGGTTACTACCATCATTTGGTTTTTCTCCTTCTCAGACTTCTTTACTGGTTCCTTCTCATTTCACCAGTCTCTTCATTTCAGAAAGCTCCAGAGCTCAGATCTTGGCTCTCTTCTTTTTCCTTTCTATGTTCACTCTTCTATGGCGATATGCTATTGACTCCCTACAATGTCTCTTCTGACCAGACCTCTCCATTGAACTGTGGGCCTGCTTACACCGCGTGCGAACTTACGTGCCTAATAGCTAAGCCAAAGGTAACATGTCTAAAGCTTTGAAACCCATCATAAATGAATCCATGCTGCTTCAGAGAGGGTGCTGAGTGATGCCAAGCAATCCTAGAAGAGAACATTCACGACCAAGATGTCCTACTATTGATAAAAGAAAAAAAAAAAAAAGCCGAGTGCAGTGGCTTACGTCTGTAATCCCAACACTCTAGGAGACCAAGGTGGGTGGATCATGAGGTCAGAAGTTTGAGACCAGCCTGGCCAACATGGTGAAACCTCATCTCCACTAAAAATACAAAATTAGCCGGGCTTGGTGAGGCATGCCTGTAATCCCAGTTACTCGGGAGGTTGAGGCATGAGAATCGCTTGAACCCAGGAGGTAGAGGTTGCAGTGAACCAATATGGTGCCACAGCAGTCCAGCCTGGGAGACAGAGCAAGACTTCGTCTCAAAAATAATAATAATAATAATAATAAAGTCCCTTTTTCCTAAATTTTAAAAAAAGGCACCTTAATCAAGACAGTGTGGTATTTGTGAAGAAATAGACAAAAACATCAATGAAACAGAATAGAGAGCTCAGAAATAGATCCACATAAATAGAGTTAACTAATCTTTAACAAAGAAGCAAAGGCAGTGCAGTGAAGAACAGATTGTCTTTTCAACAAATGGTGCTGGAACAACTGAATACCCACATGCAAATATCTAGACACAGACCTACATTCTTTATAAAAGTTAACTCAAAATGAATAATAGGTCTAATTGTAAAATGTAAAACCATAAAAATCCTAGAAGATAATATAGGAGAAAATCTAGATGGTTTTGGTGTTTGGCAATGACTTTTTTTTTTTTTTTTTTGAGATTGAGTCTTGCTCTGTTGCCCAGGCTGGAGTGCAGTGGTGCGATCTCTGTTCACTGCAACCTCTGCCTCCCGGGTTCAAGTGATTCTCCTGCCTCAGCTTCCCAAGTAGCTGGGATTACAGGCACGTGCCATCATGCCCCTCTAATTTTTCTATTTTTAGTAGAGACGAGGTTTTGCCATGTTGGTCAGGCTGGTCTCGAACTCCTGACTTTGTGATCTGTCTGCCTCGGACTTCCAAAGTCCTGCGATTACAGGCGTGAGCCATCATGCCTGGCCCTTGGTAATGACTTGTTAGGCAAAATACCAAAATCACAATTCATGAGAGAACTGATAAGCTATACTTTATTAAATCAAAATTTTTGCTTTGTGACAGACACTGTCAAGAGAATGAAAAGATAAGTCATAGACTAGAGAAAATATTTGCAAAAGATACATCTGGTAAAGGAATGTCATTCAAAGTATACAAAAAACTCTTAAAACTCAACAATAAGAAATCCGACAGGCGGGACATGATGGCTCATGCCTGTAATCCCACCACTTTGAGAGGCTGAGGCAGGTGGATCACTTGAAGGTCACTAGTTTGAGACCAGCCTGGTCAAATTGGTGAAACGCTGTCTCTGCTAAAAATATAAAAATTAGCCAGAGGTGGTGGCAGGTGCCTGAAATCCCAGCTACTTAGGAGGCTGAAGCACGAGAATTACTTGAACCCGGGAGGTGGAGGTTGCAGTGAGCCTAGATCACACCACTGCATACCAGCCTGAGCAACAGAGTGACACTGTCTCTGTCTCAAAAAAGAAGTCAGCCCACCCAACGGAAATGGTGTTACTTTGCAGAAAAAAGAAACATGCAGAAGACCTTAACGAACACCTCACCAAAGAAGATATACAGGGAGCAAAAAGCATCTGAAAAGATACCCCATATCATGTGTCATCAGGGAAATGCAATTGAAAACAGCAATGAACTACCACTACACATCTGTTAAATTGACCAAAATCTGGAACACTGGCAACACCAAATACTGAGCAGAATGTGGAACAGCAAAACTCTCTCATTCATTGTTAGTGGGAATGCAAAATGGTTCAGCTACTTTGGAAGACAGTTTGACTGTTTCTTAGAAAACTAAATATATTCTTACCATAGGATCCAACAATTGCACCCTTTGGAGTTTACCCAAAGGAGTTGAAAACTTATGTCCACACAACAACCAGCACACGGATGTTTAGAGCAGCTTTGTTTATAATTGCCAAAACTTGGAAACAACAAAGATGTTTTTCAGTAAGTGAATGAAAAAATAAGCAGTGGTACAGTCAGTACTAAAAATAAATGAGTTATACAACCGTGAAAGACTTTTTTTTTTTAGATACACTTTCACTCTTTTCACCCGTGGAGAAATCTTTTTTTTTTTTTTTTTGAGATGGAGTCTCTCTGTGTCACCCAGGCTGGAGTGCCTTGGCACCATTTCAGCTCACTGCAACCTCCACCTCCTGGATTCAAGTGATTCCTACACCTCAGCCTCCAGAGTAGCTGGGATCACAGGCGCCCGCCACCACACCCAGCTAATTTTTTTTTTTTTTTTTTTTTTTAATAGAAACGGGGTTTCACCAAGTTGGCCAGGCTGGTCTCAAACTTCTGACTTCAAAAGATTCACCCCCCTCAGCCTCCCAAAGTGCTGAGATTACAAACGTGAGCCACCACACCCAGCCTCCACGGAGAAATCTTAACCTTACATTACAAAGTGAAATAAACCAATCTGACAATGCGGTATACTGTATGATTCCAACTATAAGACGTACTGCAAAGAGCAAAACTATGGAAACAGTAAAAAAAAAAAAAAAAAATCAGTCGTTGCCATGGATTGGGGGCAGAGAAGGATGAATAGGCCAAGCACAGAGGATTTTTAGGGCATTGAAACTACTCTGTATAATACCATCGTGATGGGTACATGTCATTATACATTTGTTAAAATCCGTGGAACATATACCACCAAGAGTGAACCATAATGTAAACTATGGACTTCAGATGACGACGATGTGTCCATGTAGGTTCAGGGGTTGTAGCAAATGTACTACTCTGGTGGGGCACTTTGATAATGGGGGAGATAATGCATGTGTTGGCAGGAGATATACAGGGAATCTCTGTATCGTCTGCTCAATATTGCTGTGATTCTAAATTTGTTCTAAAAAATAAAGTATATTTTACAAAGTAAAAGGCACTGTGCTAAGAGATCTTCAGATATGGGCTGGACACAAATGTGGCAGGGAACTGACAGAGACAACATTAGAAGGAGATCCTTGTTATTCAGTGTGTGGAGTGTAGACCTGGGGACTTGTTAGAAATAAAGAAACTCAGGCTTCACCCCAGGCTACTAAATCGGAAATCTGCATTTAGGCTGGGCGCGGTGACTCACGCCTGTAATCCCAGCACTTACACAGTAACTGCTCAACTTTGAGAGGCCGAGGTGGACAGACCACCTGAGGTCAGGAGTTCAAGACCAGCCTGGCCAACATGTCGAAATCCCGTCTCTACTAAAAATACAAAAATTAGCTGGGTGTCTTGGCAGGAACCTGTAGTCCCAGCTACTCAGGAGGCTGAGGCAGGATAATCACTTGAACCTGGGAGGCAGAGGTTGCAGTGAGCTGAGATCTCACCACTGCACTCCAGCCTGGGCGACAGAGTGAGACAGTGTCTCCAAAAAAAACAAAAACAAAAAACAAAACAAAACAAAGAAAAAAAATCCATGTTTAAACATCCCCAGGTGTAACAAATGTTACAGTTGGAGTAATAGCACCGTGAAAGAATGCTCTTTGAAATTCCCAAACGTAGGATTTTGTGTGTGGATGGAAAAGAAACTAGAAAAGGAGTTTTGGATTAAATCAGAAGAAAGGGTAGGGAATCTTCAACTCATTTTTCCTGCCATTCCAAGATCAGATTCTAAATTATTTTCCATTTGCATGTATCAGTGGGACTCTGCCATTAGCATAAAAAATGCATTTTAATAAACAATTTCCAAGAATTTATTTATCTCCCAGATAACCTGCTTATGATTCTCCGGAAAGCCTGATAGCAAGAGGTTCTATCTCTCAAGGATACAGATATTGATTGGACTTTCAAATGGACTTTCAAAGTCGTTCCACTAATGGGTTTCACTATATCGTTCATGGCTGAAAAACGCATTCATACTTGAAAGAACCCACATCAAACTGTCAACATTGTGTACCTCTGAAAGCTGGGAATACAAAAGACAGAGAAGGGAAGAATATTTATTTTTCCTATGCACCTTTGTATGATTTGGCTTATTATAACAAGTATATATGGTATCCATCCCCACCACTTCCATACTTCTTAAAAAATAAAAGCCCCACACCTGTACGATGCTGGTTAAAGAGAAGGAAGTGGCCACTCTGCTCCTGTGGCTTTTTGCATGACATTCTCCATCATCAGCAACCCAAATTATTATTAGCTATTCTCATGGAAGATTTTTATCTCCACTGCTTAATGGTGTGCAACAGCTGTATACTTAGAGTGACTAGAAGACAAATGAGAAAAGAAAGCCTGATTGTCAGATATGACAAATTCCCACAAGGAATGCCTTTTCCTGTCCATCACCTATACTGGTTTGGGGTTTGCTATGCAGCATGCATGTAAGAAAGGGCATATCTCCTTTGCTATACGTGTTACAGAAGGTTGAGTCTCCTAAGCATATTAACATTCAAGACTAGGGAAAAGAAGCCTAAAAATACTGCTGCAACACATTTTATGTCTTGCAAAGTATTTTCACATAGTTCATCTCATTTGTTCTCATAGCAATATACAGTGTATATTTACAGGCAGATATTACTATTAGCATTAGCCTTACTGTTTTCCATATTAAGACCAAGTTAATTAAGAGGAAGAATGTGGAATTTTTTTTTTTTTTTTTTTGAGACAGAGTCTCGCTCTGTCACCCACGCTGGAGTGCAGTGGTGCCATCTTGGCTCACTGCAACCTCCGCCTCCCTGGTTCAAGTGATTCTCCTGCCTCAGCCTCCCGAGCAGCTGGGACTACAGGCACGTGCCACCATGCCTGGCTAATTTTTTGTACTTTAAGTAGAGACAGGGTTTCACCATCTTATCTAGGATGGTCTCGAACTCCTAACCTAGCGATCCACCTGCCTCAGCCTCCCAAAGTGCTGGGATTACAGGCAGAATGTGGGAATTTTATAACACTATTCACTCTTGAGTAAATAATATTCAAAAATATTCAGGTGTGAAACAATAAAAAAAGATCTTATAATTTGTCTCACTACAAAACAATCCCATGGTATAAAGTATAGAATAATTGCTTGGCTGGACATGGTGGCTCATGCCTATAATCCCAGCACTTTGGGAGGCCAGGATGGGTGGATCACTTGAGGCCAGGAGTTTGAGACCAGCCTGAGCAACATAGCAAGATCCCATCTTAATAAACAACAACAGCAACAAATTGCTACTCTCAACTAAGCACATGCATATGTCAGACAGCATACGTATTATTGCTAATATTTACCAGCAAAGCAGACATCATTTTCCCCATTTTAGAGATAAAAAAGTGAGGTTCAGAATGGTTCCACGCAGTACCCATGGTTACAATTTGCAATGCTGGATTCAAATCCAGCTTTAACTTCCAAGCCCAAGCTTTGTCCCCTAAAACACAGCTTCCTACCATGACTCCTCTCACCACTAGAAGGATCTGGCATTGCAGGAGGAAACCTCTGTCCCAAATGCTGCTGCATCCCATCCAGGTTTCAGTGAGACTGAACTCTTTCCACCTCCAATGTCGGAAATTTCATCCTTTGAACAGAACTGTCAGATCTCTTTATCTTGTCAAGTCACAAACAGCTGATACTGAATTCATTTCTTTCCAAACCACAAAACAGGTTCCCAAAGTGGAATTCAGATTGAATCTTGAGGTTATACTACATTGATTTTTTTTTTTCACCGCTAGTAACTATCCATTGCCTACTCACTGAACTCTTGGCTACATCAATATTCATTATGTTATTTAAAGAAAAAAATATATTAGAACAGAAATAATGTATGATGTCTTGCCTGATCACTAACAAAGATGGATGACACAAAGGCCAGTACGTTAGGGCTGGCAGACAAATGTTGAAATGCACTTGGCTTCTATACTTGGAGTCGTCCCTCTGTAGGGAAGACTAGGATCTGTGTGCTACATCCCGGGGGTGAGTCAGCAAAGGAAACCTGTGCTTGGTGAAAAATAGATTCTGAACTCTGCTAGTGTTGATCAGTGCTGTTTCTGAAAATCCATTATTTAAGAAATGGGAAGTGAGTGAAAGACCCTCCTACCAGGCTGTCCCAACTTCACCCCACCCCCAAAAAATACCTGAAAGTAGAACCTGCAGGATTGAAGAGCATTTATGAATTTTCTTTATTTGTGTAGTTGTTTGTTTGTAATGGTTTGGTTTTGGCGTGTTATTTTGTTTTTGTTTTGTTTTTAAAGAGGGTATCAGACAGGCATAGTGGTTCACACCTGAAATCCCAGCATTTTGAAAGGCTGAGGCGGGTGGATCACTTGAGGCCAGGAGTTTGAGACCAGCCCTGCCAACATAGCGAAACTGCATCTCTACTGAAAGTACAAAAATTAACCAGCTGTGGTGGCAGGTGCCTGTACTCCCAGCTACTCAGGAGACTGAGGCATGAAAATTGCTTGAACTTGGGAGGCTGAGGTTGCAGTGAGCTGAGACGGTGTCACTGTACTCCAGCTCGGGCAACAGAGCGAGACTCCATCTCAAAAATAAAATAAAATAAAAAGATAAATAAATAAATATAAAGACAAGGTCTCGCTATGTTCCCCAAGCTAAAGAGCAGTGGCTATTTCACAGTGTTTGTGAATTTCAGACAGGAAATCTAGAAAACCCAAAATGTCAACCCAAATCATTTATGAGAAGAAGCATTACCCCACTGCAGGTAAGGAGGCAAGCATCACAGTGTAGTTCTACAGGGAAGGATCCCATGAAATCATCAAAAATGAAGCATCAGTACTGAAAATACTTGGGTTTGTGAAACAGAACTCTGACACGAAACAGGCATTCTGTCACAGTGGCAAGAGGAGGGACCGTGGATCACCATTCCAGCTGGAAGCTCCCCTGGCTGGTTTTCAGCTGAGTGCCAAATGGCAAGTCAATGAGCCCCAGTTACTTCACTGTACGGCGGAAATAAAGCCTGGGTTACCCGGCACTGAGATCTTGTGAAAATCAAATGAGACGATGCATTTGAAAATTCTAAACAAATGTTATTTATCATAAACTGAAAAAAGGCACAGGGCCAGGAGGGTAGAAAAGTCACATTGTCTGTACAGATGGTGGATGTGAATTTTGCCCTTGATCATGCCTTCAGGTGACTAGGGCTAAGGTATATGTTGATGCTGCGTCAGCAGCCGGGAGAGTCCAGAGTATTTAGCCTTTCTCAAAAGTGTGCATCTAGATGACAAATGTATTATTATTATTATTATTTTTTTTTTTTTTTTTTTTTGAGGCGGAGTCTCGCTCTGTCGCCCAGGCTGGAGTGCAGTGGCCGGATCTCAGCTCACTGCAAGCTCCGCCTCCCGGGTTTACGCCATTCTCCTGCCTCAGCCTCCCGAGTAGCTGGGACTACAGGCGCCCGCCACGTCGCCCGCTAGTTTTTGTATTTTTAGTAGAGACGGGGTTTCACAGTGTTCGCCAGGATGGTCTCGATCTCCTGACCTCGTGATCCGCCCGTCTCGGCCTCCCAAAGTGCTGGGATTACAGGCTTGAGCCACCGCGCCCGGCCTATTATTATTATTATTATTGTGAGATGGAATTTCACTCTTGTCACCTAGGCTGGAGTGCAATGGCACAATCTCGGCTCACTGCAACCTCCACCTCCCAGGTTCAAGTGATTCTTCTGCCTCAGCCTCATAAGTAGCTGGGATTACAGGTGCACACCATCATGCACGGCTCATTTCTTTGTATTTTCAGTAGAGACACGTTTTCACCACATTTGGCCAGGCTAGTCTTGAACTCCTGACCTCAGGTAATCTGCCCGTCTTGGCCTCCCAAAATGCTGGGATTACAGGCATGAGCCACTGAACCCGGCCAATGACAAATGTATTATATCAGCAGTTGGAGCTGAAATTTCCCTTGCAGGGCAACTAACCACTTTTGTTTAGAAAAATACCTTTTTTTCCCCTTTAAAAAAAATTAATTATTTATTTTCGTAGAGACAGAGTCTCACTATGTTGCCCAGGCTGGTCTTGAACTCCTGGCCACAAGGGATCCTCTGGCCTCAGCCTCCAAAAACACTGGGATTACAGGTGTGAGCCATGGTGCCCAGCCAGGAAAATACCTTAATAAGTAACACAGAGGTAGGTGGAACCCTGATGACATGGTTCAGCAGAAGTAGAGGCAACAAAAGAGAGCAATAAACTTCTACACGTGGGAAATAAGCAGGAATTTGTGAGTGAGAAGGAGATCTGAGGGACGAGGGCTGAAGCGCACAGAAATTGGCACGGGCCATGATTTCAGAAATGACTGAAGGATTTCCAAAGAGAAATAGCTAACAGTGCATTTTCAGTTGTTTTTGTTGCTGTAACATTAGTCTCTCTGCAGCCTTCAGTTTTCAGTAAATCATCTACACTCATAAATGAAGGTGCTGAGACAATCCAATTCTGTGAGCTAGAGCCTAAAGCCAGAGGTGACCTTGAGAACATAAGCCCTTGGGGAATTGAAGGGAGTCTTGGAGAGTACTTTGAAAGAGGTTGCAGCAATTGGGCAAGATAAGGCGACCCCAGCTGACCCCTGAGTTATCACAGGCTCCTCTCTCCAGCTCAAGTCAAAACCTGCTGTCATGATAGAGAGACTTTGAAATGCACTGAACAAAATGAAGAAAATGTATTCAAAGTGTTTTATGGACTGCATGCTCTTGTACCCCCAAATTCCTATGTTGAAACCCTAACCCTGATGGATGGTTTTAGGAAGTGGGGGCTTTGGAAGATAATTAGGGTTAGATGAGGTTATGAGAGTAGCACTCCTTGGTTTGGAGAGATTAGAGTGCATGCCTTCTCTGTGTGCATGCACCAAGGAAGGCCATGTGGGGGCCATAACCAGAATGAGGACTCTTGCCAGAACCCAACCAGGCTGGCAACCTGACCTTGGTCTTCCAGCCTCTAATTTTTTTTTTTAATTGAAAGCTTTGCTTGGGGGAGGAGGAGGAGGAATGAGGAGTTGCAGAGGATATGTACATTTCTTTTTTCTTTGTTTGAGATGGAGTTTCACTCTGTCACCCAGGCTGGAGTGCAGTGGTGTGATCTTGGCTCAGTGCAACGGCCGTCTCCCAGGTTCAAGCAATTCTCTTGCCTCGGCCTCATGAGTAGCTGGGATTACAGGCACCCACTACCATGCCTGGCTAATTTTTGTATCTTTAGTAGAGACAAGATTTCACCATGTTGGCCAGGCTGGTCTCGAACTCCTGACCTCAGGTTATCTGCCTGCCTCGGCTTCCCAAAGTGCTGGGATTACAGGTGTGAGCCACTGAGCCCGGCCCGAACCTCTAGAACTGTGAGAAATCAATGTCCATTGTGTAAACCACCCAGTTTAAGATCTTTGTTATAGCAGCCCAGACTGACTAAGACATAGACCCAGAAAAACAGTGAACCCCAAACAAGAGTTTAGGACAAAGTCGCTACATACTTCACAAGGTTGGATTAGGAGCAGTGCTGCATCCTTAATGATCCTTGGCAGTTGGACTGCACCTGTTCTCCACGGTACCATTTCAAACCTTTTCCGTTCTCCTAAAATTCTAAGCCCACCTCTTCATCTCACTCACACCGAGGCCAACACCCATCAGTGTGCAGGACTCTGTCCATCCTCCTCGTGTATCTTAAATGTTTGCCCCATCTCTCCTCTGTCTTCATCCTCTTCCTCCCCACTGACTCCTCCTTTGGCATTTAAACATACACAGATTCACTTCATTTCTCAACTCCATCTTCTGTCTATTGATTACCCTAGCGCGTCTCTTCATTTTCCAGCCAAATTTCTAAAGACACACTTCCTCACCATCCCCTAGCTTCTCAAGCCACTGTAATGTGTCTTTCCAATCTTGGCCACTCCACTGAGACTGCTGGCACCGGTTTCGCGAAACACCTCCCTTTTTAAGGCTTTATCTTACTTAAATTATTGTTGGCATTGACAAAATCCACTACCGTCTCCTTTGAAACACTCTGTTCTCTTGATTTATCTTGCGCCCGATCCACTACACAGGTTCCTGGATTTCTTCCTGGCACTGTGGTTAATTCGTCTCAGGCTCCCTGCAAGCCGAACTTCCTTTCTCCTCAAGATGTTGATGTTTCTCAGGGTTCTCCTCTTGGCGCTCTCCTCCCCTCACCACTCCCTAACCACTTTGCCCACTCTCTCTAGGCAATATGACATACTGCACTCCCCTGGGTTCAACAATATTTCCAGACCTTCATATTCCACTTCCTTTTGAACATTTCCACTTGAATGTTCCATATTCACCTCAAACCTCCAAAAGTGAATTTCCCTCCCCACCCCTCATATCCTGCTCCTTCTCCTTGGCTCCCTTCCCCATCCCTACTTAATTGTTGACTTAGAAATGTGCATATCAGCCGGGTGTGGTGGCTCATGCCTGTAATCCCAGCACTTTGCGAGGCCAAGGCGGACGGATCGCCTGAGGTCAGGAGTTCGCGACCAGCCTGGCCAACATGGTGAAACTTCATCTCTACTAAAAATACAAAAATCAGCCGGGTGTGGTGGTGGGTGCCTGTAATCCCAGCTATTTGGGAGGCTGAGGCAGGAGAATCGCTTGAGCCCTGGAGGTGGAGTTTGCAGTGAGACGAGATCTCACCATTGCACTCCAGCCTGGGCGACAGAGCAAAACTCTGTCTACGAAAACAAAAAAAAGAGAGAGAGAGAGAGAGAGAGAAAAGAAATGTGCATATCTTCCTCAACCCCTCATTCCTCCTCCTCCCCCAAACTTTCAATCATTAAGTTCTATTGATCTTCCTTTCTCAAATTATCTCAATCTCCTCACTTCTCTTCTTAACTACATCTACAACCATAGTGTAATTCCACCATCATCCATCACCCAGATTATTCCAATACTTTCTTAACTAGCCCCATGCCTCTGGCCTTACACCTTCAAATTAATTCTCCAGGGCTGGGCACGGTGGCTCACATCTGTAATCCCAGCACTTTGGGAGGTTGAGGTGGGCAGATCACAAGGTCAGGAGATCAAGACCATCCTGGTGAACACGGTGAAACCCTGCCTCTACTAAAAATACAAAAAATTAGCCAGGCGTGGTGGCGGGCCCCTGTAGTCCCAGCTACTTGGGAGGCTAAGGCAAGAGAATGGCGTGAACCCAGGGGGCAGAGCCTGCAGTGAACTGAGATTGTGGCACTGCACTCCAGCCTGGGGGACAGAGCAAGACTCTGTCTCAAAAAAAAAAAAATTAATTAATTCTCCATACCACAGCCATCATGACCTTTTCAAAACAACTCCCTTACTTAATACCTTCAGTGGTCCCTTAAGCTGCCCAGGAATAAATATTAGACCCTAACATGTCTTCCAGGTCCATTCCAGATCTGGCTTCTGCAGCCTCTCCTGTCTCTTCCTACTCCACTTCATTCTTTTCCCATCAAATGTGTCTTATTCCTTCTTGGATCTCCGTTACCAGGTTCACAGTCGGCCTATGACTAACACTACCAGGTCTGATCATGAGACACCCTTGATTCAATCCCTTCCTGCTCAGTCAGGCAAACAGACTTTAAGTGTCTTGGTGTCCTGTGGCTGCTGTAACCATGTACCACAAATTGAGTGGCTTAATCAACAAAAATGGATTCTCTCACAATTATGGAAGCCAGAAGTTCAAAATCAAGGTGTTGGCAGGGTAAGTTCCTGCCAGAGCCTCAAAGGGTGATTCAGCTCCACGTCCCTCTCCTAGTTTTGGGGCATTGGCAATGCTTGGTCTTCTCAGCTTGTGGACACATCACCTACCTCTCTGCTTCTGTCTTCAGACTGGCTTTCCCCCATCTCTCTGTGCCTCCACTCTCTTACAAGGATGCCCTCCACTGAATTACGGCCCTTCCTAAGCCAGGATGACCTCAGCTCAGGATCCTTACTTATGATATCTGTGAAGATCTTTATTCCCAGACAAGTTACTGAACCTAGGAAAAATATAAAAAATAAAAAACATTTTAAAAATAAGGTCAGGTGTGGTAAATCATGCCTATAATCCCAGCACTTTGGGAGGCCAAGGTGGGTGGAAGGATTGAACCCCGGAGTTCAAGACCAGCCTGGATGACGTGGCAAAACCCCATCTCTACAAAAAATAGAAAAATTAGCTGAGCATGGTGGCACACACGTGTAGTCTCAGCTACTCGGGAGGCTGATGGAGGCTGAGGTGGGAGGATCATCTGAGCCTGGGGAGGTCAAGGCTGCCATGATTGTGCCACTGCACTCCACCATGGGCAAGAGAGTGAGACTCTCTCAAAAACAAAAAATTTTTAAAAAGAAATAAAATAAAAAATTAAAGACCCTTATTCTAAATAAGATCACATTCTGAAGTTCGGGATGGACATATCTTCTAGGGGTTACACCATTCAACCCACATTATGGGATGGTTTGGGGAAAATGTTTGATGTCCACTTATAGCTCCTGAATGCCTTTACTCAGTACTTCTTGATGTCTAAAATTCTTAAAAATCTTTGTTAGTTTGGCAAAAATTGTCTTAAAACTTGCATTTGTTTTATTATTAATGAAGTTGCATATATTTTATTGCCTATTAACCATTTTATTCCATCTGTAAATTATCTTCTCATATGCTCGGCAGTTTTATGGAGTCTTAATATCTTTCTTTAAGTCAGTACAGGATCTTTATATAGTGAAGCTGTTAATATTTGTGGCAATTTTCCATAGTTTGTAGTTTATCTCCGCTTTCTATTTTGTTTCTTCTACGTAAGATCTTAGAAATTATTCATGTTGGCTGAGCGCAATGGTTCACGCCTGTAATACCAGAACTTTGGGAGCACTTTGGGAGGCTGAGGCAGGAGTATTGCTTAAGCCCAGGAGTTCAAGACTAGCCTGAGCAACAAAGTGAGACCCCATCTCTATTTATTAAATTAGAAAAAGAAATTATTCAGCCGGGCCCAGTGGCTCAAGCCTGTACTCTCAGCACTTTGGGAGGCTGAGGTGGGTGGATCACCTGAGGTCAGGAGTTCAAGACAGCCTGGCCAACATGGTGAAACCCCATCTCTAATAAAAATACAAAAAGTTAGCTGGACATGGTGGTGGGCACCTGCAATCCCAGCACTTGAACCTGCGGGGAGGAGGTTACAGTGAGCTGAGATCGTGCCACTGCACTCCAGGCTGGGTGATGAGCAAAACTCTGCCTCAAACAATCAAACAAACCAACACAAAAAAACCAGAAAATATGGAGGGATCATGTTAATACTGGATGGTGAGCTCAGAGGTCTCCTGATAGGCAGTAATCCATAAGCTAACTGCTCCAAAAGCTTTATATTTGTCTGTAATATGTTTTTGTGTTAGTATATTTTAGAAAACATAGCCAAGTGTAAATAAACAGACAGTCCAGGCATGGTGGCTCATGCCTATAATCCTAGCACATTGGGAGGCTGAGATGGGAAGATCACTTGAGGCCAGGAGTTCGAGACCGGCCTGGTCAATGTAGCAAGACCCCATCTCTATTTTTATATGTTAAAAGTATAAATAAATAAATAAATAAATGGCCATAAGACTTCCATTTCTGAAGCTGACAGTGAGATGATACTCTCAAGCTTGGAGAATTAAAAATAAAATCTTACTCTAGAGATGCAATTTATTTATTTATTATTATATTATTATTATAGTCTTGGTCTGTCACCCAGGCTGGAATGTAGTGGTTCTATTTTGGCTCACTGCAACCTCTGCCTCCCGGTTTCAAGCGATTCTCCTCCCTCAGCCTCTGAGTAACTAGGATTATAGGAATGCGCCACCATGCCCAGTCAAGAAATGTAATTTATGGCAATCTTGCAGATCTGCCTATTTGTAAAAAATGTTTTACCAATCCTACCTATTCAGACCCTCAGACAGGCCACTGGGTCATTTTTATAGATCTGAAAGGACCTGGTGTTCTGTTGCTGCAATAGCCTAAAACACAGAGAACCACTGTGGTTAATAACATGATATTGAGTGGCCTTTCAGGTGAACAAAATTTAATACTGGCTTCCACACTATTGAGACATGCAGACTTGTGCATGCCCCTTAATTTCTATGAGCTTTGGTGTATTTGTTTACAAGACAGAAGTCGTAATTTTCCTCCGAGTGGTGATGTGAAGATTAAATGAGATGATGGGTGAGGCAAAGTGGCTCACGTCTGTAATCTCAGCACTTTGGGAGGCCAAGGTGGGATGATCACTTGAGCCTAGGAGTTCAAGACCAGCATGGGCAACATGGTGAGAGCCCGTGTCGACAAAAAAAACAACGAGAACATGTATCTATAAAGGTAAATAATGTTTATGACAGTGACTACATAGATAGGCATCAAGCTCAAAAAATGTTAGTTCCTATTCCCTTCCCCTCATTGGGGCCAGATGTACACGCCAACATGAAGGGTTTACAATAGATGATCCCTTCCAACTCAGAAACTTTCAACATACAACTGAAATCAGTACGGGTAAGGCTGCAGGAGAAACATCGCGGAAGTGCATGTTGGGGGAACCTTTCTTGGCAGCTGCTGTATCAATGGGTTTAACGTGCAAGTACATTTTGACCTAATGATTCAGTTCCAGGAATTTAGCTCATGGAAATTATTTGGATCGCTACTAAAAAGTCATCAAAATGTTGATCACAGTGTTGTTTTTAATCAAGAGAATAGAAAAGCCACTCTGATCATAGAGTGGTGATTAAATAAACTGTAGAATCTCTAAGCCACCTGTATAACAGATATTGTTTTAAAAAATATTATCAACATAGAAAAATCAGTCAGGCGTGGTGGCTCAAGCCTGTAATCCCAACACTTCGGGAGGCTGAGGCAGGAGGATTGCTTGAGCCCAGGAGTTTGAAACGTGGTCTCTACAAAAAGTTAGCCAGGCATGGTGTCAATGGCCGAGTAGTCCCAACTACTCAGGGAGGCTGAGGCAAGAGGATTGCCTGAGCCCCGGAGGCCAAGGCTGCAGTGATCTCTGCTCCTGCCTCTGCACTCCAGCCAGGGTGACAGAGCAAGACTTTGTCTCAAAAAAATAAAAATAAAAAATAAATAGAATTTTAAAAAAGAAAAATATTCATAGCATACTGTTTACCAGAAACTAAAAGGAAATGAAATATAATATATGCCTTGTCATCTTAGTTTTGTTACATTAAAATAAACATCTTTGTGCAGAGACAAAAGATTATACACAAAAAACTCTAATGGTGGTTACTTCTAAACAGTAATTTGGATATTACTTCTTCTTTTTTTTTTTTTTTTTTTGAGACGGGGTCTTGCTCTGTTGCCCAGGCAGGAGTGCAGTAATGCTATCTCAGCTCAGTGCAACCTCCTCCACCTGGGTTCAAGCAATCTCCTGCCTCAGCCTCCCAAGTAGCTGGGGCTACAGGCGCCTGCCACCACACCTGGCTAATTTTTGTATTTTTAGTAGAGATGGGTTTCACCATGTTGGTCAGGCTGGTCTAGAACTCCTGACCTTGTGATCTGCCTGCCTCGGCCTCCCAAAGTGCTGGGATTACAGGCGTGAGCCACCGCACCCACCTGGATATTATTTCTGAAAGGTTTTTATGACAGACGTATATTGCTTTTGTGAAGAAGAAAGTCACAGGATCTATTTTTAAGTCTTTGCAAAAATGAAATGAAAAATTATTTAATAGTCATTAAGTGATATGTGACGTTAGTCTAGTCTTCTCCATTAAAGTAATCTTTGGTGTTCTGCAAGAACTCAAACCACTTAGGCAGAAGGTCTGATGAAATACTGGTGAGTTCCTGTGCTTCAGAGTGGAAGAATGAATTGTGTGGGCTTTGATCTATTAGTTCTCTGTAGAAAATGCTGTGTTCCCTAGGGGATGTCTGGGCCAGACAGAAAGGGACTGTGCTTTCGGGCAAAAGCCACCACAGTAGTGACCCTGCCTGGCCCCCACAATGGAAAAGTGCTTTCTGTAGTCTGAAATGAAAGGCACCCTGTGCATCTCCCCTTAATGGGCTCTGAAAGCCCAGACTTCGGGAGTTGACAGCATCCACAACACTAACCTTAATAAATGGACATAGGCAGAGAAACTTAAGGTCTCTATCAATACAGATTGTGTGGGTGTTTCGGAGGCAACACAGGTGATGCACACTCATCCCAGGGCAGCCAACCCATCGCAGTGCCTTGTGACATGCTGTTACCCATTTCTTTGGGGTCCCAGAGCCTTATGCATGGAGCTGGTGTTAACTTCCTTCTCCTTTTCACAGTTGACTCTCAAATTCCTGGATATGCCCCAAGCTAATCTTGGAGACTTCTTTAATCCAATCAGCCCTTCAAGAGCCTATCCATAAGTTATCATTCTAGAGCCTGAGAATAAAAAGATGAATAATAGGCTGGGCGTGGTAATCCTAGCACTTTGGGAGGCCAAGGCAGGAGGATGACCTGAAGTCAGGAGTTCAAGACCAGCCTGGCCAACATGGAGAAACCCCATCTCATGGTGAAACCTTGTCCTACTAAAAATACAAACAATTAGCCAGGCATGGTGGTGGACACCTGTAATCCCAGCTACTTGGGAGGCTGAGACAGGAGAATCGCTTGAACCCAGGAGGCAGAGGTTGTGGTGAGCCAAGATTGTGCCATTGCACTCCAGCCTGGGTGACAGAGCAAGACTCCGTCTCAAAAAAAAAAAAAAATAGAGACTGACAAAGGTGAAGTTACCACTCAAGGTTATGCAGGTAAGAGGTGGAGGAGGTCATGTTGATAGTCAGGCTTATCTGACTTCTGCGTGTGACGTGGGAGAGGCAGCAAGGCAGCCTGCCAGAGAACTGCAAAGGCAGGGCTCCCCAAGACTTGAAGGAGCTTTGGGGAGTCCACTACACTAAGAAATGAGGGGAAAGGGAGTTAAAGTAAATGAGCTACATATATTTACTATTTTATTTTTTATTACAGTCGGGTGCAGTGGCTCACACCTGTAATCCAACACTTTGAGAGGCCAAGATGAGAGGATCACTTGGGGCCAGGAGTTCGAGACCAGCCAGTCAACATAGTGAGACCCCATCTCTACAAAAAGAAAAAAAATTGTTTTTCATTTTTTTTGAGACAGAGTCTCACTCTGTCACCCAGTCTGGAGTGCAGTGGCGTGATCTCGGCTCACTGCAAGCTCCGCTTCCCAGGGGATCATGCCATTCTCCTGCCTCAGCCTCCTGAGTAGCTGGGACTACAGGTGCCCACCACCACGCCCGGCTAATTTTTTGTATTTTTAGTAGAGACAGGGTTTCACAGTGTTAGCCAGGATGGTCTCGATCTCCTGACCTTGTGATCTGCCCGCCTAGGTCTCCCAAAGTGCTGGGATTACAGGCGTGAGCCACTGCATCTAGCCTAAAAAGAAAAGCTTTTTAAAAATTAACTGAGCGTGGCTGGGTGTGGTGACTCACGCCTGTAATCCCAGTACTTGGGGAGGCCGAGGTGGGCAGATCATCTGAGGTCGGGAGTTCAAGACCAACCTGACCAACATGGAGAAACCCCGTCTCTACTAAAAATACAAAATTAGCTGGGGTGGTGGTGCATGCCTGTAATCCCAGCTACTTGGGAGGCTGAGGCAGGAGAATCGCTTGAACCTGGGAGGCGGAGGTTGTGGTGAGCTGAGATCGAGCCATTGCACTGCAGACTGGGCAACAAGAGCGAAACTCCGTATCAAAAAAAGAAAAATTAGCTGAGCAGTGGTGGTGAGTGTCTGTAGTCCCGCTACTCAGGAACCTGGGGCAGAAGATTGCTTGAGCCCAAAAGTTTAAGGCTGCAGTGAGCTCTGATTATACCACTGCACTCCAGCCTGGGCAATAGGGCAAGATCCTGTTTCAAAAAAAGGAAAAGAAAATGTTATCACATACTTTCTTTGGCAGCACATATACTAAAATTGGAACAATACAGAGAAGATGAGTATGGCCCCACACAAGGATGACACGCAAATTCATGAAGTGTTATTCCTCAAAGAGCTAAAAGCAGAACTACCATCAACCCATCAATCCCATTACTGGGTATATACGCAGAGCAATGTAAGTCATTCTACCATAAAGACACACGCATGCAAATGTTCACTGCAGCACTGTTCACAACAGCAAAGACATCAAATCAAATGTAAATGTCCATCAATGGCAGATGGATAAAGAAATGGCTGGGTCTGGTGGCTCACGCCTGTAATCCCAGCACTCTGGAAGGCCAAGGTGGGCAGATCATGAGGTCAGGAGTTCGAGACCAGCCTGACCAAAATGGTGAAAACCCGTCTATACTAAAAATATAAAAATTAGCTGGGCGTGTTGGTACGCACCTGTAATCCCAGCTACTCAGGAGGCTTAGGCAGGAGAATCGCTTGAACCCGGGATGCAGAGGTTGCAGTGAGCCAAGATCGTGCCACTGCACTCCAGCCTAGGCAACAGAGAGAGACTCTGTCTCAAAAAAAAGAAAAGGGCTGGGCGCGGTGGCTCATGCCTGTAATCCCAGCACTTCGGCAGGCGGAGGCGGGCGGATCATGAGGTCAAGAGATCAAGACCATCCTGGCTAACACAGTGAAACCCCGTCTCTACCGAAAATACAAAAAATTAGCCGGGCATGGTGATGGGTGCCTGTAGTCCCAGCTACTGGGGAGGCTGAGGCAGGAGAATGGCGTGAACCTGGGAGGCGGAGCTTGCAGTGAGCTGAGATCGCGCCACCGCACTTCAGCCTGGGGGCTACAGAGCGAGACTCCATCTCAAAAAAAAGAAAAAAAAGAAAAAGAAAAGAACACAGACTTTCCCCTAGAGCCTCCCAAAGGCTGACACCTTGATTTTAACCTGGTGGGGTTCATTGAGACTTCTGATCTCCAGAACTATAAGAGAATGTGTGTTGTCTTCAGCTGCTAATTTGGGGTGATTTGTTATAGCAGACATAGGACAATAGCACAGTGGGAGGTCGTGGAAATCTTCCATCAGGCAGTGGCTCTTGAACTGAAATCTGATGGAATAGGAGGGAAGGGTCCAACGCATTCGGCAGGTAAGGTTGGCACAGCTGGAGGAGGCATGTCCTAGGAGAGAGGTGGAGGAGCTCTGTAGGTTTCCAAGCAGGCAGGGCCAGGTAGGCCACATTCAGTATATTGGTCCTCCTTTTTTTTTTTTTTTTTCTAGAGATGGAGTCTTCTTGTGTTGCCCAGACTGATCTTGAAATCCTGGCCTCAAGTGATCCTCCTGCCTCAGCCTCCCAAAGTGCCGTGATTACAGGAATGAGCTAGCACACCTGGCCAGCCCTTCTAAAAGCAACAGAAGCTGGGCACGGTGACACACACCTGTAATCCCAGTCACTCAGGAGAGTGAGGCAGGAGAGCCCAGGAATTCAAGACCAGTCTGGGCAACATAGCAAGACTTTATCTCAAAAAAAAATTATTTTAATTTAAAAACAAAAGCAATGGGAATCCACTGAAGGACTCAATTTCAAGGATGGCATCAGCAAAATTTTGCTTAATAAAATTGTTAATTTCAGATTAATCCCTACCTCACTACACCTAATTTATCTTACACAGTACTCAGAATGCAAATTAATATTAACCATAGACAATTAAAAAGGCAAACAGACTGGAAAAATGTCACATGATAAATTTCTAAGTCAACTACAAATTATTTGCACATTATCCCCAGACATTCTCTCCTCCCATAAAAATGAGTAATTAAAAGTTGACACTAATACCAAGAAAAGTCTCATTGACACTTTGTTCCAAATGGTTGAGATTAATGAATACAGTAACACAAGATTCGCTTTCATACTATAATTGAGGTGAAATTTGGAATAACATAGGCCAGGAATTTTCTGTTGACCATCAAGTGTGGTGTGACATCTAGTGGCCAAAGTTACCAATTTTATTTCTTCCTTCTTGGTTTGATTTAAACATACTAGATACAATGTACCTTGAGGCCAATAAACATTGAGAAACCACTGTGTTAAAAGTTAAATTGACTGTAGAGATAGCCAAATGAAAAATGTGCTGCCTCTGATTCTCTTGGAGCTTGCAGGCTCAGTAGAAGGTAGAAAGACAAGTATTTAGATATTCTTTTTTTTTTTTTTTTTTTTTTTGAGACGGAATCTTGCTCTGTCGCCCAGCTGGAGTGCAGTGGCACCATCTCAGCTCACTGCAAGCTCCGCCTCCCGGGTTCACGCCATTCTCCTGCCTCAGCCTCCCGAGTAACTGGGACTACAGGTGCCCGCCACTACGCCCAGCTAATTTTTTGTATTTTTAGTAGAGACAGGGTTTCACCATGTTAGCCAGGATGGTCTTGATCTCCTGACCTCATGATCCGCCTGCCTCCACCTCTCAAAGTGCTGGGATTACAGGCGTGAGCCACTGCGCCCCGCCTTGTATTTAGATATTCTAATAGTGGGCAGATGATTGCAGTACTTGCTATGACTCTTTCGCCACCTTCTAGCAGGTGTTAGGCAACCAAATGGGAATGAGGGAGCCCTGGGCTGGAGACATAGATTTGAGATCCATTAGTGAGCAGGTTACTGTTGAGACTTCAGTGGGGAGGATACACAGGAACGCTTAGCACTGGGACTGGTACAGAACAGCTGCTCAATAAATATTTGCTATGATGAAAAAGCATCCAGTCAAAAGTGTCAAATGCTGTGATTGCAAGAGGAGGACCCATGGGAGAGTTCTAAGTACTACTGTATGGAAATGCCTGGACTTGATAAAATAATAGTGGTACATCACTGATGCTAGCCAATACACATTGCATTACAGCTGAATTATATAAATTTTGGGGGTTTCTAATAGCCTGAATTGGGTTCCTTTGGGGAAATTGCTCATCTTCTCAGAGGTACCTGCCTAACTGGTTGAAAAACAAAAACACCATCTCTCAGAAATTCTGTGCAGATAAACTGAGCTAATGTGTCAAAAACATTTTTAAGAGACCAGGCACGGTGGCTCATGCCTGTAATCCCAACAATTTAGGAGGCTGAAGGGGGCAGATCACTTGAAGTCAGGAGTTCAAGACCAGCCTAACCAATATGGCGAAACCTTGTCTCCACTAAAAACACGAAACAATTAGCCAGGTGTGGTAACACACGCCTGCAATCCCAGCTAATTAGGAGGCTGAGGTGGGAGGATCACTTGAACCCTGGAATTGTAGGTTGCAGTGAGCCAAGATTGTACCACTGCACTCAGAAAAAAGGAGAAAGATTTTTAAGCCATAAACTACTAAACTCACATTAAGTGCCTGCATTAAGTGAGCAGCCATGAGGCTTATTGCACAAAAAGGAAATGCTTAAATACATCAAATCATAACCCAAAATGAGGCTACACAGGAAAATCATCTCATTCAAATGTATCAGCATATCAAAAATGGCTTTTTAAACTCTTGTCAGTTTTGAGTATTTCTTGAATTTTTAATATATTTTGGAGCAAGGCGGCTGAGCTGGTTGGCGGCGGCAGTCGTGCGGCAGACGCAAACATGCAGATCTTTGTGAAGACCCTCACAGGCAAAACCATCACCCTTGAGGTCGAGCCCAGTGACACCATTGAGAATGACAAAGCCAAAATTCAACACAAGGAGGGTATCCCACCTGACCAGTAGCATCTGATATTTGCCGGCAAACAGCTGGAAAATGGCCGCACTCTCTCAGACTACAACATCCAGAAAGAGTCCACCCTGCACCTGGTGTTGTGCCTGCAAGGTGGCATTATTGAGCCTTCCCTCCGCCAGCTTGCCCAGAAATACAACTGCAACAAGATGATCTGCCGCAAGTGCTATGCTCGCCTTCACCCTCGTGCTGTTAACTGCCGCAAGAAGAAGTGTGGCCACACCAACAACCTGCGCCCCAAGAAGAAGGTCAAATAAGGCTCTTCTTTCCTTGAAGGGCAACCTCCCGCCCAGGCCCCGTGGCCCTGGAGCCTCAATAAAGTGTCCCTTTCGTTGAGTGGAGCAGCAAAATATATATATAGTAAGTTCAGGCCAGGTGCAGTGGCTCATGCCTGTAATCTCAGCACTTTGGGAGGCCTAGTCGGGCAGATCACCTGAGGTCAGGAGTTCGAGACCAGCCTGGCCAACATGGTGAAACCTTGTTTCTACTAAAAATACAAAAAAAAAAAAACTAGCCAGGCATGGTGGCACATGCCTGTAATCTCAGCTACTTGGGAGGCTGAGACAGGAGAATCACTTAAACCCAGGAGGCGGAAGTTGCAGTGAGCTGAGACTGTGCCACTGCACTCCAGCATGGGTGACAAAAAAAAAAAAAAAAAAAAGTTTGTGTTCTGGAAAAAAATAGAAATAATATTTCAAATATTTTAAAAGAAATAAGAACTATCTAGAATTAATTCTATCACATGAAATGCCAAATTTTAGGCTGAGAAATGTAATAGAAGTGTTTTATTTCATAACAGAATTTTTGATTCTAATTTTTACCAATTTTGGGAGAAATTTTTGAAAGTATTAACTTTAGTTAATGTTTAGAATTTCATCTTCAGTAACTGAGAATGGAACATTCATGTCGATGCTGTTAAAACCAGTCAGGAAATTTGTTCAATGTGATTATTTGTCACTAGGTCAGTTTGCAGAGTTGTTTCTATTTGCAGTAACTCGATGTAGCCAACACGAGGAACAGCAGAGGGCAACAAAGAGTCAACGGCCTTGGTAGGAAGCCGGGCAGGGGCGGGAGGGGCACATTTTACCCATTGTGCACATGTCCAAGGGGCAGTTTAGTCTTCGTGTACCTCGGTAGTATTTTATTTTATTTTATTTTATTATTTTATTTTATTTTTGGTAAGCACATAGCCCCATCACATTTGAAGATAATTCAAATTTTTATTTTTTAAGTGTTTTTGTTTGTTTGTTTGTTTTTGAGATAAAGTCTCACTCTGTCGGCTAGGCAGTTTTTTTGCTTGTTTGTTTGCTTTATGAGACAAAGTCTCACCCTGTCACCCAGTTGGAGTGCAGTGGTGCCACCTCAGCTCACTGCAACCTCTGCCTCCTTGGTTCAAGTGATTCTCCTGCCTCAGCCTCCCAAGCAGCTGGGACTATAGGTGCATGCCACATCTGGCTAATTTTTTGTATTTTTAGTAGAGATGGGGTTTCACTATGTTAACCAGGATGGTCTCGATCTCCTGACTTCATCCTGATCCGCCCGCCTTGGCCTCCCAAAGTTCTGGGATTACAGGCATGAGCCACCATGACCAGCCTATAATTCAAATTTTTAATCCAATATATCAGTCCAGGCTGGGCACAGTGGCTCATGCTTATAATCCCAGCACTTTGGGAGACCCAGATGGGTGAGTCACCTGAGGTTAGGAGTTCGAGACCAGCCTGGCCAATATGGTGAAACCCTGTCTCTACTAAAAATACAAAAAGTAGCCAGGCGTGGTGGCACATGCCTGTAGTCCCAGCTACTTGGGAGGCTGAGACAGGAGAATTGCTTGAACCCGGGAGGTGGAGGGTGCAGTGAATCAAGATTGCACCACTGCACTCCAGCCTGGGAGACAGAGCAAGTGGGCAACAGAGCAAGACTCTGTCTAAATATATATTTTATATATATGTATGTATATCTCCAAAGTAGATTGTGTTAGTAATTTTATTCACCAAAACACCAAAAATCCATATACCAAAAAGCTAACACTTTAAAGAGAGAGATTTAAAGGTGGCCTGGCAGCCCTTGGATAGTTTTAAGTACGTGCTTTTCCATGATTTGAATCATTCTGTAACACTTGCCACCCAGGAGAGGAACATTCCCAGCTGTGTTCTTGGCTTAAACAGAGCTCCTGAGGCTGGAAACAAATAACCCAGTCGATGCACAATTGAGAACATAAACAGAAAAGACATGATCCACTCATACCTCCCCAATGAGCAAAGCTGCTGTATCAAGCACATCTTTGCCTATCGCGCAATCCTCACTAATTATTGTATGAGAGTAAGCCAAATCCATTCATATTCACTGAGCCCATGAGCACATTCAAAGTTAAATATAAATGCACCTGTCAATGCCATAACTACAGGAGATATTTTAGGATAAAAGATATTCCCTGGAGTAAGATCCGTGCAAGATCGAAAGGAAACACCAAGAGCATCTAAGATGCAAGCATAAAAATTCAAGGCTTGGAGGAAGAAATTGGAATGGGTGCTAGTGGGGCAAGGAGGAGCTGGGCTGGAGGGTGTGCTGTGCAGGATGAGACACAGGGTTGGAGGGCTTGAGATCAGACCATGAAGAGTACTGCCTGGGATTTGCACTTGACCTTAGGTGTGAGGAGGCATATTTAGGAGTTCTGTTTTTTCCTTAGATTTCTCCGTCCCTCAATTTCCTGTTCCAGGGGTCGATGGCTATGTGTGATGAGCAGGAAGATTTAGATAGGGATGGCCCAGTCTGAGTAGATAGGACATATATCTCTGAATCCCTCCTCTTTACATCTAATCCTTTCCTTGTCATAGAGAGAAACTTGGAGGCTCCCAGTGAACAAGACAAGGCCAAACAGGACATGCTGATGATGTTAATGACTGAAGAAAAGCCCTTTTCCACTCAGGTGCCGTGGCTCACACCTATAATCCCAGCACTATGGGAGGCCAAGTTAAGAGAATCACTTGAGCCTAGGAGTTCAAGACCAGCCTGGGCAACAGAGCAAGATGCTGTCTCTACAAAAATAAATGTAAAAAATAAATAAATAAACCTTTTCCACAACCTCTCCTGCCTTCCCCTTTTTCTCCATTCCTAAGCTATCTTTCATTCCCCATATCATAGTCTGCAGATTGAGAACCTCCTTGTTATTTTAAAAAGGGTACACAGGAACAGAAGAGAGTTAGACAGAGGCCAGATTATGGGGGTCTTCGTCAACTGGGATGACAATATGATATCTAAAGTAACCAGCGGTGCTTTAATTTAAAAATAACATTTATTTGGCCCGGCGCGGTGGCTCACGCCTGTAATCCCAGCACTTTGGGAGGCTGAGGTGGGCGGATCACGAGGTCAGGAGATCGAGACCATCCTGGCTAATACTGTGAAACCCTGTCTCTACTAAAAACACAAAAAATTAGCCAGGTGTGGTGGCGGGCACCTGTAGTCCCAGCTACTCGGGAGGCTGAGGCAGGAGAATGGCAGGAATCAGGAGGCGGAGCTTGCAGTGAGCCGAGATCGCACCACTGCACTCCAGCCTGGGAGAAAGAGCAAGACTCCATCTAAAAAGAAAAAACAAAACTTTCCTTTCAAAATAAATGTGCCATGTTAAAAAGAAATTAAGTAATTTAAGGCAAAACTTTTTTTTTTTTTTTTTTTTTGAGACAGAGTCTCGCTGTGTTGCCCAGGCTGGAGCGCATTGGCCCGACCTCAGCTCACTGCAAGCTCCGCCTCCTGGGTTCACACCATTCTCCTGCCTCAGCCTCCTGAGTAGCTGGGACTACAGGTGCCTGCCACCTCGCCCAGCTAATTTTTTTGTATTTTTAGTAGAGACGGGGTTTTACCGTGTTAGCCAGGATAGTCTCGATCTCCTGATCTCGTGATCCACCCGCCTTGGCCTCCCAAAGTGCTGGGATTACAGGCGTGAGCCACTGCGCCCGGCCAGGAAAAACTGTTAAGTAATAGTATTACAGGGCTATTATAGATGCCCTTAGCATGATATACAAATGATTGAAGTTTAAGAAACCATGCCTTATTCCATTCAATCTGCAAATATCACCCAAACACATCAACTGCTTCTCAGTACTTAAATGACCTGCATGTGTTAAAAAAAAAAAAAAAAAAAAAAAAGGGTGGCCAGGCATAGTGGCTTACAGCTGTAATCCTAACACTTTGTGAGGTCGAGGTGGGTGGATCGCTTGCGCTCAGGGATTCGAGACCAGCCTGAGAAACATGGTAAAACCCCGTCTCTACCAAAAACACAAAAGTTGGCCAGGCATGATGGTGTGCAACTGTGGTCCCAGTTACGTAGGAGTCTCAGTCGGGAGGATCACTGGAGCCTGGGAAGTTGAAGTTGCAGTGAGCTGTGATCATGCCACTGCAGTCCAGCCTGAGCAACAGAGCAAGACCCTGTCTGGAAAAAAAAAAAGAAAGAAAGAAAGAAAGAAAGACAGAAAAAAATAGCATTTTCCCTCTTTTTCAGTCCTCAGCAAGATTTGAGGGACAGTCCCTCCTTTGAGACATACACCTTGCTTCCATCAGACACAGCCTCTGGTTTCACCCTCATCTCATTAATTCACTTCTGTCTCATTGGCAGGCTCAGCCTCTTCTCTACCGTCTTTGATGATTAGAATTGCTATAGGCTCCGACCTATCTCCCCTCTTTTCTTACTAGATATTTTCTCCCCAGGCAGCTCAGCAACACCCATGTCTTCAGCTCTCTCCAACATGAACTCCAGTTGCTTAAGCCATAAACTTAGAGACATTTCATTCTGTGCCATTGATCTTCTTAAGCCAAACTTCCAACTTTTCTCCACTAAACAACGACAGTAGCCCCACCTCCAGTCTATTCCCCACAGTCCTCCCTGAACAATTTTTTCAAACTGAAAATTGAATCCATTATTCTCTACTTAGATGGTTTCAGTGGTCTGCGTTGACTTTATCATAAAAATCACACTGCAGGGCCCCTGAGACCTCAGCCCCATTCCGCATGGTTTTCCTCCTGGAGGTCCCAGCCACAGTGGCCTCCAGTACTTTCTTCCCTTCTCTCTCTTTTTTTTTCTTTAACAGATGGGGCCTACGTTGCCCAGGCTGGCTTTAAACTCCTGGGTTCAGGCAATCATCCTACCTTGGCCTCCTCAGTGGTTGAGACTGTAGGCACATGCCAGCATGCTGGCTTCTAGCACTTTCTTAAACAAACCATATTCCCTCTTTCCAAAGCTATTACCATTGCCTCAAACACTGCCCTACCTCCTCTTCCCACCTCACTCCATTGCCTTGCTTTACCTGGCTAACACCACATGAGCTCAAATATCACTTTAGGAAAACTTCCTTGACCTTCCTCTACATCAACCAAGTCGGATCCCCTAAGAAACTCTCTCCCTGCACCATGGACTCCTCTTCATCACATGTGGCACAGTTGAGTTCCTTTGATCATCATCTGCTGCCCCACTAAGCTGTAGCTTGACGCAAGAGATGCTGTGGGTATTTTTTTTTAAACAGAGTTTTGCTCTTGCCACCCAGGCTGGAGTGCAATGGTGTGATCTTGGCTCACTGCAACCTCTGCCTCCCGGGTTCAAGCAATTCTCCCACCTCTGCCTCCCGAGTAGTCAGAATTACAGGTGCCTGCCACCATACCCGGCTAATTTTTGTATTTTTTTAGTAGAGATGAGGGTTTCACCATGTTGGCCAGGCTGGCCTCAAACTCCCGAACTCAGGTGATCCACCTGCCTCGGCCTCCCAAAGTGCTGGTATTACAGGCATGAGCCACCAGGCCTGGCCTAGTTTTTACTTTTCTGTTGTATCCCTATAACATACTAGTACACTTATCACGTGTTAGATACTATAAATATTTGGGGAATTAAGAATGAATGAATATTGTTGCCGGGCGTGGTGGCTCGAGTCTGTAATCCTTGGGAGGCCGAGGCAGGCGGATCACCTGAGGTCAGGAGTTTGAGACCAGTCTGACCAACATGGCAAAGCCCCATCTCTACTAAAAATACAAAAATTAGCTGAACGTGGTGGCACACACCTGTAATCCCAGCTACTTGGGAGGCTGCAGCAGGAGAATCGCTTGAACCCAGGCAGTGGAGGTTGCAGTGAGCCGAGATCATGCCATTGCAATCCAGCCTGGACGACAGAGCAAGACTCTGTCTCAAAAAAAAAAAAAAAAAAAAAAAAATTATATTGTTGTGAAGCCAAAATAATTGTCTCCATTTTTTTAAGAGATGAGATCTTGCTATGCTGCCCAGGCTGGACAATAACTTGTCTTCATTTTTACAGTTAGAAAGCTGAAGTTCACTGGCAAGAAGTAAACTCCCAGAATCAGGGTGCTGAGACGTGTCTGACTCAGCTTGCATTAAGGCTGGAGTCAAAGCTGATACATTCCCAGGACTTCAGAGCAGCAGACTCTGGTGGGAGGTCACTGCTGCAACCTCCTCCCACCTCTAAAGGTGCTAGAAGTGGGTTTCCTAGTAGACAACAGGACTAATGCCCAGTTTCCTTCAGGTCCAGGCAGATCCTGAGCACAACAGATGCTGAAAACAAGAAATGCCTCTGGCTCTTGAAAAAAGGAATTTGACAGCTGGCTACCTCTAGGAAGGCCTGCAGTCCTTCCCCAGCCAGCTTCCAGACTCCCTTGCCCGTCACATTAGATTTTCCCCCCTTTGCTACTTTCCTGTGTCTAAGGGATTACTAAGCCATTAATGCCTCCTGATGTGAGCGCATCATTCTTCATCCTGGGTGGTGGCGTGGGGGTGAGATGCAAACACCTGCAAGGCTGAGTCACAGAGCAGGAGAAGCTGGGCTTTCTGGCAGTGGATGGCGGGAGCTGGGAAAACGGCCACAGCTCATTCCTTCTGGCAGGCAAGGATCTGGAAACAGCCTGCCCGGCCACAGTCTGGGCCGCTTGGCCTTTATTTCCAATGGTTGTACCTGTGAGAAAAGGGGTTGGGAGCTGGGTTATTTGTACTTTGGGGGAATCTCAGGCGTAGAGTCTGTTTTAATAAGATGTTGGGGGTCCCTCCAGCATAAAGGATAGAGGTTTTGTGCATGCAGGGCCCTAACCCTGGAGCTGCTAGGGGAATGTTTCAGGAAGCACTTTCCTTATGATGGTGATGGTTCTATTTTAAGCCAACTTTGAAAATTCTAGAACAGAGGCCAGGTGCAGTGGCTCATGCCTGTAATCCCAGCACTTTGGGAGGCCAAGGCGGGTGGATCGCCTGAGGTCAGTAGTTCGGGACCAGCCTGGCCAACATGATGAAACCCTGTCTCTACTAAAAATACAAAAGTTAGCCAGGTGTGGTGGTGGGCTCCTATAATCCCAGCTACTCGGGAGGCTGAGGCAGGAGAATTGCTTGAACCCAGGAAGCAGAAGTTGCAGTGAGCCAATATTGCACCACTGCACTCCACCCTGGATGATAAAGCAAGACTACATCTCAAGAAATAATAATAATAAATAAAATAAATAATAAAAACAAATTCTAGAATGGAAAGCATTATGTCGTAACGGGTTTCAGCGGCATAAAGTTGTAGGCTCAAATCTCACCAACTGAGTGATCTTGAGCAAATTACCTCAACTGAGTTTCAGGTGTCTTTTTCTTTTCCAGAAAGATTAAATAAGAAGGTAGAATAATCATATCTCAATGCTTAACATGGGTATGTGCTCCATAAAGATTAGTTTCCACCCCTAGCACAATGACTGTACATGGTAAAATTTAACGAATGAAGATAATGACAACAATGGTGAAGACTGTGGTGGATGCAGAGTTAGAGTGCCCAGATCCCTTGTCTGGAACTGAAGCACTGATTGCCCAGCTGTGGGGGTATTGGTGAACTGGGTGGTAAATGGTGGAAGGAAGTCATTGGTGGCTTGAGAATTAAAGAAAAAGTAATTATAAGGACTATAGAGTCAGATAGCTATTACTGGTGGCTACTGACGCTTTCCAGAAAGTTAATGAAAGGCTGAAAATGATTAATCATCAATTCTTCTTTCTGAGACAGTCTCACTCAGTCATCCAGGCTGGAGTGCAGTGACATGATATCGGCTCACTGCAACCTCCTCCTCCTGGGCTCAAGTGATTCTCCTGTCTCAGCCTCCCAAGTAGGTGAGATTACAGACATGCACCACCACACCCATCTAATTTTTGCATTTTTAGTAGAGACGAGGTTTCACCATGTTGGTCAGGCTGGTCTCAAACTCCTGGCCTCATGTGATCCACCTGCTTCGACTTCCCAAAGTGCTGGGATTACAGGCGTGAGCCACCACACCCAGCCCTGATCAATTCTTTAATTGATGACATCATATTGATCTAATCAATGACATTATGTTGATTTGATCAGGTGAGCAAGGAGTGAGACTTCTTTTGGAAGCCTTGGTAAGACATATGCACCCCGGACGTAGGACATGAAACCCTGAGGGCCTCCTTGGCTGAGACTCGTATCCATTATCTACAGGACAGAAAAAGGATTAGGGCCAAAGCACAGTTACAGGAGTAATAGAACACCAGAGAAGGCTGAACTGTCAGTCTAGGCATGTCTGCTATGCCAAGGTCAGGGCACTGGTTGGGAAGTATTGGAACCTATAATTTGGGATGGATAAATCTGGGTCAATGCACTTGAAAATCTTGAACCCCTTGAAAGACCTGGCCTGTTTTTGCCGGGAAAAGATATTTTCCCTCTTGCCTGAAGATTATGTGGACTCATTTGCCTTCCAAGACAACAGAGGATAAGCCTCACCTCTTCTGCTGGCCATTTTGCTAATAACTAGGTTTAGGTTATGACATAACTCGGCTGCATAAACTGTGACCTCTATTTGGTCATTAGCATAATGGCCAGCAGGAGAGGGGGTGCCTGTCTTCCTCTCAGAGGAGATGCTGGATGGAACCACTATGTACCCCCAGGACCCAGAAGAGAACATGTGGACCTGGATTCTGAATGCCCTGGAAGGGAGGCAAAAGTGGGGTGGGAAGGCATGGAACATAAAGTAAGGTGAAGGGAGAAATTATTGATATAAGCGCATTTTCCTGGCTGAGCATGGTAGCTCACGCCTGTAAGCTCCTAGCAATTTGGGAGGCCGAGGAGAGTTGATCACCTGAGCTCAGGAGTTTGAGATGAGCCTGGGCAACATGGTGAAACCCCATCTCTACTAAACATATAAAAAAATAGCCGGGTATGGCAGCATGTGCCTGTAATCCCAGCTACTCAGGAGGCTGAGACAGGAGAATCGCTTGAACCTGGGAGGCAGAGGTTGCAGTGAGCCAAGATCACTCCAGTGCACTCCAGCCTGGGTGACAGAGCAAGACTCCATCTCAAAAAAAGAAAAAGAAAAAAAAAAAAAGCGTTTTCCCATTATATGGACTTTAGATCCTGGCAAGGAATTTGGAAGATGCTGCTGTTATGCGAGGGTAGTTCTTGGAATCTCAGCCAAGCAGCAGCACCAATTGCAGCTGCTTCTGCCAGATGTAGAACATCTGCTGGCAAATATTAACATGAGCTCAGATGCATGGCATCTGGTTCTTTATCTTGCAAATGGATTCTTTTTCATCACCACCGAAAACAACTAAAAACAGTTTGCATTTACTTAGGACAGATAATTATATAAATTAACGGACTTGCTCCAAGACCATGTTAATTATCCCATCCTTTGTCATATTTTAGTCCAGAGAAAAATAGATTGTCTGGACAGCCCAAATAACATGGCATTAGTTCACTCTTTCAATGATCATTTGATCTAATCAGATGAGCAAGGAGTGAAAAGGACATTGGAAGCCTTGATAAGACACATGCACCCCAGAGGTGGGACATAAATTTTCCGTGACTCAGGGGTCTGCAAAATCAGTGAAGCTTCAGAGATTCAGTGGTCTGTGCATGCCAGGATATCCTCTCCAAAGTAATGAAAAAATTATTGCATTACACATCTTTCTCTTTTCTTTCTTTCTTTTTCTTTTGTTTGTTTGTTTGTTTATTTGTTTTTTTGAGAATCTTGCTCTGTTGCTCAGGCTGGAGTGCAGTGTCACAATCTCGGCTCACTGCAACCTCCACCTCCCGGGTTCAAGCAATTCCCTTGCCTCAGCCTCCCAAGTAGTTGAAACTACAGGTACATGCCATCACGCCTGGCTAATTTTTGTATTTTTAGTAGAGACGGGGTTTTACCATGTTGGCCAGGATGGTCTCAAACTCCTGACCTCAGGTGATCCACCCTCCTCGGCTTCCCAAAGTGCTGGGATTACAAGTGTGAACCACCGCGCCCAGCCACATCTTTCACCACAAAGAAGAAAAGGCAATGCCTGATTGGCTTCTTTGGGTTCTAAAGATAGCCACATTTGAGAATTCTGCCTCAACTCATATTCTAGAGGACACAAAAGTTGCCAGCTTTAAGTTGAGCCAGAGTAAGGAAGAGTTCTATTGAAAGCACCCCTGCCACTTGTACCCTATGACCAGGCAGACCGTATGGTACAGAGGTAGGTATGGTGGGAAAAGACGCTGGGTGGGTCTATGGTAAATTTCAATCTATGATTCGCAATGTAAGTCGCTAGGGTTCAGAAACCTAGTTATGCCATTTGCAGCAGAGAATGATTTATCTTTCAAAAATCACTTGACCGGCCGGGCGCGGTGGCTCAAGCCTGTAATCCCAGCACTTTGGGAGGCCGAGACGGGCGGATCACGAGGTCAGGAGATCGAGACCATCCTGGCTAACACGGTGAAACCCCGTCTCTACTAAAAATACAAAAACTAGCTGGGCGAGGTGGCAGGCGCCTGTAGTCCCAGCTACTCGGGAGGCTGAGGCAGGAGAATGGCGTAAACCCGGGAGGCGGAGCTTGCAGTGAGCTGAAATCCGGCCACTGCACTCCAGTCCGGGTGACAGAGCGAGACTCCGCCTCAAAAAAAAAAAAAAAAAAAAAAATCACTTGACCATGAGCCACTTAAAGACAACATGGCCAGAACTGGCCATAATGAACTATATTTTGTCTGACTCATGAAGTCATTAGCGGCAGCAGCACATCATAAAATGCAAGTGGTGTTTGTAGGATCAGACATGTGCAAAGCCAAGGGCATAAGTAAACTGCATGATCAGGTGGCCCAGAGCCCCAGGAAATCTACCACTGTTGCACGCATATCCCTTCCTTTGTTCACTACTGGCCATTGCAGGGGACGGTCACTTGTGATCAACTGACAGAGGAAGAAAAAGGCTAAACTTAATTTACAGATGAGTAGCTTAGTGGTGCAAGCCAAAACTGGGCTACACCTGCACCAAGGGTGGCCCTGAGAGACAGCATTGAGGGGAAATCCTCCCGATGGGCAGAACTTTGGACAGTACACCCAGTGCTTTACTTCGGTAAATACAGATTCATGGGCTCTGGCAGATGACTTGATTGTTGGTCAGGGGCTTAAAGAAGAAAAACTTGAAGATCAGAGATTTTAAAAACAAAGGTCTGGGGAAGGGGCATAAGTATGGATCTGTGGGTGTAGACATGAAACGTAAAGATCTATGTGTCACACGTTCATGCCCACATGGAGAACATCCACATGGAGGAGGCACTACAGTTTGTCTAGTTGACCAGTTGACTTTGGCCACCATCCCCTACTTCTCCCAAGACTGGAACAAGAAATGAAAGAGGGAGTATCCATGGTGGCAGGGATAGAGGTTATGCATGAGCTTAGCGGTATGGACCCCAATTCACTGGGCCTGATGTAGCTACACTGTTGCCAAATGTCCAATCACTCAACAACAGAGACCAGTGCTGAGGCCATGACATAGCACAGTCCTCGAGGAAACAACTCAGTTGCAAGGAGACAACTTGGGCCTCATTCTACCCAGTATGAGGGGTTGCAATTCATTTTGCATGTAATCCACATGTATTCTGGATATGAGTTTGCCTTTCCTGCTTGCTGGACTTCACAAGCAACATCACTCTGTAGCTGGGCCCTTTTCCCTGTTAGCAATTTGCATGCAGATAAATCTATTCAACTTTTATAAGCATGTACAATGTGCCAGGCTCTGTGCTAGCTACTGGGGATGCACAGATGAAGGCTTGTCTTCAGTCATGTAATAGCTATTATGGACTTTTTAAAATCCCACCTTGGGGTAGGATAGCAAAATTGCCAGTTCTAAAACCATTTAACAAGTTAACTAAGCAGATTTTGAGCTCACGTGACTTCATGATTCTGTGGCTCATTTGTGAGTGGGAACCAGAATCATTTATTTCACTGGATGGCCTGACTCTTAAATAAAATGTTTTTATCCCATGTTGATCAGATACATAAGTATTACGGGTAAGTAGCATCTTTGTTGGTTTGTTTTCTAAGATAGAGTCTTGCTCTGTCACCTAGGCTGGAGTGCAATAGCGCGATCTCGGCTCACTTTAACCTCCACTGCCTGGCTTCAAGCAATTCTCCTGCCTCAGCCTCCCGAGTAGCTGGGATTACAGGCGTGCGCCACCACGCCTGGCTACTTTTTGTATATATATATTTTAATAGGGATGGGGTTTCACCATGTTGGTCAGACTGGTCTTGAACTCCTGACCTCAAGCAATCTACCTGCCTTGGCCTCCCAAAGTATTGGGATTACAGGCGTGAGCCACTGAGCCCAGCCAGTAAGTAGCATCTTAAAGGGGCACATGACAATAAAAGTAAAAATAAAATGGAATGAAATAAAGTTTGATTTTCAGCTGTCTACCTGGAGCTTGTGAGCAGTGCCTTCCTATCCTGCGAATGTGATCAAGACTGGGAGGTTTCGGAACTCTCCGCAGCAGTAGGATCCCCCCACTGTCCCGAATCTCAGCTCTCCCCTACTTTGAGAAGCCACAAAGCCCAGGGAAGGTTTAACCAAGGAGTCAGGCAACATTCTGAAGCAGGTTTGATAATCTGTCTCCTCTATAAAATGGACACATCTCTCTAACCTGCAGCAGTCTATTTTATTTTTATTATTTTAGTTTTGAGACAGGATCTTGCTCTGTCACCCAGGCTGGAGTGTAGCAGTGTGTTCATGGCTCATTTCAACCTTAACCTACCAGGCTCAAGCAATCCTCCCTCCTCAGCCTCCCAGGTAGCTGGGACCACAGGCACAAGCCCCCACGCCTGGCTAATTTTAAATTTTTTTTGTAGACACAGGGTCTTGCTATGTTGCCCAGGCTAGTCTTGAACTCCTGGGCTCAAGCAATCCTTCTGCCTTGGCTTCCCAAAGTGCTGGGACTATAGGCGTGAGCCACCACGCCCAGCCAACCTCTTATTTCAGGTGTACACATCTCACTTCCATGTTGTTAGAGTTCCCAAACTTGTTTCTCCCTATATCAGAGCTTGTAGCCAAGAAGGATGAATGACAGCAGCCACAGGGAGCAAACTTGATCTATCCCAGTCACTCCCTGAGCCCCAGACATCCACACTTGCCAAGAGACAATCTTATTTTTAATCACATTGCAAAAGCTGAGTCACCTTAGGAAATTCCTCAGGAATGATTAAAAATCATCCCAGAAAAGCATAGAGAGCAAGGAGAGAATTGTGGGGGAACCAGGGCAAAGCCAACATCAAGAGTCGGAAAGGCCACTCGTGGTTCTCAAATCTTTACATAGTAAGGGCTGGCTGCAGCGATGGTGGCAAGGACTGGTGATCCTTTCAGAACCTCATCTTAAATCTCCATTTGCATAACAAGTCTGTTGCATATTCACAAGATTGCCTACTACAGATAAGAATACAGACAAGTTTTGTGAACTTTTTTTTTTTTTAATTGAGACGGAGTCTCGCTCTGTCACTCAGCCTGGAGTGCAATGGCAGGATCTCGGCTCACTGCAACCTCCACCTGCCGCGTTCAAGTGATTATCTTGCCTCAGCCTCCCAAGTAGCTGGGACTACAGGCAGGTGCCATCATGCCCAGCTAATTTTTTGTATTTTCAGTAGAGAAGGGGTTTCACCATGCTGGCCAGGCTGGTCTCAAACTCCTGACCTCGTGATCCACCCGCCTCAGCCTCCCAAAGTGTGCTGGGATTACAGGCGTGAGCCATCACTCCCAGTCTTTTTTTTTTTTTTTTTTTTGGACAACATTTCGCTCTTGTTGCCCAGACCAGTCTCAAACTCCTGTCTTGAAGCAATCTTCTCAGTTCCCCCTCCCAAAATGCTGGGATTACAGGCATGAGCCACTGCACCCGGACAGGTTTGTGTTTACTAAAATATTAGTAGACTGGACATGGTGGCTCATGCCTGTAATCCCAGCACTTTGGGAGGCTGAGGCAGAAGGACTGTTTGAGTCCAGGAGTATGAGGCCAGCCGAGGCAACATAGGGAGACCCCATCTCTACAAATAATTTTTAAAAATTAGCCAGGCATGGCGGTGTGAGTCTATGGTCTCAGCTACTCGGGAGGCTGAGCCAAGAGGATCACCTGAGCCAGAAGGTTGACGCTGCACTGACCTGTGATCATCCCACTGCACTCCAGGCTGGGCAACAGAGTGAGACCCTGTCTCAAAAAAACAAAACAAAAATGAAATTAAAATCTTGATAGACAGACCTCCTAATCAAGCGAGGGCACTCTTGCTTCAGCTGTTCTCCACAGGACTGTTCCTATTTCCTTCCTCACGATCCACGTAGCATCCGTAGTATGTGGCTTTGGTTACCTCCCAGCCACCTAGGTCTCACTCCACTGCCAGAGAAGCACCAGCCAGGAGCACGATGCCATCAGACGACACACCAGACACTGCTCTCCTCAAAATATGGCTTTCAACTCTCCCCCCCCAAAAAAATAAGACAAAAACGGGCTAGGCACCGCGGCTTACACCTGTAATCCTAGCACTTTGGGAGGCCAAGGCGGATGGATCACCCTAGGTCGGGAGTTTGAGACCAGCCTGACCAACATGGAGAAACCCCATCTCTACTAAAAATACAAAATTAGCTGGGCGTGGTGGCGCACGCCTGTAATCCCAGCTACTCGGGAGGCTTAGGCAGGTGAATCACTTGAACCTGGAAGGCGGAGGTTGCGGTGAGCCGAGATCGTGCCATTGCACCCCAGCATGGGCAACAAGAGCAAAACTCCGTCTCCACCACCCCTCCCCCCACCAAAAAAAGAAAAAAAAATAAAAGAGAAAAAAGATCCAGCCCATTTCTCTGCCTGGAAGATGATGGATTCTGGAAGTGTTGCTGCATTTTGTTTTTTCCCAGTGCTTCATTCTATTACCTCCTTCATCTCCCATCCATCTGAGAGGCAAGCCTGCTTGGACTAGATAGCAATCCCCAGGCCTCAGCCCAGAAAGCCAAACACAAGGGTAGGAAGCATCTCAAAGCCCTTATAATTGTTGACCAAACACCACAGCTGGGATTTATCTTCTCCTGGCCCCAGCTGAGCACTATTTCCTTCTACCTCTGCCTTCAGCATTCAGACCCGAATGCACATAAAGTTTCTTGGGATTATAAAGATTTGGGGGAACCATGGCTTGGGGAAGTGACGGGAAGATGCATATACTGAGGCGCAGTGGCAGGCACTATGCTAGCTGCTTTACAGAAACCAGTTCATTTAAGCCTCACATAACTATTCTGAGTTACAGATGACCATAACCATTAAAAGCTATATTTAGTAAAGTGAGGCCATGTATCCAAGATCAGAAATTAAGGTGCACAGGTGAGAAGGCCTGGCTTGGAACCAACTTTGCCTGGTCTTAGAGTCTAGGCTGCCCCTGGAGACTGGCCAGTCTGGGTTGGATCCCGGCTCTGTTTGCATTCTGGCTGAATGATCTAGACCTGAGCCGTGTGAGCATCCCGCCTGCCCCTCCCACCTGCAAGGCAGCTGGGAAAGTTTACCTGAGATTGCAGATTTGAGAGGTACTTTAGCGCAGAGCACTGCACACCTGTTCCTTACTATTCACACCTGATGGGATGCCTTCTTTTTTAAGACAGAGAAAGAGGATGAGGCCACTTATCTCTTCAATGATGCCATCATTTAATCTCTTGACATCTATTTCTTATCATTGACCTAAAGCCCCAAGAGTCAGGCCCTTCAGTTCACCCAGCAAATGTACTATCTTCTTCTCCTTTGTCACATTTTGTTCATTTTAAGACTCTTCACTGCTGAATGACTACAGAAAATCCTGGCATACACTGCTGACAAAGGAAACGCAAGCCTTCTGGCTGTGCAGAGTCTGAAAGGCTACCTGAATGGGCGTAAGTATCGCAAAGCAACCCCTGGCCCCGGGAACTGGAAGAGCTGTGTCTTGCCCTTCCTAGTCCCTTTGATCCCAGGCAAGGGATTAATTTCTCAGGCCCTGTGATATTGAGAAATACATGTTTAGTTTTCATTCAATTTCCTGGCATACAATTTCTAAAAACACTTGGAATTTTCTTTTTTTGTTTCTGTTTTTTGTTTCTGAGACGAAGCCTCACTCTGTTGCCCAGGTTGGAGTGCAGTGGTATAATCTTGGCTCACTTCAACCTCTGCCTCCTGGCTTCAAGTGATTCTCCTACCTCAGGATCCTGAGTAGCTGGGATTACAGGCACCCACCACCATGCCTGGCAAATTTTTGTATTTTTAGTGAAGACAGGGGTTTCACTATGATGGCCAAGTGGGTCTCGAACTCCTGACCTCAGGTGATCTGCCCACCTCGGCCTCCTAAAGTGCTGGGATTACAGGTGTGAGCCACTGTGCCCGGTGGAATCTTTGGAATTTTCAAAGTGATAGGTGTCTCTTTTTTTAATTTTTAATTTCTATTTTTTTTCTGAGGCAGAGTCTCGCTCCGTTGCCCAGGCTGAAATGCAGTGGCACAATCTCAGCTCACTGCAAGCTCCGCCTCCTGGCTGCAAGTGATTCTCCTACCTCAGTCTCCTGAGTAGTTGGGATAACAGGCAACCACCACCATGCCCAGCTAATTTTCTTGTATTTTAGTAGAGACAGGGTCACCATGTTGGCCAAGCTGGTCTCGAACTCCTGACCTCAAGTGATCCACCCACCTTGGCCTCCCAAAGTGCTGGGATTACAGGCGTGAGCCACTGCTCCCAGCAGTAAGTGTCTCTTTTTTTTTTTTTTTTTTTTGAGATGGAGTCTCGCTCTGTCGCCCAGGCTGGAGTGCAGTGGCCGGATCTCAGCTCACTGCAAGCTCCGCCTCCCGGGTTTACGCCATTCTCCTGCCTCAGCCTCCGGAGTAGCTGGGACTACAGGCGCCCGCCACCTCCCCCGGCTAGATTTTTGTATTTTTTAGTAGAGACGGGGGTTTCACCGTGTTAGCCAGGATGGTCTCGATCTCCTGACCTCGTGATCCGCCCGTCTCGGCCTCCCAAAGTGCTGGAAGTGTCTCTTGTTAGCTCATCAGTGGACTGATGGCTGGCAGCCCCTGGGTGGCTTCTGGATGTGGGCTGGTCGCCAGAAAGACGAAAGTGAGATTAGAGGGTCGGAATTTTTAGCCCCACCTCCAGCCTCTGGGGAGGGTAGAGGGGTTGAAAGTCAAATTGATTACCAGTGGCCAATGGTTTAATCAATCTTGCCTACATAATGAAGCCTTCATAAAAATCCAGAAGGCCTAGGTTCTGGTAGCTGAACGTGTGGAGGTTCCTGGAGGGTGGCATGCCCTTCGCCCACACCTTGCCCTGTGCATCTCTTCATCTGTATCCTTCATGATAGCCTCTGTAAGAAGCCGGTAAATGTGTTTCCCTGAGTTCTGTGAGTCATTCTAGCCAATTAATGAAACCCAAGGCGGGGGCTATCGGAAGCCTGACTTATATCCCATAGAACAGAAGCACAGGGAAAACAAGCTAGGGTCCGGGCACGGTGGCTCATGCCTGTAATCCCAGCTCTTTGGGAGGCCAAGGCAGGAGGATCATAAGGTCAGGAGTTTGAGACCAGCCTAGCCAACATGGTGAAACCCCCTCTCTACTAAAAATACAAAAATTAGCCACACATGGTGTCACTTGCCTGTAATCCCAGCTACTTGGGAAAAATCGCTTGAACTCAGGAGGCAGAGATTGCAGAGAGAGCAAGACTGTTTCAAAAAAACGAACAAACAACAAACACAACTTGGGGCTTGCAACTGGCATTGCAAGTGGGGGACAGTCTTGTGGGACAGAGCCCGCAGTCCGTGGGATCTGACGCTGTCTCCAGGTAGCCAGTGTCAGAGCTGGATTGGAAGACACCCAGCTGGTGTCCACTGCAGAACTGGTTACTCGGTGTATAGGGAATCTCCCCAACCCCCCCCACACACATCTAGCGTCAAAAGTGATCTGTGTTGTGAGAATATAGGAGAAATGGAGTTTCGTTTCCCCTATGTATGACCAGAGGCCCAGTTTCTTAACTCCAAAAGCGAGATCTTGGGGACAATTGTCCTTCCTTCCTTCTTTTATCCCAGAGAAAACTAAGTGACAGAATACACTGGAGTATATTGGACTTGGAGTATACTGGGGTATATTGGGCTTGGAGTATACCGGAGTACATTGGAAGTACTTGGACCTCCTTGTAACAACTCTGGGTTGGTTGGTTGGTTTGTTTGAGATGAAGTTTCGCTCTTGTTGCCCAGGCTGGAGTGCAATGGTGTGATTTTGGCTCACTGCAACCTCTGCCTCCTGGGTTCAAGCGATTCTCCTGCCTCAGCCTCCTGAGTAGCTGGGATTACAGGTGCCCGCCACCACACCCGGCTAATTTTTGTATTTTTAGTAGAGATGGGATTTCAGCATGTTGACCAGGTGATCCACCTGCCTCAGCCTCCCAGGTGCTGGGATTACAGGTGTGGCCCACTGCACCCGGCATACAACTCTAGGTTTTAATCCACACTCCCTCTCTTCTAGCTGTGTGCCCTTGGGCAAATCACTTCACCTTTCTTAGTATAGGTTTTCTTCTGTGAAAAAGGGCATGGACCATTGCGAGAATTACACAACTCACTTCAGGCTGAGGTGGATCCAGCTTGGACTCCCCTTGCTACTGAAGTACAAAAACGTCCCAGCACAAGGCAATTTTACCTCTCTACAGTCCGCTGCCCAGCCAATGATTTTATTACAAACCCTAATTTCTTTTGCAAAGAAACATCTTGAACTGGTCATGAACAAAGTGGCTTTCTCTGACCAGCAAGCAGGTGGCGATTCCATTTGCATCAGAACTGACCTCCTGCTGCCCAGGGAGGGGGAGTGGGGAGAGGGGAGGGAAAGGAGAGGCCTGATGTCACTCAGCCCTACATAAGGGCCTCCTTCAAGCTCCTGCAGGCAGTTTGGAAGCAGCTGGAGGAACGAGTTAGGTTCCTGGTTGTGGGACATTTTTTTTTTTTTTTCCTTTTTAAAACAGACACAGCTGTTGAGTGAAATGCCGCCTCCACAGAAAATCCCAAGCGTCAGACCTTTCAAGCAGAGGAAGAGCTTGGGTAAATTTCTTGGGGTAGTTTTCTGGGTTACTCGAAAGAGAGGAGAGGAGCTGGCCTTCTCTTGATCTTTGCTTCTTCCCTTGTGCTTGAAACATTCACAGCAATCAGACAAGAGGAAGTTGCTGGAATCCGGGCAAAGTTCCCCAACAAGATCCCGGTAAGACACCATTGGACTTCCGCTGGGGGGCGTGGGGGTGGGGTTCCCAGCCTGTTCTTTGAAGAAACCAAGAGCAGCCAACAGCTTCCCTCTCTCTGTTCCAAGTTCCTAAGACTCACGCTGAGTCACATTCTTAAGGATTGACACTCTTGACAGGTGGTAGTGGAGCGCTACCCCAGGGAGACGTTCCTGCCCCTGCTGGACAAAACTAAGTTCCTGGTCCCGCAGGAGCTGACCATGACCCAGTTCCTCAGCATCATCCGGTAGGTGGCGCAGAGCATGCCGGGGAGGAAGGTGCGCGGGGTGTGCCGGGGCTGTTCGGCTTTCGTCCTTTCACGGTTTTATTTTGGGGATAGGGGTATGTCAGGGGGGTGCAGAGGAAAGGGATTTTTCTGAAGTCATCTTTTAGATTCACTAGTACCCTGAAAAGATGCTCTTAGAATTACTCTATTTTAAACCCGGGCGCAGTGGCTCACACCTGTAATCCCAGCACTTAGGAAGGCTGAGACAGGTGGATTGCCTGAAGTTAGGAGTTCGAGACCAGCCTGGGCAACATGGTGAAACCCCCGTCTCTACTAAATATACGAAAATTAGCCGGGCGTGGTGGTGGCGGGTGCCTGTAATCCCAGCTACTTGGGAGGTTGAGGCAGGAGAATCGCTTGAACCTGGGAGGCGGAGGTTCCAGTGAACCGAGATCTTGCCACTGCACTCCGGCCTGGGCAACAAGAGTGAAACTCTGTCTCAAAAAAAAAAAAAAAAAAGAATTACTCTATTTTAAATAGGTAAGGAGAATCTCTCAGACAACAACAACAAAAAAGAGCTGCCAACATTTCTAAGAATTTCCTAAAGTAGTCTTGGCTCTCAAGCTAGTCCAGCAGATCCTTTGTTTCAGATCCTGTCTGAAACAGAGTCTGCGCGTCCCTTGCAGAGAACAGTACCTTTTCCAAGTGTATGTGCGCCTGGGGGTGGGGACTTTTCCCCAAAAGAAACGTTCCCTGCTCAGAACACAGAAAAGCATCTCCCAAACACACTCCTCCCTTGGTTAAGCCAGAGGTACAGCAAAGAATAGGCAGCTATTCGTGAAGCTTAAAGGACGTCACTTGACATATGGATTCAGTAAAAAATGATTTGGGAGTAAAGTAAATAGACCCGATGAGTAAGTTTTCAACAGGGTTGAAAAGTGCTGGGAAACTGCGTTGCTGTTGCAGCTTGTTTCTTTGAGAACACACGATGAATGAGTGTCTTTTTATTTTGCTTTATTTAGCTCTGTCACCCAGGCTGGAGTGCAGTGGCATGATCCTAGTTTACTGCAGCCTTGACCTCCTGGGCTCAGGTGATCCTCCCATCTCAGCCTCCTGAGTAGCTGGGACTACAGGCAAGCACCACTGTGCCCAGCTAATTTTAAATATGTTTTGTAGAGATGGGGGTCTCACCATGTTGCCCAGGCCTCTTTTTATTTTGTTGAGTTGTTTAAGAGCATTCTGATTTCCTCTCTCTAGGCAAGCTTACATGTTAAGGTCAGTTCAGTGTGAATGGAAGGTGGCCAAGGGAGAATGAAAGTTAGGATTAGGGCTGAGCACAGTGGCTCACACTGTAATCCCAGCAATTTGGGAGGCCAAGGCAGGTGGATTACCTGAGGTCAGGAGTTCAAGACCAGCCTGGCCAACATGGCAAAACCCCATCTCTACTAAAAATACAAAAATTACCCAGGTGTGGTGTTGCGTGCCTGTAATCCCAGCTACTTGGGAGGCTGAGGCAGGGGAATCAAAAAAAAAAAAAAAGCGAAATGTCAGAGAGACTGTGCATCACCTTTGTACCTCTAGGGAAATAGCTTTAATTTCTTTCATTCTTTTTTGTTTTGTTTTGTTTTTTCTTGAGATGCACCCTTGTTCTGTCACCAGGCTGGAGTGCAGTGGTGCAATCTCAGCTCAGTGCAATCTCCGCCTCCTGGTTCTCCTGCCTCAGCCTCCCTAGTAGCTGAGACTACAGGTGCACACCACCATGCCCGCCTAATTTTTGTATTTTTAGTACAGACTGGATTTTATCATGTTGGCCAGGATGGCCTCTATCTCTTGACCTCGTGATCTGCCCGCCTCGACCTCCCAAAGTGCTGGGATTATAGGCGTGAGCCACTGCACCCAGCCCAATAGATTTAATTTCATAACAAACAGAAGTTATTTGCTTAGCATTTTTGTGTTGTCATGTTTCCTTGTCCTGTGTGTGTTCTCATATTTCATCCATGGAATGGCCTCACCCTTTTGACCCAAATGGGAAGCCTTGTAATTCCTAAATCTCAGGGAAGAAGGAGGGAGTAATTCAGTCTTCTTGAGTGTCACGAGGCTGCAGATCCCTGGGCTGTCTCGCAGGTCAGCCCCTCACCACCCTCCTGCACATCCCAGGAGCCGTATGGTCCTGAGAGCCACGGAAGCCTTTTACTTACTGGTGAACAACAAGAGCCTGGTCAGCACGAGCGTAACCATGGCAGAGATCTACAGAGACTACAAGGATGAGGATGGCTTCGTGTACATGACCTACGCCTCCCAGGAAACGTTTGGCTGCCTGGAGTCAGCAGCCCTCAGGGATGGGAGCAGCCTTGAGGACAGACCCTGCAGTCCTCTCCAGCCCACGTCGGGAAGGATGTGTGCTCTGACAGACGCGTCAGACGCTGGCAGAAGGGATTGGTTTTCTCCTGTGTGTACGCTGGAGGAGTCTGAGAAGCAGGGATGCCTGGGGTGATCAGCTCCAACCAGTGTCAGCAGAGTGGTGGCTCTTCCTAGTTTACTTTTTGTGCTCCATGCTCTTGTGTTCTTCTAAGAAAAATGTGGGCTGCTCTTGAAAGTTATGTAATTATCACCTTTTTTTTTTTTTTTTTTTGAGACAGGGTCTTGCTCTATTGCCCAGGCTGGAGTGCAGTGCCATGATCTTGGCTCACTGCAACCTCCGCCTCCCGGGTTCAAGTGATTCTTCTGCCTCCACTCCCTAAGTGGCTGGTATTATAAGCGTGTACCACCACACCAGGCTAATTTTTGTATTTTCAGCAGAGATGGGGTTTTACCATATTGGCCAGGCTGGTCTCCAACTCCTGACCTCAGGTGATCCACCCACCTCAGCCTCCCAAAGTGCTGGGATTACAGGCATGAGCCACCGCATCCAGCTATATAACCATATTCTAAATAAGAAATGGTTGGCTTGTGTGATGGTGTTGTGTGATGAGCTGGAGATAATATTTTAAGTGTCTTCTGTGGGATATGTGGGAGGGCCATTGAGGAGTAGGTTTCACTCCCTGCCTGTAGGCAGGTGTCCCATCTAGGGCTTGGTCCTAGAGAACCTCTGGCCTGTAGGCTGTCTCTGTGGAACCCAGTGAAGCCAGCGTGAACCATGGTAAACTCATCTGGAGGTGCCCTTATCTGTGTCATTAGAGAAATTATTCGATTTCCCCAGCATTCACTCTATTTGGTTATTTTCTGTCATTCTCTTTTTGTCCTTCTATACCATACATTTTTATGACAAAGCTGTAACTTCTCAATATAAAGTCATTTAAACCATGTGCATGTTTACTATGTGCCAAGCTGTATTCTAAAATAAATATTCTTTATTTTAAAGGAGCTTTATTATTTGGCTTCTTATCACAACTCTCTATGGCTAACTATTGTTATAGTTAACCCACACAATGGGTGGGTTTGATAGCTTGCTGGGTGACGGTCCAATGACTACTCCCAAGGAGGAATTTAAAAGGGGATTTTATTAATTCTAACAAGTAAGGAGGACACTGAGGATAGTTCCCAAAGCAGTGCCTCCCTGAACAAAAGTGAATGCAGGCCATTTATTGTGCTGGTTAGCTGAGTCATTGTGTGCAGAGGTAGAGTCACGGAGTGCTGGCACAGTCGCCGGGCATGCTTCTACATAGGTCGCATGTGTAGAAAATTGTGAATAAGCTTCTCCTAGGAGGGGATTGTTTTTCACTATTAATGAGCCTTTCTATTTTTTTTTTTTTTTTTTTTTTTTTTTTGAGACAGAGTCTTGCTCTGTCACCCAGGCTGGGGTGCCGTGGTGCTATCTCAGCTCACTGCAACCTCTGCCTCCTGGGTTCAAGAGATTCCTCTGCCTCAGCCTCCTGAGTAGCTGGGATTACAGGTGTGCACCACCATGCCCAGCTAATTTTGTATTTTTAGTAGAGATTTTGTATTTTTAGTAGAGTTTCTCCAGGTTGGTCAGGCTGGTCTCGAACTCCTGACCTCGGGTGATCTGCCCACCTCGGCCTCCCTAAGTACTGGGATTACAGGTATGAGCCACTGTGCCGGCTTTTTTTGCTTTTTTTGCTTTTTTTTTTTTTTTTTTTTTGAGACAGAGTCTTGCTCTGTCACCCAGGCTGGAGTGTAGCGGCACAGTCTCCACTCATCGCAAGCTCTGCCTCCCGGGTTCATGCCATTCTCCTGCTTCAGCCTCCCAAGTAGCTGGGACTATAGGCGCCTACCACCACACCTGGCTAATTTTTTGCATTTTTTTTTTTTTTTAAAAGAGAAGGGGTTTCACCATAGCCAGGATGGTCTTGATCTCCTAACCTTGTGGTCTGCCCGCCTCGGCCTCTCAAAGTGCTGGGATTACAGGTGTGAGCCACCGTGCCCGGACTTAAATGGTAGGTTTATTACTGGTTCTGCTTCCATGAGTGCCTGTGACCAGGGGAAAAGCGAGAGGAACCAGGGGGCACAGGGAGGGGTCATCTCCACAACATTCCATTTATACACAGAACTAGGCAAGCACAGAGTGACTATTGTGGTTAGAAGTTGGTAGCAAAGGCTGGGTGTGGTGGCTCACGCCTGTAATCCCAGCACTTTGGGAGGCCAAGGCAGGCAGATCATGAGGTCAGGAGATCAAGACCATCCTGGCTAACACGGTGAAACCCCGTCTCTACTAAAAATACAAAATATTAGCCTGGCGTGGTGGCATGTGCCTGTATTCTCAGCTACTCGGGAGGCTGAGACAGGAGAATTGCCTGAACCCGGGAGGTGGATGTTGCGGTAAGCCAAGATCACCTCCAGCCTGGGCAACAGAGCGAGATGTTTAAAAAATCAATAAATAAATAAATAAATGGCGGCCGGGCGCGGTGGCTCACGCCTGTAATCCCAGCACTTTGGGAGTCCGAGAGGGGCGGATCACGAGGTCAAGAGATCGAGACCATCCTGGCTAACACAGTGAAACCCCGTCTCTACTAAAAAAATAAAAAAAATTAGCCGGGCGCGGTGGCGGGCGCCTGTAGTCCCAGCTACTCAGGAGGCTGAGGGAGGAGAATGGCGTGAACCCAGGAGGCGGAGCTTGCAGTGAGCTGAGATTCGGCCACTGCACTCCAGCCTGGGCGACAGAGCGAGACTCCGTCTCAAAAACTAACAAACAAACAAACAACAACAACAACAAAATGGCTGGGAGCTGACATCATCCAGGGCTTCTTCATTCGCAAGTCCAGCCCCTGGGCTGGGATGACTCAAGGCTGGTGCCAGCTGGGATTGAAGACTGGAGTGACTCTGCAGGTGGCTGGGTTCCAGGAGGGAGCAGGCTCGGAAGGAGTGGCCAGAGAGCACGTGACCCAAAACACCAAGACACATGCTCATCTGTCCATAAGGGATTGATTTTTTCAATTGTTTTTAGTCTGGATTTTTTTTTTTTTTAAAGCATCTACTCAGGTACTTAAAATTAATCAGTGATTTGTACTTCTGTGAAGTATCACTTTTCTTTAGGCTTTTCATAATTTTCTATTGATTGTTGTAGTTGAGTAATTAACTCATTATGTGTCATATATATTAAAAAGAATTGCTCCATTTATTTTGATCTTGTTTATACAAATTTTCTCACATAGTTGTTTTTATTTTATTTTACTTTTTTTTGAGACAGAGTCTCGCTCTGTCGCCCAGGCTGGAGTGCAGTGGCACATTTCGGCTCACTGCAGCCTTTTCCCTCCCGGGCTTAAGCAATTCTCCTGCCTCAGTCTCCTGAGTAGCTGGGATTACAGGCATGCACCACCACACCTGGCTAATTTTTGTATTTTTAGTAGAGACGGGGTTTTGCCATGTTGGCCAGGCTGGAAGCTCCTGATGTCGTGATCCACCCGCCTCGGCCTCCCAACCAGGTTTCATCTTTTTCCAAATGCCTAACCAATTTCTCACGCACATTTACTGAATAATCTCTCCATGGGTGTTTGAAAGTGCTGTGATTGTGTGTCTGTGTCTTAGCACCATAGTAACACCAAGGAAACTGCTAAAGAACATGGGCTGTGACATGTTTTTTCATTCCTCATGGCTCCCAGAAATGCTAAGTACATCTTACGTAGTTAATTAATACTTTGTGATAAATTAGAGCACCTGCAGTGTCAACTTCAGAGGGAAAAAACAGAACTACTTATATTGAATTTTGGTGGTATGAGTGGCTGTTTTTAGTCATTGGGTCAAGCTGGGAAGCCAGTATTTTTTTTTTTGCGGGCAGTTGGCTTGTTGCAATATATTAGTCACTCTCTCCCCACCCCCTAAAATAAATGGGGACGAGCTGCTTATGTCACTGCTAACATGGGATCTACAGCCGGCCCCAGATTCACTTCAGTGCCTAGACTGGAGGTCAGCAAACTACTGCCCATGGGCCATTTGCCTTGGGGTCTATTTTTATAAGTAAAGTATTACTGGAATGTAGCCAGACCCACTGGGTAACTATTGTCTCTGGCTGCTTTTGTGCTACAGTGACAGCGTTGAGTAGCTGCCACAGAGACCATAGAATCTGCAAAGCCTAAGATATTTACTACCTGACCTTTTACAGAAAAAGTGTGCTGACCTCTGTTCTAGGTTTACAGTAATAGTTCTATCAAGATATCCTGGGGAATAAATCACAATAGAAAGGGTCTTTTAGGGCTGGAAGCAGTGGCTCATACCTGTAATCCCAGCACTTTGGGAGGCCGAGGCAGGTGGATCACCTGAGGTCAGGAGTTCGAGACTAGCCTGGCCAACATGGCAAAACCCCATCTCTACTAAAAATACAAAAAATAACCGGGCATGGTGGCACATCCCTGTAATCTCAGCTACTTGGAAGCTGAGGCAGTAGAAGCACTTTAACCTGGAAGGTGGAGGCTACAGTGAGCTGAGATCGTGCCACTGCACTCCAGCCTGGGCGACAGAGCTAGACTCTGTCAAAAAAAAAAAAGAAAGAAAGAGAGAGAGAGAAAGGAAAGGAAAGGAGAAAAGAAAAGAAAAGAAAAGAAGGAAAGAAAGAAAGGAAGAAAGAGTCTTTTTGTTGTTGTTTTGGTCCCTCATGAGATAAGAAGAAAGGCACTGCCAAGTCTACTAGGCTTGCTGCTGACTTCTGTACTGCCAAGCCCTTGCCTGGAGGAGTTAATACAGGCAGAGTTCTTCAAAACTCAGAAGGCCTTCTTAGTCTCACAAGTATCTTCAATATCCCCTCACCTTTCCTTTGCTGCTAAACTACATACAGGAGGGTATTTTATGTAGGTGTTTTGTTTGTTTGTTTGTTTGACATGGAGTCTCACTCTGTCACCCAGGTTGGAGTACAGTGGTGTGATCTTGGCTCACTGCAAGCTCTGCCTCCTGGGTTCACGCCATTCTCCTGCCTCAGCCTCCTGAGTACCTGGGACTACAGGCGCCCGCCACCACACCTAGCTAATTTTTTGTATTTTTTAGTAGACACGGGGTTTCACTGTGTTAGCCAGGATGGTCTCGATCTCCGGACCTCGTGATCCACCCGCCTCGGCCTCCTAAAGTGCTGGGATTATCGGATTACAGGCGTGAGCCACCGCACCCGGCTGTAGGTGTTTTTTATAAGTTGATGTGCCAGTTATGTTGGCTATATTGTATTTAATCTTTTTTTTTTTTCTTTTTTGAGACAGGGTCTCACTCACACTGTCGCCCAGGCTGCAGTACAGTGGTGGCATCACAGCTCTCTGCTGGGACTGCAGGTGCATAGGTACATGCCACAACGCCCAGCTAACTTTTTTTTTTTTTGTAGAGACAAGGTTTTGCCATGTGCCCAGGCTGGTCTTGAACTCCTGGACTCAAGTGCTTCTCCCACCTTGGCCTCCCAAAGTGCCAGGATTACAGGCATAAGCCACTGCACCTGGCGAGAGGGTTTTTATTTTTTATTTTTTGTATTAAAAAATTTTTTTAGAGCCAGAGTTTCACTCTGTCGCCCAGGTTGGAGTGCAGTGGCACAATCTCAGCTCACTGCAACATCCGCTGCAACCTCCGCTTCCTGGATTCAAGTGATTCTCATGCCTCAGCCTTCTGAGTAGCTGGGATTACAGGCACGCACCACCACACTCAGCTAATTTTTTGTATTTTCAGTGGAGACAGGGTTTCGCCATATTGGCCAGGCTAGTCTTAAACTCCTGAGCTCAGGCAATCCACCCACCTCAGGCTCCCAAAGTGCTAGGATTACAGGCATGAGCCACTGCACTTGGCCAAGTTTTTAAATTTTTTGTTTATTATTATTATTATTTTTAGAGACAGGGTCTCACTTTGTCATCCAGGCTGGAATGCAGTGGCACAATCATAGCTTACTGCAACCTCAGATTCCTGGGCTCAGGTGATTCTCCCACCTCAGCCTCCTGAATAGCTAGGACTACAAGTGTGTGCAACTATGCCCAGCGAATTAAAAAAGAAAAAAAGGTCTTGCTATATTGCCCAGGTTTGTCTTGAACTCCTGGCCTCAAGAAATCCTCCTACTCTGCCTTCCAAAGTGCTGAGATTACAGGCGTGAGCCCACCACACCTTGCCTGTATGGGAGATTTCTAAGTGTCTATTGTTTTCTTTCACAAACAAAAGAAGCTAGTTCAGTCTGGGCCCAGTGGCTCACACCTGTTATCCCAGCACTTTGAGAGGCCAAGGAGGGCCAATTACTTGAGGTCAGAAGTTCGAGACCAGCCTAGCCAACATAGTGAAACTCATCTCTACCAAAAATACAAAAATTAGCCAGGCATGGTGATGCACACCTGTAATCCCAGCTACTTGGGAGCCTGAGGCAGGAGAATTGCTTGACCCCTGTAGGGTGGAGGTTGCAGTGAGCCAAGATCACACCATTGCACTCCAGCCTGGGCGACAAGAGCGAAACTCCATCTCAAAGAAAAAGTGACTTGATATTAAGAGAAGGATGCAGGCTGGGCATGGTGACTCATGCCTGTAATCCCAGCACTTTGGGAGGCAGAGGCAGGAGGATTGCTTGAGGCTAGGAGTTCAAGACCAGCCTGGGCAACATAGTGAGACCCCATCTCTAAAGAAAAAATAAATATTTTAAAAAAGTTTTAAAAGGAGAGGGATGCTCTCAACAGGAGACAGAAGGTTTCAGATACTGAAAACGACCAGCCGCAGATGTAAAACAAAATGGACAGTGTCTTGTGGATTTAAATGACATGGTCCCTTCTAAGTGCCATATTTTCTGGGAACCGCCCCTTGCTTTGGCCCTCAAAGATGTTGCAATGGCTTTGCATGCCACATCCTGACATTTCACGAGCTAGCCCTACTCGGTGGCTCATTCTGTCTGGCCCATGGCCTGTTTCCCTCACATGTTGACATCATTGCTAATGATGTTTCCTCTCTTGCCTAGAGTGTGTTCCCTCTAGGGATGAGCTCCTTCCACTCGTTTTTCAAGGTTCAAGGCACTATCTTGACTTGGTTATGTGCTCCTTCCATTTTACTCAGTATTTGTTTAGGATCCACAATGGCCCTCAAACTCTTAGTCAATATTCAGTAAGTCTTTGAAAGAGTTTATGTACGTATGTTTGTATGTATGTATTTTTAGAGACGGGGTCGGGTGCGGTGGCCCACGCCTGTAATCCCAGCACTTTGGGAGGCCGAAGCAGGTGGATCACTTGAGGTCATGAGTTTGGGAACAGCCTGGCCAACATGGTGAAACCCCGTCTCTACTAAAAATACAAAAATTAGCCAGGCGTGGTGGCACATGCCTATAGTCCCAGCTACTTAGGAGGCTGAGGCAGGAGAATCACTTGAACCCGGGAGGCAGAGGTTGCAATGAGCTGATATCGTGCCATTGCACTCCAGCCTGGGTGACAGAGTGAGACTCAGTCTAAAAAAAAAACCAGAGATGGGAGCCTCACTTTGTTGCCCTAGGCTGGTCTTGAACTCCAGGATTCAAGAAATCCTTCTGCTTCAGCCTTCCAAAGTGCTGAGATTATAGGCATGAGCCTCCATGCCTGGTCTCAAAAATATTTATTAATATTATTATTATTATTCAAAATTTTAAAGACAAAAAACCTGAGATTTTAAAAAACCAAGTAATTTTCCTAAAGGCACAAAATCAGTAATCCTGCAAATGAGATTCAGATTTGTATCATCCTACCTGCCAAATACCATGTAGGCCAGACACCAAAAAAGATTATTTGTTGTTTATCTGAAATGTAAATTGAACTAGGGTGTCCTGTATTTTTACTTTGTAAATCCGGCAATTCTGTGTGAGCCCACGCATGGGCTGTGAATGGCCCATCCCTTAGGAATCTAACTCTTCCTTACACAAATTGTTAAACAAATGAAATTGCCAGGTGAGGTGGCTCATGCCTGTCATCCCAGCACTTTGGGAGGCTAAAGCGGGTGGATCACTTGAGGTCAGGAATTCAAGACCAGCCTGGCCAACATGGTGAAACCCTGTTTCTACTAAAAATACAAAAATTAGCTGGGCTGGTGGTGGACACCTGTAATCCCAGCTACTCGGGGGGCTGAGGCACAAGAATCAGTTGAACCTGGGAGGCAGAGGTTGCAGTGAGTGGCGACTGCACCATTGCCCTCTAGCCTGGGCAACAGAGTGAGACTCTGTCTCAAAAAAAAACCAAAAACAGGCCAGGCGCGGTGGCTCAAGCCTGTAATCCCAGCACTTTGGGAGGCCAAGACAGGCGGATCACGAGGTCAGGAGATCCAGACCATCCTGGCTAACACGGTGAAACCCCATCTCTACTAAAAACTACAAAAAAAACTAGCCGGGCGAGGTGGCGGCGCCTGTAGTCCCATCTACTCGGGAGGCTGAGGCAGGAGAATGGCCTAAACCTGGCAGGCGGAGCTTGCAGTGAGCTGAGATCCAGCCACTGCACTCCAGCCTGGGCGACAGAGCGAGATTCTGTCTCAAAACAAAACAAAACAAAACAAAAACAAAAACAAACAAAAAACAAATGAAAATATACACCTAACTTTTGGGTCCTTATTTAAATTTTAGATAAACAGCAAATAATCATTATAACACAGTAAACAGGCTGGGCATGGTGGCTCACGCCTGTAATCTCAGCACGTACAGAGACTGAGGTGGGCAGATCACTTGAGGCCAGGAGTTCAAGACCAGCCTGGCCAACATGGTGAAACCCCATCTCTACTAAAAATACAAAAATTAGTCAGGCACAGTGACTCGTGCCTGTAATCCCAGTGACTTGGGAGACTGAGGCAGGATAATTGCTTGAACCTGGGAGATGGAGGATGCAGTGAGCCAGGATCACACCACTGCACTCTAGCCTGGGTGACAGAGAGAGACTCTGTCTCAAAACAAAAACAAAAACAAAAGCAAAAGATAGTAAACATATTTTTCTTGACTTCTTCACATCTATTTTTCCCAACAGATTCTTGTTTATATGCAGATAACAAGGAGTTTGCTAAAATAAAAAAACACAGGTGAAGAAACCGAGACACAATGCAGATGTCATAACTCATAGACCAAGACTTGGGATCAAAGCTCCTTCAGACAACGAACATAAAACAGATAATGTAGATCATGAAAGTAGAACAAATAAAAGAGCAAAGTAACGACTAAGAACAATGTTGTTGGTGATAACATGCTCAGATTTTCTGAGCCAGTTCTGAAGATCTTTCAGAAAAAGTGGCTTTCGGGTTGGAACCTAAATAAATTACCCATGCAAATGTGGGGTGGGCAAGGGTGTGGCTCCCAGACTGGAGGGGTGTGGGTGTAGTGAAGTAGAAGAGGGCAGAGCTGCCCTTCCTTTTTTTTTTTTCTTTTTTTTTTGAGACTGAGTCTCACTCTGTCATTCAGGCTGGAATGCAGTGGCACGATCTCAGCTCAGTGCAACCTCCACCTCCTAGGTTCAAGCCATTCTCTGCCTCAGCCTTCCGAGTAGCTGGGATTACAGGTGCCTGCCACCACACCTGGCTAATTTTTTGTATTTTTAGTAAAGATGCGGCTTCACCATCTTGGCCAGGCTGGTCTTGAACCCCTGACCTCGTGATCCACCTGCCTTGGCTTCCCAAAGTGCTGGGATTATAGGTGTGAGCCACTGTGCCTGGACTGCACCGCTCCCCCCGCCCCGCCACCGCAACTTTTTTTTTTTTCAGGACTAATTACATTATTATTGTGTATTTGGTAAACTCCAAATCCCTTCTTTAAGAGAAGTCAAATCTGAGAGTATAGAGCTTTTGCACAAATGTAAAGAGATTTTCTTTTTGTTTAAAATTTTTTTCTTTTGAGACAGGGTCTTGCTCTGTTGCCCAGGCTGGAGTGCAGTGGTGCGATCTCAGCTCACTGCAACCTCCACCTCCTGGATTCAAGTGATTCTCCTGTCTCAGTCTCCTGAGTAGCTGGAATTACAGAAGCACACCACTATGCTCAGCTAATTTTTGTATTTTTATTACAGTAGAGATGGGGTTTCACCATGTTGGCCAGGCTGGTTTTGAACTCCTCACCTCATGTGATCCGCCTGCCTCCACTGCCCAAAGTGCTGGGATTACAGGCATGAGCCACCCTGCCTGGCACTCTATCTGGTTTACCTTTCTATTTTTTTAACATATTTTTATTTTTTGAGATGGAATTTTGCTCTTGTTGCCCAGGTTGGAGTGCAGTGGCATGATGTCAGCTCACTGCAACCTCCGCCTCCTGGGTTCAAGCGATTCTCTTGCCTCAGCCTCCTGAGTACCTGGGATTACAGGCACCTACCACCACACCCAGCTAATTTTTTGTATTTTTAGTAGAAATGGAGTTTCATCATGTTGGCCAGGCTGAACTCCAACTCCTGACCTTAGGTGATCCACCCGCCTCAGCCTCCCAAAGTGTAGGGATTACAGGTGTGAGGCACCGCGCGCGGCCTCTGGTTTACTTTTTTTTTTTTTTTTTGAGACGGAGTCTCGCTCTCACCCAGGCTGGAGTGCAGTGGCACCATCTCGGCTCACTGCAAGCTCCGCCTCCCGGGTTCATGCTATTCTCCTGCCTCAGCCTCCCGAGTAGCTGGGACTACAGGCGCCCGCCACCATGCCCGGCTAATTTTTTGTATTTTTGGCAGAGACGGGGTTTCATCATGTTAGCCAGGATGGTCTCGATCTCCTGACCTCGTGATCCACCCGCCTCGGCCTCCTGAAGTGCTGGGATTATAGGCGTGAGCCACCACGCCCAGCCTGGTTTACTTTTAACATAAAGTTTTTAGTCCTCAAGGGCAGAGGATGGAGGAATACACAATTTTACCCCTTACTGTGTGATCCCCGACATGGATAATAAAGCAGGTTGAGTTTAAATGGAAACCAAAAGCATGCCTCTTTGGCCTGGAATGGTGGCTCACGCCTGTAATCTGAGCACTTTGGGAGGCCGAGGCAGGTGGATCACCTGAGGTCAGGAATTCAAGGCCAACTTGGCCAACATGGTGAAACCCCATCTCTATTAAAAATACAAAAATTAGCCAGGCATGCTGGTGCATGCCTGTAATCCCAGCTACTCAGGAGACTGAGGCACAAAAATCCCCTGAACCTGGGAGGCAGAGGTTGCAGTGAGACGAGATTGCATCACTGCACTCCAGCGTGGGCGACAGAGCGAGACTCCATTCCAAAAAATAAATAAGACGGTGGGGTTGCACATGACAGTAGCTGCACCACTAGAAAGATGGCGGAGCAAGAGCGAAAAAAAATCCCTTTGGTTCCAGAAAATCTGCAGAAAAAGAAGAAGGCCTATCAAGCCCTCAAAGCCACCCCGGCAAAGCAGGCACTTTTGGCAAAGAAGGAGCAGAGAAAAGGAAAAGGGCCAGGTTTAGGTGACTGGAATCATTCCTACATGATTCCTGGCAGCAGAAACGCGACAAGGTGCCTTTCAGACCACTAGAAGTGAAACCTCATGCCTTGGAATTGCCAGACAAACATTCCTTGGCCTTTGTTGTACACATCGAAAGGATTGATGGCGTGAGTTTACTGGTGCAGAGAACCATTGCAAGACTTCGCCTAAGGAAGATTTTTAGTGATGTCTTTGTAAAAGTCACCCCCCAGAACTAAAAATGATGCGTATAGTGGAACATTATGTGACCTGGGGATTTCCAAATCTGAAGTGTGTCCGAGAATTCATTTTGAAACCTGATCAAGCCTCGGTCAAGAAGACCATCCCTCTGACAGACAACACAGTGATCAAGGAGTACCTGGGGAAGTTTGGCGTCATTTGCTTGGAAGACCTCATTCATGAAATTGCCTTCCCAGGGAAGCATTTCCAGGAGATCTCATGGTTCTTGCGCCCTTTCCACCTCTCAGTGGCCCGCCATGCTACCAAAACTAGAGTGGACTTCCTCAAGGAGATGGGCACAGCTGGCTATCAGGGTAAACGCATCCATCAGCTTATCCACCAGCTGAACTAGACCCAGGTGTCAAACGGCGGTCAATTTTTATCAGTGAAGTGGAAGCAGGTGTTTTGTTGTTTGGGGAATTTTTATTAAGTATCTTCAGAGAAGATTATTTCCTGCTTTATCTTCAAAAACTGGAAAGGAAGGGTCAAAGAAAGGGCAGTAGCTGGCTGGGCATGATGGCTCATGCCTGTAATCCCAACACTTTGGGAGGCTGAGGCAGGCAGATCACCTGAGGTTGGGAGTTTGAGACCAGCCTGACCAACAGGGAGAAATGCCGTCTCTACTAAAAACACAAAAATTAGCCGGGCATGGTGGTGCATGCCTGTTATCCCAGCTACTCGGGAGGCTGAGGCAGGAGAATCTCCAGGTGGAGGTTGCGGTGAGCCAAGATCGCGCCATTACACTCCAGCCTGGGCAACAAGCGAAAGTCCATCTCAAAGAAAAGAAAAGACAGTAGCTTACGTTTATGGCAAGCACCTCTCATCGCAGTCCAGTTCCAAGGAAAAATTCCAGCGTTTTCTACATTGGGTGCTGCGTCGTCTGAAATCAGCACATTCCGTGGAGGAAGGGTCCTGCTTTGTTGCATCTATCCTAGGGTTTAATGTTGGTAAATGAGTCACTCTAGCATTCACACAAGGCTCCCTAAGACTCCTGCAGCAGCTGACCAAGCCCAAGGACATAATTGAATCTGGAGAGTCCTGGGGCCTTGTTTTAAAAAAAACTTGAAGTACGCATAGGAAGAAAGCCATAAAAGTAAACGTTCACTTGTCTCTGCAAAATAAATAAATAAATAATAAAAGTAAATAAATACTACTCCCCTATTCTTGAAACACTTCTTGTTTTTTTCTCTTTTAAGAGATGGGGTTTTATGGTGTTGCCCAGTCAGGTCTTGAACTCTTGGGCTCAAACGATCCTCCCACCTCAGCTTCCCAAAGTGCCTGGACTCCAGGTGTGAGCTACCATACTCGGCCAAAACTCTTTTATGATTCCCAGTTGTACGCTGGATAATTACTAGTATCCATGGTATGTTATGTGAGGTCCTCAATGAACTACCTGTCTGACCTCATTTCTTAGGACTCTACTTCTTACGCCAAAGCGACAGACAGATTTTATTTGTGTTTAAGGACTATCCTCAAGTTCGCCTGGTACGTTGTGTCTGTAGCATGTTTTAGTGACTGCTGCTTCTTCATGTGGCTTTTCTTTTTTTGTACTTAACATTCTTCAGAGGCTGGGCATGGTGGCACACGTCTGTAATCCCAGCACTTTGGGAGGCTGACATGGGAGAATTGCTTGAGTTCAGGAGCTTGAGACCAGCCTGGACAACATATGGAGACCTTGTCTCAATTAAAAAAAAAAAATTCTTCAGATGAAACCCTGAGAATTCCTGTTCTAACTAGCCCTCTTCCAATCACATTCCCAATGAGCCTAAGAAAATTAAGCTCCCTGCTGCATATTTGCTCTGTAGAGAAATATGTAAACACCAGCTGGGCATATCTGGCAACATTTTCAGCAATAAAAACAAAAGTTTGCGTTGTGAAAACCAGATTTATTTATTTGGATATGGGACTGGATGGGCCGTTTGGAAATTTTTCTAAACCTCAGTACCATTTTTAGCATCTTTTAGAGATGCAAAATAATTTCACTTGGTGGCACAGAAATGGATTATATGTGGCAGAGCCTGGGATGACTGATTTCCCTCCATGGAATTGGCCTGTATTTGGGGTGCAGCTGACAGCTGCCGCACCTCAGCAAATACTGAGAATTCAAAACAGCTTTGCCCAGAGGTCCAGAAACTTTTTCCGGAAAGGGCAAAATCGTAAATATTTTACACTCAAAGTTGTCTGCCACCATTCACCAACTCTGCCATTGTAGTTCAAAAGCAGCCAGAGACAATAAGTAAATAAATGGCTGTGCGATAAAATTATCTTTATGGATACCGAAATTTGAATTTAAACTTTCTCACGTGTCCTGAAATGTTATTTTTCTTTTGTTTTTTCCTAATCATTTGAAAATGCAAAAAGCATTCCTAGAGAGCTGTACAGAAATATGTAATGGGTGGATTTGGCCCATGGGCCACAGTTGGCTGACCTCAGCTGGATCAATGACTCTGAAACATCAGCATTCATCCACATCTGCTTGGAGGGCTTATCTCATTTATTTATTTGAAGCCTACAACTCATAGAATTGGAGGACTTATTTTAATCAAGATTGCCAGGCCTCACCCTAAGGGTGACTTTCTGAGTCAGAATGTCTAAGACACAAGTCCTCAACCCCCAGGCCACAGACCTGTAACTGTGAGTGGCCTGTTAGGAACCAGGTCGGACCGCGGGAGGTGAGTGGCGGGTGAGTGAGCATCATGGCCAGAGTTCCGGTCAGACCAGGGGCGGCATTACATTCTCACAGGAGTGTGAATCCTATCTTGAACTGCAATGCGAAGGATCTAGGCTACGCGCTCCTTGTGAGATTCTGATGCCTGATGATCTCAGGGGGAGAAATTTCATCTCCAAACCATCCCCCATCCCACCACCTCTGCCCTCGGACCGGATTTTGTTTTCCACAGAACTGGCCCTGGTGTCAAAAAGGTTGGGGATCACTGATTTAGGGTGTAGGGTGGAGCTGGAACGACATTCCCGCCACCCCCCCATAACCATTTCATTCACAGCATCAAGGGCCTGAACATTTTAAACACATTTCCAGGTGACCCGTTGCTACAGGCCTGTCCTAGAACTCCTTTTTTTTTTTTTTTTGAGACAGAGTCTCACTCCATTGCTGAGGCTGGAGTACAGTGGTGGGATCTTGGCTCACTGCAACCTCTGCCTCCCAGGTTCAAGCAATTCTCATGCCTCACCCTTCCAGGTAGAGGGAACTACAGGCACCTGCCACGATGCCCAGCTTATTTTTTGTATTTTAGTAGAGACGAGGTTTCGCCTTGTTGCCCAGGATGGTCTCAAACTCCTGAGCTCAGACAATCCGCACGGCTTGGCCTGCCAAAGTGCTAGGATTATAGGCATAAGCCGCCGTGCCCGGCCTGGCCTAGACCTCTACAAAGACTGCTGTCTTGTTTCATTCAACAGCTTGAGGTTCCAGCCGCAATGACAGTCATGTTGTATAAGGACTGATCCTTCATCAGCTGTGGCTGTGGTACTGAAAGTCAGGGCTGGGCCTCCATCAGAGGGGCCTTGGAGCAAGAGGGAAGCCAGACAAAAAGAAGTATTCCCATCTAGGCAAGCAACAGGTCCAGAAAGAGAATAAGAAGTCGATGCTGGAGCAGCTTGAGTCTTCTAGGAATGCCAGTGAATCAACCACCTAACTCTGGCCTGGGATTGGGTCCTGCTCTGGGTTCAAAGCAGCCTGAGCTCAATGCACTGGAGGGTCAGGAGCAGGCTCTGTAAGGGTAGGGCCTGGGATATGTGTGGGGCCAGGAACAATCTCTCCATGATCTTTGCAAAAACTTTCTTCACCAGAGACAAGGAAAACCAAGATTGTGAAAACAGAATCTAAGTGGAGTTTCGCAATTGGGCCCAGGCTGGAATGCAATGGTGTGATCTCGGCTCACTGCAACCTCCGTCTCCTAGGTTCAAGCAATTCTCCTGCCTCAGCTTTCCAAGTAGCTTGGATTACAGGCGTGTGCTACCACACCCAGCTAATTTTGTATTTGTAGTAAAGATGAGGTTTCTCCATGTTGGTCAGGCTGGGCTCAAACTCTTGACCTCAGGTGATCCGCCTACCTCGGCCTCCCGAAGTGCTGGAATTACAGGCGTGAGCCACCGCACCTGGCCAAGATTGTTTTTAAATTGTGTTTGTTGTTTAAAAAAATAAAAAAGTTAACTGGCCATGGTGGTGGGCGCCTATAATCCCAGCTACTTGAGAAGCTGAGGCAGGAGAATCGCTTGAACCCGGGAAGCAGAGTTTGAAGCGAGCTGAAATCCCACCATTGCACTCCAGCCTGGGTGACAGAGCGAGACTCTGAGTCAAAAAAACAAACAAACAAAAAAAAAACCAAAGGTAAATTGTGTTCGATGTATGCCTTACTTCATGATCTTTTTGTGTTTCAAAAGTGCTTTCACAGTGGTATGGGAGCCAGGGCTCTGTGTATCTGATTCTCAGGGCAACCATGTGGCGGTGGGACCTGACCAATCCCTCTGTGATCCAGGCTCGCATTACTATTATCAGGGAGGAAAAACGTTTCCTCTGCTTTCTTAGGTCCAGTGTCTGGGGATCTGCAAATAAAATTAACAAAAAAACAGCTCAACAGGAGAAAAATAACATCATTTTTATTAATGTTTATAAGTACTGCATGAAAGTTCACAAAGGCCGGGCGCGGTGGCTGAAGCCTGTAATCCCAGCACTTTGGGAGGCCGAGGCGGGCGGATCACGAGGTCAGGAGATCGAGACCATCCTGGCTAACATGGTGAAACCCCGTCTCTACTAAAAAATACAAAAAACTAGCTGGGCAAGGTGGCGGGCGCCTGTAGTCCCAGCTACTCCGGAGGCTGAGGCAGGAGAATGGCGTGAACCCGGGAGGCGGAGCTTGCAGTGAGCTGAGATCCGGCCACTGCACTCCAGCCTGGGCGACAGAGCGAGACTCCGTCTCCAAAAAAAAAAAAAAAAAAAAAAAAAAAAAAGAAAGTTCACAAAAGAAATGAAACTTGAAAAAGCAATTAGGCTCTGGAATTTATATGCCATTTTATCAAAAGAAAGGAGATCCAGGCGCAGTGAGTGGTTCATGCCTGTAATCCCAGCACTTTGGGAGGCTGAGGTGAGAGAACTGCTCGAGCCCAGGAGGTTGAGATCAACCTGGACAACACAGCAAGATCTCTCTCTCTTTTTTTTTTTTTTTTTTTGAGACAGAGTCTTGCTCTGTTGGCCAGGTTGGAGTGCAGTGGTGTGATCTCAGCTCACTGCAACTTCCGCCTCCTGGGTTCAAGCAATTCTTGTGCCTCAGCCTCCCAAGTAGGTGGGACTACAGGCACAAGCCAGCACACCTGGCTAATTTTTGTATTTTTTGTAGAGACAGGGTTTCACCATTTTGGCCAGGCTGGTCTTGAACTTCTGACCTTGTGATCCACCGTCCCCCCACCCCCGCCTTTGCCTCCCAAAGTGCTGGGATTACAAGCGTGAGCCACTGTGCCTGACCAGCACAGCAAGATCTTACCTCTACCAAAAACAAGAAAAAGAAATTAACCAGGCTCACAGTCAGTGTGCCTGTAGTCCCAGCTACTCATGAGGCTGAGGTGGGAGGATCCCCTGAGCCCAGGAGTTAGAGGTTGCAGTGAGCTATAATCACACCACTGCAGTCTGGTCTAGATGACAGAGCAAGTCCCTCTCTGGAAAAAAAAGAAAAGAAAAAAAAAGGAGTTTGGGATTTGACAGAAAATAAATTACAGGAAAGTGACTAGGAAATAAATGGGGAGGCCAGTGAAAGACAAAGGCTATTCTAGTAAGGTATTTCTTTTTATGCAAATTTACCTCAGTGTTGACTCTTTTTCTCCAGTGGAGAGAGTAGCTCTTTGGGGAGGGGCGGGGGAAGTGCCATCGCACATAGAAATGTATGCCCTGCTTTCAGGCAGATAAGGGAAGGGCAGAGAACTCTTCCTCCATCTGTTGATTCTCAAGTGCCTTCAACTCAGAATAATCCTTATGCTGAGGCAGTGTATTTGGGGGCGACGTATCCTAAGCCCCTTCATTCCCATCATCACTGGTTTGGGAATCGGCTGGGACATGAATCCTATTTTCCCCACTCCCTCTGTGCCTTTGGTAAAGTTACTTAACATCCTATATGCCTCAGAATTCCGGTGGCTCACGTCTGTAATCCCAGCACTTTGGGAAACCAAGGCGGGTGGATGATGAGGTCAGGAGTTGCACACCAGCCTGGCCAACATGGCGAAACCCCTTCTCCTACTAAAAATACAAAAATTAGCTGGGCGTGGTGGTGCGTGCTCATAGTCCCAGCTACTCGGGAGGCTGAGGCAGGAGAACTGCTTGAACACAGGATGTGGAGGTTGCAGTGAGCCAAGATCACACCACTGCACTCCAGCCTGGGAAACAGAGTGAAACTCTGTCTCAAAAAAAGAAAAAAAAAAAAATTATGTACTCAGCCAGTGTGGTGACTCATGCCTGTAATCCTAGCACTTTGGGAGGTTGAGGTAGGCGGATCACCTGAGGTCAGGAGTTCAAGACCAGCCTGACTAACATAGTGAAACACTGTCTCTAGTAAAAATACAAAAATTAGCCAGGCGTGGTGGCAGGCCCCTGTAATCCCAGCTACTCGGGAGGCTGAGGCAGGAGGATTGCTTGAACCCAGGAGACAGAGGTTGCAGTGAGCCGAGGTCGTACCATTGTACTCCAGCCTGGGCAACAAGAGTGAAACTCTGTATCAAAAATAAAAATAAATAAATAAATAAATCATATACTCAAAGGGAATGAAATCAGCATCTCAAAGATATATCTGCACTCCCACATTCATGGCAGCATTATTTCCATAGCCAAAATACGACAATTTATGTTCACTGACAGATTAGATTTAAAAATGTGGGATGTATATGTATATGTGTATAGATTTTTTTCTTTATATGTACACAGTGGAATATTAGCCTTAAAAAGAAGGAGATCCTGCCATGTGTAATATGAATTAACCTAGAAGACATTATGCTGAGTTAAATAAGCCAGACACAGAAATAAAAATACTGCATGATTTGGCTAGGCGCAGTGGCTTAAGCCTTTAACTCCAGCACTTTGGGAGGCCGAGGTGGGCAGATCATGAGGTCAGGAGATTGAGACCATCCTGGCCAACATAGTGAAACCCTGTCTCTGCTAAAAATACAAAAATTAGCAAGGTTTGGTGGCGTGTGCCTGTAGTCCCAGCTACTTGGGAGGCTGAGGCAGGAGAATCGCTTGAATCAGGGAGTCGGGAGTTGCTGTGAGCCGAGATCGCACCACTCCAGCCTGGCGATAGAGCGAGACTCAGTCTCAATAAATAAAATAAAATACTGCATGATTTCTTTTATACGTGGCATGTGAAAGAAGTTTAATACATAGGAAAAGAATAGAATGAATGGTGGTTACCAGTATAATGGCAGGACTGGGATTTGGGGGAAGAATGGGGAACTGTAGATCAAGGGGTACAAAGTTGCAGTTATGTTGAATGGATGTCTAGGAATCTAGTGTACAGCTTAAGGATTATTGTTAACATTGCATTATATGCTGGAAATTTGCTAAGAGAGTAAATTACTGTACTAATCATTTAAACTATGCATATGCATAGACAAGCATCATGTTGTGTACCTTAAATATGTACAATATAGCTCAAATCCATGACTGCAGCCACAAGGCCTGGCATGGCCTGTTCCACTCACTCCTCTAGCTTCACCTTACACCATCGTCTGCTTTGCTCAGTATCTGTGGCTTGTTCTTACTCTTCTTTTCTTTTTCTCAGGCCCAGGCTTTCCTGTAGTCTTTATCACCACTGTAGGTCAATTTTAATTTTTGAGCTGTTTGTTCAACCTCTGTTTCTTCTACCAGACTAAACAAGTGTGTGTGCTGAATATTCACCAACCCTGAACACCCGGCATCTGGCACAGCTCCTAGCACCTGTAGGTGCTTGGAAAACACATGCAGAATGAATGAAAGAATATGAGTGACCAAAGAAGTCATTGGAGAATTTCCCATACTGTAGGCTTGTTGAGGTTGCTTAGCTGGCACTTTATTGACAAGGCATTGGCAAGCTGACTTTACTAATAGTTCTTACCACTCACTGTGCCTGTTATCACTCAACAAGCATTGATTAAACACCACTGTGGCCAGTCCCCTGAGCGTGGCATTGTCAGAGGCATGTAAACCAGAGCAACTCCATCTTGAATGAGGCTGGGTAAAATGAGGCTGAGACCTACTGGGCTGTATTTCCAGACGGTTAAGGCATTCTAAGTCACAGGATGAGATACGAGGTTGGCACAAGATACAGGTCATAAAGAGCTTGCTGATAAAACAGGTTGCAGTAAAGAAGCCGGCGAAATCCCACCAAACCCAAGATGGCCATGAGAGTGACCTCTGGTCATCCTCACTGTTACACTCCCACCAGCACCATGACAGTTTGCAAATGCCGTGGCAACATCAGGAAGTTACCCTATATGGTCTAAAAAGGGGAAGAATGAAAGAACACCTTTGTTTAGCATATCATTAAGAAATAACCATTAAAATGGGCAACCAGCAGCCCTCGGGGCTGCTCTGTCTATGGAATAGCCCATTTTCTTATTCCTTTACTTTCCTAATAAATGTGCTTTCACTTTTCTGTATGGACTCGCCCTGAATTCTTTCTTGCACAAGATCCAAGAACCCTCACTTGGGGGTCTGGATCAGGACCCCTTTCCTGGAACAGCACTAGCCATAGCAATGGACACAATGGCCAGAAAGCTCTCACCTCATGAAGCACCAGGCATTCATAATCGAATTATTTTGTTGCTACTTTGCATTTTGATAGAATTTCCAACTCAGAGGTGAACTGCAAGATTAGTACAAGGAACTTCCCCATGCCCTTCCCTAAGATTCACAAATGAATTTTATTTTGCTCCATTTTGAGAGAAAATTTCCCCTCTAATGTTAAATTTTAATGAACGAGTTTAGAGAAATTTTGGTAAAGAAAACTTTGGAGGTTTAAATGAGTTAGCAATATTTAGTACTGTGGCCAGTTGCTCTGGAATGTTTTATTCATATAATTCCTTTTCTTCCTAATTATGAGTCACTGAGCTGACCATATTGCCTATAAAATGGGGTGACTGCACTCTGAGCATGGTGCTAGGGGAATGAATTAATGATAGTGAAGTGTATTTTAATAATATTTGGTGAAAGACATCATGCACAAATGAAATATGCTTACTCCCTTTTCCCGTCTCTTACAGCTCACAGCTGTGACCAATTTTATTTTCATTACCAGGATTAGCGTACATTTTCCTTGCCTGGTTTCCACTTCCCTCATGGTGGGATCTTGCCCTCACTCTCCCCTCCACCCCCAGCCCCAGCTTCCAACAGTCACATGTGTGAGGGTCCAGCTGCCTTTGCAATTGCATCATGTGTGAGCTCCCGTTGCCATGGCAGCATGAGGGGTTTGGTGGCTGTGTTTTCCTCCATGAAGGTGGCTGCATTCCTCATCTCAGCAGCTCAGCTTTCTGCACTGACTGGCAATTTGATGCCCTTTGGTTAATATTCGTGTCCTATTGGAATTCTTTTAATTTGCCTAGCTACTTTCCCCCCAACATTTTGTCTCATTCAGGAGAGCCATGTTGCACAATGCAAGGGACACAACGGCCAGAAAGCCCTCACCTCATGAAGCACCAGACATGTATAATCTAATTCTTTTGTCTCATTTAGGAGAGACAATATGAGGTTTCTATTCTCTTTTTTTTTTTTTTTTTGAGATGGAGTCTCACTCTGTCACCTAGGCTGGAGTGCAGGGGCACCATCTCAGCTCGTTGCAACCTCTGTTTCCCAGGTTCAAGTGATTCTCCTGCCTCAGCCTCCCAAGTAGCTGGGATTACAGGCGCCCGCCACCATGCCCGGCTAATTTTTGTATTTTTAGTAGAGACAGGGTTTCACCATATTGGCCAGACTGGTCTCAAACTCCTGGCCTCAAGTGATCTGCCCACCCTGGCCTCCCAAAGCGCTGGGATGACAGGCGTGAGCCACCATGCCCAACCCAGGGGTTTCTATTCTCATCGTGGTCAGTGGAAGTGGAGGCTCCAGACTTGTGCAATGCACTTTCTCGTATGTTGCACACTGCTGCCCTCTCAAACCCGACGCCCATCCGCAGACTAATGGAGGTCTTTTCAGACAATTCAGAATCACTCATTTAGGTTTTTTTTTTTTAAATGTTAGGCTTTATAATGTGTATTGGACAATACACAGGGAATCTCTAAATTTTAAGATGCTGAGTTAAATGGTCTACATTTGCACAAGTATCCAAGTAACTATATTCTACTTCAAGAAAGCTTCTTGGTGAGAGACAAAAAAAATTTGCAATTGGCCATTTCGTTCATTTTCCTAAGAATAGTTTAGCTTTAAGTGTGTTATTGCAGCTGGGCATGGTGGCCTACACCTGTAATTGCAGTGCTTTGGGAAGCCAAGGTAGGAGGACCACTTGCACCCAGGAGTTGAGGCTAGCCTGGGCAACACGGCAAGACCCTATCTCTACAAAAACATCATAAATTAGCCAGATGAGGTGGTGTGCACCTGTGATCCCAGCGAATCAGAAGGCTGATGCAGAAGGATCGCTTTAGCCCAGGAGTTTGATGCTGCAGTGAGCTATGATCATCCCACTGCACTCCAGCCTGGGTGACAGAGTGAGGCCCCGTCTCTAAAGAAAAAACAGAATGACATGTGTTAATACTCTCCTGCCAAAGGCCACCAGCAATGCATCTATAGTTGAATAAGCTGGGTGTATTACCCATTACAGTGAGGGAGAATACACACAAGGGGCTACAGGAAATGGGAGATAGAAAGGTGGTACAGGGTTTGGGTCTATATTAGGTAATTTTGGGAGGGCTTGGAGAAATGGTTTTGCTCTGGATTGGATGCTGTCAGGAAGCAGGGGTAATTAGATATATTAATATTTCTATCTATAAGAGAAGAAAAATAAAGGGAGGTAAAGGCTTCAACTGAAAAGAAGCAGCAGGCCGGGAGCAGTGGCTCATGCCTGTAATCCCAACACTTTGGGAGGCTGAGGTGGGTGGATCACCTGAGGTCAGAAGTTTGAGACCAGCCTGGCCAACATGGAAAAACTCTATCTCTACTAAAAAATACAAAAATAAGTCAGGATGGTGGCGTGTGCCTGTAGTCCCAGCTACTCAAGAGGCTGAGGCAGGAGAATTGCTTGAACCTAAGAGGCGGAGGTTACAGTGAGCTGAGGTCACATCACTGGACTCCAGCCTGGGCAACACCAGTGAGACTCCCTCTCAAAAAAGAAAAAGAAAGAAAAAGGGCAGGACGCAGTGGCTCATGCCTATAAGCCCAGCAATTTGGGAGGCTGAGGCAGGTGGATCATGAGGTGAGATCTAGACCATCCTGGCTAACACAGTGAAACCCCGTCTCTATTAAAAATACAAAAATAAAATTAGTCAGGCGTGGTGGCACGAGTAGTAGTTCCAGCTACTCAGGAGGCTGAGGCAGGAGAATGGCGTCAACCCGGGAGGTGGAGCTGGCAGTGAGCTGAGATTGCACCACTGCACTGCACCCTGGGCAACAGAGGGAGACTCCATCTCAAAAAAAAAAAAAAAAAAAAGAAAAGAAAGAAAGAAAGAGAGAGAGAGAGAAAGAAAGAAAGAAAAAGAAAAGAAAGAAAAGAAAGAAAAGAAAGAAAAAAAGAAAAAAAAGAAAGAAAAGAAAAGAAAAGAAAAGAAAAGAAAAGAAGCAGCAGTCACTCATTCTAGCCAGGATGGGGGCTGTTTGGTCATTTTTATGGCTTGGACAATGTTCATGTTTCTGTCTGTGTTCAGACATGATTATGGAGTGGTCTTGTTTTTGTCTTGACTCAGTGTTAGGATTTGGATATGGTTTGTTTGGCCCTGCCAAGTCTCATGTTGAAATTTGATCCTCAGTTTTGGAGATGGGGCCTGGTGGAAACTCCTGAGGTCAGGAGTTTGAGACCAGCCTGACCAAGGTGAAACCTCATCTCTACTAAAAATACAAAAATTAGCCGGTCATGGTGGTACCCACCTGTAGTCCCAGCTACTCCGGAGGTAGAGACAGGAGAATTGCTTGAACCTGGGAGACAGAAGTTGCAATGAGCTGAGATTGGAGATTGCACCACTGCACCCCAGCCTGGGCTATGGAGCGAGACTGTCTCAAAACAAAACAAAACAAAACAAAACAAAAAAATATATATATAGCAATGTCATCTATCACTTTTTATTTATATTCCAGCTTAATTTAGAGATTATATATATACACACACACACTCTTCCATCCTCCAACACAAGTTCCCACCCTCGTAGGGCATAGCTTCCATTCATGTGTAATGGAGTTAGCTGAGCTGTGATACTCAGAATAATACTATGCTTGGTTAAAAGCCTGGAATTCATTCCTCAGACAGGGGGATTTGGAAGGACAGGGATCTTTGCATCTTTTGGACCTCATCAGAGATTGCCTCATAGAAAGAGGGTCCTTCCATGAATGCTTATTGCCTTTGTGGCCATGGGTGTTGAAGGTGATACGGCAGTGAGGGGCAGAGGGTGGTGATCTTAGAAAGTTGTATGTTTACTCCTCTAAGACTAAATGAGAGGAATTCCTCTCTACCAACCTTTACATGCTTCTAGTCAACTACCCACATGGCAGCTTCACTGCTGAATTTCACACAGTTCACACTGGGTCCACAATGGTACTCTGGGCATCTCCTGAGCATCGTCTCCAGCCTTCTTCTTCTGCCAGTACTTCCCCATCATAAATGACACCGTTGAACGACCAGACAGTGGATGAAGTCAGAAACTTAGGGCCAGGGGTGGTGGCTCATGCCTGTAATCCCAGCACTTTGGGAGGCCAAGGCAGGTGGATCATTTGAGGTCAGAAGTTTGAGACCAGCCTGGCCAACATGATGAGACCCCATCTCTACTAAAAATACAAAAATTAGCCAGATGTGGTGACTCATGCCTGTAGTCCCAGCTACTCGGGAGGCTGAGGCATGAGAATCACCTGAACCCAGGAGGCAGAGGTTGTAGTGAGCCGAGATTGCACCACTGCACTCCAGCCTAAGTGACAGAGCGAGACTCTGTCTCAAATAAAAATAAAATAAGAAACCCCATTCTGGATTTCTCACTTTTCCCAGTGCCACCTCAAATCTGTCAACAAATTCTATCAATTTTTTTCTCCAAAATACGTCTTGATTTCCACAGTTCCCCAGGTGGTCTCTAGTCCCATCTCTACCATCTCTTCCCTGACCTCCGGGCAGTTTCCTACCATTCTCCTAGGGGCACATGTGGCCTCAGTCTGTTATCCACACAACCTTATGCATCCCCTTACTAAACACTCCTCCAGGGCACCCCATCTAATCCCTTTCTCAGGGACTCTTGATCTTGAGAGATCTGGTCCCCACCTGCCTCTCCAAATAGTTCCCTTGTCTGCACTCTTGCTTGCTATGTTCCAGACCCCCTGACTTCCTGAGAGCCATAAAGCAGAGATCACAAACTCGGATGTCTACAAGGCAGCCCTTGCCAATGAGTGACGGAGGGACTGTGGTGGAGTCGTGCACCCACACACCCTGTTTCCAATGGGAAGATGCCGCTTAGCCCCAGGAGACTGATGAGTCCCTGTGTGATTCCATAGTGGTCACATTTTCAGATTTTTCATAAGTCAGTACTCCAGCTTTCAAAAGAAATCACTCATGCAAAAAAAAATGCTGGCAAAGAATACTAATTCATTTTAAAACACCATGAAATCAAAAGACACCTGTCTAAGGGGACACTGTCTCTGGAAGTCCAGTCTGCATCTTCTGGCCTAGGCCATGCCAAGATCTTTCCCACCACCATAATTTTGCACCCACTGTTGTACAAAGAAGTACAAAAATAGGCTGGGCGTGGTGACTCACACCTGTAATCCCAGAACTTTGGGAGGCCGAAGTGCGCGGATCACGTGAAGTCAGAGGTCCCAGACCAGCTTAGCTAACATGGGAAGACCCTATCTCTACTAAAAATACAAAGATTAGCCAGGTGTGATGGTGGGTGCCTGTAGTCCCAGCTACTTGGGAGGCTGAGGCAGGAGAATGGCATGAACCCGGGAAGCGGAGTTTGCAGTGAGCGGAGATTGCACCACTGCACTCTAGCCTGGGTGACAAAGCAAGACTCTGTCTCAAAAAAAAAAAAAAAACAAAATTGAGAGCAAAGTTGACAGTTATTTGACAGAGTAGTTTTGTCTCTTGAATATGAGAATGTAAAATTGGGTCTTGGATTTATTATGAGTCAACAATTTTCTGTAAAATACCAGACAACAAATATTTTAGGCTTGAGGGCCACATGGCCTTTGTCATATCCAACTCTGCTGTTGCAGTGAGAAACATGAAATTGAGCATACTATGAACAAGCAAGTGTGGCTATGTTCCAATCAAACTATTTATGATGACTGATATTTGAATTTTTTTTGAGACGGGGTCTTGCTCTGTAGCCCAGGCTTGAGTGCAGTGGCTTGACCACAGCTCATTGCAGCAGCAAATCCTGGGCTCAAGTGATCCTCCTGCCTCAGCCTCCCAAAGTGCTGGAGGTGTGAGCCACTGCACCCGTACTGAATTTCACATAATTCTTACATGTCATGAAATCTTTTTATTTTGTACCAACCACATTAAAATGTGAAAACATTCTAAGCTTATAAACTATAAACGACTGTAGACTTGATTTGGGCCCAGGGACATTGTTGGTTATGTAATATCTACTCTGTATAAGTTTAAAAATTTTACTTGAGGCACCGGGTGTGGTGGTTCACGCCTGTAATCCCAGCACTCTGGGAGGCCGAGGTGAGCGGATCATGAGGTCATGAGATCGAGACCATTCTGGCTAACACGGTGAAACTCCATCTCCACTAAAAAATTAGCTGGGCCTGATGGACACCTGTAGTGCCAGCTACTCGGGAGGCTGAGGCAAGAGAATGGTGTGAACCCGGGAGGCGGGGCTTGCAGTGAGCCAAGATCGCACCACTGCACTCCAGCCTAGGCGACAGAGTGAGACTCCATCTCAAAAAAAAAAAAAAAAATTTACTTGAGGCAATTGTTATCACATTTCTGTATTTCACATCAGATTAGAAATTTGTAAAAACCAAAAAACCAGTCCCTACAACGTATAATTTAGGAAGCCTTGCCCTGTGTCTCAGATCTAACGCCACCTCCTTAAAGAGGTGTTCCTGAGCCAATATATCAAAAGCAGTTTCAATCACTGATTAGTAAAAGAGGAGTTTGTTTCTGTTTCTGGTATGATAATGGCTTTGTGTCTAGGTCTCAGAATATACGTACGAAAATCGTTTTTAAAAAATAGAGACAGAGTCTTGCTATATTGCCCAGGCTGGCCTCACACTCCTGGGCTCAAGCGAATCTCTTGCCTCAGATTCCCAAAGTGCTGAGATTACAGATGTGAATAACCACACCCAGGTCATACTAAAATCTTTATGGGTGAAATGATATGGATTTGCTTCAAAATAATTGGAGAGGAGTAAATTAGTGGGTTGTAGACAGTACAAAATTAGCTACTTATTGAAGACTGTTAAAGATACATGGTGGGTATTTATTATCCTTCTAGAAACTTCTGTGTATGTTTGAAATACTCCATAACAAAAGGTTACAAAATAGACCTGACGTGGTGGTGCCTGCCTGTCATCTCAGCACTCTGGGGAGGCTGAAGTGGATCACTTGAAGTTACAGTGAGCTATGATTGTGCCACTGCATTCCAGCCTGGGCCACAGAGTGAGACCCTGTCTCAAAAACAAAACAACAAAAAAACAAAAAAAAAAAAAGGAAAGAGAAAAAGAAAAGTCACAAAGTTGGTTTCATTCTCTTCCTTTTCCCCCAACCTATGTTTTGTTTCGTTGTTGTTATTTGAGATGGAGTCTCGCTCAGTCACCCAATCTCTGCTCGCTACAACCTCTGCCTTTCGGGTTCCAGTGATTCTCATGCTTCAGCCTCCCAAGTAACTGGGACCAGACGTGTCTGCCACCACGCCCGACTAACTTGTTGTAATTTTAGAGGAGATGAGGTCTCAAACTCCTGACCTTAGGTGATGCGCCCGCCTCCGCCTCCCAACGTGCTGGGATTACAGGCGTGAACCACCGCGTCTGGCCTCTGCTTTGTTGTGTTAGTTTTCTTTATCGACTTCATCACAATTTAAGATGGTTTTGGTTTTAATCTACCTTCCCCCGCACCCGACCAATTATCTCATTCTTAAAGGAGTCTCTGAACCAAAAAGTTTACAACTATTTCTCTCTTTTAACATTTTTGGACCATCCCGGCTAACATAGTGAAACCCAGTCTCTACTAAAATTACAAAATATTAGCCAGGCGTTGCAGCGGTCACCTGTGGTCCCAGCTACTCGGGAGACTGAGGCAGGAGAATGGTGTGAACCCGGGAGGTGGAGCTTGCAGTGAGCCAAGATCGCTCCACTGTGCTCCAGCCTGGGTGACAGAGTGAGATTCTGTCTCAAAAAATAAAATAAAATAAAATCAATGAAAATATTCATAACTGTTCAATCTATGTAGTGGTTTATTGAGGCTCCTTGTATATACTATTTTTCTATTGCTTAGCATGCTTTAACATGTTCATTAAAACATGTCTTTTAATGAGGAAAAGTTTATGTATTAGATTTTCATCTCAGTGAATGTAGACTCTCATTTTAAAAGTTTTTATTTGGGGCCGGGTGCCGTGGCTCATGCCTGTAATCCCAGCATTTTGGGAGGCTGTATTAGTTTTCTTTATCGACTTCATCACAGTTTAAGATGGTTTTGGTTTTCATCTACCTTCCCCAACACCCGGCCAATTTTCCCTTTCTTAAAGGAGTCTCTGAACCAAAAAGTTAACAATTTCTCTCCTTTAATATTTTTGGACCATCTGGTGATCGGGCGGATCACCAGAGGTCAGGAGTTTGAGACCACCCTGACCAACAAGGTGAAACCTCATCTCTACTAAAAACACAAAAATTAGCCAGGTGTGGTGGCGCGAACCTGTAATTCCAGCTACTTGGGAGGCTGAGGTGGGAGAATCACTTGAACCCGAGAGGTGGAGGTTGCAATGAACTGAGATCATACCACTGCACTCCAGCCTGGGGGACAAAGTGAGGCTGTTTCAAAACAAACAAACAAACAAAAAGCAAGTTTTCATTTAGGAGAGACACAGATTCCTGAGAAATAGGGTCAATGTTCCCTGATGTCATCTAAAAAATAAACTCAGGGCCGGACACAGTGGCTCACGCCTGTAAACTCAGCACTTTGGGAGGCCAAGGCAGGTGCATAACCTGAGGTCACAAAATCAAGACCAGCATGGCCAAAGTGGTGAAACCTCGTCTCTACTAAAAATTAAAAAATTAGGGCTGGGCGTGGTGGCTCATGCCTGTAATCCCAACACTTTGGGAGGCCGAGGTGGATGGATCACAAGGTCAGGAGTTCGAGACCAGCCTGGCAAAGATGGTGAAACCCCGTCTCTACTAAAAATACAAAAATTAGTCGGGTGCAGTGGTGGGCACCTGTAATCCCAGCACTCAGGAGACTGAGGCAGGAGAATCGCTTGAACCCAGAAGGCGGAGATTGCAGTGAGCTGAGATCGCACCACTGCACTCTAGCCTGTGTGACAGAGCAAGACTCCGTCTCAAAAAAAAACAAAAAAAGTTAAAAAATTAACTGGGCATGGTGGCAGGCACCTGTAATCCCAGCTACTTGGGAGACTGAGGCAGAAGAATCTCTTGAAGCGAGGAGACAGAGGTTTCAGTGAGCCAAGATCTTGCCATTGCATAGCAGCCTGGGCAACACGAGCAAAAATCTGTCTCAAAAATAAATAAACAAACAAAAATGAAAAAAAAACCTCAGAAAAATGATTCATACTCTCAGTATCTGATGTTCAATTAAAATTAATACTAACTTTTTTATAGAAAGAAATATTTAATGAAATCTAAGAGTTTTATGTTACTTATTGCAGGTTGTTGTTTGAAGACCAAATGAAAGACTACTAGAGATCAAATGCTCCAGTTCCCCACCTCCAAAAATCAGAGATCCTCTTTCTCTTTAATTCACTTACTCCATAAAGAGCAACTAGTATTTTCTTTTTCTTTTTTCTTTCTTTTCTTTTTTTTTTTTTTGAGATGGAGTTTCACTCCTGTTGCCCAGGCTGAAGTGCAATGGCGCAATCTCGACTCACCTCAACCTCCGCCTCCTGGGTTCAAGTGATTCTCCTGCCTCAGCCTCCCAAGTAGCTAAAACTATAGGCATGTGCCACCACGCCCGGCTAATTTTGTATTTTTTAGTAGAGACAGGATTTCACCATGTTGGCCAGGCTGGTCTCAAACTCTTGACCTCAGGTGATCTGCCCACCTCGGCCTCCCAAAGTGCTGGGATTATAGGCGTCAGCCACCAGTATTTTCACCATACCAGGGGGGAACAAGATCACTGGAGGGTCTCACATCAACAATGAAATTCCCTGATCGGGAAGTAACATATGTCACTTCTGCTTACCATACAACGACCAGAACTAGTCACATGATCTCATCCAGCCTAGTGCTAAGAAACACAATCCTACGTGGGTGTGGTGGCTCATACTTGCAATCTCAGCCCTTTGGGAGGCTTAGGCAGAGGATCACTTGAGGCTGGTAGTTTGATGCCAGCCTAGGTAATATATGGAGACCCTGTCTGTACAAGATAAAAAAAAAAAAAAAATTAGGTGCGGTGGTGCATGCCTGTGGTCCTAGCTACTCTGGAGGCTGAGGTGGAAGGATTGCTAGAGCCCAGGTGTTCAAGGCTGCAGTGAGCTCTGATTGCAACACAGTGCTCCAGCCTCAGCTGAACTTCTCTTTTGTAAAACTGATTACTGACTTCTCTTTTATTTCATGGGCCTAAAATCTCTTGGCCCAGCAGTTTCTGCCATTCACGTGATTTCAGTGGAAAATGTGTGCCTATGTGAGAAATTTGGGGATGGGGCAGGGGATGAAGGTAGTCTTAAAATGAAACAGAATGATGTAACAGCTGCCTAACTTGGTGTCTATTCACACCCCTTAATCTCTTTTATTTTAAAAAATATATATATTTTATTAAGATAAAAGAGGCCAGGCACAGTGGCTCACGCCTGTAATCCCAGTGCTTTGGGAGGCCACGGTGGGTGGATCACCTGAGGTCAGGAGTTCAAGACCAGCCTGGCCAACATGGTGAAGCCCCTTCTCTACTAAAATAAAAAAATTACCTGTGGCACATGCCTGTGATCCCAGCTACTCGGGAGGCTGAGGCAGGGGAATTGCATCTGGGAGGTGGAGGTTGCAGTGAGCCGAAATCGTGCCATTGCACTCCAGCCTGGGTGACAAGAGCAAGACTGCATCTCAAAAAAAAAAAAAAAAACAGTAAAAGAAATTAAGAATACTAAATACTCTTAATTAAGTGCTCCTAATCTACTATTAAGTACTAGAGAGTATTTAATAAGCCAAAAGGAAGACAATAAAATTTCCCAGAATCCCACCAGTCAGTATAATTTAGTGATTTATTCATTCAACGATTACTTGAATGTCTACTCTGCAGGAGGCGCTGTGCAGGCTGTTAGGCACCTGATTGTAAACAAGAGTCCATGACCTGATATGCTCTATCATTTAAAGCAGGAGTCAGCAAATGATGACCCATTGGCCAAATCCTACCCACCAAAAGAGGTGGTAAATATAATGGCTGCTTTTTACACTATAATGACACAATTGAGTAGTTACAACAGAGACCACATGGACCCAAAATCCTAAAATATTTACGATTTGGCCTTCTATTGAAGAAGTTTGCCAATCCCTTGTTTAGAGGCAATTGGTCACTAATTTTGTCAGATTATACTTAGTTATTTAGTAATTTACGCCATTTTAGGCTACACACCAGTGGCTCATGCCTTTAATCCCATCACTTTGGGAGGCCAAGGAAGGTGGATCATTTGAGGCCAGGAGTTCGAGACCAGCCTGGCCAACATGGTGAAACCCCATCTCTACTAAAAGCACAGAAGTTAACATGGCATGGTGGCATGCACCTATGATCCCAGCTACTTGGGAGGCTGAAGTATGAGAATCTCCTGAGCCTGGGAGGCGGAGCTTGCAATGAGCTGAGAGATAAAGCCACTGCAGTCCAGCCTTGGTGGCAGAGCAAGACTCTCTCAAAAAATAAATAAATAAATAAATAAATAAATAAAAATAAATATAAATAAATAATTCAAGCTATTAAAAATTTTTTTTCTAGTTGTTGCTTATATAAAGAAATACATTTGAGGCTGGGCATGGTGGCTCAACACTTTGGGAGGCCGAGGTGGGTGGATCACCTGAGGTCAGGAGTTCAAGACCAGCCTGGCCAACATGGCAAAACTCCATCACTACTAAAAATACAAAAATTAGCTAGGCTTGGTGGCGGGTGCCTGTAATCCCAGCTACTTGGGAGGCTAAGGCAGGAGAATCGCTTGAACCCAGGAGATGGAGGTTGCAGTGAGCCGAGATCACGCCATTGCATTCCAGCCTGGACAATAAGAGCGAAACTCTGTGCCAAAAAAAAAAAAAAAAAAAAAAAATCACATTTGATTTTTGTATCAACATTGTAGCCAATATCTTTCTTAATTAATCTATTAATTCTAATCATTTCATTTGAATTTTTTGGATATTGTTATACGATCATGTCATATGCAAGTAACAATTTTATTTATTCCCCTCTAATTATTATACTTTTTATTTTTTATTTATAGCATTAGCTAGGATTATTAAATAGAAATGCTGATAGCCAGTGTCCGGTCTAGTGCATTATTAAATAGAATGCTGATAGCCAGTATCCTGTCTCTTTCCTAATCTCAGGCAGAAAGCTTTAATTTGTTTTTTAGTTTTTTTGGAGACAGGGTCTCACTGTGTTGCTCAGACTGGAGTACAGTTTTTATAACGCTATTCACAGGCACATTCATTACCCACTACGGCTTTGAATTCTCGGTCTCAAGTGATCTTCCTGCCTCAGCCTCCCAAGTAGCTGGAACTGCAGGCACGTGCCATCTCACCCGACTTTTTTTTTTTTTTTTGAGACAGGGTTTCTATTTGGCTTCTCAGCTGGAGTGCACTGGCACCCTCACACCTCGCTGTAACCTTGACTTGCCGGGCTTAAGCGATTCTCCCACTTCAGCCTCCAGAATATCTGGGACTACAGACACATGCTACCACTCCTGGCTAATTTTTTAACATTTTAAATTTTTTTGTAAAGATTAGGTCTTACTATATTGCCCAGGGGGTTCTCAAGCTCCTGGTTTCAAGCAATCTTCCCATCTCGGCCTCCTAATGTGCTGAAATTAGAGGCATGAGCCACTGTGCCCAACCCTGGCTTATTTTTAAGTACAAAATTTTCATGGAAATGCCTTCATGTATATCGAAGGAATACATATTATTGGGAACATTTTCCTTTTTTTTTTTTTTTGAGACGGAGTCTCACTCTGTCGCCCAGGCTGGAGTGCAGTGCAGTGGTGCAATCTCAGCTCACTGCAAGCTCCGCCTCCGGGGTTCATGCTATTCTCCTGCTTCAGCCTCTCCAGTAGCTGAGACTACAGGCACCCGCCACCACACCCGGCTAATGTTTTGTGTTTTTAGTAGAGATTGGGTTTCACTGTGTTAGCCAGGATGGTCTCCATCTCCTGACCTCGTGATCCTACCGCCTTGGCATCCCAAAGTCCTGGGATTGCAGGCGTGAGCCACTGCACCCAGCCCATTTTCCTCCTAAATACTTTTCTGAGTTTTGAAACTGCATATTTTATAATCTAATCTTTGTACTTTACATACTGTAGAATGCTTAATATGTAGAATACTTAATATGAGCAGTGGCTCATGCCTGTAAGTCCAGCAATTTGGTAGGCCAAGGCGGGCAGATCACCTGGGGTCAGGAGTTCAAGACCAACCTGGCCAAAATGGCGAAACCCTATGTCTACTAAAAATACAAGTATTAGCCGGGCGTGGCAGCAGGTGCCTGTAATCTCAGCTACTCGGGAGGCTGAGGCAGGAGAATCACATGAATCCGGGAGGTGGAGGTTGCAGTGAGTTTAGATTGAGCCACTGCACTCAAGCCTGGGTGACAGAGGGCGACTACTTCTCAAAAAACTAAATACATAAAAAAGAAGACATTGACACAGGGAAGAGCACAAAGGTGGAGAGAGATAGGCTTGGAACATTTTGGCACAGAAAGGAACTGGGAGAAGTATAATCTGGGCCTGGAGAGGCAGCAGGAACAGATTTTCTGAGGCTGAAAGTTGTGGTCAGGATTTGAGATTTTATGAGGGCCATGGAGAAGCTGGAGAATGGCATGACACAATTTGCGTTTTAAAAACCTTCTCTGGTTGGCTTATTTTACTTTTTATTTTTTAGAGATGAGGTATCACTCTGTGGCCCAGGCTTGAGTGCAGTGGCTCAGTCACAGCTCACCGCAACCTGGACTTCCCAGGCTCAAGTGATCCTCCCACCTCGGCCTCCAGGATAGCTAGGACTACAGGTGCACACCACATCACGCCAGGCTAATTTTTAAAAAAAATATTTTGTAGGCCAGGCGAGGTGGCTCACGCCTGTAATTCCAGCATTTTGGGAAGCCAAGTCGGGCCTGTCACCTGAGGTCAGGAGTTCGAGACCAGCCTGGCTAACATGGTGAAACCCCGTCTCTACTAAAATAATACAAAAATTAGCTGGGCTTGGTGGCACAAACCTGTAATCCTAGCTTCTCAGGAGGCTGAGGCAGGAGAATCATGAACCTGGGAGGCAGAGGTTTCAGTGAGCTGAGATTGTGCCACTGCACTCCAGCCTGGATGACAGAGTGAGATTCTGTCTCAAAAAAAAAAAAAAAAAATTAGCCGGATGTGGTGGTGGATGTCTGTAATCTCAGCTACTAAAGGGAGGCTGAGGCAGGAGAATTGCTTGAACCTGGGAGGCAGAGGTTGCCGTGGGCTGAGATCGCACCACTGCACTCCAGCCTGGGAGACAAGAGCCAAACTCTGTCTCAAAAAAATAATAATAATAAAATAAAATTAATTAAAAAATTGTTGTTAAGATGGGGTTGCTCTAGGTTGTCCAGGCTGGTCTTGGAACTTCTGGGCTCAAGCAATTCTCCCTCCTCTACCTCTCAAAGTGCTAGGATTCAGTCTTCAGCTTTCTGGAAGCGTTCACCCCAAGACCCCTTAATTTATCTACCAGCCAATGTTACCAGTCACTTCCTGGCCACCTCAGCCCCTCACCTCACAGTTAATCTCAACATCATGACACAGTCCAGTAAGACTCACCTCTCACTTTAAATCATTAAAGAACAGTCGAAATTTATTGAAAGTTTCTCAGGGATGAAGAGGAGGGGCTTACACAACAGGGATGAAGAGGGGGGCATCACAACAAAAACGAAATGTTTGAGTATTCTTTCCCCTGCCCCCGACTCCAGTGTTCCATTACATACATCCATGGCCCAAAATGTTTTTCAATTAAAAAATTGAAAACCTCCACCTTGCTCCTCACCATGCCCTCTTTCCTCCCCACCCTTAGTCCTTGTCCTCTGTGTCCCTTTATCCCTTTATGCAGAAGTAATCTTAGCCTCTTGTGATTTAATTTTTCCTGTCTTTGAATGTTAGGGTGGAGAAGGGGAGTGGAAGTTACAAGGAAGAAGGGACAAAGGTGTGTTGGGGAAGACTTATCTGATAATATATTTACAGTACTTTAGAAAAAAAGAAAGTGGGCTAGGTGGGGTGGCTCATGCCTGTAATCCCAGCAGTTTGGGAGTCCGAGGTGGGCGGATCCCCTGAGATCAGGAGGTTGAGACCAGCCTGGCCAACATGACGAAACCCCATCTCTACTAAAAATACAAAAATTAGCTGGGTGTGGTGGTGGGCACCTGTAATCCCAGCTACTTGGGAGGCTGAGGCAGGAGAATTGTCTGAACCCAGGAGATGGAGGCTGCAATGAGCCGAGATCGTGTCACTGCACTCCAGCTTAGGCCACAGAGTGTGACTCTGTCTCAAAAAAGAAGGCTGGGTGTGGTGGCTCACGCCTGTAATCCCAGCATTTTGAGAGGTCGAGGCAGGTGGATCACCTGAGACCAGGAGTTCAAGGCCAACCTGGTCAACATGGCGAAACCCTGCCTCTACTAAAAATACAAAAATTAGCCATGTGTGATGGCAGGCGCTTGTAATCCCAGCTACTCGGGAGGGTGAGGCAGGAGAATTGCTTGAACCCAGGAAGCCGAGGTTGCAGTGAGCCAAGATGGCGCCACTGCACTCCGGCCTGGGTGACAGAGCAAGACTCAAGAAAGCTACTTTTGATACCTTGAGGCAACCCAAATGAGACTCCGCTTTAAATTTATAAGCAAGAACTTGAGTGCCTTTGTCCACAGTTCCTGCGTGTTCAGATGGGTTCTGATGGAATAGCACTCCCCTCGGCCGTCAGCGTCCTCCATCAGGCCTGTCTCCACCTGGATCCTGTAGGGCAGACAGAGGCCCAGCTCACCCTTCTCAGCCTCTTCCTTGAACTGCTGCATGCAGTCCAGGAAGGCCACCATCGCGCAGTCAAACTTGTTATTGAGGAAAACATCCTGCCCCCCATAACAGAACAACTGGAGCTCAGTGCGGTCATCTGTTAAAGGCTTCAGATAGGAATGGTCTCCGCAGGGCATGAGTCGATACCTCTGAAACTGCAGTCCAATTGTATTGGCCAGGGCAAGGAGCAGCAAAGCCGCCTGTCCCCAGGCAGCGTTAATCTCATTCCAGCCCACAGGGACAGTGGGGAGGCAGCCCAACCTGAATTTATTGATGACGCCCAAGGAGCCCTCCACCCAGATTTCAAACGTGGCAGTGAAACAGTTGATTTCCTTCAACCGGTCCATCTGGACCCTGGCATATTGCAGCTGGTTCTCCACGTTCCCCAGCTGGTCAAGCAGTTCCAGCTGCTGCCACTTCAAGGCACTGTAGTCCCTGTAGTACTGCCTCTCCCGCTGATCCAGCTCCGCAGCCTCTGCCTGGGCTGCCTCGAGATCCGTGGCTGCTCTTGCATTGTTCCTGTCCACATCCTCCAGCTCCTGCACCAGCCTGGCCTCCTCCAGCTCCAGGTCCCGCAGCTCCGCCCGCAGCGCCGCGGTCGTCTCGTCCTCGCTGGTCGCCAGCATCCGGGTCTCCAGGCAGCGTTGGTAGTTCTGACTCTCAGCTTCCGTGAGAGCGAGCTGGATGTCCAGCTGCTCTAGAAGACTGTCGGTGCACTCTTCACACAGGGGATGGTCCACATCTTCTTGGCCAGAGACGATGTCAAAAATGTCCCCAGCTGCCTTCTGGATGCTACTGAGCGTTTGCATGGGGCCAAGCTCCCCCAGCAGGGTGAAGATGTTGGCATGGTCCTTGGACACACTGCCATCACCTGGAAGGGGTCTGCTAGAGGCGCCGTCCTGTTCCTCACCATCTGTCACCTCCCTGGTGGTGGCGCCGGGATCCCGGGTGTCTCCGGGCTCAGCCTGCCCAGAGGTGGGCGCCGGGGCTGCAGGGAGGCTCCCGGACTCCGAGGAGCAGCTCAGCCTTAGAGCCTGGTGGCAGCGGTGGCACAGGAAGCGGATGGAAGACATGGCGGAGGGCCTGACTCCCGCCTTGAGTCTAATTTTCCTCTGGCTCCCAGTTGCTTATCATTTTATAGCTTTTCAGGTCTTTCTAGGAAAGTGATCCTTTTAAAATGCATATATCATCTTGTCACTCTCCTACTGAAAATCCTACAATGGTACCCTCCCTCGGTACCTGTAGACCCCCTTCAGCTCCTTACAGGCCCGGGATTATTTCCAAAAGGAAAATCTGATCATCTCCTTTTCCTCCTGTACCACGTCCAAGGCACGCCTTAAGAGTAATCTTGCTAAAACTAAAATCTCATCATGGCACTGCCCTCCTTAAAGTGTTTAACACTCTTATCTAACCTTAAGATCAAGTCCAATCAACTTTGGCCGAGGGCGTTGGCTCACGCCTGTAATCCCGGTACACTGGGAGGCCGAGGCGGAAGGATCACTGGAGGCCAGTAGTCCCAGAATACCCTGGGCTACACAGGCAGACCCCTTCTCTACAAAAAGTGAAAAAATTAGCCAGGTGGGGTGGCCGCTTACAGTCCCAGCTACTTAAAAGGGTGAGGTGGGAGGACTGCTTCAGAGCTTGAGGTTGCAGTGAGCTACGGTCCACTCCACTCCTGCCTGGGCAACAGAGTGAGACCCTGTCCCCAACCCCGACCCCCTCATCCCCATGCCCCTTTTACACACACACACACATACATATTTGAAAGAAAATAAAAGTTCGGGCTGGGTGCGGTGGCTCACACCTGTAATCCCAGCACTTTGGGAGGCAGAAGTGGGTGGATCACCTGAAGTCAGGAGTTGGAGACCATCCTGGCCAATATTGTGAAATCCTGTCTCTACTAAAAATACAAAAATTAGTTGGACATAGTGACAGGTGCCTGTAATCCCAGCTACTCAGGAGACTGAGGCAGGAGAATCGCTGGAACCCAGGAGGTGGAGGTTGCAGTGAGCCGAGATCATACCACTTTACTCTAGCCTGGGTGACAGAGAGAAACTCTGTCTCAAAAAAAAAAAAAAAAAGGGAAAGTTCAATCATTTTAACCTAACACCAACGCGGGGACCCATCTTCCTGGCTTCTTCTCTCCCCATTTCCTGCTCTCCTGAGCCATGGGCTCCTCTGTGTTCCTGCATGCTAGTTGCATTTCGGTTTTATCCAGTATGTAACTTTGTTCCCTCTGACTGGAACACTCTTCCTTCCCCTCTCCACCTGGCCAAGTCACTCATCCTCTAGGGCTGATTAATTGCTAAATCCACAGTGAACAGTAGATTATTGTTTTATGTTTTTTGAACAATTGATCTGTCTCCTAATCAATTGTGGTTGCCTCTCATGTTTGGCCCATGAGGAGGTTCTAGGGAATAATGAAGGATCTGAAAAGGGGTAGGGGCTCTGCAGTCAACTGCTAGAGGATGCTTATGTTATTGATTCAGGAATATTTCAGAGAGGACATTTTCTCCAAGAACCTTCTCTGGCCCCCAATTTAAGGCTGTCTGCTCTGTGACAAATTTTTTTTTTTTTTTTTTCCCAGATGGAGTCTCTCTCTGTCACCCAGGCTGGGGTGCAGTGGCACAATCTCCACTCACTGTAACCTTCGTGTCCAGGGTTCAAGTGATTCTTGTATCTCAGCCTTCTGAGTAGCTGGGACTATGGGCGTGTACCACCCCGCCCGGCTAATTTTTGTATTTTTAGTAGAGCTGGGCTTTTGCCATGTTGCCCAGGCTTGTCGAACTGTTGACCTCAAGTGATCCCTCTGCCTTGGCCTCCCAAAGTGCTGGGATTACAGGCATGAGCCACTGCACACCTAGCCACACTTAACTTCTCTTTTGTGTTTTTGGTTTTTTTTTAGACAGTCTCCCTCTGTCACCCAGGCTGGAGTGCAGTGGTGCGATTACTGGCTCACTGCAAACTCCACCTTGGAGTTCAAGCGATTCTCCTGCCTCAGCCTCCCGAGTATCTGGGACTATAGGCACACGCCACCACGCCTGGCTAATTTTTGTATTTTTGGTAGAGACGGGGTTTCACCAAGTTGGCCAGGCTAGTCTCGAACTCCTGGCCTCAAATATTCTGCCCACCTTGACATCCCAGAGTGCTGGGATTATAGGCGTAAGCCACCTTGCCCAGCCTATTTTTTCAATTGTTTTGTTTAGATGCAGTCTCACTGTGTTACCCAGGTTGGGGTACAGTGGCACAATCACTGCTCACTGCAGTCTCCACCTCCCAGACTCCAGTGATCCTCCCACCTCAGTATCCCGAGTACTTGAGACTACAGGCAATGTCACCACACTGGGCTCATTTTGCTTTTTTAATTTTTGTTGTTGTTGTTAAGACGGGACCTTGCTATGTTGCCAGGGCTAGTCTCAAACTGGCCTCAAGCAATCTTCCCTCACCTCAACCTCCCAAAGCACTGGGATTATAGGCATGAGCACTTGGCCAAGTACTTGCTTTAAGCAAAAACCTATGAGCCTCTAACCTGTAGTTATTGACGTGGTGGGGTAGTGCATAAAATAAACACACACAGAAGGATCCACATTCCTCATCTGCAGGAAACCACAGTAAGGGGTGAAAAGTTAGTTACTCCTCCTAGAGTCCAGCAGGAGGCAGCCTGCCAGTAACATCTATTATTCTGGCAGGAGGAGGCTCTGTGGGCTGAGGGAAGGCAGGAAGCCATCCTTCACATTCACTGGGGAGTGGCCCTGAGCTCCACACGTTTCAGCACATCAGGCAGTTATGCTACATTGAACCACACGTGGAGGAAAATGTGGAAGGAAAACATATGAAGGAAACAGTCTCCACTGGCCACCCTTTACTGTCGTCTTCAAACCCCATTTAATCCATGTTCCTATCATGGCAGCAGCATCAGTTTACATCTTTTTTGGTTTTTTTTTTTTGAGACAGAGTCTCACTCTGTTGCCCAGGCTGGAGTGCAGTGGTGTGATCTCGGCTCACTGCAACCTCTGCCTCCCGGGTTCAAGTAATTCTTCTGTCTCAGCCTCCCAAGTAGCTGGGATTACAGGCGCCCACCACTACGCCCAGCTAATTTTTTTTTTTTTTTTTTTTTTCAGTAGAGATGAGGTTTAGACATGTTGACCAGGACTGGTCTCACACTCCTGACCTCAAGTGATCCGCTCACCTTGGCCTCCCAAAATGCTGTGTTTACAGGTGTGAGCCACCGCCGCTGGCCTATCAATTTACATGTTACCACTTGATCCTTCCTGTGATCTTTCACCCAGTATTCTCTTTTGTTTGTTTCTCTTTTTTTAAATTGTTTTCTCACCCAGTATTATACCTGAACCTCAAAACCACTGGGAGGTGGGAAGGTAGACAGTACATCCCTACTTTCTAGTAAGGAAACTAAGGTGTGGAGAAATTAAACAATTAGTCAAAATGTCTCTCTAGCCCTCCTGACCTCTCAGAAATACCCCAGAGTCAGTAGGTAACATGAGCATCCTCTAGAAGTTGACTACAGAGTCCCCTACCTCTGTCCAGGTCATTCACTATTCCACAGAAACTGCCAAGTGGATCAAATGAGGCTACCCCATAATTGATCAGAAGACAGCTCAATTGCTGAAAAAGCTTAAAGCAATAATCCTCCATTTGCTATGAATTTAGCAATAAGGGTTGCACAGTACTGCAAAGGGGTGCATGGTGTTAGCCCTGGGGTCACATTTTTATTTTATTTTTTGAGACAGAGTCTTGCTCTGTCACCCAGGCTAGAGTGCAGTGGCGTGATCTCAGCTCACTGCAACCTCTGCCTCCTGGGTTCAAGTGATTCTCCTGCCTCAGCTTCTGGAGTAGCTGGGATTACAGGCACCCGCCACCATGCTCAGCTAATTTTTGTATTTTTAGTAGAGAGGGGGTTTCAACCATGTTGGCCAGGCTGCTTCTCGAACTCTTGGCCTCAAGTGATTCTCCCACCTCAGCCTCCCAGAGTGCTGGGATTACAGGTGTGAGCCACCACGCCCGACCCCTGGGGTCAAAGTTGGAAAGGATCCTCACAGAATCTGTCTTTCCTCACCCTGACACTTCTGCCTACAGGGTTGAGGAGCAGCAGAATGAGGTTTAAACTGCTTTCAATGCCATGGTCAGTTCTGAGTCCTGATTCATTCCCCGGAAGTAGAATGGCAAAGTAAATTCACTGGTAATGGCTATGCCTTATTTTAATTATGCTTTCATGAAAACAAAACAAAAATGGAGCCACAGATGACTCCTTTTGAGCTGGAGTCAGCCCAGAGGGACAATGCCACAGGCTAAGGGAATATGGTGGGGAAGGGGAGTGGGAATTCTTTCCAACTCTAGGTTATCCAACTGAATAATGCCTCCAGGATACTCCAAAATCTATCTGTAGAGCCCTTCTTCAGTGAAGAAGGGAATCAGTGCAGCTGAATGAAGCGTTGCTCTCAGTTGGAAAGGAAATCCCTTCTTATTTCTGGAGATTTCCCCCTTCAATTCCTTCCTTCTCACAAGATCGGGTGCATTCAGGGTGGTATGGCAATAGACATCAATTCCTGCCTTCTGTTTCCAAGATCTCATTGTTTTATTTTTTATTTTTTATTATTATTATTATTTTTGACAGAGTTTCCCTCTTGTCCAGGCTGGAGTGCAGTGGCATGATTTCAGCTCATTGCAACCTCCGCCTCCTGGGTTCAAGTGATTCTCCTGCCTCAGCCTCCTGAGTAGCTGGGATTACAGGCATGCACCACCATGCCCAGCTAATTTTGGTGTTTTTTGTAGAGACAGGGTTTCACCATGTTGGCCAGGCTGGTCTCGAACTCCTGACCTCAGGTGATCCACCCGTCTAGGCCTCCCAAAGTGCTGGGATTACAGGCATGAGCCACCACGCCTGGCCCAAGATCTCATTCTTGAGGGGCTGGGGAAGCCGAGAGGGAGAATTCTTTTTTTTTTTTTTTTTTTTTTTTTTGTTTTATTAACTTTAAGTTCTAGGGTACATGTGCATGACGTTTATATCATGTATAACTCCCCAGTGCAATCCCTCCCTCCTCCCCCCTCCCCATGATAGGCCCCAGTGTGTGATGTTCCCCTTCCCGAGTCCAAGTGATCTCATTGTTCAGTTCCCACCTATGAGTGAGAACATGCGGTGTTTGGTTTTCTCTTCTTGTGATAGTTTGCTAAGAATGATGGATTCCAGCTGCATCCATGTCCCTACAAAGGACGCAAACTCATCCTTTTTGATGGCTGCATAGTATTCCATGGTGTATATGTGCCACATTTTCTTAATCCAGTCTGTCACAGATGGACATTTGGGTTGATTCCAAGTCTTGCTATTGTGAATAGTGCCGCAATAAACATACGTGTGCATGTGTCTTTGCTAAAAACGCTCAATAAATTTGGTATTGATGGAACGTACCTCAAAATAATAAGAGCTATTATGACAAACCCACAGCTAATATCATACTGAATGGGCAAAAACTGGAAAAATTCCCTTTGAAATCTGGCACAAGACAGGGATGCCCTCTCTCACCACTCCTATTCAACATCGTGTTGGAAGTTCTGGCTAGGGCAATCAGGCAAGAGAAAGAAATCAAGGGTATCCAGTTAGGAAACGAGAGGGAGAATTCTTTGGATCAAAGTGTATGTGGGCCAGGGTTTTTGTGCACTACTATGTTGCCAGCACTTAGGTGAATTATCTTGATCCTCAACTCTCCTTCCAAACTTCACTTATTTCCTTGGGTTCCTTTGCCACAAAACCCTGGGAGAGATTTGTCTATACTCAGTGTCTCCAATTCCTCTCTGCACGTTTCCTCTTTTTTTTTTTTTTTTTTTGAAATGGAGTCTCTCCCCATTGCTCAGGCTGGAGTGCAGTGGCGTAATCTTGGTTCACTGCAACCTTCACCTCCTAGGTCTAAGTGATTCTTCTGCCTCAGCCCTTCAGTAGCTGGGATTACAGGTGCACGCCACCACACCTAGCTAATTTTTGTATTTTTAGTAGAGATGGGGTTTTACCATGATGGCCAGGCTGATCTTGAACTCCTGTCCTCAAGTGATCTGCCTGCCTTGGCCTCCCAAAGTGCTGGGATTACAGACATAAGCCCCCACACCCGGCCACACATTCCCTCTTAAATCCACCTAATCTGTCTTTATCCTCACCACTCCATGGAAACCCCCCTTACTAAGGTCACATATGCTATCCATGTTGTTAACTTTCTCGGACTAGGAAGTAAGGTCTTCAGCTAGAAGTAAGGGTAGGAAAGAGAGAACACGTGTGACAGTTACCTAGGAGAGTGAAGGGATTAGAGAGCCAGGATGGTTGCTGGTCAGATGGAAACGTCCATATGCGACTTGCTGTCAGGAGTGGGTGTGCAGCCACAATCAACTGTGTGAATGTTGCCCAGCAAGCCAGACTAAACCAGGGAGACTCGGGAGGAGGAGGTGGAAGCAGGGGATGAGTAGGAAGGCTGACTGCCTTCTTTTCTTTTTTTTTTTTTAAATGAGGAGAGAATGGCAATCATTTACAATGTTTAAGAATGAAAAGCCGGCCGGGCACAGTGGCTCACGCGTGTAACCCCAGCACTTTGGGAGACTGAGGGGGGCGGATCACGAGGTCAGGATATCGAGACCATCCTGACTAACATGGTGAAAACCCATCTCTACTAAAAAAATACAAAAAATTAGCCGGGCGCGGTGGCGGGCACCTGTAGTCCCAGATACTTGGGAGGCTGAGGCAGGAGAATGGCGTGAACCCGGGAGGCGGAGCTGGCAGTGAGCCGAGATCATGCCACTGCACTCCAGCCTGGGTGACAAAGAGAGACTCCATCTCAAACAAACAAACAAAAGAATGAAAAGTCAATTAAGAAGAGGACTGAGCTTGGGCAACATGGTGAAACCCTGTCTCTACAAAAAATACAACAACAAACATATTAGCTGGGTGTGGTGGCAGAGACCTGTAGTCCCAGCTACTTGTGAGGCTGAGGTGGGAGGATTGCTTGAGCCTGGAGGTCAAGACTGCAGTGAGGTGGAATTGTGCCACTGCACTGTGGCCTGTGTCATAGAGGGAGACCCTGTCTCAAAATATAGTCTCAGAAAAGAGAAGGGAGGGGAGGAAAGGAGAGGGGAAGGGAGGGGAGGGGAGATATTCTTATTTGGATTCCAGAGAATAGCTGCTTCAGATTCTTCTAGATCTCTGAGCTTCCATTTTGACCCACTGGCTCTCCCTCCTTATCTGGTCTAGAGATTATGCATTTAAAAAAAATTCTCAAATCTGTATATTTTTTAAAATTTATTGATTTAAACAGGGTCTTGTCTCTGTTACCCAGTGTCACCCAGGCTGGAGTGCAGTGGTACACTCATAGATCACTGCAACCTAAAACTCCTGGGCTCAAGTAATCCTCCTGACTCAGCCTCCTGAGTAGCTAAGACTATAGGTGCGTGCCACCACACTGGCTAATTTTTTTTTTTTTTTTGTAGAGATAGGGGTCTCACTTTGTTGCCCAGGGTGATCTCAAACTCCTAGGCTCAAGTAACCCTCCCACCTTGCCTCCCCAACACTGGGGTTACAGATATAAGCCATCACACCCAGTCCCCCCAAAAGCTAGCTTTGATATAGACAATTGTTTTTTTTGTTTGTTTGTTTTCTGTTTGTTCGTTTTTTTTGACAGAGTGTCGCTCTGTTGCCCAGGCTGGAGTGCAGTGGTGCGATCTTGGCTCATTGCAGCCTTAACCTTCAGGGCTCAGGTGATTCTCCCCTCTCAGTTTCCTAGTAACTGGGATTATAGGTGGGCTACCACACCCAGCTAATTTTTGTATTTTTAGTAGACATGGTTTCACCATATTGGTCAGGCTGCTCTCAAGCTCCTCTTTTTCTGAAGCTTGCAAAATGTGAATAAAAGCTTCCATTAAAAAGTCAAGGCTATGTTGTTCGTAGTTTAGGCATAAAAAATTAATTGAAATTTAAAAATAATAAATAAATAAATAAGATAATTCAAGATTGTGTACGCCCATGCTCATAGTATAGTATTATTCAACAATATCTGGCTGGGTGCTGTGGCTCAAGCCTGTAATCCCAGCACTTTGGGAAGCTGAGGTGGGTGGATCACCTGAGGTCAGGAGTTCGAGACCAGCCTGACCAATATGACGAAACCCCATCTCTACTAAAAATACAAAAATCAGCTGGGTGTGGTGGCACACACCTGTAATCCCAGCTACTCAGGAGACTGAGGCAGGAGAATTGCTTGAACCTGGGAGGTGGAGGTTGCAGTGAGCCGAGATCATGCCATTGCACTCCAGCCTGGGCAACAAGAGTGAAACTCTGTTTCTAAAAAGAAACAAACAAACTAACAAAAACATAATATCTGGGCCGGGTGCAGTGGCTCACACCTGTAATCCCCAACACTTTGGGAGGCTGAGGCGGGAGGATCACCTGAGGTCAGTTCGAGACTAGCCTGATCAACATGAAGAAACCCCGTCTCTACTAAAAATACAAAATTAGCTGGATGTGGTGGCACATGCTTGTAATCCCAGCTACTCGGGAGGCTGAGGCAGGAGAATCGCTTGAACCCGGGAGGCGGAGGTTGCGGTGAGCTAAGATAATGCCATTGCACTCCAGCCTGGGCAACAAGAGTGAAACTCTGTCTCAAAAAACAAAAAACAAAAACAAAAACAAACACAGTATCTAAAACATGGAAGCAATCCTGTACCCATCAATGCATGAATGGATCAACAATAGGTGGTGGATGAATCTGATGGACCTTATGCTAACTGAAGTATGCCAGTCACAGAAAGACAAATACTGTCTCATCCCACTTGTCTCAAATTCACAGAGACAGAAAGCAGGACAGAAGTTTCCAGGAGCTGGGGTGAAGGGAGGGTGGGAGTTAATGTTTAATGGGTACAGAGTTGAAGTTTGGGAAGATGAAAAATCCTGGGGACAGATAGTGACGTGGCTGCACAACAGTGTGAAGGCAGTTAATGCCACTGAACTGCACACTTAAAAGTGGTTACAGTGGTACATTTTATGTATACTACAATTTTTTTTAGAGATGGGGTCTCACTATGTTGCCCAGGCTGGCCTCAAACTCCTGGGCTTAAGTGAACTTCCTGCCTCCAATTGCCAAAGTCAACTTCCCAAAGTCCTGGGATTATAGGTGGGAGGCACCATGCCGAGCCAATGTATATCATACGACAATTTTTATTTTATTATTTATTTATTTAATTTTCAAGACAGAGTCTCGCTCTGTCACCCAGACTGGAGTGCAGTGGTGTGGTCTCAGCCTACTGCAAACTGTGCCTCCCGAGTGCAAGTAATTCTCCTCAGTCAGCCTCCCAAGTAGCTAGGACCACAGGCGTGCACCACCACGCCCAGCTAATTTTTGTATTTTAAGTAAAGACAGGGTTTCACCATGTTGGTGAGACTGGTCTCAAACTGCTGACCTCAGGTGATCCGCCCACCTCGGCCGCCCAAAGTGCTGAGATTACAGGTGTGAGACACCGCACCTGGCCTCATACAACAATTTTAAAAAACCTTCAGGCTCCCCTGGCTTTTGGGCCTGAGAGTATCCCCTGCTTCTTTTATAAACCTTTGCAGACTTTGCCTGCAGCTTCACAGAGTTCAGTGTGAGAGATGTCAGGTATCTGAGGAAGGACTTCTGCTGCTGCAGAGGCCAGAAACCTAGGGCAGATACGCCTCACACAGCTTGGGAAGACTCTGCTCCTAAAAACGGGGATGCTCAGCTTTGTGGTTTATGTAAAAAAAAGTCAAAAAGGAGGCCGGGCACGGTGGCTCATGCCTATAATCCTAGAACTTTGGGAGGCCAAGGTGGGCAGATCACCTGAGGTCAGGAGTTTGAGACCAGCCTGGCCAACATGGTGAAATCGCATCTCTACTAAAAATACAAAAATTAGCCAGGCATGGTGGCGGAAGCCTGTAATCGCAGCTACTCAGGAAGTTGAGGCATAAGAATCACTTGAACCCGGGAGGTAGAAGGTGCAGTGAGCCAAGATCATGCCATTGCATTCCAGCCTGGGAGACAGAGCGAGACTCCATCTCGAAAAAAAAAAAAAAGTTAAAAAGGAATGTCAAGCATTGTTTTGTTTTGTTTCAGACTAACCAGGTATCCTTTCAGATTTTCTTTGCCAAAAGACTGTAGACGAGTTAATTGGATCAAGCTGGAAGGAGAGTATTTTTTCAAGGCTCAAACTATCAAAAGAGCCAAGATTCTGACTTTTTGTCCCAACTCAGCTGCTGATGTAGGAAGTCATTTAAGCTCATTTTAAGTCATTTAAGTCTGCTTAGTTAATCTCTGTGAAATGGATTTAATGCTAGCAATTAAGTGTTGCTCACAATAAGAAACATGGGCAAGGCCACATACATGTTGCTCCTCAGTATTTGGCACAGTGGGTGGTGTAAAGTAAGTGTTCAGTAAATGATTGATTGATTCCACATGCTGTGACTAATGCTTAGAAGCACTCAGCCTAAAGGCATGGAGCTCCCGCCTCTTCCCAGAGCACTCATTTCTAGCTAATACTATGCCATAAAAATAAAATATAAATGTACAACAGCACTAACTTAGGGAAATTATACACATAAAACAAATACAATCTATTTGCAAAAGGATTCACAGAATTTCTACAAATGAATCTTTGATTAGTGTGTATTCTAGATCATTAACTATTTATGATCAATATTGAAATGTTGGGAGTTAATGCCAATTGAAGGTTGGAAACTTCTTGCAAGCCCATCAAATCTGTGAAGGTTGACACAACTTTCTTTTCTTTCTTTTGTTTTTTTGAGACGGAGTCGTGCTCTGTCGCCCAGGCTGGAGTGCAGTGGCACAATCTTGGCTCACTGCAAGCTCCGCCTCCCGGGTTCAAGCCATTCTCCTGCCTCAGCCTCCCGAGTAGCTGGGACTACAGGTGCCCACAACCACGCCCAGCTAATTTTCTGTATTTTTAGTAGAGACGGAGTTTCACCATGTTAGCCAGGATGGTCTCGATCTCCTGACCTCGTGATCCGCCTGCCTCGGCCTCCCGAAGTGCTGGGATTACAGGCGTGAGCCACCGGGCCCAGCCCTGGGTTGACAACACTTTCACCAGTGCACTTGTACGTGTGTCTCTTAATATCAGCAGATGGTATCTGTTGTATGTCCACCCATCTACTGGACTGTGTGCCGTTTTTTTTTAATTAAAAAAAATTTTTTAGAGATAGGATCTTGCTCTGTCACCCAGGCTGGAGTGCAGTGTCATGATCAGAGTTTACTGAGGACTTGAACTCCTGGGCTCAAGCTATCCTCCCACCTCTGCCTCCCAAAGCACTGGGATTACAGGTGTGAGCCACTCAATCTGGCCTGTGCACCTCTTGAGGACACTGTTGAAAACCATCTTGTATGCTCCACATTTATTTCATTCTTTCTTTTTTTTCCCTTCCTTCCTGTGGAAGGACTTCTAGGCACCATGACTGCACTCAAAAAATTAGCCGGGCTTGATGGCAGGCACCTGTAGTCCCAGCTACTCAGGAGGCTGACGCAGGAGAATTGCTTGAACCCAGGAGGCAGAGGTTGCGGTGAGCCGAGATTGCGCCATTGCACTCCAGCATGAGCAACAAGAGCAAAACCCTGTCTCAAAAAAAAAAAAACTAACATGGAAATAGCAAACCAAAACACTGCATGTTCTCACTCATAAGTGGAAGGTGAACAATAAGAACATATGGACACAGGGAGGGGAAGAACACACACCACGCCTGTTGGGGGCTCGGGGGCAAGGAGAGGGAACTTACAGGACAGGTCAATAGGTGCAGCAAACCACCATGGCACACGTATACCTATGTAATACCCCCGTACATTCTGCACGTGTATCCCGGAACTTAAAATAAAAAATAAAAATATAAAAAAAAGGTGGTGATTGATGCCATACTCGATCAGCAAAGTCATAGTGAGCCTAGCCAACAGAGACCAGGGAGGACCAGAAGAGCAGGAAGCCATGTGGTCCTGGGGCTTATTAGGGTTACCATGAAGGTGGAAAGTATGTGGACGTCACCAGGTGTCAGGGCACAAGGCCAAGTGAGGTGCTGCAAAGGCAAGTGAGGCAAGGGTGTGGAATAAGGAATTCAGGAATGGATCTGGGAATGGTGAGGAAGCTGAGGGAGGTGAATCCAGGCACTTAGACTGTCATTAAAGCAAAGATATGGGCTGGCAACAGAGTTGGCTTATGGTCATTACTATTCATTTATTAAATTCTATTGTCGGCATTGGGGAAGGGATGGAGGCTAACATCTGTTAAGCACCTAACATGCTCCCAGCCTTGATGTGACAATTGCATTATCATTAAGCACACATTCACCCTTTCTTTCCTCTACATGGGAACTTATTTTGGACAATGGACTAGGCTGAGGTGACAGCATGCTAGTTCCAAGGCCACCTTTCATCTAGTCTTCTTGTCCTGCTGTATTCCATGAGAGCATCATACCCCATGTAGCAGCTGCTCCTTCAGGCTCGTTCTCCAAATGAGAAGACACCTAGAGCCCAGCCCAGCACAGCCAATGCCAGCCTGCAAAACTCTGAGAAATAAATGCTTGGATCATAAACCACTAAAACTGAGGGTTATTATCACAGCAAAGGCTGACTAATAGATACAATTACCTTACATATATTTTCTCATTTTAATTTTGGATATCAGAATGCTGAACATCAGGAACTCTCAGGTTCTGGGATTTGAACCCACGTATATTTGATATTGAAAGTTTTGTGCTTTCTATGAGAACATGACAACTCTGGGATTTGACGAGTAAAGCAAAAGTTGATAGAATAAAACAGTGACTTTAGATAAATGCTGACCGAATATTACCTCGGTAGCCCTAGTTACATGATTCTTGGTTCGGCGCGTGGCTTATGCCTATAATCCCAGCACTTTGGGAGACTGAGGCAGGCAGATCACCTGATGTCAGGAGTTCAAGACCAGCCTGGCCAACATAGTGAAACCCCATCTCTACTAAAAATATGAAAAATTAGCCAGGCGTTGTGGTGCATGCCTGTAGTCCCAGCTACTTGGGAGGCTGAGGCCAGAGAATTGCTTGAACCCGGGAGGCAGAGGTGGCCGTGAGCCAAGATCGAGACACTGCATTCCAGCCTGGGTGACAGAGCAAAACTGTCTCCAAAAAAAAAAAAAATTATCAGACCCTCCTGCTGAACAGATCTCATAATAGGAGTTCTACATCAGCAAATCAGCCGCAGATGCCCCCAGGATGCAAATGGTCAGCTGCTCAGAGCTCCTTCTTTCCCTATTACTTTCACATACATAGCGTAGTTAGTGACAGACCAGCATCCCAGAGTGAAGATGATCAGGCTGCTTGCAATAGCTGTGGTGAAAGTAAAACCAGCTATGACCTTGTCTCACACTCCTGCACTCCTCTGCCAGAAAGCCCTGGCTCCTCTCCTTTCATGAGTCAACCTTGCAGGTGTTTGTGTAGGACCCTCGGGGATGAAAAATGATGCTCTGGCATGGAGAAGCACTGCAGGGCTTACTAATCCCTTCACACCGGAAAGTAGGAAAGGGAAAAACAGCTAACGAGATGGAAAGACAGTTTGGGAATTGGTTTGGGAAGGACAGCAGACCTTCATGGAGTCAGCCAGAAAAGGTAGTTCAAATATATTTTTTCAAAGATCCCGAGTAATTTTTCACTTTTTCATATTTACCACATCAGGGTCCGTCTGGCCCCTTGGGCCGTGGAATGTGGCCCTGGAGCCTCCTGAGAAACTTCTCTGGCAGGTCAGGGAGTGGAGGAAGGGCCTCTACCAGTGCCCTGCTGCTCTGGTGCCTTGGGAATTCGCCCAGCCTGGCCCAGCCACACAGGTGGGTAGGCTCAGAATGTTTGTTCTTACCTGTGCAAAATTCGGGAGTTTCTTCTCCTCTCTAGAACATATGGAGCTCTCTCACTGAGTCTGTTTCTTCCTTTTCCTGGAAAGCTCTTCAAGCACCATTGGCTCTTTCTCACCTGTCAGGCCCCAGCTGAAACTTCGCTTGCTTGAGGGGGCTTGAACCGACCATTCTGTGTAAGTGGGTCTTCCGAGGTATTCTCTGTTAGAGCACCTTTACCAAACCGGTCACCATCTGCCGTTAGTTGTTGTTCAGCTGTTTATCATCCGTCTTTCCATTAGGACGTGAGCTCCGTCAAGCCAGGGACTGCATTTGTCTTATTCATTGCTCAGGCCTTTATGCCTGGCCCCTTATGAGCTTGACAATGAGTGACTTGAATGAATACATGTGAATGAATGAATGAGTGCTTCCTCATATCAACTCTGAAAGGCAAGTATAATTTTGCTCTTAACTGCTGAAATCCATCTAGACTTTTCTTTTAAAATGTTGCTTTAATTGTATCACATAAGCCATATATGAAGATTTGCAGAAGATTCAAGCACTTTTTGTTTCTTTTCTTTTTTTTTTTTTTTTTTTTTTTGAGATGGAGTCTCCTGTCACCCCCAGGCTAGAGTGCAGTGTGGAGACATCTTGGCTCACTGTGACCTCTGCTTCCTGGGTTCAAGCGATTCTCCTGCCTCAGCCTCCCGAGTAGCTGAGACTACAGATGCATGCCACCACACCCAGCTAATTTTTGTATTTTTAGTAGAGATGGGGTTTCACCATGTTGGTCAGGCTGGTCTCAAACTTCTGACTTTGTGATCCTCCTGCCTTGGCCTCCCAAAGTGCTAGGATTACAGGCGTGAGCCGCTGCACCCAGCTGAGATTGAAACACTTCTAAAGAAATGGGAAACAGGGCTGGGCACGGTGGCTCACGCTTGTAATCTCAGCACTTTGGGAAGCCGAGGTGGGTGGATCACGAGGTCAAGAGATCGAGACCATTCTGGCTAACATGGGGAAACCCCCATCTCTACTGAAAAAAAAATACAAAAAAAAAAATTAGCCGGACGTGGTGGCAGGTGCCTGTAGTCTCAGCTACTCGGGAGACTGAGGCAGGAGAATGGCGTGAACCCAGGAGGCGGAGCTTGCAGTGAGCCGAGACTGTGCCACTGCACTCCAGCCTGGGTGACAGAGCAAGACTCTGTCTCAAAAAAAAAAAAAAAAAAAGAAATGGAAGACAGTAACAGCCCCCAACAGGCAACCACTTGCAAATATTCTTGTTCTCTTTTCTCTAGCCTTTTCCTTTCTCTGCTATTACACATCTGTGTACATACAGAGATATCCTTTAATATAAATAAGTTTTATTTTTCTTTAACAATGACTGGAATCTTCCCAGTCATTGCTGTAGAAAGCACTTCTCACAGTGCTTATTACAGATGAACCACGATTTTTTCCACCAGTGTTCTCTGGGTGGAAAACTAACATAAGGTAGGCAAGCATTTATGGTTTATCTCTTTCTGATATTTTGCAATTAGCTCTGTCATCCTAAAGCAGAATTTACCAAGACTGGCTGGTTCCCTGAATAAAGGGTAATGGAAGCTGGTGTTCCATAGTGAGCAGGTCTATGCAAATCTACCCCCAAAGGTCAAGGAAGCTGAGAAGCCAAAGAAAGAGGCTGACAAATCTAGTTTCTGGGAAAGAAACATTTAATAGGCACTTACAAACAGAAATGATGACTCAGGTGGTTGCAAGATAAGATAGTGGAACTCCACGCTTACCTCCAGGCCCAGGGCTCATATACATAGGGAGTTTGCCTAAGGGTAAGATTTACTGAAAGTATGTGACAGTGAAAGTAGAAATCGTAGAGGTGTTCCCGGAACGAGAGTTAATCAGAAGTCGTTGTGGCGGATTAGCATCCCAGATGGAGTTGCTTTAGCTTCCACAGCTGATTTGAACTGTTGAGACACAAGTTCATTTTACTGTATTATTATTTTGTAATTTTCTTTCATCAGAAACTCACTCTAAGGATTGATAATTCACAATTTAGCAAAGTGTTTAATCCTTAATATAGAGGAAGCCGGGCGCGGTGGCTCATGCCTGTAATCCCAGCACTTTGGGAGGCTGAGGCGGGTAGATCACCTGAGGTCTAGAGTTCAAGACCAGCCTGACCAACATGGAGAAACCCTGTCTGTACTAAAAATACAATATTAGCTAGGCATGGTGGTGCATGCCTATAATCCCAGCTACTGGGGAGGCTGAGGCAAGAGAATCGCTTGAACCCAGGAGGCAGAGGTTGCGGTGAGCCAAGATGGCGCCATTGCACTCCAGCCTGGGCAACAAGAGCAAAACTCTGTCTCAAAAAAAAATATATAGATAGATAGATAGATAGATAGAGAGGAAATTCATATTAAATAAAGGCCTACTTCAGTGCTTCTTTACCTCCTGGGGCTCATAAATGCACTAATCAGCAGTTTCAGGCTGGGGGTCCTCAGTCTCCCTAACCAGTGCTGACACAGGCCAAGCTGAATTTGAAATAGTAAGAAACCATTTTTGTTTGTTTGTTTTAGAGACAGGGTCTTGCTCTGTTGCCCAGGCTGGAGGGCAATAGTGTGATCATGGCTCACTGTAACCTGGAACTGCTGCGCTCAAGCCATCCTCCCACCTTGGCCTCCCAAAGATGTTGGGATTACAGGCCTGAGCCACCACACCCAGTCAAGAAAAATTTTTGACGTCTTCCTAATCCTGACTCTTTGTGACCTCTCTGGTTTATTTCTGAGAGATCACTGAGCAGTGTGCAGACTCACTGCCTCTGTTGCAAGGAGGACTTGCCAAATCTAACACAAGTCTTTAGACAAAATGCCCCAAAAAGTACTTTCAGTCTTTTTCTTCCTCTGTCATTTCTTGGGGTGTCTTTTGACTTAAGGATATTTTGAAAAGCTCATTCATCAAGTAGTTCTTTTTCTACTCTGATGTCCTGACCAGCACCAATCTTAGATCCCATCCTATACAAATTTGCTAGCAGGATTTCGGTGAGGAACATTATCAAAAACACATGATTTTTCCTTGAGAGGCCTATTCAAGTACAGGATTAAAATTTTCAATCACCTGTCCTCTGTGGATGCTTAATCATAGTACCTAACATATAATAGGTTTCTGTGTGTTGGCCGGGTACAGAGATTCACACCTGTAATCCCACCACTTTGGGAGGCTGAGGCAGGCAGGTCACTTGAGGTCAGGAGTTCAAGACCAGGCTGACCAACATGGCAAAACTCCATCTCTACTAAAAATACAAAAATTAGCCAGGTGTGGTGGCGGGCACCTGTATCCCAGCTACTCAGTAGGCTGAGGCAGGAGAATTGCTTGAACCCAGGAGGTAGAGGTTGTAGTGAGCCAAGATCATGCCACTGCGCTCCAGCCTAGGTGATAGAGAGAGACTCCGTCAAAAAACAAAACAAAACAAAACAAAAATCTGCCCTGACTTTGCTAGATTCTAATTTAATTACTTTAGCTTGAGACAGTGAATCAGCATTTTCTTAAGCTCCCTGGCTGACCCAGAGTACATTCAAACTTGAGAACCAGAAGATAGAAGATGTACTTGCACTGGGTCTCGAAATATCTGTAGATTCACACAGAAACAAAAGAGGGATAAAATATTCTGAACGGACATGAGAACATAAGAACAGCAGTCAGATAGCTAAGCAGATAGAGATGGGAGCTACTCATGCACGGGCATGGAATCTTGTAATTTTAGAACTAGAAGTTACCATACAAGTTATTAGGCCAGGTGTGATGGTTCACGCCTGTGATCCCAGCACTTTGCAAAGCTGAGGTGGAAGGACTGCTTGAAGCCAGGAGTTTGAGGCTAGCCTGGGAAACCGAAACCTAGCAAGACCCTATTTCTTTATTTCTTTTTCTTTTTTTTTTTTCTGAGACGGAGTCTCCCTCTGTCGACCAGGCTGGCATGCAGTGGTGCGATCTCGGCTCACTGCAGCCTCTGCCTCCCAGGTTCATACCATGTTAGCCAAGATGGTCTCCGTCTCCTGACCTCATGATTTGCCCACCTCGGCCTCCCAAAGTGCTGGGATTACAGACATGAGCCACTGCGCCCGGCCACAAGACCCTATTTCTACAAAAGTAAAAATAGCTAGGCATCCCAGACTAGTAGCTGGTACATCCCTGTAGTTCCAGCTACTCAGGAGGCTGAGATGGGAAGATTGCTTGAGTCCAAGAGTTCAAGGTTGTAATGAGCCGAGATCACACCACTGCCTTCCACCTTGGGCAGTAGAGCAAGATCTTGTCTCAAAAACAAAACAAAACTCTCTGTTTACATGTCTCCTACTATGTTTATCATTACTGCTGTTAAAATAGTTGTTCATATACACATATATAAATATAGTGTTTATCATTTATATAATTTATTATAGATGTGACATATATGTATATAAAGTTGGTACTTTATAGTTTGTTGAGAGCTTTTATCTGAGTTATTTGGAGTTCCAAAATGATTCTGTGAGGTCATAAAAATCATTAATCCTATTTTATAGTTGAGGAAATTGAAGCCATTGAAGCTCAGTGACTTTGGCAGCTGCTGGTATTGAGATGTGCCAGGACACAAAAGAAGTGGGAGAGAGGAAGAAAGATCATTTGAGGGACTTTCATTTCAGATGGGAGTAGGGCGATTTCTATTCATATTAGTAACCACCCTGAAAATGGGTAAAAATGCTGGAAGAAATATGAAAAACTTCTTAAAGTATAGAGGGACTAAAATATCGTGAGGAATGACAAGGCCAGTGTCTAGGAGAAGGCACGAACACAGAAAGGTGAGCAGAAACTTCACAGCTTACTTTTGCCCTGTGAGCATTTGCTGACCTGGATGAATCAGCTGCTTAACTGAGACATGGGGAGAGGCCAGCAGAGGTGAAGACCCAAGGCACTCTACATAGAGAAAAGACAGCAAATGTTTCCCTCACAATCAGGGGGAGCCAGAAGTCAACCATTCCCCATTTCCCATCTTTCTACAGTTGTAGGGAGAGTTGTCTTGTTGCTAAGAGATGGAGAAGGCATGAAGAAAAAAAGGGCATCTTTGATTTTATAGACCTAGTGCTCACCCTTGCTAGGAATTGAATTTAAAGTGGTTTGATACCAGCAATGTCCCAGGAATTTAGTAAATGCAAATGCAAAATCTCAGTAGAGGAAAGAACCTGAGCTTCTGGGAACCCTAAAAATTGTTCAAGGGCAATGACAAGCATACAGTCAAAGATGTTAATCACAGTTTGAATGAGAACCGGCAAAATAAAAGATGACATAAACTGACCTCCAATGACTTTGAAAATTGGAATTATCAGACTTAGATTATTATAAAGAATGATAATTGTATTTTAAAACATAAGACAATCAAAAATATGAGTAAAGATATTATAAATTGGATCATAGCCGATTTGAAAAGGAAACAAAAAATAACTTATTTTATTTTTGTAGAGACAGAGTCTCTTTCTGTTGGCCAGGCTGGTTTTGAACACCTGGTCTCAAGCAATCCTCCAACCTTGGCCTCCCAAAGAGCTGGGATTACAGGCATGAACCGCCACACCTGGCTAAAAAGGAATTTCTATGAAGGAAAAGTTTAATAACTGAAATTAAAACTTCAAAGTAATGGATGAGTTTGGAAACCAATTGAACATAGTTGAAGAGAAAGTTACAGATTTAGAAGATAGGTCAGAAGGAGTTGTCTATAATACCACTCAGATAAAAACAGGGAAAATATGGTAGCTAGATTAAAAGATGTCAATAATAGAATAAGATGGTCTAACATATATTTAATCAAAGTTCCAATTGAAGCAAAGAGAGAATCGACAGAGTCAATATATGAAGAAATAATGACAGTAAATTCTCTGTAACAGATGAAAGACTTTAATCCATAGATTAATAAATCCCCAGTTGAATAACATTTTTTAAAGGCACACCTAAGTACATCATAGTAAAACTGTAAAACATAGAAATTAATTGGGAATGTTTTAAAGCAGTCAGAGAAAAAGAAACAAACTTCTTTAGAGTAGCTGTAATTAGAGTGAGAGCAGACTTCCTTATTGCCTTAAGATATAATGGTATAAAATCATTCATACGCTAGGAAAAAAATAACTGCCAACCTATGCTAAATGAAAGATCTTTCAAGAATGAGAGCTAGTCGGGTGCAGTGGCTCATGCCTGTAATCCCAGCACTTTGGGAGGCCAAGGCAGGCAGATCACTTGAGGTCAGGAGTTCAAGAACAGCCTGGCCAACATGGTGAAACTCTGTCTCTACTAAAAATGAAATAATAATAATAATAATAATAAAGCCAGGCATGGTGGGGTGTGCCTGTAATCCTAGCTACTCAGGAGGCTGAGGCAGAAGAATTGCTTGAACCTGGGAGACAGAGATTGCAGTGAGCTGAGATCATGCCACTGCACTCCAGCCCTGGCAACAGAGCAAGACTTCATCTCAAAAAACAAAAACAAAAGCAAACAAACAAAAAAAGAATGAGAGCCAAATACAGACATTTTCAGAACAAATAAAACTTAAGAGAGTTCATCACCTGTAGACCCTCATGTGAAGGAAATTCTAAAATAATTGGTATATACATAGGGAAATCTATACAGATTCTGGCTTCCTCAAAGAAAATCAATCATATGGAGCTTAAAAAAAAAGAAAATCACTCCTGTAATCCCAGCATTTTGAGAGGCCAAGTGGGCGGATCCTCTGAGGTTGGGAGTTTGAGACCAGCCTGACCAACATGGTGAAACCCATCTCTACTAAAAGTACAAAATTAGCCAGGCCTGGTGGCACATGCCTGTAATCCCAGCTACTTGAGAGGCTGAGGCAGGAGAATCACTTGAACTTGGGAGGCGGAGGTTGAGGTGAGCTGAGATGGCACCAGTGCACTCCAGCCTGGGCAACAAGAGTGAAACTATGTCTCAAAAAAAAAAAGGCATGTAGTAAACACTGGAGTTGATAAATGGAGTTAAAATTCTAAATTTCTTATCCAGGATGACAGTAAATAAAGAAATTTATACTAAGTTAATAAAATATATTGTAATTTATATTTTAATAAAAATTTTAAATAACCTATTCACAACTATACTCAGTGTGTTTTAATTTCTAGTATCACCGCAAAAAGAATATAAATTGACTACAAACTTCTAAACCATTAGAGTGAGAAATGGTAAATAGAAAATATAAAGAGATGTAAAAAAATATGTAAAAGAAGAAAAAGTCACAAAACAGCAAAACAAAATTCATAAATTTATGATACAATAACATCAAAATAGGTTGGGTGCAGTGGCCTATAATCCTAGCACTTTGTGAGGTCGAGGCAGGAGGATCACTTGAGCCCAAGAGTTTGAGACCAGCCTGAGCAACATGGTGAAAACCCATCTCTACAAAAAATACAATAAATTAGCTGAGTGTGGTGGAGCCCACTTGTAATCCCAGCTACTTGGGAGGCTGAGGCAGGAGGATCACTTGAGCCCAGGAAACTGAGGCTGCAGTGAGCTGAGATCGTGCCACTGCACTTCAGCCTTGGTGACAGAGCGAGGCCCTGTCTCAATTTCAAAAAATAAATTAATTAATTAAAATAAGATAAAAATATATTACCTATATATACTAAATGTGAATAGACTATAACTCAAGGACAACTTTTAAAAAACTTATATTTTTATTCAGTAATAAGAGACACATTGCTGGGTTCAGTAGCTCATGCCTGTAATCCCAGCACTTTGGGAGGCCAAGACAGGCAGATCACTTGAGCTCAGGGGTTCGAGACCAGCCTGGACAACATGGCAAAACCCCACCTCTACCAAAAATACAAAAATAGTCTAGTGTAGTGGCTCATGTCTATAGTCCCAGAGCCTAGGAGACTGAGGCAGGAGGATCACTTGAGCCTGGGAGGTGGAGGTTGTAGTGAGCTGAGATTGTGCCATTGTATTCCAGCTTGGGCAACAGAGGAAAACCCTGCCTAAAAAAAAAAAAGTGGAAAAATATATATTGTATCACGCAAATACTAATTTCTATAAAATCTGTATAATCCAACAAAATTGACCTTAAGGCAAAGAGCATTATAAGAAGTAAAGGAAGATATACCATTATAATGAATGTTCAAATCATTTAACGATAAAGCAACATTAGTCTATGAACCAAAGCAAGGCAGGATTTATAAAAGCACATTTGGAGTCTATGGAATAGTGACATGCCTCCCGCCCCTTATGTAAAATAACTGGCTTATCAATGCCCTCTAGGAACACACCTGCAGTTAAACAAAATTGAGTTTTTGTTCTCCCTGCAACAAGGGAGAAGGCACACCATGGAGAACTATGAGGCATTGCAATAGAAGGGTCAGAAAATACTTATTTCTTTCTTTTTTTTTTTTATTTTTTTCTAAAAAATACTTATTAAAGGATTTGGGTTTGTGTTAGATGATCTGGGGAGGGCTTAAGGAAGCAAGGCTTTGCTTTGGATTAGATGCTGTCAGAAAGTAGAAGTAATTCTGGAATTGCTTTTTTTTGTTTTTTTGTTTTGAGATGGATTCTCGCTCTGTCAGTCAGGCTGGAGTGCAGTGGTGCAATCTTGACTCACTGCAACCTCTGCCTCCCGGGCTCAAGCCATTCTCTGCCTCAGCCTCCCAAGTAGCTGGGATTACAGGCACCCACCACCACGCCCAGCTAATTTTTGTGTTTTTAGTAGAGACGGGGTTTCACCATCTTCGCCAGGCTAGTCTTGAACTCCTGACCTCATGATCCACCTGCCTCAGCCTCCCAAAGTGTTGGGATTACAGGAGTGAGCCACCACACCTGGCTTTTTTTTTTTTTTTTGAGACAGAGTCTCACTCTGTGGTCTAGGCTGGAATGCAATGGTACAATCTCAGCTCACTGCAACCTCCATCTACCAGGTTCAAGTGATTCTCCTGCCTCAGCCTCCCGAGTGGCTGGGATTACAGGTGCCCACCACCACGTCTGGCTAATTTTTGTATTTTTAATAGAGATGGGGTTTCACCATGTTGGCCAGGCTGGTCTCGAACTCCTGATTTTAGGTGATCCGCCCACCTTGGCCTCCCAAAGTGCTGATATTACAGGAGTGAGCCAAGGAGCCCGGCCTATAAGTGGGTATCTTAATAATTCTTATCTGCTGGGCGCGGTGGTTCATGCCTGTAATCCCAGCCCTTTGGGAGGCCAAGGCGGGCAGATCACCTGAGGTCGGGAGTTCAAGACTAGCCTGACCAACATGGAGAAACCTCATCTCTACTAAAAATACAAAATTAGCCGGGTGTGGTGGCTCATGCCTGTAATCCCAGCTACTCCAGAGGCTGAGGCAAGAGAATAGCTTGAATCCAGAAGGCAGAGGTTGAGGTGAGCCAAGATCATGCCATTGCACTCCAGCCTGGGCAACAAGAGTGAAACTCCATCTTAAATAATAATAATAATAATAATAATTCTTATCTAGAAGATGGGAATAACATATTGTGGCTGAAGCTGTAGCCAGTCAGAGCAGTCACTCATTAGCCAGGATAAGAAGCTACTTGGTCTTTTGTGGTCTGGATGACATTCTTGCATTTCTGTCTGCGTTCCAACTTGGTGACAGAGTAGTCTTGGTTTTATCTTGATCCACCTCTGTGACAGAGTGATCTTGCCTAATGTCAGTGTTCTATGAAATTATAGTGTTTGTTGGGAGAACGCCACAGCCTGGCTGTGTGTGCCAGGCCAGCTCTTGGTATCAGGGGCTGCTTTCCTCATTTTCAGGCTTAACACTGTCCAGGAGAGTCATTTGCCCTTGAGCAGACTGACCGAGTTGTCAGGGAAGGCAACTTCAATCTTGTGAGCCTTCCAAGAAACCGAGTGATTTCAGCTGCAGAGTGGACATGACGTGCTTGTCTGTAGTCGTTCCTGCCTTCGCCCCTCTACCTTAGCTAAGCCAGGTTTCCAACCGTTCCCTTGCTAAGATTCTTCAGTTTTAATTTAAATGTTTTGGTTTTGCACAATCAGTGTGGCTTTTGAGAGGTAATTTTTCTTTGACCTTCTATTTTTATTTATGAGATCAGAAACATGTTTGGTAAAACAGAGGGTTTGATTTTGGGGACTCAAATGAGTTTGCAAATGTTTAGCACCAGGGCCATTTCCCATGAAATGTCTTTATTCATATATTCCATGTTCCCCATTAGCATGAATCACTGACTCCGCTGTGACACTCCTAAAAATGAAGGCAACTGCTTCCTGAACAAGGTGCTTGATGTGAGTAAAGTGTTTTCCTATCCACCGATGAAAGACACAAGCAGCAGTAAAATCAATTCAGTGCCTTTTTCCGACCTTTCTGGCCAAAAGCTCTGCTAAAATGTTGTGGCTGTAGCTTCACAGCTGTGAATAATTTTATTCTGTTACCGGCAATTCCATCCTTTTCGCTGCTGTGGCTTTCATTTCCCTCCTGGTGGTTCAAGTCCTCACGCCCAGTCTCTGCTCCCGTGGTCCACCTGGGCCACTTGCCCCGCTTTGCGATGACCTCATTCAGCCCTCCAGTTGCCATGGCAGCACCTGGAGTTTGGAGGCATGTGCTTTCCTTTCGGTGGTTTTGTTGCTTCCAAGGTCTCGGCAGTTCTTTCCTCTGGAGTGATTGATTCAGGATCTTTTTGGTTAGCATTCACATCAAAGAGACTCGCATTTTCCCAGCCACATTTCTCTCCACATCTCTACCTAACCCCCTGCCCTCCATGCTGACTTCAGACGATTCAGATATACTCATTCGGAGTTTTAAAGTTGTTGGGGCTTTTACATGTTTATTGATGAACAATCCACGGCTGGCCCACGTCTGGACCCTCAAACGCTGGGTGGGCACCACCTGGTTCACTGTAGTTTACTCATGGAGAAAACGCTGGATTCCTGTTACTGGTTGGAACTTTCTAGATGGCTGCACTGACTCTAGGAGAGTGAGGCTGGAAACTCAGGGAACTTTGGAATCTAGTCCTTCCTGATTTCCAAGAATGACTGCCTGCTCTTTCTCAGACCTGTCCTGACGTTCCTCTATGCTCTCCTACTGTTTGACCGAGATAAGGATTTTAAGAGTGTTAGTCCTGATCCCAGCATGATAATTCCCAGGTTAAGGGTAAGAATGAGGCTGGGAGTGGTGGCTCACGCCTATAATCCCAGCACTTTGGGAGGCCAAGGTTAGGGGATCATTTCAGGTTGGGAGCTCGAGACCAGCCTGGCCAACTGGTAGAACCTCGACTCTACTAAAGAAGTACAAAAATTAGCCGGGCATGGTGGCAGGTACCTGTAGTCCCCCCTACTTGGGAGGCTGAGGCATGAGAATTGCTTGAACCCGGGAGGCAGAGGTTGTAGTGAGCCGAGATCACACCACTGCACTCTAGCCTGGGCAACAGAGCGAGACTCTGTCTCAAAAAAAAAAAGTAGGAATGAGCACCTGGTACTCATGCCTATAATCCCAGCTACTCAGGAGGCTGAGGTGGGATGGAATGCTTGAAACTAGGAATTAAATAACAACTTGCATTTAATAACTATAGTTAATACTTTAAATCAAAAGAGACATTTAAATAGAATGTTCTGTGCTTCTGCTTTGAATAATATACCTTCATAAAAACCTGGAAGGCCAGGTTTGAATTGAGAATTCTTGGAGTCCTGGATTTTCTGCATCAGGATGTGGTAGTGGGTGGTGGGAGGAGCTCTTCCGGGTTCACAGATGTGGTCCCCCTACCCGCCCTGTCATTCCGGCTTTCAGCTGTAGCACAGAATCACGTGCCTTGCTCAGGCAGGGAAGGGGCCCACGTAGGCCCTGGAAGTGGGCTGTGCCTATTTTGGTAGGTCATTCTGGGGTCGCAGTACCCTGGCATTGTTCAGAAGGGGCACAGCTTCTGGGTGGGCCTATCACTCAGCTTGATGGGGACGGAGGCATATTCTGGGGGTGCCCAGAGCAGTGGCCTCTAAATCAAGGACCCAGGGCAGGGGCTCATCTTGCCCAGGTCTAAAGGTGATGTTGCTTTAGCCTGCATCTATTTGCGGACAGGCCTTGGCAGAGAGCAGGAGTCAGCCTCCAACTGTGATATATTTGAATTTAAATAATTGCTTGGAGATCTGTGTGTCGCAGTGGATTCCTGTCATTTTTCTTCCTCCTATTTCTACTTTCCCTATCTCCTACCTCCTTCCTAGTTCTTGGATTCTGTTTTGTTTTGTTTTGTTTTTTTGTTTTTGTTTTTTTTTGGGGGGGAGAAGGAGTCTTGCTCTGTTGCTTAGGCTGGAGTGTAATGGCACAATCTTGGCTCACTGCAACCTCCGCTCCTGGGTTCAAGTGATTCTCCTGCCTCAGCCTCCTGAGTAGCTGAGATTACAGGCGCTCACCAAGATGCTCAGCTAATTTTTGTAGTTTTGCACAGACGAGGTTTCACTATTTTGGTCAGACTGGTCTTGAACTCCCGACCTCAAGTGATCTGCCCACCTTGGCCTCCCAAAGTGCTGGGATTACAGGCGTGAGCCACCGCGCCCGGCAGCTCAGTACTCTTAAATCCAGTGGCTTACATGGCAGCCTCACTTGGATGTTGCACAGATATTTAAACCTAGGATGTCCAAAAAGAAACTGTTGGTTTTTCCTCTGGAATTTAGACTTCCCACCCCCTGTCCTGCAGGTCTTTCTGCCTTAGGCATGACAGCGGAGTCCATTAAAGCAGTGGGTCTGACCTTACGCAGCGCTTCACCCTGGATTTCTTGCTTTTCCTCAAACCCACAGTCCCTCCCTCAGCAAGCCCTGAAAATTTAACTCCAAATCAGACATGGAATTGGCCCCCTCCTCCCCTGCTGCTGGCTTACCCAAGCCCAGTGCAGCCTGGACTCCTCCATCCACTCCTGCCTTCTATCCTTTCTTGCACAGTGACAACAATGTCCTTAATGTGTCAATGTGTCATTTGGATTATTTCACCTCATTGCTTGCAATTATTTAAAGGCTTCTTTTTTTTTTTTTTTTTTTTGAGATGGAGTCTCACTCTGTTGCCCAGACTGGAGTGCAGTGGCATGATCTTGGCTCACTGCAAGCTCCGCCTCCTGGGTTCACACCATTCTCCTGCCTCAACCTCCCGAGTAGCTGGGACTACAGGCGCCCGCCACCACACCCGGCTAATTTTTTGTATTTTTGGTAGAGATGGGGTTTCACCATGTTAGCCAGGATGGTCTCGATCTCCTGACCTCGTGATCCGCCTGCCTCGGCCTCCCGAAGTGCTGGGATTACAGGTGTGAGCCACCATGCCCGGCCACATGTGTTATTTTATTTCATATTCCATTATTCCTTGATGGACTCATGCCTTTGCCTTCAGAGCTCACAACAAGCCAATGTCAAAACCACAACACAAAGCACTACATGAATAAAAACAATCAAATCATCATTGTGATAGAACATTCTCTCCCTACAGACCTATTTATGTGGGAAACAACTTTATAACCAGAAGATTGCTTGCAGATTCCACGATTAGTACCTTAGAATTATCCTATGAAGAGAACCAGAATACTTCTTCTGCTCTCTGAAACCTTGGGAAAAACACTGGAAATCCACTGACCTATTACATTCTCTTTTCCCATTTAAACCATTGTTTGGCTTTCCAATCCCCTTGCCACAACCATGCATAACGCTTGGTTGTGTATCTCCAGATTTTTCCAAATGTTCATGCAAAAATACATGCATACATTTTAGCCTTTGTTTATTATAAAAATGAGAACATTAATATATACACTTATGCCATTTTATTTCCACTTAAAACACCAGGTATATCAGGTTTCCTAGAAGATCCATGTAGATTGTCTCACTTCTTTGCAGATCTGGAATACTCCGGTACACAGATGAAAACAAGAAAAAACATTTCATTCCTTAATTTAATTATTTATATGCTTAGAGATGGGGCCTCGCTATGTAGCCCAAGCTGGTCTTGAGCTCCTGGGCTCGAGTGATCCTCCCACCTTGACCTCCCAAAGTGCTGGGATTCCTGGTGTGAGCCACAGTGCCCAGCCTTATTCCTTCTTTCTTTCTTTCTTTTCTTTCTTTCTTTCTTTCTTTCTTTTCTTTCTTTCTTTCTTTCTTTCTTTCTTTTTTCTTCTTTCTTTCTTTCTTCTTCCTTCCTTCCTTCTTCCTTCCTTCCTTTCTTCCTTTCCTTCCTTCCTTTCCCTTCCTTCCTTCCTTCCTTCCTTCCTTCCTTCCTCCCTTCCCTTCCCCCTCCTTCCTTCCTTCCTTCCTTCTTTCCTCCCTCCCTTCCCTTCTCCTTCCTTCTTTCCTCCCTCCCTTCCCTTCTCCTTCCTTCTTTCCTTCCTTCTTTCTTTCTTTCTTTCTTTCTTTCTTTCTTTCTCTTTTTTTTTTTTTTCTGGAGATGGAGTCTCTCTCTGTCTCCCAGGCTGGAGTGCAGTGGCATGGTCTCAGCTCACTGCAACCCCTGCCTCCCAGGTCCAAGCAATTCTTATGCCTCAGCCTTCTGAGTAGCTAGGATTACAGGTGCCCGCCACCACATCAGGATAATTTTTGTATTTTTAGTAGAGACGGAGATTCACCACGTTGTCCAGTCTGGTCTCGCACTCCTGACCTCAGGTGATCCTCCTGCCTGCACCTCCCAAAGTGCTGGGATTACAGCATGAGCCACCACCCCCTGCCTCATTCCTTTATTAATGGTTGTTTGTTACACTGCCCAATACACCTTTGATGAATGAGTGAATGAGTGAATTAATATATTTTTACAATCACTGTAAGTATGTCTGTTCTCTTTGGATTGAGATTATTGGCATAAAATTTAGATAAGCATTGCCATATTATTCTTCTAAAATGATGAACAAATTTGTACTCCTCTTCAATGATGCTTGAGAGTACCTGCCTTCCACACCCCAGCTAACACTGAATATTAATTATCCTTTAAATTTTTTCCCAGGTGAAACAAGTGAAAAATAATGATCTCACAGCCATTTTAATCATTTTAATTTTTAATTCCTTTAGTTATATAAAATGTGAAACATCTTTTGACATTTTAAAAAAAATTTTTGGTTTTTTTCCCTTTTTCATATCACACTGTCTTAACAACTTTTCAGATCTTTATTGGCCATTTGGATTTCTTTTTCTGTCAATTGTCTGTTCCTATGCTATCATATTCTGGAAATTTCTTTTCTTTTTTTTTTTTTTTCCGAGACTGAGTCATGCTATCATACAGGCTGGAGTGCAGTGGTGTGATCTCAGCTCACTGCAACCTCTGCCTCCTGGGTTCAAGTGATTCTCCTGCATCAGCCTCCTGAGTAGCTGAGATTACAGGCACTTGCCACCATGCCCAGCTAATTTTTGTATTTTTAGTAAAGATAGGGTTTCACCATGTTGGCCAGGCTGGTCTTTAACTCCTGACCTCAAGTGATCCGCCTGCCTCAGCTTCCCAAAGTGCTGGGATTACAGGTATGAGCCACTGCACCCAGATGAGCCAAGTTTATTTACTGAGCCCCTATCGGCTGTTTTGAGTTGCATATCATTTTTATTGAGTTCAGCTGGCAGGTGACAACGTCAATCCCTTCAGCTTTATCTGTCAATTATCAGCATTTGGCCTGCCTTGTGTTGTCCTGTGTAGGTGGAAGCTGGGTGAGGGAAAGGCCTGGTTCCTCTGCTCGATGATTCTCGCAGGTGGACTGAGCGTTTCCTCTTGAAAATTCCCTCCCTGACATCAGGGGGAAAGAACCACTTACGGGAAAATGCTGTCAGTGGGCTTCACAAATACCTGGAAACAAGGTTATCTGGACTAGTTTCCAAAGGTGATTTTGGAAACTTATTAGAGAAATTTAATAATTGAAATACAGTGCCAGTAAAACGTTAGAATAACACAGAGAACCTGCTGTTACAGCAACATTGGGAGCTCTTTCTTTTTTTTTTTTTGAGATAGAGTCTCGCCCTGCTGCCCAGGCTGGAATGCAGTGGCATGATCGAAACTCACTGCAGCCTCCACATTTCGGGCTCAAGTGACCCTCCCACCTCAGCCTCCCAAGTAGCTGTACTACAGGTGCACGCCACCACACTTGGCTAATTTTTGTACTTTTTGTAGAGACAGGGTTTCACCACATTCCCTAGGCTGGTCTTGAACTCCTGGGCTAAAAGACCCGCCCACCTTGGCCTCCCAAAGTGCTGGGATTAGAGGTGTGAGTTCATTTGCTTTAGGCTTGCTAGTGAGATACTTCCCGCTTGTTTAGAATAGGTGATTTATGAGATCATCCTCTTTAAAGGCACATGTGAAGGGAAAAGTAAAACGTAAATTCTTCTCATTCCTTCTCTGCCAGATCCCATCCTTCCAAAAGGCCCAGGTGCTCAGGGCACATGCACACGTACACTGTGTCACCTATCGAATGCTGCTGAGGGACTAAACCACGGTCACCTCCTGTGGGACCAGGAACTTAGTTTTTGTCCAGCAGTGGCAGGAACACCTCTCTGCGGGGGTCGCGCTCCACTATCACCTGTCAAGAATTTCGGCATAAATTTCTTCCGAAACAAGTGCCTAAGAATGTGGCTCAGAGTTCTGTGTGTCTTAGGAACTTGGAACAGAGAGAAGGCCATTGGTTGCTTTTTGTTTTTTCAAAGAATACGATCAGAGGTCCCTCTAACAGAAGTACAACGGTGTCTCACTGGGACCTTGTTTGGGAACTTCGCCCAGATTCCAGCAATTTCCCCTTGTCTGGTCGCTGTGACTATTTCAAGTATAAAAGAATAAGCAAACGGCTAAGCAAGCCATAGCTTCTCTTCTTTTCCCCCACTAGTCAGCCAGAAAGCTACCTCTAGAAGTTTACTAAATTATTCCTCTGCTTGAAAGGTCTGAGGCTTGGGATTTTCAGTGGAGGCAGCATTTTACTTAACAGCTGTGTCTGTGTCTGACTTAAAAAAGAAAAAAAAAAAAAAAAAGTCCTGCAACCAGGACCTAACTCATTCTTCCAGCTGCTTCCAAACTGCCTGTAGGAGCCTGAAGAGGCCCCTCTGTAGGGCTGAGTGACATCAGGCCCCTTCTCTCCCTCCCCTCTTCCCACTCCCCCTCCCTGGGCAGCAGGAGGTCAGTTCTGAGGTTGGAAATGAAATCACCACCTGTATATTGGTCAGAGAAAGTCACTTTGCTCACTATTAGTTAAGAATTTATCTTTGCCAAATAAATTAAGGTTTACAATGGAGCACTGTAACACTAGTCTGCACTATAATATAGTCTCATAGGCCTTAGCTCAGGAGCTCTGATAGAATTAGTCTCAAGTGAGGACTTTTCTTTGAGATGGAGTCTCGCTCTGTCACCCAGGCTGCAGTGCAGTGGCGCGATCTCGGCTCACTGCAACCTTCGCCTCACGGGTTCAAGTGATTCTCAAGTGAGGACATTTTAATACCACAGTTATAAAGCGGATAGAATATTGGGTCGCCTTACCTTGAAATGTGTTGCCATTTTTCATAGTGAGAAATAGAAAGGTTGAGTAATTTGCCCAGATAAAAAGAGGTGAAACTAGCGTTAAAATCCTGGTGTGTTATCAAAGTATCATTGCACTCTGCAGTTTTCCAACATATTCTGTCATACTTCTGCAGTTTCAGGAATGTGGGTAGGACCATTATCATAACTAAGATTTTGTGTTTAATAGATGATGAAACTGAGGTCCATAGAAATGAACTTACTTGCCTAGGACCAAACAGACACTTAGACTGACCCAGTTCTTTGTTCCTAGGCCAGGATATTCTATCCTAGTGCCTTCTTTTATGCAGGATGGTTTTAGGACTTAGCTTCCCTGTCTAGAAAAAGATGCTGCTCTTGACGCTGACCACTTCCTTGACCCAGATCCAGGAGCACAGTGGTCCTTCCATGATTCACACCCATCCTTTTCCTGAGAATAAACAGGATCAGGCTAGGCACATTGGCTCGCACCTGTAATCCCAGCACTTTCAGAGGCTGAAGCAGGAGGATTGCTTGAGGCCAGGAGACTGAGACTAGCTTGTATAGTGAGATTCCATCAATACAAAAAAAAATTTTTTTAATTAGCTGGTGTGGTGGCATGCACTGTAGTCCCAGTTACTCAGGAGGCTGAGGCAGGAGGGTCGCTTGAGTCCAGGAGGTTGAGGTTGTAGCGAGCCATGATCTTGCCATTGCACTCCAGCCTGGGCAATAGAGCAAGGCCCTGTCTCCAAGCAAATGAAGAAACAAACAAAATACACAGGACCATTAGCATCTGTTTTATTGTTACTAGATGGCCCATGATCTTTACGGATCTCACTGCTGTGGGGACTGCTCTGGGACCATTCCATGCTGAGTTATTTGACATCTGAAGAGTCTTCAATCAAATGAGGATGAGGGAGAGGAAAATGGCCAAACATTTCCACGTCTGCTGAGGGACAGAAGGAAAAATAGTAGTTTCCTGATTTTTACCTATTAAAAAAAAAACAACTCATTTTTTTGTTTAATTTTGTATTTCCTCTTGCCTAGGAAGCTGGGGCAATGGTTTCTGAGCCAACTCTGAGTCCTTGAGCTCCCAGGGAATGGAGAGAACTTGGCCTCTGCAGTCAGAAGGATTTCTCAGTAGGCTTCTATATCCTAGACCACTCCACCATGAAGAGTGTCTTCCCTGACTCTGCCTAGGCACAGTGGAGTGAGCCAGGGAAGTAACTTCAGTTGTTTCATAAAGCTCTGCACCAGGCTTGGCCGGCGTGGCTAAATGCTGAAGTCCAAAACGTGTCCTGGCAAATCTTGCGCGAAGACATGATCGCCCTTTTCTCAGCCTCTGGGGTCCTTTATTCACCCAGTAACATTTAACCAATTGCTTGAGCGTTGGGGCTCTCATAATGTTTTGTTGTGATTGTTGCTCAACAAGAAAGAAATCTCTATTTTTAAATACTAGCTTCATGGGATTTTCCATCTATGGTTATCTATATTTTATTTGAGAAAAAAATAATTATTATTAACATGTAATGATGCTGTTAGTTAGGATAGGCAAGGCTATGCTGCAATAAGAAACACACCCCCTGCTGAGAGCAGTGGCTTACACCAGTAATCCCAGCACTTTGAGGGGCTGAAGCAGGAGGATTGCTTGAGGCCAGGAGTTTGAGACCAGCCTAGGTAACATACTAAGACCTTGTCTCTACAAAAAATTTAGTCAGACATGTGGTGGCTTGTGCCTATAGTCCCAGCTACTTGGGAGGCTAAGGCAGGAGGATCATTTGAGTCCAGGACTTTGCAGTTGTAATGAGCTATTACTGTGCCATTGCACTCCAGCCTGGGTGACAGAGCGAGACCCTGTCTCTTAAAAAAAAAAAAAGACATAAGAAGAAATTACCCCCCAAATTAATAACTAAACATAAAAACGCCATCACAGTTCAATGCATGTTGGGAGTCTCTCCTGTTTGGCTCCTCTCCAGGAAAAATTCAGGTACAGAAGTTGTTTCAGACTTGCAACTTTGTCATCTGAGTCCTCTGTTTCTAGAAGTTCACATGAGAAAATAGATGGAAACAACACATTTGCTCTTAACTGCCCCAAACTAAAAGTGCTTAAGTGACTTCTGGGTATCCACTGGCCTTCCGTAGATAAGCATGAATCACATGACCCTACCTATAATGAATAAGCACCTTTTCTCCACAATGTTTGTTTGCTATGTCAAACAATTACTCTGTTCTTTATTGGTTTTACATTTTAACATTCCACCAAAAAAAAAAAAAAAAGAGAGAGAGAGAGAGAGAACGAGAGAGAGAATGTGGACTCTGGAATTAGATTACTTGGATGTGAACTCCAGTTCTATCACCTACTACCCCTACTAGCTCTGTGAACTTGGGCCAACTGAGGTATCCCTTTCTCTGTCTCAGTTATCTTGTGTGTAAAATAATAATATCTACCTATGTAGATGGGGCTATGAAGTAGGGCTATGAGCATCAAATGGGTTAGTTGATATACATAAAAAAGTGGGGCTATGAGCATCAAATGGGTTAGTTGATATACGTAAAAAAGACTTAGAACAGTGCCTGGCACCTACCACTAAACAAGTGGGAGTTACTGTTTTCCCCATTTTGTTGATGAAATGCTGAAGGATGTAGCTCCATGAATCTATGAACAAGACAAGGCTGGGTGAGATGACAGACTTGTCTCATCAGCAGCTTCTTCAGCATTATAAACTTTCATAGGAACGGGGAGGAAGTGTACCTATTAAGTATGTTTGACCCTGTGCTAGTCACATATATTTTCTCAATTATTTCTTCTAAAAAAGAGAACTGAAACTCACAGAAGCAAAATAACATGCATAGCTGCTGGATTTAACCATGTTCATTTCATTACAAAGTCATGTGCTCCATTCTTGAATTTTAAATGGAAAACTTGCTGGTGGAAAATCTTGCAGTCTTAGGGAAATTATTTTCTGAGACATCCTTCTAAGCAGTCTCCTCCTCCCGGAAGCTCTTACATGCCCAGACCCCCGTTGCCTCCACTGTATGGATTGTCACAGATCAGAATGGAGAATGCACACTCTATCCCTCCAAACGCGAGACTACTTCTTTCCTATTCACCAAATGCCACCATAGATGGTCCTTTTAGAAGTCACGCCATGGCATCCTGGAGTGAAGGCAAACAGGCTGCCTCCGGCTCCTCTGGGGTATCAGGGGAGATAATTTAAGGTCCTACTAGCTGGGCACAGTGGCTCACACCTGTAATCCCAGCACTTTGGGAGGTCGAGGCAGGCGGATCACTTGTGGTCAGGAGTTCGAGACCAGCCTGGCCAACATGGTGAAACCTTGTCTCCACTAAAAACACAAAAATTACCAAGGTGTGGTGGCATGTGCCTGTAATCCCAGCTACTGGAAAGGTTGAAGCAGGAGACTCACTTGAACCCCGTAGGCGGAGGTTGCAGCGAAGCAAGATCGCTCCACTACACTTCAGCCTAGGCAGCAGAAAGAGACTCAAAAACACCAAAAAAATTTAAGGTCCTACCTCACAGCTCCCGCAATCCACTATTATAGTAGTGCCTTGTCTCCTTTCATGAGTCAGCTTTGCAGGTGTTTGTGTCTTATCCATGGGGATGAAAAAAGATGTTCTGTCACCAATAACTCTAACACAAGTCTGGAAAACAATTTGGAATCTGGGTTGCAGAAGGTAGCAGACACAAATGGAGTTCCAAGCCCATTTTTCTAAGATCCTGAGCAATTTCTTGTTTTCTGCACCTCTTGCATTTATTGTAATGTACCCCCAAGAAACCTGGCCATTAGCTCTGTATCTGCTTAAGAAATCCCCACTTTCAGAATCTTCAAGGCTGGAAGGAGAATACAGCACCAGTCAGGCACCATGACCTGAAGGTTGGCACCTTGGGAATTTTTGCAGCCAGATCCCAGACGTGTCTCTTCAGGAAACACAGGATTTGGGACCTGACAGCTTGAATGGGACATTCAACATTTGGATTCTGAAAAAATCCAAATGTTCTTCAGGAACATTTGTTAAAGATTGTAGGGACCAGCCCCACGGGGTCGGTGGGTTTTTCTCCCCGTGTGCGGAGACAAGAGATTGTAGAAATAAAGATGCAAGACAAAGAGATAGAAGAAAAGATAGCTGGGTCCGGGGGACCATGACCACCAAGACGCCGAGACCGGTAGTGGCCCCGAATGCCTGGCTGTGCTGCTATTTATTGGATACAAGACAAGGGGGCAGGGTAAGGAGTGTGAGTCATCTCCAATGATAGGTAATGTCTCCTGAGTCACGTGTCCACTGGACAGGGTTCCCTTCCCTGTTTGGCAGCCGAGGTGGGGGTGGGGGGAAAGAGAGAGAGAGAGACAGCTTACGCCATTATTTCTGCATATCAGAGACTTTCAGTACTCTCGCTAACTTTGCTACTGCTATCTAAAAGGCAGAGCTAGGTGTACAGGATGGAACATGAAGGCGGACTAGGAGTGTGACCACTGAAGCACAGCATCACAGGGAGACAGTTAGGTCTCCGGATAACTGCGGGCGGGCTTCACTGATGTCACGCCCTCCACAAGAGGTGGAGGAGTAGAGTCTTCTCTAAAACTCCCCCAGGGAAAGGGGGACTCCCTTTCCAGGTCTGCTAAGTAGCGGGTGTTTTTCCTTGGCACTGATGCTACCGCTAGACCACGGTCCACTTGGCAACGGGCGTCTTCTCAGACGCTGGCATTACCACTAGACCAAGGAGCCTTCTGGTGGCCCTGTCCGGGCATAACAGAAGGCTCACACTGGTTTTCTGGTCACTTCTCACTATGTCCCCTCAGTTCCTACCTCTGTATGGCCTGGCTTTTCCTAGGTTATGATTGTAGAGTGAGGATTATTATAATATTGGAATAAAGAGTAACTGCTACAAACTAATGATTAATGATGTCCATAGATAATCATATCTATGATCTATATCTAGTATAACTCTTGTTATTTTATATATTTTATTATACTGAAACAGCTCGTGTCCTTGGTCTCTTGCCTCGGCACCTGAGTGGCTTGCCGTCCACAATAGATAAAAGTTTTATTTTGCATAATAAGAATGTGGAAGGCTGACCATATTTTACATTAACATTGTCAGACATTTTTATGTTGAACTTTTCTTCTACACATGAAATCTGAATTGCTCTGGCTCATTACCTGCCAACATTTCCTTTCCACTGTGGGGCACACAGAAGTAACCAGGAGGCCGGGCGTGGTGGCTCATGCCTGTAATCCCAGTACTTTGGGAGGTTGAGGCGGGCAGATCACCTGAGGTTGGGAGTTTGAGACCAGCCTGACCAACATGGAGAAACCCTGTCTCTACTAAAAATACAAAATTAGCCAGGCGTGGTGGCAGGTGCCTGTAATCCCAGCTACTTGGGAAGCTGAGGCAGGAGAATTGCTTGAACCCAGAAGGTGGAGGTTGCAGTGAGCTGAGATGGTACCACTGCACTCCAGCAGCCTGGGCAACAACAGCGAGACTCCGTCTCAAAAAAAAAAAAAGTAACCAGAACACAGTACCTACCCTTCCTGGATGGCAACACTGGATCATTCTTTTCTTGTTTCTATTATCTGCATTAGTTGAGCCATTTGCTATTTGTGTCTAATTTGATCTAAGTCAAAAGCATACCTGGTAAAATGCCTTAGCAGGAAACAGTATCCCAGAATGATTTACATCATGGAATGGACTAACCTAATGCTATCAAGGAAAACTGCCAAGCATCTTCCCCTCTTTCTATGAATTGACTTTATATTTTTTTTTCTGGCTAGTAAAATTATTAAAACATTCCTCCTTTGCCTTAATAAATTAGCTTTAAAATCTTAATTACTGCTGGGCACAGTGGGTCATGCTTGTAATCCTAGCACTTTGGGAGGCCGAGGTAGGTGGATGACTTGAGGTCAGGAGTTCCAGACCAGCCTGGTCAACATAGCAAAACTCCTTCTCTACTAAAAATACAAAAAATTAGCCAGGCATGGTGGCATGCATCTATACTCCTAGCTACTCAGGAGGCTGAGGCAAGAGAATCACTTGAACCTGGGAGGCGGAGGTTGCAGTGAGCTGAAATCATGCCGCTGCTCTCCAGCCTGGGTGGAGTCTCAAAAATTAATAAAATTAAAAACTAATTAATTAATTAAATAAAATATTAATTACCATGAAGTCTTGTGAGGCTCTTCACTTTTTTCAAAGTACAGTACTGAAATATTCAATGCAGCATTGTTTGAATACTGAAAAAAGATAATCTAAATGTCATTAAGAAACAAGTATATTATGACACATGCATTTTAAAGAGAGTAAAGAGAAGTATATTAATATCTATGTATTTCTTCTACAGACATAGATGTTAATGATGTTCAAATTATATGCAGATTGAAAAAATTAGTTGCAGAAGTTGGGTTTTTCAAAAAGTCTCAGAAAACAACCTGATTTTTGGGAGGAAACTAGGATTAGGGGTATTAATCAAGAGACTTGAAATTGATCTCTAATGTTGGACTTTTTATGTGGGAATATATTTGTGTGCTTTTTGTATAATTAAATTAAATAAAAATAAAACACTGTATAAAAAGTGGTTTTATAATAACCTCAAAGGTGCCTGGAAGGTCTCTGAAGCCATTCAGGTGCGGAGGAGCTGCCCTCTTGTGGAGTTTTTGGAGTAGTTTTTACTCCTGAATCAAAGAATTTACTGTGTTTTCATTCACAGAACACTGGAGTGCCAATTTCAGAGTTAGAGATCAATCTCTCATGATTATCCTGTGAGAAAAAAGACAGTAAAGGTTTAGTGGCTTTCCAAAAGTCACTTAGAGTTTTAGGCAAGTCATAATTACAGACCAAGTCTTCTGATCCCTAGCTGGAGTTCTTTCAGCTCTTCTGCCTCCCCTAAACCATGAGCCAGTGAGTGTTAAAGAAAACTCACTGTGGCTGGGCGTGGTGGTGGCTCACACCTGCAATCCCAGCACTTGGGAGGCCAAGGCGGACGGATCACGAGGTCAGGAGATCGAGACCATCCTCACCAACATGGTGAAACGCTGTCTCTACTAAAATACAAAAAATTAGCCAGGCATGATGGTGCGCTCCTGTAGTCCCAGCTACTCGGGAGGCTGAGGCAAGGGGAATTGCTTGAACCCCAGAGATGGAGATTGCAGTGAGCCGAGATCACGCCACTGCACTCCAGCCTGGTGACAGAGCAAGACTCCGTCTTAAATAAATAAATAGATAAATAAATAAAACACACTGAACTGTGTTTAGAAAGACTTTAGGTGCTATACAACATACAGTGCCTGGTATGAGAAGTCACTGAATCATAAGAATGTGGAAGGCTGACGAGATTACCAAGATCTTTCTGGGTTTTTGAGAAACAAGGATGGACAATGCTTTTATTTTGTACTTGATTGTAAAACTTAATAAAAAAAATTTTTTTTTTTTGAGACAGAGTTTCGCTCTTGTAGCCCTGCCTGGAGTGCAGTGGTATGATCTTGGCTCACTGTAACCTCCGCCTCCGGGTTCAAGCGATTCTTCTATCTCAGCCTCCCAAGTAGCTGGGATTACAGGCATGCATCACCACATCCAGCTAATTTTGTATTTTTAGTAGAGATGGGGTTTCACCGTGTTGGCCAGGCTGGTCTCGAACTTCTGACCTCAGGTGATCCGCCTACCTCAGCCTCCCAAAGTGCTGAGATTACAGGCATGAGCCACCACGCCCAGCCTTTAAAAATCTTTTTATAGGGGTAAAATATATATAATTTTTTATCATCTTAACAATTTTAAGTGGATGATTAAGTGGCATTAAGTATATTCATATTGTGCAACCATCACCACCATCCATCTTCAGAATTTTCCATTGTAAAATTGAACAGACATATTTAATAAAAGCATAACCTTCAAAGCCGTATCTAGCCATTAAGCAACATCTGAATGCAGTAAGTTGAGTATTGGGGTAGAATAGGGAAGTGATCAGGACTTGCCTCTAGCCACAGATGACTCACTTACCTGTTTCAAATATGTGATTATGCTACAGTCCACTTAATTTTTCTGGTCATGTTATAGATAGCTCTATCCCTAGACTTCTGTAGCCTGAGATGATCAAGGAATGAATAAAGGATGGCGACTGGTCCTCTATGACCAGTTAAAAAACAAAGATTTGGGACTTTATTTCTGCCTAGGATGGAGGAAGCTGGAAAAAAGATTCATTCTCACATTAATAACAATAAAAACCGGATAATCTACAAAATCATAACTTTCCTTTAAATCGTTAGAGGGCTGGTCTGGGTGTGGTGGCCTGTAATCTCAGCACTTTGGGAGGCTGAGTTGGGCAGATCACTTGAGGTAAGGAGTTCAAGAGCAGCCTGGCCAACATGGTGAAACCCTGTCTCTACTAAAAATACAAAGATCATCCAGACACGGTGGCAGGCACCTGTAATCCCAGCTACTTGGGAGGCTGAGGCAGAATAGGTTGAGCCCGGGAGTCAGAGGTTGCAGTGAGCTGAGATCATGTCACTGCACTCCAGCCCAGGTGACAGAGTGAGACTCCATCTCAAAACAAACAAACAAACAAACAAACAAACAAACAACATTAGAGGGTTAAGACTGCAGGGCAAAAGTAGCCTGAATTCGAAGGATAGATGGGAGGGCCCCAGGACAGCCACAATGCTAGCGCTGGCTTATCTGGGACACAGCATGAAAGGAAGATGGGGCCTCTGCATAACAGAGTAAGAATTCAACTAGAGTTTTTTTTGCTTTGTTTTGTTTCGTTTTTGTTTTGAGACAGGGTCTCACTCTGTCACCGGGTTTGGAGTTGAGTGATGCAGTCACAGCTTACTGCAGCCTTGACCTCCTGGGCTCAAGCGATCCTCCCACCCGAGCCTCCCAAGTTTGAATTTTGCTAGTCGTACACTCATGCTTCAGTTCAACACGTTCCACTGTCCTCTGGATCTCCTGCAGTGTAGCAGGCAGCTGAACCCAGAGGCATCATCGGACTCATTTCTAATTTCTGTAGCAAAAAATAGGTGATAGGTGATACTGAGTTCTTTCATTAGCAGGCATAAAATGTCTGGTTGTCTTTTTTTTTTCTTTTTTTTTGGGACAGGGTCTTGCTGTGTCATCCAGGCTGGAGTGCAGTGGCACAATCACAGCTCACTGCAGCCTCAATCTGGTGGGCTTAAGTGATCCTCCCATCTTAGCCATGGGAGTAGCAGGGAATACAGGCACATGCCACGACGCCTGGCTAATTAAAACTTTTTTTTTTTTTTTTGTAGAGATGAGATCTCAGTATGCTACCCAGGCTGGTCTCAAATTCCTGGGATCAAGCAATCCTCCCACCTTGACCTCACAAAGTGGTAGGATTAGAGGCGTGAGCCACCATGCCCGGCCTTTTTGTGATGTTATAGCAATTGATGCACAAAACCCAAATTTATTGATCCACTGGGTAATGAAAAATGATATGACCTTTTCTTAATTATTAGAACACTAGAAAGAGATAGTTTCTTCATCTGCCATTTAGTTATCCAGTTGTACTGTTCATAGAGGAAAGAAAGGAAAAATGCTTTTTTTGCTTCAAGTTTTCAAGACAACGAATACTCCATCATCCTACAAGGTGTCATCCTACAAGGTGACCAATTATTCTTAATGTTTATGATGGGTTTTAATAAATTGCAGTTATCTTCTTTGAAGACCAAAGTTTCCCACATTTGCACAGTGGGGGCCCCTTTAAACTGGCTCTTGAATCTTTTGGAAATCACCTAGCAGTCTTTGTTAATCTCTATTTTTTTTTTTTTTTTTTTGAGACGGAGTCTGGCTCTGTCGCCCAGGCTGGAGTGCAGTGGCGCGATCCCGGCTCACTGCAAGCTCCGCCTCCCGGGTTTTACGCCATTCTCCTGCCTCAGCCTCCCGAGTAGCTGGGACTACAGGCGCCCGCCATCTCGCCTGGCTAGTTTTTTGTATTTTTTAGTAGAGACGGGGTTTCACCGTGTAGACCAGGATGGTCTCGATCTCCTGACCTCGTGATCCACCCGTCTCGGCCTCCCAAAGTGCTGGGATTACAGGCGTGAGCCACTGCACCCGGCCTTGTTTTGGTTTTTTGAGACGGAGCTTCGCTCTTGTTGCCCAGAGTGGAATGCAATGGTCCAATCTCGGCTCACTACAACCTCCTCTTCCGGGTTTCAAGTCAGTGTCCTGCTTCAGCCTCCCAGGTAGCTGGGATTACAGGCATGCACCACCACTCTGGGCTAATTTTGTATTTTTAGTAGACTGGGTTTCACCATGTTGTCCAGGCTGGTCTCGAACTCTGACCTCAGGTGATCCACCCACCTTGGCCTCCCAAAGTCCTGGGATTACAGGCACGAGACACTACACCCAGCCCCTCTATTTGTTGTGACAAGATGTCTTAGGCTTATCTTTTACATTTCCTGCCAGACTATTTTCCCCAAATCCTCGTTTTAATGAAAAAACCAAAAAGGTACTTTAAAACCACAAGCTGATGTGCTAAACATCCTGATAGTTATAAATTTGTATTGAACATACTGGTACAAACTGATGAATGTGTGTATTCACACATATCTAAATGTATTCAATATACATTCATGAATTTATACCACTACGTCCAATTTAAATTCATAGCCATAGGATTTTTTTTTTCCCCCAAAAAATTACATGTTCTGTATTCTCTTTCTCCTTTTTCTCACATTAAAATCCCTGGTTCCAGGCTGGGTGCAGTGGCTTATGCCTGCCATCCCAGCACTCTGGGAGGCTGAGGTGGGTGGATCACCTGAGGTTAAGAGACCAGTCTGGCCAACATGTTGAAACCCCATCTCCACTAAAAATACAAAAATGAAGCTGGGTATGGTGGCACACACCTGTAATCCCAGCTACTCGGGAGGCTGAGGCAGGAGAATCACTTGAACCTGAGAGGTGGAGGTTGTAGTGAGCTGAGATTGTGACACAGCAAGACTCCATCTTGAAAAAAAAGGACCCTGATTCTCAAGAAAACAGGATTTCAAATATCCTATAAATAGTAATTATTCTATTCCACAGTATACACACAGTCCCAAAATATCAGACTACCACTAGCTAAACCAAATGTTTTTGCATATGCTTTTACATATGATGCTTTAACTCTTAGTTTTAAGTGTATAAGCAACATACGTTTAATACTCACCACCAGTCTGTCACTATTTCTCTAGTCATTTTGGTTATCTGGAGCTCATTTTCTGAAGTTCCTGATAAACCACTTGAGGGAACATTTCCCATTTCCCAAATTTTTCTGTGTTGGATAAGTTTGTGCCAGCCTTTTATACTTATAATTTTATTAGATATGAAAACCTCAGCTCACATTTTTCTTTGGGTATTCGAAAATGATCACTCCATTTTCTTCAGGCATAAAGTATAATTGTGAAGAAAGTCTAATCATCACCTCACATTTCACTTGGTTTTGCCTAGCCAAAGTTTTCTTCCTTTAAAGTATTATATTATTTATGTCTTGGTGTTAGCTGCTGCTTAGGTACCAGAGTTTACTTTTAAAATATTGTTTTATATATTTAAATAAAACATTTTCTAAAATTATAGGGTTTTGTTGTTTCAGATTCCCATTATCTGTATGTTGGGTCTTCTTTGTCATTTTCTAATTAAACAAAAATTGATTTTTTTATTCCTTTTTATTTTTACCTCTTTTTAAAGACATTATCCATAGTGTTTATATTGCATCTCTGATGTTTTTATTTCCAATGCTTTCTTGAGCTTCTTATTTCTGATTCTTGTAATCCTAAATTTGTCATATTTTATATCATCTTTCTAATATCTGTTAGCACATTTTAAACAAACACGTTTTGCTCTGCTCTGTGGACCTATCTTTCTGATACATCTTCATTGTCCAGAAATCTTCTCTACTCTTTCTTTTCATTAAAATAACTTTGTATGAGATTCATCTAAAAACTTTCCTTAGTTTCTTTTTAAGTAAAATTCTGTTTCCTAAACTTTGAGAAGGAAACATGATTCATGGGAACTTCTCTAAGGTTCTTTTTAAGTGTTCAAAACCAGTATTCTCCTGAGAGATTTTGGTTGACGATTCCCTATTCTACTTGTATTTGGAACTTCTCTTCATCTTTCTCTTCTTCAATTTGGCTTCCCCCCAGCAGTTTCTCTTCTGTGGGGAACCCTGTACTGGAAGAATCTTGGTGAACTCAGTGAATCAGTTCTAATACTTCCTAGGAGCTAGTTTGCTTCAGTCCTTCAGACCTTAATACAAGCCTCTTGGACTCACCCACATTTGAAATGGGCAAAGCCTCTCCCACTTGAGTGCTGTTTTCAACCTGGCCTGCTGTTTCAGTGATGACCTGAGAGGTTCTGTTCTCAGGTCATTAGATGCCGTTTCCTCACTCTGCTTTGCCTGAACTGATGCCAATGCCAGCTTGTGGTCTTGTGGCTATCTTCACCCACTTACGTTGCTCATGGATTTTTATTTTGCTATCCAGTTGCTATTATATGGTGATTTGGAGATTGGAAACTATGGCACGGCTGCCATCTGCCCCTTCTCCCTCACGATTTTTAAAGATTTCCAAAACCAATCCTATTTCCAGTCTTACTCTGCACCTCTGGCTTTAGAGGAATCTGCATGTCTCCATTTGTCTTTTACCTCTTCTAGTCTTCTGCCACTGACAATGATCATTTCTTTGTTAAGTCACTTACTACTCATCCATCAGTTTCCTTGCCTGATGTCACTTCTTCCATTCTGTTAACCCTTGTGGATTTGTCTTATTCCTTTTCTGTCAAGTAGCATTTTTAGTGAGTGAGGGGATAAATATTTGTAGACAATGTTTGCTTCACATTCCTAATTTGTTTTATAACAGGAAACATGCATGGAGAATTCAAATCTGCGTTTGTTCTTTGGATTAGGTCTTTTTTAGATTGGGCCTTTTTGGGTTTTAATTTTTATTTTGTAATAGCTTTAGTTAGCTTTTATTCCATTCTGATCTCATTTTCCTAGAGTCCTCTACCGAATCTCACTTAAAAATATAAATACTCTGGCTCTTTCCTTTATCCTCTGTATCACAAATACTTTTAGAATTCCTTTAATTCCTGTCACTTCAAATCCTCAATTAGCAGCTGGTTCTCTTTCCATGCATCTGCCCATTTCTTTGCAGAGAGTACATGTCACAGACCTTGCAGATTTAGTATCTTATGCAGTGTTCAGGGGACTAGTTTTAAATATATGTTAAGGAAGCTTTAGCCCACACTTCAAAATATATATATTAAAACTGAGGCTATTTTGAAGTTAAAAATATTAATGATATAAGAAGTACTTCCTTTCATATGATGCTGAAAATTTTCCTTCAGTGTCAACCTATAATCCAACCAAAACCTTCAGGGATAAGAGAGCAATGTCTCATTTGTGTAATGATCTTTAACCCTTCCAATTACCCCTCCCATCTCAACTTTATTTTCAATTCAACCCTGAAGGACAGATGGGAAAGGCAAGTGGAAAACTTTAAAGCCTGGAGAAACACAGTGATTTCCTCTAGGACTGTAGTTTCTCCATTTACTATCTTTCTACTTGACAACATTACAGAAATATTTAGAGTAGATTTTTATAAACCCCAGGGGATTTTCCCAATTAACATTAAAACTTCCAAAAACTTGTCAGAGATACAATTATTCTTCTATTTAGCTTCTTATAAAAATATAAAAAGCTGAGCAAAAAAACCACAACCCAATTATAAAGTTAACATACAAAATGTATTCTATTTTTAAAATGGCACAGATTGAAAAAAAATTCTTCAGGCTGATAAGTGCCTCATTCCCAAACAGGGACTTCAAATTGATCAGATTCTCTTGCAGGCAAAAGCATCCCAGCAGTCTGTATTTACTGGAATATCGCTCTTTGAACACGCACACATTCAGGTTTGTTAAATATATCCTCTTCTGCTTCTGGAGTTAGTTGGATGTTATCTCTGACTGGGGACAGGGGCTTCTTACAAGAAGGAAGCTTTTCGGAATCTCTGCAAAATACAATAAAATAAATTTGGTATTTTTAGGGTACTGATTATGAGAGAAGAAATATTCTACCTGGACAAAATAGAGGGATATGAAGAGGATAAGACCGTTTACTGTATAATCTCATTCAGTGCATTATATAACACAATCAGCTTCTCCTGTGAGCACTCCCCATAAATTTGGAGTCTCACTTCTTAGCGCCTCTTCTTGCTTTCAAAATCACCATTCAGTGTAGGTACTGGGCCACCACTCAATGTATTAGCTAAGGCAGAATGATTCCAATACTTTAATTCTTTTCTCCTTAGTGCCCTTCTCAAGTATGGTTAAGAACCAATATAAGTGAAGCAGGAACAAATGGTTAAGCCCTGGTGAAGCCCTACCTTTTTTTTTTTTTCTTTTTTGAGACAGCCTTGCTCTGTCATCCAGGCTGGAGTGCAGTGGCATGATCTTGGCTCACTGCAACCTCCACCTCCCGGGTTCAAGCGATTATCTTGCCTCAGCCCGAGTAGCTGGAACTACAGGCCTGCACCACCACGTCTGGCTGATTTTTATATTTTTACTACAGATGGGGTTTCACCACGCTGGTCAGGCTGGTCTCAAACTCCTGACCTCAAGTGATCAGCCTGCCTCAGCCTCCCAAAGTGCTGGGATTACAGGCGTGAGCCACCGTGTCTGGCCTAAGCTCTATCTTTTATTCTCCTCTCAGTTGTTTTTTCTTTTTTCTTTTCTGGAAGGAAGCTATCTATAAAAATTAATGCTGTTATGAAGATATTACAGGTAATTCTATCTCCTGTCAACAAAAATTAAATAGCAGTAAGTCTTTTTTTCTCAAAAGCATTTAAGAATACTGTTGCACCCTTAATTTCTCTCTAGCAACAGTTTTCAAAGCATGTTCCATGACCCCTGGAGAGTCCCAAGATCCTTTCAACAGGTTTCCAAGATCAAAACTATTCTTACAATATTCAGACTCTGTTCCTCCTTTCCACTGTGCTGACACTTGTATGGATGTTGCTAAAGCAGAACTGAGTGAAACTGCTGACAACTCAGTGTGAATCAGGACGGTGGCATCACACTGTACAAGTCATACCAGGACTATTTGTATTCTCCACCTCCGTGCACTTGTAGTTAAAGAAGTCTCAAAAATGTTATTGATGGAAGCAGTAAAAATCACTAATTTCATTAAATCTCAACACTTTGGTATACTTCAAAATTTAAAAAAAATTTTTTTTCATACAGGGTCTCGTTCTATTGCACTCTGGCTGGAGTGCAGTGCCGCAATCACTGCAACCTCCACCTCCTGGGCTCAAGCAATTCTGCCACTTCAGCCTCCTGAGAAGCTGGGACTATAGGCACATGCCACCACGCTCGGCTAATTTTTTGGTATGCTTTTTAATATTCTGTGGCAAAATGGAAAGCACAAACAAAACACTTCTATTGTGTATAGAAGTATGATAGTTTATCTCAAGTAAAAGCATGTGACATTAAGGTCATTCAGGACTTCTCTAAAATGAACAAAAAGGGGCCAGGCGTGCTGGCTCATTAACAGCATTTGTTGCTAATGATAAAATTCAAGCTTTCAAATGAAAGTTAAAATTTTGGAAAACATATCTGCCACGCAACGGTTTTCCAATGTTAAAGGCTTTGTTGATTGCGACTTTTTTCTTATATTGTATAATAAAATATATCAATATTTGGAAGTACATCTCAATGAACCAATATTTTCCAAAGGACCAACTCATGATGTTACATGTAAAGGATGCATTAAAAGTGCACCAGTGTAGGCCAGGCAAAGTGACTCACACCTGCAACAAAAAATTAAATAATTAACTGGGGGTGGTGGCATACGCCTGTAGTCCCAGCTACTCAGGAGGCTGAGGCAGGAGGACTGCTCGAGCTCAGGAGGTCAAGGGTACAGTGAGCCATGATTGTGCCATTCCACCCTAGGCAACAGAAGAAAGGTACACCAGTGGACTGTAATATGACACAGAGTATAAAAAGTCAGTTGATATGGTTTCATATTCTACACTACAACTAACCTTAAGAAACTACAAGTTGTTGAATTTAGACATAATAGCAGAGAAGAAAATTTACCATTATCTAAAAGGGCTATCAAAATATATATTTTCTAACTACAAATATGTCTATTTCCTTCATATACTCAACGAAAACACCAAATCATAACAGATCAAATGTAGAAGCAGATATAAGAATCCAGCTGAGTTCTATTAAGCCAGACAGTAAAGATTTGCAAAGTAGACAGTAAAGATTTGCAAAATGAAATGTAAAACCATGCCACTTTTCTCACCTTTTAGGGGGATTTGGAAAATATAGCTATTTATTTTTTAAAGGTACTCTCTACATTCATATGTAATAGGCTTATCGTTATTTTAAAATTAATTTTTTTTTTTGTTTTGTTTGAGACGGAGTCTCGCTCTGTCACCCAAGCTGGAGTGCACTGGCCAGATCTCAGCTCACTGCAAGCTCCGCCTCCCGGGTTCATGCCATTCTCCTGCCTCAGCCTCCCGAGTAGCTGGGACTACAGGCGCTCGCCACCTCGCCCGGCTAGTTTTTTGTATTTTTTAGTAGAGACGGGGTTTCACCGTGTTAGCCAGGATGGTCTCGATCTCCTGACCTTGTGATCTGCCCGCCTCGGCCTCCCAAAGTGCTGGGATGACAGGCTTGAGCCACCGCGCCCGGCCTAAAATTAATATTTTTAAATGTTCATTTCAATTTCTATGATGGGTGTTGACAAATACAACCTACATAAACCAAAGTGTTTTGGGGCCTTTAATAATTTTTAAGAGTATAAAGCATCCCTGAAAACAAAACATTTGAAAACTGCTGTCATATGGTTTAATCCTAGACTTTACACAATGGAAAATAAGAAACGATTGTCCAGCTCTTATTTACAAAGTGTTTCCCACTCATACCACCTCATCTATAACAATATTTCTATTAGGTAAGGTTTAATCCTATCGTTCCATATAATTTAAAAAAACCTTTTATTAAACTTAGCACGTTTCTTTTATTGAGAATGAGAAAATAGTTATAAGGTAATGCTACTCTGCGGCTAATTTTGTGGTCTAACAGAAGGAAGCATTATGGTTAACAAAAATTTAACTATATAGAGGATGAATTCTTTTAAAACAGTGCTGGCCACATACACTGCAAATCTGGCAAATTCATCATATAAACCCAATGAGTCTCCCCATTTTAAGACTGATACATTAGAGAAGTATGATATAGCACTGTACTTCTGCCCCTTCTTTAAAATCTTATTTTCGGCCAGGCGCAGTGGCTCACGCCTGTAATCTCAGCACTTTGGGAGGCCGAGGCGGGGGGATCACCTGAGGTTGGGAGTTCGAGACCAGCCTGACCAACATGGAGAAACCCCGTGTCTACTAAAAATACAAAATTAGCCAGGCATGGTGGCGCACGCCTGTAATCCCAGCTACTTGGGAGGCGGAGGTTGTGGTGAGCGGAGATTGCACCATTGCGTTCCAGTCTGGGTAACAAGAGCAAAACTCTGTCTTAATAAAATAAAATAAAATAAATTTTTTTTCTTTTTACAATCCTGAGAGATAAAAAAAGGAAGGCAAGAGACTTAAGGCCTAGGAAAGCAATTTGCTCAACATCAGAGAGACCCCAAAACCAGACTGAAAACTGGTTTTTTTTTAGTTTGCCGTCTTTTTATGAAAAGAAGGTATAGAAATTGAAATTAAGTATAAAGAATCAGTTAAAGGGAGGAGAGAAAAATAATTATTTTATGGTGAGAGAAACAAAAATTGACTCATACGAAACTAGAAAGAGTTGGGAGAAAGGGATGGAAATTACAGAAAATAATAGTTTATCTTGTTTCAGAATAAGAAATAAGGCAACTCACTTTTTAAATCCAAAGTTTTTCCAGAGCTCATTGAGTTTGACCTGTAATCCCGGCTTGTTCTCGGCATTATGATGCTTTCTCTTCTGGATGCTTGCTGGCTTCTTGCTCAGCCCACTGGCTCTGGCAGGTCCGAGAGGTTTGATCTTGGTTGTAGAAAGAGAGTCTGCAGAAATGGACTTATATAGCCCAGGAACCTAAAGATTAAACACCCATTTTAAGACCATTCTGTTAAAGCAACTAACTTTAATTTCAAACTATTCTTATTTATTGAGACGGAGTGTCGCTCTGTCGCCCGGTCTGGAGTGCAGTGGCATGATCTCAGCTCACTGCAACCTCCAATGCCCGGGTTCACGCCATTTTTTTTGCCTCAGTCTCCTGAGTAGCTGGGACTACAGGCGCCTGCCACCATGCCCGGCTAATTTTTTATGTTTTTAGAAGAGATGGGGTTTCCCTGTGTTAGCCAGGATGGTCTTGATCTCCTGACCTCGTGATCCACCCACCTCGGCCTCCCAAAGTGCTGAGATTACAGGTGTGAGCCACCGCGACCGGTCAAACTATTCTTTATACATAAGAACAAAATAACCCGTAAGCAATGGTAAAAATGTGCTATTTATAAACGTCTATTACAGAAGTCATCATGAATTATTTTAACGGGTAACAGTAAACCTGGCATAAAATTTAAAAGTTCTCTCTTTTGTAAAGGAACAGAGAAAAAAATGAATCTCTCTCACTGCCTCCCTTTCCAGAGGCAATTGCTGCTCCCAGCTTCCTGTGCATCCAGACTCACACGTGCACACACACACACACACACATACACACGAACTGGCAGCATAATACACGCTGTTGTGCACTTCATTTTTCTCACTTAGTGTATCTTGATTCCACTTAATGATGTATCTTAGAGATTTTTTTCAGTTCACAGGAAATAGAATTTTATTTTGAATAGGTTGCCTGTTCTTCCATCGTATATATATGCCATAACTTACTTAAACAAACCTCTACTGACATTTAGGCTGTTTCTACTAAGGGTTGATTTTTACCCTGTGGACAGAATGGAGACAATGAAGTTTTGTTATTGTTTCTCAGGATAGTAAGAATGAGGTATATTAAAAAAGGTTTACAATACGAATCTGGCAGTGTGTGTATAAAGAATGAAAAAGTTAAAGTTTCACACAGTAAAGATGAAATCCTTAAATATGTGTTGGTGATGGGGAGAAAAAAAGAAGACAAAGAAATAAACGTTAGAATTTGGAGAGGTATCAATGTTTGGTTGTTTTTCTTTTTCTTTTTTTTTTTTTTTTTTTTGAGACGGATTCTCGCTCTGTCGCCCGGGCTGGAGTGCAGTGGCCAGATCTCAGCTCACTGCAAGCTCCGCCTCCCGGGTTTACGCCATTCTCCAGCCTCAGCCTCCCGAGTAGCTGGGACTACAGGCGCCCGCCACCTCGCCTGGCTAGTTTTTTGTATTTTTTAGTAGAGATGGGGTTTCACCGTGTTAGCCAGGATGGTCTCGATCTCCTGACCTCGTGATCCGCCCGTCTCGGCCTCCCAAAGTGCTGGGATTACAGGCTTGAGCCACCGCGCCCGGCCGTTTGGTTGTTTTTCTCCAACTGCTGTAGAAGGATCAAACTGACAGTTATGAACAAAAAGGACAACCTTAGGATTCTGAAACTAAGTGGCAGATAACATAATGTTATTTAATAGATACAAAACATTCTGAGAAGAAATAGCGGTAAAAGGCGCGAGTTTGATTTTAGGTATTAAAGACGGGTATCAGGGAGAGCTCACCTGGAGGGTCACCAGAACAGAAGTGGTAGTTAAATCCCTGACAAGGCAAATCTCTGAGAATAATAATAATAATACGATGCTTTACTATCTAGACATAACTCCTTTTGGAAAAGTACTTTCTACATCTCCAGTCATATCCATCATTGTAAATTATTCTGCATGTATCTTTCCAGACTTCTTAATATGATACCACAAACATGCAAATGTGCATATGAATATTTTAAAGTATTTAAACAAAACACCACTATACATATTGTTAATAACATATTTTTCCTTTTCACTAATAATGAATGTCTTTTCAAGTTAGTAGATATGACTGCAAAAGCCTTCTTGCTCAAAAATTTTTAAAAAATGTCATATTTACATATTTTATATTTGCATCTTTAATGTATTGGAATTTGCTATGGACTGAACGTTGTGTGCCCCCCACATTCATGTTGAAGTCCTAACGCTTAACTCCTAATGTGATGGTGGGATTTTTGAGAGGTGATTAGATCATGAGAGTGGAGCCCTCAGGAATGAGATTAGTGCCCTTATAAGAAGAGATACAAAAGAGATGTTCTCTCCCTCTACCATGTAAGGACACAGGAAGAAGGCATCTGTCTGCAAACCAGGAAGTGGGCTCTCACCAGACACCAAATCTGCTGGTGCCTAGACCTGGGACTTCCCAGCCTTTAGAACTGTCAGAAATAAATATTTATCATTTAAGCAAATCCAGTTTCTGGTATTCTGTTATAGCAACCCATATTGACTACGGTAGAATTTATATTTATATTGTGTGAGACGGACATCTTCTTTCAAATGGATAAGCAGTGCCTGTATTACAATTTTACAAAGTTTTTATGGTACTAGAAACATAATATATGCTCATGGTAGAAAAATACAAGAAAAAGAACAGAAAAAAGTTCACCTATATTTCTACCACTAAGAGCTAAAACCAAAGATTATTTAATAATTCACTCCCTTATTGTTATTTAGATTATTTCCAATTTTTCACTATTATAACTAATGCAGTATTAAGTATTCTTGTATTTAAATTCTCAACGTTTCCTTAGGCTAAAGTTCTAGAATGCACTTACTGGTTTGAATTATTTGAACTCCTTTTTTTTTTTTTGAGACGGAGTCTTGCTCTGTCACCCAGACTGGAGTGCAGTGGCTGGATCTCCACTCACTGCAAGCTCCGCCTCCCGGGTTTACGCCATTCTCCTGCCTCAGCCTCCCGAGTAGCTGGGACTACAGGCGCCCACCACCTCGCCCGGCTAGTTTTTTGTATTTTTTAGTAGAGACGGGGTTTCACCGGGTTAGCCAGGATGGTCTCGATCTCCTGACCTTGTGATCCGCCCGTCTCGGCCTCCCAAAGTGCTGGGATTACAGGCTTGAGCCACCGCGCCCGGCCTATTTGAACTCTTTCAAATTTTTTTCTAGCAATGGCAGACCAATACTTACCTTTTAAAATATGTGATTCTATACTCTCATAAAAAATGAGTATAATTAAAAACATTTTTTGGAAATATGAAGAGGCAAGAAATGATTTTATTATTTTAATTTGCACTATTTGATTACTAATGAGGTTAAACATATGGTTAAACAAATGAGGTTAAACATCTATTAATCAACCATTGGTACTTTTCCTTTTGTGACCTGTTTATGATTTTTATCCATCTTTTAAGTTAGGAAATAGTGTTTTTATACTGATGAACAAGAACACTTAATACATAAAATATGCTTTAATTTGTGCTTAATATATAAAATATGCTTTACTATGTAGTAACACAAATATTTCTATATTTGGATTTAAAAAACCACGGGTACACAGTTTCTAGGCGGCCTTTTGGCAGTATGTATCAATGCTAAATCACACACGCCTTGGGACTATGTATCAATGCTAAATCATACATGCCTTGGGACCAGCAACACCACTCCATGGAATGAATCCTTACAAACTAATCAAGAATATGTCCTCAAATATTTATCCACAAGATCTTGGTTGCAGTATTATTTGCTAGAGCAAAACAATTTAGGGTAAATGATAAAAATAAGAGGATTGGCCAAACCCATACAACTGCATATTATAAAGTCATCACATTAATGACTAAAAGTACACAGAAAATGATCTTTCATACACTGCAAGAGAAAATAAGTTTCACAGCTTAAACACCTACAGTCAAGCATGAAGTTTTAAAGCAGACATTTTTATATAAATGAGAGACTACAGGTATTTCAATTTTTAATTCTGCTTGTATTTCTCATTTTATAGTTGTAAGCATACACTGCTTCTGAAATTAAAAAAAAAATTAAATAAATGTTTTACCTTGTTCCTTAGAGGTGTGTCTTTTGAGAAATGAGATAAACGTAGCTTGGAGGTCTGGTCACTTTGACTGTCAAGTAACTTAATATTGCAATCAGATTCCTTGAGTCCCCAGATCAAAATATAAAATAAAATTATACTTTTACTATAGAATTTTTATGACAACAAACCAATATTCAACAAAATGGAAAATAAATAAGAACATGGGAGAGAGTTAATAAAAGAAAATGAATCTAATATGGAAAGGATGATGTTTGCCAATTTCATTGAAGAAGCTAGCAAGGTATTTCAGCTGGAGAGGTCAATTATATAAAATATCTATTTAAAATTAAAGTCTTTTATGAACTGTTAGAAGAGGATGTAAAAATGCTGAGTCAGATAAAACACGAGTCTCCTACTGTAAAAATGTTGAGTTACACATGTGTGGTTAACAGTTTTCATCTTACTAGCTAAAATAAGTTGAACAGGTGCAGCTCCATCCTTTCTTTTAATCAAGTAACATGTTTAACTTTAAAGAGAAAAAAAAGGTATCCACTTTAAAGTGGAGTTGTATTGTATTAAACGCACTTCACCTTTAGTGATGACTTTCAGACCTACCCTCTGCCCCCAATTTTCTATCAGATAAGACTTTTCTATAGACGGAGAGTTCTCTTACAATCTGCATTCCCATGAAAGTCAAAAAAAAGAGGACAATGAGACCAGGTGTGGAGGCTCATGCCTGTAATCCCAGTACTTTGAGAGGCCAAGGTGGGTGGGCAGACCACTTGAGGTCAGGAGTTTGAGACCAGTCTGGCCAACATGGTGAAATCCTGTCTCTACTAAAAATACAAAAATTAGCTGGGCGTGGTGGCACATGTGTGTTGTCCCAGCTACTTGGGAGGCTAAGGTGGGGAAAATCGCTTGAACGTGCGAGGTGGAGGTTGCAGTGAGCTGAGATTGTACCTCTGCAATCCAGCCTACGCAACAGAACAGACTCAAAAAAACAAAAAACAAAGGGCAGTAAAAAAACCCAATAGTGAAAAGCACCCCATTAACTTGTGTTATACCTTACAGAAACCCTAACATTCCTTGCTCATAGCTAACAGTATTGTGACTCTGGGCTAAATCATTTCCTGAAGATCACAAGGAAGGTCCTAAGATGACTTCAACCTCAAATACTGTCAAGGAACTCAACACAGAATCTATGAGTGTTGCTTTTCACAGTGAACTACCAACAGAAGGCTCTAATATTGGAGCATTTTCTTCTGAACTATAGGATAAAAACTGATATTCAAAATGATGCCCTAAGGGCATCACAGCTTTCTGAAATATTTCTGAATCAAAGAAAGATTATATCATTTTACGTTAACTGTCAGCATCAAATTCTTTGAGAATAAACTATTTATTCTAATAAGAGTTTACTATATCTGGCAGCAAAAGAGATGACTTAATGAATGATTCCTAGTTTTGTTTAGTTTGTTAATTTTCGGGGGGGTGTGGCTAGGGGAGGAGGATTCATATTTCTATAACCGTTAGTATATTAAAAAAGGTTAGCCCGGAAGACAAAATGAGGAATTCTATTAGTATGACCAGCCTACCGTGGGAGCTGATAAGGCTTCCCAGGAAAACCTGGCTAAACGCTTCCGAAGTAAATGAAACAGTAAGATGCATGCTGGAAATATAAAAAAGATAACCCCAAAGGAACTCAGCAGACTTAATATCCTTACAAATTAACAGTGATGTTTTTATGAAAGATGTTCAAGACAGCCAACGCTGTGGTACCCAAGCGGCAGTAAGAGAAGATGCAGTACCAAGTAGAAATGACAAAGACGAGATAAAGATGGAGGTTCATAGTAAAAGAAACAGCCTTCTAGTTCAGTATGCACAGTACGCAGGATGGACCAACCGAAGGCAAAGCGAAAGAAAGGGAAAAGAAAAGCAGAAGCCTCCAAGGCGGCCAAGAGTATGGCTCGGCAGCCTCTTAAAAACCTAAGGGCCGAGTGAAGTGGCTCACGCCTGTAATCCCAGTATTTTAGGAGGCTGAGGTGGGGGGGTGGATCACCTGAGGTCAGGAGTTCGAGACCAGCCTGACCAATATGGTGAGACCCCATCTCTACCAAAAAAACAAAAATTAGCCAGGCGTGGTGGTGTACACCTGTAATCCCAAATATTCAGGAGGCTGAGACAGGAGAATCACTTGAACCCAGGAGGCGGAGGTTGCAGTGAGCCAAGACTGTGCCACTGTACTCCAGCCTGGGCGACACAGCGAGACTCTGCCGCAAAACAACAACAACAACAACAACAAACATAAGAAGGAAGTCTCTGAGCCTAACCCGATTTGGGGAAAAAAAAAAGTAAAAAAAGGCACAGGGGACAGATTTTGGGTTCAAATATATGAATACATTTCAGCTTTCTCCAAATGAAAACAACTTATTTACACATTTTAATTTGGCTTTTTTCTTCAATTTCAGTCCAGTAGATCTCTATTTTCCTTTGGGAACTTGAATAAAATATTTTCTTCTTTAATAAATAAAAGCTATACTGATTTATTAGATGCTGTTCAATATTTGGAATTATCAGGTATCAAAACTCTGTCAAATATTACCATGGCTATAATTGTTCCTGCAACTTGGTCGGTTATTATAGTTCATAAAGATAAAGAAGGAATGTTATATTGGTTAATCTGAGATAATTCAGGTTTAAAAAAAGCTACTGCCAACATGTCATTTAAAAATATATCACTGGATCTTACGAGCAGTACAGTCACGTACTGTGTAACGATGTTTCATTCAACAGCAGACCGTGTATTCAGTGGTCTGCATATTTGGAATGCATATTCAGTATTTTCACTATAACTTTCTATGTATGACACACAAATACTTACCATTGTGTTAGAGTTGCCTACAATGTTCAGTTCAGTAACGTGCTGTACAGTTGTAGCCTCAGAGCAACAAGGCTTTAGCATCTAGCCTAGGTGTGTAGCAGGGTAGACCATCTAGGTTTGTGTACGTTCACTCTATGATGTTTGTACAACGACCAGATCAGATCACCTAACAATGCATGTCTCAGAACACACAGTTAAGTAACACACGACTGTACTTATTTGGAATTTTGATTTTATGTCAGAATACAAGATACATTATATATTAATAGAAGAAAAAACTGGTTAGGATGCTTTTATTAATTTAAAACAGAATTACAAAATCACTTGTATTACTGTTTTGTCTTGTCATAAGGCGTTTAGCAGGAATAAGAAGAGTAAATGAAAATCCATTTCTGAAGAACTAAAACTTAAGATGGATACATTGCATTAACAGGGCCACTTCCTTATAAGGTCTCTGTCTTTTTTTTTTTCTTTTTCTTTTTTGAGACAGTCTGGCTCTGTCCCCCAGGCTGGAGTACAGTGGCTCAATCTCGGCTCACTGCAACCTCCGCCTCCCAGGTTCAAGCGATTATCCTGCCTCAGCCTCCCGAATAGCTGGGATCACAGGTGCCCATCACCATGCCTGCCTAATATTTCTGTATTTTCAGTAGAGACAGGATTTCACCATGCTGGCCAGGCTGGTCTCAAACTCCTGACCTCAAGTGATCCGCTCACCTCGGCCTCCTAAAGTGCTGGGATTACGGGCATGAGCCATCACACTTGGCCCCTTATAAGGTCTTAAATGTTATCTGAATTCAAGAGCATATTAAGGATTTAAACAAACTGATGATAATTTTTCATTTCACAGATTATCACTCTGCGTAGGCTTTAACTGTGGCACACCTTGAGATACCCACCAGTGGAACACACAGTGATTCAGGAAATACACAGAGTTAATTTACATGTATTGGAGTTTAAAATGTGAAAGATACGGAGAAGTCCTTCAAATGAATAAAATGTGAACTTTCTGCACAGTAGAATTGAGAATGAAAAAAATTAATATAGCTCGTCATTTACAAATAGGAAAAATTTCCTCAATGATTTGAGTAACAATCTATTTTTTCTTACATATAAATTTGAAAAGGAAGCCTTCAGGATTTGACTTACCTCTGAATCGGACTCCTTACTAGAGCACTGAGAAAGCTTGGATGCATTTGAACTCTGCAGTGAGAATTCTCCACTTTCCTGGGACTGTGAAGAACACGCCCCTTCTCGTAAGGGATGAGCCTCATCATCACTGGACTCCTCGCTCTTTAACTGAGACACGTCAGACATACTAATCTCAGGCAGGGAGGTGGGGGAATCGCTTTTTCTTCGGAATTGCTGCAATGCTGTGCTTGGAGAGGGGCTTGGCGTTCTTGAAAAATCTCCAAGACCTCCAGTCCAACTAAAACAACTTCTTAGCGTTCCCAAAGTGGGTGGTGAAATGGTCCTTGTGAATTTGCTGCTCTTAAAAGAGTGGGACTCTTCATCTGTAAACACTGTTGCCTTGTCTGGAATATGATCACTTGGAATATGATTATTGGGCATGTCATCACTTGCATTATGTGCTACATTTGTGTCAACCAGCCTCTTGCCTTCTTGGTCTCCATACTCTGATTCATGCAGATTGTTCTCTTTATCTGTGACAGAAGTTTCATCCAGAGGCTGGCTGCTCACTTTGTTTGACACACAGTCAATAGAATCTGGAGAACTGCAAAAAAACCTAACAGAAAAAAAGGAATAGAAACAATAAGTGTAAGTATTTTAGAGTTTTCTCAAGGGGTGTCAAGATTCAAAATGGAATAATTAGTTTCTTTTTGCAAAAAGTCTCATAAATACATAATTTCATAAAGGCATAACAAACCTTAAATTTTAGTCAAAATTCAAATTTTGATTATGCCAACATTCACATATTTAGAATTCTATTTATGCAATGAATTTTTAGACAGGACTTTCTCTTTTTTGAGACGGAGTCTCTCTCTGTCACCAGGCTAGAGTGCAGTGGCACGATCTCGGCTCACTGCAACCTCCGCCTCCCGAGTTCAAGTGATTCTCCTGTCTCAGCCTCCTGAGTAGCTGGGATTACAGGCTCACGCCACCACGCGGGCTAATTTTGCATTTTAGTAGAGACGGGTTTCTCCATGTCGGTCAGGCTGGTCTCAAACTCCCAATCTCAGGTGATCCACCCACCTCGGCCTCCCAAAGTGTTTGGATTACAGGCGTGAGCCACAGCGCCCAGTCTAGAGAGGACTTTCTAAAAGCAGTCTTCTATATACACATGTACTTGGAACTTCTGTACTTTATTTATGCCTAATCATCATATAGCTGTTCTTTCCCTAAACTTATGGACTCTCAAATAGAAGATAAACTCTTTGAGGGCAGGTACTTCCCACATCTTTGTATCTTCCACAGTACCTAGGATGGGGCTAAAAGACGGTCAAACATATGAACAGATGTAGAAATATGCAACCAAAAGGACAATTTACAGCTATTCTCTCATATTTTGTGGGAAGCAAAATTAAAGAAATTAGCTATTTACCCTTCATCTTAGCTTTGCTCCTAGCATTATACCATCTGGGAACTTTTACGTAATAGTATACTAATCTAGCAGCATGTTATATACCCTATAAACTTCTACACTCTTTTAAATATACAGGTTAAGACTTTCTTTCAAATCAATCATTAAACTCTATATTACTAAAGAGGTATCACTTATTTAGCATAGCAGCTTTGAAAAAAAAATTCCAATAAAAATGAAAGATCAGTATTAAGCCCTCAAAGAAACAAAAAAAGTAGGAAAAAAAAAGGGGGGAAGGGAACTCTCCAAAAAACAGAAGTCTGTAATGCAAAATTAATAATAGGGGCTACAATACTCTTTTATTCTCATTCTGTACAGAGAGATTACAAAAGTACTAGAAGTTAAAGGGGTTTATGTCAGAACTAAGACAATACATGATAAAACTATAATCAGATTAAGGCGGGTTCTACACCTGCTTCCCTCTAGACTCAATGTTTATTCAAGGCTCATCATCACTGGTCACTACAGAAATGCAAATCAAAACCACAATGAGATACCATCTCACGCCAGTTACAATGGCAGTCATTAAAAAGTCAGGAAACAACAGATGCTGGAGAGGATGTGGAGAAATAGGAATGCTTTTACACTGTTGGTGGGAGTGTACATTAGTTCAACCATTGTGGAAGACAGTGTGGCAACTCCTCAAGGATCTAGAACTAGAAATACCATTTGACCCAGCAATCCCATTACTGGGCATATACCCAGAGGATTATAAATCATTCTACTATAAAGACACATACACATGTATGTTTATTGCATCACTATTTACAATAGCAAAGACTTGGAACCAACCCAAATGCCCATCAGTGATAGACTTGATACAGAAAATGTGGCACATATACACCATGGAATACTATACAGTCATAAAAAAGGATGAGTTCACGTCCTTGGCAGGGACGTGGATGAAGCTGGAAACCATCATTCTCAGCAAACTAACACAGGAACAGAAAACCAAACACTGCATGTTCTCACTTATAAGTGGGAGTTGAACAATGAGAACACATGGACACAAGGAGGAGAACATCACACACCCTGGCCTGTTGGGGGATGGAGGGCTAGGGGAGGGATAACACTGGGAGAAATACCTAATGTAGGTGACGAGTTGATGGGTGCAGCCAACCACCATGGCACGTGTATACCTATGCAACCAAACTGCACGTTCTGCACATGTACCCCAGAACTTAACGTATAATAAATTAATTTTAAAAAAAGACAAAATAAATACCAACAGAGTACATAATACAACAGACAATCAACATTCTGGAGACGTAACTATACCTGCTTCTGGTCCCTGGAACCACAACTGCACCACTTTCTTCATTTTTCCTTTGTAAAAATGTTGCAAATTTATTTCTCGTCCTAGGTGGAGTGCTTACGCTCTTTTTGTTAGCAGGTTCATTTACCAGGTCAGGAACAAACACTTCAGAAGAGCTCGATGATTTATTGCCTTCATAGCTATTTCTCTTAGTCTTCTTTGTAAATGAAAGAGAATACTGACTCAACAGGTCATCTTCTGACAACTCTTCTAAATAAAAACAAAATTATCTATAAATGTTTGTTTCACATGTACTTAGAGATTTGGCCTTAACTTCATTCTACATCACATTGTCCTAAAAATAAGGACTTATTTTTTTAAAAAAAACCATGCCTCATAAAAGAAAACATAAGGATAAGGATGATTCAAAAAAATTCCCTTAGCTCCGTTTTATAATTTCACACATTAGTTTAAGGTTTAATATCAGCTGTTTATACAATTTCATGTTAAAATTACCCAAATCAAAATTTCAGAGCATAATCAATCCTGTGTGGCGATGTATTCATTATACTAAGGGTCTAATTTTGAATATAAAAAATTCTCCAGGAAAATTTATATGTAAATATATGGTTAATGATCAATCGTTAAAATGTTCCAATAAAACCAGCAGCTATTGATACATACGGTTTATGTGTTCTGGGTTTTGATGTATATTGTGACTGTCAAATAGTCCTAAGTATTTTGTGCTGTAGCTCTGATCCTCATTACTTCACTATGAGGCCCAAGAAGATTGCTGTATGTCAAATATATTCTGTTGTACTAAAATAAATCATAAGACGAAATAATAACAAAAGTTTAAAGTCTGAGATAGGTAAGTACATAGAGTCAGCACTAAGGTTCTTTGAATGACTTTGACTGATTCTGAGTCTGTACAGCTTCTCCACAAAGGTGTAAGTGCACACTACCGTAATCTTTGTGAAGTTGGTAAGACAGGTTAGGGCTACCAAAATACCAGAAACAAGATGTCTCATATTTTTAAGGCACAGATTTTTAAAAAGCTGTATCAGCAAATTAGATGTTGACTCCTGGCAAAAGTGAAATCTGTTTATTATGCAGGGAATTGTGAGTCCTTGCAGAAGAAGAAAAACAAGTGTTCCAGGCTCCCCAACAAGGCTTTCAGAAGCCACACCAGATTAACCTCATTTTTTTTTTTTCTCAATAAGGTTATTAGCATAGCTGTTTGGGGACTCCGTAAGTGAAGCATGTCTTGAATTTGGCAAGACACTTGAGTGTCTCTCGCATCATCCTCGCAGACGATGCAAAGCGATATCTACTGTATGTTAGTTCTGGGGATTTGCAGCAAGTTGCGCAGGCCTAGAAGACTACTACTGGCAACTGTTAGTCAAAAGGAAGTCTGTGTCACATACTCCAGATTTCTGTACTTGCTCTGATTCAGTTAAACATTATGAAAGCAGACATACTGCAACCAAAACTTTTAGACTCATCAATTTCCAGACGACATAGATAATACCCATTCGTTAGAAAATACAAAGGTTCAAACAAAAAAAATCAACAGGCAGAACAATGAACTAAAATGAATTAAGATTATTGTAAGAGGAATGAGTTAACCCACATTTAAGTTTAAAATGTAACTAGACCTGGCTTAACAGCAAATGGCAAATATCAATTATCAACTCAGCAAATTCCAGCAAAAGGCCAGATTGCAAGAATGTGAATGCAATCTTAGTTTGCAATAATACAAGCACAGGACTGAAATAGTGCCACAATTCTAAATATTTATTCTGTGGTAAGCAGACCACATTTCAATAATCATACTCACTTTAACAATTATGCTATTATTAAAAACCTGTATTATATCCTGACTGTCCAAGGAACATAACAGCCTGGAAGAGAAATTTAGGAGTGTCACAATGGCTATCTTTAAATCATCTGAGGGGCTGGTACATAAAATAGGAATTAAACTTGCTCTAGTTCTTTTGTTTTGTTTCTGTGTTTGTGAGTGTAGAAAGGGGATAAAACCTATTGATAAGTTGTAGTTATGAAAAAGTAGACTTAGTCTGACATAAAGAACTTGTAAACTTGCTGATAGTGAGCTATCTACATAAAAGGGACAGCATATCTTGATCGTAGCAGAAGAAAATGAAAGAACATGTACAGGCCAGGGGCAGTGGCTCACACCCATATTCCCAGCACTTTGGGAGGCCGAGGCAGGTGGATCATGATGTCAGGAGTTCAAGACCAGCCTGGCCAACATGGTGAAACCCCATCTCTACTAAAAATACAAAAATTAGCCAGGTGTGGTGGTGGACGCTTGTATCCCAGCTACTCGGGAGGCTGAGGTAGAGAATTCCTTGAACCCAGGAGGTGGAGGCTGCAGTGAGCCGAGAACACGCCACTGCACTCCAGCCTGGGTGACATAGGCCACACTCTGTCTCAAAAAAAAAAAAGAAAGAAAGAACGAACATGTATGTACAGTGTACTTCTTCTATAACAAGTATATATTATCTTATATAATATACACAAAAACCTTTTATTTCATATGAAGAAACAAAGGTTCAGAGATAATTATCATGAAAATCATTTAGGTTCATAAGGAATCAGGATATTTCAGCTGAATATGTATAATCTATACCTAAATTTGAAAAATAAAAGCATGAACTAAAATCTGCAAGTCTTTAATTGTTGCTATTTCATTCACTGAGTAGATGTCTGAGGGAAGGAAGTTAAGAGAGAAGGAAGCAATTATAATCATTCTTTCCATGTTAAACATCCTCTATGGTGAAAATATTCCCATGTTTCCCCAATACCTAGTATATTACTCTCAGCACTTCTGTTCAATATTGTACTAGAGATTCTAGTTTCCTTTCCCCCATTTAATTGTCTTGGCACATCTGTTCAAAATCAGCTGACCACATATATGTGGATCTTTTTCTGAACTCTGTTATTCTGCACCAAAGCTCTCCTTACCTATCTTTACATCAGACACACTGTTACATCACACACTGTGGTTTATAGGAAATCCTGAAGTCAGGCAGTTCAAAAGAAAACAAGCTTAGATTCTTATACTAAGAAAAATAAATAAAAGGTATCTAAACTGGAAAAGGAGAAGCAAGATTGTCTTTATTCACAGGAGACATAGTCATTTATATAGAAAATCCTGTATATTCCACAAAAGAGATATTAGAACTAATACGTGATGTGAGCAAGTTTGCAAATATACGATTAATGTACAAAAATCAACGGTATTTCTATAAACCATCAATTAACAACTAGAAAACAAAACTGAAAACACTGTTTACAGCAGCATCAAAAATCTGATATATAGGCCGGGCGCGGTGGCTCAAGCCTGTAATCCCAGCACTTTGGGAGGCCGAGATGGGCGGATCACAAGGTCAGGAGATCGAGACCATCCTGGCTAATACGGTGAAACCCCGTCTCTACTAAAGAATACAAAAAACTAGCCGGGCGACGAGGCGGGCGCCTGTAGTCCCAGCTACTTGGGAGGCGGAGGCAGGAGAATGGCGTAAACCCGGGAGGCGGAGCTTGCAGTGAGCCGAGATCCCGCCACCGCACTCCAGCCTGGGCGACAGAGCCAGACTCCGTCTCAAAAAAAAAAAAAAAAAAAAAAAACTGATAAAGATAAATTTGACAACAGATATGTTAAGATCTGTACAATGAAAACTACAAAGCATTAAAGACTTAAATGAATGAATCAGAAAACTCAGTGTTGTTAAAATGTCAACTTTCTCCAAATTGATGTATGGATTCAACTAAATCACAATAGACTTTTTATTTTTATTTTTTATCTGTTTTGAGACAGTGTCTTGTTCTGTCACTCAGGCTGGGGCACAGTGATGTGACCATGGCTCACGGCAGCCTCAAACTCCGAGGCTCAAGTGATCCTCCCACCTCAGCCTCCTGAATAGACGGGACTACAGATACGCATCACCATATTCGGCTAACTTTTTAAAAATTTCTTTTGTTTTTATTTTTTGTTTTACGATAATGTATTCTGAACTAGTAAGACCCTTTGAGCAGGGAAGCTGCAGCTTTGGAGAATAACCAGCTGATAGCTTTCTTAATTTCCTCTGCCTTCCAGGTTCAAGTGATTCCCCTGTCTCACCTCACAAGTAGCTGGGATTACAGATGTGTGCCACCATGCCCGGCTAATTTTTTGTATTTTTAGTAGAGATGGGGTTTTGCAATGTTGGCCAGGCTGGTCTTGGAGCACCTGATCTCAAGTGATCTGCCTGCCTCGGCCTCCCCAAGTGCTGGGATTATAGGTGTGAGCCACTGCACTGGTCCTAAAAATTTTTTTTGTAGAGACAGGGTCTCACTATGTTGCCAAGCCTGGTCTTGAACTCCCAGGCTCAAGCAATCCACCTGCCTCGGCCTCCCAAAACGTTGCAGTTAAGTAGGTGCAAACCACTATGCCTGGCCTTTTTTTTTATAGAAATTAAAAAGCTAAATTCTAAAATGTACTGGAAATGTGAAAAACACGGAATGGCCAAAACAACTTTTCAAAAGAAAACAAACTTAAGAGACTTACGCTGTCCCACTTCAAGATTTCCTATAAAGCTACAGTAATCAAAAGTTTGTCTGATGTAAAGATAGGTATGGAGAGCAATGGTATAGGATAACAGAGTTCAGAAAAAGATCCACATGTATGTGGTCAGCTCATTTTAAACAGATGTGCCAAGGCAATTAAATGGGGAAAGGAAAACTTTTTAACAAAGGGTGCTGGAACAATTGGACAGCCATATACACAAGGTAAAAAAAAGCCATAATCCTTACATCACATCATATTAAAAAAAAAAAAACTAACTCAAAATGGCTCACAGGCTAAAACTGTAAAATGTAAGAGCTAAAACTAATGATGATGCTTGGCTGTGTCCCCACCCAAATCTCATCTTGAATTGTATCTCCCATAATTCCTATGTGTTGTGGGAGGGACCTGGGGGGAGGTAACTGAATCATAGTGGCTGTTTCCCCCATACTGTTCTCATGGTAGTGAATAAGTCTCATGAGATCTGATGGTTTTATGAGGGGACACCCCTTTCACTGGGCTCTCACTCTTCTCGTTTGTCACTATGTAAGACGTGCCTTTCACCTTCCACCATAATTGTGAGGCCTCCCCAGTCATATGGAACTGTGCGTCCATTAAACTTCTTTCTTTTGTAAATTGCCCAGTCTCGGGTATGTCTTTATCAGCAGGGTGAAAATGGACTAATACAACCATAAAACTTCTAGAAGAAAACAGGAGAAAATCTTCACGACTTTGCACTGGGCAATAATTTCTTAAATATGACCCATATTCACCAGCATTTTGCAAAACTGAAATACGTACCACTTCTTGGTCTTTTCACAATGGATGATTTCCTCGGGAGATTTAACCCTTTAGTACTAATCACTCGTTCCACTCCCACAGTACTTGGATTTTCCTTCAATCGTGGGGCATCTGAAACAATACCCGACTCTGGTCTGGGAGAATAATTCCTATGCCAAATGCTGCTAACATTAGCTGACTTTTGACATGTTTTGTCATCCCAACTACGACTTCTTGAATGGGCAGGCTAGAAAAGGAAAAGGAAAAAGGTTATTTGCAGAAAGAAAATAATCAATTTATTTCATTCTGTATCAACATAAATTATAAATAAACATCTTAAGTTACCCTTAAAAAGAACAGCTGTTGATGAAACAGCCGTCCTTGAATAACATTTCCTACTTTGCTGGTCCTATACTTTTCCATTAAATGTTTCTTATATTCCTAGGCCTGTTTTTCTTCTGAAGAGAGTCAAGCAACTTTGTTAGCTCATTTAAAAAAAAAAAAAATCAAGAGCGGGAGCAGGTGTAGAAAAAAAAATTAAAAGCAAACAAATAAATAAAAATCTTCCTAATACAAATGGTGCAAGAAATAAGACTGTAACTGAAGAAATGTGGTCAGGAAAAAGGTGTCTTTAAAATGGAAAGCAGCCAGGCACGGTGGCTCATGCCTACAATCCCTTCATTTTGGGAGGCCGAGGCAGGCAGATCACTTGAGGTCAGGAGCTCAAGACCAGCCTGGCCAACATGGTGAAACCCCGCCACTACTAAAAGTACAAAAACTAGCCAGGTGTGGTGGCATGCACCTGTAATCCCAGCTACCTGGGAGGCTAAGGCAGGAGAATCACTTGAACCCAGATGGCGGAGGTTGCAGGGAGTCGATGGGGAGACTCCGTTTCAAAAAAAAAAAAGTTACTCACAATTACTACATATTTTGGAAGACAAGGATCTAAGAGGATGTCAAAGATATTCTAATAGAGAAGGACAGCCAAAGGGAAAAAATTAGCAAAGATACAAAAAAAATTACAATCCCACCTGACAGAAATCCCACATGAACTCAGAATCTAATCTAAGCCTTTCACTTAAAGAAAGGGAAAAATAAAAATAAATAAAACAGATGACATTATTCAGAACACCCTTTGAGAATTAATAAGGAAGGTAATTTAATTGAGGGAATGAATGTAAAAAAATAGCTTTATCAGTATGGCTCATGGCATTAGATCCCACTGATGGTTTTACTAAATAAAAGAGAAATAGATAAGTAGAAAACCAGACTGGGAAAAATAAATTTTAGATTAAAAAAATTCATTTGGTGTACAATTATGGTTCCTACAGAAATTTCTCTGAGAAGGATAAAAATCTGACAGGGATTTGAGCTAATGAAGGATGGCCATCTTAGCGTTCCATAACATTGCCATTGGTAATGGTACATACTCAACACAGCCAACTATTTTTGAGTTTGTGAGACAAAGGAAAAGCTTAAGAATCATTCTTAATGAAATTATAGGCTGGGTGTGGTGGCTCACACTTGTAATCCTAGCACTCTGGGAGGCCGAGGTGGGCGGATCACCTGAGGTCAGTTCAAGACCAGCCTGGCTAATATGGTGAAACCCCATCTCTACTAAAAATACAAAAATCAGTCGGGCGTGTTGGCACATGCTTGTAATTCTAGCTACTTGGGAGCCTGAGGCAGGAGAATCACTTGAAACTCAGAGGCAGAGGTTGCAGTGAGCTAAAATCATGCCACTGTGCTCCAGCCTGGGTGACAGAGCGAGATTCTAACTCAAAAAAAAAAAAAAAAATTATAATGCTGTGGCCAGGTGTGGTGGCTCCACATGTGTGACCTCAGCAGTTTTGGAGGCCAAGGCAGAATGACTGCTTCAGGCCAGGAGTTCAAGACTAGCCTGGGCAACATAGCGAGACCCCACAGACACACACACAAAATCAGCCAGGCATAGTGGCATGTGCCTGTAGTTCCAGTTACTCAGGAGGTTTGATGCCAGTTACTGAAAATCGCTTGAGCGCAGGAGCTCTGATGGTGCCACTGTACTCCAGCCTGGAGGACAGAGAAAGAGACCCTGCCTCAAATAAAAAAAAAAGAAAGAAAGAAATGATAAATACTATCAATAGTTCAGATGTGTAAAGATAGGGCTTTTCAGTCTCCTTCTTTCCATAATCATTCCTCAAAACAGTAAGAATAAGAAACACAAACTTCATCTGCAATAAAATTAGGAGATAATCTGTAACGTCTAAACCACAGTGAAGAGAGAATATAGATGGAAGAAATTAAAAGACTTTGTTGGCAGAAGAGAGTATCAAAGAGAAGCCAATTCCATCTACAGAAACCTGGAGAAAGGCTTGAGAATTAAAGCCTGGGAATTACAGAAGCCCCTGGTGGGGGGATAACTCACTAAAGAGAGGATTATTTGACCCCTTGTCCCCATCTCCAACCTGACCACACAGTCAAGTCAACAAACATCTACCTGCCTTCAGAACTAGAACAATTGAAACCCACAAAGAGTAACAGACGTAGCAGGCATTTCTGAAGGTAGAGAGATTCATTTGTCTGAAAACAGAGATGAAACAAAAGGCTAAATATTGAATGGCAAGGAACCATGCATGCTACCCTTTCCTGGCCTGTCCCAACTCACTTTCCCTATCCTGCTCTCAAAATACAGCCAGCGGAAGAAGTTTAGACACCCTTGGCAGACATCTCTTTTTGGAAAAATGTAACTGTGCAGAGAACATTCCAACACTGGAGAATTCACAAAGCAAATCTAATGTGTCACCAACCACATCACCCGAGAATGAGGTCCAACATCAGGAGCCCCACTCACTCCCACAGCGCCCCCCAGGAGCTTTTCGGGGCCCCTTCAAATATGGCGGCACAGAAGTTTCCACCATGAGGGAGGAAATACCAACACAGGAGAAAAGGACACAGCAGTTACAGAGAGTGGAAGAAAACTCAAAAAATTATCATATTCTGAGAGAGAAAGATAAGAGATGACATCCAAATCTTCAAAAAAAGTACAACTATGGCCAGGCGCGGTGGCTCAAGCCTGTAATCCCAGCACTTTGGGAGGCCAAGACGGGCGGATCACAAGGTCAGGAGATCGAGACCATCCTGGCTAATACGGTGAAACCCCGTCTCTACTAAAGAATACAAAAAAAAAAAACTAGCCGGGCGACGAGGCGGGCGCCTGTAGTCCCAGCTTACTTGGGAGGCGGAGGCAGGAGAATGGCGTGAACCTGGGAAGTGGAGCTTGCAGTGAGCTGAGATCCGGCCATGGCACTCCAGCGTGGGCGACAGAGCGAGACTCCGTCTCAAAAAAAAAAAAAAAAAAAGTACAACTAGAGTCCCTAGATATAAAAACATGATAGAAGTAAACAATTCAACAGAATTTCCTGCACTGATAGAACAGCTCTGTGTTGTTCAGTGTTAGCCACTAAGCACTTGAAAGGTGGCTACTCTAACTGAAGAACTAAAATAGCAATTTTATTTAATTTTAACAAATAGCCACACATGGCCAGTGGCTACCATATTAGGGGGGGCAAAGTGAGAAAATAGGGAAATGGCAACCTGAGTGGAAAGTTTACATAACTGAAGTTGATAAAGTTCATTTTTAGTGTTGTTATGGATTTGTGCTCTCTTGGTAGGCCTGGCTTATTTCCGCTTACAATGGATCACCAGTTTGTTAGGGGTCATCTTTTCTAGGCTTACTTCTTTTTTTCTCAAGATCTGGTTCCTTTACATGGTAAACACTAAGACATTCTTAGTCCATCCATAATGAACAATCTAAGAATTCCCTTAATATATCACTTTTTCTACATACATTGCTTTTTTGTTTTTTAGCCTGAAATCACTCACCCATCTTGAAAAACTCTACTAATCCTGGCAAACTGAGGATACACATCAGTTTCTCCTTGAGCAGACAGTAGAGAGCTTGGCTTGGAGTCACAGCTTCCCTATTTATTAAAATGGTGAGCTGGAAAAGTTACTTAAGTGTCTTCTAGTTGTTTTCTCATCTGTAAAATGAGAATGGTGCCGACTTCAGAGGCTTTCTGAAGAGTAAATGAGTGACTATGTCTAAGGTGTTTAAAAGAGCACCTGGAACATAGTAAATGCTCAGAAAATGTTTGCCATTATTATGAAGCATTCTCTTAGGTGGAGTGAGGGACATGCTTTTTGTTTCTACAGAGCCTAGAATACATCTTTAGTGTAGCACTTACCCCATTTCTCTCCATAGAATCACATCTCCTTCCTATTTAGGCAATGGGCATTTGACCGGCAAGAATCTTACTTTTCCTATATTTCTCATTTTTCTTCATATTCCAGAACCCTAGCTAACCTAATTACATTGTTTCGGTGCTTGACAAATGTTTAGTAAAACAATAAAGTAGTGAGCAAGAATTAAACTGGAAGCTTGGGGAAAGAAGCAAATGTTAACCAGAAGGACAACTCAAAGAGGCAAGAGGTTGTAGCAATGAAATGGAAGCCAAAGTTTATTTCCAAGTTTTCCGGTGTGAGACCTATAGGTGACACTCATTCACTCAACATATAAACATAGTAAAACATACAGCAGTGAGGACCACCAAGTTCTGCCTTTATGAAGACCACATTCTATTGCAAAGAAACAGAAAAGAATAGAAGCATAATGTTGTACAGTAATAAGTGCTAAGTAGAAACATAAAAGAGAAATGTGATTCAAAGTTGATTAAAAACATGAAGAGTTTAGTTTTGCCTATGAATAGACTTGAGGAAATCAGAGCTGCAAGAGACAGTGAGAATTCTGTGGCTGGTGTACAGGAAAAAGACTGGAGTAAAGATGGAGATGTGAGTTCTTTACGTAAATGGGATTAAAGCCCTATGGATTTACCTAAGGAAGAAATGTAAACAGAAAAGAGAACAGAGGATAAACAGGAATACAAAGAGAAAGAGAATGATGGGAGACAGTATCTTAAGGAATACATACAATACTGAAGAAAGAAGCAGAAGAAAACAGCAAATTGTGGCCAGGCGCGGTGGTTCACGCCTATAATCCCAGCACTTTGGGAGACCAAGACAGGCGGATCACCTGAGGTTGGGAGTTTCAGATCAGCCAGGGCAAAATGGAGAAACCACGTCTCTACTAAAAATACAAAATTAGCTGGGCGTGGTGGTGCATGCCTGTAATCCCAGCTACTCGGGAGGCTGAGGTAGAATGGCTTGAATCTGGGAGGTGGAGGTTGTGGTGAGCTGAGATCACATCACTGCACTCCAGCCTGAGCAACAAGAGTGAAACGCTGTCTCAAAAAAAAGAAAAGAGCAAATTGTTTAAAGAAACAGCAGGGCATGCATTAAATATTTGTTACATTGTGCATAGGTGAAAAAACAGCTTTAACTCCCGAGCATTCCTAGGTTTGGGTCTTCAATAAAGTCAAATACCACAGAAACTGAACGGGGGTGAGATGAGAAAAAAAGGCATCAAATACTTGGTATAGTCAAAGAAATGCTCAAGGATAAGGGTTTGATAATAAATAACAGTCACTTCTTAAATTTTAAAAAATTAACCAATATCCCTATGCTCTAATACATGTAATTTCTCTAGGATCAAGTTGTTTTTAATGTACACTCTACACAGAGCCTGGATATAGAAATGCTTAAAAGACGCTTTAGTGTATGAAGATTTGCCTTTAATCACAGCTCTTGAGACATAACTAAAATGTGTTTTCATAGAGTGGTCATCAAAACGTTACCATAGCAGTGTCTGGATTATAGTCATCGATCTGTTCAAAAGTATTTATATCTTTATTTCCAAGTGCTATTTGAAGAGCTATGGAATCATCAACATATCTAGGTTAGTAAGATTAAGGAAAAAGGTATTTATTAACAACCAACCAAATGATACTAAACTAAGATGGAAAAATGTTGTCTACTGTCAAAGAAAATCCATACGTTTATGGCTAAAATGGAGTCTCCTTACTTTACGCATCAGCATTACTGAAAGCAAAGACACAGTTTGCTAGTCTCTATCTGTCCCTGTAGGAGTTGGTGTCTTCTGACGAGGGCCCATGCCATCACTGACTCCCTCCCTTTCAAGAGAAACAGGGGAAAGTCCTAGCCACCACCTAAGTGACTCAGGGCTCCGAATCAGCCTGCATGCACATGGCCGGTGGCTATGGGAAGGGCATCCTCTCCTGGTGCACTCAAATGCCTAGAATGCTCCTCCTGGTAAGTTGAGCTTGCTTGCCACAAGGAGGTCCTCTCAAGAGCCACCTTTAGAATGTGTACTGTAAGTGACGGACCCTGTGTATGTTCCTGTCAGTCAATCTAAGGAGAATGCATAGCGGATGAGCCTTCAGTTTATGAACAAAAAGTTGTTCTAAATTTTTACTAGCATGGTAATTTAAATGAACAATATACAGATTTCACTATAAAAAAAAAGCAAAAAATAATCTGCAAGCTTTTTACTAAATGCCTCACAAAAAATATCACCATAAAAATATTGAAGAAAAATACTCAAATTCTACCATTCTGGTTCAGAAAGGATACTGCCCAGCGTAGCTTAGTGTTTCAGGATCAACATCATCTTCATAGGCGTTCAGAGGAATAAGTTTCCTTTTGATGGGATCAAAAACTAGCTGATAGAGGAAGGTATTGTTGGCCCGAATAAATCCTTTGATGTAATCCTCTGGTACCGTGATATTCATCTTGAGATAATGTCCAATTTTCTTGATAACCTAACAATGCATGCAAAAATATTTTATCTGCAACTAAAGAACAGGGAACATATTATCCTCAAGGCTGATTGATTTACATTACAGGGTCATGAAGAGGGATTGAAACATTAACTGCTTTCATCTACATTAAAAAATTCTACCAGCTAACACAACCATGTTGTATCACTTAAAATTCTAAGTCTCATAACTAGTATTTTCTTTGTTTTTTCTATTACTAATTTGAAGGATAAAAACATACAGTTATATAATACATCGAGTTTGTGTTTCTAGGTGTAACTCTGAGATACATTATTCATTCAACTTCAAAGTCCTTTTTATCAAGAAAGGAAAAAACAAAGAACATCCAAAACCTGAGAATTAAAAAAATCCAAATATTCCGAGATCATATTTTTAAACCAAGTTGACATTCTGATTTCTGTGACAGTCATGGATGCTTAAAACTGGAAAGGATCCTAAACATTGCACAGTAAATTCATAGATGAAAAAGGGAAGACCCAGAGAACCAAAGGGATCCTGGAGTCACAGGCTAGTTAAGGCATGTGGTCCTATTCCCACCTGGGACACACTATCTTCCAACCTGGAGATCTTTCCATTACATTACATCACTCTTAGCCCTGAAGACTCATGCCTTGTACTCTTGGAAACAGAAAAATGGAATTTCTGCTCTGCAAACTGTAAGGGCTTTAGAGAATATCCAAGGGGGAAGATGAGCTTTTTTGATGTTTATTTTTTAAGAGAAACTACAAAGTAGTGATGTCCAGAGTCTCAGAATTTTCCAGAGGATATATGACACATGATATCAAATGAGACTTAATGAGGCAGCAGATACAGGTTGGGTACACATTATTCAAAATGCTTGGCACCAGAAGTATTTCAGATTTTGAATTTTTTCAGATTGTGGAATATTTGCATATACACATTATGAGATAACTTGGGGATGGGGCCCAAGTCTAAACGTAAAACTCATTTACATTTCTACACACTGACAGCAAGAGGGTGAAGGAAAAAAAACTCAATTTATGTTTCATATAAGCCTTACACACATAGACTGAAGGTATCTTTATACAGTATTTTTAATAATTTTGTGTACCCTTCACATGAGATGAGGTGTGGAATTTTTCACTTGCCATGCCAGGACTCAAAAAGCTTTGGATTTTTGAACATTTCAGATTTTTGGATTAGGGATGTTCAACTTGTATACAAACACAGCTGTCTTACTATTAGGCCACATTAAAGAGATTTCCATAAATGCATGATTCCTCTCTCTAATTTTTATTTTTCATAAAAGCATGCTATTTATGCTAACATGTAATGAGTTTATTATAAAGTTTAAGTGAATTGATAAACATTTAAATTTGTTTTAATTTTTAATTCAGTAAATATCAATAGCTATTGCCTACATAAACAAAAAATATTACCATAAAGAGCTTGAGGAGGGTAAATGGATCTTGAGACCAAAAAGTCTGAAAACCACTACTATAGAGTTATAGCACAGAAGTCAAAAGACTCTGAGTTTAATTTTACCCTATAATATTTTGCCCTTGAGACTCTTTATACTAGTCTTTATTTTAAAAATCACTACTTTTTTGCCAATTGCAGAAAACATGATTTTCCCAATATATGGTAGTTGCTAAAGCAAAGTTCTAGTGCCTCAGTCATTTGCTCCTTTTAGTAATGTAATATAGGTGATTCACATAACAGAATATTTAAATCCATATTCTGATTTATTATTTTATTAAGGAAATGCTTCAGAAACTGAATATGACATTTAGCAATTCACTCTTACCTTTACTATATCTGGATTATTGGCTAGTCTTAGGACTTTGCATGCTTTTGCCAATCCAATCCCACGCAGTGATGAAAGGTAGTCACAGCCTGAAAGAATACACATGTAACGAAACTTCTCTTCTGTGAATACATCCCCAAGTTGTCTGCACATTCCTAGCCGAGCTTGATCAATTTCAAGTCCATTTCCAAACTGGTCCATCTTTAAAATCACCTTCAAAAGGAAGGGAAATTGTTAATACCTAGAAGGGCCACTTTTATTTGTCATTATCTAAGCCACTGCAATAATTTTAAGAAATCTTTCTTGTTCTTCACCATAACACTGAAAGAGAGGAGACACAGATAGACAGGCTGATGACTACAAAGTTTACAAATAAATTATGCTGAAGCACAGGATACAACTAGACAAGGCTATGCAGCCAGGACTCAATTGTCACAATTCTGGTATAAAGAAAGATCTTTTTGCATCTCTTTATTTCCTACTTATGTTACAGGGTTGACATGATAATCAAACAGTAATGCATACAAAAAACATTTTCTCTTTCTCTGTCACTTGTACCTTTTCAGTAATCTTTTTCCTTATTGTTGAAACAATGCATGTTTACTGTAGAAAATTTGGAAAATATAGAAATTCAGGAAGAAAACGAGTCATCCATATTCCCTCATTTATCACTGTAACCTAGCATTAATTAACCTTTTGATAGAGACCCTTCTAGTCATAAATACAGGCATTAACAAAAATGAGAACATCCTGTAGTTTTGTATCTTAATTCTCCCCTAAAGTTTTCCATGAAATAGTTTTATACGTAATTCTAAATAACTGCATCGCAACCCATTAGTACATAAGTTAGCATACCTAACCTAATCAAGAAAGATAAAGCATATGTTGTCATTATTAAAAAATAAAACTGATAGGTCCACATTCTACTAAAGAATTTCCATAAAACAATAACAAACCCCTCCAACCTTAAGGCTTACTTTGAAAAAGTATCCAGAGTACATAAACATCAAGCAGCAAAACCCTTCTTTTCATTTTAAATAATTATTAACATTATAAAAATAGATGTCAGTTGCAAATATTCTATTAAAATAATTTATTTTATAAAACTTTAGGCCGGGCGCGGTGGCTCAAGCCTGTAATCCCAGCACTTTGGGAGGGCAAGACGGGCGGATCACAAGGTCAGGAGATCGAGACCACCCTGGCTAATACGGTGAAACCCCGTCTCTACTAAAGAACACAAAAAAAACTAGCCCAGCGATGAGGCGGGCGCCTGTAGTCCCAGCTACTTGGGAGGCGGAGGCAGGAGAATGGCGTAAACCCGGGAGGCGGAGCTTGCAGTGAGCTGAGATCCGGCCACCGCACTCCAACCTGGGCGACAGAGCCAGACTCCGTCTCAAAAAAAAAAAAAAAACTTTATAAGTATTATAAGTATTATAAATTATAATAGTTTCCTGGACAGGAAAAACTGCAGCTTCTTGATTTACACTACTCCTATCTACATAGAAAAGTACTATATAGTAGTCAGAGATGAGTACCTTTTTACAGCCAAAAGCTAGGAGATCCGAGTCCTCTGTAATTATGGCTTGTACAATTCCCACTTTGTTAAGATAGGCCAACTGAGCATCAGCTTCATAGGGAGCCACGAGGCAATCTACGCCCTGAGACCGGGCAGCCTGGAAGAGAATCGAAGCGAATGTCTAGCACGGCATTTGGAAAGTACTAAACAACTTCTTGTTTCAAACCCCCTTTTTACTAGCCTCAGCACACACATGCTAATATTACTTTGAGAAATCATTTCCTTTGAAGTAGAGTTTTTCTACTATAAGTTTCAGTATATGTTGAACTAATTATATGGCCACTAAGACATTTTTAAAAAATCAATTTATAAAATTTGGAGAAAAGAAATACTGCTACACAGCCAGAGGAAAAAAGAATCCTACAAGTTACACAAGTAATTATTTTATTTTTTGGAGATAGGTTCTGGCTCTGTCACCCAGGCTGGAGTGCAGTGGTGCCAGCTGGCAGGGCGCACTGCAGCTTTGACCTCCTGGGCTCTGGGCTCAGGTGATCTTCCCACCTCAGCCTCCCAAGTAGGTGGGACTACAGGTGCATGCCACCATGCCCAGCTAATTTTTTTGTATTTTTTGTGGAGACAAGGTTTTGCCATGTTGTCTAGGCTGGTCTCAGACTCCTGGACACAAGTGATCCACTCACTTCAGCTTCCCAAAGTGTTGGCATTGTAAGAGTTGAGCCATTGTGCGTGGCCCAATTATTTTATATTACAGAAAGCTTCCATCTTAAGAATGGCTATGTTCCAAAAATATACATTTGTTTGGAGTTTTGAATATATGTTCACCATAAAAATAACAGGTTGTCCTCTCAGGCTACGAAAGTCAGTGTACTGACATAGTATTGATAAAATTATAGACCATATTCAGCAATGTCTTGGGGGAAAATATATACATATGTGTATGTGTGTATACATATACACACACGTGTGTATGTATACACACATATATAACTCTCCTCTAATAATATATCTTACATATATATTATAGACTATAGCACTATATTTAAACCAATGCATTATGAAAAAATACTTTTAAAATAACCTTGCTAAGAAAAACAGTCCCTATCATAGCCTCTGTGTCAAAATCTAGCCAGTTGGAACTGGAACTTCCATGTTCTAAATTATGGGAAAATGGTTCCCAAGGCCTGAAGAGAGGCTTTGGGAAGTTAAAAAAAAGAAGGAAGAAAAAAAAGAGGAGGAAAGAGGTATCAAGATCCTGCTGTTATCAATTTTGGTGGCAATTTGCTATTTTTCTCATTTTTTTTCTTTTTTTGTCCAGCAATAGTCCTACTCTCATCCTTTTACACCACTATTTATGTCCAATCAGGGCTTCTCCTCTACTTCCGCAGTCGATGCAGCCTCTCTTCACCCGACTACACAGAGCACACATTTCCTTATACGTCACACTTTCTCCTGCATCCCATCCTTTCCTTCTAGCTTGACCCATACAGAAAGAGCCAGAGACTCAAATGACAAAGCCAAAATTGGAACTGTAGTGCCTATTTTAGCTCAGGAACTGGATGTCAGAACTGTAAGCTAGAAAAAGCTGACTCCATTTATCATCATACCTTTAACAGGCCGGGCACGGTGGCTCACCCCTATAATCTGAGCACTTTGGGAGGCCGAGGTGGGCGGATCACCTGAGGTTGGGAGTTCAAGACCAGTGTGACCAACATGGTGAAACCCGTCTCTACTAAAAATACAAAATTAGCCAGGTGTGGTGGCACATGCCTATAACCCCAGCTACTTGGGAGTCTGAGGCAGGAGAATCGCTTGAACCCAGGAGGCAAGGGTTGCAGTGAACCAAGATCGTGCCATCGCGCTCCAGCCTGGGCAACAAGAGTGAAACTCTGCCTCAAAACAAACAAACGAACAAAAAAAACACAACATCTTTACCAAGTAGGCTCTAAAAAGGGGAAAGTGAGGGCTGGGACTGTGGGCACCTTGACACTAAGATTTACAGGAATAAGGAAAGAAGTTGCTGCAAGGAGGAGGTGAAAGGGAGCAGAAGTCTGTAGGGTGCCTGGGGCAACTAAGCTAAATCACAGATCTCTGTCATTCAAGAGTGCCAGTTACAGTAAGTGTTGAAGACTATAGGAGAGTTGGGTGAGACCGATGCCTCCAGGAATTTGTTCCTTCCATCTCTTTATTTTTTTTTATTTTTAACAGAGACAGGGTCTCATTATGTTGCCTAGGACGGTCTCAAACTCCTGAGCTCAAATGATCCTCCTGCCTCAGCATCCCAAAGTGCTGGGATTACAGGTGTAAGCCACCGTGTCTGGCCCTGTTCCTTCCATTGCTATGGAACAATATGACTAAAGAGAGAGCCTTACTTATTTATGCCTTAGGATTTCTCCTCGGAAATTGCTGAAGTCTTCTCTAACTAATGATGCTGTTCCCTTCTTCTTCTGACATCTGCCCTTTACTTGAAGTTAGACCTAGAACAATTTTCCAACCTTGATTTTCTTCCTCTCCCATTAATAAACAAGTTGTAACTAGCTTTGGTGAACGTGCCCATCTTTGTCTTCATTTTCTAGTGGCTTACTTTAATTACTTTGTGGGCCATGGCATGTGTGATATTGATAGACCGGGTGAAACACTCTCGGGCTTCCGAGACTTTCCCCTCACGAAGGAGCTGCTTTCCCTTAAGAAGATTGGCTTGTCGTCTTCTGCAAGGGAAGAACATTTTTAAAATATAAAACATTTAAGAGGCTGACTCAAGAAACTGTAACAAAACTATAATTCAAGAAGCTTTCCTAGAATTGAAAAAAGTTTTTGACTCATTAGAAAGTACACACCAGGTCCTTGAGAACATTAACCCAGATGCTTTGGGCTTCTAAGGCAAAAAGAACAAGTGATTTAGAATGATTATATGCACACACACACACAAGATTACCATTACACTTTTCCATAGCAATTCTTTATGTCAAAGAAAATATAGTAACTAAGATACTTTTAAACAAAAGTGATAATAATGTAGCAGATACATAACATTTAAGGGAATCTGTTCATATACTAGGCTATAAAATAAGCCTCAACAAATTAAAATTTTATTTATTAATTTTTTTTTAGGCCAGGCACAGTGGCTCATGCCTGTAATTCTAGCACTTTGGGAGGCCAAGGCGGGTAGATCACTTGAGGCCAGGAGTTTGAGACCAGCATGGCCAACATGGCAAAACCCCATCTCTACTAAAAGCACAAAAATTAGCCAGGCGTGGTGGCATGCACCTATAGTCCCAGCTACTCAGGAGACTGAGGCACAAGAATTTCTTGAATCTGGGAGGTGGAGGTCCCAGCGAGCCAAGATTGCACCACTGCACTCTAGACTGGGCGACAGAGTGAGACTGTCAAAAAATAAAAAGAAAAAGAAAATTTTTAGTGACTGGGTCTCACTATGTTGCCCAGGCTGGAGTACAGTGGCTATTCACAGAGATGATCATGGAGCACTAAAGTGTTGAACTCCTGGGCTCAAGTGATCCTCTTGCCCCAGCCTCCTGAGTACCTAGGACAATAGGCGCAAGCCACTAAGCCTGGCTTAAAATTTTAAAAATTGGTATTATATAGATTATAGTGTCTGACCTTAGTGCAATTAAGTTAGAGATTAAGTAGAGAATTAACTTACTCTCTTCTAGATCTCTCTACTTCCTTTTTAGAAGGTAAAGTACATCCATCAAATACGAGAATAGGCTTGATCCCATGAGATAGTAACATATTTACAAATTTCATACAAAATCCTACATACCTATGGAAAAAAAGAAAAATACATTTCAGTGCTTCGCCTTTCTTAAGGTAATACTTCTGCTCTATTTTAAGCCAGATGAGAAAGTGATGAAAACAGAAGGTTTTTTATTTTGTTATTTTAAGCAAATGTTTTCATAGGAATTGGAACTCTAACTTACTAGACTTGGATTCAAATCCTGCCTTGGATACTTAGGAGCCAAGTGATGTCTGGTGAACTACTTGATCCTCCAAGCCTTGGTTTCCTTACCTGTGAATTAAAAAGCTTTGATATCCCTTCTAATTCTCACATCTTTGGTTTCAAATCTGGTCTTTTCCCCTCGTTTTTTTATGTTAAAAAATGTCAAATCTATTGAAAAGTTGAAAGAATAGTACAGTAAACACTGGATTCTTCCAACAATACCATATCACGGCTAAGTGATTTAATAGTGACATAATACTATCTAATACTCTGTTTATATTATAATTGGTACAGTTGTCTCAATAATGTTTCTTATATTCAGTGGTGTCCTGGTAAATGTTTAACAACCAGTTCTTGGGGAAGAGGTGCCTGATTTCCTTGAGATAAATATTCCTCAATGGCAGATGAGCTACCTAGGTGAACTCAATGAATGCTGAGCTGAGAAGACATGGTGTATAAAGAGCCCACATGAGTTGGCTCCAGGACACCACTGCTACTATTTTTTCCAAATCCAGGATCCAATCGAGGGTCAGGTATTACATTAGGTATTGTGACAAAAACAACTGCATTTACAACTTCTATCATTTTATAAAGAAAAGGACATTTTAGCTTAAAAACAGGAAGGGGAAAACATAATCTTTAAAGATAATCTTTTTGCATAACACAAACTTAGCAGCTAAAATAAAGAAAATAAAAGATGACCTTTTAAATCATATATAGTCATCTTGATGAAAGATTCACTACATTGTTATCCTTATTTTTTTTATTTGTTGTAGATCAGTGACAGTGAACTTGCATTGGCATGGAACAATGATTGGGACCTGCTAATCATAAAGCAAAATTTAGAAGAAAGCAAATAAGAAATAATAATGAAATTTACAACATATTTGTCTTTTTGCTAGCCAGGATTAGCAGTATGTTTTCTGTACCCAAGAATGTGGGAGTCATCACGGATTTCAAAGCATTTGTTAAAACATTTATCTTAGGTTAAGAATTGGGCCAGGCACGGTGGCTCATGTCTGTAATCTCAGCACTTTGGGAGGCCAAAGCAGGTGGATCACTTGAGGTCAGGAGTTCGAGACCTGCCTGGCCAACATGGTGAAACCCTGTCTCTACTAAAAATATAAAAATTAGCCCGGCGTGGTGGTGCGCACCTGTAATCCCAGCTACTTGGGAGGCTGAGACAGGAGAATTGCTTGAATCTGGGAGGCGGAGGTTGCAGTGAGCCGAGATTGTGCCACTGCACTCCAGCCTAGGCAACAGAAATTGCGTCTCAAAAAAATAAACAAATAAATAAAATAAAGGAGATATGAATAGTCTTTGTCCATCAGTGTCTTGATACTCCAGCTTATAAAGAAAGAAAACTAGGCCTATTATTACAGAAGGAAGTCATCCCTGGTTTGGGAATATTCTAAAACATTCAACTTTCACTTCGTGATAAGTTCTGGCATTGAGTGAAAACAATCCGTTTCTGAGGGAAAAAAAGGCACTGTAGTTCTCATTCTTAATTGTCAAAGAATTAATATAAGGTCTAGACCTACCTATCAGTAGGTTCACCTTTGGCTAGTTTTTCAGCACAAGCAATAGCTCCTTTGTGAAGCCAGCAATATGTATCCACAGCTACTACCTGTCCTTTATACTTCCTCACATGGATGGGTTCAGAAGCTTCTTTGATAAATTGTAGCAATCCATGTATCCCCATGGTGCCAAATTAACCACCTGATATGAAAAGACACAGGGAGAACAGTAATATTTAAAGAAAAATACATTTATCAAAACATTTTAGACAAATAAAGAGAAAGCTTGGAGTCCAAGGCAGAAATTGTTCAGATATTCAAGAATCACTGCTCTTTAGTATTTTAGCTGGGCTCCTCCCTGTCAAACAATTTCCATAGGGTAGAATTTACATTAATCACTAATACTACTTCTAATGCCACTTGACATTTGCTTAATGTTCGTTTATTCTTTCCAAAGTGCTTTGGCACTTTCACTCCTAACACATGCTTCAAGGAGCCAGGCACAAACAAAACCATGCGTACGATGGCATCACATTGCCTCTACAAAGGGCATTAATTATAAGAGTCAACATGCAAATTCAAATAGGAGCAGAAACTCAAAACAGTTTGTAGGAAGGTAAGCATTTCAATCAAAAAACAAAGGAAAAACTCAAAAAGGATTACAGAAATGATCCTGTACTTGTTTAGGACTGAAATTCACTGCTATTAGAATGCATTATTCTAAGCACGAACATTCTGGTAATAAACAGTGGTGGTGTCTAGGGGCAATTCCATCAGTCTCTCTGAAAGCTGCCCCAAAGAATTGTGAAACTGCGTCTGCTATGCAAACACAGCTTCAGGACAAATGCTTTAACTTTCCACCCCCTTCCATTCCAGGCCCCTAAGCCCTTTCTATACAGAGATTCTGGAACTGTCACAGCCCTTTCTGAAGAAACGACCTCCCTCCCACAACTCTACAATAAAAAGTTAGTAATGGGCACTGAGCAGTTGCTTAGCACTTCATAATACAAATCTCTCCTACCAAACGTTAAGTTTGGAAGGAAGGGAAGAAAGAAAAGTACAGGATCCTGCACCCCAGCCTGGGTGTCAGAGCGAGACTCCGTCTCAAAAAAAAAAAAAAAATAGGCCGGGCGCGGTGGCTCAAGCCTGTAATCCCAGCACTTTGGGAGGCCGAGACGGGCGGATCACGAGGTCAGGAGATCGAGACCATCCTGGCTAACACGGTGAAACCCCGTCTCTACTAAAAAAATACAAAAAATTAGCCGGGCGAGATGGCGGGCGCCTGTAGTCCCAGCTACTTGGGAGGCTGAGGCGAGAGAATGGCGTAAACCCGGGAGGCGGAGCTTGCAGTGAGCTGAGATCCGGCCACTGCACCCCAGCCTGGGTGACAGAGCGAGACTCCGTCTCAAAAAAAAAAAAAAAAAAAAAAAAGTACAGGATCAGGAGTCAGCTTTACCCTGTTGACACCTTATCAGAGCTCTAAAGGCTCTAGTCCAGTTCTCAAATTTCAGAGGTTCTTAGACTCTCAACTCCACTCTGTGACTGGGATTCACTAGTTCTGCCGTGAATGAATTTTTTTTTTCTTTTCTTTGAGACGGAGTCTCACTCTGTCGCCCAGGTTGGAGTGCAGTGGTGTGATCTCGGCTCACTGCAAGCTCCTCATCCGGGGTTTACGCCATTCTCCTGCCTCAGCCTCCCGATAAGCCAGGACTACAGGCGCCCGCCACCTCGCCCGGCTAATTTTTATATTTTTAGCAGAGACGGGGTTTCACCGTGTTAGTCAGGATGCTCTCGATCTCCTGACCTCGTGATCCGCCCGCCTCGGCCTCCCAAAGTGCTGGGATTACAGGCGTGAGCCACCGCGCCCAGCCTGTGAATAAATTTTAAACAAAGCAGTTAATCTGGATTCAGGTGGTCCTCAAGCCACAGTTTCAGAAAAACAGTCTCTTACCTCTCAGATGGTATCTAAAAAGAGTTTTCTCTCACTCCGAGGAAAACGGATATAATAGTTCATGAAATTTACATAACCTTCTTCTGGGCCAGGCAAATATCCTCGAATAAGTATTTCTTCTTTAGCGTAGTAAGTATGGCTGAGCGCAAGAGTAAGAATGACGGAGCACATATCTCAAAGAGATCGCATGTGGCACTCGCGGTAAAAACAGCCCCATCTTCACTTTATCCCTCTGTCTCGCGGAGGTGTGCAGGCGTGGCCCCCAAGCCCATTCCAGACGACACGTTTCCTTAGGTCTGCACAACATTATGGGAAATGTACTTGTCAACATTTAAAGGTGCAGAGACTGCATGTAAAACCTGGACTGCCAGCTTCTGCGGAAAGATGAGAGAAGTCTGGCCACCCTGGCGCCTGCTCCAGCCCGGAATCGTCTGCTCTCTATCTCCCTCCGTTCACTGAATTGCAGACCTCTCGTGGCCAGACGTCCCCTCGGAACAAAACAACACATACTCCACTCAGGCTAAGGGCTCTGCTGTCGGGATGGGAAGGTCACACCAGACTCTCTCCTTCCCCTCCTGGAAGACCCCGAATCCCGAGAGGAGGGTCGGAGGTGACGCGCAGGTCGACCCCCAAGAGAATCCACCCATTAGCCTCCGCACAGCCCGCTCCTCTCACCTTCCAAGAAGGGACTCTCCTCCTCCCCTTGAACGGAGCCGACTGGGGTTGGAGAAACCCGCCCCGACGCCCGTAACTCACTGTGGCCAGAGCACCCACGGCCAGCGACGCAGAACACGGGCAACCTAGCTACACAGCGCGCGAAAGGCTGACCTTTCAATTTGCGCGGGTTCCTTGCGGCCCCGCCCAGCGGATGTGACGTCAACGCGTACCCCGCAACCCGGCTCCGCCTCCTGCGGCTTCCAACACATAGGGTCTCGACCTGAGCCCTCCGTCTCGCTGGGCAGACAGCGGCCCACTGCCCTACGACTTCAGCCTCTGCTGCCGGCCCGAACCCCAGCGGCTTCTTGAGGGACCGCGTGACACTGGCGCTGCTGGCCGATGGTGAGCAACGCCCCGGAAGTTGGGAGTGTTTACGCCCGTTGGGGCTGCTGGGCGTTGTAGTTCTCTCCTGGGTACAGCCCCAGTTCGGGAGGCTGACGTTGAAAGAGCGCCGTCGCGCGTTTGTGTTGAGGTTTTTCAAACCTGGAAAAGTTGCTCAGTCCCCCTTGGCGTCATGAGTCCCATCCTAATTCCTTCATTCTCTTTAAAACGCCCGGTCGCCTCTGTACAAATCGAAATTGAATTCAGTTCACGCTGGGCTCTTTTCCCCATTGCAGTAGTAGTAGTGATTACAATCTGCCCCTACCATTTTAGCTAGAACACAGCTTCGTTTTTTTTTGACATAAGTCGGGGGAAAATTAACTATATAACAAGACCTTGAAAATGGGCCTTAGAGACAAAGACTTTAAAGGCATTTTGGACTTTCATGGTCACTTGTGGCTAGGTTTCCAGTCCTCATAATACCCCAGACCTCGTCGCTGCCCTCTTAGGAATATTGTGATTTTAAAAATTGGAAGAAACCTGAGGCCAGACCACAAAGTAATGTTCTGGGCTCAGAGATCAATAGGAGTGATAATTCAGACTCAATTCAAGGAATTGAAGGGGAAGAAGTGAGCACATTATTAAAAATGCTCCCCATTTGATTACCTTCTTTACATCTTTCTCCCTTCTTTTAAAGTCTTTTCATGATCAGTGTAACATCTGTCATGCCAATTTTTAAGGCATCTCTGATGCCTTAAATTTGTTATTAAAATTGTTGAAAAGGTGCCACGTTTGGGGAATGTGTTTGGAAGAGTCGCGTTGCCTCCTCCCTGGTTCTGGTCTTTAGAGCTGGGACTAGGAGAGATGAGAAAAGTTATCTTCCCTCCCTCTTCCAAAGGCTGTGGTAGACCTCACCCTAAACTAGCTTGGAGTGGACTCTTGGGGAAAGTGGGGGACAGTTTCAAACTGCAGTGGATTAAAGAGGAACTTCGATGTGGGCAGCGTGTGTTTGTAGAAAAGCCTTCTTATAATCACTGGACTATCCAGCTGTAGTAACTGCTTCGGTATCTAGAATCCAGCCATGAATATGTCACACATAGGGGTCTTAGGAAGGAACCCCAAAATCAAAAAGGTGTCCATTCCAGTGTCACTGAATCTGTCATAAAACTAACATGAGAGTTTGCTGCACTGTGAATAGCTCTTGTATTTACTATGAATTTGACTCCCAAGGTTTCAAACTGGATTCTTGGCTGCGGTGTTCAAAGACTAAAATTGAAAAAGAAACACTAGTTACAATACATTTCACTAACAGAATATTTTCACTCTTTGGGAGGACAAAACCATTTAGTAAATTACTAAATTTGCATAGTAAATTACTGCATCACTGTGTGCAGTAATTTACTACTGCCTTAAGTGTGCCTGTCAGTTCCAGGTGGTATGGGGGACATAAAGAGATGACTTGTGTCTTTTTTGTTGTTGTTGTTGTTGTTTTTGAGACGGAGTCTCGCTCTGTCGCCCAGGCTGGAGTACAGTGGCCGGATCTCAGCTCACTGCAAGCTCCGCCTCCCGGGTTTACGCCATTCTCCTGCCTCAGCCTCCCGAGTAGCTGGGACTACAGGCGCCCGCCACCTCGCCCGGCTAGTTTTTTGTAATTTTTAGTAGAGACGGGGTTTCACCGTGTTAGCCAGGATGGTCTCGATCTCCTGACCTCGTGATCCTCCCGTCTCGGCCTCCCAAAGTGCTGTGATTACAGGCTTGAGCCACCGCGCCCGGCCGACTTGTGTCTTCAAGGAACTTACGATCTAGTTCTGTAGACAAAACACATGTTTATCAGACAGTGAAGTCACAAATCATGATGACATGTTATTAAATGCTGAAATAAATGGTGTATCCCATACGTTTCCAGCTTAAGACTCAGTTCCAATGTTACCAGTTTCCAGATGTCTTCCCTAAGTTGGATATTTGTTTGATAGGCACACGCATTCTGTGATGACTCTTTTGCCCTGAGGATTCTCATACTCTCACTGTGTTTGAATTGCCTTTGTCCTTCAATAGCCTGAAAACCTTTTGAGGTAAGGTTGCCAGATTTAGCAAATAATAATGCAGGACACCCAGAAATTTGAATTTCAGATGAACAACAGATAAATATTTAGTATATCTAATGCAATATTTGAGACATATACTAAAAGAAGTCCTCGTTTATCTGAAACTTAAATTTATCTGGGCATTCTGTAATTTTATCTGGCATCCTTACTTCGAGGGCAGGGATTATGTCTATGAATTTTCACATCCCTGTAGCATTAGTGTTGATTTTAAACATTTCAGATGTATGGAGTAATACATGAATGTCCTAGGTATGGCGCTATTATTATGGGTTTTCTGGGCTGCTCTTACTTTTTTTTTTTTTAATGTCAATTAGCATTTCCTTTATTGTGAGTTATTCTGTTAATTATGGGCCTCATATATTTTTTTCTTTTTATTATTATCATTATACTTTAAGTTCTAGGGTACATGTGCACAGCGTACAGATTTGTTACATATGCATACATGTGCCATGTTGGTGTGCTGCACCCATTAGCTCGTCATTTACATTAGGCATATCTCCTAATGCTATCCCTCCCCCACCACCGCCCCACAATAGGCCCCGGTGTGTGATGTTCCCCTTCCTGTGTCCAAGTGATCTCATTGTTCAATTCCCACCTATGAGTGAGAACATGTGGTGTTTGGTTTTCTGTTCTTGCAATAGTTTGCTGAGAATGATGGTTTCCAGCTGCATCCTCGTCCCTACAAAGGACACGAGCTCATCCTTTTTTTTATGGCTGCATAGTATTCCATGGTGTATATGTGCAACATTTTCTTAATCCAGTCTGTCACTGATGGACATTTGGGTTGATTCCAAGTCTTTGCTATTGTGAATAGTGCTGCAATAAACATACGTGTGCGTGTGTCATTATAGCAGCATGATTTATAATCCTTTGGAAATATACCCAGTAATGGGATGGCTGTGTCAAATGATATTTCTAGTTCTAGATCCTTGAGGAATCGCCACACTGTCTTCCACAATGGTTGAACTAATTTACAGTCCTACCAACAGTGTAAAAGTGTTCCTATTTCTCCACATCCTCCCCAGCACCTGTTGTTTCTTGACTTTTTAATGATTGCCATTCTAACTGGTGCTAGATGATATCTCATTGTGGTTTTGATTTGCATTTCTCTGATGGCGAGTGATGAAGAGCATTTTTTCATGTGTCTGTTGGCTGTATGAATGTCTTCTTTTGAGAAGTGTCTGTTCATATCCTTTGCCCACTTTTTGATGGGGTTGTTTGTTTTTTTCTTGTAAATTTGTTTGAGTTGTTTGTAAGTTCTGGATATTAGCCCTTTGTCAGATGAGTAGATTGCAAAAATTTTCTCCCATTCTGTAGGTTGCCTATTCACTCTGATGATAGTTTCTTTTGCTGTGCAGAAGCTCTTTAGTTTAATTAGATCCCATTTGTCAATTTTGCTGTTCTTTTCTTTATTTTTTTATTTTTTTTTTTAGACAGAGTTTTGCTCTTGTTGCCCAGGCTGGAGTACAATGGTGTGATCTCAGCTCACTGCAACCTCTGCCTCCTGGGTTCAAGTGATTCTCCTGCCTCAGTCTTCTGAGTAGCTGGGATTACCGGCATGCACCACTACGCCCAGCTAAAATTTTGTATTTTAAGTAGAGACGGGGTTTCTCTATGTTGGTCAGGCTAGTCTCAAACTCCTGACCTCAGATGATCCGCCCGCCTCGTCCTCCCAGAGTGCTGGGATTACAAGTGTGAGCCACCGCGCCCCGCCAGCTCTTATCTTTAAATACTGTATCTTGTTGAAATATCAGGTTGCCTGATTTTTAATTTCAAAAATGTTGTCTCCATTGTTATAGGTCAGTGTTTTCTAAAGTATGGAACATAGACAATGAGTTGGGGCCTAGTGACAGTTGCAGGTGCTCTCTGGATGGCCTCCTGCCTTTGCCTGATTTCAGGCAGGGTTGCTAGAAGCACAGCTGAGGAGCACCTTCCCCACCACAGACACACACACACACACACACACACACACACACACACGCATACACCAGTTATTTCTAAGAACAGACACAGGAGTGGGGGTTCTTTTTAGTCAGCAGCATGAGGAGGCTTTTTCTAAAGCTCAACTTCCTTCCAAATCAGAGACATGGGAACAGGGGACAACCGCAAGTGCTGGGCAAGTCAGCATCCTCTTGTCACCTCGTGTGTGACTAGGTTTTTCTTTTGCTCCTCTGTTGAAATGAATATGGATAAGTGTTCAAAACGGTATGTATGCAGTGCAAAGGTTAAGATGATGAAGGAATTGTGCACAGTGCTGGTGACTATTACATAAACACGGAACAGAATATCCTTTTTTTTCTGACTGATCATCAACAGCTCTGTTTTTCTGTTTAAGTAACTTATTTTTAGGCACTCATTTTTGTAGCTCAGTTTGATTGATTTTGATTTGCATTCAATTATGTTTTTTTTTAATTATTTCAGTCGAATGACTCTTGTGTGCATTGTATTTTTACAGTTATTTCTATTATGGCAGGTGACACAATGTTAACATGAAATTTGCTTTTTAAGTAAATTTAAGTTGAAAACCTTTAAGTAAACAATGGAACAGGTGTTTTGCAACAGTGGTAAATATGAGTAAGCGAACCTTCCGAAACAGTCATTTATCCCATCTTTAAAATAGTCCTTCAGCTTTCACCTCATTTCTCTGCTCCCATTACAGTAAAACTTTTTGAAAAAAATGCCTGTACTTGCTATCTCAAATTCCTCCATTTACTATTATAAATAGTAATATTATATTACTATTACATTAGATTATATATGTAAAACATACATACGGAAAGCATAACTCCTAAGAAAATTATCACAAAATGAACATGTATTACCTCCACTCGGTCCCTCCCAGAAGACACTTTGTAGCTCATTTCTAATCACATATCTCTGTCCTAACTACTAATCTGCCTTATTAATGCAAGTGTTGCCTTGTTTGTGAAATTTATGTAAAAGAAATGATGCAGTTTTTATCCTTTAGCATTTGGCCTCTTTTACTCAACATCATGTTTGTGAGATTCATCTGTATTATCGAGAGCACCTATAGTTTGTTTTTTGTTTGCGTTTCAATGTGGAATTCCATTATATAAGTACATTATAATTTATTCATTCTACTATTGATAGATATCTGAGTAGTTCCAAGATTCTGTCTGTTACTACTGCTTCTATGAACATTCTTGTAACTTCATGTGCATGTGACTTCCACTCCCACTCTTCTTGCTCTCGACCACTCTAGCCATCCAGCCTCTGTGCCGTTCTTGAATATGCCAGGTACACTCCCCCCGCTAGGGCTTTGCATATGCTGTTCCTTCTTCCTAGGATGCTCTTCCAACAGATAGCCCCATAGCTTGGTCTTTTACTTCTCTCAGTCATACAGATAGGTTTCTTCTCCGTGAGATATTCTCCAATTATGCTATTTAGAATTGCAATTCCTATCTCTACTTTAGGATACCTAATTTTCCTTTCCTTGATTTATTTTTCTCCATGATACGTACCATAATTGGACAAATTACATATTCTAGTTATCTGTTTATGGAACATCTCTCACCTCACTATAATGAAAGCTCTATGAGGGCAGGAATTTTTGCCTATCTTCTGTAACATTGTCTGGCACATAGTAAACTCCAGTAAACTCTGGTTGAATCGACAAATGAATACGGAAATTTGCTAACAGCCTGGATCTTAGACACTGATGTTTTTAGAACTTAGACGTTTGGGCAATATAGCTATTTTCAAAGCTGTTTTACAGTGAAATTAAACAACTCCAAAGTTATCAGGATGAGTATTATTGGAATAATCTAGGACAGAGAATGCAGAAGGAATAAATGCTGTCCTCATTCCCTACTGCAGAGGGAAAATGATTTTAAATAACCTCTGTTTTTGTCCTTCACCAAAAAAAAAAAAAACTACAAAAAGTGTTTATGCAGAATGACAATTCTAAAAATATTATCTCTGGCTCCAAAAATATGCATTTGAGGGAAACTGGCGTAGGTCTTTGGCAAAGCTCTCTTGGAGGTGATTGATATATTAGCATTGACATTACATATCTGTCTAAATAATAAGTGTTACCGTTAGAGTCTTGAATTATAATATTTAGAGAACAGTTAGTATTTTTCAGGTTAGTTGTATATGTTTACATCCTTAATTTATTTACCACTCATAACAATAGTGTGAGGATGGCACGTTTGTTATCCCCATTTTACAAGTGAGACAAGCGAAGTACAAAGGATCTGAACCTTATGTAGTTTGGCTGTAGAATCTGTGCTTTTAACTTACTTTTGGGTGGCTAGCATACGTATTTATCTGTGGAGAGAGAGATATTATGTTAACATTCTCAAAGTTACCAGTTGACTAAATCCCCTTTGGGTGATTTGGGAAAAAGAGAGAAAAGGAACAACTTTTTTTAGAATCTACTGTGTTTTGCATGCGCTACCTTGTATAATCCTCGTCATAGCTCTGGAAGATAACTATTGCTACCCTCATTTACAGAAGAAAAAAATGGAAGCAGAGAGAAGCAGGTAATAGTGTCATAGACCTAAAGCTTTTATGTGATGTGATTCAAATGGGATTCAAGCTGGTGTCTGTCTGACTCCAAATGGCTGTATTCCTCACTGTGACACATAGTGGGAAGAATGTACCCAGTGAATAGCAAAGATCCAGAGAAGGGAGGAATACATAGTTCCCGCTGGTAGCAGGCTGTCATGGAGTTGTGGAATCAAAAAGACAATAGTCACAATCCTAACTGAGAATGTTTGGATCCAACAATACATTTTTCTGACCTTGGTCTTCAAAGCTACTCCCAGATGAGCTCAAGGTGAATGAGCGGGAGAGGGCCTCTGCAATCACAGCCAGGCTAATTCTTCATTCTTGTATGAGATCTTCAATAAATCATACATCCTGGGCCCAGTGGTTCAGACTGAGGAAGCTTCTCTTCTTACTGTTGGTGCCACACTTGCCTATCACGATTTTCAGTGTTACCACAACTTTCTCATGGCCCAAGTGAATTCGTTTATCTCTATGCTTCAACTTTTTGCTTTTGTTTTTAAAAAAATTAAAAATACAAAACGTGCAGAGAATGCTATCTACTTTCTTGGTGAACTTGGGACTTAGTCATAGGTGTGAAATGGATATTGCTCTTTTGACTTTAATGACAAAGTGTGACTTGCAAAGGGATATCAGAATAACAGTTCCAAAGTGGTAAGCTGCTGAAGGACACCCACTCACTAGGTAGCAAAAAGGGACATTTCTATTGAAAACGCAGTGAAATATAATCTGGAACAATGAAACAGACATCAATACATCAACACAGTGAGAAAAACAACCAGCAACAGAATGCTTAGTGAGGAGAAATACAAGATGGAGAGGCTCAGCTAAACAAAGGCATCACATTGATTATAAAGCTAAGAGTGGTCCTTGTGTGGTAAGTGCCAGATTCTGCATGAAGCAGCTGGTCTCAGAATCAAAGAGTAATGAATTTCTGTCCACTTACTGGTGTTTCAGCCTCCGGGGGACTTACTCAGCCAGCAGTTCTATTTTCAGAAGCAGAGGAAAAACACATGCTTTAATTCCATAATTTAAAATCTAATAAGTATTTTTAACAAACATCTGTGGCCAGTTTTTCCATTGTTCTTTTGTATCTCTATATATACATCTATCAGTATATCTCCATAGCTAGCTTACATTATCCCTTATATACCAGCTCAGTTAAGAGCTTAATCTCTAGCCTACCTTGCTTGAATTCAAATCTGGGCTGTGTAATGTATTAGCTGTTAATTTGCTGACTTTAGAAAACGTTCCCCATCTCGGCCGGGCGCGGTGGCTCAAGCCTGTAATCCCAGCACTTTGGGAGGCCGAGACGGGCGGATCACGAGGTCAGGAGATTGAGACCATCCTGGCTAACACGGTGAAACCCCGTCTCTACTAAAAAAAATACAAAAAGCTAGCCAGGCGAGGTGGCGGGCGTCTGTAGTCCCAGCTACTCGGGAGGCTGAGGCAGGAGAATGGCGTAAACCCGGGAGGCGGAGCGTGCAGTGAGCTGAGATCCGGCCACTGCACTCCAGCCCGGGCGACAGAGTGAGACTCCGTCTCAAAAAAAAAAAAAAAAAAAGAAAACGTTCCCCATCTCTTCATTTGATTGCGGTGACCTCGGAGCATAATGCAACCTCTGAAACAACTTAAACCAAGACCGCACTAATCTAAATGAGCCATTGCACATTGACCCAATAATTTGATCAACAGAATAAAACGAAAATAAATAAGTTATTTTCCATTTTCCTTATTTGAAAACTGGGAGGAACAATAGACCTAATTGAACTGCTTCATAAGATCGTGAAGATTAAATGAGATAATCTATTTGAATTGTATAGAGTCTAGTGTCTGGGTTGTGACACTCAATAGTGAAGTGAGAAAAAAACTCCAAAACGTAGTCATGGACAGCGATGTATAGTTTGTCAAGAGCTTTCACATGCATTTTCATTTGGTCGTCAGAAGATGAGGCCTGGATCATTCGGTGGCTCACCTAATATCACAGAACAAGTGGTAGAGTCACAGAACAAGTGGTAGAGTCAGAATCTTTTATCTAAAGGAGATATTTTCATCCTTAGATTAATGTCCTCTTCACAATCTCATACTACTTTCCTTTAAAATGAAATTGCTGTTCTTTTTTGTAAGTGATTTGGCCAACTTCATTTGTAATGGAAGAATCAAAATTAGAGCCCGGGTCTCGTCCTGCAGTATCTCGTCCTGAACCTCTGGTCTCCCTCAGGAATGACTCAGAGGGAACGGAACTGATTAAATTAAAATTTTGCTCATGCATGTTATCATTCATTTCTGAAAACTTGCTGGGATTTTAAAGAACTTTTAGTTACCTAAGGGAAGGAAATTAAATTTTACTGAGCAGAAGTCTTGGTGGCAAATGACAGAAACCCACCTCAACTTGGTTTTTGTTTTTTTTTTTTTGAGACGGAGTCTCGCTCTGTCACCCAGGCTGGAGTGCAGTGGCGCGATCTCGGCTCACTGCAAGCTCCGCCTCCCAGGTTCATGCCATTCTCCCGCCCCAGCCTCCGAGTAGCTGGGACTACAGGTGCCCGCCACCACGCCCGGCTAATTTTTTTGTATTTTTAATAGAGACGGGGTTTCACCGTGTTAGCCAGGATGGTCTCGATCTCCTGACCTCGTGATCCGCCCGTCTCGGCCTCCCAAAGTGCTGGGATTACAGGCTTGAGCCACCGCGCCCGGCCTCAACTTGGTTTTTGTATAAAGGGAATGCATTCCCTCTGTGATAGGTTATATAACAAACCCAGTACCTCAGAATGTGACCTGTTTTGGAGATAGGGTCTTTGCAGAGGTAATCAAGTTAAAATAAGGTCGTTATTGGAGGGTTGGGGGTGGGGAGCTAATCCAATCTGACTGATGTTTCTATGAGAAGGAAAAATTTGGGCAAAGATACACATGGAGGGAAGCTGTGAGATAACATAGGGAGAAGACAACCATTTAGAAGCCAGGGAGAGAAGCCTTTCCTCACAGCCCGCAGGAGAAACAAACCCTGCACCTTGATCTGGGACTTCTGGCCTCCAGAACTATGAAGCAATACATTCTTATTGGTTAAGCCACTCAGTTTGTGGTTGTTAGCAGCCCTAGCAAACAAATACACTCTCTTGTTCCTGAAAAGTTCAGGAATAACTCAAGAATTTCGGCTCAGATGCACTTGAGGGATCAAACGATTATTATTAGAACTGGCGACTCTTCATCTCTTTTTCTTCTGTGCTGCTTTTGCCATATCTCATCAGTTTAAAAATGCATGTTTTCCTTTTCTTTTTCACATGTCTGAAATCAAAATGCAATGTACAATTTCTTCTTACATTTCTTTATTGTTAGTAGTGTAGAAAATAATGGTTTATCTTGTAATTAACAGCATCTTAGGAAACCTTAGAGTGTTCACAGGCAGGCTATTTATGTGGGCAAATTTGCAGCTCAAAGCTTAATATCTAAGTTACTCAGTTACTCCAGAGAACCTTTTCCCAGTTGTTTCAGCAGAAAGCCCTGAGCTAATGTTCACTGGCCATAATTGACCTGGCTTTGCACATACTCAACCCTGGAAAGCAGGGTTGGGGAAGGGGCAGGTAGACTTCAGCACACTGAAACCACATGGCCTAAGAATAGTAAAAAGGGGATTTCCCAAAAGAAAACAAAGTGTTTTTACCAGGAGAGGAAGGGCTGAATGCCCAGAAGACCTGTGTCACCACAAGTACCTGCTTGTGCCAAGGGCTGCCACAGGGCTCTTGCTTGATTCTCATTACAACTCTGTGAAGCAGGAGGTATTGTCAGATCCACTTGATTCATCAGGAAACTGAGGCTGGAAGAGCCACAGACCTGTAGGCAGAGCTGAATATTGCCAAATGGTTACAGAGTGCTTGCGATGTGCAAGACGCCCCCTGAGGTCTACAAATACAAGGATGAATATTGTCCTTGTGCCTGAGGAGCTCAGCTTAGAGGGGAGATAGACCCAAAGCACCAAACGGCTTACTATAAAATAAAAGGGTACCACAACAGAAATGGGAACGTAGTACGATGAAAACGATTAAGTCTGCTTCGGCAGGAAGGGAGACCCAGCATGGAAGCAGGCGTTGGGAAAGGTTTTCTTCACACCCTAAAAACACCTTTCTTACACTTGTGGCAAATTCCAACATCAGAGCACTGGGAAACCGTGATCTTGTTAAACCTTGCAAAGGGCCCGGAACATGGATAGTGTTTATTAGACAGTTACAGAGTGAGTGATTACAAGGATTAAGTAGGTCTTACTCAATGAAGCTAAATGTCACTGGACGTGATCTTGCTTTACAGGTCCTGGGTCTCCAGCTTTGTGGGCAGTCATGATATCTTAGGGTGCCATTTTGCTTCAGATTTGCAAACAGAGGGACTCATAGCTCTAAAGTTCCCACTGTCTTTTCCTCTGAACTTTGAGCAACATTCTTCTGCTTTTTTGAGTGGTTTCATTATGAATCATCTCCCTATATTAATAAAAATTTGTTTTCTAGATATTGGTTTCATGTAACTTAAAAAAAATCTTACCAGGTTGTGATAGAGCTCACTTTTACTCTGCTTTATTTGTTTTCATAAACTAAAAAATATATGATTTTATAAAATATGTAGGTTTTCATACATCTTTGTGTCTCAGTCTATAAGAAAGTGATATGTATTTTTAATTTCTATTCTATCGATTTTTTTTCTTTTTTAAAATGAAACTAGAAGTAAATCTCATTTATTCTACTAATTTTTTATGATCAAGTTTTATCACAAGACAAGGATGGGTAGCTGACTTATTCTCACACTGATGCCCTCTGGTCTTCCTTGCTGTGTTCCCTCCCCTAGTTTCTGGAATCTCCCTTTTCCATCTAAGATATACTCAGTGTTTTATATATATATATATGTATAGTCAAAAATTAAAAAGGATGGGGTACTGGCTATGTTGACCAGGTTAGTACCGAACTCCTGGCCTCAAGTGATCCTCCCATCTCGGCCTCCCAAAGTGCTGGGATTACAGACCTGAGCCGCCACGCCTGGCCTCCACTACTGTTTTATGAGTACCTTTATGATGTCCAGTATCCCTGTTGGTAGGACCTTTGTCCACTACTGCTGATAAACCCAATTACTCTTCCAAAATGAAAAATTGAGCTCATTGAGAGTTGTTTAGGAATTGTATTCCTTTTCTACACACACCACCTATAGCTGGTCTCTCTAGGCTGAGATATTTCTGCTCACTGGAGACCAGATCATCAGCTACAGAGGCTTGGGTCAAGAAATGTCTTAGTCACAGTGAACCCACTACATTCCACTGGGTATCTGTCTCCCTTAGGCATGAACTTAGATTTTTCATATCAAAATTCCTGTAAGGCAGTTGAAATTCTGTAAATTCTTTTTGGCAAAAGCATTTCTGGGCTTGCATAGCTCAGTTATAAGTCCCTTAATCTCATTGTCATTTTATCTTTATAAGCCGATCTTCAATAACTCTGCAACTATTATAATGACTTTTTCAAACCTTCAGGTAACCTTCAGGTGTCTGTAACTCATACTGGTGAAATGCCACTATACAGCTTTCTAGAAATGATCAGAACTACCTAGAAATCTTGTTTGGGGTAGAAATTGTAGTTATATATAAAGCACCTTTATTCTTGAAAAGGGCACTGGCTCTATTCATCAGAAAATCCTCAGTTTAGGTGACCTTTTGAGAGTGAACGTGAGCAGAATGCAGACCATCTGTGGCTTAGGTTTTGCTGGTCCGTTGCAGCCTCATTGAAAGATCTGGCTGTTGCAGTGGGAGTCCTCATGGACCATGGGTCCTGCCCACTTTTCTTTTGTCCTGTGTATTTTGTAAAGGGCTGGCTCCTACTGATGCTAGGACTTACTTTGTCACCCTTAGGTAGTATCTGTGCTTAGACTAAATGTCACATCCTTCTTTCTCGAATTACCCACTTATTACAAGTTAAGATGCCTCCATGCCTCCTAAATCAATGTGTATCTTCTAATTATAATAGAAACACATATTTTTAGGTAGTGACTACAGGAAAATACAGAAATATATCGAGAAGAAAACAAAAGTCTCCTGTAATACTACTGTTATATCCAGAAATAACTACTATTAACATCTTCTGTATTCCTGGCATTGTTGTTTTTAATGCCTGTGTGTGTATGCATATTTAAAAAATAAACTTGGCTTTATAATAGATATAACTAAAATGTTGTGTATTTTCTCATATGTCAGTATTTCATGAGTGTTTTCCTGGGCAGTACATTTTCTTTGAACATGTCCTATTATATATTCCTTCATTATGAATGAATCATAATGATTTAACTGTGCCCCTATCATTGGGTGTTTGGCTTGTATTTATCTTTTATTGTTAATGGTGGGCATATTTATATCTTTATTTTCTTATCCAATAATCTACTTAGGATTAATTCCTTGAAGAGGAATTGCAGAGTTAAAAGCTTTCTTTTTATCTTTAATGTTCTTGATACATCCTGACAGATCGCCCTCCAGGAAGGGATTGTCAATTTAAGTACCAGCTCTCATGCCTGCTTCTTTGAAAATTCTCCCCAAAATGAATGATATTTTTACTAATTTTATTTCTCTATATGATGGGTGAAAATGTTGTTCACTCTTCTTTTCCGTTTTATTTCTTTGGATAATAAGAAATTGAACATTGACTTTCATGTGTTTTTTTCTTATTTACATATATTTTGTATGTTAATTCTTTCTATTCTGTTCATTTTTTTTCTATTAGATTCTTAAGGCTTTTCCTTCTTTTCATTTTTGTTAGACCTCAGCTACAGAGGATTGAGTTAAATGATACTCCTCTTTTCATGGAAATTATTAGCATCATTCCCTTTTACCCTGATTCCTGATTCCCATTTTCCTCTCCCCCTGCCCCACAGACACACATATGCAAGCTTCCTACTGTGTTCAATGAATACTCTTTCAGTTATATGAGTTCTTATTAAATGTGTGTTATTGTAAACATGCATTTTCAATTTGTATAAATCAAATGGTACTGTGTATTACATTTAATTCTACTTCTTATTTTCATTTAGTGCTCAATAGCCACATGTAGTTAGTGGCTACTATATTGGACTGTGTAGATTTAGAACATTTTCTTTATTGTAGAAAGCTCCATTGGAGAAAACTATTCTAGATATTAGATGCAGATCAATTACAGACCTTGAGATGTCTTCTCCTGTTCTGTCATGTGTCTGCTAAATTTGCCCATTATTCCTCTATTGTATAGCAATCTCCAAGTTTGAGGTAAATACATTTATTGTTTCCCTTATGATTTGTGCTTTGCAAATTTTGTTTAAGAAGTCTTTTCCAACCCTAGATCACCAGTATATTCTGTTACGTTACCTTCCATTAATTTTTATAGTTTCTTCCCTTTTACATTTAGGTTTTCAATCTGTTGAAGTTCACCTTTGTTTTTTGGTGTTAGGTAGAAATCTAGTTTTATTTTTTCCATACATGAATAAGTTTCACCAACATTGTCCGTTTTAAAATCTATGTCTTTTCTCCATTGATTAGTGGTGCTATTTTTATTATATATAAGTTCCCATGAGTGTATGGATCTGTTTCTGAACTCTCTCTTCTGTTTCATTGGTCTAGTTATTTGTTCTTCACAATTCATACTTTTTATTATTGACATTGTTCTATGTCTTAGTATCTGACAGGACACGTCCTGTTTTTATACTCTTCTTTTTAAAGGGTTGGCCTATTTGTGGACATTTATTCTTCCAGGTAAATTTTAGAATACATTGGCCGGGCGCGGTGGCTCAAGCCTGTAATCCCAGCACTTTGGGAGGCCGAGACGGGCGGATCACGAGGTCAGGAGATCGAGACCATCCTGGCTAACACAGTGAAACCCCGTCTCTACTAAAAACAAAAAACTAGCCGGGCATGGTGGCGGGCGCCTGTAGTCCCAGCTACTCGGGAGGCTGAGGCAGGAGAATGGCGGGAACCCGGGAGGCGGAGCTTGCAGTGAGCTGAGATCCGGCCACTGCACTCCAGCCTGGGCAACAGAGCGAGACTCCGTCTCAAAAAAAAAAAAAAAAAAAAAAATTTTAGAATACATTTATTTTAGTGTATCTAAAAGAAAACTGGAAGTTTGAATGAGATTGAATTCTATTTAGGCGAATTAAGTCTAACTCGAAAAACTTTGACATCTTGGAAAATTAAATCAACCTGTTTTAAACCATATATTTATATACTCATCTGTGTCCTTTATTGGCATTTAGAAGCTTCCCCCACCCCAGAGATATTGTATATTCTGGTTCGGTTAGTCCCCATATATTTTATTGTTTTATTTCTGTAGATTGTATCTCCTTTTATAGTTTTCTAGTTGATTATTGCTGCTACAGAGAAATGCTATGGCTTTTGTAAGTTGGTCTTATAAGTGGAAGCCATGCGAAAGCTTATCCATTCTTATAGTTTGTTGATGTGTAAAAACTCTTAATATATTAAAAGTATTTTGCTATCTGTAGGTCACATTTATTAGAAGTGTTTTCCAGTTTGTTATTTGACTTAGAATTTTATTTATGATGTGTTTTTACACTTCTAAGTTTTAAATTTATCAGGTAGCAACTTCTGTTAATGCTATTTTTTCATTGTATCTATGAATTTGTGCTATTTGGCAAAAGGAAGTATATTTTCCTTTTTTTTCTTCAGTACTAGCAACCTGTTCTATTGTTTCCCCAAAATATAGAGTTCTTCACGGAATGCCCAAGTAGACAAAGTGTGTGTTGCACTTTTGATCCACTAGAGGCCAACACTTGCTTGAAAGAAACTGGCATGCCTTCCTAAATTTCCTATTTTTCTGCTCTCTGAATGGGAAGAAAGTGGCTGAAATAAAGCCTTACAGAAAATAACTAATTTCTATTTAAATTAGATGTCTAGAAATGATATAGAAAGAAGAATCTGCACAAAAATAAAAGGCTATTTTCAAAGACAACACGTTATATAAAGAGAATTCAAAGCTGTTTTTAGTGGGAAAAAAAATGAAAGCAGAAAATCTAAATAAAACAGTTTAAAATATTTTAAAAATTTAACTTAGAAGAAAGAGAAAACTAAAATAGAAATAAAAAAGGTCCAGCTTCTACTCAAAATACACATTTAGTGTCATTAAATAAGAAGTAGGTGACAAGAAGGTGGGCGCAGTGGCTCATGCCTGTAATCCCAACACTTTGGGAGGCCGAGGCAGGTGGATCACGAGATTAAGAGATCGAGACCATCTGGCCAACATGGTGAAACCCTGTCTCTACTAAAAATACAAACACTTAGCCAGGTGTGGTGGCGGGTGCCTGTAGTCCCAGCTACTTGGGAGGCTGAGGCAGGAGAATCACTTGAACCTGGGAGGCGGAGGCTGCAGTGAGCTGAGATTGCATCACTGCACTCCAGCCTGGGTGACAGAGTGAGATTCCATCAAAAAAAAAAAAAAAAAAAGGAGGTGACAAGAAACAGCAAACAATAATGGCTTTTTCTCCCTTTTCCTCTATGCTCTGAAAAACCAGGAGATGGGGCTAACCTGCCTCCCATTCTCTAGGGTTCCTGTACAAATAACTGGGTGGAAAACAATTCCCAAACTGAAAAAAATCCATTGTTTTAATTCCAATGAGGTGATCTATAGGAAATAACCCTGTATAAGAACCAAGCTGGCTTACAAGCAGACATTGAAAAGTGATTCCTCTCTGTGGCTTATTCTTTTTTTTTTTTTTTGAGACAAAAATCATGTTTATCACTCAAAAGCAGATACGTCTGCAGAGGGAGGGATGAAGAGAAGCAGGGAAAGAAGGAAGGAGGGAAAGAGGAAGGGTGGATCAGTACCAAGAATGGAATTCTCTTATCTATGAAAACATAAAGAACTGTGAAAAACAGTTCTTTCCATATAGACAGAGGTGCTTATAATTTAGACCCAGAAAAAAATGATCAAGCTCAAATGATAGCCCACACGCAAAACACTCTAAAAAGCAAGGTACTATTATTATGATTACAAAGGTGCACCTGCCAGCAGGGATCTTGGCTTCTGGGTGCCCTTTCATAAGTAGGGCAGCTACGTCATATCAAATATGAAAGCTGATGCTATAAAAAGAAGTTATTTTTACATCAATCGAAATAAATGCATAAAAGATTTACGTTTGTATTGAAGACAAGGTACAATTTTTAAAAATCAAACGGAAACGCATCTTAGACATGCCAAGTTATATTATAAAGAACTTCCAAATGCATATGTTTTCTGCTGGCTTTTGATTTAATACCTATAAAAACTGAGTACATACAGGAGGAAGGGCACATTTACAAGGATGGACTAAAAAATACCATATGTTATTTCACAAAGAGTATTTAACTTTTAATGAATTAAATTTATGTTCATTTATAAGAAGTATGTGCACAAGATAGAACATGCACATACAACGAAGGGGTTTCATTGGAAAGCACTCTGCTCTCCTAAACCCATTTCCATTCCCTGATCTACCAGTGTCACCATCCACAGTTAACTGTCATTGCCAGTTTCTTGCCATCGGTATGTCTGATTTTTTTTTTTTTACAGAAATGCTAATATGCCATACAAATTGTTCCACATCTTGCCTAAAGATGCCATAACCATCACCAGTAAGCACTTAACATAACATGATTTGCTCTTCAACTCAGGTCAATTAGGTCAGAAGGAGGTATGCTTTATTCTAAGTTACAAAGTATTCCACCAGATGAAGGTATCATAGTTGATTTGTCTAGTCTCCTACTGAAAGACGTTTAGATTATTTTCAGTCCTTGGCTATAAAAAATAATCCAGTGATTTTCTGTATACTTCTATTTTCTTTGTGGAAATATGATTTAGGAATGGAAACCTAGAAGAGAAATTGATGGGTCAAAGGCATGAGCGTTTTTTTTGTTTGTTTTGTTTTTTTTTTGTAGTCAGCTATTTAATTAGGTTCTTAAGGCATTTAGAACGCCAATTTGTGAGGATAAATTCCATTCGTCAGAGCAAACACAGGTCGCAGGTGGCCCTGGAGCTAAGGAATAGCTTTGATTTTTCATAAAATGTGTGAGTCCGCAGCTTTCTGATCGATCTTGCACTGCCCTATAATCTTCTATTTCTTTTTCTGTGTTGAAGATCTCACCTTCCTGGTCTGGGCTTCCGCAGCTTCTTCTTGAAGTAAGCATCAGTAAGATGTTCGGGGACTTTTACATTGCTGATACCAATTTTGGTTGAGGTGGCAATGACAAATTTCTGGTGTTTTCTTCATAGAGGAACTCGATTGAGGGCCAGAGGTCCGGTCACAAGTAACAAGCCACTAGCCAGCTGCTTCAGGAAAACCACCCCCTTGCCCCTGCAGCCTCCAGTGAGGAGGATCAGAATGGTCCTGGGGCAATGCTGGCTCGTAGTTTTCTCACATGCTGCCTGAAGGGTTTGTTGCCGTGGCTCAGCAGCTTTCCAGGCACATCTTTAGTAGGATAATATCTAGGCATTTTGCGAAGTTTAACCACCCGGATACCACCGTTCTTGTCACCACCAACTGGTTTTGTAACAGTTGCAAGAACCTTCTCCTTTTTCTTTTCAACCTTGGATTTAGCGGCTGAGTACTTCCTCTTGTACATGGTCTTTCTGGAATACACGGCAGGTGCAGAATACCTGCCAATTCCTCTGACAAGGACAGGATTGCACTGCAATGGGGCTTCCCCTTCTTAGGCTTTTTAGCCTTGAGGTGACCCTTTTTCACCTCGCCACTAGCATCAGCCTTCTTGGCTTCGGGTTTCTTCTCTTTGGTATCTGGCTTCTCAACTTTTTCACCTGCCATCTTGCAAGATGGGAAAGAGAGTTTTTTTGTTTTTGTTTTTGTTTTCGTGAAACGGAGTTTTACTCTTGTTGCCCAGGCTGGAGTGCAATAGCACGATATTGGCTCACTGCAACCTCTGCCTCCAAGCGATTCTCCTGCCTCAGCCTCCTGAGTAACTGGGATTACAGGTGCCCGCCCCCATGCCCAGCTAATTTTTGTATTTTCTGTAGAGATAGAGTTTCACCATCTTGGCCAGGCTGGTCTTGAACTCCTGACCTCAGGTGATCTGCCTGCCTTGGCCTCCCAAAGTGCTGGGATTACAGGCATGAGGCACCGCGCCTGGTCTGGTATGAGCATTTTATTGTGTACAGATACTGTCAAAATGGCCCTTCCCTGGGATAGTACCAGTCTGTATTCCCAAGGGGAATGCCTTTCCCACCACATTCTCCCCAAGATTGCTTTTAATCAAATATTTTGTTCTTTTCCAATCTGATGGGAGAGAAAAAAAAAAGAATCTTGTGGTTTTAATTTACATTTCTCCTATTGTGGGTAAAAGTTTGACATCTTTCTATTTTAAAACTATTTGTATTTTTGGTGAGTGGATTATCGTGCTTTTGCCCATTTTCCTGTTTACCTATTTTGATTGTAAAACTTACAAAAAGTATTTGTAGATCCTTATGTAACATAGAAATTAGCCCATTGTCTGTTTTATGTGGTACAAAAATTATTTTCCTGAGTTTATTAGCAAGAATTTAAAAGTTTTAAGTAGCCAATTTTTATTTTACTTTTAAATCTTTGATGCAGCTAAAATTCATTTTAATGTAAGAAATGAAGTTGATACCTAGAATTATTTTCTTTCTCCAGATGGTTCCTCAATAATATCCAATTTAGGCTTTGACAGTTCATCTTTCCCATTGATTCAAAGGAGCCATTTCTCACAACCTGCCTTCCTATATGCATGTACATCTGTCTAGACTCTTTTGTTAATTAGTTTTTTTTTTTTTTTTTTTGGCGATAGAGTCTCACTGTTGCCCAGGCCGGTGTGCAGTTGCACCAAGATTGTGCTTCTTGCAGCTTCAGCCTCCTGGGCTCAAGTGATCCTCCTGCCTCAGCACTTCCCAATAGCTGGGATTACAGACACATGACACCATGCCCAGCTAATTGTTTTTGTATTTTTAGTTGGCCAGGCTGGTCTTGAACTCCTGGCCTCAGGTGATCTGCCTGCATAGGCCTCCCAAAGTGCTGGGATTACAGGTGTGAGCCACTGTGTCCGGCCTGTTGATTGGTCTTTATATCTATTGATGCATTAGACATTTTGGCTACTATTGCTTTGTAATATGTTTAACTTTCTGAAAGGACTAGTACCTTCTTTTTTAGAATTTTTTTTTCTGAAAAACATAAATATTATTATTATTATTCTCCTATGAACTGTAGCACAGCTTATATTTAAAGATTTGTTGTTATTTTTATTGATCACTTAAAATGTGTATATTAGTTTAGGGAGGATGTTTGTCATTATATAATAATACTAAGACTCCTGAGTCAAACCAAATTGAGTTCTGTTGAAGTCTTGTTTATCTCTGTTCAAATTTATTTTATTTTATTTTATTTTGAGACGGAGTCTTGCTCTGTTGTCTGAAGTGCAGTGACGTGAGCTCGGCTCACTGTAACCTCTGCCTCCTGGGTTCAAGTGATTATCTTGCCTTAGCCTCTGAGTAGCTGGGACTACAGGCCTGTGCCACCACACCTGGATAACTTTTGTATTTTCAGTAGAGATGGGGTTTCGCCACTTTTTCCAGGGTGGTTTTGAACTCCTGACCTCAGGTGATTCACTCGATTCAGCCTCCCAAAGTGCTGGGATTATAGGCATGAGCCACCATATCCGGCTTCTCACTTTACCTTTTTAATTAAAAAAAAAAAAAAAATGCAGATTTTAAAATTTTATACAGGATTAAAATTATTTAATACAGATCTTGCATGTTTATTGTTAAGCATATTCCTAAGAATATTTTAATCACTGTTATATACATCTTTTATTACATTATATCTATTATTTGATTGTTGTTTGTGTATTGGAAAGCTACTACTTTATTTTACACTAACTTTGTACCTAGCCAGTTTACTGAATTTTTTTCTTATTTATAATGCTTTTGAGTTACTTCTCTTGGGATTTCCAGGTATTACAGTCACATCATGTGATAATAATAGCATTTAAAAGTTTTTCCGTCTTCATTTTTAAGAAGTAAGAATATACTAAGAGCAAAGTTGGCCGGGCGCAGTGGCTCAAGCCTGTAATCCCAGCACTTTGGGAGGCCGAGACGGGCGGATCACAAGGTCAGAAGATTGAGACCACCCTGGCTAACACAGTGAAACCCCACCTCTACTAAAAAATACAAAAAACTAGCCGGACGAGGTGGCAGGTGCCTATAGTCCCAGCTACTCGGGAGGCTGAGGCAGGAGAATGGCGTGAACCTGAAAGGCGGAGCTTGCAGTGAGCTGAGATCCGGCCACTGCACTCCAGTTTGGGCGACAGAGCGAGACTCCGTCTCAAAAAAAAACAAAAAAACAAAAAAAAAGAGTAAAGTTGCAAAAGTTATCTTTGTTGTACCTAGAACCGATATTTACAGAATAAACATTTGGAATCAGAGTAAAGGTTGGGTGTATATTAAAATAGTCAAGGTTGAGGGTGAGGAAGAGAGAGGAGAGAGAGAGAGAGTTTATCAGAAAAAAAGAATAGTGAGCTCTTGGCGGTTATTAAGAAAATTAGCAGAGTGATGAAATAATCTGTACGACAGATCTCCATGACACAAGTTTACCCGTGTAACAAACTTGTACTTGTACCCCTGAACTTAAAAGTTAAAAGAAACCCAAGAGATTAATATCTAGACTACCTTAAAAAGGATAATTAGAAAACCTAGTTAAGAGTCAAATACATACAATGAACGTGAACATTATGGATATTAACATCTGTTAAATCTTTTCGATGATGGCGCCTACATTGAACTTCCTGGCTAAAATCTTAAAATTGTGACTGACATGATCAATCAAGTTATGTGGGCATGTCCTTTAAGCCCACAGCTGCAGCAGCTCAGGAAGACAGAGGGCCCCTGCCCCTCTTGCTGTCAGCAAACGCTGCTGCTAATGGACAGTGATCACGCTTGCCTGCTTCTGATATCCCCCCGGCCGGAGATGAAAGAACTCTCACTGTCTCTTAATAAAAGGAAGGGGAAAAAAGGTATGAGAGCACCACTGGATGTAATAGGATATGACTCAGTAATGAACTGGCTGTCAGCAAAAGATGACAAGCCTTTTGCTATTGTCAAGGTGGAGAATGCTGAGCGTGTCATCACTGTTGGGAAGAGTCACCTTCTAATAGGCCAGGCAGTTTGCCTCACTCTGTTGGAGGCCCCTCCTAGCTCCGCTGGCTTGCTTTACACTGGTATTGCTGCACTGGCAGGCTGCCTGCTCCCCCTATCTGAAAGTATTTTACATTCCATTCACGTTTTGCTTCCAAATTTATTTTTACATTTCTAAAAACTTGGATGCTAAATATGTCTATTTATGTGCTAAATTCATTTTATGTGCATTTAAGCTTTTCTGTTAGTCCAATAACTCCTCCAGCCCTCTTTTTATTCATCGTCAACCAACCAGATAGAAGACAGACAGATACCAGTGATAGAGTTTTAGTTACATAAATTATCCTTGTTTGCAGATGACATGATCTTATATATAGAAAGCTCCAAAGATTCCACTAAAAAAAATGAGTTAAAACTAATCAACAAATTCAACCAAGTTGCAGGATATAAAATCAACATATAAAATCAGTGACATTTCTATACACTAATAGCTATCTAAGAAAGAAATCAAGAAAACTACCGGCCGGGCGCGGTGGCTCAAGCCTGTAATCCCAGCACTTTGGGAGGATGAGATGGGCGGTTCACGAGGTCAGGAGATCGAGACTATCCTGGCTAACACGGTGAAACCCCATCTCTACTAAAAAAATACAAAAAAACTAGCTGGGCCTGGTGGCGGGTGCCTGTAGTCCCAGCTACTTGGGAGGCTGAGGCAGGAGAATGGCGTAAACCCGGGAGGCGGAGCTTGCAGTGAGCTGAGATCCGGCCACTGCACTCCAGCCTGGGTGACAGAGGGAGACTCCGTCTCAAAAAAAAAAAAAAGAAAACTACCCCATTTACAGTAGACTTCTCCTTTTCACTTTAACAACCTATCTTGACTTTTGATGTCAGTACATGTAAATGGAACTCACTCTTTTTTTTTCTTTATTTCTTTTTTTATTTCAGGATCAACCAGGTATGGAACTCACTCTTTTAATGACTTACAATTACAGTGTCTGCAATATGTACCACTCCCTTACTGATGAAAATTTGGGTTGTTCTGTCAAAATTTATTGCACTATATTTAACTCCCTTTACTTTATTTATTTATTAATTTTTGTTGTTGTTGAGATGAATTCTGCTTTTGTCACCATGCCTGGCTGATTTTGTATTTTTAGTAGAGTTGGGGTTTCATCATATAGGCCAGGCTGGTCTTGAACTCCTGATCCACCTGCCTCAGCCTCCCAAAGTGCTGGGATTACAGGTGTGAGCCACCGTGCCCAGCCTTAACTCTCTTTAACTTATGAAAGTGTCCAGAATTGAGAATGAGGATAGTAATGCCAGAATTTGAGTTTCCCCCAGCCAGAGCAAGAACCTGTCACAGTAGAGCAGGAGTCACCCTGTGGCCTGTGGCAGTTGGATTGGGAGCTCTGGTAAGGGACATACATGTTTGGCTTTGACAGCTTTGGTGACTAGTCTGGCACAAGAGGCCTGGAGAGAAGCCATGGTACTTGGTTTGGAACTTCCAGCAGTCAGGTTGAGTAGCTGCAACATTGGAACAAAATGACAAAACTGGTCATATTTATTTTCATAACCCTGAAATACTGGCACTAGTGCTGATATTACTAGCAGTATTTTATGAGAAGATACCATCAGCATGGTGCCATCATTTTCTGCGCTTTGTTCTGAGCAAATAATGAACCTGAGAGACGGCCAGACCAAGGACTGTTGTTCTTCTGCCCTGCCAGCCTGAATCTCTCTAAAAAGGATAAATTGGTGAAGAAGTTAAAATAAATTATCTTAGGAGAGAACAGTCTATTTTTAAGAAAATGAATTTGGTGCTCTCAGGAAATAAGAGAAGAAAAACCACTAATCTGGACATTTCTTTGTCTTTTCTTCCCCTCTTCTCCCTAATACTTCTATCCTTCTACATTTTCCTTAAGGCCCTTTCCTCACCCACTACCCCCACAACAATCAAATTCCATCTGAGGTTTCTGGAAGTTGATTAGGCTAAAACTGACTCTGAGGAAAATAGAAATACTACAAATAAAAAAAGAGGCCGGGCATAGTGGCTCGCACCTGTAATCCCAGCACTTTGGGAGGCTGAGATGGGCAGATCACCTGAGGTCAGGAGTTCAAAACCACCCTGGAAAACGTGGCAAAACCCCATCTCTACTGAAAATACAAAAGTTATCCAGGCGTGGTGGCACACGCCTGTAACCCCAGCTACTCAGGAGGCTGAGGCAGGAGAATCCCTTGAACCCGGGAACAGAGGTTGCAGTGAGCCGAGATCATGTCACTGCACTCCAGCCTGGGTGACAGAGCAGGACTCCATCTCAAAAAAAAAAAAAAAAAGAATGCTCAGTGATATGGTTTGGATATGGTTTGGAGATCTGTGCCTTCTGAATCTTATGTTGAAATGTGATCCCCAGTGTTGGAGGTGGGACTTAGGCAGATTCTTCTTGAGTGGCTTGGTGGCATCCCCCTGGTAATGAGTGGGTTCTTGCTCTGTTAGTTCACCTGAGACCTGATTGTTTAAAAGAGCCTGGAACCTCCCTCGCTGTCTTCTTCTCCCAGCATTTAATATGCCTGCTCTCCCTTCACCTTCCACCATGACTGGAAGCTTTTGGAGGCCTCACCAGAAGCAGATGCTGCCACCCTTCTTCCTATACAGTCTGCAAAACTGTGAGCCAAAATAAACCTCTTTTCTTTATAAATCACCCAGTCTCAGGTATTCCTTTATAACAAAGAAAATGGATTAACACACTCAGTCTTACTAGTCATTTAGGAAACTGGAATTAATGCCAGATAACATTTTGAACAAGTTTTAAAAGGGAAGTGGTGTAGTCAGAATGCTTTCTATTTAAAAGCAGCTTTATTTGATATGAAATTTAAATGTGGTATATAGCGCTCTGAATATATATCATAATGCACATAATTCAGAGTTTAGATTTTTAAATACCAAAATAATGGCACTACATCAAGAAAAATACCAAAAGAATACTTGGTTCTTTAAAAATAGCATCATATTCTGGAATACCAGAATACCACAAGACTACATTTCAATCATTTGTTAAGTCAAGGTTGCACAGACTAACAGGCAAATTACCAGTGTGAAACACCAAGCTAGCAACTGGAGGAAACCCAGGAGATGGGACTAAAGTTGCCCAGGATAGTGAAAAGGGCCTGGGTTTGGAGTCAGAAGACCTGGGTTTGAAGTTCTGACTTTCACTTTCTTCCATTCACTATGGCCGTTGGATTTTGGCCAGGTTCTTCCAATCTCATTTGGCCTTATTTTCTTCAATACAATAAGTGTAGTAGTATTGCTCTGCTTCTCCCCCAGGGGTGTTGTAAGATAATATAAGTAAAATATTGATAATAAAAGCTATAAAGAAGAGATCCTAGGCTGTAAGGATAGAATTATCCTTTATTTAAGCATGTTAATATTGGGAAAGAAACATCATTTGATTTTGCTTTCAAACACTGCATAAAGGATGCTCTGCTACCACATCTCTCTTTCTTGAATATTCCCTTACTTCTATTTAGATATAAATTGAGAGAAAATTTTGAACTACAGAATGAGAAGTGTCCTTCTTCACTAACCACACTAACTGGTATGTTTCATGAAAATCATTTTCAATTTCTAGGCGTTGTCATCTCCATTTAGAAGGAAGTGTTCTGAATTTTAAAAAAAATAGCTTGTTTTGTTTTGTTTTGGAGATGGAGTCTTGCTCTTGTCACCCAGGCTGGAGTGTAATGGCACGATCTTGACTCACTGCAACCTCCGCCTCCCAGGTTAAAGCAATTCTCCTGCCTCAGTCTCCCATGTAGCTGGGATTACGGGCACCCGCCACCATGCCCAGCTAAAAAATAGCTTTTTATACCAGTGTTTGAAGTTAAAGGTCTAGTTTTGTTTAATATATACATGTGGGTCCTCCTTCCATTTTTTCGAAGCAAACCTCAGACATCATCTCAATGCACCCTTTGAATGTGATGTTTGATTTGAATTGTCTTGGATTCCTGGGTATCTGTTGGCTTTATACCCTGTGGCTGGCCGGCTGATCCTAGGTCCTTACCCCTCTCCCACATCCCCACCTCCTGTCCCTTCCCTTCATCTTGAAGTTTCACTGGGCATAGAAGCCTTGTATGATTTGTTTGCTTGGAAAGGGAGGCGGGCTATTTTCTAGCTGTCACCCTGCCTCATTCTTGTTTGCTCCTGCCTTGTTTTGCCCTCTTGCTCCATCTTTGAGCTGTGGCTCCAGGACTGCCTCTACCCCTTGCTGGTGTTTATCTTCCCTGAGCTGGATTCTTACCCTCTTGAAGGGACAGTGGCTTGGACTTGACCTTCTAAGCTTTCCTGACTTTTGCTTCTTCAGGCCAGTCACAACCTAGTTCCAGCCCCTCAAATCCCAGCTCCTGGTGCCACTGGTTTACCACCGCCTCAGTAAAGAGGAGAAGAGGACATGTGAATATGTCACTGCTTTCTCCCACACTGGGTCATCGCTTCTCTTTCACTGGCTCCTTGACATGTCCTCTGATGGCATGCTTCCGGGCAGAATCACTCAGTCCAAAACTTCATGTCAAAGTCATAGTGTGAGCTGGGAAAAAGGCAGGAAGTATCCTTTTCTATCTGTGTTAAATGCTGCCATCCTTTTCCTTAGCCTTTGCTCTCAGTTTTCTACAGTACTTTTAGGTCAGCAGCTCTTCCTCTTGACTTGCTTTTCAGAATCCATGCAGCCTCCTTTACCCAGCAACTGTAAGGAGGAACTGAGGGAGCACAACTCCTTGGGCCTAGGGTGGGAGACAATTTGAGTGACACTGGTTGTGCAGCACTGAAACATGTCTCTCACAGATGCCCTGTCCTCTCCGTTCCTGGAATGCCCTAGACCCTCTTTCACCTGAGTGAGTGGCTTCCTGATACACTACACAGTGTTGAAGGGAGGAAGGACTGTTATTTCCTAACTGTCCTGCAAGGGCTGTTTTGCCTTTAGAACCAGCCATTAGCCCCAGGACATCCAATCCTTGTCTTATTTTTGAGGCTAGACCAATAAGCAAACAAAATGGCCACCAGGCCTATCCCCACTTACCACATCACATTACAGGCCCTGCCTTGCTAAGGATATTCAGCACTACTGTGGGCTTTGATGATCCAGAAGTGGCTACAGTGAAGATGGAGTGAACTGAATGCAAATTTAGGAGGCCTAAAGTGTAGCTCCATTTTTGCCTTTCCCATTCAGCTAGTAATGATGCTTTTCATTCAACTCTGATAGACAGGTAGTGATTCTTTCCTAGGAAGGTGGAAGCATACACGTAAGAGTAAACTTTATTATTATTTTTATATATTATTTATTTTGAGACAAGGTCTCTGTTACTCAGGTTGGAGTGTAGTGGCATGATCACGGCTCACTGCAGCCTCTATCTCCCGGGCTCAAGTGATCCTCCCACCTCAGCCTCCCAAGTAGCTGACACTATAGGCACACCACCACCCCTGCCTAATTGATTTATTTTTATTTTTTGTAGAGATAGATTCTCAGTTTGTTGCCCAGACTGCTCTCGAACTCCTCAGCTCAAGCGATCCTCTTGCCTTGGCCTCCCAAAGTGCTGGGATTACAGGCGTAAGCTGCCATACCTGGCCCAGAATAAATTTTCTGTGTGTGACTATTTTCTTTCCCCCTCTCAATTCCATGTTTAGATTCTCTTCGAATAAACTTTTCATCTTATTCTGTTATGGATTAGAGTTAGGTGTGCCTTTGAACTGAGTCAGTATTCATGGGAGAAATGATTTTCTCCCCAGGCAGAGTGCTATGTGGGTTTGTTTCTGTTTTCTGAAAACACATCTGAAGCTGTTCCTACCTTATGACCTAGAGTCTCAAAATTCTAATTGGTGACGCAAAAAGCACATTGTCAGTTGCCCAACCTGTTTTTAATTTTCTCTTTGCTACTGCAAGAGTGGAAGAAATGTCAGAAGAATGAATATGGGCAAAAAATTGACAGTTGCTGGGATGTGAGGTTTGTTTTTTTCTCTCTGGTTAGGCTAGTTGTGTTCAGTTGGCAAAGGGCAGCATAGAATGGAGAAGAAGGATGGGGAAAATGTTAGAAAATGTTTTGTATATAACATTTGCAAGGTAAGAACAAAGTCGTGTGAATGCCTATGTGCAAAGAAGGTGAACAATACAAATGCAGATATATGTGTGTATATTTATATTTATTTAGACACATAAATATACACTAAACAAATATATATACATATATTGCTAAGCATTTCTCCATGCACTATTTAATCTTCATTGAAAACCCTAAGATGCAGGTACTAGTACGATTTTCACATTGTAGATGAGTCAACTTGCGCACAGAAAACTTAAATAACTTTCCGAAAACCATGTATGTTTGGAGCCAGAATTGTTTTTTTGTTTTGTTTTGTTTTTGAGACAGAGTCTCAAGAAGGCTGGAGTGCAGTGGCATGATCTCGGCTCACTGCCACCTCCGCCTCCCAGGTTCAAGCGATTTTCCTGCCTCAGCCTCCTGAGTAGTTGGGACTGCAGGCACACACCACCACACCTGTCTAATTTTTGTATTTTTTAGTATAGACGGGGTTTCACCATATTGGCCAGGCTGGTCTAAAACTCCTGACTGCATGACCCACCGGCCTCAGCCTCCCAAAGTGCTGGGATTACAGGCGTGACCCACCGTGCCCAGCCCGGAGCCAGAATTTTGATCTGGAGAGGCTAATTCTAGACCTTGCATTCTTTACCACAAAGATAAGTCTGATTTAGCTCTGTGGATGGTGAGGAGTGAGAGGTCAGGGAATGTCCTTGAGGATTCAGCACCACTTGAGGTAAGTGTGGGTGGCTAGTATGATCTTCACATGAAAGTAGATCCAATTGGTCAGTCCCCTCTAGAAAAACCTATGGACGAACCAGAGACAGTCCTAGAAACCCAGATCGAAAACAAATTCTGGTTCTGACTTAAATTGGTCTGGCCATTTGAACAGAAGAGAGATTCTATCAATTGGACTGTTTTGTGGACACCATAAAATTGTCACATGGTACTGGTAAGTATGAAGCATATATTTTTCTATTGGTCTGATTTCTGATCCAGTTTTACAAACAACCAGTGGCAGTATTCCTTACCATTTTGCTCTTATCTTCACAAGAACATAAAGTAGTAAAATTAACAAACCCATTTATGTTAACTCTTGCTTCAGCATATAATTTTCCCCATACATGGCCAGCTATCTATAAGATGCACCTAATATCAAGATCATTTGTTTCACGTTGTAAAAATCTTTCGTTTTTGCCTTCTTCCAAATATGTATCTCTTTTTATCTACGAATAATTAAGTCGGTATGGCAGAACAATAATATTTCCAGGCAATGAACAGAAATGCAGAAGTGGAATTGACTAGCCAAACACTGCATCTGAGTCATTATACCACAAATAAATTATGTGCATGCATGAGCAATACATAAACTTATTTGTTCAATTTGTTCTGACATCATAAGACATTTTAAGGAAATGTTAGAGACTTTTAGCTCATTTCTATTCATTGAAAAATTTTATTTAGCCACCTGTGCCTCTGTACTTTCTTCCAGTCTATGGCCTTTTTTTGTAGAAAAAAAAAATTCTAAAAGTAGGTATGCCATTCCTTTTAAAATCAAATCCTTCTTCAAAGAAGTTGCCGTAATAGAAGTAGTAAGTAGTACAGATGGTATAGCTGTAAATTAAAGTTTCTTCTGACTTAGATACCACATGCAATCATCTATTATTTAATAATAGAAAAATGGGGACTGGGACTGGTTATATAAACATGAATCCTTTTTGTTGATCCCTTTCATCTCTACCTATCTGTATTTCTAAATCTTGTAGACCCTGTATGCATTGTTTTTGTTTTCCTATTTTTAATGTCATGTGAGTTTCCTATAAAAATTGCAGATTTGCTTTCATTCAGCTTAAGACAAATCTTTCTTTCTGAATCCTATGCAGATGATTGCCTGTAACTGGCAAGAAGAGGCATATATTTGTTAGAATTGGAATGTTTCCAATGCCTACATGGTGCTTGTATTGACTTCCATCATCGCACCTGTAACATGTGGTTGTCCATATCTGATTTTATCTTTGTTTCCTTTCTCAGGCAGTAAGTACCTGAAGGGCAGAGTTCATCTTTTTTGTTGTTTTTTTCCTGTGTATTTCTAGTTTTTTACACACTATTTGTTGAGAAAATTAATGTCCCATCCCATTCCTTACCTAGTTATTTATACATTGAGTAAAAAACTGATGTCTCTAAGAAAAATATAAATGTAAGCAACTCACAAATAGGTAAGTTAACATTTTTGGGCATCCACAGTATAATACTACTGATAGTTAAAGGAGGTATAAAGAAAGCACTAGACATGGTTCCTTTGTTTAAGGTACCTCTAGAATAATGAAAAGAGAGGGCTCAAAAGCACGTGTGTACACAATGTATGAGTATCTATTTACCAAAATAACTACAGCCATCCTGTACAAAAACACAAGCCATACAAATGCAGTCTATTTCACAATTAAGTAGGCAATATTTGTATCATGTGTTATTCCTGAAATATTTTGAATCCCAACCAGATTTTCTACTGCTACCTAGCAAACTTCTAGCCATTTTACCCCAACTATCCAGCAGTTATATGTTTAGTAGATGAAACATGTCTTCGGTGTTAACCTATAACATAATTCAGAAGGTGTATCCATTATAAAATATAATGTATATTTTTAGGGTCAAATAAAAATAATGTATGGAATATCAGATTCTCTGTACCCTACTTACCAGGATAACTTGGCTAATTGTAATCTGACCTGAATTTGAAGCTTTTCCTTCCTTACCATTGCTCCTGAGAGCTTTTAAAATTTTCTGCTCTGTTCTTTCTGTGTTTTCTTTTTGAGCTCTTTCCTCAACACACACACACGCACACACACACACACACACTTCACTTACTTTCCCACTCCATTCTCTCACCTAATTTACTGTGCTTTATACTTTCTTTTCAGCCTTTTGAAGTATCAGATAGTCTGACAAACTAATCCTTCTGTATGTGTTCACAGGACAGGGACGAAGGTTCTATGTAAAGGCATATGTCAATTTCAACACTTAGGCATTCAGAAACAATGTTTTCACTGGATGATCCAGGAGGGTGCTATTCAGGGATAATTTTTCAGGGAGGAGTCTAGTGGAGGAACCCCACAAATGCCACTATGGAAGATTATTTTCTTAACATATAGGTAGGGTTGAATGTCTGGATTCAGGAATGACATGATTGATACTGGAAGACTAACAGGCTGGAATAATACTGCACAGCTTTATAAATAGGAACGTCCATTTATTTGATTAATGAGGACTGTGCTCACTGCAGACACCATTCATATGCATTGTGACTGAGGCCCTCTTGTCTTGACTGTATCCTGACAGGGAGTCTGAATAGTCATTTCAACAGGTGATTTTTTTTGCTGACAAAGAGCACATTCTCAATTATCCATGAGATGTCCATCATCAGCTTTTCTTTTGTGGTCAGGGAGGTCGAGTGAGGTCCAAATTCAGACCTCAAGGACTGCCATGTCATAAAGCCTTAGGCTTGGAACTCACTTCACAGATCGTGCAGTAAAACCATAGTCCACATGGGACCACCTCTACAGCTCTTCTCCTTGAACACTAATAATCTGCCAACCAGAGAGCAGAATATAACAGCAAGGCATATTTCCTGTCAGTTTAAGTAGAGCCTAATATGCTTCTTTGATCAAGATAAGTATTAACACATCATCTTTCACAAAACGATTTGTCTGTGTACTAATATGTCATGTAGAAGTTATAGTTACATTTTTTGTTCATCAAATTTACAGTTACCTATTACATATGTTTTTATTGTTTCATGTAGTTTTCTGAATATAACACTTAGGTTTTCATTATTACATTTCAAATCTAAAATTATTGGTTAGAATAAATATTGGTTTGGTGCCTATGTAAATTTCAATCACCATATACATATTTATTTATTTATTTATTATTATTTTTTTTTATTATACTTTAAGTTCTAGGGTACATGTGCATGACGTTTATATCATGTATAACTCCCCAATGCAATCCCTCCCTCCTCCCCCCTCCCCATGATAGGCCCCAGTGTGTGATGTTCCCCTTCCCGAGTCCAAGTGATCTCATTGTTCAGTTCCCACCTATGAGTGAGAACATGCGGTGTTTGGTTTTCTCTTCTTGTGATAGTTTGCTAAGAATGATGGTTTCCAGCTGCATCCATGTCCCTACAAAGGACGCAAACTCATCCTTTTGATGGCTGCATAGTATTCCATGGGGTATATGTGCCACATTTTCTTAATCCAGTCTGTCACAGATGGACATTTGGGTTGATTCCAAGTCTTTGCTATTGTGAATAGTGCCGCAATAAACATACGTGTGCATGTATCTTTGTAGTAGAGTAATTTATAATCCTTTGGGTATATACCCAGTAGTGGGATGGCTGGGTCATATGGTACATCTAGTTCTAGATCCTTGAGGAATCGCCATACTGTTTTCCATAATGGTTGAACTAGTTTACAATCCCACCAACAGTGTAAAAGTGTTCCTATTTCTCCACATCCTCTCCAACACCTGTTGTTTCCTGACTTCTTAATGATTGCCATTCTAACTGGTGTGAGATGGTATCTCATTGTGGTTTTGATTTGCATTTCTCTGATGGCCAGTGATGATGAGCATTTTTTCATGTGTCTGTTGGCTGTATGGATGTCTTCTTTTGAGAAATGTCTGTTCATATCCTTTGCCCACTTTTGGATGGGGTTGTTTGTTTTTTTCTTGTATATTTGTTTGAGTTCTTGGTAGATTCTGGATATTAGCCCTTTGTCAGATGAGTAGGTTGCAAAAATTTTTTCCCATTCTGTAGGTTGCCTGTTCACTCTGATGGTAGTTTCTTTAGCTGTGCAAAAGCTCTTTAGTTTAATTAGATCCCATGTGTCAATTTTGGCTTTTGCTGCCGTTGCTTTTGGTGTTTTAGACATGAAGTCCTTGCCCATGCCTATGTCCTGAATGGTACTACCTAGATTTTCTTCTAGGGTTTTTATGGTATTAGGTCTAACATTTAAGTCTCTAATCCATCTTGAATTAATCTTCGTATAAGGGGTAAGGAAAGGATCCAGTTTCAGCTTTCTACTTATGGCTAGCCAATTTTCCCAGCACCATTTATTAAATAGGAATCCTTTCCCCATTTCTTGTTTTTGTCAGGTTTGTCAAAGATCAGATGGCTGTAGATGTGTGGTATTATTTCTGAGGACTCTGTTCTGTTCCATTGGTCTATATCTCTGTTGTGGTACCAGTACCATGCTGTTTTGGTTACTGTAGCCTTGTAGTATAGTTTGAAGTCAGGTAGCGTGACGCCTCCAGCTTTGTCCTTTTGACTTAGGATTGTCTTGGCAATGCGGGCTCTTTTTTGGTTCCATATGAACTTTAAAGCCGTTTTTTCCAATTCTGTGAAGAAAGTCATTGGTAGCTTGATGGGGATGGCATTGAATCTATAAATCACCTTGGGCAGTATGGCCATTTTCACGATATTGATTCTTCCTATCCATGAGCATGGTATGTTCTTCCATTTGTTTGTGTCCTCTTTGATTTCACTGAGCAGTGGTTTGTAGTTCTCCTTGAAGAGGTCCTTTACATCCCTTGTAAGCTGGATTCCTAGGTATTTGATTCTCTTTGAAGCAATTGTGAATGGAAGTTCATTCCTGATTTGGCTCTCTGCTTGTCTGTTACTGGTGTATAAGAATGCTTGTGATTTTTGCACATTAATTTTGTATCCTGAGACTTTGCTGAAGTTGCTTATCAGCTTAAGGAGATTTTGGGCTGAGACAATGGGGTTTTCTAAATATACAATCATGTCATCTGCAAACAGGGACAATTTGACTTCTTCTTTTCCTAACTGGATACCCTTGATTTCTTTCTCTTGCCTGATTGCCCTAGCCAGAACTTCCAACACTATGTTGAATAGGAGTGGTGAGAGAGGGCATCCCTGTCTTGTGCCAGTTTTCAAAGGGAATTTTTCCAGTTTTTGCCCATTCAGTATGATATTAGCTGTGGGTTTGTCATAAATAGCTCTTATTATTTTGAGGTACGTTCCATCAATACCAAATTTATTGAGCGTTTTTAGCATAAGGGCTGTTGAATTTTGTCAAAAGCCTTTTCTGCATCTATTGAGATAATCATGTGGTTCTTGTCTTTGGTTCTGTTATATGCTGGATTACGTTTATTGATTTGCGAATGTTGAACCAGCCTTGCATCCCAGGGATGAAGCCCACTTGATCATGGTGGATAAGCTTTTTGATGTGCTGCTGAATCCAGTTTGCCAGTATTTTATTGAGGATTTTTGCATCGATGTTCATCAGGGATATTGGTCTAAAATTCTCTCTTTTTGTTGTGTCTCTGCCAGGCTTTGGTATCAGGATGATGTTGGCCTCATAAAAAGAGTTAGGGAGGATTCCCTCTTTTTCTATTGATTGAAATAGTTTCAGAAGGAATGGTACCAGCTCCTCCTTGTACCTCTGGTAGAATTCAGCTGTGAATCCATCTGGTCCTGGACTTTTTTTGGTGGGTAGGCTATTAATTGTTGCCTCAATTTCAGAGCCTGCTATTGGTCTATTCAGGGATTCAACTTCTTCCTGGTTTAGTCTTGGGAGAGTGTAAGTGTCCAGGAAATTATCCATTTCTTCTAGATTTTCTAGTTGATTTGCATAGAGGCATTTATAGTATTCTCTGATGGTTGTTTGTATTTCTGTGGGGTCGGTGGTGATATCCCCTTTATCATTTTTTATTGCGTCTATTTGATTCCTCTCTCTTTTCTTCTTTATTAGTCTAGCTAGCGGTCTGTCAATTTTGTTTATCTTTTCAAAAAACCAACTCCTGGATTCATTGATTTTTTGGAGGTTTTTTGTGTCTCTATCTCCTTCAGTTCTGCTCTGATCTTAGTTATTTCTTGCCTTCTGCTAGCTTTTGAATGTGTTTGCTCTTGCCTCTCTAGTTCTTTTAATTGTGATGTTAGAGTGTCATTTTAGATCTCTCCTGCTTTCTCTTGTGGGCATTTAGTGCTATAAATTTCCCTCTACACACTGCTTTAAATGTGTCCCAGAGATTCTGGTATGTTGTATCTTTGTTCTCATTGGTTTCAAAGAACATCTTTATTTCTGCTTTCATTTCGTTATGTACCCAGTAGTCATTCAGGAGCAGGTTGTTCAGTTTCCATGTAGTTGAGCGGTTTGGATTGAGTTTCTTAGTCCTGAGTTCTAGTTTGATTGCACTGTGGTCTGAGAGACAGTTTGTTATAATTTCTGTTCTTGTACATTTGCTGAGGAGTGCTTTACTTCCAATTATGTGGTCAATTTTGGAATAAGTGCGATGTGGTGCTGAGAAGAATGTATATTCTGTTGATTTGGGGTGGAGAGTTCTATAGATGTCTATTAGGTCCGCTTGGTGCAGAGATGAGTTCAATTCCTGGATATCCTTGTTAACTTTCTGTCTCGTTGATCTGTCTAATGTTGACAGTGGAGTGTTGAAGTCTCCCATTATTATTGTATGGGAGTCTAAGTCTCTTTGTAGGTCTCTAAGGACTTGCTTTATGAATCTGGGTGCTCCTGTATTGGGTGCATATATATTTAGGAGAGTTAGCTCTTCCTGTTGAATTGATCCCTTTACCATGATGTAATGGCCTTCTTTGTCTCTTTTGATCTTTGATGGTTTAAAGTCTGTTTTATCAGAGACTAGGATTGCAACCCCTGCTTTTTTTTGTTCTCCATTTGCTTGGTAGATCTTCCTCCATCCCTTTATTTTGAGCCTATGTATGTCTCTGCATGTGAGATGGGTCTCCTGAATACAGCAGACTGATGGGTCTTGACTCTTGATCCAGTTTGCCAGTCTGTGTCTTTTAATTGGAGCATTTAGTCCATTGACATTTAAGGTTAATATTGTTATGTGTGAACTTGATCCTGTCATTATGATATTAACTGGTTATTTTGCTCGTTAGTTGATGCAGTTTCTTCCTAGCCTCGATGGTCTTTACATTTTGGCATGTTTTTGCAATGGCTGGTACCGCTTGTTCCTTTCCATGTTTAGGGCTTCCTTCAGGGTCTCTTGTAAGGCAGGCCTGGTGGTGACAAAATCTCTAAGCATTTGCTTATCTGTAAAGGATTTTATTTCTCCTTCACTGATGAAGCTTAGTTTGGCTGGATATGAAATTCTGGGTTGAAAATTCTTTTCTTTAAGAACGTTGAATATTGGCCCCCACTCTCTTCTGGCTTGTAGAGTTTCTGCCGAGAGGTCTGCTGTTATTCTGATGGGCTTCCCTTTGTGGGTAACCCGACCTTTCTCTCTGGCTGCCCTTAAGATTTTTTCCTTCATTTCAACTTTGGTGAATCTGGCAATTATGTGTCTTGGAGTTGCTCTTCTGGAGGAGTATCTTTGTGGCGTTCTCTGTATTTCCTGAATTTGAATGTTGGCCTGCCCTACTAGGTTGGGGAAGTTCTCCTGGATGATATCCTGAAGAGTGTTTTCCAACTTGGTTCTATTTTCCCCCTCACTTTCAGGCACCCCAATCAGACGTAGATTTGGTCTTTTTACATAATCCCATACTTCTTGCAGGCTTTGTTCATTTCTTTTTCTTCTTTTTTCTTTTGGTTTTCTCTTCTCGCTTCATTTCATTCATTTGATCCTCAATCGCTGATACTCTTTCTTCCAGTTGATCGAGTCGGTTACTGAAGCTTGTGCATTTGTCACGTATTTCTCGTGTCATGGTTTTCATCTCTGTCATTTCGTTTATGATCTTCTCTGCATTAATTAATCTAGCTGTCAATTCTTCCACTTTTTTTTCAAGATTTTTAGTTTCTTTGCGCTGGGTACGTAATTCCTCCTTTAGCTCTGAGAGGTTTGATGGACTGAAGCCTTCTTCTCTCATCTCGTCAAAGTCATTCTCTGACCAGCTTTGATCCGTTGCTGGCGATGGGCTGCGCTCCTTTGCAGGGGGAGATGCGCTCTTATTTTTTGAATTTCCAGCTTTTCTGCCTGCTTCTTCCCCATCTTTGTGGTTTTATCTGTCTCTGGACTTTGATGATGGTGACGTACGGATGGGGTTTTGGTATAGGTGTCCTTCCTGTTTGATAGTTTTCCGTCTGACAGTCAGAAGGACTGTCTGTTGGTCTGTTGGAGATTGCTTGAGGTCCACTCCAGACCCTGTTTGCCTGGGTATCAGCAGCAGAGGTTGTCGAAGATAGAATATTGCTGAACAGCGAGTGTACCTGTCTGATTCTTTCTTTGGAAGTTTCCTCTCAGGGGTGACTCCACCCTGTGAGGTGTGGGGTGTCAGACTGCCCCTAGTGGGGGATGTCTCCCAGCTAGGCTACTCAGGGGTCAGGGACCCACCTGAGCAGGCAGTCTGTCCGTTCTCGGATCTCAACCTCCGCGTTAGGAGATCCACAGCTCTCCCCAAAGCTGTCAGACAGAGTCGTTCGCGTCTGCACCGCCCCCGCTCTTTCCCCTAATGGACTGCAGCTGTGCGCTGTCGGCAGAGGTAGAGTCTACAGAGACAGGCAGGCTTCCTTGAGCTGCTGTGAGCTCCACCCAGTTCGAGCTTCCCAGCGGCTTTGTTTACCTACTTAAGCCTCAGCAATGGCGGGCGCCCCTCCCCCAGCCTCGCTGCTGCCTTGCGGATAGATGGCCGCAGACGGCTGTGTTAGCAGTGAGGGAGGCTCCGTGGGCGTGGGACCCTCCCGGCCAGGTGTGGGATATATTCTCCTGGTGTGCCTGTTTCCTTAAAGCGCAGTATTGGGGTGGGAGTTACCCGATTTTCCAGGTGTTGTGTGTCTCAGTTCCCCTGGCTAGGAAAAAGGGATTCCTTTCCCCCTTGCGCTTCCAGGTGAGGCGATGCCTCGCCCTGCTTCAGCTCACGCTGGTCAGGCTGCAGCAGCTGACCAGCACCGATTGTCCGGGACTCCCTAGCGAGATGACCCCAGTACCTCAGTTGAAAACACAGAAATCACCGGTCTTCTGTGTCGCTCGCGCTGGGAGTTGGAGACTGGAGCTGCTCCTATTCGGCCATCTTGCTCCATATACATATTTATTTCAAGGTAAGTAAATACATGCTCCTATTAGATATTTTAAGATTTTTGCTTAGGGTGAAAGAAAAAGGAGAGAAACATCTCTAACTGGCTGGTACCATAGCAGCCACTGTATGTACCTTAATTTATTTAATCTTCCCATAAACGTAGGAGGCAGATTTTGTTCTGAGGATATCCACAGGGAAACTGACTCTTGCAAAAGCTGAGTTATGTGCTCTGTCACACAGCTAACAATGGAGCCACTCAGGATTTGAAGCCAGGTCCTTCCAACTCTGTTCTCTCTACTGTCTGATGCTTCCTCTTTCAGTACTTTGTGGTATTCGGCATCTCCACTGTGCACGCACTTTCTGGGAACCTCTGTTCAACAATTCTTTCAATGAGATACAGGATGGCTGCCACCTCTACCCCGTTCCAAAACAAAAGCAAGAAAAAAAAAAACCCACTCTCTGCATCTTATGTGCCCATCACTCTTGCATCCCATTTCTTTCTTTCTCTTTATGGTAGAGCAGCTTGGAGGAGTCAGTATCTCTGCTTCCTCACCTCCTGTTGTCCTCCTGGGTCCCTGCAGCTTACTTCTTCCCCCACGGACACTCCACTCCTTAGTTCTCAGAACTTAAAGGACAGCTTTCTGCTCTTACATATTTGACCTTGGAAAATTACCAGTGTTAACCATTCCTTCCTTCTTGAAACCCGCTCTTTCCTCATTCCTGTGAGTTGTTGTCTCTCTGGTTCTCTTTTTGCGCAGCACCTGTCTTGTCCCCACTCATCCCCAGACTTTTTCACTACCTCTTGTTGTTTCATCTTCTCCTTGCATGTCAGAAATTTCTTGGAGTTTTCTGCCCTTTCACTTTCCCCACTTCTCTTTTTCTCATTCTATTCCATTTATTTTCTCTATGAAGTCTTGCCCTTGCCACAGTCTCAACTCACTAAATATATCTGCAGTTCCAGACTTCATTTGAAAGTACATCTCAGTGTGTGTCTCAAGACACCACATTCCCAACACACTAGCTTCCTTCCCATTGCCTTGCTCAGCACCCCCCAGCCCCCAAACAGTTGATTGCTATGTACAAGGCAATAATATAATACTTCCAGATTCCTCCCTTATTACTTCATGCATTTTGATGATTTATTTACACATCTTCACCTTCTGTGGTTGATTAGCCATGAAAAAGCTCATGTTCCATGTTTATAATGGTTTCTTCCATTTTAGCGTAGTTTCTGGCCTAAAGTAGTTCAGTGAATGTTTATTGAATAAGTGACTAATACTGCAGGTAGGTCTTTACAGAATCAGTTGAATCATTGTGGAACAAATCCGGAAGCACAATAATAAAACTGTTCTTCACAGCTCAGTTTTCTGTGATCTATGAAGATAACCTGAATTCCTGAGATGAAAATATGGGCCACTTTTGTTGAATATTTAAGTATGTCACTGAGGAACATTGCACAGTTATTGACAGAAGTTGGTCTCAAGATCTCATCCCAATGACAAAAGTTAAATAAGCTTAGCTTTGACCATGATGACTCCATACCAAAGCCCACCAGAACACAGTAGAACATTCTAACTCAGGTCCATCAGTTCAGCTCCAGTGCTCAAGCATGCTGACCACAGAAACCGAGGGTTAGGACAAATGTGATTCATTCACCAAGTTCCATTGTCATTTTGTTTATTCGTTTGTTTTGTTTTGTTTTTGGCTTATCATGATTTTACTAATAAATGGAGTAAAGGCATTGCAGAAGCCTTCACTCCAGCTTTGCTGTCCATGACACCTGCCTTTTCTCTTCTCAACCCTGGATTCATGTTATAACTATCCCCAGTAGATTTGACTCAGTCTGTGTGGCATCACTCTGTTAAGTCAGAAAGCTCTTAGGCCTTAGGAGTAGCCTTTCAAGATTTGTATTTCTTTACAACCCCATTTCTCAAACAGAAGTATGACTATTACAGAGATGTGTTTTTAGTCTTTGGTTTTTCTTTCTTTCTTTCTTTTTTTTTTTTTTGTTTGAGATGGAGTTTCACTCTTGTTGCCTAGGCTGGAGTGGAATGGCATGATCTCGGCTCACTGCAACCTCCTCTTCCTGGGTTCAAGCGATTCTCCTGTCTCAGCCCACTGAGTAGCTGGGATTATAGGTGCCTGCCATGACGCCCGGCTAATTTTTGTATTTTTAGTGGAGACAGGGTTTCACCATGTTGGTCAGGCTGATCTCAAACTCCTGACCTCAGGTGATCCACTCACCTCAGCCTCCCATAGTGCTGGGATTATAGGCGTGAGCCACCTTGCCTGCCTTTCTTAGTCTTTTATAAGATATAATTAAGTGGGTATTTCTCCCTATAGTCAATCCATCAATAAGCATTGATTAAGCTCTTAGAGTGAGCAAGGCATTACATTAACATAGTGGGTAATCAAATGAAGAAAAAATGTGGTGGTTGTTTTTTAGAATATCTGCATGTTGACTCATTTAGAATTTGATCACATGTTATGTAATAATCTAAGTCCTAACCACCTAAAGCTGTCTGCACATCATAATCCCCTTGATATCTTTAAAATAATAAACATGCATTAGCACCACACCAGACACAGCTGAATCAGCATTTTTAGGGGATTGGGCCAGAAAATATGTATTGTGTTTTTTAAAAACCCAATTCTCAGCTGGTTCTAATGCAGCCAATGGAATCACTGGTTCAGATTTTATCTAGGTAAAATCCTGTTGAGATAGTTGGATATGGCAAAACCAAAAGAACCATGTTAATTTATGTCTACATTTTTAGTGACCCAATATTTAGAAATTTAGGCAAATTTGTAGTTTATAATTTTGGAAAGTAAAACCTCGGAGAAAAGAAAAATGTCAGTGCGTTTATTTTATCCTAAATGCAATGTCTGTTTTTTTCTTTCGTGATTTATGTACAATTTACTTATTATACTGGAGTCATTCATGATTCAGTTTTGCTAATGAGTGCTAATAGGAAGAGCATCTGCAATATTGGAATAGAATTAGTTATAGCAATCATGAAATTAAAATCAAACGACAAATATTATCAAGTGCCTACTGTGTACCAGGCATAGCGTACAAAACAGAAAAAAAATTTCTTAAGAGGAAATGAGCTATTTAAAAAGTGACACCATGGAAAAACAATGATTTATAAGTAGTAGCATAATATCGGAGTGATTATCATAATCCCTGTGATTCAATAAAGGGCAAATGGAATTAAGTCTGTAGTATTCACGCTAATACCATTGATTTTGGTGTTACTAATTTTATTTCTTTACTATTCATCAAAATGAACTCAAAGATCTTCTAGAGATGCATACATTTAGCAGAGTGTTCATTAGTTTTCAGTACTCAGTGCGATGGTTAATTTTAATATGTCAACTTGACTGGGCTAAGGGATACCCAGATAACTAGGAAAACATTATTTCTAGGTATATCTGTGAGGGAGTTTTCTTAAGAAATTAGCATTTGAATCAGTAGACTAAGTAAAGATCACCCACGCCAATGTGAATTGACATTTTTCAATCCTTTGAGGGCTGATTTAGAACAAAAATGCAGTAGAAGGACAATTCCCTCTCTGCTTGAACTGGGACATCAACACTCCTAGCTCATGGACCTTTGGACTCTAATTGGAACTTATACCGTTGCCCCTACTGATCTCAGGCCTTCAAGGCTGGATGGGAACTACACCAGTAGCTTTCCTGGGTCTCCAACTTACAGATGCAGATTCTCAGCTTTCATAATTGTATGAACCAATCTGTCATAATAAATCTCTTTCTATGTATACACCTTTGGGGTTCTGTTTCTCAGGAGACCCCTTATTAATACACTTAGGAAAATAAATTTACTAAGTTCCAAGGCAGCTAAGATAATATAGAGGTGGAATAGTAAAGAATTGAAGGTCAGAATGTTGATCCATGACAATTAACCCAGGAGCAAAATTTAAAGTACTCCTTTGGCCAGAGATGAGGTATGGGGAGGGGTAGAAGAATAAGAGGAATAAATGAGTTGATTTTGGTATAAGTCATGTTGTGTGGGGGAAATGGAGTGTCTTTAAAGGAGGGTGAAAGAAAATGATATTTGGAATTCACAATGGCATTCTATACTGATGTTCTAGAATCTAGAAAGATATGGTACTCTTTGAAATCAATGGGGTAGGGGAAGGAATTGGAAAGGGGTGAGACTTTGATATTTTAAGTGTCTGAAAGCAGATTAACTTTCTCCCTCTTCAGTACCAATCAACAGACAGTTTTGACATTTTAATTGAGAACAATTTAGACGTTTCATAACCCTTCCTATATTTTTAAAGAGTAAATTAATTGCATGGTTAGGTCTTCAACATAGCAGCCCAAAATCCAGAAAATTCTTACGTGGTAGCAAATAAATCTAAAGGAAACTTACTCCTATAAACATAATAAAATATTTATTTTGGGGTATTTTCTAATGGTTGCGTATTTATTGTAGCCCTCCTAAGTGACTTAGTAATAACACATTCTCCTTTATTGGTAATCTATCTTTCAGAATAATTCAGGGGGATTGTATTAACAAAAAAGAATTCATCATATTACGACAAATGTTATTCATTCCCCAACTTTTTTTTTTTTTTTTTTTTTGCTTATCATGGTTTTAGTAATGAAAAAAAGAAAAGGTTTTGAAATTATCCGTGTACTCTGTATGCTTATTTATGTTGAAAGGTCTGAGTTTGTTTTTTAAACTCTTGAGGTTTTATTAGTCTCATTTTGTAAAGAGACTTCTTATTACTTCTTCAGTGGCAAGTAAACACTTGCCACTGCAATCTGTTTTTTTTTTTTTTTTTTTTTTTTTTTTTTGAGACAGAGTCTCACGCTGTCGCCCAGGCTGGAGGGCAATGGCGAGATCTCGGCTTGCTGCAACCTCTGCCTCCTGGGTTCAAGCGATTCTCACGTCCCAGCCTTCTGAGTAGCTAGGATTACAGGGTTATGTTTGCCATCACACCTGGATATTTTTGTGTTTTTAGTGGAGATGGGGTTTCACCATGTTGGTCAGACTGGTCTGGAACCCCTGACCTCAAGTTATCCGCCCACCTTGGCCTCCCAAAGTGCTAGAATTATAGGTGTGAACCACCAGACCCAGTCCGGCCACTGAAATTTGGATTTGCAAGTACACTTTGTTTTATTTTGGTTGTACTTTATAAAAATGGGTCAGCTTTGAGAGAAGCTGACACAGTCATTCATGAAAGGAAGCTTATTCAGACACAATCATTCATGAAAAGAAACTGGAAACTTAGAATAAAATTTGGAAAAAATCTGTGGGTTTTGGTGTAGTGGCTGGCATCTGTAATCCCAGCACTTTTGGATGCAGAGGCATCAGGATTGCTTGAGGCCAAGAGTTCAAGACCAGACTGGGGGCAATATAGTGAGACCTTGTCTCTAAAATAAATAAATAAATAAATATCCAGATAATGTTTAGGGCAGTTAAACTACTCTGTATGACACTGTAATGGTGGATACATGTTCTCACATTCGTGCAAACCCATAGAATGTACAACACCAAGAGTGAACCCTAATGTATGCTGTGGACTCTGGGTGATAATAATGTGTCAACACAAGTTCAATAGTTATAACAAATGTATACTCTGGTGGGGGATTGTTTATGCTAATGGGGGCTATGCATGTGTAGGGGTAGGAGTACATGGAAAAATCTCTGTACTTTCTCTGCTCTATTTTGCTGTGAACCTAAAACTGCTCTGAAAAATAAAGTCTATTACAATGTGTGTGTGTGTGTGTGTGTGTGTGTGTGTAATCATCCATCCATATAAACCTTATCCCCAAAAAACTATGTTAATTTACAAAAATGCATGTAATTCAAAACAATATAATAAATTACTTGTGCAATCTGGGCCAGAGGAATATCTGTGCAAGAATATAAAACATAGTCATGTTCTAAAAGCGTTGCTGAGGGGAAGACATAAATTTGGATCTGCATTTTCTAAGTTTTCAGAGAAAAGAGGAAACAACATCCAGTTATAGTAATTACGGTGTCCACAAGATCAAAGCAGATTAGTTCTCTAGACAAAGCACAACATTTCTTAACCCTGAGAACTAAGGGAGGATTTTTGAGTTTTTGTGAAGACTGAGTTGTCCAGTTGTGGTGGCTCGTGTCTGTAATCCCCGCACTTTGGGAGACCAAGGCAGCAGGATCGCTTGATGACAGGCGTTTGAGACCACCCTCAGCAACATAGTGAGATTCTGCTTCTACAAAATAAAAAAATTACCCTGTCATGCTAGCCCATCCCCTTAGTCCCAGGCTTGGGAGCTGAGGCAGAAGGATTATTTGAGCCCAGCAGGCTGCAGTGAGCTGGGATGGTGCCACTGCACCCCAGGCTGGGCAACAAAGTGAGACCTTGTTTCAAAAATAATAATAATAATTTTTAAAAAGACTCTGAGTGATCTAGGGATGATGTAATCAGCATTGTATCCTTGTATTAAGTACAACAGCAGGTTCCATTTGGCTGTTCATTACAATATCCTTCAATTTAGGTTCAACAAAGCTGAAGTAAAATTTAGTAAATGCAGTTCAATGAGTTAACAAAATAAGCTAATCCAAGTATTCAGCTTTCAAACAGAATAATATGATTCAAGAGATAAGCCACACTGAATTGCCTTTCCCATATGTTGAATTGTCCTATTAAGGAATGAAATGAGAAAAATCAAGTTATAATAGAAAGCTACATACAAGAATAACATAAGAAATAGCCTCCTGTAACTTGCAGTGAGCTGAGATCTGGCCACTGCACTCCAGCCTGGGCGGCAGAGCGAGACTCCGTCTCAAAAAAAAAAAAAAAAAAAAAAAATAGCCTCCTATATGCTGTACAAAATTATAGCTTTGTTTTTGTCCTTCTGTCACTGGAATAATATATAACTCCCTGAAAGAAAGCAAAAGCCATTGAGAAGATAATGGGTTAGGATGTTCTCCATAATATGGAGCACAGCACAGGCATCAAACTCCAAAGACCCAATATTGTACTTTTTTTCTATGTGTTGTTAACACTTGGTAATCAATTTGGCTGCTGATAGCTTTTGAAGAGGTGACTGGTAGGCATATTCAGTTTCTGCTTAGCCTAGGCGAGAGGGAATAGACAGGGGAACTGAAGAGGCTGGGAGTTCTGTAGCCCTCGTTACAGGTGGTGGATGTGTTGCTGAATTAAAAGACTGTCGACCGGGGGCAGTGGGTCATGCCTGTAATCCCAGCGCTTTGGGTGGCTGAGGCAGGTGGATCACCTGAGGTCGGGAGTTCAAGACCAGCCTGGCCAATGTGGTGAAACCCCGTCTCCACTAAAAATACAAAATAGCTGGGCATGGTGGTAGGTGCCTGTAATCCCAGCTACTCGGGAGTCTGAGGCAGGAGAATCACTTGAACCTGGGAGGCGGAGGTTGCAGTGAGCCAAGATCATGCCATTTGCACTCCAGCCTGGGCAAAAAGAGTAAAACTCCATCTCAAAAAAAAAAAAAAAAAAAGATGGTCATTAGTAACTCAGATTGTCTCTCTGTTCTTCCCTCTCCACTGTCTTTACTCACCACAAAAATACAGTGTAAATGGGCTAACTAGTGACACATAAATAATTTCATTTCCCGTTTCTTCAACTGTAATGCAGTGGTTATAGGACAAAAGTCATGAGACAGGACAGCTCTAAATGAGCAGCCACACCATGCCACGTACAAGAAAAAAACACATGAGATCAGCACATCACTTTGTGATTTTGAAGACACTGAGGTAAACAGGGCAGGTAACACTCCTATTTCCAGATAAGAAAACTGAGGATCAGGAAGATTAAGTAACTTCTCTGCTGTCACACAGCTTGTGAGTCAGAATAGGCTGGACAATGAACGGTGATGTCCTAATTCCAAGCCTGGTGATGTTCCCACTAAATCATGTATATCAAGCTGCCATTCTGCTGATACTTACAGGTGCCTACTCTGTGTAGGCACTGTTCTAGACCTTGGGGATATAGTGCATGATCTAACTAGAGTTCCTGCTCTCAGAGAGCTTGTCTTCTAGGGAAGAGTAACAGATAATAAGAAAAATAAGCAAACCATCTTACGAACTGGTGCTAAGTACTATAAGGGACAAGTAAGAAGGACGGAAAGCTTATGGGTGCATGTGGAGAGGCAGGTGTGGAAGGTGCCATTTCAAATAGAGATGGTCATGTAAGGATTCTCTTATAAGGTGACATTTGAACAGAGATCTAAAGGAAGTGGAGAAGTGCCCTGGGGGAAAATGTTCTTGTTTTATACCAGATATGCTGGCCGAAGTATGTAACTACTTTTTCTGATACGTGGCTTATATTGAAAGTACATGCTTTGTCCTATATATTTTAGACTTTTTTGGTCTCATGTAAAAATTATCATTGGTGATTATTATCACATTGGTAATTATTATGAACTGTTTCCAGCTTGGTGGGAGTAAAATCTGGTAGACTAAATAATCTGGTAGACTAAATCTGATTATGTCATCCTAACATATAATAAGACATGGCACCAAATGCTGAGGCCACACACAGACAGGTGGGTGGGCTTGGCCTCAAAATTGGGCTGAATTAAATAGCAGATGGGGTTTCAGGATATTATAGAATAAAGATAGCCAGGGTTTTATGGCCAATATTGAATCTTCTGCTAGATTTAATTCAGTAACTCAGTTTCACCAGATTTCTAAAAGTATACAATTTCCCTGCTTTCAAAAGGTTTATAATGTAGTTTCGCTAAAAACAAACAAAAGAACAAAGCAAAGCACTTGAACATATAAATAAATTAAATAACACATGGTGTATAGCCGAGGTTCATTGTCCAGCCTGTTCCAACTCACAAGCTGTGGGACAGCAGATAAGTTACTTAATCTTCACTGGGAATTAGGAGACTCTTGGCCACTCTGCTCAAGCACACTCAGGGTCTAGTTAATATTTCTTCCTTATTTCGCCCCAGAATTTTAAAAAAATCCCTTATTCTGTAATCTTGAATTTCTGTGTTACACAGAGCTACCCAGTGATGATATGCACCTCATTTGGTCTCAAAATATTTTACCCTCTCCTTCACGCTCCTAGTTCAGTACTTCTTAACCCTGGCGGTAAGTGAGGAGCCCTCACCTGGAGAGATTAAAACAGTAACAAAAAAATGATGCCTACACCTCATCCCTGAGATTGAAATGTAACTCTAATCCCTGGCCCCCATTAGTTTTTTCCTGCTGCTACTAAAAATTAACACAATCTTAATGGCTTAACACAACACGAACTTATTATCCTAGAATTCTGGAGGCCAGAAGTCCGAAATAAGTGTCTCTGGGCTAAACTCAAGGTGTGGGCCAGACTGTGTTCCTGCTGGAGGCTCCAGGGAGAATCTGTTTTCTTGCTTTTCCAGCTTTAGAGGAAGCCTACATTCCTGTGTGGTTTCTTCTAGCTTCAAAGCACCTCACTCCAACCCTTCCTTCTGTCACCAAATCTCTATTTGACTTTAACTCTCTCTCCTCCTTCTTACACTTTTGGGATTGCCTTGGGCTCACCTGACTAATCCAGGATAATCTCCTCACCTCAAAATCCTTAATTTAATCACATCTGCAAAGCCCCCTTTTCCATGTAAGGTAACACATGCACATATTCTGAGGATTAGATGTGGACATATTTGGGAGAAATTATTCTGTGCATCCCCTCACCCCCTCCCCGCCAACACACAGGAAATGTGATTTTGTGAAATTACCCCTCGTGATTGCAGTGTTCAGCTATTTGAGGATCGTTGCCTTAGTTGATATGCAGAATCTATACAATTCTTATGTTTTTCTTATTTATTGATGCAAGAGGACATAATACTAACAACAACATTAAGCATAATGATAATGGCAAGCATGTGACTAGTGCTTCCTATGGGTCGGGCACCGAGCATTTTTTATTTATTAACTCATTTAATGTTCACGACTCTGTATACTAAGTACCACTCCAATGCCAAGAGGAATGAAATGTCACATGACATTTTTTGCCTGGCCCCAAACCAGTCCAGTTTAGGACACCACCAAGTCACTCTTTGGCAGCCTTCATCCTTCTCTCATAGCTCATTATTCAGAAATAAAACAGAAAATTAATAAGAGAAGCTAGTCTATTTTTTTAAAGGTACAACATGCAGTAATTCTAAACATCAGGTCATGAGAGCCGTTTTGTTCTATTTTTAATGCTGTAACATGTAGTTTTGAGGGTTTTTTAAAACTTTCATTGGTAAATATAGCATAGCTACAGATAATTGGAACAAAACATAGATGCAAAGCTTAATTTATCATCACCAAGGGAACATCACTGTAGCCATCAGCAAGTCAAGAAATAGAATGTTCCCAGTGGCCAGGAGGCCTCTTCTATGCCTCTTGTTTATCAGTCAGTTTCCATCAGAGGAAACAGTGAGGGCTGCTACAGAACGTGGGATTTCTTATGAGGGTTTCACCTTACACAATCGTGGTGGCTTGGTGAACAGTTTATATACAGTTGTTGCTTCTGGGTCTTATGCTGGCTCTGAAATGAGCAGGGCAGGCAATCTGGTCCAGAAGTTGGAAAAGCTAAAGAAGAAGGTCTGGGGTAGTTGTAAGAGCCCATTCCCAGGTGATTCAGGAAATCGGGGACAGCATCCACTAAATGCAACAGTACTTTGCACCTGCCTTTTGTGCACAAAAACATACAGCTGCTGTTTCACTTCTGCCTTCTGTATTATACTCAGGTTCAGGTAGCCTATGCTAACTTAGAATTACATGGAAGAAAATTCTGGATAAAGTAGTTAGTTACAGCTAAGCTAAGTTGACACAGTACAAATCTACCATACCACCTCCCAATAACTGCACTTTCCTTATGCTGAAAAAAGATAACCACTATCCTAATTCTTATTTATTATTATTATTTTTTGAGACAGCATTTCACTCTTGTCGCCCAGGCTGGAGTGCAATGGTGCAATCTCGGCTCACTGCAACCTCCGCCTCCCAGATTCAAGTGATTCTGCTGCCCCAGCCTGGGATTACAGGCACCTGACACCACGTCTGGCTAATTTTTGTGTTTTTAGTAGCGATGGGGTTTCACCACATTGGCCAGGCTGGTCTCGAACTCCTGACGGGTGATCCACGCACCTCAGCCTCCCAAGGTACTGGGATTACAGGCGTGAGCCACTGCGCCCGGCCTTATCCCAATTCTTATGGAAATCACTTCCTTGTGGTTTCTTCCATCTCTCTCTCTCTTTTCTTCCTTCCTTCCTTCCTTCCTTCCTTCCCTTCATTCCTTCCTTTCTCTCTCTCTTTCTTTCTCTCTCCCCCTCCCTCTCTCTCTCTCTTTTCTTTTCTTCTTCCTTCCTTCTTTTCTTTTCTTTCTTTCACAATGCATAATTATTTATTCCTAAACACTTTAGTTTAGTTTTCTATTTTTTAAAACATTTAAGTGGAATCCTTTAGCTTGGGTTAATTTGTGTCTGCCTTCTGTTCAACACTGTATTTTTGAGATGTACCCATTTTTATGCATAATTAATTTATTCATTTTTATTGTATTCTGTAATATGAATATACCAAGAGTTATTTAGCCATTCCACAACTGGTGGACATTGAGATTGTTTCCAGTTCTGAGCTATTGTGAATAATGTAGCTAGAAACATTCTCTTACATGTCTCTTGGTATACATGTGCACATATTTCTGTTAGATATACACCTAGGAGTGGAACTGCTGAGTCGCAGAATGTTTGTTCGACAATGTTAGTAGATAATATCAAATTGTTTCCCAAAATGCCTCAACCAATTTACAGGTCCACCAGAAGTACACAAGAATTGCTGTTGTTGCACGTCCTTGCTGACATTTGGTATTGTTTGTCCTTTTAAATAATTCTGAGGGTTTTGTAGTAGTATAGTGTGTGTGTGTGTGTGTGTGTGTGTGTGTGTGTACTTATTTTTTTAACAGACTTTATTTTTTAGAACAATTTTAGTGCATAGCCTTTCCCAATATCAGCATCTTCTACCAGAGTGATACATTTGTTCCAAGTGATGAACCTACACTGACACGTCTTTATTATCCAAAGTCCATAGTCTCTATGTTGAGGTTTACACTTGGTGTTATACATTCTGAATTTGGACATGTATGCAATATTTGTATTCACCATTGTAGCGCGATGCAGAGTAGTTTCACTGCCCTAAAAATCTGTGCTTCAGCTATTCATCACTCCCTCACTCCCTAACTTCTGGCTACCATTGATCTTTTGATTGTTTCCATACTTTTGCCTTTTCCAACTTTTGCCAAATAGTTGGAATCATACAGTGTGCAGCCTTTTCAGAGTGGCTTCTTTCACTTACTTATATGCATTTACATTTCCTCCTATCTTTTTATGGATAGTTCCTTTCTTTTTAGTGCAGAATAATATTTCATTGTCTGGTTGTACTGGTTTATGTATTCACCTACTGAAGGACATTTTCATTGCTTCCAAATTATGGCAGTTATGGATAAAGCTGCTATAAACATCAGCATGCAAGTTTTTGTGTGAGCATAATTTTTCAGCTCTTTTGGGTAAATAACAAGAAGTGTAATTGTTGTATCATGTGGTAAGAGCATATTTAGTTTTTTAAAAAACTGCCAAATCGTCTTCCAAAGTGGTTGTACCATTTTGCGTTCCCGGCAGCAATGAATCAGAGTTCTTGTTGCTTTACATCCCCACCAGCATTTGGTGGTATCAGTGTTCTGGATTTTGGTCCTTCCAATACATGTATAATGCTATCTCGTTGTTTTAATTAGTATTTCATTGATGACATACGATGTTGAGTATCTTTTCATTTGCTCGTTTGCCAACTGTGTATCTTCCTTGATGAGATGTCTGTTAAAGTCTTTGGCTCATTTTAAAATTGAGTTGTTTGTTTTCTTACCATTGGGTTTTTTGTTTGTCTGTTTTGAGACGGAGTCTAACTCTGTCACCCTGGCTGGAATGCAGTGGTGCGATCTCAGCTCACTGCCACTGCAACCTCTGCCTCCCAGGTTCAAGTGATTCTCCTGCCTCAGCCTCCCAAGTAGCTGGGACTACAGGGACGCACCATCATGCCTGGCTAATTTTTGTACTTTTAGGAGAGATGGGGTTTCACCATGTTGAACAGACTGGATTTGAACACCTGACCTCAGGCGAGCTGCCCACCTTGGCCTCCCAAAGTGCTGAGATTACAGGTGTGAGCCACCATGCCCAGCACACTGTAGAATGTTATTATTTATATTTATTTATTTTGAGGTAGAGTCTTGCTTGGTTACCCAAGCTGGAGTGCAGCAGTGCAATCTTGGCTCACTGTCACTGCAGCCTGTGTCTTCCAGATTCAAGCAGTTCTCCTGCCTCAGCCTGCCGAGTAGCTGGGACTACAGGCATGTGTCACCATAACTGGTAATTTTTGTATTTTTAGTAGAGATGGGGTCACCATGTTGGCCAGGCTAGTCTTGAACTCCTGGCCTTAAGTGATCTATCCATCTTGGCCTCCCAAAGTGCTGGAATTATCGGCCTGAGCCACCATGACTGGCACTGTGGAGTTTTAATAGTTCTTGTTATATATTACATAACAGTTCTTTATCAGAAGTGTCTTTTGCAAATATTTTCTCCCAGTCTTTGTCTTGTCTTTTCATTCTCTTGACAGTGTCTCTTACAGAGCAGATAATTTTAATCTTAATGAAGTGCAGTTTACAAAGCCAGGCACGGTGGCTTATGCCTATAATCCTAGCACTTTGGGAGGCCAAGGTGGACAGATTGCCTGAGCTCAGGAGTTTGAGACCAGGAGAAATAGACCATTGATCTATTTCTTTTTTTTTTTTTTTTGAGACGGAGTCTCTGTCCCCCAGGCTGGAGTGCAGTGGCGCAATCTCCACTCACTGCGAGCTCCGCCTCCCGGGTTCACGCCATTCTCCTGCCTCAGCCTCCCATGTAGCTGGGACTACAGGTGCCTGCCACCGCGCCCGGCTAATTTTTGTATTTTTAGTAGAGACGGAGTTTCACCATGTTAGCCAGGATGGTCTCGATCTCCTGACCTTGTGATCCGCCCGTCTCAGCCTCGGCCTCTCAAAGTGCTGGGATTACAGGCGTGAGCCACCGCGCCCGGCCTGATCTGTTTCTTAAGTCTGTTGCCAGTACCACACTGTCTTGATCACAATAGCTTTATACTAAGTCTTGATATCAGTCCCCCAACTTCATTCTTCTTCAATATTGTGTTTGCTATTGTGTCTTTTGCTTCTCCATATTAGCTTTAGAACCAGTTTCTCAATATCCCCAGAGTAGTTTTCTGGGGTTTTGGTTGGGATTGCATTGAATTTTTAGATGAAGTTGGGAAAAACTGACATCTTGATGATATTGAATCTTCTTACCCATGAACATGGAATATTTCTCCTTTATTTAGTTACGTGATTTCTTTCATCAGAGTTTTGGGGTTTTCCTCATATAGTTCTTCTACATATTTTGTTAGGTTTTTGCCTAAGTATCGTGTTTTTAATTTCAATTTCACGTGTTCATTGCTGGTAAATAGGGAAGCAATTGACTTTTGCGTATTAATCTTGTATCCTACAACCTTGGGTATAATTGATTATTAGTCCCAGGAGTTTGTTTTTGTTTTTGGTTGATTATTTCATCTAATATGGTTCTGATTAGCATTACCTTGATTAGTGTTAAGAAAGTTGAGCGCTTTTTAATACATGTATTGGCTATTTGTATAGCCTCTTCTCTAAAGTGTCAGTTCATGGTTTTTTGTTTTGTTTTTTTTTTTTTGCCTATCCTAGTGGATTGCCTTGATTTTTCTTGTTGATTTGTTGGAGTTCTTTATATATTTTAGATATAAGTCCTTTCTTAGTTACAGGTAACAAAAATCTCTGCCATTCTACAGCTTGCCTTTTTTCTTTCTTTGGTAAACAGGAATTTTAAACTGTAATATAATTCAATTTACCTATCTTTTCTTTTGTACTCAGTGGTTCAAGAGATCTTGTTGATTCTGTTTTTACCTTCTTGAAACCATCAGATCATTATGTGAAGAACTGTGGTCTTGCCTCTTTGTGTTTTTGTTTTGTGTTTGAGACAGGGTTTTGCTGACTCACTCAGGCTGGTGTGCAGTGGTGCAATCTCAGCTCACTGCAGCCTTGACACCCCAGGCCCAATGATCCTCCCATCTCAGCATCTCCAGCAGCTGGAACTATAGGCCTGTGCCACCACACCAAGGTAATTTGTGTATTTACTGTGGAGACAGAGTTTTGCTATGTTGCCTAGGCTGGTCTCAAACTTCTGAGCTCAAGCGATCCTTCCACTACAGCCTCCCCAAGTTCTGGAATTACAGGTGCGAGCACTGTAATCTGGCCCTTTGGCTCTTTGGAGAGGAGAGATCACACAGAAAGAGAAGTCCAGTCAGCAGTCAGCATCAAACACAAGGAGGCCATTTTAGACCATTTAGACACTCACTGCAGTTGTGTGAGTGGCACCAGGTGAGATCAGAAGAAATGCCCAGGTGGGGCCAGCCCAAATTGCTAACCCACAGAGTTATGAGCAAATAAATGATTGCTGTTTCAAGCCACTCAATTTTTTTGATTGTTATGCAGCAATACATGACTAGTATAGAAAGAACTTACATCTTTACAATATTGGATCTTCAAAGCCATGAACATAAATATACCTTTGCATTTAGATAGAATTCCTCAAAGTTTTCTCTAAAATGTTATATTGATTTCTTCATTAGACTTTTTTCCCTCCTCTCTTTTAATATGGAAAAAATGAAAACAGAGAATTTGAAAGAATTCCATAATGAATACCTATATTCCTGCCACCTAGATTCCATAATTAATGTGGTTGTAGATATGCTCTAACACATATCCATCTATCAGCCCATCCCTCTATCCATTAGCTCATCTTATTTTTTTGATTCATTTCAAAGTAAGTTGAGGACACTAGTAATCCTATTAGCATGCATATCAATGAGAATATTAGTTTACAGTTCTTAATTTTTTGAAAAAATTCACATACAATGAAATGCAGAAATATCATTCAATAAATTTTGAAATGCACACCTAGCTGTATAACCCAAACATTATTAAAATGAAAAACATTACCATTCAACCCAGAAAGTTCTTTCGTACCCCTTCTAAATCTCTAAATCTGTCTGTGACATTTGCCTTCTCTCCCAGAGGCCACCATTGTTTTAATTTTTTAAACTGAATATTAGTCTTCCCTGTTGTAGAATTTTATAAACATGGAATCATACAACATGTATTCTTTCTGAAAAGTTCTTTTGACTTAACATATTCTTGAGATTGGTCTATGTTAATGCATGCATTAGCATTTTATTCCTTTTAATTGCTGAGGATTCCGTTGTCCTACCCTACCATAGTTTGTTTAGTCATTCTTCTGTTGTGGAAGCTAGGCTTTTTCCAATTTTGAGTTATTATTAATAAAACTGTTATAAAGACTCTTGTTTATTTTTTTAAAGTGTATTTTAATATTAATATGACTATATTGATTTTCTTAGGTTAGATTTTGCATCGTCTATCTTTTTTCATTCTTTTAAGATTTTGGTGTCCTTGTATGTTAGATGTGTTTATTATAAACAACATTTAGTTGGGATTTTGTGTTTTAATCCATTCTGGCAACCTTTTAAATTTGCATACTTAACCTATTAAAGGTTTCATAATTATTGATGTATTTAAGGTTAAATCTACCATGTTACTGTGCTTTTTCTATTTCTTGACCCATTTTTCTTCCTTTCTTTGCCGCCTTTTATATTTATCTGGAGTCGTGTCTGGACTACGTGTGAATAAACTTAGGACATTTTCTTCCAGATAATAGTTCTCTAAATGAAGAAGACAAACATCTAGAGATCTGACTGGCGCATTTTTCTTTTTAATAATAATTCTCTTGGTACAACACATAGCATGACCTGAAAGTGCCTCTTACTGCACATGTCCTGACAGTCATTCTGGCTCTGGAGTAAGGTGACCGGTGGGAGGAAGTGGAAAGCTAAACATTGATAAGCATATGATTTTAGACCTACCAATGCTGTTGATTTCATTTGTTTTCTTATGTGTCAGTCTGCTGATAGTAAATGAGAAACACTGGCTAAACTTCTGGCTGCTTGCTCCTTGCTTGGTATTCAGGTCACGAGAACTCCCTAAAGAATCTTCCCTATCAGTAGGATGGCCTGACACCAGAAATGACTGATAGTGTCTGCTGGTTTCTCCCTCTCATCCTGAAATAAAGAGGAGGTATCATCCAAACGTTGCCATTTTATGTGCAGCAGCCATTTCTGATTTTTTCTTCTTACTTGGGTATAGCTGGGAAGAAGGAAGAAGCCAGATTTATTTGTGGGACTAAATTTTTTTTCAAACTTCTTCTTCGTGATACCTGTGAAATAAAGAGCATGTCAGTTAGTAACTGGCATTATACCGACAAACACAGTTTTCCAGAGTCAAGTCATATTGCTAATTTACATAGAGATTTTAATCCTCCTAGAAAAAAATGAATAGTTATTTACTTAACAATCCTATGGGACTTCAGGATAAAAGTGTGTTAAAAGTAGGAGGTGGGGCTCCTGAAGGATGCGGTGGACAAGCAGAAGCTGAAGAGCTACTTAACTGGACAGTTATCCATTCTGGGACTCAGCTGCAGTGTGGAAAGGGTTGGGTCAAAACAAAACAAGACTTGGTTAATTAATAATTAATATTGTGGGCCGGGCGCGGTGGCTCAAGCCTGTAATCCCAGCACTTTGGGAGGCCGAGACGGGTGGATCGCGAGGTCAGGAGATCGAGACCATCCTGGCTAACACGGCGAAACCCCGTCTCTACTAAAATATACAAAAAACTAGCCGGGCGAGTTGGCGGGTGCCTGTAGTCCCAGCTACTTGGGAGGCTGAGGCAGGAGAATGGCGTAAACCCGGGAGGCGGAGCTTGCAGTGAGCTGAGATCCGGCCACTGCACTCCAGCCTGGGCGACAGAGCGAGACTCCGTCTAAAAAAAAAAAAAAAAAAAAATAATAATAATAATAATTAATATTGTGTATGTCCTGCCGAAGCAAGCACAATTAATAATTAATATTGTAGATTAATAACATCAGAGTCCATTGGCTCGTAGGAAAATAAAATCAAGTCACACAATTAATAACATCAGAGTCCATTGGCTCATAGGAAAATTATCAGTCACACAAATGAGGAATAAAAGGTTGGTTTTTGTTGTGTTCTACTTTGTTCTGAGACAGGGTCTTGCTCTGTCACCCAGGCTGGAGTGCAGTGGCACCATCACAGCTCACTGCAGCCTCAACCCCTGGGCTCAAGCAATCCTCCCATCTTAACCTCCCAAGTAACTGGGACCACAGGCATATGTCACCACATCCAGCTAATAAAAGTTTGTTTTGCATTGATTATTTTTGGAAGAAATAGGTATAAAGTTTAAACTAATTTGGTTTAAAAATTCATATCAGTAATGTTCAACCAATATTCATAATACATGTTAATTTGATTTTATGGTCTATGATGGGGAAGAAGAAAGAAAGAAAAAAAAGGGAAGAGGAGACATAGAGAGTTGTAAGGAAAGGAGAAGAGCGAGCTCCTAAGGTCAAGATTCAACCACTTACAGGGCCCAGGTTAACAAACAGCAACTCGAGCATCCTAGAAGCAGCCATTCTGAGATGAAACAAAGGGCCCAGGTTAACAAACAGCAACTCGAGCATCCTAGAGGCAGCCATTCTGAGCAACTCGAGCATCCTAGAGGCAGCCATTCTGAGATGAAACAACAGGCACTTCCTGCAGGCCAAACAGGACTGCCAGGACCACATGACAGGGGCTGATGAGACCAGCACACAAACACTTACAGTAGGATCCTTTAAGCTTGAACATTAACAGGTCACATGACTACTCCTCCTTCTCCCACAGACAAGGTAGGAGGCTTAGCTCCCTGATCAACCTGCTAAACCCCAGCAGAGGGAACTTCCCAGGCTGCACAGATCTTTCTTTTATTTTCTCTTTTTCTTTTTCTACTTGTTTTGAAAGCTAATTCATGCCTATAGTCCCAGCTACCCAGGAGGCTGAGGCAGGAGAATGGCGTGAACCCGGGAAGCGGAGCTTGCAGTGAGCCGAGATCGCGCCACTGCACTCCAGCCTGGGTGACAGAGCGAGACTGCATCTAAAAAAAAAAACCCTAATTCACTATTTTATTCAGCAAATGTTTCTGCAGTGTCTCTTATGTTCTAGACATTGGCACTGCAGCAGAGAGTAAGTTAGGCAAAGTTTCTGCCTCCATGGATCTTACATTCTAGTGGGATAAAGGCAATAAAAACGACTTTTTAGGGGAACAGTGATGCTGTATGAAAAATACTTTTGGAAAAAATGAATTTTTCTATGATATAATGTCATGTAGTGATCAGAGTTGTGAAAAAATTAAATCAGTGAGGAGACTGAAAAAGATGGGAAGAGTGGGGCTCTCTAATGTTCATTAATTGTTAATTCTCATAAGGTTATTCTGACCAGGAGAGACCTAGCAGCTCACCCATCTCTGAATTATACTGCATTGCATATAAGTGTCCAGGCTCTGAAGTTAAGTGACTGGGTTTATCCCAGCTCTATGACTTGCTCCTTTTGGAATCTCAGAGGAATCAGTTATCCTCTGTATTTCAGTTTTCTTAATTGTAACAGGAGGATGATCATTGCAACTATCTCAAAGTGTTGTTACAAAGATGAAATGAAAGAGGGCATAGCAAGTGCACAGTATCATTCTGGGCAACATTGATTTGAAAACAAAGGTTTGCTGTTATCGTTAGAAATATTACTGAGTTACAGTTTATATATTCTTTTCACCTAAAATAAAATTGTGAGAATTTATCTGTTATTAAATACCTTTTTTTTTTTTTTGAGACAGAGTTTTGTTCTGTCACCCAGGCTGAAATGCTTTGGCACGGTCTTGGCTCACTGCAACGGCCACTTTCCAGGCTCAAGCGATCCTCTCACCTCAGCCTCCCAAGTAGCTGGGACTACAGGTGCGCACCACCACACCCAGCTAATTTTTGTATTTCTCTTTTTTTGGAGAGACAAGGTCTCACTGTGTTTCCCAGACTGGTCTCAAACTCCTGGATTCAATCAATCCAACTGCCTCAGCCTCCCAAAGTGCTGGGATTACAGGCATGAGCCATTGTGCCTGGCCTATCATTAAATACTTCTGAAAAACTGTGGAGTATGTTATCACATATACCATCTTTCACTTAGCCGTTTTTGCATGATTGGACATGTTGCCACAATTTTGAAAATGGGTTACGCTTTCCAAAGTTCACTTTCTTCCCTTCTCTTCCTACATTTAAACGGAAAAGGAAATATAAACTCATGTTCTGATTTGTCTTTTGTTGTACCATGATTAATATTTTATAATGTGTTGTTTAATTCTAAAGAGATGTATACATGATTTAAAGAAGTTCACATTCAGAATTAGCATTTCTATATTTAAAAATAATAAGTCAAAAGAGACTAAAATATCTGTTATTGAACCTTTTACTCAAAGGACTTCCTTCCAACTGTACTTTAAGTTCCTTAATCTATAAATGGATTCTGGTGCCCGGAACAGTGCAGGGGACATGATGAATATTTTAAGGTATTCCATAAATATTTGTTTCATTAAAGTGAAATTTCTCCACCTAAATTTCTGGGGTTGTTTTATGCCTGCAATTTTGGAAGTGTTTTTATGAAAATAGGCATTTGGTGTCTAACTATTGGTTTTATTTCATCCCTTATTTTTCCATTTAGGCTCTTTGGAGTTCTAAAATTGTAGACAGGTAGCATAGTGGTGCTTTAATCTATCCCAGTTTCCAGATTTTGTCATCTTACTAAGTGCACAATTTTTTAACAGGGTCTTAATTTTATATTGGAAACCAATTTTGACACCCTGACTTGACTACTTCCTTTAGTAAACCTGAAGAGAGTTTTATGTGAGGATTTTTCAATTTAAGCAAATTAAGGCATCTATTTTCTATAAACAAATGAAGAAATCTATTCCTTTTGTCTTTCCGGTGTGATCAACAATCTATCAGAGTGATTAAGAGAAAATAAAGGACCTGTCAGAACATCAGGTTATTAGACATCTTAAAAATGTCTTTATGTTTGGATAATTTATCATTCTTTATGATCTCTAATAAAATTAATTATAGTAGAGTCAAACTGTGGTTATTGGAGTGTAGATTAGTCTTCATGTAGATTAACTGTGAATAATTTTTAATTCCATATTGTTTTCCCCCTGGTACCTAAGACATATTTAGCCATCTTCTTTCTGTCACTTAGTATTTACTTAAAGAATGTAAATTATATAACATCAGATGAGATAAAATTTAAGTAAGAGGGCAAATAGGCATAAAATACATGAATTATAAAACGTAATGCATATATTCACAGAGTTGTGCAGAAAAAAAATACAAATACTTTATTACCTTTTAGTTTTGGATTTTTTTTTTTCATTTCCACGTGTCTAGACAAGGTTTTGGATTATTTATACAACTGTGTTTTGTCAGTTACATAAAACAATTAAAAGTAAATGATATTTTTTTAACAGAAAATTCTTCTAATACCAAAAATTCTTACTCAAATAATTGTCAGAGTTGATGATTAACAGAAATTATTCATATTCTCCTTAAGTGCACAAGCTAACAATATTATGGCAAAGTTTTCAATATTAAACAAAGCAGCTTTGAATATCGTTGTTGTTGTTATCAGTATTTATCTATTACTGAATTAGGCACAATCAATAAAGGCCAACTCCTTTTTAATTTTAATCTGACTTCATAGAAAAGAGACTTATAACAAATTACAATGTGCTATATCTTCCTCCTAATGTTTGATCTATTTTAAAGACTGGATAAATGGCCACGGATTAAGTTAGGCCCCTGAAAGCTTCTAGAACTAGTAGAAGAGTGACAGGTTATATAGTGATAGCACTGTAGGCTATCATGGTTTAATTGAATGAGCATGGAATTTGGAGTCAAGAGTGGATCTCAGCTTATCACTTCATTTGTATGTGATCTTTGGTAAGGCACTTGACCTTACTTTAGACTCCATTTTTTCCCCAGCTCTAAGAGAGTGTAATATTTTCTTTGTACTTACTGTGAAAATCAAATAGATCATTTATGAAATCACTGCAAACTATAAAGCACTGCATGTTCGTTATTTTTATTAATACTTCAGAGAAATTCTTGCAGCTCAGACAGAAACTGATCGATGTCATGGCTTTACTCTGTAGGTGCAACCAAATTAAGATGCAAGGATGCTTACACAGCCCTCCTCTATGTCATGTCAAATCTCCTGGTTTCCAGAACAGCTCGGTGAATTTCAGTCATAAAGCTCTCGATAAGCTTCATTAGCTGAGGCTTATTGATCTTATTTGATTTTTCTCTCTCTCTATGTCCAGCAAATTCATGATTTTCATCTCACTGAGCTAAAACACACACATCTGGAATATTCATAAAAAGTGTGAACTGAGGCTAGGATCGGTGCCTCATGCCTGTAATCCCAACACTTTGGGAGGCTGAGGTAGGTGGATCACCTGAGGTCAGGAGTTCGAGACCAGCCTGACCAACATGGAAAAACTCTGTCTCTACTAAAAAAAATACAAAATTAGCCAGACACAGTGGCGCATGCCTGTAATCCCAGCTCCTTGGGAGGCTGAGGCAGAAGAATCACTTGAACCTGGGAGGCGGAGGTTGCAGTTAGCTGAGATCGTGCCATTGCACTCCAGCCTGAGCAACAAGAGTGAAACTCCGCCTCAAAACAAAACAAAACAAAAAGTATGAACTGAAATGATTTTAGGTTCAGAATATTTCTGAAAGCAGAGACATATTTAAAAGCAAAAACAAAAACAAATAGGATACACTGAAATTGGAGTTAACTGTGGAATTAGTACTAACTTACTTTTTCATGTTGAACATGACCTCCCTTCTTCTTTCCTGGAATGCCATCTGAAGAGTCCTTTTGGGCTTCTACACCAATCAGTGGAAGAAATCTCAGACTAGTGGGGCTTGATATCTGGAAGCCATAAATTAGTCAGTGAGACCACTCAAAGTGATGACTTCTGTAATATGAATTCAGGAATTGGGATGAGGAATGAGAAGGCCCAGCTGCTTCAAAATACACCCCCTTTTTCCCAGTTGCTCAATATTAAACCTTTATTTTATTTTATTTTATTTTTTTTTTTATTTTATTTTATTTTATTTTATTTTATTTTTGAGACGGAGTCTCGCTCTGTCGCCCGGGCAGGAGTGCAGTGGCCGGATCTCAGCTCACTGCAAGCTCCGCCTCCCAGGTTCCCGCCATTCTCCTGCCTCAGCCTCCCAAGTAGCTGGGACTACAGGCGCCCGCCACCTCGCCCGGCTAGTTTTTTGTATTTTTAGTAGAGACGGGGTTTCACCGTGTTAGCGAGGATGGTCTCGATCTCCTGACCTCGTGATCCGCCCGTCTCGGCCTCCCAAAGTGCTGGGATTACAGGCTTGAGCCACCGTGCCCGGCCTTTTTTATTTTTAAAATAGAGACAGGGTCCCATTATGTTGCCCAGGCTAGTCTCGAATTTCTGGGCTCAAGCAATCTCCTTGTCTCTGCCTCCCAACATTCCAGGGTTACAGGTATGAGACACTGCATTCAGTCTACCCTTTAGAAATTCACTATTAAATCTTGATAGTTCAGCCTTTGGCATCATCTGTTAGCTTATGTGTGATACCTATTACAATATGTTCTTAGGAAAGCTAACATTTAAGATGTAAGTTAAGTTGAAATATTTGCTCTCTGGCTTATTATTTCTTGGGTTAATTAACTAGTTGTCTAACCAAGGTTACCTGGGGTGGAGACTTAAAGGATGAGTAGGGATTTGGAGGGAAACAAGAAATGAATGAATCCTGGGCAGGGGGGCAGCACAGGCACAGTTTCAGAGGTGTCGGAGAGACCAGTGATGCTTAAGGCATGGAAAGTAATTTCATATGGTTGGAATATAGGCAGAGTATGAGGAGAAGGTGGTGAAAAAAGAGGATGGATCCTGGAGGTTGTATAAGCCAAGCAAAGGCATTTGGATTTTACCCTGTAGTTGATGAGCCACCAGAGTAACGTTCAAAATAACCACCATGTGGTATGGCAGAGATAAGGGACCCAGTCATTGACACACACAGCCCAAGACTTTTCTGGGACTGCACATAATACGTTTTTGGAAGCAACGGTCCACTTGACTGTATGATTTTCTCCAACCTTGCTTGGTAGCCCAGGAACGAGATGGCAGATTCCTACTGTTCTGTGACCCCTCTACTCCTGGAAACTCCAACTCACCCTGTATATAGGCAAAGAGGCAAAAACAATCCCTGCGTCTCTGTTTTCAGTCACAAAACCTTCCAAGGGATATCTTCGAATCTGCAAAACAAAGGGATGAATGTTTAATGAAAGGGGCACATCCTATCACTGGTAAAATACCTGGGTTCAAAGCCTGACTCTGTCACTTATTAGATGTGTGATCCTAGACAAGGGCGTTCCCTGTTACCTCATTATGAGAATCAAATGAAATCATATGTAAAGTAAGGTGCTATTCAATTGTAAGGTTTAGTACCACTGTATCGTCATTCATGGTCACAATACATCAAAAAAGAAATGAACAGAAGAAGTGAATAGATAAATATTACGTCACTGAGAATGAAAAGGAATGGGCAAAATACGACTGCTGGTGAAAATCAGAGTCCTAAGGGAAAGGCATTTTAATTTAACTTTAGCATTCAACCTTTGTTGTTTTACCAACCAACTGAGGTAAAAAGAGAATAAAGCAGCCGGGCGCAGTGGCTCATGCCTGGAATCCCAGTGCTTTCAGAGGCCAAGGTGGGCAGGTCATGAGGTCAAAAGATCAAGATCATCCTGACCAACATGGTGAAACCCTGTCTCTGCTAAAAATACAAAAATTAGATGGGCATGGTGGCGGGCGCCTGTAGTCCCAGCTACTTGGGAGGCTGAGGCAGCAGAATCCCTTGAACGTGGGTGGCGGAGCTTGCAATGAACTGAGATCACACCACTGCACTCCAGCCTGGGTGACAGAGTGAGACTCTGTCTCAAAAAAAAAAAAAAAAAAAAAAGAGTAAAGCTTATAATATGTGGGACATTCAATTATTTCATTTCAAGGGCTCTAAAATCCATTACAAAGATTTCTCCAAATTTACTTAATGTTTCAGTTAAGTTACTTGAAAAATGATTTCTTATCACTGAATTGAAAGAGAATGTTAAAAGTGAATTCCAATCTTTATTTCTAGGTCGTACTATTTTAGTCCTATTCAACAAAATTGAGTATCTGTTACAGGCTATGCATGTATCTTTGTTCATAAAGAGCTTATGATTTAGTGGTATGGATGGGAAGTAGAGGTAATTATACAAATAATTCCTTTTTTTTTATTCTTGAGAAAGAGTTTTGCTCTTGTTGCCCAGGCTGGAGTGCAATGGTGCGACCTCGGCTCACTGCAACCTCTGCCTCCTGAGTTCAAGGGATTCTCCTGCCTCAGCCTCCCGAGTAGCTAGGATTACAGGCGGCCGCCACCATGCCTAGCTAATTTTTGTGTTTGTAGTAGAGACAGGTTTCACCATGTTGGCCAGGCTGGTCTCAAACTCCTGACCTCAAGTGATCCACCCATCTCAGCCTCCCAAAGTGTTGAGATTACAGGCATGAGCCACCGCACCCAGCTGAATAATTCTATCTTTTTTTTTTTTTGAGGCAGAGTCTTGCTCTGTCACCCAGGCTGGAGTGCAGTGGCGGGATCTCAGCTCACTGCAAGCTCCACCTCCTGGATTTACGCCATTCTCCTGCCTCAGCCTCCCGAGTAGCTGGGACTACAGGTGCCCGCCACTACACCCGGCTACTAATTTTTTGTGTTTTTAGTAGAGACGGGGTTTCACCGAGTTAGCCAGGATGGGAATAATTCTATCTTAATGTAGAACACGATAATAGAACATGTTATGAGACATGAAGCAGGGAGACATGGGCCTTTGGTGAAAGTGGAACTAATGTTTATTGAGAAACAAAATGTACCTAGTATGTATTTTCTCATTTAATTCTCACAAAAACCCTTTGAAGGATTTTCAGATGAGGAAAGAAAGAAGGAACTTATCTAAAATTAAATCTAAGTCTGTTAGACTTCACGTCTTGTGGCTTCCCTCCTTATCACCCTGTCTTCAGGGAAAAGAAGGTACCGCAGCTCCATTTGGACAGAAAGGTAAAGCTTTTGAAAATCGTTTCATTTGAAAAGAATTGAAGATTAAATATTTATTAAACATGAGGTAGATACTGTTAGAAAATAATGACATACTGAACATTCAGTAGACGCTTGTGGATCTGCTGCCTGTTTTACAAATTGGAACAACACCCCTAACTTTGAGCTTCTCCGTATGTGAAGCTCTCCCTTACCTCACTCCTGCTCATCTACCCTCAGACATAAATGACAATCCAGAATTTTGCGTTTTTAATTATCTTGCTTTTGTTTATATAATTTTACCTTATACATGTTTCTTGCCCAAACAACATTTTGTTTCGTTTTACCTGTTTTTGACTGTTACATAAATGAAATTGTTATGGATATACTTATGCAAAATTGTTCTCATTCAATGGTTGCTTGAAACCTTCATTCCTGTAGATGAGTGTTACTCTCATTCATTTATTTTCACAGGCCTATAGTATTCCAATTTATGAATATGCCATAATTTATTTGCCCATTATCCTGTTGATGAGCACTTAGGCTGCTTTCAGGGGTTTGCTATTGCAAACTGCACTTCTCTGAGCATCCTGATACCTGTCTCCTAAGGAGAAGTTGAAGTTTCCCCAACGTATACATTTAATAGGATAGGCCTGTTTTCATCTTTACTAGATAATGCCACATTGCTTTTCACAGTGGTTCTACCAGTTTACACCGCTACCATCAGCATATGAGTGTTCTGATTGTGCCGCAAAACACCAACCCTTGATCTTTTCAGACTTTTTGGTATTTGTCAGTCTGGCTCCTGTGGAGTCGTCCTCTGCCATCTTGCTCTTTTTTTTTTTTTTATTTTTTATTTTTTTGAGACGGAGTCCCGCTCTGTCGCCCAGGCTGGAGTGCAGTGGCCGGATTTCAGCTCACTGCAAGCTCCGCCTCCTGGGTTTACGCCATTCTCCTGCCTCAGCCTCCCGAGTAGCTGGGACTACAGGCGCCCACCACCTTGCCTGGCTAGATTTTTTTTTGTATTTTTTAGTAGAGACGGGGTTTCACCGTGTTAGGCAGGATGGTCTCGATCTCCTGACCTTGTGATCCGCCCGTCTTGGCCTCCCAAAGTGCTGGGATTACAGGCTTGAGCCACCGCACCCGGCTCAGCCTCTTATTTTAAACCATTTTGTTGAATTGTCTCTTTTTTCCTCACTGATTTTAAGAGTTCTTTCCATATCCTGTATAGTAACCTTTTTCTATTATCTTTATTATTTTATTTTATTTTTTTGAGACGGAGTATCACTCTGTCACCCAGGCTGGAGTGCAGTGGTGCCATCTCAGCTCACTGCAACCTCCGCCTCCTGGGTTCAAGCGATTCTCCTGCCTCAGCCTCCTGAGTAGCTGGGGTAGGTGCACACCACCACGTCCCACTGATTTTTTGTATTTTTATTAGAGACGGGGTTTCACCGTGTTACTCAGAATGGTCTCAATCTCCTGACCTCATGATCCGCCCACCTCGGCCTCCCAAAATGCTGGGATTACAGGCACGAGCCACCGTGCCCGGCCCCTGTATACTAACCTTCCTGTGTGTTACAAAGATAGGGTGGACTTGGACAGATGGAAGAGGTTATAGATATGGCAAGGACATCCCAGGGGAACTAAATTGTAGGGCAGAAGGCAGAGAGGAATGCTCAGGACACAGTAGTTTGATTTGTAGAGGTAGGTTAGTAATGGGAGATACATTTAGAAAGGTTCATTTGGTTTATTTTGTGGAAAACCTTGAGGAAATCAATTTTATTAATGCTAGACCTTAGCCTAAAGAATCATTTTATATCTGTTCTCTAGAAGTGTTAAAATTAGAAATAGAATGAACAATAGTACACTTTTATCTCTTAATTCTGCACTGAAGGAAAACGTGTCTGTCTGTGAAAGGTAGAAGAACAGCTACCAAAGATGTCTACATCCTTTTCTCGTACTTCCTAACTTGTGAATATATTGCTTTACTTGGCAAAAGAGACTTTGCAGATATGATTAATGTTAAGAACCTTGAGACAAGGAGATTATGCTATATTCTCTAGGTAAGCCAAGTCTAATCACTTTAATCTTTTGTTGTTTTTTCTTTTTTTTTTTTTTCCAGACAGGGTCTCACTCTTTCGCCCAAGCTAGAGTGAAGTGGTGGGATCATAGCGCACTGTAACCTCAAATTCCTGAGCTCAAGTGATCCTCCCACCTCAGCCTCCCAACTAGCTGGGACCACAGGTGCACTGTCACCATGCCCAGCTACTTTTGAAACACATTTTTAATAGAGACATAGTCTCACTATGTTGCCTAGACTGGTCTTGAACTCCTGGACTCAAGGGATCTTTCCACCATGACCTCCCAACATGATGGGTTTACAGGCCACTGCGCCCAGCCCACATAAATATTTAAAAGCAGAGAATTTTTCCTGCTGGGTCAGAGGGTTATGTGACCACATAGTCAGAGAGAGGACACATTTCTGGCTTTTCTTTTCTTTTCTTTTCTTTTTTTTTGAGACAGAGTCTCACTGTGTCACCCAGGCTGGAGTGCAGTGGTGTGATCTCAGCTCACTGCAACCTCCGCCTCCTGGGTTCAAGCGATTCTCATGCCTCAGCCTCCCGAGTTGCTGGGACTACAGGCGCTTGTCACCATGCCTGGCTGATTTTTTTACTTCTAGTAGAGATTTTTTACTTTTCGCCATGTTGACCAGGCTGGTCTTGAACTCCTGACATCAGGAGATCCACGCACCTTGGACTCCCAAAGTTCTGAGATTACAGGGGTGAGCCACCATGTCGGGTCCATTTCTGGCTTTGAAGATGAAGGAAGGGAGCCACAAGCTAAGGAATACGGGCTTCTCTCTTACAGCCTCCAGAAAGAAACTCAGCTCAGGTGACAACACCTCAGTGTAGCCCCCAAGTAGAACTTTTGGCCTCCAAAATTGTAAGATAATTAATTTATATTGCTTAAGCCACTAAGTTTATGGTAATTTGTGATACCATCAATAAAAAATTAATATGTTATATTACTAGACATATTTGAATTCAGAAAAACAAAAGCAAGGTTTTTGTTGTTGTTGCTGTTTTTTCTTTTTCTTTTTTTAAGCTACCTTAGGAGAAGAAAGAGACTTGAAAAACTTGAAGTCCTGTTCCACTTCAAAGGCCTTGGGAGGTGTACGTTTGAAAAGCAAAGACATTGAGCTCATTTTTCTCCATCTGCATATAGATACAAGAATAAGTACATACCCATACTTTTTATTCTCTGCCAACTAAACAAAGATCCATTATGTCCTTCTCTGGTGCCCACATTTCTTGGTTCCTATGGCATCAGTCCCAATGACAATATCTCTGAACCCAACTCTTATTCCACTTGGTTTCCCAAATATTCCTCTAAAGAAACCACAGCAACTCCTACTCAGCCAGAACATTCCATTTATTTATTTATTTATTTATTTTTATATTTTTTGAGACAGGGTCTCGCTCTGTCACCCAGTATGGAGTGTAGTAGTGCAGTCTTGGCTCACTGCAACCTCCACCTCCCAGGTTCAAGTGATTCTTGTGCCTCAGCCTCTCAAGTAGCTGGGATTACAGATGCACATCACCACGCCCAGCTACTTTTTGTATTTTTACTAAAGATGGGGTTTTGCCCTGTTAGCCAGGCTGGTCTCGAACTCCTGACCTCAAGTGATCTGCCCACGTCATCCTCCTAAAGTGCTGGGATTACAGGCCTGAGCCACTGTGCCCGGCCATTTCATGTATTTAAATTCACTAATAGCACTTGGGGAGTGGGAGGGGAAACTGTATATTAGGGACTAGGAAACCTCTTTTACAAGACCAGTGCTTGACTTTTGTATAGTTCGAGGAAGCTTCCCCTATAGTCAAAACTTAATTATGTATATATTTGGAAAGTCATAACTATTTTTTTTAACTTTTATTTAAGTTCAGTGGTACATGTGCAGGTTTGTTATTTTGGTAAACTCGTGTCATGGGCGTTTGTTACACAGATATTTCATCACCCAGGTATTAAGTCTAGTACCCATTAGTTATTTTTCCTGATCCTCTCCCTCCTCCCACCCTCCACCCTCAAGTAGGCCCCAGTGTGTGTTATTCCTCTCTATGTGTCCATGTGTTCTCATCATTTAGCTCCCACTTATGAGTGAGAACATGCAGTATTAGGTTTTCTGTTCCTGTATTAGTTTGCTAAGGATAATAGCCTCCAGCTCCATTCATGTTCCTGCAAAGGACATGATCTCATTCTTTTTTTATGGGTGCATAGTATTTCATGGTGTATGTGTACCACACTTTCTTTATCCAGTCTACCACTGATGCACACCTAGGTTGATTCCATGTCTTTGGTATTGTGAATAGTGCTGTAATGAACATACACATGCATGTATCTTTATGGTAGAATGATTTATATTCCTTTAGGTTTATACCAAATAAAGAGATTGCTGGGTTGAATGATATTTCTGTTTAACATTTTCAAAAGACAAGAAATACTATGTCCTGAGATGAAGTCATTCTACAGAACAAGGCCCATTTTGCTACAGATAAGCCAATATTATTTAGCAACAACAACATAACATGAGCACATGTCCTACGCTAAAGCTGTCCTGTATATACCATGCCCTTTCATGCTTCTGTATCTACCATTCACATCTGCTCCCTCTGCTTGTGATATTCTCCATTAGTCATTCTTTATTAGTTCCACAAATGTCTTTTGAGTGCCTGCTGTGTGGTGAGCACTGAGCTATGAACTGTTTTATACAAAGATGTATAAAACAAGGTCCTAGTCTTCAAGGGACTCACAGTATAGGGAAGAAGACACATATGGACAAATTGGAATCCTGTCTTAAGTACTAAGATATATGAACATTCAAGGCTAAGCAATTGCCCAAAGTAAAACTGAGCAACTTTGCTTGGTAAACTTTGCTGCATCTTGAAGATTGGCTTACTACACCACCTCTTCCATCTTAGCCAGCCTCTTCTCCAGTGCTCCTTACTGGCCAGCCAAAGTAGTCCTTGAACACTCTGAAGGGATCACCTGGAACTCTTCTTGATTGTTTTCAAATTGTTCCTGCTTTGATCCAAATCCTGTGTGGCTTCTGATTTTTAGCTTCAATTCCTATTTAGAACCCTTCTACCATCTTTTGAATTAGGTCATGACATTGGGTCTTTCCAGCCTTGAGTGCACTTGGGATTTCCCTAAAGGACTTTAGCTTTGACATCCCTCTCTGATTCTTTCCGTTTGGACTCATCTTCCTTGGCTCCCTTGGTGCTGGTCTGTGAGGTGTAACCAGTCCAGGCAGGTCCAGTCTCCTGAGGGCTAGACATTTTGACATTCACCATCTAGGGCTAAGCTCCGCTGATACTGAAAACTTAGAGTCCTGAACTCTTCCATTGTGACAAAGGCCTAACCACATCTAAAACCAGGATTGAAGATTGCAAAAGCGGAAAATAGCTTCTCTCTCACATTCTGTACTCTATCCTTCCTCCCCTATGCCTTTAAGCATGGTCAGATTACCCCCACTAAGTTATTGCACCTTTGGTCTTCTTTGGTTAAATCCTATTTTGCCCTTCTGTTACTATCTTAAGAATCAGATGTTCCCAGAAGTACTACGAATTATAGCTTTGTTTACAAACAATACATCTCCCTTCCACTGGATTACAAAATTATTGAAAAGTTCTGGGCCTCTTGCCTTGAATCCACCATCTCAAGGACAGTGCCACAGCATCTCAACAGTTTGATTCTTATACGCTTATCTAAAGAAGAGCTAATGGTCTTACTTTTCCCGGTCAAATATCAGAGGATATTCATATTTTTGCTTCTCTGTGAACTTGCTTTCTTCTTTTATTTCAATGGGATATTCAGTAACATCACAAGGCAAAATGAAATCACTTGTCTGTGATAATTCAAAGAGCCTTCGCTGTCCAAAATAGCCACAATAATGTCCGTTGAGGGCATGCCAGAGCCTGAGGGAAGGAAAAGGAAGGGAGGAAAAAGTAACTGGAAAATTTGGTCAAAGTTATTCTGTTCATTAGATCATTTATGTAAATTTGCGCTGGTCCATCAAGGATTTCTTACTTGAATTCAACACTCTGTCTATTAAATACTGTGGAGCTAATCAAAATGTAAACTTTTTTTTTTTTTTTTTGAGATGGAGTTTTGCTCATGTCACTCAGGCTGGAGTGCAATGGCATGATCTCGGCTCACTGCAACCGCTGCCTCCTGGGTTCAAGTGATTCTCCTGCCTCAGCTTCCCGAGTAGCTGAGATTACAGAAGCCCACCACCATACTTGTAATTCTCGTATTTTTAGTAGAGGTGGAGTTTCACCACGTTGGCCAGGCTGGTCTCGAACTCCTGACCTTACATGATCTGCCCGCCTTGGCCTCCCAAAGTGCTGAGATTATAGGCATGAGCCACCATGTCTGGCCAACATTTTTCTTTTTTTTTTTTTGAGAAAGAGTCTCACTCTGTTGTCCAGGCTGGAGTGCAGTGGCACAATCTCGGCTTACTGCCAGCTCCGCCTCCCGGGTTCACACCATTCTCCTACCTCAGTCTCCAGAGTAGCTGGGACTACAGGTGCCCACCACCACACCCGGCTAATCTTTTTTTTTTTTTTTTTGTATTTTTAGTAGAGATGGGGTTTCACTGTGTTAGCCAGGATGGTCTCCATCTCCTGACCTTGTGATCCACCCACCTTGGCCTCCCAACGTGCTAGGATTAATAGGTGTGAGCCACTGCGCCCAGCCTCCGGGCAATATTTTTATCAGTTAGACTGTAGTCTGTAAACTCTTTGGGAAATATTAGTTTGAATCTGTATTTATGACACCCATTTGTCAAAGCCAGAAAACAAATGGGCAATGTTATTTCAGGATAATAAAACTGCCTTTGGTTGCTAAGGGTAATGGCCTCTAGTTCCATCCATGTCCCTGCGAAAGACATGATCTCGTTCTCTTTTATGGCTGCTTAGCATTCCATGGTGTATGTACACCACATTTGCTTTCTTTCTATTTTCTTTTGGGAAAATAACACTGCCCATTCAAGCTAATCAGAACCCTTGTTGACTAACAGTGTATTCGTTGAATTAGGTCTTAGAATGAGCTGTGTCTCAGCTGGCTACTTTTCAAATCAGCATCAACCAAACTTAAGGGAGGAGAGATCTCATGATGCTTTTACTATGATCAAATTGTCCTCAACCTCCATCCACAACTGCTACTATTGTGCAAATACCCTGCTGACTTTTACAACTGAGTTCTGAAAGAGGACGGCAAGAGAAGTGACTCGTTATCCATGTGCCTTGTTTCACTATCACTTCATTCCAAGAGGTCCCTCTAAATAGCCCATGTGGTTGAAAGCAATACAGAGTATTATTAGCTGGAGTGTGCCCTAGGCCATATGGGAACATAAAATAGAGTTTGGAAGATCTTCCTTCTATTTCTTGATTTCAACCTCAGAGTGGCAAATGATGGAATTAATCATCATGAGCCCTGCAGCAATGACCTAAAAGGAGGAGGGCAAACAAGCTAAAGAAACTAAGAGTAGATTCTACAAAGTCTGAGTAGCCTCCCACCTCAGAGAGGTAGATGCTGAGAAGGTGGCAGAAACAGAGGTATCTATTTGGGACTTCTGCCGCTTGACAGTGTCCTGATTAACATGAGCATCTTCTATCCCTTCCATGTATTAATTTTCCAGCCCTATAAAAATGTCATGGCCTGGCCAGAGCCTTTACCAAAGAGAAATAGACCAGGCCTTTAATAGTAAAAGTTAGAAGGGTGAGGGACTAACTTCAGAACAATTCCAAATTTATTCTGCTTTAGGCAGGACTGAAAAGATTGTAGTCTACGTGTTTCAGTGTTTCCTGCTATGCATGGAGCGCTCCCAAATAACTGACCCTGCTTCTCAGCTTGATTTCCTGGGCCTCAGATATAGAACCTTAGCTACCTTGAGCCCCACTTTGCCTCCCTGAACTTTTGTCCAAAGACTGATCACCCATCCTGTATCCCAGAGTTCAGCCTCAGTTATGTTTGTTTCATATTTTAAAATAAGATTTTAAAATGTGGAAACAAGATTTAGAATGTGGAAACTGCCTAAGTCTTTAGAGAGTGGCAGCGAGTATTAGCAAAGGGACATGGCTGGGATCTAGGCGCTTTGAACTGAGTATCTAGGGAGATTTTCACTGTAAGAAACCATAAAATTAATTTATCCATGCCAAGGATAACTGGAGTGAGCAGTGCTATGGCGTGAATGTTTTTGTCCCCCTGCCAAATTCATATGTTGAAACTTAATCCCCAAAGTGGTGATATTGATGTGAAATGGGACATGCTTAGGTCACAAGGACTCAGCCTTCACGAATAGAATTAGTGTCTTTTAAAAAGAGGCCCAGGAGAGCTTGTTTGCCGCTTCCGCCATGTAAGGACACAGCTAGAGGGCGCCATTTATGAAGCAGAGAGCAAGCCCTCAGCAGACACTGACTCTGCCAGCGCCTTGATCTTGGCCGTCCCAGACTTCAGAACAGCGAGCAATACAGTCTGTTGTTTGTAAATCACCCAGTCTAAGGTATTTTGTTACAGCTGCCTGAACAGACCAAGACAAGCAAGGAATACCTTACAACAACAGTGGCATGTACGTATGTGGTTGTGCCGTGTGTGTGCGTCTGTGTGTGTATTACAAACTCAAATGAACACTTCTGCTTACAGGCAGCTGAAAATAAGCTGGAGCAGAGACCAAGGGACTGAGTTGTTAAAAACATCTATAATAATGACATTTAATATTCTTACTCTTTCCTGCAAATAAAACAGCAGATGTCCTTTCTTTTTTTTTTTTTTTTTTTGAGACGGAGTCTCACTCTGTCGCCCAGACTGGAGTGCAGTGACACGATCTCGGCTCACTACAATCTCCGCCTCCCAGGTTCAAGTGATTCTCCTGCCTCAGCCTCCCACGTAGCTGGGATTACAGGCACCCGCCACCACGCCTGGCTAATTTTTGTATTTTTAGTAGAGATGGTTTCACCATGTTGGTCAGGCTGGTCTCCAACTCCTGACCTCGTGATCCACCCGCCTTGGCCTCCCAAAGTGCTGGGATTACAGGCATGAGCCACCGCGCTCAGCCCAGATGTCCTTTCTTACAGAGGAAGTGAATCTAACCTTTTGCCTCCAAGTAGGACCTTAGTCCTAAAGATTCACCTTGAGTTCAACATTCTAAAGCTCTTTATCCTTCCACATTCTAAACATTTTCCTCTTTTAGAGCCCTGTAGCTTAATGAGTGGTTCTAACATTCACCTAGTTGCATAAACCAGGTGTCATTCTTGACATTTATCACTTAGCTCCCCTTTGAATTAAAGTTCGTGTCTTCTTGATTTTACCTCCTGGATAGCTACCATCAAATCTAAACCACTTATTTCCAGACTGTTACCGCTCCTCTAATCCAAGCCATTACATTCACCCTGGACTTTAAACTGATCTCTTTGCTCCCACTTTTGTTGCCCAGCAATCTTTTCCCCACCCATTACCTTCCAAAAATATAAATCAGGTCATACTACTCCCCCACGTAAAATTCTGTGCAGAGGCTATTTCTTTCAGGGCAAAGATCCACATTCTTATCAGTGCCTCCTGGACACTGTATGACTTTGGTCTGTCTAACTCTCTAGCCTCAAGCCCACACAGTTAGCCAGGCTCTCTTGAATTTCAGTCCAGCAGGTTTTATGTAACATAAAATATTCCTTCCTTTTTGTTTTGATTACATTGAAATTCTCTAATGTACTTCAAAGCCTTTCTACCTCTCTTAATCTTACCTAACTTCATTCTTTGAAGGGGATAATTCATTACCATGATCTTAAGACATTTCAATATGCAGAAATTTGTTTCTAGAAATGCCATGATATTTCCTTTCTTTCTCTTTATATGTGTATGTGTCTTTAGCATTTTGTGTATAGGTACTTAGCATTATCTAAGTAACTGAAAACAATAGGCTTTGCAAAATCCATCACAGTGTCAATGAAATAATGAGCTTGCCCAGTTTTCTCAGCATCAGTTACTCTCTTTTCGATGACTTTTCTGTGACTTCTGATTCTGAGTCCCCCTCTGTGACTTGGATCTAACTCTCTGAGATACCTATCTTGCTTAATTCTTTGAAATACTTCTACAAAAAAAGCTTCACTTTTATCAAAAGCATTTGTGATACCTTTTAACATAGATGAACATGACATCGCATTTCCTTGGTCATGAAAGAGAATTCCAAATCAGTGGCCATCTTTTCAAAGTCCTTTTGTGTCATCTATTTACTTATTTATTTAAATCAATTTACCAAGATTGCATTTGAACTATAGACTTCAACTTTAGCTTAAAACCTTTACCTCTCATGCTCACAGTACTGAATTCACAATATGATACCATCTTGGCTTACCTTACTGAGCCATCGATGGAGGCAGTAAGTACCACTTGTTTTTCTTCTACATAGATTACTTGAATAATTTCCAAAGAATGAGCACGCCAGGAAAGCAGCTGCTTGAATTTCTAGATAGCAACAACAAGGCATATTCCTTGGGATAAGTACTTGCTAGTCAAAATGTAATCTTGAACAAAAGCATTTTTCATTGAGCCAGGCTTATGAGTGGACGATGTAGACATCTGTGCTAGATGATTAAGTCCTTGCCTCAGTTAGCTCTTCTCTTGCTTGTTGGGGTACCAGAAGTCCTATTTTTAAAGACTTATTAATTCATACATCTCCCTGGGAGAGGAAGTATCTTATGTCTCTGGCAATTTATCATGTAACTGAGAATTAGCGATTCATTTAATTGATGATGAGCAGATGACTAGAGGAAAGACATGCTTTAGGAGAAGGTTGGAGGGGGACTGAAAGTAAATATAATCAAGAATAGAAGGAAACAGAGCTGGAAGGTAAAAGCTAAAGGGGAGATTGGCAAAAAGACTTTTCCTATGTTCAGATTTTGTCTAGAGATAGAACTGGCTGTTTTGTTCTTTTTGGGGGAGTGTGGGATAGGAGATATATGCTATAAGTAATTAATGAAAAGAATAAAACTCAGCTCATTCTCTTTCAAAAACATCATGAATCATCTGTCACAGGAGTAGAAAAGAAAAAAATCAGGAGGCTTGATTGTTTACGTTTCTTCAGGGTGTGGTTATACTCAAGTTTAGGGCCTCTCATGGGCCTCGGGAGACATTCCAAATTGTGTGAACTAGAGTTGTTAACTGGAGAGTTTGCTCTGCAGTCACACCCCCTGTGAATATATTCCCTCTTTATCACTGATAAACCTGGACTAATACCTTACTTTGTCCTGGGTCATTTACCTAGAAGTGTAATGTGATGACAGTCCTGGCAGTTTAGAGTTCTCCTATGACTCTTCCATTCATTTAGGCTTTAACAAAGGGTAGGCACAATTCCTCCTAAATTTGCAGGCCTTCTGACTAAATTCCCTCTGGTTGTTTTTAGAGAGCCAAAGTAAAATCTGGACTCTCCTATTTCTTTTTTTTTTTTCTTTTGAGATGGAGGCTCGCTCTGTTGCCAGGCTGCCGTGCAGTGGCGTGATCTCAGCTCACTGCAACCTCTGCCTCCTGGGTTCAAGTGATTCTCCTGCCTCAGCCTCCCGAGTAGCTGTGACTACAGGCGTGTGCCACCATGCCCAGCTAATTTTTTTTTTTGTATTTTTTGTAGAGACGGGGTTTCACCATGTTGGCCAGGATGGTCTCAATTCCTTGACCTTGTGATCTGCCTGCCTTAGCCTCCCAAAGTGCTGGGATTGCAGGTGTGAGCCACTGTACCTGATCTATTTCTTATTATCTCAAAGCTATTCAAGAATATCTGGTTATCCAAGGTTTCTTTCTCTGCCTTAGGATGGCATTCTCTAACACAGACTGTTTTTATAGTAAGATACTTGTTTTGCTTCATGACCCAGTGCATATACTTGCACATGTGTTATGCATATATGCATATACTTGCACATATGTTATGCATATATGCATATACTTGCACATGTGTTATGCATATATGCATATACTTGCACATGTGTTATGCATATATGCATATACTTGCACATGTGTTATGCATATATGCATATACTTGCACATGTGTTATGCATATATGCATATACTTGCACATGTGTTATGCATATATGCATATACTTGCACATGTGTTATGCATATATGCATATACTTGCACATGTGTTATGCATATATGCTATACTTGCACATGTGTTATGCATATATGCATATACTTGCACATGTGTTATGCATATATGCATATACTTGCACATGTGTTATGCATATATGCATATACTTGCACATGTGTCTGAAACAAGTTTCACAAAAGGATACTTCACCTATGTGAAATGTACATCAATATGATCTATTCTGTTCTACTGCATTGCATTCCATTCTCTTCTATTTTTATAAAAATACTGGTTACAACTAATTTAATGATTTCATGACCCCGTAACGGATTGAAACCTGCAATTAGAAACTAAGATTGTCCTTTCTGTATGTGTGTATATATGTAATTATATGTGTGGTGTCTCTTTCTGTGGAGAGGTTTTGACTGTCTTATCTTTTAGAATATCTGTATACCATGGAGCTTCTTTTTTTTATCAGTAATATTGGGAGAGAACAAGATTGACCTTTTTTTCTAGCCTGACCTTTTAGGTATTCACTGCAGTTGTAATGTATAGCCGGACCTGGTTTAAGCATTGGTATATGTTGATCTATGTAATAAGAGGCATTTTATAGCCAGATTCTATGGTTCTGTTGTATATTTATAAATAGGCAGCCATGTACAAATGGTATGATCCCATTGTCTGAATACAGAAAAGGTTGAAATGAAGTTGAATATGAAAGAACTTAAAATAGGTTACTAAAGATTTTCTAATTTTAAATTTGTGAAAATGCTTTAAAATTATTTCTACTATTATTGTAACTCAATATTATTCTATAACTTCGTTTTGAAGATTTTCTCTAAATTTTGAAAGATCTCGGTTGCTAGTTTATAGCAATTCCATTTGCAAAACTGTAGGCTTTGAATGATATTGTATCTGTTGAAATTAATAATACAATAATAATTATCAACAGTAGGATAAAACAGTTACATAACTTCTCACCTATATATGGTTGAAGCATGCAGTTTGTTTTTGTTCAGCTTACAGCATGTGTTGATTATAAGCGATTTATAGTTACTGGTAAATGAAACTTCATGTTTCCCAAGTTGTTTGAACCTTATTGTTTTTCGTTTGATAGCATAAGTATTATATACGGAAAGAGTATTGGACTAGCAAGCAGAACCCCGGTCCTGGCCCTGGCTTCATCACTGTCTATGTGCCCCTAGGCAAGCCATTCTCTGATTTACCCTCTGCAGGTGGAGATAGTCAAACTAAAGTTGAATACCGAAACCTTAAAAGAGCTAGAATAGATTCTCTGAAACAAAAAGAAAACTCTGTTAATCAAATGAAACAGTATTTGAAATAATAACTATTCTGAGACACTCTGCAAGGAATCAAATCCTAATCAACATAAACGCCCTGTTAATACTTTTGATCCAAAAATGAAATGTATCTATTTAAGCTAATATTTAGCTTTTGATCTGATGTATTAAAGAAAAATAGGGCTATGCTAAAATAGCTGTTCCTTGGCATAATATTTTAAAAAATAGAATAAAATGTGCTTTAATGTTAGGGAGAATTTAGACTAGAAATAAGAAAAAATTTCTTAAATGGTTCTGCCCTAGATTTGCAAGGAAGGTCATGGAATATCTTATAAAGAATATGATATAGAAACTGACTGTGGAGGACTATATAATCTATGAACTCTTTCTAACTCTGGGTTGCTATATAAATTCTCACAAATAAGTCAAAACATGAAGAAGATGTGAAGTGACCAGTGGCTGGCATACTCCCTCTCCCTCACTCACTTCTTCGTCCCTTTTCACCAGCAGACCGTTGCTATTTGTCATGTAGCTCAAATTTCAATAGTATATGTGCCTTGACAACAGAGAGTCTTTTATTTCTATCCTTTATGGTGTCTAGCACAGAAAAATGCTCAATAAATATGTGCCGACGCATAAATTAAAGTGGAGAACTGAAGTTCTTACCTTTTCATCATGAGGTGGATCCAGGAATGAGCTAATATTGCAAAGGATAACATGTCCTTCTGTATAAAATTTAAACATTGGAATCTTTAATTAGATATCATGTTATCTAAATCAATACTACAGAATCTCAGAAAACAGAAATGAAAGTAGAAATTTCATATTCAAATTTATTTATTTATTTATTTATTTGAGACGGAGCCTCACTTTATAGCCCAGGATGGAGTGCAAAGGCATGATCTTGGCCCACTGCAACCTCTGCCTCCTAGGTGCAAGCAGTTCTCCTGCCTCAGCCTCCTGAGTAGCTGAGATTACAGGTGCCTGCCACCATGCCCGGCTAATTTTGTTTGTTTGTTTGTTTGTTTGTTTGTTTGTATTTTTAGTAGAGAAGGGTTTCACCATGTTGGACAGGCTGGTCTTGAACTCCTGACCTTAGACGATCCACCCGCCTTGGCCTCCTAAAGTGCTGGGATTACAGGCATGGGCCTCCGCACCTGGCCCATATTCATTTTTATGTGTAGAAATTATTTTGTTTCTGTCTTGATAAGTCTTAATGAGATTGCTTCACCCACTTAGAGTTCTTTTAGAGATCAGGGTAATGGAAATGAATATACCACCAAACAGAATCCAAACTCTTACAGAGATATTCAGCCTACAATTTAAATGCTAGTTACAAAAACTACATATCAAAGAGCAACAATGACTACACCTCACGTTTAAACTATTTACACTGCAGGAAAACAAAGGTATAAAAAAGAGTCTTGAAAGAAGCCACATGGGGAAAAAAAATGAGCACAAACATAAGAATGACATCAAACTTCTTATCAGAAGCAATGCAAGCAAGAAGAGTGGAGTGAAATATTTCACTCCACTGTGTGAGAGTGTTGAGAGAAAAAACATGTTGAGAGAAAAAACTGACCAACCTAGAATTCTGTACTTTGCAAAATTAACCTTCAAAAGTAAAGGAGAAATAAAGACTTTCTGAGACAAACAAAAATTGAGAGAATTTGTCACTAATAGGCCTGCCTTTCAAGAAATGTTAAAAGAAGTTGTTCAGAAAAAAAGAAAAATGATATAGGTAAAAAAAAAACTCAGATCTACATAAAGAAAGTAAGAACATAAGAAGGAATAACTGAAGATAAAATAAAAACTTTTATTTTTGTTAATCTTAATTGATCTACCAGATAATGGTTTGTTAGAAATAATGACAGCAACAATGTATTTGATAATTATAACTCATAAATACTTGAATGATAGTACTTATACAGGAGATAAAAGACATTAGGAATACTTTGGTATTATAAGATACAAAGTGGAATAATGTTATTTGAAAATAGGCACAGGCTAATTGTGAATATACATTATAAACTCTAGGGCAACCACTAAAAAACGTTTAAAAGGAAGTATAATAAATATGCTAAGAAAGGAGAGAAAATAGATTCACACAAAATGCTCAGTTAAAACCTCAAAAGGCAGAAAAAGACTGGAAGACAAAAACAGTAATAAAGAGCCAGGGCAACAAATTAAGAATAGTAACAAATATGGTAGATACTAATTCAATTGTGTCAATAATCAATTACTTTAGATGCCAACAATCTAAATACACCAATTAAAACAAAGAGAGTGTCAGAGTGAATTTAAAAACATGACCCAACTATATGTTGTGTATAAAAAACCTACTTTAAATATGGATACAAATAGATTAAAAGCAAAGGAACAGAAAAAGATATACCACGCTAACACTAATCAAAATAAAGCAAGTGTAGCTGTATTAATTTCAGACGGAGCAGACTTCAGAGTGGTAAAACTTATCAGGGATAAACAGAGGGCATTACCTAATGATAAAAGGGTCAATTCTCCGAGAAGATTTGACCATCCTTAATGTATATGCCCCTAATAATAGATATCAACATACTTATAGAACAGAAAGTTGAAATAGATGAATCCATTATTATAGTTGGAGACTGCAACACCCCTCTATCAAAAATGGGCAGGCCAAGCAAGTAGAATATCATTAACGATATAGTTAAAATCAATGGCACCATCAATAAACAATATAATTGACATCTGTAGATTACTTCATACACACACATTCAGAACACACATTCTTCTGAAAATCATGTAGACATTCCTCAAGATAGAGCATGTTCTGGGCCACAGAACGCACCTGAACAACTTTAAAAGAAGAGACATCATACAATGTATGTTTTCAGGCCAGTAGAAACCAGTAACAGAAAGACAACCGGAAAATCCCAAAGTACTTGGAGATTAGGTAGAATATTTCTAAATTCTTTGGGTCAAAGAATAAATCTCAAGGGAAATTTAAAAGTATTTTTTATTAAATAAAGGTGAGACCAGGTATGGTGGCTCATTCCTGTAATCGCAGCACGTTGGGAGGCTGAGGTAGGTGGATCACCTGAGGTCAGGAGTTCGAAACCAGCCTGGCCAACATGGTGAAATCCTGTCTCTACTGAAAATACAAAAATTAGCCAGTCGTGGTATCAGATGCCTGTAATCCCAGCTACTTGGGAGGCTGAGGCTGGAAAATTGCTTGAACTTGGGAGGCGAAGATTCCAGTGAGCCGAGATTGTGCCACTGCACTCCAACCTGGGCAATAGAGCAAGACTCTGTCTTAATTAAAAAAGAAAAAAAGTGAAATTGCAACTTATCAAAATTTGTGGTATGTAGCGAGAGCATTGCTAACATGGAAATTTATAGCATTCAATGCATATATTAGAAAGGAAGAAAGATCTAAAATCAACAATCTAAGCTTCTACTTTAGGAAAATAGAAAAAGAAGTAAGACCTGTCTCTATAGGGAAAAAAAAAAAAAAAGCATACACCTATAGTCTCAGCTACTCAGGAGGCTGAGGTGGAAGGATCACTTGCACCCAGGAGTTGACAGTTACAGTGAACTATGAGCACACCACTGCACTCCCGCCTGGGCCACAGTCAGACCTTGTCTCTCTGTCTTTTTTTTTTTTTTAAAGGCAACAACTAATGATGTAATGATGCCTGAGGATGTCTGATTTAATCTAGTGAATAGATAGCAGACCTCAAAGAAGTTCTTTTAACATCTACTGAGGCAGAGAAAAAGAAAGCCTAATAGCAGAATCTAGGAGCAGTCCACTTTAGTTATAATGTAGATGAGGATAGATTGGATCCCGAACCCACTCTATTTTTTTGGATCACAAGCAGAAACCACAAATTTCAGGATGAGAATGGGCTATATAATAGTAAAGTATCCTAGGCATAGGCAAAGAGAGGACTAACCCTAATAGAGGTCCGTGCTGGGAATTCTATAGTTTCAAATTTTAATTCTCTGTATTTGTCAGAAAAGGCTTGCCACATAGTAGGCAAAGTTAATGCAAGAATAAGCAGGCTATTTTTAGAAAGAAACAAAATTTGATCTTAGCTTTCTCTACAAGTTTTCTGTAAAAAGAATTAGTGTCTATATAAATTATACAGATAGATAAGTGAAAATCAGAAGTGTAAGAATATCAGAATGTAAAAGGATTGGTGGTAAGCAAAAACAAACAAACACCAAAAAACTCCAGGAAAAACAGGGATAATCTTAAATACCTTAAATTAAATACCTTAAATGCCTTTTTAAAAAACCTTAAAATTTATGTATAATACTATATACAAATGTAGACAATTATTTTCAACAAGGTCCAGATGACTCAATTGACAGTACGAAATGGTTTGTTGTAACTTTTTTATGAAATAAATTTTGAGGCTGGCACGGTGGCTCACACCTGTCATCTCAGCACTTTGGGAGGCCGAGGCAGGCGGATCACTTGAGGTCAGGAATTCAAGAGCAGTCTGGCCAACATGGTGAAACCCCATCTCTACTAAAAATATAAAAATTAGCTGGGCATGGTGGTACATGCCTGTAATCCCAGCTACTCAGGAGGCTGAGGCAGGAGGATCGCTTGAATCTAGGAGGCGGGGGTTGCAGTGAGCCAAGATTGCACTACTGCACTCCAGCCTGGGCAACAGAGATAGACTCTGTTTCAAACTGAAAAAAAAAAAAAAAAAAAAAAATTAAAACAAATTTTGAAATGAGAAAAATGTTTATAAAAGAGAATATGAAAACTTAATTATGAAAAATAAGTAAATTTGAAATGTAAGCAGTTAAGCAGATCTAATCTAGATGCACATCTTACAATTGCATTAGCAAAACAACAATAATCAAAGGGGTAGATATGGAGAAAAGAGAAAGTGAAAGGGGGCTAAGCTTTTTGTTTTAACTGAAAATATGCTGTTTTATTCTAATTCTAACTGATTGTTTTGAAAAACTTAAACACTAGTAAAATAAAAAACTTTTTACACATGCATGTGCATTCACATACACACATAATCTTTCAAAGTATAGGAGAGAGGAAAGCAAAGAAAATTTAGGATTAATTCAAACGACAGAAGAGAAGCATGAAGGAAGAATGTAAACAAGAATTTTGTTAGATGAAAGAAGTAAGACTGACCATATTAATTATAATATATATAAAAAATAAAGTCCCCTACTGAGAAAAAAACATTCATTTTTTTCTCTAATTTATGGCACAACTTCCTTTAATAATTAAGATTAATGCAACATACACTTTCAATGTTAAAAATTAAAACTTTATATTTTTTTCCAAAAAAGTAAGCTACACAGATGGGTAGACACATACCCGTTTTAAACACAGAAGAAGGCAATGCCTTGCTCTAAATGGAGAGCTAGGAATGAAACAGGTTCTCCTGACACTTATTTATTCTATTTATTCAGCAGGCTATTCATAACACTTTCTCAGGCTTGAGCATACCTCTTAGCCTCCCTTTCGTCTCAATACATACCATGTATTTTTCCTAAAGTCATTTTTTATATCATGTAAATTATTAACATGCCTGTGGCTGAATATATAAGAGTAATAATGACTCACCCACATTTCCAGCCAGTAGTATCCTCGTACATGAATCAGTATACAGCGATGTCAGAGAGATGGCAGAATATTTTGTGAAAGGTAGCATATCTTTCAGTAGTCTTCCCTAAATAAAGTAAAATGTAAATAAAACTTTGTCTATGCTAGTAAATCTTATAAAATCTTAATATTGAAATTGACTTTTCTGTGTAAATAATGCATCTCAAGAGTTCTCTCTACTACTGAACCGCGATTCCCCTGTTTGTAATGAAAATCATTTGAAACTATCCATAGGGACTTATTTCCTCAAAATTAAATATTCTAAAGCTGTGAACAACTGTTAATTAGAAGGATCTAGACTCTGAGTATTATAGACTGTCTGTACAGTTGGGGTTGTTTTTGCATACCCCATGACCGTTTTTATGCAATTCCTCAGACTTTCTTTCCAATTACATATTTTCTTTTAATTTCTTCTTTTTAAATTTAACTCAAGCAGGCATTGACATATTTTCTTTTTAGACATTCTTTTCAGAAGGGAGATACACTTTTAAGTATATGTCAGTTGTTTTAAACAGAAATATTTGCCTTTTCAGAAATATTTATTTTTTAATATTGGTGCAAGACAAAGAATTGTTAAGAGGTTTAAATTCAAACAGGTTGTTTTCCAGTGCTCAGTATAAGCCAGCACTGGGAAAGACTTTCACACATATTATCTTGCTTAGAGAATAAACATCATCAACTTCAAAGCTTGTGAAGAGTTCAGATATGCTACTCCCTTCCTTAGACTGCTTGGACATACTCTCTTCTCCTATTTCTTTTACTCTTTCATTTCTGCATTAGAAAAATAAAAGGGAGCATTGTTCTTTTTTTTTTTTTTGAGGCGGAGTCTCGCTCTGTCGCCCAGGCTGGAGTGCAGTGGCGCGATCTTGGCTCACTGCAAGCTCCGCCTCCCGGGTTCACGCCATTCTCCTGCCTCAGCCTCCCGAGTAGCTGGGACTACAGGCGCCCGCCACCGCGCCTGGCTAATTTTTTGTATTTTTAGTAGAGACGGGGTTTCACCATGGTCTCGATCTCCTGACCTTGTGATCCGCCCGCCTCGGCCTCCCAAAGTGCTGGGATTACAGGCGTGAGACACCGCGCCCGGCCAGGAGCATTGTTCTAATACCAAGATCATCTCAAGAAAAGTTATTGTTAGAATACTTTGTATTTTCAAACTAGGGTTTGCACGAATAAGTTAGGATCTACTGGTAGACTTAGAGTTTTATCTGGCAGAAAGCCATGCAGTTCTGTGTTGTTGGATCCCATTATCTGCCACATAAAACAGTTGTGTTTTCTGAGTTTCTCTGTAGGAAGGAGCCTTATCACAAGCGAGGTCACCTCCTCTGCTTTTCTAAGGATTTCATTGTCATCATTCTCAGGCTACTCAGGATCGTTCCTTTCATCATCTTCTGTCCTCTTAATTCCACCCTAAATCATTTTAAATCTTCTGGTAAATGAAAGTTATATTTTTCTTTGTAAAATGTTGAAGGACACTCAATACGATGCAATACCTTCTTTCAACTGTCTGGTAAACTAAGAACTTATTGTACACTCAACATTTCAGTGTTCTTGTATTCTTTTACTCTAATACACAAGTCATATCCTCTAATATTATTTAAATATCCAATAAGATATTTAGTGGCATATATTCATAGCTCAATTTGAAAGAAAGATTTGAATATTTTGAATGCATGAACCCATCAAAACTAATGCCCTCAGCTGGGTACAGTGGCTCACACCTGTAATCTTTGGGATGGCCAGCACTTTGGGAGGCCGAGGCTGGCGGATCACAAGGTCAGGAGTTCGAGACCAGCCTGCCCAACATGATGAAACCCTGTCTCTACTAAAAATACAAAAATTAGCCGGGTGTGGTGCTTAGGCAAAAGAATTGCTTGAACCCAGGAGGTGGAAGTTGCGGTGAGCCGAGATCACGCCCCTGCACTCCAGCCTGGGCAACAGAGAGAGACTGCATCTCAAAAACAAAACAAAAGAAAACAAAACGAATGCCCTCCTCCCCCCAAGTAAAAGAATTACAAGCAGACTCAATAGATTTTTCTAGTAAATCTTCATGCCTTGATTCACCTTTCCTGCTTCTATTAGGGACATAAGGGATGAGACTGAAGCAGTGTGCCAAAGGTGAAGACCTTCCCAGAAATTCCTGACTGTGAGGCTTGCATGACTGGTTGAACATTCTTCTCTCAATACGGGTATCTATCTGTGTGCAGGTTATCTATCCCACTATGGGTATCTATCTGTAATGTGTTTGATAGAGAAGTAGAAAGGCTTCCAAAAAGAGGGAGAGATTTGAAATAGCTAAGTTAGCAGTTTTGATGATTTGATCTTTGGAGTTACAAAATCCTTCTCTCGTAAAGTTTGGGTAGCATTATCAATAAACAGGCTGCAAAATCAGCAATTTGGCTAGAAAGTTGAAAAAATATTAGAATTGGATGCCATATGGAAGAATGTTAAGATTCATTTAATGATTCTTTTTATCTTTCCCATTCTTTCCTAGTCCTAGACTTGCTGGGTTCCATTACCTCCAGAGTCCACAAGCGGAGGTGTCCGTCCTCATGAGCAGTGACAAGGATAGGTGGCTGGGCTTCTGGTAAATTGGCACTTCCAGGGTGTTTTTTGTCCACTGGCTGTTGTTCTCCCACCATGACATCTGTTTGTTCACCTATTTGAGAAATTAATGAACTATCATGAGACCAGGCGTGGTGGCTCATGCCTGTAATCCCAGCACTTGGGGAGGCCAAGGCAGGTGGATCACTTGAGATCAGGAGTTGAGATCAGCCTGGCCAACATGGTGAAACCCCGTCTCTACTAAACATACAAAAATTAGCTGGGTGTGGTGGTGGGCGCCTGTAATCCCAGCTACTTGGGAGGCTGAGGCAGGAGAATTGCTTGAATCCGGGACGCGGAGGTTGCAGTGAGCTGAGATGGCACCACTGCACTCCAGCCTGGGGGACAGAGTGAGACTCTGTCTCAAAAAAAGGAAGAGTTATCATGGAATTTGCAATACTTGTAATTCCAAATTTTTATGGAATGTAAAACAGAAGGCAGACAAGAAAATAGCAAAAGCAACATATTATTTTTTTCTTCTTTTTTTTTAACCCAGAGAATTTCAGTCGGGGCAAAGGACAAAAAAAGCATTAAAAAATTGAATCCTGGATCACTGGAAAAATATAAAAAGCTTATTTTGATCATATTGCAAAAGCTTCTATACTATACATAACAGCTCACACAAGGTATTTATTCATAAATCTTACAATACAGAATGGTGGATAAATGCAGTATAAGTTTTAGAAAAATGGCTGGAGACTAAGAAGTTCGGTAATATTCTGGATTCTTAAAATCTATAATTAGTATTTAAGAAGGCATCATCATAATGAAAATTCTGCCATTTAGACTACTGAATCCTATAGCACCTCAACATTTGGTTCCAAAAAGAATATATATATTCTTTGCATATATATACACACATACACATATGTATATATGTATATGTATGTGGGTATGTGTGTGTATATTATATATACATATATAATGAATATATATGAATATATATAATGCATTCATATATTGAGGAATATATATATTCATAAAAATATTCTGTCACCTAAATGCCCTGTTGCAAAGGAGTTGCTTTATTATAAAGAAGAGAGGTGATTTCATACTGACCTTTAACCTCACTGTCATGTATGCTTTGCTTGCTTCCCTGAATTATGGGAGGAAAAGAGAAAATATTTCTATGACATTGTAAGAAAATGAGGTATACTGGGTGAGTAAATTCTCCAGACAATTGAATTTTCATTTCTAAGCATTAATTTTAAAATTACACTTAAATTTTTGAAAAAACTGTATTGCAGACATTTTCATGTCCAGAAATAGAGAATTCATAACACAACATTCTTCTAGTGGTTGAGATACCAGCATAGTAACGTAAGTAATTAAAAATGCCTAATGGCCGGGCTCGGTGGCTCAAGCCTGTAATCCCAGCACTTTGGGAGGCTGAGACGGGCAGATCACGAGGTCAGGAGATCGAGACCATCCTGGCTAACACGGTGAAACCCCGTCTCTACTAAAAAATACAAAAAACTAGCCGGGCGAGGTGGCGGGCGCCTGTAGTCCCAGCTACTCGGGAGGCTGAGGCAGGAGAATGGCATAAACCCGGGAGGTGGAGCTTGCAGTGAGCTGAGATCTGGCCACTGCACTCCAGCCCAGGAGACAGAGTGAGACTCCGTCTCAAAAAAAAAAAAAAAAAAAAAAGCCTAATGCGTGCTCGGTTCTTGGTTGACATGATCTCTAATTGTATTCACAACCATGCAACTTCATCTTTATTATTCCCTTTTTACTGAAACAGAAACAGAAACTCAGATTAAGTGACAGCTGTAAAGCTAATCAGATAGTAAAAGAAGGACTTGGGTTCAAGTACAATCTGTCTGGCTTTTGCTTCCATATAAGTTTATTCTTTCCAGTATGCTGGTGATTTAAAAACAATTTTTGCAGTGACAACTTTCCTTCAAACACAATTCTAACTAGAAATGTAAAGCATAAAAATATATAAAATTGAAACTGAGAACACAGTTTGAAAACCACTGCATTACAGTACATGTTGTAATGTAATTATATTACCTGCTGTCTCTTCTCCCTGTGACATACGTACTTTTTAGCAAAAGAGCACTTACTTTTTAGCAAAAAAGATAGTCTAAAATTACGTCATTGCTTTGTAAGTATCAAAATGACATGCATAATTTATTTTATTTGTGATTGTATATTGATTATTCACAGGTGTAAAGCTTTGAAAAAATATATAAAAATTGAAAAATATATAAAATTGAAAAAACAACTTAGATATTGCACTTTTTTTTGCAAAACAATGCGTTTTTACATATATGCATGCACACATAGAATTCTTCCACTGTTACCTTCTATCAAAGGAGGGGCTCAAATGCTCAACAGCACTATTTTTGAGCCAACATTGAGTGTGACAGGAAGACTCTCTCTGTGTCTTGCTTACCTTACTGCTCTGTGGACCTTTGCTGGATTCACACTGGGACGAAGAACATATGGAATCCTGACTTGATCTCCTGTAAGGGTAGGGGGGAAGCCCAAGGATAAACGTTAAGATATTCTACCATACTCAAAGGGTGTGCTTCTCTGCTTTAATTTTAGCTGATTGCTCCTTTCATCATCTATGGATACTGAGCCACTCAGGAAACAAATCATGCCTTATATTTTGTGTAATAAATGTTGACCACTATGATATTGGTGGAGACTATTGGGGAACCTTAGGAAATAAGGTTTGTTGCTCCCTGGGTCAGAAAATAAAAGTCTTGGCTATCCCACTGCAAAGGCCAGATTTAGTCCCAGAGGCTCTTACACTGAAATGGCAGGGGGTGGGGTGGCGGTGGGGGGACCTTACAAGCCGGTCTAACTTCCTGCTTGACAATGTCTAGTTCTTTTTTTTTTTTTTTTTTTTTTTTTTGAGGCGGAGTCTCGCTCTGTCGCCCAGGCTGGAGTGCAGTGGCCGGATCTCAGCTCACTGCAAGCTCCGCCTCCCGGGTTTACGCCATTCTCCTGCCTCAGCCTCCCGAGTAGCTGGGACTACAGGCGCCCGCCACCTCGCCCGGCTAGTTTTTGTATTTTTAGTAGAGACGGGGTTTCACTGTATTAGCCAGGAGGGGACAATGTCTAGTTCTAACCGGATCCTAGTCTGTGGCACTCCACTGAAATCGGCTGAAAGTGGCTTAAGATCTGATGCAGATGTCTACGGAATAAGTCCTCAAAGTATTCTCAGAACAGTTTTGATGAAATTTCATGCCAAGGGGTAGGGAAGGGGTTACATTCTGGCTGACCTCTGGGTGACCCCAAACCAGCACAGAAGCTTCTGATTTCTCTCCAAAGCTATGTGTGGCATTGTCTATTGCCTGCAAACCAGAGCTCTCACACAAATATAAATAGGAAAAACACTTTTTCTTAAATCCCCTGCTCTCTCAGAAATGGATGACAATTGCTCAGTTATAGTGGATGGTGGATGAAACCTCCTGCCATATGACCTTCCATTACCTGCCTTGCAAGTCCTTCCTTCTGTTTCACACCAGTGTTAGATTCTGGCGAAAAGTACGGCCAAGTTAGCATTTTCCATCTCTGCTACTGGGATAAAGGGTGCTGTGAGGCTGACATGGTGAGGGGACCACACAACATTTCAAATCCCTGAGGAGCACCTCGCCTCCAAAATGACAGTAATGGGAAGAAAGCTGAAGCCACGTGTCAACCCAACTGATGTCTTTTTTAGGTGTCCCCTCAACGTTGGGATGAAGTAAACTCTGTTACTTTCAATAGCAAAAACTACAATTAATTTTGCATCAACCTAATGTACCAGCCACCTAAGTCCCAGACAGTATTACTGGTTCAGTAAGTACTGAGTTACCTTGCACATTCAGGGGTACGAAAGAGGAACAGTATGTCATTAATTTTAAAGTGCTTGGGATGCAAGTCCGGGTTTACAGGGAAGCAATCTTCAGGTCGGCACCTGGAAGCAAGTATATATTTATGTGATAAGAAATTACAAATTATGGAGCTTACAGTACTAAGATTGTATATCCCCTGCAGAGCTAAGCAATTCCTCAAATGCTATTATTGAACACGAAAAGAAAATGCATGGAAGTAGAGTTTGAACATACCTTTTTTAACAAGGTTCTGTTAAATCATGATCGTCAGCAGTTTAAAAGTCTTTTAGTTCAACTAACCGGTCTTGTCTTCCTACCTTTAGATCAGAGAATGGACTTCTATAAAATCCCGTGGATAAAACTCTATTTTATTTTACTTTTAGAGATAGGGGCCCACTATGTTGCCCAGACTGGTCTTGAATTCCTGGGCTCAAGTGATCCTCCTGCCTTGGCCTCCCAAAGTGCTGGGATTACCAATGGGAGCCACCACGCCTGGCTGGTTTCATACAGTTTAAATAGTAGAGTTCTAATATTTTTTAAATTAGTGGCATAATAAATTTGAATAAAATATTATTACCCTTGAAGAGCTTATAATGGAGTGCAGAAGAACATGTAGTCCAGTAAAGACACTGCTCTTGCTGCTCCAGTCTCCTGTTGACCCATATTCCAAGGTCAACATTGAACTTTCTAGGCACCATCCTAGGAACAGGGGAATAGTCCCTAAATGCCTGCACTGAAACATCATGCTTGGCTCTTAAAGCTGCATTGAACATTCGTTATAGCAAATAGACCTTACAGCCAAATTTCCCCTTTTTCTTCAGTGGAAATTACTTCTGGTAAGTGAACCCAAGCTCAAAAGAGAAGTCTACGAGCTTGATGACTTGTTGAACTCAGATTTTTTTTAGAGAATTCTGTTGTGCAGATGAGCTGAATCATGAAGTGGATTATTAATTAGCAAGAATAATATTAAGTCTGGGCTCAAAAAGCCTGAGGCTTAGAGCAGGAACAGAAGAGTTATGTCCTCTGACTGGTGAAGGGGGGTCTTAGGCGAAGTTTGAGGTAGACACAGAGATGGACTCTACTGCAAATATGGAAACCATTTTCAGTTTCAGAACCTTTAAAGCTGGCCCTAAATGACCTTCCACAGATCTGTGCTAAATCATATGTTTTGCAAAATACTGCACTGATTTGAAGTCAATTGTCTTATATAATCATCTGCCTATAGGAAAGGGACACTGTGTATGACCCGCACTATACTTGGTTGTTTTCCTCTGATTGGATGTTGGATATGCATGCATCCCTTGGCAAAATAACAAGGCACTTTAACAAGGAGGATCTTCACCTTTAAAGTGGGATTATTGTCACGCATGTTGCCTCCCTCTTTAGGCTGTGGCATCGAGATAATGGTCTTCTCAGTCTTCTGCTTTCCCTTCTTAGGAAGGAGTCATACACAAGCTGACACAGCATGAAAGCATTGGCAAGAAGGAGAGGAAGTTTGCAGTGCAGACAGGTGTAGGTATCAAGTGGCAGGTACACAGTGTGTGAGAAAAGGCTGGGGGCATGGGCTGAAGTGAAGGAACAGAAGGATGGCAGGAATTCCAGGGGCAGGATCCAGTAGTATATGGACTGAGGGGCAGAAAGGGGGTTCTGCAGAAACAGCTATTTCAATTAAAGGTTCAAAGAGAAGAAATCCATAGTCCAAAGAAGAAATGATTATTTCTTCTCAAAAACTGGCTAAAAGGAATGACTCAGACTTGGGAAGGAGCAGGCAGACCAACCGTATGTTAAGTATTGTAATTAGAGGTGCAGACATTTCTTTTGTATTTTCCTCTTCTTTTCTTTTGTCCTTTCCAATCCTCCCTTCCCTCCTCTTTTATGCCTCTTCCCGTCCCCCAAATGCTTAGATCAACTTGATTTTATTTTCATTCATTGTTAAGGTTCTTGGCCGTCTTGTCTCTGCAAGTAAAATTTTCCAAACCCCCTTGCCATAGGGTGGCCACACATGGCCCTTGCATACATTCCAATTACACAGCTGGGGAGAACTTATTATTTACAATCCATCCAGACAAATCATTCAGTGTTACTTTGGTTCCTTTGCAACAAATGGAAAAAAAAAAAAAATTGAGAAGTGGATGGTATGGGGAGGGTAGGATCTTGGCCATAGTCCAGAGTAAATCTAACTGGTTGAGAGGAATAATTGCATCTACCACATTGGCCCTTGTTAGCCCCAACCTGTAATAAATCAGACATGTTGAGGTGGTGAATGAGAAGGACATGCTACCCAGGAGTCTTCTCACCATTTGACTTTGGTGGCTGAGTAGATGGTGGTGGCACTGGGGATATGGGAAGGGGAGGAGTTTGGGAGCGGGGAGTAGGTTGGGAAGATGTTTTAGACATGTAGGGCTTTGAGGGTCTTGGTAGCAATCAGATGAAAATTGCCAGTAGGCAATTGGTTATGTGTGTTTGAAGCTCTAGAAAGATTAGTGTTTGAAGTTGTTATGTATTTCAGTTATTTGTTGAGGTCATAAATTTGGGCAAGATCATACATGAAAAGCATATACTAGGTGAGAATAGTAAAGATCAAAGCTCTTGGGAATATAGATGCTTACAGTTCACCTTGCTTATATCATCCTGGGATTTAGAAACTTAGAACATAGTTTGTTTATGAATATAACTTCCAGGAAGGCCTGCCTTGAACGTTATCACCATTTTTATGTATTGTTTTTTTGTCCCCTGAGGTTTTTTTGTTGTTGGTGGTGGTTTTTTGTTTGTTTGTTTGTTTGTTTGTTTGTTTCTAAGTTTCACTCACTCTGTCACCCAGGCTGTAGTGCAGTGGTGTGATCTCAGCTCACTGCTACCTCCACCTCCCAGGTTCAAGCAATTCTCGTGCCTCACCCTCTTCATTAGCTAGGTTTACAGGTAGGCGCCACTGCACCCTGCTAATTTTTGTATTTTTAGGAGAGACAGGGTTTCACCATGTTGGTAAGGCTGGTCTCGAACTCCTGGCCTTGAGTGATCCTCCTCCCAAAGTTCTGGGTTTACAGACCTGAGCCACGGCGCCCAGCCCTTCCCTGAGTGTTGCATGTTACTTAGCTCTTCTGCAGTAAAGTTTTTACATTGTTTAAGGATAATACACAACTTACACTTTTTTGACAGTAGACGTCACGAAATTCCATAAGATGATCACACCATTTAAGGTTCCAGCTGCTATTAAATTATACCCTTCTACTTGTAGTAAATCAATGCAGTTCACTCGTAATGAATCCGTGGCGGGATTCTGAAGAACGAAGGAAACAGAACACCATGAATAGAGTATTCATGATTCGCAGTATAAACACCATGTGTACACTTTGTAATTGTCATCAACTTAAAACAAAATGCTTTATTTTATATATATATATTTAGTATCAGAGCATGAAATTTAGTAAAATCTTATTTTTCTTGCACGAAAATTTTTAACTGGCAGAATTCATCAAAGCAACAAAAATATACTCTTCCTGTTTACCGGCTGCTTTTTCTCAGCCTTATTTATTCTTTCTTACCAACTATTAGATTAACTTCCCATCATCCTCTTCCCTTCAAACTTTTTGAAAGAATATTCTACATTCATCATTTCCACTTGCTGACTTTTCTTTCACTCAGCAAATTTCACTGGCTTCTGCTCCGTAACACTCTGTGATAGCTTTTCCTATTTATCATTAGGATATTTTTCAATTGTCTTGGCTCAAATATTTGTTAGATATCTACTATGTTAGATACTTGGAATACAAAGTCAAGTAGGACATCTGTGATCTAGAGAAACTTATAATAGTTTAAAGTACTCAGATAAAGTGTTGATTATGGTGTAATGTGAGAGTGCTGTATCCGAGGGAGGCATGCATAAGACTTGACAGGAACGTAGAAGAGTGACACTTAAATAAGAGGAGAGGTCTATTACCACTGTCAATTACCACTCTCAGTTGTTCTCCCCTTCCTGAAACTCCTTACTCTCCTGACATCCTCAACTCCAGGCTTTGCTGGTTTTGCTGTGTTTCTGCGACTTTTATTTTTCTGTTTCCTACTTGGTACCCTTGCCAGCCTTTTAAATATTAATATTTTGGAGGTTTATCTCAAATTCATTTTCTTTTTCTTTTTTTTTTTTCCAACTCTTTCTGAGGAATCTCAGATTATGTTTCAAATATCTCAGTGCTAATGACCTAATTATCTAGTCCAGTCCTCTCCTACAAGCTTCAGGCTTATACATTTAATTACTTAGACATTTTACAGGTATCTCAGTGTTAATATATATAACTTATCACCTCCTTTAAGCATGTTTCTTTGCTCTATTCTTTTTTTCAGAGACAGATCTCCCTCTGTTGCCTGGACTAGAGTACAGTGAAATGATCACAGTTTACTGCAGCCTTGACCTCCAGGGCTCAAGCGATCCTCCCACCTTGGGCTCTGGAGTAGCTGGGACCACAGGTGGCTGCCACCATGCCTGGCTAATGTTTTGATTTTTTTTGTAGAGACAAGGTCTCACTGTGTTGCCAGGCTGGTCTCGAATTCCTGAGCTCAAGTAATCCTCCTGCCTCCGCCTCCCAAAGTTCTGGGATGATACCATCAGCCTTGGTGCCCGGTCCTCTATTCTTTATTTCATTGGTTAGCACTGTTTTTCAATTCATCATTCAAGTTAGAAATCCTGGAATTGTCCTTCTTTCCTTCCTTTCTCTCAGTACCCTCCTCTCCTAACTGCATGGGTATCAATTGCAAGTTGTGCTACTTTTACTGCTAGATATTTTCTGAAAACAAAACCTTTTCTTCTGCACCACCTCCATTGTCATGACCTTATATCTTTTATTATTATTATTATTATTATTTTTTTTTTTTTTGAGACGGAGTCTTGCTCTGTCGCCGGGGCTGGAGTGCAGTGGCCGGATCTCAGCTCACTGCAAGCTCCGCCTCCCGGGTTCCCGCCATTCTCCTGCCTCAGCCTCCCGAGTAGCTGGGACTACAGACGCCCGCCACCTCGCCCGGCTAGTTTTTTGTATTTTTTAGTAGAGACGGGGTTTCACAGTGTTCGCCAGGATGGTCTCGATCTCCTGACCTCGTGATCCGCCCGTCTCGGCCTCCCAAAGTGCTGGGATTACAGGCTTGAGCCACCGCGCCCGGCCCTTTTATTATTTTTTAATTGTAAATTTGTTTAGAGACAGAATCTTGATCTGTCACTCAAGCTGGTCTGCAGTGGTGCAATCATAGCTCACTACAACCTCAAACTCCTGGGCTCAAGCATTCCTCCCACCACAGCCTCCCAAATAGCTCAACTAAAGGTGCATGCCACTGCGCCCAACTAATTTTTAAAAATTAAAAAAAATTTTTTTTCTAGAGACGGGCCTATGTTGCCCAGGCTGGTCTCAAACTCCTGGCCTCAAGTGATCCTCCCACCTTGGCCTCCCAAAGTGCTGAGATTACAGGTGTGAGCCACTGAGCCTGGTCATCTTTGTGTCTTTTAACTAAAACAGGAAGTAGCCTGTTGCCTGAATCTTCTGCCTTTAGTCTTGGCCCTTTCAAATCTGTCATCCAAGCAGTATCAAAGATGAGCTGCCCACAACACAAACCTGATCCTGTCATTTCTCATTTAAAGCCCTTCAATGGCCTTCCATTTGTTATAGGATACTCAAGCTCCTTATTCTTTTTCTTTTTCTTTTCTTTTTTTTTTTTTTGAGGCGGAGTCTCACTCTGTCGCCCGAGCTGGAGTGCAGTGGCCGGATCTCAGCTGACTGCAAACTCCGCCTCCCGGGTTTACGCCATTCTCCTGCCTCAGCCTCCCGAGTAGCTGGGACTACAGGCGCCTGCCACCTCGCCCGGCTAGTTTTTTTGTATTTTTAGTAGAGACGAGATTTCACCGTGTTAGCCAGGATGGTCTCGATCTCCTGACCTCATGATCCGCCCGTCTCGGCCTCCCAAAGTGCTGGGATTACAGGCTTGAGCCACCGCACCCGGCCAAGCTCCTTATTCTTGTAAGCATGGTCTGGTCCCTACCTATTTGTTTGTCTTCGTTTTTTACTACTCCCAGTATTACTGCAGCCACACTGAGATACTTGTAGTTGTTCTTCACAAACCATGCAATATGCTATCTCCATTATTTTGTTCATATCACCTCTTCTACTTGAAATTCACTGTCTTTTCACTACCCTCTAGAAACTGCCTATCTGAGCCAAGCTAACTCCTGAGAGTTCTTTAGCTATAATTTGGCAATTGTCCTCTTCAAAAACCTCCCCCTCTCCCCAGCACTCCAGGATCTCTGCTGTACTTCTATAGTGCAGGTGCTATACCTCATTAATCTTGGCATTCCCAGTGCTAAGAACAGTGCGTGATACGTGGCAGGTATTCAATAAAAAGTGCTTCCTAAATAAAAGAGTTTTAGGGAGAGAATTTCCATGCACAATCAATTTTTTTTTCCTAAGTGACTTTTGCAAACTTTTCTTTGAGACCAAGTCTCACCTGTTGCCCAGGTGGGAGTGCAGTGGCACGATCTCAGCTCACTACATCCTCCACCTTCCGGGTTCAAGTGATTCTCGTGCCTCAGCCTCCCCAGTAGCTAGGATCACAGGCATGCACCACCACACCCAGCTAACTTTTGTATTTTTAGTAGAGATGGGGTTTCACCATGCTGGCCAGGCTGGTCTTGACCTCCTGACCTCAAGTTATCTGCCCACCTTGGCCTCCCAAAGTGCTGGGATTACAGATGTGAGCCACCGTGCCTGGCTGACTTTTGCAAACTTTCAATCTATAATTTTAAAGTCTGTTGCAAAAAGGAAGTGCTATCATGATAATTATGATAAGTACAAAAAATAAAGGTTTCAAAATTGGAGATAATTTGCATTTACATTAAAAGTCCAAAAGGCACTTTATTGTGCTTCAATAGTGTATTTTATAATTTATCACAATAGTTTTTCTTTTTTTTTTTTTAAGCAATCATTTTTTGGTACCTATACAATTATTTGCTAACTGCCTGGTTCTGACTCACTATAGAGGCATCTTCTTTCTGTTTGTATTAGCTATAAGTAAGATTTCATATATCAAATACATATCATTGAACCTAGTGTTTCCAATGATATGTAGAGTTGAAAAGGGAAGTAGGCTAGACTTTCTCTATGAGGACATACATTTTGTTCTGTCTTTTGTGCACATTACATGATAACGTTATTAGGACATAGTCACTGTATATATTGATTTCAAAGGGCTTTTAGCTGAGAATAAAACCTACTTATCATTTAAACTAGCAATGAATGACATTCAAATTGCAGTTCCAAACTGACATTTGTTTCAGTATGAGGAAAACTAATATAGTTTCTCTCCATTCTATGATAAAATAATTGTTTCCAAATTCCATAAAACCAGCTGTATTACTATTCTTTTTTTTTGCAAGGAAGCTTTATGGTTAATAATAATAAAAAGGAAATAAATTATATTATGGTTGTTTTGCTAAGGTCAGGGAGAAAAAAACTGAAGACTTTTCTCAGTTGCTCCGGCTGTAACTTGCAGTTTTCTTCCATTCTTGAGTGTCTGACCACTTATCTCTCTAAAAGCTGAAAAGTGCAAATGGTTTGATTAGAGTACTCTAATATTAGAGTAAATCAATAAAGTTAATGAAGATCCTCATTAAAAAAACAATTGATTTAAATTTTTATAGGAACAAAAAGGTATAGTTTTCTTATTCTCCATTCTTCAGCCTCAAACATAAGCCCTAAACACTTCATCCCTCAGACATGCACACATGCGCCTGCCTTGTTGAGGAGGTGTAAGCATATCACAAAAATAGCTTTCTGAAGAGATGTTAAATTAAGTTATTGAATTCAACATATACAGCTACTTAGAAAAAAAAAAGATTCCTTTCAAAATATTACTGCTCATTGAAAATGCATCCGGGAGCTCTGATGGAGATGTACAATGTGAATGTTGTTTTCATGCTGGTGAATTACAATATTCCTTCTGCAGCCCATGGATCCAGGGGAAATTCTGACTTTCAAGACCTATTATTTAGGAAATACATTTTGTAAGGCTATAGCTGCCATAGATAGTGATTCCTATGATGAATCTGGTTGCTCAAAGTAAATTGAAAACTTTCCAGAAAGAATTCACCATTCTAGATGCCATTAAGAACATTTGTGATTCATGGGAGGAGGTCAGAATAGCAACATGAACAGGAATTTGGAAGAAAAGGATTCTAACCCTCAAAGATACTTGGAAGGGTTCAAGACTTCAGTGGAGGAAGTAACTGAAGATGTGGTAGAAATAGGAAGAGAACTAGAATTAGGAGTGAGGCCTAACTTGCTGCAATTTCGTGATAAAACTTGAATGGATGCGGAGTTGCTTCTCATGGATGAGCAAAGAAAGTTGTTTCTTGAGATGGAATCTGCTCCTGATGAAGATACTGTGAACATTGCTGAAATGACAACAAGGGACTTAGATGACTGGGCAGGGGCAGGGATTAAGAGAATTGACACCAATTTTGAAAGAAATTTTACTGTGGGTAAAATGCTATCAAATAGCATCACATGCTACTGATAAATTTTTCCTGAAAGGAAAAGGCAATCCATGTGGCAACTTCATTGCTGTTTTATTTTTAAAAATTGCCACAGCCACCCCAGCCTTCAGCAACCACCTCCCTTATAAGCCCGGATCTATCAACATCGAGTCAAGACCCTCCGCCAGCAAAAAGAATAGGACTTGGTGAAGGTTTAGATGATTATTAGCAATTTTTAGCAATAAAGTATTTTAAATTAAAGTATATACATTTTTTAGGCATAATGCTATTGCATACATAATAGACTACAGTATAGTATAAATATAACTTTTTTTTTTTTTTTTGATATGGTGTTTCACTCTGTCGCCCAGGCTGGAGTGCAGTGGCGCAATCTAGGCTCACTACAAGCCCCGCCTCCCGGGTTCCCGCCATTCTCCTGCCTCAGCCTCCCGAGTAGCTGGGACTACAGGCGCCCGCCACCATGCCAGGTTAATTTTTTGTATGTTTAGTAGAGACAGAGTTTCACCGGATTAGCCAGGATGGTCTCAATCTCCTGACCTCGTGATCCTCCCACCTCGGCCTCCCAAAGTGCTGGGATTACAGGCGTGAGCCACTGCGCCCGGCCAACTTCTTGTTGTTTTTTTTTTTGAGACAAGAGACTCGCTCTGTCACCCAGGCTGGAGTGCAATGGCACGACCTCGGCTCACTGCAACCTCCATCTCCTGGGTTCAAGTCATTCTCCTGCCTCAGCCTCCTGAGTAGCTGGGATTACAGGCACATGTCACCATGCCCAGCTAATTTTTGTATTTTTAGTAGAGATGGGGTTTCACCATGTTGGCCAGGCTGGTCTCGAACTCCTGACCTCAAGTGATCACGCCTGCCTCAGCCTCCAAAAGTGCTAGGATTACAGGCATGAGCCACCACACCCAGCCTAAATATAACTTTTATGTGTGCACTGGGAAACCCACAATTTCTTGCTTTGCGATATTTGCTTTATTGTCATGATCTGGAACTGAACCGTCAATATTTCCCAGTCGTACCTGTTGTTATTAACATTTCTTGGTCACAAACACTTCAAGAATCTTAAAAAAAAAAAAAAAAAAGCAAAAGCTACAGTTGAATACTACTGAGGCATAAAACTGAGTGAGCTACTGATTCATGCAGCAACATAGACAAATCTCAAAAGCATTATGCTAAATGAACAAAACCTTAAATGTATACTATATTACTCCACTATGTGACATTCTAGAATAGGAAAAAACAAATATTTGGTGAAAACCATTAGAATAGTGTTTGCCTTTGGGTAAAGAGCAGATCCTGAATAGGCAGAGACATGAAGGAACTTTCTGGGGTGATGATGAAGTCCTTTATCTTGCTAGGGCTTCTGGTTGTTTATGTTTCTCTTCAAACTCATTGAATAGCGGCTTCAATTTTGTGCATTTTATTTTATGTACATTTTACTAAAAGCAAAACCATAAACAGTGAACTCTAGTTAATGATGCGTACACTGAAGTGTTTAGGGGTGATATGTATCAATGCCTTTGGCTTACTTTGAAATATATTTTTAAAATAAGATGGATATAAGGGTGAGTAGAAGATGAACCGATGAATAAATATATGATGAAGCAAAGACCGCAAAACGTTAACAGTAAAATTCAAGTGGATGAATATATGGATGTCCGCTGTAAATTTTTCAACTTTTCTAATGTCTAGAAATTTTCATAATAAAATGTTGAGAAAGAAAAAGCTGTGAACCTTGCACTCTTCAGAAAAAAAAGTTTTGCATACAATTTCGGAGGCTTATTAGACCCCCAAAGTCTACCCATGGACAGAGAACCAGTGGATTGCAGGTTAAAAACTCTGGGTGTATAACTTTTGAAGCTCTATCACTAAGAACTTATCAGGGGCAAGTACTTTAATATTCCTTTATTATGAGAAATTAAGGCTGGCTATTTTAAGACTAATTACAATTTTGGAATTCAGAGAATATCCTGAAAAAAATAATCTGATGATATACTTTCCTTGAGTTTTAAAATAACCATTTAAAAAAAAAAAAAAAAAGGGCCGGGCCCGGTGGCTCAAGCCTGTAATCCCAGCACTTTGGGAGGCCGAGACGGGCGGATCACGAGGTCAGGAGATCGAGACCATCCTGGCTAACACAGTGAAACCCCATCTCTACTAAAAATACAAAAACTAGCCGGGCGAAGTGGCAGGCGCCTGTAGTCCCAGCTACTCGGGAGGCTGAGGCAGGAGAATGGTGTAAACCCGGGAGGCGGAGCTTGCAGTGAGCTGAGATCCGGCCACTGCACTCCAGTCCCGGCGACAGAGCGAGACTCCGCCTCAAAAAAAAAAAAAAAAAAAAAAACTACAACAAAACAGTTGCCTTTACAGTTGACCAAGTGATGCTGCTAGAGCAAGAAGGGAAGCTTTAAAAAAAAAAAAACCTATAAAAAGAGAAAGCTGGAATTTTATTAACTGACCCTGAAAAATCTAGTTAAAATCTTATGATGTAAAAATGATCAAATTAGTAATTGGCTAGAAACAGTGACCGACCATTTTGTGATGTTTTTGGTATCACAAACTTATCCTTCTTAAAATCTCAGAGAATTTAAAAGAGCTGCCTATTTTTAGAGAGACGAGTTATTTTTAGATAGATAGATGTGTTTTTTTAATTATTATTTTTATTATTTTTATTTTTTTTGAGATGGAGTCTTACTCTGTCGCTAGGCTAGAGTGCAGTGGTGTGATCTCAGCTCACTGCAACCTCCTCCTCCTGGGTTCAAGCGATTCTCCTGCCTCAGCCTCCTGAGTAGCTGGGACTATAGGCACACGCCACCATGCCCAGCTAATTTTTGTTTTTTTGGTAGATACGGGGTTTCATCATATTGGCCAGGATGGTCTCGATCTCTTGACCTCATGATCCACCCGCCTCAGCCTCCCAAGTGCTGTGATTACAGGCGTGAGCCACTGCACCAGCCTATTTTTAGATAGATGAATGGATTACCTGAACAAAGCCTGAAGAAGACTTATGATTATATCCAAGAAGTAGTTCCTGATAACCAGAAACCGCATCTACACCCAACTTCCCAGAACTTAGCATTGCCATGGCAAAGAAGGCCATACACAAAATGAAAACAACTAATAAGAAACTGGAAAAAATATGTGGAACTTACATCACGAAGGACAAATATCCATAATATATCTTCCTAATTATTTATATATACATATATGTATATATTCCTAATGTATCTAATATACAAAAGCTTTTAAAACATTAGAAGGAAAAGAACAACAACCTAGATAGAAAAATTAACAAAAGATATGAACAAATAGTCCATATGTGTATTAAAAAGATGCTCCCCTCATGATAAGATAAATGCAAATTAAAGTATACCAAATTATATTTTAACAAGAAGGCTAAGTTTGGGGCTGTATTAAAAGGTCACAGAATGGTTGTTCATTCTTTTCTGGCCAATTATTATTTCACTATTTTTACATCATGTAATTTTAACTAGATTTTTCAATGTCAGTTAAAATTCCAGCTTTCTCTTTTCATAGGTTTTTATCTTTTTAAAAATACTTCTCATTTTGCTCTCACTTGTTCAAGTATAAAGGCACTTGTTTTGATTTCTCATCTAGATTTGAAAAAGTTCCAAAGTTTGACTATAATCTACACTGTTGGCAAGACTGTGGGGAAATAGGCAGTCTCACATATTAGGGGCAATGCAGAGCGCTGTAACTTCTGTGGAGGGGAGTTTGGTAATGTCTAGGAAGATTATATTAGCATTTACTTTTTGACCTAGCAACCCAATCCCTCTTCTTGAATCTATCCCAAAGACACACTGTCAACAATGGAAACCAACTCTCTCTCTCTCTCTCTATATATATATAAAATCATAAAGTATATATATATTTCATAAAGTATATATATACTTTAATTTGCATTTATCTTATAATGAGTGGAGCATCTTGCTAGTACATGTATGGACTATTTCTTCATATCTTTTGTCAATTTTCTATCTAGGTTGTTCTTTTCCTTCTAATGTTTTAAAAGTTTGTTGTATATTAGATATATTAGAAATACATATCTATGTACACATAGATATGTATATATAGATAATTAGGAAGATATATTATGGATATTAGTCCTTTGTGATATAAGTTCCACATATTTTTTCCAGTTTCTTATTAGTGTTTTCATTTTGTGTGTGGCCTTTTTTGCCATGGCAATGCTAAGTTCTGGGAATCTGGGTGTAGATGAGGTTTCTGGTTATCAGGAACTACTTCTTGGAAATAATCATAAGTCTTTTTCATATATATATATATGGCTATTTGTTGCAGCACTACTTTTAATTGGAAAAGATTAAAAACAACCCAAATGCCTACCTACAGGGGACTAGTTGAATAAACAATGGTACATCCATTAACATGAAATACTTAACCCCATCGTCTCAGCCCAAAATCTCCTTAAGCTGATAAGCAACTTCAGCAAAGTCTCGGGATACAAAATCAAGGTGCAAAAATCACAAGCATTCTTATACACCAATAACAGACAAACAGAGAGACAAATCATGAATGAACTCCCATTCACCATTGCTTCAAAGAGAATAAAATATCTAGGAATCCAACTTACAAGGGATGTGAAGGACCTCTTCAAGGAGAACTACAAACCACTGCTCAACGCAATAAAAGAGGACACAAACAAATGGAAGAACATTCCATGCTCATGGATAGGAAGAATCAATATCGTGAAAATGGCCATACTGCCCAAGGTAATTTATAGATTCAATACCATCCCCATTAAGCTACCAATGACTTTCCTCACAGAATTGGAAAAAACTACTTTAAAGTTCATATGGAACCAAAAAGAGCCCACATTGCCAAGACAATCCTAAGTCAAAAGAACAAAGCTGGAGGCATCACACTCCCTGACTTCAAACTATACTAAAAGGCGACAGTAACCAAAACAGCATGGTACTGGTACCAAAATAGAGATATAGACCAGTGGAACAGAACAGAGCCCTCAGAAATATTACCACACATCTACAACCATCTGATCTTTGACAAACCTGACAAAAACAAGAAATGGGGAAAAGATTCCCTATTTAATAAGTGGTGCTGGGAAAACTGGCTAGCCATAAGTAGAAAGCTAAAACTGGATCCCTTCCTTACTCCTTATACAAAAATTAATTCAAGGTGGATTAGAGACTTAAATGTTAGACCTAAAAGCCGTAAAAACCCTAGAAGAAAACCTAGGTAATACCATTCAGGATATAGGCATGGGCAAGGACTTCATGTCTAAAACACCAAAAGCAATAGCAACAGAAGTCCAAAATTGACAAATGGGATCTAATTAAACTAAAGAGCTTCTGCACAGCAAAAGAAACTACCATCAGAGTGAACAGGCAATGTACAGAATGGGAGAAAATTTTTACAATCTACTCATCTGACAAAGGGCTAATACCCAGAACCTACAAAGAACTCAAACAAATTTACAGGAAGAAAACAACCCCATCAAAAAGTGGGCAAAGGATATGAACAGACAATTCTCAAAAGACGACATTTATGCAGCCAACAGACACATGAAAAAATACTCATCATCACTAGCCATCAGAGAAATGCAAATCAAAACCACAATGAGATACCATGTCACACCAGTTAGAATGGCAATCATTAAAAACTCAGGAAACAACAGGTGCTGGAGAGGGTGTGGAAAAATAGGAACACTTTTACACTGTTGGTGGGACTGTAAACTAGTTCAACGTTGTGGAAAACAGTGTGGCAATTCCTCAAGGATCTAGAACTAGAAATCCCATTTGACCCAGCCATCCCATTACTGGGTATATACCCAAAAGATTATAAATCATGCTGCTATAAGGACACCTACACACGTATGTTTATTTCGACACTATTCACAATAGCAAAGACATGGAATCAACCCAAATGTCCATCAATGACAGACTGGATTAAGAAAATGTTGCACATATACACCATGGAATACTATGCAGCCATAAAAAAGGATGAGTTTGTGTCCTTTGTAGGGACATGGATGCAGCTGGAAACCATCATTCTCAGCAAACTATCGCAAGAACAGAAAACCAAACACGGGATGTTGTCACTCATAGGTGGGAATTGAACAATGAGATCACCTGGACACAGGAAGGGGAACATCACACACCAGGCCCTATTGTGGGGTGGGGGGAGTGGGGAGGGATAGCATTAGGAGATACACCTAATGTAAATGACGAGTTAATGGGTGCAGCACACCAACATGGCACACGTATCCATATGTAACAAACCTGCACGTTGTGCACATGTACCCTAGACTATAAAGTATAATAAAAAAAGTAAAGAAAAATGAGTATGTGTACACCCATGTTCATGGCAACATTGCTATTAATAGCAAAAAAGTGAAAGCAACCCAGGTATTCATTGATGGATGAATGGGTAAACAACATGCGTTCTATGCATACAATGGAATAATGTTCAGCCTTTAAAAGGAAGGACACTGTGACATACGCTACACATAGACGAACCTTGAGGACATCATGCTAAGTGAAACGAACCAGTCACAAAGGACGAATACCATATGTCTCTGCTTATATAATATACCCAGTGTAAGTTAATTCATAGAGATGGAAATTAGAATGCTGGTTGTTAGGAGCTGGAGGGAAGGGGAAATAGGGGGTTATTGTTTAATAAACAGAGTTTCAGTTTTGCAAGATGAAAGCGTCTGGAGATGGCTGGGTGATGAAGGTTGCACAACAATGTGAATGTATTTAATGTCGCTAACGGTACACTAAAAATAGTCTAAGTGGTAAATATTACTTTGCGTGTATTTTATCACAATTTTAAAAAAAAGGAAGATGAAGATCTCTATGTACGGTTTATAATGGTCTTAAATAGATTATTAAATAAAGCAGGGAATACAGGGATGTAAAGAGTATTCTATCATTTGCTTAAGAAGGTGGAGAGGGAACCAAGTATTTGATTATATTTTTTAAAAACAGCATGGAAACATAAACCAAAAACTTAAAAAGTTAACTATAGGTTAAGGAGAGAACAAGGTGGAAAAGACAGGAATACAATAGACTTTGTTTTGTAGCTCAGAATAGAACTTGTTTTGTAATTTGATCTTAGAAGTATTGAAATGGGCCGGGCGCGGTGGCTCAAGCCTGTAATCCCAGCACTTTGGGAGGCCAAGACGGGCGGATCACGAGGTCAGGAGATCGAGACCATCCTAGCTAACACGGTGAAACCCCATCTCTACTAAAAAAATACAAAGAACTAGCCGGGCGAGGTGGCGGGCGCCTGTAGTCCCAGCTATTCTGGAGGCTGAGGCTGGAGAATGGCGTAAACTCGGGAGGCGGAGCTTGCAGTGAGCTGAGATCTGGCCACTGCGCTCCAGCCCTGGCGACAGAGCGAGGCTCCGTCTCAAAAAAAAAAAAAGAAGTATTGAAATGTTTTACATAACAATAAAACAAAACTGAATTTTAAAAACGCAATACATTTGAAAAATGAAGCAAACTTAACCATATATAGAGTTGGTGGTACAAGGAATTATTTTAAGCAATTTTAAAGCACAGTAATTTGACAGTACATTCCACATGCTATACACCCTAAGGACAAAAAGAACTGCAAAAAAAGCAAGATTCTGAGCTGTGTCAGGTATCATGTTCCTAGAAATTTTATTGTTTTCTGAAACTAGAATATAATGTAATGTACAATGATAACATATAAAATGACATAAAGAACCTGTATATTATGTAGAAAAATACATTATATAAATAATAGCATAAAGCAAATAAGTAATGATGCTTATATCATTAGAAATCAAAATTTTCTGAGAGAAAGATATAAAATAAAATGAAATTAGTAAAAGCCATATAACCTTACATTTGAATTGGGAATATCAGTGCAAAATAGTAGTGCATTTTCCCTTAATGTGTTTTCTTAGCTGTCTATTGAGAAAGTCTAAAAATAAGAACCAACCTAGTGGCAGTGGGCAGCTCTAGAACCCAGGTTGTGGTTTTTTAAAATACTATTTCTCACTGAAAAGAAGTAGAATATATTGGAGAAATAGTGGATTTTAGATCTGGAAAGAAATGTACAAGATGAGCCTGGATCATCTTGTCATACCTGGAAGCTATCCAGAGCTTCTGAGGTCACATCAGAGGAACTCAGGAGCCTGCAGAGGCTCCAACCAGTTTCAGATGGGACAGTTTGGGCATCAATAATGATAACAACAAATTAAATGGACTGAAACACATCAAGAACATTTAAATTTGTGAGTGAATAATGATATTAAATAAACAAAATTCACGGACCACCTTTGGAAGATGCTAGGAAACCTATTCACTTTAAAACTGATAAATATAAGGAGCAAAACATCAATTAGTTTGCTTTTCTATATAAACTGTACCTCAGTGTAACCAAATATTTGATAAAGGAGAGGTTTTCTTTAAAGACACGTTCCAGTAGTAAATGAAGCAGAAAGGCAGCATGGCAACTTTGAATGAAAATAATAGACCTAGGTAATGATCATCAATGACTGCTAAGATACAAAGAAAAAGACAACTGGTCATTATGAGAATCTTGATGGAATACAGGACAGCACCTATGAAGGAGTCTTGCTTAAAAAAAAAAAAAAAAAAAAATCCATGTTGTAGTCAATTAAGCCACCAGATTAACTACCAGATTGCAGGAAGTACAGCGGAATTTCTTAAATAACACCACGAGGGTGCAATCAGCAAAATCTAGAAAGTGGAAAACTGTGGCGTCAACTGTCCAGTTTCTTCAGGACATAAATTGCAAGGAGAGAGAAAAAAAGATATTTAACAGATTTTTCCAACCAAATGCAACAAATAGACCTTGTTTGGATCTTGGTTGTTGAAACCAATTATAAGAAAGAAATTACGAGGATATCTGGAAAATTTGAACACTGAATGAATATGTGATGAGATTAACAACTTCTTACAAATTATTTTTAATATATTTTAGAAAATAATGGTATTATTTTTGAAATAGTCATTATTGTTTAGACATATATACTGAAATATAAAGGGATGAAATGACATAATGTTTGAGATTTGCTTCAGAATCCATTGGTGGGCCAGACACGGTGTGTTATGCCTATAATCCCAGCGTTTTGGGGGGCTGAGGCAGGAGGGACACTTGAGCCCAGGTGTTGGGGTCTACAGTGAACTATGATCATACTACTGCACTTTAGCATGGGCAACAGAGCAGGATCCGGTCTCAAAAAAAAAAAAAATCCATTGGTGGTGGTCATGGTGAAGAGCTGGGAATAAAGAATAAGTTTGGCCATACACAGAAAATTTTTGAAGCTGAGCGATAACACATAGAAGCTCTTTGTATTATTTTCTGTACCTTTATATATGTTTGTAAATTTCCATAACAAAAAGCAAAAGTTAAAAAGAAACCAAGAGAGGAAACTTACATTAGGAGGTTGAGAAACATTCCTCTCAACTATTAACTCGACATCTGGGAAAGGAATAGCCATGTTCCTATCTCTAGTAGACATTCTCAGATGGACAGCATGTTTCCCATCTTGTAGGAAAGGCACAACATCGGGCAGCTCCCAGATCACCATGAGGTAAATATCATCTTCCTTACCCTTTAATAGAAATCCAGTGAGTATATGAAAAGTTCAATTAATTATTTTATTTTGAACTGTTTTAAACAGATAGAGAAAATAGAACCTACACTGATGTGTCCACCATCTAGCTTTACCAAATCTTCAGCCCCATCTGTTCCTTGCTTATTAATATAATTCCTCTTTCTTCCCTCCATAGAGTAACCAGTAATGTGAATATGATGTTAGCCATGAAAGTTTTAATATTTCTACATATACATACATATGCATTCTGCATATATATGATAGTGCTTTCAAACTTTAAGCCATTTTATGAATGCTGTCCAACTATATGGATTCTTCTTCAACTTTCTTATTTCACTCAATAGGATGCTTTTGAGATTTATACAAGTTATTTCATGGAACTCCAGTTTATTTATTTTAAACTGCTATATCGTATTATATAAACATACTACAATATATTTATCCATTCCCCTATTGACGGATGTTCAGAGTGCCAATTTGGTACTGCTTTCCTTTACAGACAGGCGGCACAGTTTCTACAGCATATATCTGGGGTAAAATTACCTAACTATAAGATATGCACATCTTCAAGTTTACTAGCTATCACCAAACCACTTCTCTAGGTAGTGTTTAGCTATGTTCACTCTCACCAGGAATAGATGAGAGTTCCCCTTTCTTCATATTCTTGCTAACACTTGGTATTATTTGATTTTCTTAATGTTTTGCCTGATGAGTATGAAATGGGACATTTTAAAACTAATTTTTAATACCTTTTCAAATAGGAAGACAGGAAGTCAAATTGTCTCTATTTGTAGATGACATGATTGTATATTTAGAAAACCCCATGGTCTCAGCCCAAAACTCCTTAACCTGATAAGCAACTTCAGCAAAGTCTCAGGATACAAAATAAATGTTAAAAAATCACAAACATTCCTATACACCAATAACAGACAAACAGAGAACCAAATCATGAGTGAAGTCCCATTCACAATTACTACAAAGAGAATAAAATACCTAGGAATACAACTTACAAGGGATATGAAGGACCTCTTCAAGGAGAACTACAAACCACTGCTCAAGGAAATAAGAGAGGACACAAACAAATGGAAAAACATTCCATGCTCATGGATAGGAAGATCAATATTGTGAAAATGGCCTTACTACCCAAAGTAATTTATAGATTCAATGCTATCCCCATCAAGCTACCATTGACTTTTTTCACAAAATTAGAAACAACCACTTTAGATTTCATATGAAGCCAAAAAGAGTCCATACAGTCATGACAATGCTAAGCAAAAAGAACAAAGCTGGAGGCATCACACTTGCCTTACAAACTGCTGAGATTATAGGTATGAACCACTGTGCTGGGCCATATTTGTATTTTATAACTGGTTATTATTGATGAGAGGCCATTAATTTTTAATTTTTGAATTGTTATGTGGGAATAAAAGTCAAAATTTTAAGGTCAATCATTTTGCTTGCAGAACAGGACTCTTTCTATGTTGAAGAGCAGTTATGGAAAAGTGGAGAGAATATTGACCTAGGAGTGAAGACAGCTGGTTTCTAGTTTTAGTTCTTACAGGACCTCGGGCAAGGTACATACTTTCTTTGGCCCTATTTTTCTTTGGCCCTAATTTTCTTATTTGCAAAATTAGGACTTTAGCTAGTTGATGGATAAAAGTCCTTCCATTTTTTAAACTTTGATTTTAGGTGTTGCCTTAAGGCCTCTGTTATTTCATATCCATGTTAATTTAAAAGTATGGGCTAATAGTACTCCTGCGTACTGGTGGAGTCTTTGTTTCGAGTTTGTGCCATTGTGGGACAGAAGGAATGAATCTCAGCAGTATCTCAAGAGTGACCAGGTATTTACACTGAGTAATCGCTTAGTTAGATTTATGTGCCTACCTGGTGGTATGAGTTAGTGATAGTGGTTTAGTTTTTTTGTGTCTTTTTGAGGCAGTCTTGCTCTGTTGCCCAGACTGGAGTGCAGTGGTGCAATCATGGCTCACTGCAGCCTTGACTTCCCAGGATCGAGCAATCCTCCCACCTCAGCTCCCTAAGTAGCTGAGACTACATGTGTGTGACACCATGCCTGGCTAATTTTTATATTTTTTTGGTAGAGATGGCATCTCACTATGTTGCCCAGGCTGGTCTCAAACTCCTAGCCTCAAGTGATCCTCCTGCCTTGGCCTCCCAAAGTGCTGAGATCACAGGCATGAGCCACCACACCCGGCCCGACAGTGGTTTTTAACAGGCTTAACCTCTTAACCGGTTTCAATAGAATCTCCTATGACAGTGGCTCTCAGACTTTCTGAATTCACAGAGCAGTAGAATTTACAAAACACCTTTTGAAGATTGACCTAGAGTTACTCACATTCAATTTTACTAAGTGAGGACATGAGGGAGAAGGAGATGGGAAACTCTACTAACATTATTTTATGAAAAGAAAGGCTATAGTAATACAAAACAGTAGGAAAGATACAATCTTAAAATTTAAAAGAAGTAAAAGTAGCTTTGTGAAAAGTTACCCTTATTTTCTACATGTCATCTCTACTTGGTGAAATCTTTTATCTTATATTGGAATTGGCTGGTAGGTCTTTAGGAATCAGTTATCTAGGAAAACAGCAGTTCATATAATGCTAAGAGCACTATTATGTTATTGCTTCATAAAGAAAGATCATTTACTTTAAAGGACACACAAATATAGCTATATGAGTAGATCTAAAGTACTGTGGATAAAAGGAAGGTAAGTAAGTGGGTCTTTAGAATTTGAATGATTTTGAGATCAATTAATCATCTTCCTGGAAACCCCCGTAGTGCTTTGTTTATTATGTTAGAGCAGTAATCTCTCACCAACCTATGGTTTTGTCAACAATGACTTGGGGGCAAATTTCTCTCAAATTTGCCAAAGGTTTCATATAGGTAGAATGTAGTTCTAACCCCTTAAAACTGAGATGATGAGAAGAATCCTTGTTTTCTTCTCTTGCTGTCTATGAAGTTGTATTAATAGGCCAGTCAATTTACAGTCTGCCCTCTTGTTACATGGCTTAGGAAATCATGCCCAGAATATTCAGCACGGCCGTGATTTGTGCCCAGAGCGGGCAGTTTTTCTGAGACTTGAGAAAATAAAACCAAGAACAGAAGTGTAAGAGAGATACTATATTTAAGCCATTAAGGACTGTTTGAACACTTAAAAATACGTGACTTTGGAGACCCTTCGCAGCTCATACAGCTCATAATGCATCAGCAATGTTTCCTGAATAACTGAATGTGATTACTGAAGCAGATTTTGGCTTTTTGGTTTGGTAGGGGGTGGGGGGGGGTGTTTGCTTTTTTGTTTGTTTGTTTTTGTTTTTGTTTTTAAGGAAGCTGGGAGTCTAGGAAGATAGAGGTTTGGTTTATCTTTCCTCCATTCCACTCTCAGCTCCAACTTCCACCTGTCCACCTTCCAGTTTCTGGTGCAAACAGAGAAGCGGGGTTTGGAATTTAGGGAAAGAAATTTATTATAAAGCTTGTTCTGTTTTTAGCTGGAAAAAAAAAAAATGTCCTGGCTACCCGATTAGTCTGACAACCATCCCACCACACAAGCTTCTGAGGCACTTTGTAAAAACACTCACAACACTTGTAATAGGGAGATCAGTGCAACTCCTATTAAATTATGAATTTCATGGTGAAAGGGAATATCCTTCTGGAACATGGTAAATATTTGGTAAATGGTCATTGAAAAAATGAATGAATGAAAGTATTCTAGAAAATAAGTATGTTAAATCAAATTATTTTATTTCAAATAGGCAGATTTAGTAAATAATAATAATTAATAATAATAAGTAAATAAGTACACTCTCAACATTATATTATAAAGCTGCCCGCTCCAACATTGGTAAAAGTTCTCCAAATACCGCTCATAAATTTACTGTTGTCTACCTTAGAAGAGGTTCTTTCTTTCTTTATTTTTTTATTCTTTCCATCCTTAATGAGCACCTACTCTGGGCATGGCCAAGAATACAAATATAAATAAGAGAGGTTTTCAGTTCTTACCAAGATCCATCTGCAGGTTCTAAATGCAGAACCAGAATAATCAAAGTAAAAAATGCTACAGTAGAACTAAAAACAATTTTAGTGAGTGAATAGTTCCATGCTACTTGTTGCAGCCCTCAAAAAAGGAGCATTTGTGACAACAGACATTGTCTGGTAGGAAGGGCATCTTGATGAACAATGGCACTTTATAAAGCAAAAATCAACATTTCGTTTTGTTTTAGAGTGTATTACTAAGAAATGCCTTTCTACAGTGCCATTTTGGATTGCTCAGACAAGAGAAGAGTATATTACTTCAAGGAAGATTTTACTCCTTTTTTCCAGTTCTTAGGTCATCAGTCATCTTAAGCTGGTGCTTCATGATTGCTGTGCTATTCAAGACTTTTCTTTTTCTGGTCTTAGCTTTCAGAAGGGGAATAATAAAGGCAGTGAGTCCTTGAGTTCGAGGTGATGGGGTGAGATCCACTCAATAGCCAGGATAAATGATCTAGTCTTCATTATAAATTTGAAGAGGGCATTACATTCCGAGGTGGTAATAGAGTCATAGGAAAAATAAATTAGCCTACCTCAATCCTCCCCAAACAGCCCTGGCAGATTGCATCATTAACCTTAAAATAAACAAAGCGATTTTGGTGACAAACTGGAAAAGTGACTTGAGCATCCCTGAATGCATTATGGGTTATAAGGGACAGAGCCTGCCGGAAAGCAGTTCTGCCAGTGAATTATTCCCATATGAGGGTATAAAGCATGTCCGAGGTGGCAGCTGAGTCTAAATGTAACCTTCTTGACACCCGCCTTAGGAGACCCTGACTAACCCTTCAGCGGAAGCCTGATGGGCAGCATGCAGTGACTGGGCAGGGATTCTTTTTTGCTCTTTGCTTGAACCTGGGCAAAGTTAATGAGGAGCATCACGAGAAGGTTGAGGATAAACACTATCTTCAGCTGGCTACCAAGGGAGTTACATGGGTGGGGATTATCTACTGACTCATTTGATTTTCCCAAAAAGGGCACCTGCAGTATGAATATGAAATGGGATTATAAACCTGGATCATTTTGATAGTCCCGTTGCGCTCCAAGGCCAAGACCAGGTGCTGGTGTTTTTCTTGGGCTTTGAGGAAAATGAGGTGTTGTAGGCAGTGCTCCTCCTCCTTCCAGTCTTTCCCCTCCGGCAACACTTTCATCTCCTGCCCACTGCCAAAGTCCCAGATTCTGACTGTTCCTGAGCATACAGAGAAAAGACTATGTGGGTAAAAGTGACTTAGAGAAAGCTTGGCTTTCTGCTCAGAGAAAATTCATCTGATCAAAAGCTTTCTGCCAACAATTTATCCTATATTTATTCCCTACTCAGATGGGTGAGTCTTCTCAGGCTTGCTGTGCATGAAATTTATTCCTGTATGCCTTGATTTGTCACAGGCTGAAAAAATAGAAATAAACAGGACCAGGCAACGCCTTGAAATCTACCCTCAGGCTCTCCTACTAAGCTTTTGCTCTTAAGTGAGTCTCTTCTGTTTTTATTCTCCCAACGCTTTTCAGTGTGCTAAACACGCCGTCCCGAACACAGGAATGTTCGCTACCATGCCACAATTATTATTCACAGTGAAAGATCATTCCAGTAATCTATCACATTTCTTAATGTGCTGACATGTTTTAGGACGTTAGCTCTTATTAGATAATAAAAAGTTGGAGGGAATCCCAGTCAGTAAGAATCTGCCAAGCTTGGAGTGGTTTTGTTGGTTACGTGGGAGGAAAGTGAAAGAAAAGTATGGAGTGTTTTTCTTTTTTCTTTTTTTGCTTTTTTGTTTTTTTTTTTTTTTTTGAGACGGAGTCTTGCTCTGTCGCCCAGGCTGGAGTGCAGTGGCACAGGGTCTGGGCTCACTGCAAGCTCTGCCTCCCGGGTTCACGCCATTCTCCTGCCTCAGCCTCCCGAGTAGCTGGGACTACAGGCGCCCACCACCACGCCTGGCTAATTTTTTTGTGTTTTTAGTAGGGACAGGGCTTCACTGTGTTAGCCAGGATGGTCTCGATCTCCTGACATTGTGATCCACCCGCCTCGGCCTCCCAAAGTGCTGGGATTACAGGCGGGAGCCACCGTGCCTGACCAAGTGTTTTTCTTACATTTAAAATTATACTTTCTGTTTGAAACCTAATCCTCGATATGATGGTATTTGGAGATGATTAGGTCATGGGGGTAGAACCCTCATGAATGGGATTAGTGCCTTTATAAAAAAGGCCTCAAATTCAGATCTGCTGTGACTCAGATGAAAAAAGAAAAGTAAGTAATAAAATGGGCCCCAAGGATCTGCCTTACCCCTTTGTCATGTGAGAACACAGTGAGAAGGCACCCTTTATAAACCAGGAGGTGGGCCCTTGCCAGACGCCAGATCTGCCAGCACCTTGATCTCGAACTTCCCAGCCTCCAGAACTGAGAGAAGTCGATTTCTGTTATTGAAAAACACCCAGTCCTCCTGCCCTGAGTGGTAAAGCATGTCAAATGGGCTGAGCCCAGGAGGTTTTCCTGCCTTCCCTCAAGAGGGAGAGAACAACTTGCTCAGCTCTGTCTCCCTTACAGTAGGTCTTCATCTACAATATCAGCAGGAGGGTTTGCCGCCCTTCCCTCAGTGGCTTAGGCGTTTGCTTTGTCGGTAAGACGGATGCTGGTGGGACTTTCTGTGGCTCCACAGTGTAGGCTGTTCCTGTCTCCCAGATCTGCACCGTGAGAGAGGCCAGCCCTGTGTGACATGTGACGAGCTGTGTGAGGAGCATGGGAATGGACGCACACTCCCTTTGTGTTTCTGGCTTTTAGAAGCGCTGTACTCTCATACTATCCTATACTCAGATCTCAGCAGTTCTTACAAATCTGACTACATTCTCACCCATCTGAATGCCAGCCCCATTTCCTCCTCATCACTGCCCTAGGTTAGCCAGTAACTGTGTCCTGTCTTTCCCCGGAAGTGCCTGTGTCTTTCCTTCTATTTCAGGCTATTTGCCTGCAACATCGATTCTCACACAGGTTCAAGAAAAGTTCTGATTTCATAGGTCAGCTTGCTTTTTTCTAGATGTCAGTGTGGGCCCAAAACTCTTTCCATCTTATTACATACCAAGGAGACACTGTCAGCTCCAATTCTGATAGTGCTTAAAGCATTTTAATTAATCTGATATATGACATTTGAGACCTCAACTATTGTAAAAATTTAAAGATTTATATCAGTGTTTCAGTGTTTGGCAAAATTTGTTAGCCTTCTACATTGTTTTGAACTTTGAAAAATAAAAAGAAACAGAAAGTTGCAAAAATAGTAAAGTCCTGTGTATCTTGTCCCAACTTCCCCCATTGCTTCCAGCCCATGTGACTACGGTATAGTCCTAAAACAAGCAAATTGACGTTAGAAATCCCATTAACTAGACGACAGACCTTGTCCAGATTTTACCAGATTTTTACATGCACTCTTGTGTGTATGTGTCTAGTTCTTCACAGTTTTACTGTGTGTATAAATTTGCACAACCAATATACAGAAATGTTCCATCAATCCACAGGAACTTTCCTGTGTTAACCTTCATAGTCACCACAACCCCCGCTATCACTATTTGGTAATCAGTAAGCTGTTTTACTTATCTAAATGTTTGTCATTTTGAAGACATTTTATTTTGTTATTTCAAGAATGTTATTGGCTGGGCGTGGTGGCTCATGCCTGTAATCCCAGCACTTTGGGATGCCGAAACGGGCAGATCATTTGAGGTCAGGAGTTCCGAGACCAGCCTGGGCAACATAGCAGAACCCTGTCTCTACTAAAAATACAAAAATTAGCCGGGCATGGTGGCAGGTGCCTGTAGCCCCAGCTACTCAGAAGGCTGAGGCAGGAGAATCGCTTGAACCCAGAAGGCAGAGGTTTCAGTGAGCTGAGACCCTGCACCACTGCATTCCAGCCTAGGCAACAAAGCAAGACTCCATCTCAAAAAAAAAAAAAAAAAAAAAAAAAAAGAACTGAAATGGATGAGATTGACTTTTGTCTTTTGTTAGTGTCTTTCAGATACATTCAAACTGCTGCAAATATAACTAGTTTGTTTCTTTGTATTACTTGTAATAACTATAGTATTCCACTGTATTGATGTACTGCAGTTTGTCTAACCAGTCATATGTTGAAAAATGGGTTTTTTTTCAGTTTTTGGTTATTATCAATAAATCTGCTATAAACTTTTTTTTTTTTTAAACACCACCCACTGTATGGCATTCCATTGTAGCAGTTCAAATGGATGGAGATACTTTCTTTATTGTTAACTTCATTCATTTGCTTTGGGGGACCTGGAAGAAGGGGCCAGACGGATGATAAACAGTATAGTTGTGGAATGCCTATTTCTAGGTCATTGCTCAGAGGAGAGAATTATCTTCTCACATAGGCTCTTATAGTGGTCACCTCAGGTTCAGACTCCAGTGAACCACAGGTCTTTTCCTCTCCTCCTTTAACCCTACCCCCTTTCTTATCCCTCAGCTCGAATCCTGCTCGACACCCAGAGTGTTTTCACTGCACTGTTTTCCTTCCCCTACACCAGGCTCTCCCCATCAGCAACACTCACACCCCCAGTATTTGTTTGTTGGCCACTAACAACATCGTTAAACGTTGATTAAATACTCCCTCTATACCCAGCACTGTGGTAGGAGCTGGGGGTACTTAATGAATAATCATAGTGCCCACCCTCAAGGACTCTGTGGCATTATAGGAAAACAGTCACACAAACAATTAAAAGACATTATCGTGTTCTCATACATTCCTGGGTTATGCAGAGGCCAGTCTCCTTGTCCAAATTCCCTGCTACCTTGGGACTTGCGCAGTCAGATTTAGTGGAGCAGAGAGCAGGGAGGTGTACTCCTCAGCTTTTCCCAGGTGATGGGTGGTAATGAGAGAAGAACAGTGGCTTGTGGTTTGAACTTCTCTGGGAGTCAGAGAATCTCACTTCCCAGGGTGTCCTGGATCTCTGTCAATTTAACCAAGAGGGCCTGGCAGAGTGGCTCGCTTCTGTAATCCCAGCAACTCGGGAGGCCGAGGGAGGATCACTTGAAGCCAGGAGTTTGAGAACAGCCTGGGCAACACAGTGAGACTCTGACTCCAAATAAATAAACACAATAAAATAAATTTAACATATGTACCTTTGAGAAGGACGAACTCAATATCTGAAAGAATTCTAGGTTCTAAAACTAACAACATAAAATATGGCTTGCTTGCATATAAATAATACTATTGTCAGTCATGTATTGAATTGCTTAATGCTTCTGCCTGATAATAATTGTGTACATTGCTCAGAATTTCAACAACTACATTTCATGTCTATGCAGGGTGTGCTTATGGAACAGTTAAGACTGCTTTCTCAAGAACTGGTCCACGTGAAGGGCAGTTGCATTTATTCATACCCCATCGACTCAGTATTCATGATGTTACTTCACATGGTAGTGTCATCTGCTCACACTTAAAAAAGTCAGACTTTCACACATCAAGATGCTCACTCAATTCATCAGTTGGCTTATGCGTGTAGGCCTACAGTAAATATATTCGGAGTAGTGCATGCAATTGGTCATATGGTCTAGATAGAGCAGTTCTTTCATTTAGTACGTAGTGAGTGGGGTGAAAGGCAGGGCAGTCTGTAGCTCTTTAGTTCCTGGAAGTCCTACCAGTGCTGCATAGTGTAAGGCACATCAAACGGCCCACCCCAACCTGGGCCTGGCATCCTCTCAAGTTTGGCATGGCACATGCCCTCAAGAAGGCTAGACATGTGAACAACTCCAATATAGGATTCTAGGGGTAATGTGAAAAAGTTGGCTGGATGTTTTGTCTGGTCCAGAAATCTACTGTTGGTAAAACTATTGTTAGCAAGCACTGAATCCGATGTCTGTCTCTTAGATGATGGTACCCAAAAGTGGAACGATAGGATGAGTCAGTGCAACACGGATTAGATGAGATGTCATATGCGAAAGACTTCCGCAAACTGTTAAAGCAACTATGTAAATGCAATGTGAGGAATCATTTTTAACATCCATATCAAGACATTGATGCCTATTAGATAAGGAACTCTACCACTATTCACCCAGGCACAGGAATTTCACTGGCACCCAGACATATTCCAGCCTGCTCCATGCTCTCCTTTTACCCCAAAGAATGAAAGAGTTTTCGGCAGAAATTCTCAGGACACTAAAGCAGAGACGCCACATTCTGGATGTTAGTCTGACCGTTATATGCTCCTGTGGCAAAAAGGAATCCACTTTCGTCGACAGCTGCAGAAGTCACTTCAATATTGAAACCATGAGGGTCTAAAATCTGGTATACTTGGAGCCCAGTCTCGAGTTCCCATACCTATGGGAAAGAACAAAAATATCAAATAATCCCTTGGAATAAGCCCCTCAATTCTCATCAGAATTACACCATATTCACAACAGCCTCACAGATGGAACTCTGTACATCTAACACATTTCCTAGCACTCTGCCCTGAGTGTTGGTTTGATCAAAGATAGTTCTGAAAGATAAAGTGTTTAATAGTTACTGTGCTCTCCCGGACTGTGTCTGCTGCAAATGGAGGGCTGACAGGCAGGGACTCTATTCCAGGCAGCCCCTGGCCATGGAAGAAGTGGTCAGTTGGTACTGTAAGCCTGAAGCAAGGTTAGAAATGGAACAATTGCAAGCTCAGCAGACAAAAGAAATACGAACTGGATTTATTCCCTGGTGACAGTCATCCTAGTTAGCCAGAGATCATGGGACAGGATCTGTGGTTAATAGCATGGGACCTGAGAGAAGAATCCTGGGGAAAGAGCTCATTGACTTTTCCTAGGAATGTTGTGACTAGAGACACGGGCCCAGCAAGAGAGAGAATGGGAGAGAGAGACACATATACAGAGAGAAAGAGAGAGACAGAGAGAAAGAGACTGACCTCAGAGGAGGCCATCTGTGTAATTAGGATGGGTGTAATCAGAAAATCTAGAGACATGTCAAGACTCAAGAGTCATCATTATCTCACTCTGGAAACACAGTAGAGGCCTTAGACCTGCAGATTTTCTGTCTGAGTCTCTCCTTCATGGAGTTGCCATGCTCAGATGTAAATTGCACTGCCATAACGTGCCAGCACTGAACTGGCAACACAGAATGATTGCACTCTAGGCATTGTGGCAGAGAGGACAGCATATACAAAGTGTCAGGGGTGAGAAAGTTCATCTTTTCTCCAGGGAATGGAAAGAAAGCCACTGTAGCTGGGTGAAAGGGGGAGTGTGGAGGGGATGGAGCTGATGAGATAGTCTGGGGGCCAGACAATGAAGGACCACTTGCCAGGAAGTGGTACAGCTGGGATTTGAGTGAAGTCAGTCTGGCCCTAGAGTCCGTACTTCTAACTTCTGCGTGTCCCTGGTTATAGACGGGGTTCTGAAGGGAGAAAGAGGAATGGAGGTCATTGCATGAATGGGTCTCAGGGGTCACCCGTCTCCTGGCCTGCAGTGTGATCTCTCTCCAACCAACCTGGCATGAAAACTCACCTTCATGTGTTCCTTTCCACTCTTTTATCCCACACGGGGATGACAGTTTCCCCATAAGAGGGGACTGCACGAAATACTGATTGCACGAAAGCAGGACAGGTTTCAGTTTTCGTTTTCCTCTACCTCTCTCTTTAGGCATTACCAGAAATGCACTAATACCATGAACTCAGGAGATTCTCACTTGAGAAAATCTCCAGCAAACGATCACAGAAGTCAGAGACTGAGAGGTAATTTGAAGGGTCCCCAGAGGAATGCTGTCTGCCCGTCTACACGTCTCCTTTTGGAGAGCATGCATGAAATGAGGGGACAAACACCTGAAGCACACACCTCCAGCCGTCACTGCCAGATGACCTCAGTGGTCGTGATGATGGACACAGTTAGCATGGCCACAAGCCCTGGCCTCTAGGAAGTGCTGTGATGGCCACGTTACAGGAAAGGGGTCCTGATCCAGACTCCCAAGAAAGGGTTCTTGATCTTACACAAGAAAGAATTCAGGGCAAGTCCACAGAGTAAAGCAAAAGCAAGTTTATGAAAAAAGTAAAGGAATAAAGAATGACTACTCCATAAACAACCCCTTAGGGCTGCTGGTTGTCCATTTTTATGGTTACTTCTTGATGATATGCTAAACAAGGGGTGAATTATTCGTGCCTCCCCTATTTAGACAATATAGGTTAACTTCCCGACATTGCCATGGCGTTTGTAAACTGTCATGACGCTGGTGGGAGCGTAGCAGTGAGGAAGATCAGAGGTTACTCTCATGGCCATCTTGGGTTTGGTGGGATTTGGCCGGCTGCTTTACTGCGACTTGTTTTATCAGCAAGGTCTTCATAACCTGTGTCTTGTACCAACCTCCGATCTCATCCTGTGACTTAGAATGCTTAACTTAACCGTCTGGGAATGCAGTCCAGTAGGTCTCAGCCTCATTTTACCCAGCCTCATTCAAGATGGAGTTGCTCTGCTTCAAATGCCTCTGGCAGCTAGGCTGGAGGAATGCGGCAGGAAGGGCATGGGTACTTACATCAGAAAAACTTGGGTTCATATTCCAGCCCTCCTGCTTATCCCAGCTATGTTGCTTGATCTCTCTGAGCCCTAGTTTCCTCATCTTGAAAATGAAACTCTTTATCTGTCCACAGAGAGCTGTTGTGAAGATTGAATAAGATCACAGAGACTTAAAGCTCTTGGCAAGTATTCTGAATCTACAGGGGTTACAGTAAACACCTATAAATTTATTCCTCTTCCTCCTTAACATAAATCCTCTTCCCGTACTCCGTTAAAAAAATAAAAATAAAAATGCAGACTAGTTCTATCTCCTTGATATATTTCCTTTAAAATTCCTATTTTGATAGTGAAAACTAGCCATGTTTATTCAATGGAGCATGTGGGTTGACAGCAAGCAGTCTGAACTGGCTTAATTAAAATGCTTGTTTTTTACCTACTCATGAAAGCTTAAAAATCACTCTAATGTAGGGTCTCGTCATATGTGCTGCTACATTTGCTTAATCACTCAACGATTTATTTTAAGAAGAGAAAATTGTATCTGCGTTGCCTTTTTTTCTGCTTGAAAAGCCAATAGGTACTTACCCTAATTACGGATTCAGAGCAGATAGTGAGTACTTGGTGAAAATATTTGTTGTAAAGCATGACATTGATTTCTCGTTCATGAGTGTGAGGAACCTGTTTGGTATCTTGTATCATCCTAGTCAAAGGATACATGTCCATAACACTAGATCCTGGAACAGAAGTAAGAATCTCATAAATACCCAATATTTGAAGTTTCTTATCACAAAGGGTTTCAGCCAAGCAGTTGGGTTTGGAAACAGCCAAACAGTGAGATTAGCAATATCGATCAATGCCTAGGAAATTTAATGAGGTGAGAATATTTTCATTTATTCTAGAACATTTTTGACAGATAAAGCACATATGATTCAGCCATAGAAGAAAAGCATTCTTTTTGGACTGGATTATTTTTCAAGCGCAGGCCATTTGGACTTCCTTGATATCCTTTTTAGTGAACCTCATTTTCGTATATTTCATAGTCCACTTCTCTCCTTCTTTATTATGCCTGCAGCGTGCCTCTCCATCTGTTGCACAGCAATAATGGTGATGACCAGCTTTCCGCTGAAGGTTAGCCTCCACTTAGTGGTGGAAATTTATTGTTAGAGAGCCCCTTTCAACCAATAAATTGATAAAGCACTCTGTAAACATGGTCTTATTAAGTGTAATGAACGAGAATGATCACAAGCCAGTGCTTGCAACATCGATATAAAATAAGGTTAATTTCTAAATCACCACTGTAAAGTAGAAGTAGATGAGGAGCAGGTATGCTTTACTTGTGTTTTTCTAGGTATGATTTAAGTATCAAAATTAACTGTGGCTCTGTTTTAGTGTAATGTCTAGAAATATTAATAATAATCTCAATTAGCCAGGTGTGGTGGTAGATGCCTGTAATCCCAGCTACTCGAGAGGCTGAGGCAGGAGAATCGCTTGAACCCAGAAGGGAGGTTGCGGTGAGCTGAGGTCATGCCACTGCACTCCAGCCTGGGCGACAGAGTGAGACTCCATCTCAAACAAATAAAAATTAAGATAAAAAAACAAGAATCTCAGAGCATTCCTATGGCTCAAGCAAAACTAAAACTTCTTCCTGATTTTATTGATGTAAAGATTAAGTTAATAAAAGATTAAGTTAATAAAAGGCAGATTTTGCATTGAGTTTCTCAAGTTTCTCAACTTTAGGAGAAGTTTCACCAGGAGTTACTAAACACCCTCCGAAGTGTTTACATTTTAAGATAAAATCTGTTCATGTGTAAATACAGACTGAGATGGCTCATCTGGTTGTATTTCTCAGTTCATATACCTTAATATGGAAATGTGAGCAGAATATGGTAATCAGATAGTCAAATTATACTTGGACCTTTTGGTAGATCCTTTTCATTATAGCAACAGTAACTGAATTCATTCAGAATGGATGTCAACAAATCTTGATATGCTTATGGAAACCTTGCAATCTTCTATTTTTTGGCTAGTTACACTACTGCTATAGAAATGATGTCGAGACCATTCTGGCTAACACGGTGAAACCCCGTCTCTACTAAAAATACAAAAAAATTAGCCAGGCGTGGTGGTGGGCGCCTCTAGTCCCAGCTACCTGGGAGGCTGAGGCAGGAGAATGGTGTAAACCCAGGAGGCGGAACTTGCAGTGAGCCGAGATGGTGCCACTGCACTCCAGCCTGGGCCACAGAGCGAAACTCCGTCTCAAAAAAGAAAAAAAAAAGAAAAGAAATGATCCAGTGCCAAGAAAGAATGTGGAGCCAAGAGTTAGAAGCTCTGATATTGAATCTCAGCTCAGTATTTTAACCTTGTGTCCTGCCACTAGTCAGTTGGGCTGTTTGAGATTCAGTTTCACCATTTATAAAATAGAAAAAATGATTACTACCTCATATGGTGGCTGTACAGATCAAATGAAAGAATATATGATTCTAATGGTGGTTGTCTTAATAAAAGTAATAATGATAACAACAGTGACAGTAGCAATGACATATTCTACGAAGCATTTCTAGAACATGGTACTGCTGTCATTGGGATTTAGAGGACTGATGGCTGTTTCATTTGAATCAAAGAATGAATTAAAATCCTAGACATAAGCTTCATGTAATTCTGATGTCAAGTTCATGGTCGCAGTAAGTGTCTGCAATTTTGGTGATTAAACAATACACAGAGCTTTACATTTTTGCAAACAGAGGTACTATCAGAGTGGTATAAAATTGGGAAGAAATCTTGATTTTTCTGTCTTCTTTTTCTTTGCCTTACTATTTGAATCCTTAGTGACTATGATGATAAATGGGATGGGAATGCTAAGCCTAGTAATCAAACATGCAAATTGGGGCACTAAGAGAGAAAATTTACTTATAGTCATTAGTATGTTCCTTCTAGAGGAGGTAAAACAGAGAATAGGTGTTTAAACTAAAACTAAGTCCTGTTTTATAATGTGGAAAGTTCTTTATCAAGTATGAAGTGCTAGTTCACTCCTAATACAGGAAATAAAAACACTGAATGTCAAAAATAATTACATTCTCCATCAGCAGAGACAGCACCAACCTCTTCCCTGCCTTAATTAATCCCACAGGAACTCAGAGCAGGTGGCCAGTGGGAAAATGCTTAGGAAACTCACTCTAGTTTTGTGTTCTAGAAGGAGGACCTACTATTAATATAATTCATTTTTATCCTGAAGCATAAAGGTATGCATATAAAAAGTGCTCCCTAGATGTCTAGCAGGGCTCCTTGTTTCTTTAGTAGGCATGACTTTCTAAGAGGCTACAGGAAAAATCAGCAACAAATCTGTCGGCATCAGCATTGGGACTCCATCCTCACTCTCCATTGGTCTTCCTCAAGAGGCAAAGGCTGGTGAAGGTGTCAGCACTTTTCCTACTGAGTAATGACTCGTTATTAGAGTGGCATGGGCCCAAATTTCCTCACTGCAGAAAAGGGGCATTGACTCGGCACGCTGGTGCAGCCACTGTAAGATAGGATCATATTCCTGCTTCAGAGTCAAAACAGAGCTGGGTGTAGGGGCTGGATTTGCCCTCTACATAGCAACAAGTTATATATATCCCACTTCTTTGCTTAACCCAGGCCTTTCTTCCTAGGTCCAAGAACTTAAAGCAATAACCTGGTATTTTCAGATTATTAAAACTATCCTTCCATGGAGGACAGATAACTATAGAATTACTCAAATAGAACTTTCTTCCTAGGTTCAAGAACTTAAAGCAATAACCAGCCTGGTATTTTCAGAAAAGTGCAGTTACACATTTCATTCACCCAGCCACAGAAATATATAGGAAAGAGCAGAATTGAATTAAATATCTACTGTCATGAATCATGGTTTTATAAATTACCCTTCAAGTTTTGTTTTTCTTCTAGTTAGTGCTCCAGTGCTAGTTTAAAAAAGGTTAAAAATCAAGACATGAGTTTCATTTGGCATTAATTGTATACACTTACCCGTAATAAGCATGCCGTGATTGGCATCATATATCATAGAGTAAATCTGCATGTCTCCTGGCCCTCCCTGGCTGTCATGGAAGACTTGTAATAGTGAAAGAGTTTGTATATCCCACACCCTGAAAACCTGGAAGAATAACAAACACAGTTCACCACTATTTATACTCACTTTTCCCACCCAAGATATTTAGGTGAATCATTTTCAGTCTGAAATATGCTCTTATAAACTTATACCAAAGTATTATATGATGAACATAAATTTGCTGGACTCCAATTTAGTTCTGGGTTGGATTGTTGTCCATTAATATCAGAGGAAAATGGCAGCAGTGATTAAAAGTTTGCTTAAAGGTAAACCTTTAGGAATTGGATTTTTCTATCATTATAGGGGAGAAACATAGTATTTATTACTCTTTAAGAACATGGAGGAATAATAAAAGATGATGACTTACAGTTGAATTAAAGTCACATTTCTCTTTGTAGTATGGATGAGAAAATAGGGAGAAGACATACTTTAAGTGGAAGCTTTCAAATTGCTCTCTTATGACAATGGAAACATCTTACTAAGTGAAGTTACTAAAAACCTCCCTCTCCACTTGCCCAGAGATGTAAGAATTATAAAAGCAGTTTTTAGGGATGGTATAGACATACTAGGAGTATGAGAATATAGGTTTTTAAAACTATCCTTTGAGGGAGGAAAGATAACTCTATAATTACTCAAATAGAACTTGAGTTGATATCAGAGAATAGAAAGAACAATGAAGTACAAATTCAGCAAAATTAGGTTAAGTTTGTGATCTGAAAGAACCGGTCTTAGCTTCTTTATTATTCTGCTTTTTTAGTAAGTTAGTGTTATTGAATTTCAGAAATAAGTGTTGATTGATCAATAATTACATTTCTTCAGTTATAGAAGCTGGGGGGAGATTACATTTTCTAGCTATACGTCAGCCCTTAAATAATATTTTCATGTTATAGTAAATTTAGTAACCTATTAAATTGGAGTATTTGTTGAGTAAATGGGTGACCATTAACAGAACTACATATAAAACTTTAGTAAGTCGTTTAGTTAAGAGCGCTACTAACTTCTAATTAGAAGCACTTATAATTGAGTTCATTATAAGTTAATTAGGTTCAAATCTTCACTATTACTAAGGCAGGTTAATCCTGACGTGTAGGAACACAAAATCATCTAGGTCCTGTGACTTGGAGAACATTGATGAGGAGCTTTTGCTCAAATGTAAACCCTCTGTAGGCTAGTATCACTCAGAACTTGTACTGTTGAAATTTATTTTATTTGTTCTAGTGAAAATGCCAATTTTGAAAGAGTAGCTAGAACATTGAGCCTTTTCAGCCTTTTGCATCATAAAGTAAACAAGTATAATGGATTATATGGATTTCAATTCTAGAGCATAGAATGAGAGACAAGTAGAGGAAGAGACACAAAAGTGGATTCAAGGAGTTCACCAAAAAATGTGTTCCTATGCAAACTGTTTTTTATTTTATTGCCTTGGCTATGTATATTCATGGTGGGCAGTCTTTCTGCTGTATGTATACACATTCTGAATTGTAACTGACAAAAAGAACAAGAGACTAGGCAAAGGAGGATTAGGGTTTCAATTCTAGTTCATCACTCAAACTCCTTGAGTCTCAGTTTTCTTGTTTCTTGAATGGCCGTGATGACATCAGCACCATTCACCTTATTTAATTGATGTGATTATGTTTTGAAATCTGTGATGTTCTCTATAGAGTTATTATGTTTGCTTTTGTCTTCTTCCTCTTCTTCAGTGTGCGGTTCTTCAGGTCTTCCCTGTGTGTTTTAGAGAAGTGGCAGTTGTTGGGCTGTGGGAGGCACAAAAGCCTTCTGCGTCACACTGCTCCTACCCTCTAGGTTTTTGGCTGCCCCTCTCCCTATATGCCTTCTTTGCTGCTGTCATACCAAAGTGTTTTGCATTTCCAAAAAGCTTCTTATTCTGGTCTCTGTGCATTCACACAAACTCTTCCTTTCATCTGCGATTTCCTCTCAAAGGCCTTCTCTATCTAGCTAACTCCTACTCTTTTAAAAAAAACTCTTCCATAAAGAGAATTAAAGAGTTCAGGTCAGAATAGTGCTAAAAGTTTTTGCTTTGATGAACTATTTCTTCTCCAAACACACAGAAAATATATATTCAAAAAAGCAAAAAGAAACAGCAGGGCTCCAAAGCAAGATATATATCTCTCTAGATCCAAACAAGAGAGAAGCAGAAAGCAATAAATGGGCTGAAGCCTAAGACCTGGGTGCCTGGTCTAGAGCAGGCAATGGCAGCCAAGCAACTTCTGCAGACAGACAGGACCAGAAGACCTCCATGCCTGGGCCCCACGGCCGAGGGAGCAGCAGGTCTTCCAATTCAGAAAAGCAACAGGCTGTGCTCTGTCCTCATCTGGATGTGTAGCTTTTTCAAAGATATAAGACCAGTGAGGGTGGGGCACATCACTTTTTGACTAGGAACTAAAGCAAGGTAATCTCTGGCTCAGGAATGAGAACTGTCTGAACTGGGACCTAAAGGGCCAGGTAGAGGAAAATGTAGATTGGAAGGAGTGAGCATATAGACACACACACACGCAGAGAGAGACAGACAGACTGGGAGCAGTGGCTCACATCTGTAATCCCACACACACACACACACAGAGAGAGAGAGAGAGAGAGAGAGGCTGGGAGCAGTGGCTCACATCTGTAATCCCAGCCCTTTGGTAGGCCAAGGCAGGCGGATCACTTGAGGTCAGGAGTTCGAGACCAGCCTGGCCAACATGGTGAAACTCTGTTTCTACTAAAAATACAAAAATTAGCCAAGCATGATGGTGCACGCCTGTAATCCCAGCTACTCAGGAGGCTGAGATAGGAGAATTGCTTGAACCCAGGAGGTGGAAGTTGCAGTCAGCCAAGATTGCACCACAGCACTCCAGCCTGGACGACAGAGCGAGATTCCATAGCAAAAAAAAAAAAAAAAAAGAAAGAGAGAGAAAGAAATAGAGAGACACAGAGAACTAGGGAACTAAATATTAAAAGAAGACTATACTTTTTAGAAAAATATAGGGGGTATCTTCAAGAACTTCAGAGTTGGAAGGGATTTCTTAAATAAACACAAAAAGCATAAGCCATAAACACTTTAAAAATTAAAATTAAAAACTTCTGTTCAACCAAAGCAACAAGCACAAAGATACAAAGTGTAGAAACTACTCAAATGTTCATTAACCAACTTAGACAAATAATACGTGCTGCATTCATACAACAGGATTCCGTCAGCAGTTAAAACCAATGAACTGGAGCTATATGTAACAACATGAATAAATATCAAAATAGAGTGCTGAGGGAAAAACTGCAGTAGGGTGTATTCATTATAATATTTATACTATAAATATTATATAAAACATGCAAAATAAAACTATATCTGGGGACACTTGCACTAATGGTGTAAAAACAGGGTGCTGGTTAAAAATTAACAAAAACTCAAAAAAATTAATCTTTAAACGACTTTCATCGGACACCCTTCCAATTAAATGTTCTTTCTCTAGATGCCTACAATATAGCCATGTGCTGCTTAAGGACAGGGATATGTTCTGAGAAATGTGTCCTTAGGAGATTTTGTCATTGTGTGAACATCATAGAGTATACTTACACAAACCTAGCAGGTATAGCCTACCAGACACCTAGGCTATATGGTATAGTTATATGGTCACCATCATATATGCAGTCCATCATTGACAGAAACATGGTTATGCAGCACATTACTACCTGTCTATATTAATAGCAATTAGCAATTATAATATGATGACTCATTCGGTGGCCCTCTCTACTAGACTACAACTCTCGTGGGGGGAAAAGCCACAGTCTATTTGACTCTTTTTTTTTCCCAACGTCTTATGTATTCTGTTTAGCTTGATTGGTTAGTCAGTTTTTGGTCTTATTCTCTGTCTTGGTCAAATAGGAATTTATATGGCTTCACACTGTGCAGACAATACATTTTAAATGTAATAAATCAATTAATAGGACAACCTCAGAAAACATAATCTATTTACTTTATTCTTAGGTGATCAGAAGATATTAGTTGCTTTGGGGAAAGAAAGTAGTGATATTTGTGAAGCCCAAATATCTGAGAGAGGGTAATTCAGAAAGTTTATTTTGCCAAGGTCGAGGACACACGCCCGCGACATAGCCTCACTCAGGAGGCACTCATGACATGTGCCCAAGGTGGTCGGGGCACAGCTTGGTTTTATGCATTTTAGGGAGACATGAGATATCAGTTAATATATGTAAGATGTACGGTGGTTAAGTCCGGAAAGGCAGGACAGCTCAAGCGGGGAGGGGGTTTTCAGGTCACAGGTAGGTGAGAGACACGGTTGCATTCTTTTAACTTTCTGATTAGCCTTTCCAAGGAGGGCAATCAGATATGCATTTATCTCAGGGAGCAGAGGGATGAATTGCATAGAATGGGATGCGGGTTTGCCCTAAGCAGTTCCCAGGTTGACTTTTCCCTTTAGCTTAGTGATTTCGGCCCCCAAGGCTTACTTTCCTTTCCCGTGTTAATTAGGCTCTAGTCTTCTTTCACTTATTCCCCTGGAGGTTGTCAGTGTTCTCATGGCAGGTATTTGTGACGCAAAGCTTGGGAGGACAGAAATGGAGCCAGGTCAGCACTGAGGGGGTTTAGGAAGAAAACAAGGGGCAAAACATGGCAGAAGCAGACTAAGTTGGTATAAAAGGAGACTGAGTGGCTTTACGGCAGGGAAATGTCGTTAAGACTTGTAGAGAAAATCAAGGAGGACAGGTGGCTTCTACTAAAGAGGCCAGGGCAGAATGGAACATTTATAAGTTATAAATCAAATATTATATACATATAATATATGTACATATGCATTTTGTGTAATATATGAATTATATGCATATAAATTGAAATTATTTTAAAAATTTATCTTCTAGTTGCAGTAAAAATAAAAATGGTGATCTTCTCTTCTCTTCTCTTCTCTTCTCTTTTCGAGACAGAGTCTCACTCTGTTGCCCAGGCTGGAGTGCAATGACATGATCTCGGCTCACTGCAACCTCCACCTCCCGGGTTCAAGCAATTTTCCAGCCTCAGCTTCCCGCGTACCTGGGATTACAGGCACCTGCCACCACATCCGGCTAAATTTTGTATTTTTAGTAGAGATGAGGTTTCACCTTGTTGGCCAGGCTGGTCTCGAACTCCTGACCTGAGGTGATCCATCCACCTTGGCCTCCCAAAGTGCTGGGATTACAGGTCGAGCCACTGTGCCTGGCCAATAATGATTTTCAGATGCATTGGGAATGGAGTGAGATGGAGGGGTTTTTTTAACATTGGGAAAAACATTCAACTATAAGGTTGATTAAGTGTTTTGAGGGTAATTTTTGGTAATTGAAGTCACTTATCCTAAAATATCAAAAGAAAAGGACAAGAGAAAGACTTCTCCTGGAGCCTTTTGTAAGAATTAATAAATAAATAATGATGAAGTAGAAGTTTAAAAATATATACGTGTGTGTACCCAAAGTGAGGGTTGTTTTGCTTCAACTACATTTCCTGGCATTTCTTCCTGCAAACTTTATGCCAATTATTATTGTCCAAATGTATTAATAAAGTAAATGGGTTTTTTGTTGTTGTTGTTGTTGTTTTTTTTTTTTTTGAAACGGAGTTTCGCGCTGTCGCCCAGGCTGGAGTGCAGTGGCCGGATCTCAGCTCACTGCAAGCTCCGCCTCCCGGGTTTACGCCATTCTCCTGCCTCAGCCTCCCAAGTAGCTGGGACTACAGGCGCCCGCCACCTCGCCCGGCTAGTTTTTTGTATTTTTTAGTAGAGATGGGGTTTCACCGTGTTAGCCAGGATGGTCTCGATCTCCTGACCTCGTGATCCACCCGTCTCGGCCTCCCAAAGTGCTGGGATTACAGTCTTGAGCCACTGCGCCCAGCCTTGTTTTTGTTTTTGTTTTTGAGACAGAGTTTCACTTTTGGTTGCTTAGGCTGGAGTGCAATGGCAACATCTCAGCTCACGGCAACCTCTGCCTCGCAGGTTCAAGTGATTCTCCTTCCTCAGCCTCCCATATAGCTGGGGTTACAGGAGCCCGCCACCACGCCTGGCTATTTTTTGTATTTTTAGTAGAGATGGGGTTTCACCATGTTGGCCAGGCTGGTCTCAAACTCCTGATTTCAAGTTATCCACCCACCTCAACCTCCCAAAGTGCTGGGATTACAGGTATGAGCCACCGCGCCCAGGCAGGTATCTGTTTTTTGATGGGTGTTTATTATAGAGTGACTAGAGCAGAATGTCTGATTTATAAGAAGGTGCAACACTAACAAGTCATACAAAATTCATTAGACATCAAATAATTATGAAATTCTAGCCTAGGTGTTACAGATACAAAGATTAATAGAAGCTCTGTTGTTCTTGAGTAGATCTAAGTCTCGCCAGGAGAGTAGATAGATGAAAACGGTGACACTGCATTGTGAGAAACACTTGAATGGAAGTTTGAACATTATTCTATAAGGACAGTTGTACCAGTAGAAATCTTTAGAATTAGAATCACAGTATCATTTAGATAGAGCAAGGGGTCTGGGGAATTCACCATTTTCTGATTGTAAAGGAAAATCAGAATGTGGCCTGCCTTTCCCATTTTACCCAATGGCTACAAGAGGCTAATGAGATTTTTAGTCCCCAAATGAATCAAATCAGGGTCACTCAATTGATTTCATGATTTTACATTAAGGAGCCTGAAGATATATGAGATTATGAAACTCTTTCGAGAGTTAACATAGTACTACAGACAAATGGTGCATTTGAAAATCAGGGTAGGTATGACAGTACAGTATCAATGTCAGGTATTCAACACTGTTTAGGAAATTCAATGCTAAATGTATTTATTAAGTTCTTACACATTACTTAATAAGAAAAAGTATTTTTAGCACTGTAGGTAGAACCAAACCTGTTAATTTTATCTTCTTGTTTTCACATTTTCCCTGTGTGATAACTGGCAAATAGAAAATGAAGACATCCAGCATGTCTTTAAAAATTAACTTTTTAATTACCAAACTAATGTACCTAGTAAACAGATTCAAACAGTACAAAACCAGACTTCTCCTTCCCACCTACCACTTAACGCTGGACTCCTCAGTCCCACTGCTTAGGTAATAATTGCTGGAAGATACCACTTCGGGAGGCAGACTATCTCAGTTGAATCCTGATTCACCTCCAATAACTCTGTGCACTTGGGCAAATCTCTTAACTTTTCTGAGCCTTAGTTATCACACTTGTAGGGAGAATAATACCAGTACCTATCTCAACCTATCTCATAGGGTTGTTATGAACATTAAATGAGTTCATATATATGAAGAGCTTACATCTATGTTGGGACATATTTATGTACTTAGATTTACCTCATTCTTTTTTTTTTTTAAGAGACGAGGTCTCCCTATGTTGCCCAGGTTGGTCTTGAACTCATGAGCTCAAGTGATCCTTCCGCTTCAGCCTCCTGCATAGCTGGGACTGCAGGATGCACCACTGTGCCTGGCTTTATCTCATTCTTTTAGTGGCTGAATAGTATTCTGTTTGTGAATGCTTCATAGTTTCTTGTAATTAGTTCCCTGTTCATATGTATTATATTTCTTTATTTTCTTCTATTAAAGCAGTAGTGAACCTCTTTGCACATATATTTTTGTAAAGTACACTGGCTTTGTAAAGCAATATAGATATAGCTGAATGATAAATTCCTACAAATAGAATGTTTGTGTCAAAGGGTGTGAATATTTTGAGTTTTGAGAGATATACCAGATCAACCCTGCCTTTTGAGAAGATTCCAGGCAGTTTCATAACTTCCTGATTTCAAATGGCACAATCAAGTTCAATTTGCCTGGTCCAGTTTAATGGGAAAATTGAACTTGATGTCTGTGTCATTCCTAGGTTTAGTCATCAAAGATTTGGGGCAGCTATGCTTTATTTACTCAAGTAGATTTTTAGCTTCTTTTGGACAAAGATTACATCAAAATGTAAATAGGCACAGAGCCTAATGCACTCTCAGGCATTTAGCCGGGGGTCATATATTGGTTGACATATTAATGCAGTAGAAAGTTGGGATTCCTAGTTGCACAGCCCTGAGACTCAGTTTACCAGCCAAGAAACAATGCGAGGGAACCACATTTTGTGAGAGAGAAAAGATTAATGTCAATAGAATACCCAGAGAGTTACCTTAGGGAGGCTGTAGTGAATACGTGTATGTGTGTGTGCAGGGGTTCTGAAAGCTGGTAGAGGTGTCTAGAGAAAGTCCAGAGGATAAAATAAAGATACTCAGAAACACAATAAGAATTAACAAAGGAAAGAGTCCCAAAGGGCAGCAATCACAAACAGCCTGCCTCATCTTAAGTAAATGTGCAATCATAGCTAAGAGCTCCTGGTTATAGAAGTGTGATAGCCACACTCAGAAGGAAGCCTCATGTAGGGACCGCTTCCTGGTCTTAGTAGGCATGTTTGCCCCCAGGACTCAGAGCCATCCACAGGGTCTTGCTTTGAAGGTTGTCAAGGAGCCATCCTGGGTGATGAACTAAAGAAAAAGCAACAAGAGCTGCACATAAGCAAAAAGTATTGCAAGTTGAGAACTGAATTCCAAAGCATGTGCCCTCGCCCCTTTTCCGTAGTTTTTATTTTTTCTTCCTAGATGGCCACTCACATTTTATGTTTCCTAATACATAATTTGTCTTCCCCAGAAAATTTTCCTACAGTCACTCAGGAAGGTTTTCAAACAAGTCTTACTCTTAAGAACGTTGCAAACAGTTTACTCAAAAGGGAATGTCCCAAGCCACAGAATGAGGACACAAGGTAGTAAAATATGAAGGCAGTGAAACCAGGTTCGCAATCATGGATGTTTCCAATTATCAAAAAAACAAGAAAAATAAACCTTTGAACTTATGTCATTTACGATAATCCCATACAAACAGAAAGCACAGGGAGCTAAAGCAAGGAAAGATTTCAAATTTTTAAAACTTAAAGGTAACATTTTAAATTGTTAGTTTTTCTTTCTATCTCCAGGTTTATTTCAAATTTACACATTTCTCACTCATGAAAAGGGAAAAAACCCTCCATTTTTGTCTTAGTGAAGGCTTTGTGCATGACTCGATATTTCACTTAGATGTGAAGGATAGATAGGATGGCTGGGAATGGGAGGAGAATTGTTTCAGACAAAGACGGAAATGCATAAAGCCTTTGGAGAAGCATTTAGTGAAGCTTGAAATTTCTGAAGCCAAAGCTGAAAAGATATTCTGGTTCCAGACCCTAGAGAACCTTAAGAACTAGAAAAAATAAATTGAACTTTATTTGTAAGGCATGAGGGGCCTTTGAATATATGTGAGAAGGGAATGACAAGGTTATAAATGGGTTGGAGGAGGATCAACATGGCCATACAATATCTGGATGGTTTGGGGAGAGAAGAAACTGAATATAAGAGGCCTACAAGTGCTTTCTAATGGGCCACCTGCAACTGGGATCCCCTTGGTGGATGGGTCTGAACCAAGACCATGACTCTGGGAAGAAGAATGAGGTAATTTATAGGAGACACATTTTAGAGACTTCAAACTGACCAGTGGCAAGGCTTATGGAGACAGAAGGATCAAAGGTGACTTTGAAGTTGGATCACGGCTCACTGGGAAACAAATGATACCATTAACAGAGGAAAATCAGAAGTAAGGAAGAGAAGACTTGAAGTAGAAAATAAATTCACTTTTAGGTATGCAGAATTTTTTTAAAGATAACTGCCTTTGAAGATATGCACACTCACAATCTAGTCAAACTGCCTTTTCTCAGGTTTCTACATACCACTTCCAAAGTGAAAATGTACAAAAAACAGCAAATGTTACACACATTTATAATCTGTTATAAGTCATCGAAGTATGTAAATTTCTCCCCTTCAGAGAAAAAAAAAAAAGTAGAGAATCAGCCTTTTGGTCAGTAGAGCTGTGCTTGATAAGGTTTCCAACCATTGCTCCCATTGGTTTTGCTGATGAAATGAAAGTAAGTGAAGATTATATTTGTCTCTGCATTTTTCCACATTTGGCAATTATTCTTCAGGTGTAATAGATGGGGCATATCTGTTCAATACTTGGGTTCTGTGACTAGACATACAGTTTTAGCAGTTGGGGAAGAAAATAATATCCTGGTGGAAAGACTGCAAAATTAGAAGAAAGAATGAAAATCTTGCTATTTTAAGAGCTTAGGAAAAGGCATGTTGTGGGCACACAACTACACATGGTGATTTATGTGCTTTCTGCTTAATGTGATGAAAGCTAATTTATATGAAATAGTTTGAAGGGATGTTGTCTGTTCCCTTTTCTGTAAATAATAATAATATAGCTTCAATAAAAAAAACAAAAACATGTATGTGCCTAGTTTGCTTTTTTTTTTCTTCTTTTTTTGAGACCGAGTCTTGCTCTGTTGCCTAGGCTAGAGTGCAGTGGTGCAATCTCGGCTCACTGCAACCTCCACCTCCCAGGTTCAAGCAATTCTCCTGCCTCAGCCTCCCAAGTAGCTGGGGTTACAGGTGCCTGCCACCATGCCCAGCTAATTTTTGTATTTTTAGTAAAGTGACAGGGTTTCACCATGTTGGCCAGGCTGATCTCGAACTCCTAACCTCAAATAATCCACCCACCTCGGCCTCCCAAAGTGCTGGGATTACAGGCATGAACTACTGCACCCAGCCTAGTTTGCTCTTCTTTCTGCCTAAATCGCCCTTTTCCTTTTCCTTTTCCTAGCTCTTCATGGGGCTGGTTTGCCTGATCATTCAGGCTTCAGCTTTTATGTCACCTCCTCACAGGTGAGATTCAATCGCACTGCACCACTATGTTTTCTATTTCTTTTCTTCTTTTTCTTTGTTTTTGTAGAGATGGGGTCTTTCTATTTTGCCTAGGCTGGTTTTGAACTTCTGGCCTCAAGCAATCCTCCTGTGTCAACCTCCCAAAGTGCTGGGATTACAGGCATGAGCCTTTACATCCAGCCCTGTGTTTTCCTGTTTCTTACCATAGTTATACTGTTTTCTCATGTATTTGTTACTTTGCTTGTTTGTCTCTCTCTTCCCCTAGCATGTCAACTTTCTCAATGCAGGGCCCTGGTCCTCCTTGTTCAATGCTTTGTCTCTAGAACTCAGAACAGTATCTAACACAACAGACACTCAAGAAATAAATAAATATTTGCTAAATAACCAAATGAATGACCTCCTTTCATCTTTGTGATGGCCCTCTAGGCTAAACATTCCTACATTTACAGATGAAGAAACCAAGTGGAAAGATATTAAGTAATTTTCCCAAGTGGTGCTACGGAGATGCATGAATGAGTATCATTTTAATACACTCACTACACTTAAAAGAAATAGGAGAGGTTCTCTCTTCTGTCTCTTCATCTCTGAGCATGAGTGATCTCAACTTTTGCTAGAAAGATATCTTATTTCTCTTTAAATTATCTGTAGGAGACTCCAGGTCTCAATCATAACATGTTTTTAGTTTTAGTGTCTCAAAACCTTCACTGTTTTTCCAGTACTACTTTAACAAATTAAAGTTTCCTAAGCTGGGCATGGTGGCTCACACCTGTAATCTCAGCACTTTGAGGGGCTGAGTCAGGTGGATCACCTGAGGTCAGGAGTTCGAGACCAGCCTGGCCAACATGACAAAACCCCCTCTCTACTAAAAATACAAAAATCAGCTGGGCATGGTGGCAGGAGCCTGTAATCCCAGCTACTTGGGAGGCTGAGGCAGGAGAATAGCTTGAAACTGGGAGGCAAAGGTTGCAGTGAGCTGACATGGTACCATTGCACTCCAGCCTGGGCAACAAGAGTGAAACTTCATCTCAAAAAAAAAAAAAAGTTTCCTTATTACAAAGTAATGTATATTTACTATTAAAAAAATGAAGAGAAAACAAAAGAAAAAAAAATCCATTCATGTATATCCACAAACTTGTTAGCCTCACTAAAACATCTTGCTTTTAATCATCTCCAATAACATGATAGACACATTATGTTTTAAAATTGATTACTTACATATTGTATTTTATATATTATTTAGATATTTTCATATCACTATTCATTTACATAATGTTGAATGTCTATGTGATATTTCTATTATATATGAGGATACGGCATAATTTACTGAATCAAAGCCTTTTTTTCCTCTTGAATTTTACTGTATTGGTATATCACCCTAATTATCTTTCATTATTGAGGTATAATCTATTTACCTTAAAACTCACCCGTTTTTAGTGTAAGGTTCTGTGAGTTTTAGTCAATTTAAATAATTGTGCAACCATTACCATAATCTTTTTTTTTTTAAAGATGGTGTCTCACTATGTTGCCCAGGTTGGTCTCGAACTCCTGGGCTCAAGCAATCCTCCCGCCTTGACCTCCCACAGTGCCAGGATTACAAGCATGAGCCACTATGTGCAGCCCCTTACTCTTTTATAAAAATTAATTTTATTAATGTATTTTTAAACCCTATATAGCCAAATTATTATCACTTCAATATATAATCAATGTAAAAATGATTGACCTAGTACCATGGCGCAGGCCTATACTAGTGCTTTGAGGCAGGAGGACCACTTGAGCCCAGGAGTTCCAGCAACATAACAAGACCCCATCTCTACCAAAATTTAAAAATTAGCAAATTAGAGAGACCTACAAAAAATAAGACAGCTCTCTACAAAAAATAAAAATAATTAGCTTTGTATGGTGGCCCCCACCTGTAGTCCCAGCTACTGGGGAGGCTGAGGTGGGAGGATCCCTCAAGCCCTGTAGGTCAAGGCAGGAGACAGCCTCGAGGCTGCAATGAGCCCCATTGCGCCATGCCAGTGTACTCTAGTCTGGATGACAGAGCAAGATCCTGTCTCAAAAAATTGAGGGTTTTTTTTTTTTTTTTTTGGCGGGTGGGGGGATACTGAATCTTTGAAGTCTTGTGTATTTTACACTCACAGCAGACCTCAATTCGGACTAGTCATGTTTTAAGAATTTGTGGCTACCGGCCGGGCGCGGTGGCTCAAGCCTGTAATCCCAGCACTTTGGGAGGCCGAGACGGGTGGATCATGAGGTCAGGAGATCGAGACCATCCTGGTCTACACGGTGAAACCCCGTCTCTACTAAAAAATACAAAAAACTAGCCGGGCGAGATGGCGGGCGCCTGTAGTCCCAGCTACTTGGGAGGCTGAGGCAGGAGAATGGCATAAACCCGGGAGGCGGAGCTTGCAGTGAGCCGAGATCGCGCCACTGCACTCCAGCCTGGGCGACAGAGCTAGACTCCGTCTCAAAAAAAAAAAAAAAAAAGAATTTGTGGCTACCATATTGGCAGGTGAGGGCTGTTGGCCCTGCTGGTGAAGCTGCAGGTTCTGTATTTCTTGTTTCCTCCCTATTCTCTTTTGTTTTTCTTTTTTCCTTCTTAAATCAATATAAGCAATAGTGCAATGAGCATCCTTTTATACAGATCTTTGTGCGCTCATCTAGCTATTTTATTAGAATAAATAGGCAGTTTTTGCCAGTTTTATTTCCACACAGCAGTATGTAAACCTGTCTGTGTTCTTCAACCTTTGCCCTTCTCTCCCCTTTCTTTCCCCTACTGATTTGCTAAAGATGTTTGATATTTGTTCAAGGATATTATTCCAATTTCTCTGCTTTTTATTGCACTTTTGCGCCCCTGCCCCCGCTGTCTGCCTTTAACTTTGTTTATGAGTATAGGGAGGCAGGCTGAGGAAGGGCAAATATGGGATTGACCACACTTTGGTAATAGATAGCTCTGTGACCTTATGTAAGTGATTCAGATGTCATTTTCCCTGACGTGTGTAAAATGGGGATAATTACTTTATAGGGTTGTTATTAGCATCAAAGAGTTGCATATATCAAATACTTAGCACAGTGCCTGGCACTTAAGCACTCAACAAATGATAGTTATTACAATTTACAGAAAGTTTGAATGTTTATTTAGTCATATTTATTTTCTCCTCAGTCGTAGGTGCTATGCTGAGGAATTACCCAAAAGTTGTAAGACTATTCACCTATATTTTCTTCTGGAAATCTAGAATTTCTATGGTTTTGTATTTTAAATTTAAAATCTTTAATTCACATGTAATGTATTGTGCTGTATATTATGAAATGATGATCTGATTACATCTTTCTTTCTTTATGGCTAATCAGTTTTCCCAACACTTATTTAATAAACCATCCTTTGCTTACATATTTGAAACATCTCTGTCCTATACAAAATTCCCCCATAGACGTAAGCTAATTCCTGCATTTTCTCCTTTGCTTCATAGATGTGATTATTTCTGCTTTGACTACTGCTTTGTTTTATTTATTTTGACTTTATGATATGTTTAATATTGGACAGGGAAAGTGCCATCTCATAATTATATCTTCCAAAGTTTCTAGGATATTCCCATATAGCAGTATTTTTACATTAACTTTAAACTTGGCAAGCTGATACTTAAATAATTCTGACTAGCAATAAATAAATAGATTAATCTGATGGAGAATATCTTTTACAGCACAATATTTCCATGAAGGAACATAGCATGTTCCTTAATTTGTGTTCTTAAATAAAAGTGCCTCAGTAAAACATCATAGTTATCTTAATGTTAGTAGTGAATATTGCTTATTAAGTTTATTCTTACGTATTTCATATTTTTTACTCTTGTGAATGCTATCTCTTTGACCTTTTTTCCTCACTAATTATTGTTCTTATATAGAAATTTATTTCCTTATTTTTTAGAAATTTATTTTTTATTTTATTTTTAAGTTGCTATTGCAACTAGCCACCTTATTGAATTTATCTATTCCTACACTGAAAGTTGATGTTATTGATTTTTTTCAAGCAGACGATCCCATTATTTGCAAATATAATTCAGTCTCCTAATTTCTAATATTTGTAACTCATTATTTTTGTTTTATTACATTGGTTAGAATGTTTCAAACACTGTTTAATAACAGCAACAATAACAGAAATCCTCATTTTTTCCTAATGTTCTTATCTATTGAAAGGCCTCTTATGTTTTACTTTTGAGGATAATATTTGCCATCTTTTCAATATTGTTTTTCTTTTACACTTGTTTTTAAACTTGTGTTCTTTCTTATGCTATAATCAATAGAAACAGAGAACATTGGCTTATCATTTCCTTTTCCATCCTGACAATATTTTTCTCAATGATTCAATGACTATCATTTATTTCAGTCAAAAATTGTATAATCCCTATGCCTTCCAACAGATAATTTTAAGGAAAAAACTAGTTTTGTTTTGTTATTTTCTTTTTGTTACCTTTGCAGAGGAAAGGCTGACGATGTGTTGGTCTTTTTCATTGGTTACGATCTCAGTGATACTGAACATGTGTCCCACAAGTTTCCCCACTGGCTTGGTGCTGATATTGGGGTGCCACAACCGGATGACTTTATCGTCTCCTGAAAAGGAGAACAGGGAAAGATTATTTGTTTTCTCAGGTGGTCGAGTTTCAAATGTATCTCTCACTGTATCATACCCATATCTTTCTTCTAACAGCAAATCACAGTCTGTTTCTGGCGGGATGCATTATTCTGTGATTGATGTGCTAAGGGGCTGGCCTTGGTTTGGATCTGCCGCTTCTTGTGAAGGCTGTTTTGTAAAGACTGTATTTACAGACACAAATGTGAATTCTCATAAATATTTTATGAGTTCTTTTCTTGATTCAATCCTTTCCTATACTTTCATGCATTAATGTATTATTTATACTTTATTTACTTCCAAAAATATTTAAGGCAGCTGCTCTTTTGTTTTCATTCTTAAATTAAGCAAACATTATAATAATGAAAGAAATCAAGGAAAGAGGAAACTGCATTTAATCTTCACCATTATAACAAATCAACTGTTGTCATTTTTCCATCTTCCCTTCTAGCATGTATTCATAAGCATATATCATTTATGTGTAGTTAGTACCATGGAATAAATATGATTTTTTACTTGCTAAAACATCATAGAAGGGTATAATTTTTATAAAAATGTCTTTTCCTTCATAATCTGTAATTTAACTCCCTGTAGGAAATCACTGTTGACTTTTTAAAAATATAAATTAGATACATTTCTAGATACATATTTATACACACTACTTTTTTATATTTATGAAAGACCATGAGCTCATGCCCTCATAATTATCCTTCTAGTTACTATTTCTCAATTTCTTAACCCCTTGTCCATTGATAAGTGGGGGCTGAACCTCGAGAATGGACACATGGTGGGAACAACTCACACTCACTGGGTGGTGAGGAAGAGAGAGGATGAGGAAGAATAGCTAATGGCTGCTGGGCTTAATATCCAGGTGATAGGTTGATCTGTGCAACAAACCACCATGGCACATGTTTACCTATGTAACAAATCGGCACATCCTTCACATGTACCCTGGAACTTAAAATAAATTTGAAGAAAAAAAGAAAATAAATAAATAAATTTGAAAACCCAAAAGAGTCATTCTAGTTAATCTGGTATTATATATTGGGCCACCCATTAGGATGTATTTCCTGATGTATATCGGATTTTTATTTGGATAGATTATCCACACTGAAAGAGCCTGTCAGGTATGGAGGAATAATTAGGTCACTTGTTTGCTGGATATTTATAAACCAGGCACATTTGATAGACGCTTCCATAATTCTATGATTATTTTATTGGGCCTCATGAAAAAGCATAGTATTTTCTCTACCTTTTTTCTCTTCTTTGAGTATCCCAATCCATCCATCAAGTCTCAGCATAGCTTTTCCTCCAATAATATTCCAGAATACTTCCATAGTCTTCAAACCTGAGTGCTCTACCTATGTGCCTCCTTCATCCCCATCATCCTTCATAGTTAATTATTTGTCTGGACCACTATTAGACTCCACGTGCCTTGAGAACAGGACTTGTTCTTGTTTACTGTCACATATAATCTATAGTAAGAATTCAAAAGATATTTTTTGAACCACTTCAATAACTTCATTGTTGGCATGATGAATCACAGCTGAGAGGTTTAACTATCAAGTGCCAAAAGAGGGGAAAAACATGTATTCAAACAAAAAAATGGATCTTCGTTGAATGTTCATCTAATATTTTTGGAAGGTCATTTGTTCATTTCAGAGGCTCTCACTTCTTGGAGTGTTATTACAGGCAGGCTGAAAAAAAAACTCATTGCATAGCTGATTCTTGGTTTCTATTTCTTAAGAATTGCAGTGGAGTAAATTCATTCCCTCCCACATTTATATATTGAAGCCCTAGCCCCAACACGATGGTGTTTGGAAATGGGGGGGCCTTTAGGAGATAATTAGGTTCAGATGAGGTAATGAAGGTGGGCCCTCATGATGGGATTAATGTCCTTATTAGAAGAGACACCAGATCCTGCTGCCTCAACCCACCCTCTCTCCCCTCTTTCTCCCTGCCATTTGAGAACATGGAGAGAAGGCAGGTGTCTACAAGCCAGGAAGAGAGCCTTCGCCAGAAACTGACAATGCTGGCACCTTGATCCTGGACTTCTAGCCTCCAGAAAATTTCTGTTGCTTAAACCTTTCTGTTTATGGTATTTTGTTAAGGCAGCTCAAGCTGGCTAAAACATCAACCAAGATATTTGAGGGGCTGTGGTTGATGAAGAAGTGGAATATTTTCTTAAATTTAAAACTTCCATGATGCCCTTATTAACAACAAGAAAGAAAATCTCTTGAGAAGTTAACTGTGCACTTACTGTTTTTTTTTTTTCAATCTATGCTCCCCCTTCTCTTCTGATACCTTTGTGCCCTTAGTATTTTGCAAGATGTGAAGGATACAAAGAAATTCTAGATGTTGTTCCTCCCAAGGTCTACTTTTCAGAAGACCCAAGTTTATACCCTTTTAGACTTAGTTTGATTATTACTCTCCCCAGTGCCTTCCCTAATGACCTTCCTCTGCCCTAAATGGAGTTCAGACTCCTTCTTCTGTGTTTTTACTGTGTTTTCTTCAGCTTTCTTTTATAGCACTAATAATTATTTGTTTACCTATCTGTTTACCCATTATCTGGTGAGCCTAGTAGTTCTCATTCATAGCAGTGTTGGCACTTAATACATGTTTGCTAAGTAAATGAGCTGGCTTGTAGAGTCACTCATGAAGTGGTTAAGGACACGTATTTTGAGCGAGTCATATTTGATTTGAAATCTGGCTCTATCACTTAATTAAATTTATGACTTTGAGTAAGTTGCTTTGCCTCTCTGCATCTGAGTTTTCTTATCTATAAAATGGGGATAAATGGAACTTACATCATAGTTTTATTGTGAAGATTGAATGGAGTTATACATGCATAACTGAACAGTTTCTGGATCATAAACTAACAATTACTATTACTATTATTCTAAGTTCCTACAATGCATTTAGATTATATTTAGGGGAGAAGAACTGATACACAGATACATGAAATATGATCCTTGCTCTTGAGAGTTTACAATCTAGTAGGTAGTAGCAATAAGGTAAGGAGATATAGAGGGTAAACAAGTATTTGTAAAGAGTATGTCAAATCTGAAGATAGGTCTTTATACTATAAATATTATGGTTCATAAAGAGTTAATTCCCTGTTTTTTTTGTTGCTTTCTATTTTTTCTTTCTTTCTTTTGTGCGTGCGTGTGTGTGTGTGAAGCCGGAATTTAGATAAAGTCACATATCAAAGAGAGGATTTTCTTTCCTTTAGCAGATTATTCTCTCAGTTGGTGAGTCACTTCATCTAAGTGCATCACTCTTGATGAGATGAGAGGGCTCAGTTCACAGAAAAAAGCAGGAAAGAGAGAGTGTCTAGTAAACCAGATTTCTGTGGTCCAGGAAGAACACAGGGCTGAGTGGGTGCAAAGAGAACTGACTCAGACTCAGCTCTGCCAGCTAACTAGTTGTGTGACTTCTCTGGGGCCTCAATTTCCTCATGTAAAATAATAATCTTCAAGGCTCCATCCAGCTGTAAAATTTCATGATTATGTGCTCCCGAGGGAGAGATCACTACAGTTAAAGCAGAGGGCAATCTGGAATTTTATAGCTAGTAAGAAACTCAAGAAACTCACCAGATATTCATTACACGATTCAAACTGAATAATTCCAATAATGCAGTATCTTGCCTGCATTTGCTTTTCACTGGTGGTCGCCAAGATGTATCACGCTCTTCAGACATGTTCAGAACCTAAGCCTTGCACCCACACGTGATCTTACATTATGCTGGTGGGACAGCCCCTGAAATGGGCATTAGCATTCCTGGATGATGAGGCTAGGCAATAGGCTATATCCCCAGAAGAACATCTGTAATTTGTGTATCACATGAAGAAGAATGCAATAGAGAACTGCCATCTGAGAAATATCTAGGCCTCTTAAACTAATGGCTTTGTCCATTATGCATTGTGAAGAAAACCCAGTCTTCTGGAGGTTCCCTATTGCCTGATCCCAGATGTCCTCCAGCTCTGCTTGCCTTTGTTGCTAGGAGTGCAATCATATGTGGTGGCTTTGTGGAGGCAGAATCAGCAGAAAGGGACAGAGTCTAAGCTCTCAAAACCTATATTATTTCATCTGTATTATTATCACCGTCACCATCACCACCATCATCATCATCATCATCATCATCATATGTTGATTCATGCTATACTTTGTAGTTATCTATAAACTTGTCTTATTTATATGATTAGACTTTAAATGTTCGCAGGTTAGGAATACAACCTGACCTTTATAAGGTTAATAGCCTAATCTATAGCAATTGTGCAGAAACTATTTGTTGAACAAAACATGAAAAAAAATGCATGCAGCGCCCCCAAAATATCTTTTTGGGAGGTAATTGTGTTTCTACTCTGAACCTTCCATACTAGGAACTTAATTCCTAAAAAGGCTAGTGCAAACACTATTCAGCAAAAACATTCTTGATGGTCACCAAAATAATACTCAGGAAATCTTTAGGTTTTCTTGGTAAACACTCTGTCCTGGTTTGGCTTTTCTTTTTTTTTTCCCCCATCAAAGGCTTTTGCTTTTTTGAAGCTCATCAAATGCCCCTGCACATTTAACACATTCGACTAAGCCTAGCAAAGCTGCCTTTATTGTATATTTTGAGTCGTCAGCGGGTACATACGGTACATTTAGCAATGGTGCTTGGCTGAGTCACTAATCAACAAGAGTACTCTCCTGAGAAAAATGTGTTTTCAGTTACTGGGAATTTGCATTTTCTACTAATAGAGGCTCCATAGCTGTAACAATTCAATAAATTATGCATGATGAGAAGTATTAGTTGCTTGTCGGTCATACTACTAAGTGTTTTCTTCCCTCTGTGAGAGAGCTAGAAAACCTATAATTAATATGCTTTCAAAGCTGTAGATGAGGATCTTATAATATAATGAACACTGAGGTTAATGAGAGTCAGATGACTTAATCCAAAACACTGAAGTGGTTTAAGTCCTAAAACTTTACCAAACACATTGTCCCCCCAGAAATGATTAAAATACTAAGATTACAAAGCCTGTAAAAACCGGTCAATTCTGAACATTTTGTATTCTTTTGTGTGTGAGGACAAAGGGCTGTTCAGAGGAGTTGGTTAAGATTAATGTGACAGCATAATATGACAATCAGATTTTAGAATCAAATTTTACATTAGCCATGTATTTAGGTACTGCTTTTTCAAAGGGTTTCATGTGCAGGGTTTGCATTGAAAGAGGAAGAGGGTTAATATTTTTGCCTAACTAAAGACATGCAATGGAGAGGGCTCTCCCTCCCTCAACTCTTGCATCCTCCGTCTGATGTGTGGTCCAGACCAAAATCTGTGCCCATTTCCATTGGAAGTAATAAGCCAAGACAGTCGTTAACTCAGGAAGGGGCAAAGGGGATCAGGCAATTGGGATATAAGTAACCCACGTCTTTTTCTGAAAGTATCCCACTTCTTTTTCTGATTCTAGCATTTGTTTCTTGATGTGTTCTAGACCTCAGTATGGAGCTCTTTAAATAACTGTAATTAGTTTGGTAGAGAGACTTGGATTCCTGTTTTTCTTAGAATCATCACTACCAAGTATCAAGAAACTTGCTCCCTACCCAAGCCATGACTCCCACACACTTCTTTACAGACTTCTTATCCATATGCCTTCCTTTCTTTTCTTCATGTCCTCACTTGAGTTTTAGAGGTTTGTGGACAATTAATGCTTTGGTTTTTCTGAGTGCACAAAGCTGTAATTATATATTGAGTAGCATCTAATTGGCAAACTGGGTTCCAAATTTTCTAAAGGACATTTTTAGTTTATCTCCCTGTGAACAGGCAGTTCTTTAAAAAATAGAATCACAGTATTTTAGGCTCAGAGGGATCTTGAAATGTATTTAGTCCCACTTCCTCATTTTACCAGATAAGGAAAATGAGCAAAAGGGAACCATTAAGTGATTGCTGAAGAATCAGAGTTGGTGATTGGCCAGGTGATGGCTAAACCCAGCTATTCTAAATTCCAGTGCATTGTTTTTATTTGTTGTACTTGCCAATAGACTACTATATCATTTTGTAATACTGTTGGAACCATAAGCTAATTTCAATTTAGTGTCGTAGAAGGCCCAAAACTGAGCATAGATTTAAATATAAATTTTGAATGCACAGTGTACTTGAAAAAAAAAAAATTAACTTTATGCCCTTAGGGGAGATTCCCCAGCCATGTAATAGGAGCTCAGCTGTCTTTATATTGAGCAGTAAAGGCACTTCAGGGATGAGGCAGGACACTTTAGATAGGAAACCAAACTGCCTGCTGTGTATGTTTGAGAGTGAAAATTTTGGAGAAATCTTACTATTGACAGAATCAATAGCACTTACTCATTAAACATCATGGCTCCTTTAATAGATATTTTTGCCGTAAACTCTTTTACCAATGATGTATTTATTGATTTTTTTCTTGATGACAGTTTTCTTCTTTTTTAAAAAAAATTTATTGTTTCTTCCCTTTTTAAAGTTTGGGTTTGCAATACAAGTCACTTTCTTGATGTTTGTTTGTTTGTGTTTCTGTTTTGCACATTGAAGTCTTGCAAGCCTACATGCCTCCTGTCTCTTGCAAGGCCACCCTGGCCTCCTTGAGGAACCTGTGGGAGCTCATCTCCTCCCCGATTCAGGTAGCCTAGGAGCCCTGACATCATTCATCTCCAACCAGATCTTTTCCTGTCACCAAAAGGAATATTCTCTTGGATGTCTAATCAACACTTGACATTTAAATTCACAATTGAGCTTTCTTTTGTTCTCCTTCCCCAGGTAAGCACCCACTGCCTCATTTCTGTATAACTATCAACACAATTGCTACTTTTTCATTTCTCCCACCTTACAAATGTGGAGCTGGTTGATTTCTCTTACTAATTCCCAAAAGCATTGCATCTCCAAGTCTTAGGAATAATTAATTTCCCATGTCTTTGAGATAGAGTCTTTCTTTTTTTAAATAATAGCACCTACAGTAATTCAGACCTTCTCCATCTCACTCATGTTTTCTCTAACAGTCTCCTAGCTGGAATAGCAAATTTCATTTTATTCCGACAAAACCTCCACATTTGCCAAAGTGATTTTGCCAATGTGTTTAAACAGAGAGGATTAATATTTATTGAGAACCTATTATGCACCAAGCATAAATTATCTCAATTAATCTTAAACACCATCCTATGAAGTAGGTTTCCTTCCTTCCCTCCCTCCCTCCCTTCTTCCTTCCTTCTTCCTCCCTTCTTCTTCCCTCTTTCCTTCCTTCCTTCTTCCTCCCTTCCTTCTTCCTTCCTTCCTTCTTCCTCCCTTCTTCTTCCTCCCTTCCTTCTTCCTTCCTTCCTTCTTCCTCCTTCCTTCTTCCTCCCTTCCTTCCTCCCTCCCTCCCTTCCTTCCTTCCTCCTTCCTTCCTCCTTTCCTCCCTTGCTTTCTTTTCTTTTCTCTTTTCTTTTGTTTTCTTTCTTTCCTTCCCTCCCTCCTTCCCCCTTCCTTCCTTCTTCCTTCCTTCCTTCCTTCCTTCCTTCCTTCCTTCCTTGCTTCTTCCCTTCCCTCCTTCTTTCCTTCTTCTTTTTGAGACAGGCTCTTGTTCTGTCATCCAGGATGGAGTGCAGTGGCACTGTCATGGCTCACTGCAGCCTCAACATCCTGGGTTCCGGCAATCCTCACACCTCAGCCTCCCTAGTAGCTGGGGCTACAGGTACACACCAAATGCTCAGCTAATTTTTTAATTTTTTTTTGTAGCGATAAGGTGTCACTGTATTGCCCAGGCTAGTCTTGAGCTCCTGGGCTCAAGCAATCCTCCCGCCTCAGCCTCCCAAAGTGCTGGGATTACTGGTGCGAGCCACCGTGCCTGGCCAGGTATTTTCTTATTGTTTGTATTATTAATAACAAATTTGTGTTGAGCACTTTGAATTAGTTTCGTTTTGTTGTTATTGTTGTTGCTGTTTTGAGACAGGCTCTTGCTGTTGCCTAGGCTGGAGTGCAGTGACACAAACATGGCCCACTGCAGCCTCAACCTCCTGGGCTCAAGTGATCCTCTGCCTCAGCCTCTTGAGTAGCTGGAACTAGCAGTCTTTTCATGTTGCCTAGGCCGGTCTTGAACTACTAGGCTCAAGCAGTCTTCCTGCCTCGGCCTCCCAAAGTGCTGGGATTACAGGTGTAAACCATGGAGCCCAGTCAGTTTAATTCTTATAACCTTATGGGTAGGTAACTATTATCAACTCCAGTTACAAATGAGGTTGAAGCTTAAAGGAATGAACAACCTGCCCCCTACCACACAGCTCACAAGTGAGAGAGCCAGGAGTTGTACCCACACAGTCTGACTCCAGGGCCCAGGCTCAAAGCCATCCTACGGCTATTAAAACCCCAGTATTATAAATAAGGAGTCTGAGTCTCAAAGATCATTTCAGTCCCTTACCTTCCTCCCGAAACTTATTGTGTCACCTTTTTCTTTCCTCATAGCAGATAACCTTTTTTCTCATTTTCTACCTAACCTATCCCTTAAATGTTGGTATTCTTCAAGATTCTCTTCTTGGCCTTCTCGTCTGTTAACTCTAAGTCACTGGCTCTTGAACTTTTTGGTCATGATCTCCTTTGGAGGATCTGATAAAATTTTGAAATTTTTCTCCAGAAAAAGGCACACACACACACCTAAGTGCCATTCTGCTTCGGGGGCTCCAGGTCTCCTGGGACACCTAGGAACTCATGTTCTCACACATAAAAATAAGCTCTAGATGGATTAAAGCTCTAAAGGTAAAACAGAAAACAAAACAATAAGAACAAATTCTAGGAAAAACAGGAAAATTTGTCTCACACATCCTTGGGCTGAAGAAGGCTTTTCTAAGTATGTTATCAAATCCGGACGCCAGAAAGAAAAAGGCAGACAGATTTGAGTTGACACCAATTTGTAAATTCCCTAATGTGTTTTTCCCAGCACCAAAACTCAAAGAGAACGATGTTTGCAAAGTAGAAAACCCCTGTGTGATGTGAACCGTCCTCTCACCTCCAGTGACAATCACATTTGCTTTAACACAGTAGCAAAAAGTGTTCGCTCCTCTTGGCATGGAAAACTCTCGGACGGGCCTGGAAAACACAAATTAGATGTAAAATGTATATATTTTTCTTTTTATCTTTTCTTTTTTTTTTTTTTTTGAGACAGAGTCTCGCTCTATTGCCCAGGCTGGAGTGCAGTGGCGTGATCTTGGCTCACTGCAAGCTCTGCCTCCTGGGTTCACGCCATTCTCCTGCCTCAGCCTCCTGAGTAGCTGGGACTACAGGCGCTGCCACCACGCCCGGCTAATTTTTTGTAGTTTTAGTAGAGACGGAGTTTCACCATGTTAGCCAGGATGGTCTCGATCTCCTGACCTCGTGATCCGCCCGTCTCGGCCTCCCAAAGTGCTGGGATTACAGGTGTGAACCACCACGCCCGGCCTATATTTTTCTGTATCAAGTTAATTATGTCTTATACATTGATTATGTTTAATAGGCTCATTTCTAAGTTGGTTGTAAATCCATTTGCCCACAGGCAATATTGTAAGTCATGATTAAGTCATGATTAACAGTAAGAATGTACTTATTCCATTAATTGGTGATATTTGCATAGTACTTTGTATTGTTCCTGTTTAAAAGAAAATCCAGCCCTGCATGCTGGGTTTGTGGTTTTGCTTGTGGTGAGGATGGGTCAACCTATATAAGGTCTTAATCCAGAAAGGATATTGGGTGGCTCAGTGAGTCTGTTGGGCAGCACATAATGCCAGGAACCCTTTTGGACACTTCTCCCTTGCTCACCAGCCACATCCAATCTGCTGTCAAGTCTTGTTAATTTTTCCTCTGCAATATACCTGAAATCTGACCGCTTCTTCCCACTCCTACTGCAACATGTTGGTTCAACTCTCCATCCTCTCTCACCAGAACTACTGCAATAAACTGGTAATTTCTTTGCTTTTATTATTTTTATTTACTTGTTTTTTTGAGACAAGGTCTCGTTTTGTCACCCAGGCTGGAGTGCAGTGGCACAATCTTGGCTCACTGTAACCACTGTCTCCCAGGTTCAAGCAATTTTCCTGCCTCAGCCTCCTGAGTAGCTGGGATCACAGGCGTGTGCCACCACACCCAGGTAAATTTTGTATTTTAGTAGAGATAGTTTAACCATGTTGGACAGGCTGGTCTCGAACTCCTGACCTCAGGTGATCCACCTGCTTCGACCTCTCAAAGTGCTGGGATTACAGGCGTGAGCCACTGTGCCCAGCCTGCTTCCACTATTGCCCATTCTTCTTTCCTCATTCCCAACCCAAATTCCATTGTCATGTTGCAGACAGAGTGACCCTTGTAAAATAGAAATTAGATCACATCACTTCTCTCCAGTGGTTCCCTGGTGCTCTAAGAAGACTTCATTTCTTTTACCTGGCTGGCCTGGCCCTGAGTGATCCCTATCACCCTTCCAGGCTCACCCCATGCCCTCCTCTTCCTCCTGTGCTTCTAATCCAGCTATACTAGTCTCTCTCATCAGCCTCCCTTCTGGACATACTGAGCTCTTTTCTCTCCTCAAGAGCTTTTGCACAGGCCAAAGATGATCATCTCCCAGACTCCAGCCTCACTAACAACCATCCTCTTTTGGGCATCAGCTTAAATGTAACTTTCTTAGGCCTCTCCTGGACATCACCCTCCCACCCACCTCCACCAGTGAAACTCTGTCTTTTGTCTTATTCTCCCTTAAAGCATGTAGCATCTACCATATAATATTCATATGTATGTTTTGGGTGTTAGTATCTGTGAGTGGTATTGTGCCATGGTTTAAAAAGCTCGAGCTTGAGTGATAGTGTGTGGGCTTCCATCCTGGCTCCATCACCATGCTTCAATTTCCTCACTTAGTAGGTGGGACAATGGACAATAATAATACCGACCTCAGAGACCAGCAACAGCTGAAAGCTGTTACTTCCATTGATCAGATAGCGTAACAAGAGGAAACAGGGTTATTGGAAAAGAGGGGCCACCCAGAAGGACCCTAGACAAGATGCCCAGACAAGGAGGTCTGGGAGGAGGCACTTGCAGATCTGAGACACACAAGCACGGAAGGTGCAGAGAAGAAGAAACCTGGCCTTCTTGCTATGTATGTATGTTATTTTTCTTTAAAAAAAAAAATACAAAGGGTAGCATATACCATTCTGTTCATTGCTTTTTCACTTAATAATGTATGTTGAAGAGCTGTCTAAATCATATTTTAAAAACGTTCTCTTTTTTTATTGCCAGCAGATACTCCTTTGTATTACTAAATTAGCACTTATTTAATTTCTGAGGGGAACCTGCCTGTCTCAAATTTTTTGTGATTACAAATAATATTGTAATAAACAGTCACTTGTGAAAGGGCCATTTTTGTATATATATCTATAAGATGAATTTCTAGAAACAGTATTGCAAGTCAAAATATACGTGTATTTATAATATTGAAAGATACTGCAGTTCCTTTTTAATTCCCTTTACCCACTGGACTATACTTTTTAAAATGTATCTCTTTACAAAAACTGGGGCTCACAAAGCCTAATTTTCTTTCTTTTTTTTTTTTTTTTAGCAGAGACAGAGTCTTACTCTGTTGCCCAGGCTGGTGTGCAATGGCATGATCATAGCTCACTGCAGCCTCAAACTCTTGGGTTCAAGCAATCCTCCTGCCTCAGCCGCCCAAGTAGCTGGAACCATAGGTATGAGCCACTGCACCTGGCCAAAGCCTAGCTTTAAGGTAGTTTATATTTTGGAGTCATGTTTGAGATATCGAACCTAAGGGGTAATAACCAGAAATATCTTGCATTGTAATTATCACCCTAGACCTCAGGCAAGAATGAATTCTTGCCACAGCTACCCAACTGTTGAACTTTCATATTTCTCAATATGAAAGAAATGGATGCAAATTAAACAAAAGCTTGTAGAGTGTTCAGAGCACAGTCACAAAATCAATGAGACAGCATGGAAATAAAGTCTGAATTGCAAACTTTAGGGGGATGCAGATTTATGATTTAGCTGAAACATATCTTATTAGTTTAAGGTCAGAAAAAGATGTAAAAAAAAGAGTTTGCTCAACTAAATTTGAGCATCACAAATGAGAGATCCATATTCAGCAGTTCAGGCATTTATCTGAGTCTATACCGGATACCATGGGTCATATGTAGCTTTTCCAATTAAATTACTTTATTCTTCCTTAAGCCTAAAGTAAATAGTTATCCTTAGACCTGTATATACAACTTCATCAACATCTTAACTTTACCTAGGTCAGAATGCTCAAGACCTTAGCATAGTCGTTCCAAAATCTGGTTGTGCATCAGAATCACTTTGGATATTAAAAAAGAAATTCCTAGGCTGGGTGCAATGGCTCACGCCTGTCATCCAATTACTTTGGGAGGCTGAGGTAGGAGGATTGCTTGAGCCCAGGAATTCCAGACCAGCCTGGGCAAATGGTGAAACCCCATCCTTACAAAAAAAAAAAAAAAAAAATCATGGACCTCAGCCCTAACTTGATAAATCAGACTCTCCAAGGGTAGAGTCATAAATGTCTTTGAAAATTTTTCTTAAAGGCTGGGTACAGTGGCTCATGCCTGTAATCCCAGCACTTTGGGAGGCCAAGACAGGTACATCATGTGAAGTCAGGAGTTCGAGACCAGCCTGGCCAACATGGTGAAACCCTGTCTCTACTAAGAATACAAAAATTAGCCAGGCGTGGTGGTGCACGCCTGTAATCCCAGCTAATCAGAAGGCTGAGACAGGATATACTGGACCCTTGAAGGGGAGGTTCCAGTGAGCCAAAACTGTGCCACTGTACTCTGGCCTGGGGAAGTCTGTCTCAAAAAATAAAAAATTCTTACAATTGTTTTTCATGCACACCACTGACATTTACTTGTAAATTATGTACATATATTACTGAATTAAAATTGTATAAACATCATAAAACAGACAACAATAAAATAATGAGATAATAATTTAAAGGAAAGAAAACTTCTAGAGTTTTCTACCCCCATTGTGATGGATCATCTTGCACACCCCCTGGAGTATATTCGCCCTGCTTTGCAGACCTCACAGGACATGGGCTGGCTCCTGACACAGTTTCAAGAAAGAACGAGCACTCTTTGGCTCTTCTTATGGGAGCCCCAGTAAAAGGAAGAGGTGGGATGGGCAGACTTCTATAGGACCCTACCATAAAGTGGGTGGAGCAGGACAGGGCCGACTGGTAAAGTCGACTTAGAATGTACTGTGGACGTGAGGTCAGGAGACCTAGATTCTGGCTGTGTTCTGTTGCTAAATATATGACTTTAGAAAAGTCACTTAATCTTGCTGAGCTACAGTGTTTCCACTTATGAAATCAAGGATTGACTATGACCTAAATAGTTTCTTCCATTCTTAAAATCTTAGATTTTGTCCTTTCCCTATAGCTTCAGCTGGGGCAGGGGTCAAGCAGGGCAACTGCATAGGCTTTGTGGATGGCATCCCAGAGCTGTAGGGGGCATAGCCTGCACCACCAATCGCAGTGGTCCCTGGTGGGGGCAGACGTACATGAATAAGGATTCTCATAATTCATCATACTTTCTGAGCAGCAATGCACCTAGATGTGGAGGAAGAAGCAAAATCAGAACAGGCTGGTGGGTGGTGAGAGATCTTGATTTGGGGATTCTTTGCAGGTTGCTGGCTATAAAATTTATATTGGGAAGGCTTAGGCTTGTAAGATGTTTGAAAAGTTCTGCTGTGTCTAAGATTGCTAAAAAATTAGTTTCTCATATCAAAGAATGTCTAGGGCTCGTTAGGGAGTTAAGAAGAGAGGACAGTTGACTCCAAGTGTACTCCAAAAGGAAAATACTCAAGGTAGGAAAGTTGCCAGGGGCCTATGAAGGAAGTAGAGTTTTTAGGGCCTACTCAGTGGATCCTCAGTCAGTGAGTCAACAACATTTATGAGTGCCAGCTGTACGCCCAACACTGCCCTAGGGGATAGATACATCAGTGAACGACAAGAACAGAGGTGAGAGTGTCCATCGGTTGAGGGTCACAAACTCAAAGTCTGCAGCAGCCAGGCAGGGAAACTAGCTGGGAGAAGGGGTTGGGTGTGACACCACAGGGAGAAGGGGGGCTGTGGTGAACTGAGACTGCATGCGCATGAAAAGGGGGAGCCCAGGCCCAGAGCCAGCGAACATGCACAACAGGAAAGGCAGGTTCACCACAAGCAAAGGTGAAAGAAATAAGTGATCCCCCAAACACATTTTGTAGCTGCATTTAGCTAACAGGCTACCAGTTTACAGGAATAGCTCTCATAGTTTTTGAAACAGACACTACAATTAAAAGTCAATTCATTAAATAAAATTTGTTAAAATGTCTTAATGGGTGAGAATAATCACCTGAAAAAAATGTGACTTTTTAAATTTTAATAAAAAATAATGCAAAATAACCAAATTCACTGCTAGGTAGAAAGCTTTACTAAATGGAAGAACAGATAGTATTATCTTTATGTGAAAGAATACTTCCAAAATATTTAAAACAGTTTTTTGAACTAATTTAAATCACTTTGTAAGTAGTTATTCTTTTTTTTTTTTTTTTTTTTTTTGGAGACGGAGTCTTGCTCTGTCACCCAGGCTGGAGTGCAGTGGCCGGATCTCAGCTCACTGCAAGCTCCGCCTCCCGGGTTTATGCCATTCTCCTGCCTCAGCCTCCTGAGTAGCTGGGACTACAGGCACCCGCCACCTCACCCGGCTAGTTTTTTTGTATTTTTTAGTAGAGACGGGGTTTCACAGTGTTAGCCAGGATGGTCTCGATCTCCTGACCTCGTGATCCGCCCGTCTCGGCCTCCCAAAGTGCTGGGATTACAGGCTTGAGCCACCGCGCCCGGCTGTAAGTAGTTATTCTTCTATCAAATGCAAAGTTCGTAAAAGGAGTCTCAATTTAGTAACATAAATCAAAAGTCAGTATTTACACTTTTGAAAATGCTTAAATGTCTCAGATGAGAAGTAGTTAAGTTCCAACTGATGACTCATTTACAGGTTTGCCAGTGACATACTTTGTCACCACAGCTGGTTAGCTGAATGGACTGAACTGGATGTAGTATAAACTACGAAGGGCATTATTTTCCTCCACCTTGTCTTATCATGTCACCTCACCCCAGCAGCAGATCTTCTTGGGCCAATTCCCATTAAGATGGCTCCAGCGAAGCTACCTTCTGTGGCCCAAAGAGAATTCACAGGATGCTGGCAGTATCAGTGCGAATGCAGCCTTGCCACTCTGGCAGGTTCCTCCAGCCAGGGTCAACCTGATCCTTAGGCACAGCTGGCACAAGGCCTGGAGCCCAATGTACTTTTAGGGGCCCGTGGAAATACTCCAATTGTACTTAAAGTCAGAAGGCAAAAATAAAAGCTTAGGGTCATAGGACATTTTCTTTTTTTTCACATTCCAAAATTAGAATTTTTAGGGCCCATGAAAAAATTTTTCCTAAGACAGAAGAAAAATGTTGAAGACATAAAAATATATGAAAAATCATGTGTAAGATTGATAGTATTATGATGGGAGGGACCTATAAGGCAAAAATGCCCAGGGCCAGGAAAGTCAGAATGTGGCCTGGCCTGCAGCCTTCAGAATTCTCCATGAGGGCCGGACATGGTGACTCACACCTGTAATCTCCGCACTTTGGGAAGCCATGGTAGAGGATCATTTGAAGTCAAGAGTCTGAGACCAGTCTGGGCAACATAACAAGACCCCATCTCTACCAAAATTAAGAAAAATTAGCTGGGCATGGTGGCACACATCTGTATCCCTAGCCACTCAGGAGGTTGAGGCAGGAGGATTGCTTGATTCCAGGAACTCGAAGTGCAATGAGCTATAATCATGCCCCTGCCCTCCAGTCCAGGTGACGGGGTAACATTAAGACCTTGTCTCTTTTTGTTTGTTTGTTTATTTTGAGATGGAGTCTCACTCTGTCACCAAGGCTCCGCCTCCCGGGTTCACGCCATTCTCCTGCCTCAGCCGCCCAGTAGCTGGGACTACAGGCACCTGCCACCATGCCTGGCTATTTTTTTGTATTTTTAGTAGAGACGGGGTTTCACCGTGTTAGCCAGGATGGTCTTGATCTCTTGACCTCGTGATCCTCCCGTCTCGGCCTCCCAAAGTGCTGGGATTACAGGCATGAGCCACCGTGCCAGGCCAAGACCTTGTCTCTAAAAAGAAAAAAAAAATAAAGAAATTCTCCATGAGGAAGCGAGTAGTGGCCATCACGTACATGTGTCACATGTCAAGCTTGCCCAAGGTGAGCCTGTGAGTTCTGAGCCTCAGCAACTAGCTACTGGGGAGCTAGATGCGTTTCCCCACTTCACGCTCTTCTGGAGTAGGTCTTCCTGGACCTACCAGCACTTGCTTTGTAGCCGCAGAAGCAACCTCCACTCCCATTTTGGGGAAGGCAGACAAAATGCCCCTGCATTCCCCCACTGGCCCACAACTATGTACCTTAATCCCTCTTTTGAATTATTTTAGAATTGCTGGTTGCATCATATTCATATTTGCTGGCAAGGGATGATGGTGTAAAGGTCATGGATCTAGAACTATCCACTCCAATAATTCTTGAGGATGGTCTACTATACCTCTCTTTAGAATGGCATTAGCTGAAATTCTAAGACAGCAGGAAAAGAGCCATTTAATACCCTATTAACTGATTATGAACAAATTAACAACATTTTTACTTAAATTTCTCAGCATATGGAATTGTGTTCATACTTCCCATTTTAAAAATTTCAGTTTCTTAAGGATATTTACCCTTTAGATGTAATTACTCTATTTTCCTATAAAAAATAATTATAGGAGCCCACATAATTAAATGAATTACAAATAAGTGAACTGTGCCTTTTTCTTTTTTTTTTTTTTTGAGACGGAGTCTCGCTCTGTCGCCCAAGCTGGAGTGCAGTGGCCAGATCTCAGCTCACTGCAAGCTCCGCCTCCCAGTTTCACGCCATTCTCCTGCCTCAGCCTCCCGAGCAGCTGGGACTACAGGCGCCCGCCACCTCACCCGGCTAGTTTTTTGTATTCTTAGTAGAGACGGGGTTTCACCGTGTTAGCCAGGATGGTCTCGATCTCCTGACCTTGTGATCCACCCGTCTCGGCCTCCCAAAGTGCTGGGATTACAGGCTTGAGCCACCGCGCCCGGCGAACTGTGCCTTTAAATAAAACTTCTTTGAAGCAGAAAGGCTCGTATAATTGATGTCAATTTGGAAAATGAAAGATGGCCTGCTTTCCAGTATTTCACATTCATATTCAGCTGCATATTCTTTGAAAGATTGCTTTTTCATTCTGTTACTAGAAGTATCTTATTCTAACCAGTGTGCATAAAAAATCAAACGTTTTGTGAGAAATCTATCATGATAATATTAATGAGCATTTCGATCGCACTTTAAGAGTGGAAGAGCGTTTTCTCATATACTTTCCAGTGCATTGAGATATCAGTTTGGTGTTTGGACTTGAGCCCAGATCCACCACACCACACTCCCTTCTCAGGATGGCAGGGGTGGCGTTGGGAAGGAAGGAGACTGTCCTCTTGGCCAGGGCACCTTAGTAAGCCCCACCTGTAAACACTACCCATAGCAGAGTGGCACCAGACTCACAGTTTCATGTACAGTGTGGGCCCATGATGTTCATTCATAACAAAATAAAATGTAGATACCATGTGATATGGTTAGGCTTTGTGTCCCAACCCAAATCTTATCTTGAATTGTAATCCCCAAGTATTGAGCAAGGAACCTAGTGGGAGGTGATTGGATCACAGGGGCAGTTTCTCCCAGGCTGTTCTTGTGTTAGTGACTTCTCATGAGATCTGATGATTTTATAAGTGTTTGGCAACTTCCTCTTTTGCTCACTTTTCTCTCTCCTGCCGTCATGTGAAGAAGGTCCTAGCTTCCCCTTCACCTTCCGCCATGATTGTAAGTTTCCTGAAGCCTCCCTAGCCATGTGGAACTGTGAGTCAATTAAACCTCTTTCCTTTATAAATTACCCAGTCTCAGATAGTATCTTTATAGCAGTGTGAAAATGGATTAATACACAATGGTTCTTTGAATATAGAAGGCTCCCAATAAATATTTGTTTGAATATCCTTAAGGGACAAATACCTGATTGACAATAACCACTTCCCAGAGTCACACAGAATAGAAATGTATTGATTCTGGGAAGTTCATTCTGAATTTTTCCCTGATCCCCCTGAAATGATACCATTTTAAAAGAGAAACATTTTCTGACAGTTTCTTCAAGACAGGAAAAAAAAAAAAAAAAAAAAAAAACCTTTTGATAGAGTCCCCTATCAAAAGACCCTGGCTGAATTACCACATGCTTCATCTCAGACTTTTCTCCTGTTATTCCATGAACTAATGAGCATGATGCGGGGAGAAAAACAGAGTAATCAAGTAGAAGATAAAGGGGTGACTCTTTTCAGGGGCCATGAGTTACACCATTGGGGTTCTTTACTGAATGGAAGGCAATGCTGCAGACAGGAAGCATCCCAGGAGAAGTGTGTGATTGCTGAAGAAGCAGGGCTACTGAGTAAGCAGAGTCCCTCAATATTTTCTCCTGGTGACGGTGAGGTAGTTGGTGGGGAATGAAGACAGGAAACAAGGAATAAGGCATTTCTTTTCTCCTTTATCAGAGGTAAGAAATTTCAGAATGCCTCAGGTAAGGCATTTTTTAAAAATGGCCCTAACTCTGTATTATTGCCTCTTATGGATCCATATTGTGCCCATTCCCAAGGGGCAAGGGAGGGTGCAATAGAAAATTCTAGATCAGACATTGGCAAGCTTTTTCCATAAAGAATAAGATAACAAATATTGTAGATTTTGCCATAAAGTCTCTGTTGTCACATCTACTCAACTATGCCACTGTAGAATGAAAACAATCATAGATAACACAAATAAGTATGGCTGTGTTTCCCTTACAAATCTATTCATGAGCAATGAAATTTAAATTTCATATCAATTTTATGGGTCATAAGATATCATTTTAAAAAATTTTTGTTTCAGTCATTGAAAAATGTAAAAACCATTCTTAGTTTGAGGATGTTATAAAAACAAGTGACTCATTGGATCTGGCCTTGGGCTACAGTTTGCTAACCCCTGCTTTAGATGCAGGAACAGGAAGCTTAAACCAGTGCACAAACCAATCTATGATAGCTTCATCTCTTCTCCTTTGTATTCAAGTTCTTTTTTTTCTCCTTTAAATCTTTTCAGTATCTTTCTTAGGGGAACAAGAAAAGGAACCAATATTTATTGAGTACTTTGTGTCAGGCATTAAACAAGGCACTTTACGTGAATTAACTTAAGTAATTTTTATAAGACTATCATGTAGGTATATTCATTACCATTTAAAGATGGAGAAACTGAGGTAAGAACTAATGGTAAAGTGTTCAATGGTCACAGGGTTAGTGAGTGCTAGGACAAAAACCACTTCTGTGTATCACCACAGCAACCTTACCAAGGGGCACTATACTCTTTCTAATATGATACTCTGCCTCTGAGTTGGGTAGTAATAAAAAGTAATGCTGAGTAGTTAGTTGCTTATCTCTTGGAAGCTGTCAGGCTATCAAAGGGTTTAAAGATTCAGCTTAGGTCTTGCAACAGTCAACATGCTTTGCATGGCATAATTAATTGCAGATGTTTATTTTCTTGCTAGTACAGAACTCCATTTGTGAAATTACCATACAAAATTACAAACAGAATGGTAATCACTTCTGAAATTGAAATTTTTTTGAGAGGATTTTTTTCCTGCCTTTTTGGGAGCTGTTGGCTCCCATTTTAACAGCTGGCCAATTATGTATTGTATAAATGCAGCTGTATCTGGTTCAACTTAAGATTCATTATAGGAAATTACAGAAATAGGACTATGTTGAGTCTAGGGATGGAGTAGACCCAACTCTCAGTCTATTGAGATGACTCTCCAATGTCAGTGGCTGTTCAGGAAAACATGATTACACTATCTCACTTGAGAAGCCTCTTCAGCTTCTAGATTTAGGAGCATGGCCCAAGTGAGAAAGTAGGTGAAAATCTCCTCTAGAGTTTGACTGAACAGATCAATGACCACTGTTTGCTGAGGTTGTCATTACTACTCAACTGATTTCTTGACTTCTTCTCAGACGAATACATTACCAACCAAATTCCAGGAACCCCAGCACTGGGCGTAAAGACAAACTCCTGACTATTGCAAAGTAGATATTGTTCAGAGCAAAGATCAGATTGCGCTGGTTAATCAGAAAAGTAAAACTTTCTAGATAATCTAAGTGTTCACAACTACTAACTACCAAACCTGTGGAACACGATGGAGAGTAGGAATTTAATGTCCCTACAATACCATTACATAACTTACAAATATCTACAAATATACATTTTGGAAAAAACACATAAAAAACAAAAAAGTTGCTTTAAACCCCAAGAATGGCTGAGGGTGTGTGTGTGCGCGCGCGTATGTGTGTGTGTATAAATGGAGTGGATGAATTAAGAGAAGGAGATTGTGAAAATGTGTCTAATTCAACTTTGGTCTTGAGGTTACTCCCCGCGAAAGGTATTATATTTGATTAGAATCATGCTAGTTGAAGGTCATATTTTTCTTGACAAAAAGAAGACGATGTCCAGTCTTTACATAAAAATAGATTACTCCTCATTTAAAGCCTAACACAAACTTCACAACCTGATTGACAGATCCTAATGCTTGAACAAAGGGAATGTTGGCATCATCATAATTGGTTCCCAGAGGAAGATATGAGTGCCTTTCCTTTTCTCTGGTGTTGGGGTATTTATTATTTTCATGAATTTTGACAGCACACAGAAATCAAAGTCTTCTTTAAAAGTCCATTCTTCAGGAAAGCTTAAATGACTGTAAGCAAATAATAATACTTTCAGTGTGTACTGCATTTTACAATTTCCAAAGCACCTTCACCCATCTCAGCTTATTTGACCATCAGAAAAATCCTGTGAGATAAGAAAGTTAGTGCTCTTTCCATTCATAAAGGAGGTTATTGAGGTTCAAATAATTTCAGTGACATGCACAAGACCACATGGCCAACAAATAAGTTGGCAAAGGTTACATTAGAATTCTTTTGCTCCCTTGAAGCAAGTGAGCAAAGTGCTGCCTTGCTCACTTATATTGTGTTATAGTAAATAGTGCCATGTAAACAGCCCTCCCAGCCAGAAGCCTGACAGTCACCTGTTCTCAAACCTTCTTCCTCTAAATATTTGTATGATTTGATCTGCACCACATTCATCTCTGCTCAAATGTTGTCTCTTCAGAGCAGTCTCTCCTGACCATCCTGTCAAATATACTGCCTCCCCTCACCATCTATTCTCTCCCTTCAATTTGTACTATTTATTTAATTGTTTATTATGTGTCTCTCCACTAGAAGAGGAGCCCCATGAAAGCTGTTAGTCTCTTTTGCATACCATTATATTATATCACTACCTGAAACAATTAATTTTTGGTGTAAAATAGGTATGCCATAAATATGTTAAGGATAAAAAAGAGATTCCTCTCTCTCCTTTATTCTTCTCATCCAGTAGGCCACCAATTCTTGTAAGTTATGCAAGAATATCTGTTCTCTCTCTGTCGCTACTTCCCCTGGTTAAGCCCAAACGCTCATCATTTCTCTTTTAAAGTAGTATTGTCATATCTTCCTCAACTGGTCTCCCTACTTTGAGCTTGCCCTTCCCCAATCCATTCTCCACTCTGCTGTTAGGGTGATCTGTCAAAAACATATTTTTTTCACTCTCTTGTTTAAAGCATTAGATGGCTTCCAATAGCTTTCAGGTTAAAATCCCAACTCTTTAGCATGGTATGCAGGTCTTTTCATGTTTGGATTATCTAGCCTCATCTTTCCCAATTCTTCTCTCACTCAATTCTCCAATTATATTGGATCATTTGCAATTTTGAGAACTCACCATCTTCTCTTTCTCTTCCATATCTTTGTGAACACCACTTCTGCATTGTGTCTGTTTATCCACTCTGCTACCTCCCAATTGTTTTGCCTGACTAATTTTTACCAATACTTCAAAACTCGGCATTTGTGACATCTTCAGGAAGCCTTTATAAATTACCCAGTCGTGGGTATGTCCTTATAGCAGCAGGAGAATGGACTAATACAGCATGAAGAGGGTATTTAACTTATCTTGGAAGAAAGGTGCTGGAGAATGGTCAGGAAAATTCCTTGGAGTAGGTACCATCTGATCCTTAAAGATTCCTGGAAGTTGGAGGACAGAAAGAAGAGGAAGAATGGGGAGAGTATTTCAGGCTCAAAACATGTACAAAGTGCCAGCATGGGGGTTTCAAGGGAGCAGCAAGCAGTTCAGATTTACAGGAAGCTAAGTATAAGGCAGTGAAGGGCACTGAAGAGGATGAAGTAAGGGGTATGTGGGGGGCTAGATCATGGAAATGCTGTGGGGAGGGGACAGAGAACTGTGAAAAGTATTCAGATGTTTGGATGTCATCTTCAGGAGAATACCCTGGAAGATTAATGAACAGTAGTTTTGACAAGGATAATATTGAGGCAAGAGGGCAGTTGGAGATAAGGGCCAGGAGAGTGAAAGGAATAGAGATAAAGAAGACAGTACAGATTCCATGAGTGGTTATGAGGCAATAGAGACATATTTGGTGATTACTGGTTTGTGGGGATCAAGGAAGAGGAAAGAATCATGTGAGGTGACAAGTATATATTTTAGAGTGGGGGAAGTTAAGCTCAGATATGGTCATATGAATCTGAGGGACTATGAGGTACTATCCAAGTGTAGATGTTGAGCAAGAATAAGTCCCAAATTCAAGATAGCTTGGGTTTCATCAGTACACAGGTATCAGTGTATTGAAGAATACAACTATCGCCCAAGAAGAGGATAGAATGTAAGAAGAAAAGTTGGCTAAGTACCAGATGCTAGAGAATATACCACCACTAAGAGAAGGCATGAAAAGAAGAATCACAAGAAAGAGGAACCAACAGTAAGATACTGGGAGAAAACTCTGGCTTCCCAGAAACCAGGAGAATAGTTTCAGAGTGGGTGAGATCAATAATGCTGAATGTCCTGAGGCTTTCTGATTCCACAGAGTAGATAGGGAAGAAGCTACATTACAGAGGATTATGGAGGGAATGAATAACATCAAAGAACTGGAGGCAGTGAATGCAGAGTACTCTTCTGGGAAGTTAAAATAAGAAGGAAAGAAAAGGTGTAGGATGATTGTTAGGAGGAAAATGTAGGTCAAAGGAAGGGTTACTCATATCGACAGAGACTTAAGTATTATAGTTTGAAAATAAGAGTCTAAGTTGGGCATGGTGGCTCCTGCCTGTAGTCCCAACTAGCCTGTTTGATGCTGGAGGAGTGAGCTATGATTGCACCACTGCACTCCAGTCTGGGTGACACAGTGAGACCCCGTCTCTAAAAACAGAGAAAGAAAGTAAGGAGACAGTTGAAGAGCTGAGACAGCAAGGTCCTGGAGAAGATGGAAGGAGTTGAGCATAAGGTCACCAATGGAAGGTTTGATACTTTAACCTCTGAAACAAAAAGAAAAGAAGGTATGGCCAGAGATAATTTTTAAAGGTTTGATGTGTTGAAGAATTCCCCTTGAGGCTCCGGGTTTTATCATCATATAGGAGGACAGGACATCAGTGAAGAGTGAAAGGGGCAGAAGGTCTGGAACAGTCACTGGAGAAAATGAGACAGGAAGTAGAGCAAAGGCACGTAAGGGGATTAGGAGTTTAGGCTAAGGGCTCTGCTAACAGAAGGGTTGGGGCTCTGCAATCAGATGCAGTGATCAGATAGGGATATAAGGCCAAGAAAATGCTGGTGAGATATTATCTCAGATGATCAACCTGGGGTCCAGCTCAATAGGAAGGGAAGAGAGTAGAGGAGAGGGCTGACAAAATTTGAGATAATGAAGAGATCAAGGTGTCAGAGGCATTTGAACCACAGCAACTCCATCTTGAATAGGGGCTGGGTAAAATAAGGCTGAGACCTGCTGGGCTGCATTTACAGGAGGTTAGGCATTCTTAGTCACAGGATGGGATAGGAGGTCAGCATAAGATACAGGTCCCACAGACCTTGCTCATTAAACAGGTTGCAGTAAAGAAGCCAGTCAAAACCCACCAAAACCAAGATGGCCATGAGAGTGACCTCTGGTCATCCTCACTGCTCATTATACACAGATTGTAACGCAGTAGCAGGCTAAGAGACACTCCTACCAGCGCCATGAGAGTTTGCAAACACCAGGACAACATCAGGAAGTTACCCTATATGGTCTAAAAAAGGAAGAAGCCCTCAGTTCCAGGAATTGCCCACCCCTCTCCCAGAAAACTCGGAAATAATCCACCCCTTGTTTAGCATATAATTAAGGAGTAACTATAAGTGTATTCAGTCAAGCAGCCCATGTCACTGCCTGGCCTATGGAGTAACCATTCTTTTATTCCTTTACTTTCTTAACAAACTTGCTTCCACTTTACTCTGTGGACTCGCCACAAATTCTTTCTTGCGTGAGGTCCAAGAACCTTTTCTTGGGGTCAGGATCAGGATCGCTTTCCAACAACAAAGATGTGTGAGACTTCAGGGAGGTCACTGAGTAGCTACAGTGGCAGTTAGAGTGTTCAAGAGCTGATAAAATAAAAGAGGAGGTCAGAGAAAGGAACTTTCTCTGAAGAGAACTTTTTCTGAAAGAAAAAATTCCAGGTGCTCTAAGTTAGGGTCTTATCAGTGCTATTCAAACTAATGCTTTTTTGTTTTTTTTCTTTCTTTCTTTTTTTTTTTTTTTTTGATACAGGGTTTCATTCCATCCTCCAGGCTGGAGTACAGTGGTGTGATCATCACTCACTGCAGCCTTGACCTCCCAGGCTAAAGCGATCTTCCCATCTCAGCCTCCCAAGTAGCTGGGACCACAGGCGTGTGCCACCACACCTGGCTAATTTTTAAATTATTTGTAGTGACAGGATCTCCCTATGTTGCCCAGATTGGTCTTGAACTCCTGGGCTCGAGTGATTCTCCCACCTTGGCCTCCTGAAGTGCTGGGATTACAGACTGAGCCACTATGCCTGGTCTCAGACTAATGCCTTGATTTCTATTTTATAATCTTAGCACAGGCAATAGGCAATTAAATGCACCAGTGTAAAGATACTCTTTAAGAAAGTAGAAATAAGCCACTTCATCCCTCCAAATGCAGAGTTGGTATGTTTACTGTGGCTGCGATAACATTTCTTGTTAATGAAATCACTGCCAAGTATATTTTTATAGTCCTCTAAATAAGATTTCTTGTTCTTATCTCTTTAGGCTTGCTGAGGACTATCATTTATCACTCCGTTTTCTTAACTTCTACTATGCCTATAATTCTAAACCATTCAACTGGTCTTTGACATCTCCTGCTTTGCATTGATAATTATTATCCCATGCAATGGTGTGCTGGTAAATGTGTAATATTCAGCTGCAGCCAGGGAAAGCGGGGTGGGTCGATTGATTTTTAGAGTTTGCTGTTTTCCATACTATAGATATGGTAGCATGGCTGCTTCCAAATTACCAATGTGACATCTCTAAACATGGAGTTAGGAAAAAACATAGAGTTGTGCACCATTGTACTGTGTAGTATTTTCTGAGGAAATTTAAAAAAACCCTCAAGAACACAGACAGTGGTAAATTGTAATAAATAAAAAAGAAGTGATGTATTTTGAGTATTTACTGCCTTTGTTCTTTATATAATTGAATCACTAGCTTATATAATTCAATTTTGAACGATGACAGTGATTGTTTGTCTGTTTGATTGATTGTTTTTGGCTTAGGTTTGACATCCCAAGATGACAATGTTTTACAACAGGCTTTGCCTAATTCCTGAAATTTTAACAATCAACTCTCATAAGCTAATATGAACTGGCTCCAACATACCACTGACTTTATGTCTGTATTCTTTATCTTACCACTTAAATTTTAAGCATGTAGAGGCAGGGGTCATGGCTTAAATATATTTGTATTGTCCATAGTGCTCAGCCCATAGTGACTTACTAAATAGTTGTTGGATAACAGATATATTTCTGGACTAAAAGCGATATATGACCTGTATAAGTTTCTGGTTGCTACATTAGTTGCTGTAATCACCCTGGTAAATGTGCTGGAAATGTTCCGAGATTTGTGTATCTTGGAAATGAACATGTTTTCTCTGGATGTTGAAGTAGAATATGTCTTCTGTAGAACTACAAGGGCATATTAATCTGCATATGTTTTCACAATGTTCCTTTATGGTTATGAATGTATCATGAATTGCCAGAATAGGATACAATCAAATTGGATATAAACTTGCATCTATTTCTTAATTAAATGTTTCAGAAATGCACTCCTTTAAAATGCAAGAGTATAATCACTAGCAGTTAATTATATTACAGAAACTAAATGAAACTATGCAATTAATTATGCCATATAAATGATATTTGTGGAATCCAATCTGGTGTCAAGAAATGAAATTGTTTTTAATGTGCTGTGAAGGGTTTTTAATTTGTCTCTCAGTGCAATATGTTATACACCAAAATAAACATTTCGTCCTTTCTAAATGAGTGAAAAAAAAGTATCTTTCATGAAGTCTACAACTTTCAAGAAAATCACATCTTAGAAAAAAAATCACATCTTAGAGATGTGATAGTCTGTTCTTCCATTAAATTTCTAATTCTGTTATTTCATTGCTTAAATTAAAAACCTCAGAATTTAAAGGAATTCTAGCTCTATATATGCAGAGGCTATTTTTTGTGTCTCTTTTTTGTGTGTGTGAATTTCATTTAAACAGTTCAAGAGCACCTAAAGGACATCACGTATTTTGTTAGGGGGACAGGCTACTCACCATTTTTCCTAGTACTACTTTTAGTTGTACTCTAAGTGTAGAGGTGGGGAAGGAAACCAGGTTCTGTAGCTAACAATCAATCTCATTTTGACTCACCCATTTTTTAGATTAAAAAGCTGAAATTTAGAAAAAATTATTAGGGTTTTGAAAATACATTTTTAAGAATGGAACCAAATCACCAGAGAAGGGTTGTATGTTTTAACCAATTGTTTTTTAGATAGGTTTATGCTCATTCTTAAAGCCAAATCTGAATAATGTGACTGTTGTTGTTGCAACAAGTCAGATTCTTGTTCGTAGCTCAGCACATTTTTAAAATAGATTTTATTTTTCAGAACAGTTTTAGATTCACAGCAGAACTGAGGGGAAGGCACAGAAATTTCCCGTATCCTTCCTGCCCCCACACATGCACAGTCCCACACAACGGTGGTACATTGGTTCTAATAAAGGACACATGATTATAAACCAAAGTCCATAGTTTACATGAGGGTTCACAATTGGTGTTGTACACTCCATAGGTTTTGATAAATGTGAAATGACATTATCCCCCATTACAGTATCATACAAAGTAGTTTCAGTGCCCTAAAAATCGCTATGCTCCCTCCCTCCCCTCAAAGCCCAGGAAACCACTGATCTTTTTATTATCTCCACAGTTTTACATTTTCCAGAATGTCATATAGTTGGAATCACACGGTATCTCGCCTTTTCACCTTGGCTTCTTTAACTTAGGAATATGCATTTAAGGGTCTTCCATGTCTTTTTATGGCTTGAAAGCTCATTTCCTTTTAGCACTGACTAACATTCCATCATCTGGATTACCAGAGTCGGTTTATCCATTTAGCTACTGAAGATTTCTTTGTTGCCTCCAAGTTTTGGCAACGAAGAATAAAGCTGCTATGAACATCCATGTACAGATTTTTGTGTGAATATAAGTTTTCAACTTCTGTGGGTAAATACCAAATAGTATGACTGCTGGATCATGTGGTAAGGGTATGTTTCCTTTTCTTAAGAAACTGTCAAGCGGGGCCGGGTGCGGTGGCTCAAGCCTGTAATCCCAGTACTTTGGGAGGCCGAGACGGGTGGATCACGAGGTCAGGAGATCGAGACCATCCTGGCTAATACCGTGAAACCCCGTCTCTACTAAAAAATACAAAAAACTGGGTCGGGCGAGGTGGCGGGCGCCTGTAGTCCCAGCTACTCGGGAGGCTGAGGCAGGAGAATGGCGTAAACCCGGCAGGCGGAGCTTGCAGCGAGCTGAGATCCGGTCACTGCACTCCAGTCTGGGCGACAGAGCGAGACTCCGTCTTAAAAAAAAAAAAAAAAAAAAAAAGAAACTGTCAAGCGGAATTCTAAAGTCGCTGCACCATTTTGCATTCCCATCAGCAATGAATGAGAGTCCCTTTTGCTCCCACCCCACCGGCATTTGGTGCGGTTAGTGTTCTGGATTTTGACAACTCTAATTTGTATGTACTGGTATCTTATTTTAATTTACATTTCCTTCATGCCTTAAAGTGTTTAGCATCCTTTCTTACGTTTATTTCCCATCTGTGTATCTTAGTATTTATTCAGAGCTTTTGTCTATTTTTCAATTGGGTGGTGGTTTGTTTACTTATTATTAAGTTGAAATAATTTTTTGGATATTTTGGATAACAGTCCTTTATTAGATATGTCTCTTGCAAATACTTTCTTCCAGTCTGTGTCATGTCTTCTCATTCTCTTGGCAGTGTCTTTTGCAGAGCAGAAGGTTTCCATTTTAATGAAGTACAGCTTATCAATTATTTCTTTGTTCCAGAACCATTTGTTAAAAAGAATATCTTGCTCCATTGTATTCCCTTTGCTCCTTTGTCAAAGAGCAGTTGACTATATTTATGTGGGTCTATTTCTGCTTTATTGATCTATTTTTTCCATTGTTTTACAGTACTGCACTGTCTTTATTACTATAGCTTTATGTCTTGGCTTGTCAGTCCTGTGATTTTTTTCTTCCTCTTCATTGTTGTGTTGAATACTCGAGACCTTTTGCTTTTCCATATAAATGTTAAAATGAACGTGTCAAGATTCACAAAATAACGTGCTGAATTTTGGGTGCGATAGCATTAAATCTGTATCTCAAGTTGGGAAAAACTGGTATGTTGACAATATTGAGTCTTCCTATTCATAAACATGGAGTGTCTCTTCATTTAATTCCTTGATTTCTTTAATTGGAGTTTTGTGGTTGTCCTCATATGGATCTTGCATATTTTGTTAGATTTTATACCTAAGTATTTCATTCTCAAATGCTAATGCAGATGGCATTGTGTTTCTGTTTTGTTTTCTTCTTCTTCTTTTTTTTTTTTTGAGATGGAGTCTTGGTCTGTTGCCCAGGCTGGAATACAATGGTGCGATCTCAGCTTACGGCAACTTCTGCCTCCTGGGTTCAAGCAATTCTCTTGCCTCAGCCTTCCAAGTAGCTGGGATCACAGGCACCTGCCATCATGCCTGGCTAATTTCTGTCTTTTTGTAGAGACAGGATTTCACCATGTTGGCCAGGCTGGTCTTGAACTCCTGACCACAGGTGATCTGCCCACTTTGGCCTTCCAAAGTGCTGGGATTACAGGCATGAGCCACTGTGCCTGGCCTATGTTTTTAATTTAAAATGCCACTTGTTAATTGTTAGGATATAGGAAAGTCACTGACTTTTATACAATAACCTTGTATTGCGCAAACATGCTATACCTGATCTTAGTGGGAAAACTGTTTGTCCAGTACTGTAGATGATGTTAATTGGAGGTTTTTTGTAGATGTTTTTACAAGTTGATGATGTTCCCTCTATTCCTACTTTGCTAAGTCTTTTTATATAAGTGTCATTGGATTTTGTCAAATGCTGTGTCTGCATCTATTGATATGAGTATGTGATTTTACTTCTTTAGCTTGTTTATGCGATGAATTAGATTAATTGATTTTTGAATGTTGATCCAGCTTCACATTCTTGGAATAAATCCCACTTGGTCATAGTTTTAGTCAGTTCATGCTGCTGTAACAAAGTATCATAGACTATGTGGCTTAAACAATAAACTTTTTTTCTCAGTTCTGAAGACTTGAGACTAAGGTGCCAACATGGTCAGGGTCTGTCAAGGGCTATCTTTTACATTGCAAATGACTGTTTCCTTGTGGTAGCCTCACATGGCAGAAAGAGAACTAGAGAACTCTTTGGGGTCTCTTTTACAAAGGCATTAATTCTATTTCTGAAAGACCTACCTTCATGACCTAAATTGTCTCCCAAGGGCCTCACCTCTAATACCATAATTTTCGAGGGATAGGAGGGGTAGGAGGGGTAGGAAATATAAATTTGAGGGGTCCACAAACATTTAGTTCATATCAGTCATGGTGCATAATTCTTTTTACACCCTATTGGATTTGATTTACTAACATTTCACTAATGATTTTTGCATTTATGTCAATGAGAGATATTGGTCTGTAGTTATTTCTTGTAATGACTTTGTCTGATTTTGGTATTGGGGTGACGTTGGACTCATAGTGTGAGTTAGGCTGAGCATGGTGGCTCATTCCTATAGTCCCAGCTACTCAGAAGGCTGAGGTGGGAAGATCACTTGAAGTCAGGAGTTTGACACCAGCCTGGGCAACATAGCAAGACTCTATCTCTAAAATAATAATAATAATAGGCCAGGCATGGTGGCTCCCTCCTGTAATTTCATACCTTGGAGGCTGAGGTGAAAGGATCTCTTGAAGCCAGGAGTTTGAGACCAGCATGCATAACATGGTAAGATCTCATTTAGCTGAGCATGGTGACATGTGGCTACAATACTGGCTAGTTGGGAAACTAGGGCAGTTCATCAGTTATCAGTTTTTGTCTCTAGGGTCACTTGAGCCTAGGAATTCAAGGCTGCAGAGAGCTATGATCACATGATCAAGCTCCAGCCTGGGCAACAGAGTGAGGCCCTGTCTCTAAACAGTAATAATAATAACTAATAAAATAGAAACTATTACCTCTGTTTCCATCCTCTGAAAAAGACTGTAAAACAAGTTTTAATTTCTCTTGAAGTTTCCTCCTTGACCCACATGTTACTTAGAAGTGTGTTGTTTAATCTTCACACCTACTGGGATTTTCCAGTTATCTTTCTGTTACTGATTTCTAGTTTAATTTCTTTGTGGTCTGAGAACATATATTGTGTGATTTCTATTCTCTTACATTTGTTAAGGTGTGTTTTATGGCCAAGAATGCGATCTATCCTGGAGAATATTTTATATGAGCTTGAGAATAATGTGTATTCTGCTGCTTTTGGATAAAGTAGCCTACAGATGTTAGTTATATCCAGTTGACTGATAGTGATGCTGAGTTCAACTGTCCTTAACTGATTTTCTCCTTGCTGGGTCTGATAGAGGGGTGTTGGAGTCTCTAACTACATCGTGGATTTATGTATTTCTCCTTGCAGTTTTATAAGTTTTTGTCTCATTAATTTTGATGCTTTGTTGTTAGGTGGCATACACATTAAGGATTGTTATGGCTTCTTGAAGAATTGGGTCCTTTGTCTTTATATAATGTCCCTCTTTATCCCTGATAACTTTCCTTGCACCGATGTCTGTTCTGTCTAAAATTAGCATAGTAACTCCTGTTTTTTTTTGAGACAGTGTCTCGCTGTGTCACCCAGACTGGAGTGCACTGGCTGGATCTCAGCTCACTGCAAGCTCTGCCTCCTGGGTTTACGCCGTTCTCCTGCCTCAGCCTCCCGAGTAGCTGGGACTACAGGCGCCCGCCACCTCGCCCGGCTAGGTTTTTTGTATTTTTTAGTAGAGATGGGGTTTCACCGTGTTAGCCAGGATGGTCTCCATCTCCTGACCTCGTGATCCGCCCGTCTCGGCCTCCCAAAGTGCTGGGATTACAGGTGATGAGCCACCGTGCCCGGCCTCCTGTTTTCTTTTGATAAGTGTTAGCATGGTATATCTTACCCTATCTCTGTACTTTTAATCTATATGTGTTATTATATTTAAAGTGGGTTTCTTATAGACAACATAGAGTTGGGTCTTGTTTTGTGACCACTCTGACAATCTCTGCTCTTAACTAGTCTATTTAGACCATTGACTTTAAAGTAATTATTGACATAGTTGGATTAACATCTACTATGTTTGCAACTGTTTTCTATTAATTGCTCCTTTTCTTTGTTTCTATTTTTGTCTTTTACTCTTTTTTTGCCTTTTGTGTTTTAAAATAAACAAGTTACATGATTTCATTTTCTCTATTTTCTTACAATATCAGTTACACATTTTTAAAAACAATTTTTCGTGGTTGACCTATCATTTGCAATATACATTTACAGCTAATCCAAGTTCACTTTCAAGTAACACTGCACTGCCCAGGCAGGACAAGTATATTAAAATAAACAAAAACCCTAATTCCTTCCATTATTTGTATTATTGCTGTCATTTATTTTGCTTACACATAGCAAATATACCATATATACATACATGTATGTTTATACATGTGTATATTGTGCATATAATGGAATACATTGTTGTCATTATTATTTGAACAAATTATCTGTTAGAAAAGTTAAGAATAACAAAAATAACAATTTTTATTTTACCTTTACTTTTTCTTCCTCTGATGCTGTTCTTTTCTTTAGATGTAAGTTTCTGACTTACGGCTTTTCTTTCTCTCTGAAGAACTTCTTTTAACCTTTCTTGAGAGGCAGGTCTACTGACAGCATATTTCCTCAATTTCTGTTTGTCTGAGAAAGTTTTATTTCTCCTTCAGTTTTAAAGGATAATTTCACAGTATACAGAATTCTAGGCTGGTAGGTCTTCTAACACTTTAAATATTTCACTCTGCCCTTCTTGCTTATGACTTCTGAGGAAAAATCACAAGTAATTCTTATCTTTGCTTTTCTACGACAAGTTGTTTGTTTTTCCCCTTCTGGCTTGTTTCAAGTTTTGTTTTTTTGTTTGTTTTTTTTTGAGACAGTCTCCGTCGCCCAGGCTGGAGTGCAGTGGTGCGATCTCAGCTCACTACAACCTCCGCCTCCTGCCTCAGCCTCCTGAGTAGCTGGGGTTACAGGTGCGTGCCACCATGCCCGGCTAATTTTTGTATTTTTAGTAGAGATGGGGTTTTACCATTTTGGTCAGGCTGCTCTCTGACTCCTGACCTTGTGATTCACCCGCCTTGTCCTCCCAAAGTCCTGGGATTACAGATGTGAACCACTGCGCCTGGCCAGTTTTTTTCTTTATGTTTACCTTTCTGCTGTTTGAATATGATATGCCTAGGTATAGTTATTTTTTGGCATTTATCCTTCTTGGTGTTTTCTGATATTGCTGGATCTGGGGTTTGGTGTCTCATTTTAATTTGTGGACATTCTTAGTCATTACTTCAAATGTTCCTTTTCTTCCTTTCTCCCTTTCTTCTGCTGGTGTTCTCATCACACACACGTTACACTTTTCACAGTTGTCCACAGTTTTTTGGATAGCCTACGGTTTTTTTTTTTTTTTTCCGTTTTTTTCCTCTTTGCTTTCTGTTTTTGAATCTTTTATAAATTATTTCCTCAGCTATGTCCAGTATACTAATGAGTCCATCAAAGGCATTACTCATTTCTATCAGTGTTTTTGATTAGAATTTTTTATTCTTTTAGAATTTTCATCTCTCTGTTTATAATGCCTGTCTGTTCTTGTATGCTGCCTGCTTTATCTGAGCCCTTAGCCTGCTAATTATAGTTGTTTTACATTCCCATTCTGATAATTCCAACTTCCCTGCCATGTCTGAATCTGATTCTGAAGCTTGCTGTGTCTCTTGCAGTTTTAGTTTTTGCCTCATTAATTTTGATGTTGTGTTGTTAGGTGCATACACATTAAGGATTGTTAGGGCATCTTTAAGAATTGACCCCTTTATTATTATGTAATGCCTTTCTTTATCCCTGGTAATTTTCCTTGCACTGATATCTGTTCTATATAAAACTAGCATAGCTTCTTCTGCTTTCCTTTGATAAGTTTTAGTATGGTATATCTCTCTGTATCTTTCTATTTTTAGCCTATATGTGGCTTTACATTTAAAGTATGTTTCTCATAGACAGCATATAGTTGGGTCTTGTTTTTTCTGATCACTCTGACAGTCTGTTTTGTGTCTTTTAGTGTGCCTTGTAATTTTTTTCTTGATAGCTGGACATGATTTACTGGGTAAAGGGAACTGCTGTAAATAGACCATTAGTAACATGTTGGTAAGCTGTGGGGGAAGGTGAATCCTGTGAGGAAGTCTCATTCTTTTGATGAGCCTGTGTGTCTGGATTGTGAATTTCACAGGTGCTTCTCAGTCTTCCTCACCCTCCCTCTTAGGTGTGACCAGAAGTTAGAGTGGATATTTTCCTTCTGTCTGTTTATTATTCCCAGACAAAGTTCCAATAGCTTAGACTCTGATAACATAGTTTCTCTTGAGGGCAGGCCTTGGAAAGAGCAACATGTTCTGGCACATTTTCAAATGGTTCCTTTTCTTTCCCCTCTGCCAGAAGCAAGAGTGGATTTTTCACTGATACTTTAAGAATCTGTTGAACTCCTGGAAGTAAAACTCACAAAAGCACAGGGGCCCCCATGACTGGGCACCCCTGGAATTCTTAACTCTAAAATTGTCCATGCTGAGCATTTGTCCATTATAGTTGAGGTTTTCCTGCCCTATACTGGTTACTCAAGGGGTTCCTGCCTGTGAATTTCTGCTCCAGTAAGTTGTGATTCTCAGCGTTTGCCCCTCTATCTCTCCAATGTGGGGGCAACAAAGCTGCCTTGTGACCTTACTTCTCTGATGGATCTAAGAAAAATCATTCATTTTTTTAGTTTGTTACATTTTTACTTGTTAGGATGGAATGGCAACTTCCAAGCTCTTTACATGCCAGACTGGAAGGCAGCCAGGAGTCTCAATGCACTTTTCTGAGACATCTTTATTAGGGTAAGTAATACCCCAGTAGGTACCATAACATTTGCGTATCATAAAATTCACCCATTGTAAGTGTACAACTCAATAATTTTTAGTAAATTTAGAGAATTGTGTAACAATCAACAGTCGCCACAAGAAGTTTAGAACATTTTCATCATCCCAGAAAGTCCCTTTGTGACCATTGGGGATCCCTGCTTCTACCACCAGTCCTAGGCAACCACTGATGTACTTTCTGTCTTTATAAATGTACCCCTTTTTTGGATATTACATATAAATGGAATCATACAATATGCAGTCTTTTTGTCTGGCTTCTGTTATTCAGCTTAATGTTTTTGATATTTATTTGTGTTGTAGCATACATCTCAATGCAATTTTAAAACCCCAAATTAAGATACAATAACTGTTTTCTAGTTATTAACACATATTTAACCAGATTGGAAATAAGGCAATATTCTTAAAGCGAGTTTGAAAGTTCCAAAGCTGTCATGCTTTTATCATTGTAAAAAGTTTGAAATTCACAGACTGTTCATGTATATAAATTGCTGTACTTACAAATTATCCTCGAGTCTCTTCAAGGATTCCAAAACTAATGAATGATTACTGTCTAAGGAGCAGGATCCAAAACAATTTAGGGCTGAAATATATCTAATTTTCATAACCCAGTCATTATGTAGCTTCCTTTTAACACTGGGGATTAAGAAAAGGCAGGGGAGATTTATGTTAGACACACAAACGTATAATGTAAGTTTCTATTCAGCAATGTATTTGACTTTAACTGAATTGTAACTGAATTGTGCTAAACCCGAATGTAGAATACAGCCCAATGCATTATAACACCTTTTATTTTTATTTATTTCTTTATTTAGAGACAGAGTCTTGCTCTCTCACCCAGGCTGGAGTGTGCAGTGGTGTGATCTCAGCTCACTGCAACTTCTACCTCCTGGGCTCAAGCAATTCTCTTGCCTCAACCTTCCAAGTAGCTGGGATTACAGGTGTGCACCACCATGCCTGGCTAAATTTGTATTTTTAATAGAGACAGGATTTCATGATGTTAGCTAGGCTGGTCTCAAACTCCTGACCTCAGGTGATCTGCCTGCCTCGGCCTCCCAAAGTACTGGGATTACAGGCGTGAGCCATTGCACCCGGCCCACTTTTAACTGTTTATTTATAATCAAGCATACTTAAAATGGAAAAGTAACTTTAAAAGACTCATCAAAATGTGAGCTGTGAATTCAGAATTAAAAGAATAATCTAGAAGAATCCCAATTCAATAATGGCACTATTAATTTTATTTTACTAGAAAATTTCTAATCATCCAAATGGAGCAGTATGCTTCATTTTCTTTTATATCTTATTTGAGTCAATTCATTTGAAAATGTATTTATGTTTTCCATTAATACTTTTCAAACTGAAGTACTGGGAAATGTATAATCTCAGTTCACTGGTGAAACTGAGTGGGGGATAGTGATCATATTCCTTGTCAGAGTGTTGGCCATCAGTTCACAAAACATTTGAATGTGAGGCTTAAGGTTACAGACAAAACCTCTGCCTCAAAATTCTTGTCCTCATGGTGTTATATTTACCCTTATTTAATGGCTTGTCTCCTCATTCAAATTTATTGAACACCTATTGCATCCCAGGTACTAAGGACACAAAGATGATTAAGGTAAAAAGTATTGTCACCAAGTTGCTTAAATTCTAGTTGAGGAATAGAAATGTTTATAACTCAAGGCATGAATGTTCTGCAATATGACACTAAACCGAGTGGAGAGGGAGCTTTCTGTTCTCATGCCAGATATGTTTGAACTCTGGATGCTGGCTACTTCTTTCTTCAATTTGTATAATGGTTTGCATATCAGTGTTTACTACCCCCACATTCAACAAGAATGAATTCTATGGATGTCAGCTGCAGGAAAACTTGTATGATAGCACCAGAATTTAATTATCTCTTTGGCCTTAATACTTTTCATTCTGGTGAGGTTTGAAGGTCTCTTGGTGTAAGAAAATGCGGCAACACTCAGCCTATATATACACCACAGTCTTGAATGATTTGAATCATCTGCATGATTAAATCATCTACATAAATATAATAACCACAAGAACTAACGTGAATTAGCATTCCTTTAACTGTACCCAGATTCCTTAACTTCCTCAGATTTCTAAACCTCATTTTTTACATGTCTATCTAATGAAAACAGGATTGAAAAACGAGCCATGGAATTTTCTGACAGGTGGCACACATATTAATAAAAAGCAGATTCACGTCTCAGCATCTATTCTAAGAACCTAGCATAACTAGAATGAAATGCTTAATAGTATACAGAGCAGCACGTCACATATTGGGGAAGCCCTCCATCAGGTCTAATTCTCTGTTGGGACTAAGTAATACTGCTTATATGTGAAGGATGGAAAATGGAGCCAGTTAATTTTATTGTATCATTCTTAGGGTTCCAGCAATGGGATTAGTCTTAATTCCATGGAGTATCAGTTGTAATGTGCTTTTAATTGCATATTCTAACTCTGAGATAAGTATTGGTTACATAACAAAGTATAATCCATTTTTTAATGTCTTTATAAAGAAAAAATATTCATTGTACAAAATTTAGAAAGCAAATAAAATTTTTAAAATCACCTCTTTGAAGTCCTATAGAAATCATTTATTAAACTTTTGGATATTTATACTCAATATTTTTCTTTTTTTCATTAATTAATTTATTTTTTAAAATTATACTTCATGTTCTAGGGTACATGTGCACTACGTGCAGGTTTGTTACATATGTATACATGTGCCATGCTGGTGTGCTGCACCCATTAACTTGTCATTTACATTCGGTATATCTCCTAATGCTATCCCTCCTCCCTTCCCCCCACCCCACAATAGGCCCCAGTGTCTGATGTTCCCCTTCCTGTGTCCAAGTGATCTCATTGTTCAATTCCCACCTATGAGTGAGAACATGCAGTGTTTGGTTTTCTGTTCTTGCAGTGGTTTGCTGAGAATGATGGTTTCCAGCTGCATCCATGTCCCTACAAAGGACACGAACTCATCCTTTTTTATGGCTGCATAGTATTCCATGGTATATAAGTGCCACATTTTCTTAATCCAGTCTGTCATTGATAGACATTTGGGTTGATTCCAAGTCTTTGCTATTGTGAATAGTGCTGCAATAAACATACGTGTGCATGTGTCTTTATAGCAACATGATTTATAATCCTTTGGAAATATACCCAGTAATGGGATAGCTGGGTCAAATGGTATTTCTAGTTCTAGATCCTTGAGGAATCGCCACACTGTTTTCCACAATGGTTGAACTAGTTTACAGTCCCACCAAGAGTGTAAAAGTGTTTCTATTTCTCCACATCCTCTCCAGCACCTGTTGTTTCCTGACTTTTTAATGATTGCCATTCTAACTGGTGTGAGATGGTATCTCACTGTGATTTTGATTTGCATTTCTCTGATGGCGAGTGATGATGAGCATTTTTTCATGTGTCTGTTGGCTGCATAAATGTCTTCTTTTGAGAAGTGACTGTTTATACTCAATATTTTTCTAAGTAGAAATACACACCCATATGTACATTTATAAGACTGGATTCATATATACATAAAAATTAATTAAATTAAATTTTTTTATCCCCCAAATTCATATGTTGAAAGATAAATCATTTTTACTTGACATTATGTCATAAACCCTTTTCATACTATTAAATATTTTTCAAAACAATTAAATGGGTACATGACATATGGTTATACTATGATTTGCTGAACATCCTTGAAATCTGAATGTATTTTAGGTGTCAGACAAAAAATGTATTTTATATATATAAATATATAATTTATGTTTTTATTATATATTTATATATCTGAATTATTTATGTAAATGATTAATCATCTAAATTAATCATTCCCCTTTTGTTGGACACTAGATAATTTACCACCAGAAATAATGCTGTGGGTGGCTCAAGCCTGTAATCCCAGCACTTTGGGCGGCTGAGGCGGGCAGATCACGAGGTCAGGAGTTTGAGACCAGCCTGACCAATATGGTGAAACCTCGTTACTACTAAAAATACAAAAATTAGCCAGGCATGGTGGCATGTACCTGTAATCAGTTACTCAGGAGGCTGAGGCAGGAGAATCGCTTGAACCCAGGAGGCAGAGGTTGCAGTGAGCAGAGACTGCGCCACTGCACTCCAGCCTGGGCAACAGAGTGAGACTCCATCAAAAAAGGAAAGGAAAGAGAGGGGAGGGGAGGGGAGGGGAGGGGAGGGGAGGGGAGGGGAGGGGGAAGCTATGATAACCATACTTAAGATTTTTGAAGATACGGATACTAGGTCCTAGTGTATAAATGGTTATGAAGGCACTTGATGCAGCTTCCCAGATTCTTTCCGGAAAGGTGGATCCAATTCATACTTTTACCAGCAACAGTGTGAGAACACCCGGGTCACAGCATCTTCCCCGTTTTTAATCATTTCTGATTTTATAAGTGAAAAATTGTATCTGATTTTAAGTTGCACTTCTTTGATAAATAAGGAAGACCATTTAACATAAAATTTAGGTTTTTCAGCTAATAAAAGTAATATGCACCTTTCTCAAAAAGTTTAAAGACATTGCCGTTATAAGGAAGACAATAATTATCAGTTGGGGATAACTATTGTTAGCATTTTTTTCTGATGATCACTTTGAAATGTTTATTGACCATTTGTACTGTGCACACGTTTGTGAGTTACATGTTCATGACCTTTGCTCATTTTTCTCTTGGAGGATTATATCTTTTCATTGAACTCTACGACCCAATACAAATATCAACCCGTTGTCTGTCATATTTGTCACAAATGTTTATTCCAGTTTGCTTTTAGAATACTATCTTTTGATGTCCAGAGGTTTTATTTTGTATATAGTCAAACCTATGACACTTTTTATTTGAATTCTATATCCATTGCTTTTATATTTAGAATGTTTCCCATATTCAAGTGCTAGTAACTAGTCACATATATTTTTATAGTTTTTTTATGATTTAATTTTTTCATTTAACTTTTCAATCTACTCAAGTACCTATAAGTTTTAGTTGTCAATAGCACTTAAATTAGGAGCTATTACACTGACAGTTTCTTGGGGCCAGAAGCATTTCACTGTGTGTGTGTGCATGTGTGTATGTGTACATATGAACAATGACTATAATTAATTTTTTATATTACTTTAATTTTTCTTAATTTCTTATTTTCTATCATTTAAATCTCATTTTTCACTTTTCACCATAAAGCTTACTTACAAAAGACTATAATTATTAAAATAATTAAATTAGCCATATGATACCCTTACCTTTTAAAGTTCTTTGAGTCTAAGACCTGATTTTGTAATTTTCTTTTGGATCTTGCCTGCTTTATTCCAAAGTCATCACTGTTGACTGTGAATCTGTTCACAAAACCCCCATCATCCCCCAGGAGGATGTCATCTTGGCAGAGATGGTCAGGCAAAGGCACCACACACACACACAGGAGGCAGTGATCCATTGGCTTGATGACAAAATAATTTTCCTAGAAACAGAAAAATGACTTTAATGAATTGTTACTTTGCTCTCTTCAATAAATATCTCCCCTATTATTTGACAAAAATTTCACTTTCCAATGTTTTTTATTGTAGATACTCCTATTGTATAAGATAATTTGAGAGAGGGAAAAAAACAGTTAACCAAATAAAAGTTATAGAACACTCACTGTTATTTTAGGTATTTTGTGGAGAAAGGAGTAGAGTGCCTACCCCTGGGCCAATAAGTAATGAGATTTTTCTGAGGCGTGACTGTAAATGACCCTTTTTTGGATTTATAAGAAAATATTAAAGTAAGCATAACAAGATTCAGGTGTTACCAGACTATTGACATAAAACTGGGTGGCAAACAGGAAAATCAAATATCAAAGTCCCAAGGAGTCACCAGAAGAGAAATTATCCACCATCCAAGTTTATTCAGAAATAGTCAGCACGTGTCAAGCTGATTTTGTACAATTGAATGGGGCCACGAAGCTACACGGCTATTGCTCTTCCGTGATTCCGTCTCTATACATTTGTTCAGTCAACAAACATTTATCTATGTATTTCCTTCTGTGTGCCAAGAACTACTGCAGCACGACTGTGCAATGGTGAACAGGACAGTTTCTGACTTTGTAGAGCTACCATTCTGGTAGAAGTGCATTTAAGGAAACAAATCACAGTGCTCTGATACACAGTGACTGAAAAGGCCACAACAGGTCCCATGGCCAAAGAAAGTGACATTTGATCTGGGACCTGAATTGGTTGAGAGGAAGATTAGAGGAGGTTAAGAGGAAGGAGTCTAGCAGGAGAGCGAAATCATTTTTCACCAAACTAGAAAAAAAATTCCTAAAATTCATATGGAGCCAAAAAAGAGCCTGCATAGCCAGAGCAAAACTAAGCAAAAAGAACACATCTGGAGGCATCACCCTATCTCTTTTCAAACTATACTATAAGGCCATAGTCAACAAAATAGCATGGTGCTGGTATAAAAATAGGCACATAGACCAATGGAACAGAATAGAGAACCCAGAAATAAACCCAAATACTTATAGCCAACTTATCTTCAACAAAGCAAACAAAAACATTAAGTGGGAAAAGGACACCCTATTCAACAAATGGTGCTGGGATAATTGGCAAGTCACACGTAGGAGAATGAAACTGGATCCTCATCCCTCATCTTACACAAAAATCAACTCAAGATGGATCAAGGACTTAAATCTAAGACCTGAAACTATAAAAATTCTAGAAGATAACATTGGAAAAACCTTTCTAGACATTGGCTTAGGCAAGGATTTCATGACCAAGAATCCAAGAGCAAATGCAATAAAAAGAAAGATAAATAGCTGGGACTTAATTAAACTTCTTTTTGCACGGCAAAAAGAAGCCAGCAGAGTAAACAGACAACCCACAGAGTGGGAGAAAATCTTCACAATCTATACATCTGACAAAGGACTAATATCCAGAATCTACAAGGAATTAAAACAAATTAGCAAGAAAAAACAAACAATCCCATCAAAAAGTGGGCTAAGGATATGAATAGACAGTTCTCCAAAGAAGATATACAAATGGCCAACAAAAATATGGAAAAAAATGCACAACATCACTAATGATCAGGAAAATGCAAATCAAAACCACAATATGATACCATCTTACTCCTGAAAGAATGGCTGTAATCAAAAACTCAAAAAATAACAGATGTTGGTGTGGATGCAGTGAAAAGGGAACACTTCTACGCTGCTGGTGGGAATGTAAACTAGTACAACCACTGTGGAAAACAGTGTGGAGATTCCTTAAAGAACTAAAAGTAGAACTACCATTGGATCCAGCAGTCCCACTACTGGATATCTACTCAGAGGAAAAGAAGTTCTTATATGTAAAAGCTACTTGCTCACTCATGTTTCTAGCAGCACAATTCGCAACTGCAAAAATGTGAAACCAACCCAAATGCCCATCAGTCAACGAGTGGATAAAGAAACTGTGGTATATATGTATACACAATGGAATACTACTTAGCCATAAAAATGGATGAATTAATGGCATTCACAGCAATCTGGATGGAATTGGAGACTATTATTGTAAGTGAAGTAACTCAGGAGTGGAAAACCAAACATCATATATTCTCACTCATAAGAGGGAGCTAAGCTATGAGGAGGCAAAGGCGTAAAAATGACACAATGGACTTTGGGGACTCCGGGGAAAAGGGTGGGAAGGGGGTAAGGGATAAAAGACTACAAATTGGGTTCAGTACGTACTGTTTGGGAGATGGGTACACCAAAATCTCACAAATCACCACTAAAGAGCTTACTCACGTAACCAGATACCACCTGTTACCCCCAAATAAATAAAAAAGTTTAAACAATTTTTAAAGAGAGAGAGAGGAGGCTGTAGAGCTTTGTCGTGGCCGAGACAGGAGGGGAGGGAGTGTCAAATGCAAGGATATTTTGCCTTCAGAGGACAAAAGTAAGGATGTGGTTTCCAGTTAAATCTGTAGGTGAAAGCACTGGAATTTGAAAGAGGACAAGTCTGATAGTAGACTCAGTTTTTTGCAGGAAAATAGAGAACAAGTCCTTATACTAGAGGGAGAAGCCTGAGAAGAATATTGAAATTGTGGATGACTTACAAGAAATGGGCCAGTGAGTTGGTTAGGGCCAGAAAGAGATTGATGGAAGCCACTGAGAGCCCAGCTGAGTCTGCAGACCCCAAGTTTGTAATTGTGCCAAATAGCACTGTTTGGTTCTTTTGCATCAGTGCTTAGCCACTGTAAAGGAGCAGAGAAGGGCTAGGGCATCTCTCCAGGTTGAAGGACAAATATTGAAGAGAATGAAGGGTGAGGCTGACCAGCTCAGATGATACCCCCAGAGGGTGCAGACAAGAAGGGAAGAAGAGAAGAGTTGAGAGGGAGTGCAGACTGGAACATGATGTTTTCAAGGAACTAGAGGCTTCTATGGGATTGAAAAGCAAGAGTGGAAACAGAACAGCGTTAGGAGAAGAGGTTATGATCAAAGTTCAGGATCTTGGAGTTTAGGGGTTTGGAAATTAATAAACCTGGTCTATAACACAGCACATAATAAAGTACGTTGACCAAGAAGCTGCCATATTTAAAATTATTCTGGCATCACTAGTTGATTACAACATTGTGAACAAATAGCAAAAGAAAGTTAGTTTTTTACCGAGGCTAGGAATAAGCAAGGCATGAAGGAAGGTTAATTTATTTCTTAATCATCCATGTCCTTCAAAGTCAGTCTGCTTCCTGAAGACATTTTTAAATAACCTTGGTGCTCAGTGATCTCACCCTCCCTGAGTCCCCGGTGCACCATATAATTTGCTGTATCATCATATTATATATTATGTTTATTCATGAGGAACTTCAAGACTGAGTTTTGTTTGAGTGCAGAGAACATAATCCTTACTTCTAAATGTATGCAAATGCTCAATAAATATGATAGATTGGTTAAGCAGTAACATCTCAGCCACTGAAGGGCTGCCGCATTAGATGTTTTTGCCCAACTTAGACATTTGATTTTAGTCATTTTCTCACCTAATGAAGCTGGACTTGGGAGAAAAGATTTGAACTTGATAACATGAGTATACCCAAAGAAAGATAATACATGGATTCAGAGAAGGGCATAAAAGAAGAAAGGAATTACTCCCTCACTCAAAAACAACCCAACCCCCACTGAACTAAATATACACTAAATGGAAAGAATAGTCCCTTTTAATTACAGAATATACGTGCTGGACTTGATCTAAGAGACTGCTTACTTAAATCCTCTCGTTTTATAGATGAAGAAACTGATGTTTGATAGAGAAAGTGGACTGCTCACACTGCACGGCTACTGAAAAGACAATCTCGTTTCTTTGAGTATTTCTCTTGGCACAATTACCTGGCTGCTCCCTTGAGCTTTATAATCCCAGACAATAATGGTCCTTTCTGTTGCGGCTACGATTCGTTTCAGCTGCAAGAGGTAATCACACCCTGTAATCCAGGAGGTGTCCTGATAGAAAAGCAGAGAAGTGGGGGATATAATGCATTTCCTTCTGTGACCTGGTGATGGTTAACAAAAGGCAGGTTAGTCACACGAAAAGCCCCATTTTGCTGCCTTATTACAGAGAAGCCTTGCAGTACATCCTGTCTGAGCATCTTGGATACAGGCTCCCATCCTTTTCCCTTTCACCCTTACCCTGAGTGTCTCAGTACTATCAGCTGGAGAATGATTCAGTTAGCGATAGGATTGCTCCCTGGAAGCACACAGCAGTTCGTGGAGCATCTTTGTGCACTCTTTACTGCTGTGAGGCCCGCTTCTTCACATGGGCACTAGGAGACTAGATTTAGGGCACTGATTAAGCGAGCTCTCCAGCCCTGTCCCCATGCTAGAAAACAAAGACCTTAGTCATTACCTGGTCCAAGATAAGTGGAGACCAAGGAGAATTTCTTGTGTCCTACCTAAAGACACCAAACTAGCATGGCTAGGATCTGTAATATCAACAACACACTCCTTAACAGAAACAGAAGCTTCCATTTATGAGTGCTACATGCATTTCAGGCATGGCCTCCAACATTCTGTAAAACCTGTTAGAAATTCCAGGGTTGGCTTAAATGGAGGTTCAACAATGAGAACACTTGGACACAGGGAGGGGAACATCACACACTGGGGCCTGTCGTGGGGTGGGGGGAGGGGGCAAGGATAGCATTAGGAGATACACCTAATGTAAATGACGAGTCGATGGGTGCAGCACACCAACATGGCACATGTATACATATGTAACAAACCTGCACATTGTGCACATGTACCCTAGAACTTAAAGTATAATTTTAAAAAAAATGGAGGTTCAGAAGTTTACAGAGAATCCAGACTCCTTTGCCAGGAAGCATGGCAGCCTCCTTTGTAGTGCAGGGTATTCAGTGCGTGCGAGCAATGAAACAGTCGGCCGGGCGCGGTGGCTCAAGCCTGTAATCCCAGCACTTTGGGAGGCCGAGACGGGCGGATCACGAGGTCAGGAGATCGAGACCATCCTGGCTAACATGGTGAAACCCCGTCTCTACTAAAAAATACAAAAAACTAGCCGGGCGACATGGCGGGCGCCTGTAGTCCCAGCTACTCGGGAGGCTGAGGCAGGAGAATGGCGTAAACCCAGGAGGCGGAGCTTGCAGTGAGCTGAGACCCGGCCACTGCACTCCAGCCTGGGCGGCAGAGCGAGACTCCGTCTCAAAAAAAAAAAAAAAAAAAAAAAAAAGAAACAGTCAAGCATTCTCCCAGCTCTCGTAAATCCATAATGAGATTCTGCAAGCAAGTCACTATAGCTTTACAACATCTGCTGCAATTCCTATTCCGATTAGTGATGTGGATTAAATAAATGACAAAATTGTACTCAAACTTGTAATGTTGTATTCAACTTTAAAATAAAAATATTTTCTAATTATTTTCATGGGCTACCTCCTTGTTCTTACAACTTGGGTTGTATCCATTCTTTACATTCTCCGATAACAGATGCTCAGAAAAACTGAGAAGCTTTTAAATTGAAGCTTCCAAGGAGTGACCAGTTTCCAAGCAATTCTCTGCAGTCCGTTTAACTCCAGAAAGCAAGACCTGGGTCCTCTTTGCTGCTGCTCAAGGCTTAGTTTTGATCCTAGTCAGTAAACACAAATTTATAATATATGAAATATATATCCAGAGTCTATTCATTACTTCACTGAGATTTTAATGAATTGTGAAGGAACCATCACCATAGCCCTAACCTTGACTTCATTAGGAATTTTAAAGTGTACTTACTGTAACATTGGTGCTGGTCTGAACTCGCATCTAGGAAAAAGGAAGAGAGTAATGAAATCTAGTTGACACTACAATTAAAGATGAAAATGCCGACTCTAAAACAACACAGAATCGTCTTGGTTTAATCTCAGTTGTCATTCTACGCTCTGTAAGTCTCCTCCCTGCTTCTCCTTCTCCTGAAACAGCTAGCTCTGTGGAATAATGCAAACCGTTGGCTGTGAGCAAGGCTTATACCTTTGTGGTTCATTGTTAAACCTGGTGACTGTGCTGTTAAGAGTCTTACACTTCACTAATCATTTTCTTCCTTCTTTATGCAAACTACATCTCTCTTTTTTTTTTTTTTTAGTTGTTTGGAGCAACATTTGATGCCAAAAAATAGGAATGCAAAATAATCTAACAGCAATGGCAAGAGTAGTTACTAAATAGAGTGATTGAGAAAAACTACCATTTTTCCTTTGAAGTTATCTGTCCAAGTTGAAACTTAAAAGAACATTTTACCCAGTGGGCCTCCTCTTTTATTCAATAAGCACCTGTTGAGTGAATATATATGCACTGGGTACTACACCAGTTAAGAACCACAGATGTATCCCATGCAGAGAGCTAGTGTATACATGAGCAGCCTTTCCTACTCTTGTGGCATGGAAATTGCTCCCAAGATGAAGGCAAGTAGTTGAAGTATCTCAATGACCTTGTTTCTTTTACATGCTCAGATGGCCTTGAGAAATATCTAGGAAACAGTGGCCCGGAAGAAATGGATGATGTGAAACAGAGAAAGTAGATCAGAGAGATCACTAAAGCTGTTAGTCATGGCTATCCACAGGCTGTCTTTCATCTGAAGAGTTCAAAAAGGCTTTTCTAACCCGGGACTGACTTCTAGATGGGAAAAATACATAGCTGTGAGAAAACCGGTGAGTAGCAGAACAGAACACCTACGGTTTCTGCTTCTCTTTCTCTATATATATCTTTAGTGGAAGTCACCTATTTAAAGTCCTCCCAGCTGCTTTAAAAGTTTCATAATCCTTATAGATATATTTTGAATGTTTATTAATAACATTTAATGTTTATATCATCAAGAAAATCCTGAACTATATTTATTGTACTTCAGCTAGAGCCTAAATTATGAATTAATCCAAGATATTTGGAGTTGTTAATGGCTACCTTTTAATAAATCACTCCTGTGACCTACACTTTCAGCTTAACTTTTCTCACATGATATGTCATATTTGTAAGGCTTGCAACAATCAAAACAATATTTATTCCTGCTGGATCAAATCTCAAAATAATTAATTTTGGGCTGGACATGGCTCACTCCCATTATCCCAGCAATTTAGGAGGCCATGAGGTGGGAGGATGGCTTGAGACCACAAGTTTGAGACTAGCCTGGACAACACAGCAAGACCCTGTTTCTACAAAAAACAAAAACAAAACAAAACCATTAATTTCTTAGCCATCTTTTTCTCCAGTTACATTATCTTATAAAAAACATATGTGTTTGCACATTTGTGAGTATACACGTGCCCATCTATCAGCTTTTGTGTGTATGTGCATGTTTGTAAAGCATCTCTGGAAATGTGATAATGTCACCTGACTTATTTCACGTCATTCTGAATATTTTGGTATGCACATAATTATTTTCCTTCTCCTATTATTTTTTAGATACCATCTTAGTTCTATTTTTGAGGTAACAAAAGAGAAGGTAAATAATGCACCAAGAGAAAAAGATCAAGAAGGTTTTCATATTTAAATGAGGCAAATTCATTTTTGTTTTCACATTATTTGTTTATTATAGCAATTGCCAACATTTACTGAGGAACTCTAATGATGCTAGCACTTCATTAGTATTAACTCAAACAGCAAGAAGGAAGGTCTATGATTTTGGATGAGGAACCAGGGCATGCAGATATTAAATAACACACACAGCTCTAAGTGTTAGTGCGAGGCTGGAGCCCAGACTCCACGCCCACACTCTGCATCCCTCACTGCACCACCTCCAGGGCCCACACAGCCCCCACCTCTGACAGAATCTGGCTGTCTGTGACTTCAACTTCGGAAAGATTCCCTGAACTGGAGATTACTGAAGAACTGAAAATTCTGTGAAAAATTTTAATCACATAGTGATTATTTCAAAGATATTTTACTCGCATAAAGCTTGTTTCTAGTTGGAAATGAACTAATCATTAGGATTTTAAAAATAACACCAAAGATTTACCTTTTATTTTCATAGCAAAATATTATGTAGGGTATATTGTAACATATTACATTAAAGTGAAAGTCCAAAACTTACAAATTTAGAAATGACATTGATAATAGCAAAGCCTTACATTCATGTAGGGATTTATTGTTCATAAAGTGTTTCTACACCCATTCTCTCATTTGACCTTCACTACAATCCTTTGAGGGAGGACAGGTTTTATTGTCCTCATTCTACAGATGTAAAAAAAGAGATGTGAAAGATGTAAGTGACTCGCTAAGCTCCCTACTTAATGACATAATTAGTAAAACAGCGGGGCTGGAATTTGAGCAATTCATTTTTATTTCAAGTCCAAAGTTCCTGATGGGACCTTTTATGAATCACTTGGCTCGTGAGTGTTTCTGATTTTAACTGAGACATTATCCAGGAGCATCTTTTAATTGTGTTGATGCCACATGGTTCGATATGACACCCTGAGGAACAATGCCAAATGCAGTCACCAGTTCCAAAGAATTGCCACAGGGCACAGCAGCCTCCTCATTACTAAATATTTGGGTTTTTTTTTTGGAATAACTCTAAAATACAATTTATGGTTTCTGCTGTACCTGATACATATATATAATGCAGAGACAAACCAAAAGAGAGAAAAGGAAGGAGGGAGGGAGGAAGGAAGGAAGGGAGAGAGGGAGGGAGGAAGGAAGGAAGAGGGAGGGAGGGAGGGAGGGAGGGAGGGAGGAAGGAAGGAAGGAAGGAAGGAAGGAAGGGAGAGAGGGAGGGAGGAAGGAAGGAAGAAGGAAGGAAGGAAGAAGGGAGGGGGGAAAGAAGCAAGAAGCGAGGGAGGAAGGAAGAGAGGAAAGAAGGAAGGAGGAAGGGAAGGAGGAAGGGAGAAAAGGAAGGAGGGAGGGAGGAAGGAAGGAAGAAGGGAGGGAGGGAGAAGGAAGGAAGAGGGAGGGAGGGAGGGAGGAAGGAAGGAAGAAGGGAGGAGGGAGAGAGGAAGGAAGGAAGAAGGAAGGAAGAAAAGGAAGGAAGGAAGGAAGAGAAGGAGGGAGGGAGGAGGGAAAGAGGGAGGGAGAAAGAAATCTAAGCTTTTAAATTACCTGGTTATTGTAAAATGAATCCTTCAGTTAGAAAAAGAAAAAGAAATTACCTGGTTATTAAAAACTGTTATTAATCCTTTCTGAGTAGCTGTTATTAGTAAATCCAGGTGAGGTATCTTGACAATGCTCTTAATCACATCTCGTCTTCTACTACCTGTCAACAGCATAATATTAATTTCAACTTTCATCAGTAAAGATGCTGAAACTCATTAGGTTTGTTTTAAAAAAAAAATGATATGACCAGACACAAGTGGCTCACACCTGTAATCCCAGAATTTTGAGAGGCTGAGGAAGGTGGATTGTTCAAGTCCAGGAGTTTGATACCAGCCTGGGCAGCATGACAAAATTCATTTCTATGAAAAATACAAAATTAGCTGAGTGTGGTTGGTCATGCCTATAGTCCCAGCTCCTCGGGAAGCTGAGGTGGGAGGATCTCTGGAGCCCAGGAGGTTGAGGTGCAGTGAGTTGTGATTGCACCACTGCACTCCAGCCTGGGTGACAAAGTGAGACCCTGTCTCAAAAAACAAAACAACAACAACAACAACAAAAGATAAACAGCTTTTTTGCTAGAAAGCTCCAAGTTACTTAAAAATTAAAGTAGAATAAAACCATAAAACCCAGCAACCATTGTGTTTTAATGATCCTCAGAGATATTAATTTGCATATATAGAGCTTTCTAACTAAATGTGGTGCATTAATTCCCAGAGAAAAAGCAAGACACACACCCACCCACCCCCCACACATACACGTGCATGTACATATTTCACAGAGAACACGTTTTCTAAACATCATTTGGAATCATTTCTTTTTTGAGATATTTCACATCTCTTAAGACTCCTTTCTTTGAACTCTCACCATTGTGGTTTACACATGATAAAAACTTAATACTATCTCAGGCTTTTCAGTATAAAAGAATGAAACTAGAGCTGTCATTAAGGCTTTAAAAAAAAAAGTGCCTTTTGACAAAAAACAACAACAAAAAAAGACTAGCTAGACACTTTCATGTTTCTATGGCCATGTCTTGAATGATAAAGCCATAAATATAGAATTTCTTCCAGGGTACTTAATTTTTATAATTGCAAACTCTTAGGAAAGAAAGGCAAGTGAACAGGTGTCATATCCTAGTATTACCACCCTCATCCGTGTATCTCAACAGAGAAGATATTGCCCCCAAATGGGTACAAATTAGTTCTTGGAGGGAACATGAATACATTTTACTCTTTTTGTGCAGAAAGTGCAGATATGCATGCAGTATATAATTGGATTCACTTAATAATTAATACCCGAGGCATTAAAATGGCATGGAGCAAGATAAGGCAGAGGGGAAGGCAATTAGGAGCAAAAAGTCTAAAGAGGCTCCGTAGGGGTCAGTAATTTAAAAAAAAAAGATGGAGAAACACTGCCCTATTGCAAGCCACCATCATTCTCTTTGCTTCCACCCCTTCCACACTACAGACTATTTTAAATGCAGAAGCTAGAATAGAATATAAATGATAACTCAGGTTACTCCTCTCCTCTATCCACAGCCCCCTTGTAGCTTTCTGCCTCATTCAGAAGTCTTCAGCATGTCTTACAAGTCCCAATACATCTGTCCCCACTCCCATTGTTGCCTCTCCAACCTTAGCTTCCACCAGTCTCCCCACTACCTGAAATACATGGTTTTCTCTCTCACTTTCTACGGATCTTTTTCACCTTCTCAGCGGGGACTTCCCTGACCACCCTATCGAACACCATGCTCCTGCTCTCAAACCACCTTCTGCTTCCCACATTCCTGCTTTATTTTCCCCACAACCTGCTTACTTTTTGTCCTATAGCATGTATTACCATCTGACATACTGTACATTTTACTTGTTTAATGTTTGTTGTTGTCTGCCTCTCCCTACTGGAATGTAAACTCCATGAGGTCAGGGATTTGTGTCTGTTTGTTCACTGCTGTGTCTCTAGCATTTGGAAAGGTATCTGGCCTACATAGAAGACTTTAACAAATATTTGTTGAATGATAAATGAATTATAGAATGCAACTGTCATCTAGAAAAATACTTTCAAAGCTCTAACATAGGCTGCAGCAACACTTCTCCCCCGCTCTGGGGCCCCTCCTTAGCTCAGTGTGGTGGCAGAGGGGATAGCCCTTTTGTGTCTGTATTTTTGTTTTTGTTTTTGCTTTCTAGTTCCCATGGCCAGAGGCCAGGCTCTGTTGAGGTCTGTGGTTAGGCTAAGGAAAAGTCAAGGATGAAGATGGGTTTGGCTCAGAAAGCATTCCAGGTGCTTTGTTTGTTTGTTTGATTGAGACAGAGTCTCGCCTTGTCACCGAGGCTGGAGTGCAGTGGTGCCATCTCAGCTCACTGCAACCTCCACCTCTGGGGTTCAAGCAATTCTCCTGCCTCAGCCTCCTGAGTAGCTGGGACTACAGGTGCGCACCACCGTGGCTGGCTAATTTTTGCATTTTTAGTAGAGATGGGGTTTCACCGTGTTGGCCAGGCTGGTCTTGAACTCCTGACCTCAGGTGATCCACCCACCTTGACCTCCCAAAGTTCCAGGGTTACAGCCATGACCCACCGTGCCCAGCCTCCAGGTGCTTTTTTAAGAGACATCACATTTGACCTTCATTTCAGAATATGGGAGGAAATGCTGGAAGACAGGAGTAGCTTTGAAGGTTTATCTTCCCTCTTCCTGACCTCCTCCCATCATGGAGGGAAGAAGGAGAAGAAAACCTAAGGTGTTAAGAGTGGAGAGGGATGGGAGGTCCTGGGTCCCAGGCTCAAAGTTGAAAATGAAGAACACATACATTGGAGACTTCCCAGACTGGGGACAGTGTCCTTCCGTGTCTGGCCCAAGCTCCCAAGAGATGTCAGATTAAACTTCTTTAAGATAATCACGGGTAGATGAGAGTGAATGGAAGAGTCACGTTTAGTGAAAACTCAAAAACTTAATTTGAAGAATACTTTAAAAGAAACGTGACTTCTTTTCCTGGAGCTTGCATTATTGTGACATCATTGCAGAGAGTTTTCACTGGAAATCTGAGTCTTTTTCAGGAAAATGTGAATTTTCTCCCATCACATTCTCTATTTAGTGTCCTTCAAAGCAATTATAATATTTCAATTTCAATAGTCATAGAGTTTCTTCTGATACTGCATATGAAACTCTTGCCACCCCGACACCCAGTGATAAAGCATTGAACAAATACATAAAATGAAAAGTGATTCTATGGAAACATATAGTCCCAATATTTATTCTTGAGAAAAATATTAAAACTCGTACTAATTTGGAAGAGAAAATTAAAATGTCACCTGAAATTAAAATTCGCCGTTTTCTAGACACAAAGAAAACCAAATTTTCTTCATCCAACTGGGAAGTAATAGGATCTTCTTCAGAGGAGAAGTATCCAAAGATCTGAAATCCCAAACAGCACGTATAAATATGCACCATGCCTCAGAATTAAATGTAAAGTAACAGATTTCATGTTGGCTGAATTTAAAGTCTAATTAGTATTAACAGCCAGCACCTTGCTTTGTGAATGTCAGGGGTTCCTTATACCAGGAGACATTTAATACAGCAGTCCCCAGCCTTCTTGACACTAGGCACCAGTTTCATGGAAGACTCTTTTTCCACAGACCAGGGCAAGGGATGGTTTCAGGATGAAACTCTTCCACCTCGGATCATTAGGCCCTAGATTCTCATAAGGAGCACGCAGTCTAGATCACTTGCACACACACTTGACAACAGAGTTCACGCTCTGTGAGAATCCAATGCCACTGCTGATCTGAGAGGAGAGGGAGCTCAGGCAGTGACGCTCACTCCCGCACTGATCACCTCCTGCCGTGCAGCACCGTTCCTAACAGGCCACGGACTGTTGGGGTTGAGGACCCCTGGTTTAATATATTCAACAAATTGTACACTGATAATGCATGATTTTTGAACAGTTACTCATTTTTCTTTTCAATAGATCTGACGCTCAGACTGGTAGGTCGACTCGGAGCTGGCACTTATTTAGAAATGAAATCAGTCTTCATCATGCAGGGTCCTACTAAGAACTGTGACACTGAGTTTGGCCACTCTCAAATGACTGTCTTACCCATTTTCCATGAAATTTTCAGGGCTAGATTTTTTTTTCTTTATCCCTGTTGGTGGGAATTTAAGAGTTTCTTTATTTAAGTGTTCCAAATCCTACTGTCTAGGCATTGCATGAGAATAAATTGCTTTAAAAATAAAAATAAAAAATAAAACATCGTGAAGAAGAAAAGAGTTCTTATTTGTGAATAAACTGTCAAATGATATAACTGAAAAAGGAAGAAAATAAGATAGCTGTTCAATTGTCATATTAGTTAACCAACAGAAGTAAAATTCTTATAATGAGCGAACTTAAAAATAATTATGTAGTTACATTTTTTAATTAATAAAATGCTTATAAAAGTCATATAATTAGTATATCAGTATTTCTCATAACGTTGAATGCATGAAATGAACTGAGGAGTCCTTTTGAAATTTCAGTGTGCATACTAACCACCCGGGTATCTTGTTAAAATGCAGATTTGGCTTCAGTAGGTCTGGGGTGAGTCTAAGAATCTACATTTCTAACAAGTTTTTCATGAGAGACCATACTTTGAGTTTAAAGGAACTAGTGACTAAATGATTGAATTGGAAATAACTCAAAACCAGCAATATGCCAGTTTGTTTTAATAATATTGATTTAGATGCTAGATGATGGCTTAACATTATATAAATATTTTAATATATGTCCTATCATGAGTTGCTTCACAAATGTTACTACTTCTTCATTTACATTCCCCCACATTCAAACCTTCCAACATACAATTGCCCTAATTATTCCCCACAGTTCGATTCCCTTCTGTGGGAAAATCAGGCTCATCGAGACTTGCTTGTATTTTCCCTTGTTCCCACCAGCAAAATTAGCACTCCATAAAAACTTAACTAATTATCTTCTCAGAAATCATTGCTCATTTTTTATGGGCACAGAAACCTCTAGGTTTAATATCAAATTCCCTCTGAACGACTGAGAAAAGAAAAGGAAAATGAATAGATCTATGTTGGAGCGGACAGGAAGGTTTTGGTACTGCAATCTTTGTCATCATTCATTGATGCATTATTCAGTTAACAATTCTGTATCGATCTGTACCTCAGCCCTGTATCATTCGAACCCACGATACCACTTTATGGCAAAGAGTGTGTGCTGCTGAGTCAGGTGGTCCAGGGTCAGGGTTCAGACTATACAAGGAATTGATAGTCATTACTTGGAAAAATACCTTCACCTTCTGAAGTCTTAACTTCCTCATCAGTAGAACAAAAGAACAAACTTCTGAATTTTGTTTTTGTTTTGTTTTATTGAGGTTTAAATGACATAATGGATGACATCATGTCATGTCATAATGAGCATTTTGCACCGTGCCTGGCGTATAGTAACCATTTTAAAACATTAGCTATTGTTATCATTGGAAAGCCTACACTGAGAAGGCCTCATGGGAGAGAGAAAAATAAATGACACATTATATCCAGACCACAGCCTCTAATGAGAACAGTAGCCTATCTTTAAGGGTAGTTTTTTTGTTTTTGTTTTTGTTTTTTTAAGACGGAGTCTTGCCCTGTCACCCAGGCTGCAGTGCAGTGGTGTGATCTCGACTCACTGCAACCTCCGCCTCCCGGGTTCAAGCAATTCTCCTACCCTCGTTTTATAAACACAACTTGGTACAATTTAAATGACTTATGCAAAGTAGACAATTGATAAATGTTGGCAGCAAATTTAACCTCAGAGAATAGTGTGAAATAATCATTTTCAGAGAATGTGTCATGATAATGGTGATGATGATTCTTTGTTTCTACATTAAAGAATTCCAGTGTTTATTGGAGATGAGAGGACTCCACATCATATATGCTGTCATCTAATTTGAAATTATGTCTCCTACATCAATGATACCCATATTCAAAGAGCGGTTTGCAGTCAGTCATTTAACTTTATTTTAATTGTTGTGGGGACAGTGCCAAGGCATCAAGTGTCTAAGAACAGATGTGAGAAGAAATTCAGGAGCAATGTCCTATGCGAGGAAGTATTCAGTGCTTTAGGAATTGGTCATGGGTCCAAATCTTGGTTTCTACTGTCTACTAGTCACATGACCTCATGCAAGATCCTTAATTTCTCTGTACTTGAGTCTTTCCCATGTGTAAAATAAGGATAATCAGTAATAATCTCCGTGTTATGTCATGTTGTAAGGATTAACTGAAGAAGTGCATGATTAGATTACTTTGTAATGAGAAAGATTAGCAAGTACTTAGATTGCACCAATTGCCAGGAAGGAGCTCAATCAATGTCAACATTTGAGTAACTATAATTCCTAGTTTTTCCAGAGACAGTACAGGAAACAGAATTCAAGTATCTTCCTTGCTAATTTAAAACTGCGCACTAAGCATTTTTGTTACTTACCCAAACAACACATCACCTATGCATTTTATCATGCATATATTTTATAATCACATCTGCATGTAGGTAGATGGCAGATTGTAGACATATGCTCTTATGAAAATAATAAATTTTGTTACTTTCACTTGTAAATAACACACTATTACAATGCTTACCAAAAAATAACTTCCAAAGGATATGAAAAATATCAAATTACTTGAATTTATTGAGAAAAATTTAGGTATTATGCCAGATAAACTCCTTCAGAAGCAACAGTGAAAATTTTACATTTTGAAAGGAAATGTTTCAAGCAAATAATGTTGTTAAAGAGCAGCAAATACCCCTTTTTCCCGTGATGAGCCATAGCCTCTAAGATCTCAAATTTCTCCTTCGACCTTCTCAGTTTCAGTGTAGTAATCTTGCCTGTGACAAGATTTGAGTATTTTATCACTTATATATATATTATGACTATTAGAATGTTAATTTTATTTTAACTATGCTATTTAAAAGTCTTGCTCCATGCTTTAAGTGATTCATTTTTAACTTCATTTTTATCTGATTATATAAGGAACATATGTTCATTGTAGAACATATGGAGAAAATAAAAAAGCCAATAGAAGAAAATAAAAACCTGCATGCAGCTTATTTTTCAACCTATCCTGGAACATTCTTTTAACATTTTTGAAGTTAGCAAATATAATTTTAGATTTATAATAATTCACTTTAAATTCACTTTTGGGAGGGAAACAATTATAGACATTCCATATGGTGTCGTATGCCTCTTCTTTGGATTAATTTGTAGTGTGCTCCTAAAAAAAAATGTGTTTATAAGTTGCCCACTGGAAACCCAGACTAACAGGGCATTGTAAGAAAAGTAGACCGTGTCTGCACCAGACTCTTCCATGAACTAGCTTTATAAACTTAAGGCAGTCATATTTCTTTTGATCTCTTTACATTAAATTTTTTCCATTAGAAATTGAAGGGGCAGGTCTAGATAATGTTTAGGTGAGTAATAAGATTTCATTATTCCACGAATTTCAAATTCTCCAAGTGTCTTTGCATCAAAAAATCTTGAAAAAGAAAGTGCAACTTTTTGTGGCATTTCTACCACAAAGAGATTTATATTTGGAATAAGATTGGTATGTCTGTGCCTGAGTTTAAAAGAATAAATCTTGTTTTTATTACCTGATAAGATTAATATTAACTGATTAAGAAAACACTAGGTAATCCATACCGAAATGAAGTTAGTCTCCTTGAATTGAATTTCCATTTTACAGATGATGGCTGTGAAGCCCAGAAAGGTTAGGTCACATGGCTTGAAATAGAAATGCCCCTTAGGAGCATTGACACAAATAGTTTGTGAGAAAAATGACAGGACAATAAAAGAAGAACCTTCCTGCCCTATTTTTTTTTAAAACCTCAAGTGATTCTTTATATACATACAGCGTGCCAGATGCTGGCCATGAGTTTTTCTATTAAAATTGCATACAATTTATAGGAACCCAAGTGATGTAACAGAATGTCATATGTTTTGTTTTTTTAAAGCCTTCTTCTTCTCTCCTTCTCCTTCTCCTTCTTCTTCTTCATAGAGACAGGGTCTTACCATGTTGCTCAGCCTGGTCTCAAACTCCTGGGCTCAAGCAATCCTCCTGTCTTGGCCTCCCAAAGTGCTGGGATTACGGGTATTAGACACCGCACCTGGCCCCAGGATAATGTCACATGAACTTACTACATAAAGAGGGAGAAAAATCTCAGCCCCAAGACCAAAACAGACTTTCTGTGCAGCTTTAGATAAGTCAATGAAGCTTTTTGTGATTTTTCTCATCTTTATCATTTTAATAACATATCCTCCATAATCTACATTGTGCGGCTGTTGTGAAGATTAAATGAGAAACTGAAAAGAAGGTTCTTGAAAGAAACAACACATTTTACAAATGAAGGAAGATTTAAGTTAGAAGGAAGTTCTAACTAGAAAGGGAAAGAGAAGGAGTAGTGTCAGAGAGAATGAGGCTTGATTTCCTCATCTGTAAAACAAAACAAAAAAAAATCGGATTTACTTTAGAGTAGTATTTCATTCAGAGACCAAATTCTCAGTTACTGTAGAATTCCATGTAAACGGATTTATCACAGAGTGCTTTGTCTCATTTGTTGGCATTTATGAACTATCTTTAGAGCATTGCTTTTCTGAATCTAAGTGTGTAATAAAATGTGAACAGACTTTTCTAATTTCCAAATGTGCATAATTTTTTTATATTGACATGAAACATTTGTTAGACACACATTTTCACATTTTAAATGGTCCAAAATGATTGTATTAGAAATTCATGCACATAAACCATTGAGTGTGTGAGAAATGTTCATAAGAAAATAGAGAACAGTGAGAAAATGTGATTCTCAGAATCACATCTATCCCAAGTTTAATGACATTGCATTCAAGTTACCGATCTGTGGGGGAATATCCATAGGGTTTACAAAGTGTGATAAGAGATTAGATCCTGGAACAAAAGCACAAAACAATGCATTCATGTTGTACACTTACACGATTTAGGGAAAAAATGGTCATTTCTGTGTGGCTGCAAAGTAGCTGACTGTTTCACTCTTCATTTGATTTCTCAAAATGTTTGGGTGGCTAAGAGTTCTTGTTAAATACATACATGTCTTCTACTTTATTGACTCAGTATATTTAAAAAAAAAAATAGCCATGATTCCATTTGCAGTGTTGCTTGTAGGCCCAGGGCAAGGGGCCTATGCCTTTAGAGTGGCACTGTCCAGTTGAACTTCCTGTAATGATGGAAATATTCTGTAATCTGTCCTGTATAATACAATAGCCAGTAGCCACATGTGAATACTGAGCACTTGAAATGTAACTAGTGCAACTGTGGAGCTGAATTTCTAACTTAATTTACATGTAAGTAGCACATGTGACTAGCGGCCACTTTGTTGGACAGCACAGCTTTACACGGCCCCACTCTAGTCTTTTCTGTGGAAGCTAATGGGCCCTTGTCTACCAGGGGTCCGTAATAATGCGTTTAAACCATGCCCTAGATTCCTCGAACCCCAGAATTCTCTCCCCAAAGGGGCCAAGTCTACTTTCAGGCCTGTGAAGCCTCTTCTCCACCATATGAGAAAGGGTTGCACACCATTGGTACATACACCGCTAGCTCTGAGGAGTGGCCAAGGGATAGTCTTTGTGGAGGTGAAGGTATGGAAGAGCTTAGACATGTGGGCTGCGGTGCCCATGTGTGAGCACATGGCCCCTCATGATAGAAGATGGAGCCAGTAATGGCAAAAGAAGGGATGGGGGGTCAGGCCCAGCTTTCCCTCTGTTTTCATGTTTCAGTGTGAAATGGCAAGGAGCGTGAGATTAAATTTTAAGTCAATTCAGGAACAGTTGTTATCTTTACAAACTGAGCCTCTCAATTATTATTCTGCTGTCTTTTTTCAATAGAGTCATCCCATGATACTTTCTCCTATTTGTTGCTTTTGTGAATGGAATCTTTTTATTTTCTAGTTAGTTTTGGTGAGGGAGAAGGGTGGTTATTGCTGGTGTTTGTGGAAATTATTGATTCTGCCATGTGTATCTTTTTCGAACTCTTTTGAACCCTCTCAGTTCTAATAGTTTGCCATATAATTCTCTTGGACATTCTTGGTAGAATATCCACAAATAATGAGAATTTTGTATTTTTAAATAATTGATTACATATCAGTTCCATTTCTTGCCCTTTTCCCCTCTCTTTGCATGGCTTACAACCTCCAATAAAGTGTTGAAGATTAGTGTTGAAGAATAGGCATCCTTTTCTTGTTCTCGACTTTAATGGGGTTGTGTCTAGTATTTCAGCAGGAAATATGATCCTTGCTTAAATATGTTTCTGGTAAGTCTCTATGGTGGACCTATTCTAAAATGACCTCCTCTTCCCTCCCACACGCACAAGTCACACTTTTGTATCATCTCTATCCCTTAAATATGGTGGAAACTGTGACTTACTTCTAACTAAGAGAATATGACAAATATGATGAGCTGTTTCTCCCACGATTATGTTACATTATATAAAATTTCCTCTTATCAGACTATGGAGGGAAAAGTTCTCCCGCTGGCCTTGAAGATGCAAAGTTGTGAACTGCCAGTATAGAGGGCCACATGGTGGGGGCTGCAGGCAGCTTCTAGGACAAGAAGAAAGCCTGCAGCCTCCAGTCAACAAGAAGCTGAGGTCCTCAGACTTACAACAGCAAGACACTGAATTCTGCCAACAACCTGAATGAGCTTGGAAGCGGATCTTTCCCTAGCGGAGCTTCCAAACGAGAACCCAGCTTTGCCAACAGCTGGATTGCAGCCTTATGATACCCCAAGCAGAGGACCCAGTGAAGCTGTCCCAGACTCCTGATAGATGCAAACTATGATACGTATTTCTTCCCATTGCTAAATTTATGATAATTCAGTACAGTAGCAATAGAATACTAATACAGTATATATTAGTATAGACTAATATAGTCTATAGTCCTTTCTCAAATTAATGGAATTTTCTATTATTTCTCTTCTGCTAAGATTATTTTTCTTTTTAAAGCAAGGATGGCTATTGAGTTCTTATTAGACACCTTTTTTACTTTTAATTTTACTTTACTTTCAGGTTAGAAGTCTGCAAACCGTTTTCGAAAAGGGCTAGGTAGTAAGTATTTTAGGCCTGCAGGCCATTCAGCCTCTGTCAAAACTACGCAAGTCTTCTATTGTAGCACAGAAGCAACCATGGCCAACTTGCAAATGAGTGAGCATTGCTGTGTTCTAGTAAACTTTATTTACAACAAAGGTGGCTGTCTATCCAGATTTGGCCCATAGGCCTTAGTTTGCTGACCTTAGATTGAGATTAGCATATTATTTTTTTCTCTCCTGACTTGTTAAATGAAGGATGTTTCTGGCTTTTCTAATATTGAACCACCCTTACTCTGCTGGGGTAAATTGTACTTAGAAATGATTTTTAATGCACTGCCGGATTCAAGTTGTTAACATTTTATTTAGGAGTTTAGAATTTATAAGTAATATTGGCTTATAGTTCCCTGACATTTTGTCTATGTTCAATTCAGTGTTATTTTAATGTCATAAAATGAGCTGGATAGCTGCTTGGTAGAAATCTTTTTTTTTTTTTTTTTTTGCAATTTTTTCCTAAAATTAATTAATTTGGTTTTTATTTGGGTGATGTGGGGGATTTGGCGATCTTTTATTTTAGGCTTCTAATTTATTATATCAGAATTTATTAATGTCTCTTTTTAGCCTAATGTGGTCAAGTTTGAAATGGCTCCATATATATTTGAGAGAGATGTATTTTTCCTGTGTCTTGGATTTAAATTCTCCTTCCACATATCCATCGGCTTATAAAATGTGGTATTCAGATCCCTTAGATTCTTGCTTTTTCTTTTGCCTACTATTTCCATGTTTTTTTTTAAGGAACCAGATAAGCTATAAAAATTAATTTCTCTGTATGGATATATGTAATTTTTTAACAATAAATACCATGGTGATCAGAAAACAACTCAGGGAATATAACAGGTAGTGAATTGTAGCCTCTTCTCTTAATAACTCGGATACACTGAAAATTTGTGTACATTGAACCCATTGAAAAGAAATATCTCCTATAAAGTGAAAAGAAGACCATTAAAATCCTGGTTGTTGTTAGAGGCATGTATAGCTCTTCCAACTGGCAGCTTGGTCTGAAAGGATTTAAGGGTTGTTTATTAATAATACAGCTAAATCGTTACCTACTTTACCCACTTTCATTTATTGAAACATGGCACATGCACATTGTGGTTCAACCCCTATGGGAGTAACACTTTGTTTTAATTATTTATTCCAAAGTTAGAAAAATAATACCTAAATTTCATATTATGAACATGAAATGAATCTACCTCACACCAGTCTGCAGATGCGTCCGTGTTGTTGCACAGTTTCCTGTAAAAGCGTTTCACATCTTGATCCTTCACATCTGGACCAAAGAGCTTCTGTACTGATGCATAAAACTTGTCATAATCAATTGCATCTGCATTGAAAAAAGTACAGTACATTTTCATCAAATTCCAAGGACTACCTTTTGTATGTCAGCTACAATTTTTATTTCCTAACCTTCTATTTTCTTATCTCAATCTATAAAAACCAGATTTATTTGCATTTTAAAGACCTTGTCTTTGCACAATACTAAGCAAAAAGAACAAAGTTGGAGGCATCACACTACCTGACTTCAAACTATATTACAAGGCTGGAGTAACTCAAAGCATAGTACTGGTGCAAGAACACACACAAAGACCAATGGAACAGAATAGAGAACCCAAAAATAAGACCACACACCTACAATCATCTGATTTGCTACAAACCTGATGAAAACAAGCAATGGGGAAAGGATTCCCTATTTAACAAATGATGCTGGGAGGACTGGATAGCCATATGTAGAAAATTGAAACTGGACCCCTTCCTTATACCATTTACAAAAATCAACTCAAGATGGATTAAAGGCTTAAATGTAAAACCCAAAACTATAAAAACTCTAGAAGAAAATCCAGGCAATATCATTCGGGACAGAGGCATAGGCAAATATTTCATGATGAAGATACCAAAAGCAATTGCAACAAAAGCAAAAATAGACAAATGGGATCTAATTAAACTTAAGAGCTTCTGCACAGCAAAAGAAACTATGATCAGAGTGAACAGACAACCTAAAGAATGGGAGAAAATTTTTGCAATCTATCCGACAAAGGTCTACTATCCAGAATCTACAAGAAACTTAAGCAAATTTACAAGAAAAAAAATGAACAACCCCATTAAAAAGTGGGCAAAGGACATGAACAAACACTTCTCAAATAAGACATTCATGTGGCCAACAAACATATGAAAAAAAGCTCATCATCACTGGTCATTACACAAATGCAAATCAAAATCACAATGAGATAACATCTCCTATCAGTCAGAATGGCTACTATTGAAAAGTCAAAATACAACAGATGTTGGTGAGGTTGGGGAGAAAAAGGAAGGCTTTTACACTGTTGATGGGAGTGTAAATTAGTTCAACCATTGTGGAAGACAGTGTGGCAATTCCTCAAAGACTCAGAGGCAGAAATACCATTTGACCCAGCAATCCCATTACTGACTATATACCCAAAGGAACATAAATCATTCTATTATAAAGATACATGCATGCATATGCACATTGTAGCACTGTTCCCAATAGCAACAATATGGAATCAATACAAATGCCCGTTAATGATAGACTGGATAAAGAAAATGTGGTATATACATACCATGGAATACTATGCAGCCATGAAAAGGAAGGAGATCATGTCCTTTGCAGGGACATGGATGGAGCTGGAGGCCATTATCTTTAGCAAACTAACGAAGGAACAGAAAACCAAATACCACATGTTCTCACTTATATGTAAGAGCTGAATGATGAGAACACAAGGACACATGGTGGCTAACAACACCCATTAGGGCGTGTCATAGGGTTGTGGGGGTGTGGAGGGAGAGCAAGAGGAAGAACAGCTAATGGATGTTGGGCTTGATACCTGGGTGATGGGATGATCTGTGCAGCAAACCACCATGGCACACGCTTACCTATGTAACAAAGCTGCACATCCTGCACACGTACCCCTGAACTTAAAAGAAAAAAAAAAAAAAGATCTTGTCTTTGCAAACATAACCAGGCCTTTGGCTAAAGTATTACTAAATAAAAAGAAATATTTTACTATTGCGTTTGATACATTCTCCATGATTTCTGTTTAAGATATTTTAGGAGTTTTGTTCAGGAATGCAAAAATTCAAGAATGAGTTGCTTTTTTCCTGTTGTAAAAAGTTTCACCATTGGAGTCTTTGCTAGAATTCATCTTGAGTGGAAGGTGGAAGTGAGCAAATAGCAATTCTTTTATTTTATCTTATTTTTTGAGACAAGGTCTTGCTCTGTCACTAAGGCTGGAGTGCAGTGGTGCCGTCATGACTCACTGCAGCTTTTACCTCCCGGGATCAAGTGATCCTCCCAGCTCAACCCCCCAAGTAGCTGGGACTACAGGCACGCACCACCATGCCCAGCTAATATTTTATTTTTTGTAGAGATAGGGTCTCACTATGTTGCCCAGGCTGGTCTCAGACTCCCAACTTCAAGCGATCCTCCCACTTCAGCCTCCCAAAGTTCTGGGATTACAGGTGTGAAGCCACTGTGCCTGGCAAGCAATCCTTAACTGCTTCTTGAACTCTATGTAAACACACACACACACACACACACACACCCCCCATTGCTTGAATCTTGATTTTGTCAAATTTGGTGATTCCCTGGGGTAAGACTATTGAATCTAAGGACAAGAAGGAATTAGATGTGAGGCTTTCTCAAACTGAATAGAGATGATCAGATGGTTTTATTTAGTTAAAAATATAACTAGTATCTCTTATGTGTAAGAAATGAGCCAGACATTGGGTTTAGAACAGAAAATTAGATAAGCAAGATCCCTGCCCTCAGGAAGCTTATATTATAGTGGGAAATCAGAAAAGTAACAAGTGAACAAACTATTTACAGATTGTGACAGGCAAGGCTAATTAATAAAGATAGACATTACATGAGTGGTTACCAGTGTATAAGGTGAAAAGCAGTATTGCTGCAAGAGGGCATGAGGGAACTTTCTGGGATGCTAGAAATGTTCCCTGTCTTGATCTGGATGGTGGCTAAAGGTATGTTTACAAAGGTTCAAATTTACAGAGCTACCTCCTTGAGAAGAGTACATTTTATGGGCTTTATTGTATGTATGTCAAGCTCAGTAACAAAGTTAAAATAAACAAGTTGTCATAGAATAAACACACAAAAGGAAAGCAGTATGGAACTGTGATATAATTGTATGGTGGTGGCAGGTAGGGGTAGACCTCAGAGAAGGCCTCTCTAAGGAGGTGGGTAAAAGAGTTAAGCTGAGACCTGATGAGCAAAAAAAAAAAAAAAGTCAGCCATGTAGAAAGCTAGACAAAAGCCTTTAGGCATAGGCTGATCAACACGAAGGCCTGTTGCTGCACAGGCTTGGCATGTTCCAAGAAGGTCAGTAGGTATGAAGTACCTACAGTGAGGACTGCAGAAAGTGCTGAGGTGAGACTGGGGCCAAGGAGCGCAGAGCTAGAGTCAGAAGCTGGTATTTTCTTTTAAGCATGATGGTAAGATGTCACTGGGGTGTTTTATGGGGTGAAATGATACAATATGCCTTTAAAAAATTTTAAAGCACACTGGCTGCTGCAAGGAGGCCAGATGGAAAGACATAAAACTAGTAGAGGGTAATTGCATTAGTGTAGGCTTCAGAAATTGGAGGTTTGGGCCAGGGTGACACTGAGGGTGAATGCACATCTGGGCTGCCATGGAAAGTCTCATTTATGCCTCTTTTTAAAATTATTAATAACACTCCCTTTCAATCTTGAAAGTGTCCCCAGTTGGATGGTAAGTGGCAACCGAAGATACAGGCACCCTAGAGATAGTAGTGGAGATGGTAAGATATGGTTGGAAGCAGTAGAATAGTAAAGATTGCTAATGGTTTGGAAGTTTTGGGGGCAGAAGTGGTAAGTGAAGGAAAGGCAGGAATCTAGAGCAGTGGTTCTTATCCAGGGGAGACTTTGCACCTCACCTCCATCCCCAAACACACACACACACACACACAACATTTGGCAAAGACTAGAGACATTTTTGACTGTCACAACTAGGATTAGGTGTGCTACTGGCATCTAATGAGTAGAGGCCAAGGATGCTGCTTAACATCCTACAGTGCACAAGACAGCCCCCACCCTACCCCTGCAACTCCACACATGCACACATACACAAATAATTATTTAGCCAAAACATCAATAGTGCCAAGGTTAAGATACCTGGTTCTAGAATGACACTCAGGTTTCCAGTTTCAAAACTCAGCAAATGTTGGTCTATTTACCAAAAGCAGGGCAATAGGAAAAAGATTACTGGGGAAAATAAAGCACTCTATTTTGGTAATTTTGAGTCAGAAATTCTTATGAGGCATCTAAACAGTTACTTAGCTGCTTTATATTTATTTACACCAACTTGTACAATATATGAGTTTCATTGTAAATATCACTGGATGAGGACAATGAGACTTTTTTGTCCTGGGATAAAATTAATTCCACCAGGTCATTCATAAGATCTAAGGGCATTACTTTTGAACAAATTCCTTCAATCTACTTGACATCATTTCTGAGGTGGACCCTGTTCCATTAAAAACACTCTCTCTAGTTCTTAGTTCCTTGCGTGTAATAGTGAGAGGTCGACTTTATTTTCCAGTATTTTTTAATAAATATGAATTTGTGGCAGACAGTATTAACAGCCTGACAAAAGTTAAGATTACATTTCTCCCTTCTCCGCACTCTTTCTTAGGCCACTCTGTGATAGAAGGTAACTTGTCTAGCAGTATGTATTTTTCATCAAATCTTAACAACTATAGAGAAAGGAAATTTTCAATGTGGCTTTGTGATTGCAAGTTTCTTAATAAGAGCAAAGTCAACTTATGCATTTAGAACACATTGAAGGAGAGGCATACAGAGGTCCTTCTGGACACCAGACCCTGTGCCAGCCTGAGGTTCACAAACCTTCAAAACAACCACAGGCCAATGGTGGAGGAGAAGGGGCAGGAATGAATGAACACATTAATATCAATTTCAGCAGGTTAAATGCAGCAGGTGAGTTCCCTGAGATGGCAATAAAGTGCATTAACAGTGCTGAGGATGGCTTTGCTTAGGGAAAGTTTGGAAGTTTTTACAAAGAGGTGACATTTGACTTGGGTCTTGAAAGATGAGCAAGAGTTTACAGGCACCAAAAAAAAACAAAAAACAAAAAAAAAAAACACTCCATATTGGGGAATGGCATGTACAAAATCAGAGTCATTAAGAGCATGTTTGGGCTGGGTGCGGTGGCTCACGCCTGTAATCCCAGCACTTTGGGAGGCCGAGGCGGGTGGATCACCTGAAGTCGGGAGTTGAAGACCAGCCTGACCAACATGGAGAAACCCCGTCTCTACTAAAAATACAAAAAATTAGCCAGGTGTGGTGGTGCATGCCTGTAATCCCAGCTACTCGGGAGGCTGAGGCAGGAGAATCGCTTGAACCCAGGAGGTGGAGGTTGCTGTGAGCTGAGATCGCGCCACTGCACTCCAGCCTGGGCAAAAAGAGCGAAGCTGCGTCTCGGAAAAAAAAAAAAAAAAAAAAGAACATGTTTGGAAATGGCAAAAAGTTTGTTTTAGGGCAGAAGGTGCATGAAAGGAAATGCCAGGAGTTGAGACTAAAAAGCTAGGCTGAGGCAAGCTGTGAATGGCCTTGCATGCTATGTTAGTATATATGGATTTTCGAGGTGAGTAATAAACCAGGAATATGGCAGATCGATAATTTTTAAAATGGAAAACTCTTGGCAGAAGTATAGATAAATGATTAACTCGGCAAAAAGACTATTTTTGGGGGGTGAAGGGGGACAGAGTCTCACTCTGTAGCCCAAGCTGGAGTGCAGTGGTGTGATGTTGGCTCACTGCAACCTCTGCCTCCTGGGTCCTGGTTCAAGCAATTCTCCTGGCTCAGCCTACCGAGTAACTGGGACTACAGGCACGCGTCACCATGCCCAGCTAATTTTTGTATTTTTAGTAGAAACAGGGTTTCACTATGTTGGCAAGGCTGGTCTTGAACTCCTGACTTCGTGATCCACCCGCCTTGGCCTCCCAAAGTGCTGACATTACAGGCGTGAGCCACAACGTCCAGCCAAGAAGACTATTACAGTAATAAGCTATTGTAATAAGACAAGAGATAGATACCATGACATAGTGAAAGATTGCAGAGGTTGAGTATCCATTATCCAAAATACTTGGAACTGGAAGTATTTCAGATTATGGATTTTTTTCAGACTTTGGGATATTTATATACTGTACTATACATAGTGAGATGTCTTGGAAATAGGACACAACTTTAAACACAAAATTTATTTACGTTTAATATACACCTTATACATAGAGTCTGGAGGTAATGTTACACAATAGTTTTAATAATTCTGTGCATGAAACAAAGTTTGTGTGCATTGAATCATCAGAAAGCAAATATTAATATGCCCCTATCTCATGTCAGCTCTCAAGAAGTTTTGAATTTTGGAGCGTTTTAGATTTTGGATTTTTGGATTAGGGATGCTCAGCTTGTACCAAGATATCTGGCTTAGGAAACTAGTTAAATGGTAGCTATGCCCTAAGACTGAGAGAGAACACAGTAGGCAAAGCTCAAGGAGAAAAAGAAGCAAAGAAAGAATTGAGACGGGAAAAATAAGAATGATATGATGAAAGACGCAGGACAAGGAGGTTTCTTGAAGCAGAGGCAGCTAACACTGTTAATCTAGTACAATGGCCAAGTCGGCTGGAAAATGAAAACAATTGATTGAATTTGGCGACTATATTAGGTTATCAGATAGCTTGGTTAGAGCATTTTCAGCAAAGTGACCAGAGAAGCCAGACCTGAGTAGATTGAAAGTTAAGTGGGGATATTGTCAGGAAATTCAGTGCAGAAGGAAAGGAGAGGTAGCTTAAAGAAAAGAGAAAGTCAAGGTCATGATGCTTGAGTATATTTTTAGATTGAGAGGACAAATCCAGTAGAAAAGGAGATTTTGAAGCTGCTGCAGCAAACTGATAGCCTTGAAGGGGAGGAGAAATAGAAAGGACAGCTGCTGCTTTCAGTGATTCAGAAGTGGAAAAAGGGGTTTTGAGAGAATTCTTGTCTTTTGGCCTTGCTTTCTTTTATGACATAGAAAACTTGGCTGAGAGAAGCAGACATCCCACAGAGAATTCAGAAAAAGTGTCAAGGATTTGAAAAACCAATTAAAGAGAGGTAAAACAAACTGACTAGGAAAAAATGCAAGTTTTGTTGAGTAGTTTAGAAAGCCCAGTCAAGTTCCCAATCACCAAAAAAGCATATCCAAAAGGTCCAAGTCTTAGCTTTAACACTTAGAAGTTGGGTGACTTTGGCTGGGCGCGGTGGCTCATATATGTAATCCCAGCACTTTGGGAGGCCATGGCGGGTGGATCACTTGAGGTCGGGAGTTCAAGACCAGCCTGGCCAACTTGGTGAAACCCTGTCTCTACTAAAAATACAAAAAATTAGCCGGGTGTGGTGGGCGCCTGTAATCCCAGCTACTTGGGAGGCTGAGGCAGGAGAATCGCTTGAACCTGGGAGGCGGAGGTTGCAATGAGCTGAGATCACACCATTTCACTTCAGCCTGGGCAACAAGAACGAAACTCCGTCTCAAAATAAAAAAAGAAAAGAAAAGAAGTTGGATAACTTGCACAAATGATTTATCTTCAGCTCCCATTTTTTTCCACAAATAAAATGAACATAATTACATTGATTAACATGACTATAAATTATTAAATACTATTCAATTAATACCAGTTTGGGTTTGAACACCCCAAGTCCAGATTTTCACTTACATATTACTATGCAACCTGGCATACTCTGAGGCTGGCTATACTATCCCTTTAGCAATTATATGGGCTCTGCTCCTTTCATTGCAACAGCAGGGTTTGTTCTGTTAGTCTTCCACTCTGCCATTTAGCTTTATTTTTCACAGCTGTCCTCAATATGCCAAAGCTGTACACTACACCACTCCCCTTGACTCTTGTCTATGCACTGGTATCTCTGCTGCAAATCCTCCTGTGAGACCACTGTCCACCATATTCTCCGTAGCTTGCATCCTCAGGATCATTCCTGCCTAGAGATATGGAGAGTGGCCAAGACAATGGAATCATGGTGAGGCAGGAAGCTGCACTTCTTATGAAAGTCTTTATGGTCTCATAGTATCTTTGGGCTAAGAAAGAGCAGTGCTATACACTACTGAGGATCCCAGGTCAACCAGTGAGCCATCAAATGGCAATGTCTACAGAACACCACTGGACGTCACTTAATCCAATCCCATAGTTTTACAATCGAAGCAACTTAGGTTCAGAGAAGAAAAAACAAAAACAAAACAAAAGCTTTCTCACGTCCACTTTGTTATTTAGGGACACAGAAAGAACAAGAACCCAGGTCTTCATCCCCTCAGCACCCATTCTTTCACATTAAGCTCTGATGCTTCTCTCTGATGGCTTAAAACATTTTCCAGTCTAACCAACAGACCCAATTGGACTATCGTGTAATCACTGATCTTACCTTCTTTATGGATAAATAAGCCTGCTCTTTCATTTCTTTTCTGGGCTGCTGTTTGTTCAACCAATCTTTCAAACCCGTTCAAAGCCTTTTTGAAATTGCTAATTTGAAGTGCCATGTTGAGATGCTTTTCCTTGCCGATATCCACAGGGACATAGGGGATCTTTTACTTCTGTACAGAAAGAATGCTGCAAGTTTACCAATTTGGAAAACTTCCCAGTTGTTACAATGCCTCCCTGCTGTCTCAGTTTTTGCCCTAGGTCTAATTCCTTTGATCTTAAAATCCCATACTGCGGGTAGGAGTAAGACTTGCCACTAGGATGCTGGCAGGTAGGAAAGCTGATTTAGGTCTGATACATTTCATATAGACAAACATTTCAGTAAAAATCCTGACCTCACAATGTTGTCAGTGTCCTTCACAGTGTCCTCATTGCATCATAATATGTCTGTAACATCCTACTTCCTTCATAAGGAGGAGATTGAGATTTTTTTCCCCACAGACTGTGTGTGTGTGTGTGCACGTGCACATGTGTGTGTTGTGTACACTGCTTGAGAGGGAAAAGGAATGAGTAGAGACCAAGTAAGAAAACTGGGTAATATTTTCTCCCTCTTGTGTCTCTTCTCACCTCAAACCTTTTTTGCCTTCTTCACAATGCCATGGAAAGTAAAGTTTGGCCTGGCACGGTGGCTCACGCTTGTAATCCCAGCACTTTGGGAGGCCGAGGCGGGTGGACTACCTGAGGTCAGGAGTTCAAGACCAGCCTGGCCAACATGGCAAAACTCTGTCTCTACTAAAATACGAAAATTAGCTGGATGTGGTGGTGGGCGCCTGTGATCTCAGCTACTCGGGAGGCTGAGGCAGGAGAATCACTTGAACCTGGGAGTCGGAGGTTACAGTGAGCTGAGATCACACCACTACACTCCAGCCTGGGTGATAAAGTGAGACTCCTTCTCAAAAAAAAAAAAAAAAAAAAGTAATGTCACACTTATTCTTGCCACTGTACTGGATATGGAAATTTGAACTTCTAAAAATGAAATGTATTTCAGCACCTGTCATTTTTACCACAAACATTTTTAGAGGTCATAGGGAATATAAATGCTCTTCTTCCTTTGTGCATTGTCCTTCGATTGAAATAATAAGGTGAGCCAAGGATGAGGAAGGAGTGGCTCCTGATTATGAGGACAGCTTTTCAAGGTAAGGGGTCAGTTGAATTAGAAGGCGCCTTTCTGCACATCTCCTTCCCAGTCATTGCAATCTCCAATCCCATTTAGTCCAACTGCTATTGACTCAGGTTTTCCAATTTTCAACTTTTTATGGGAAGGAGAAGTTGTTTAATGTTTCTCAACAATTAGTTAACTTCCTATGGCTTAGGTGAGTTAGATAAATTTCCTATTTCTTGGTAGTCCACCTTTTAAAACATTCTTCAAGAACTTGCATTCAGAGATGAAGCAGATGTTATTTCAGAGCACCTCCAATTCCAGTACTGTCTTCTTGGTGTCCACCTCCAACTATCTGTTAGGAGAGCGCAGTATGATATTATTTAAAGAAAAATCCCCCAACCCCATTCGTTTCTCCTCCTTTTTCCTTTAAAGCTTTCAAACCACTGTACAGTGACATCTGGAGAACCACTTTTCCTACAATTGTAATGTATGTATTATTGCATTCACCATTAATTCATCTAGCAAATATTTACTGAACACATACTTCATGCTAGAGGCTGTTTTAGACACTGAGGATACAGCAGTGAATAAAATAGCTTCTCAAGTTTATAGACTAAGGCAGAAGACAGACAAACAAACAAATAAATAATGTATCAGTGGGCAACTGTGCTATAAAGAGAGAGGAATTGTGTGTGTATTAGCGTGGGGGGTAAAAATCAAAGTAAAAGAGGTAGGGAGATGAATGAATTCCCTATTAATAGAAAGATTTCTGGGCAGAAACCTGAAAGAAGTGAGGTAGCAAGTCATGTGGATAAATGGTAGAAGGATGTTCCAGGGACAGCAGGTGCAAAGTCCTGAGATCAGCGTGTGCTTCACATATCTGAGAAACAACAGAGACCAGTGTGACTGAGGTGGCGTGGGATGAGAGAGAGAGGTAGACAGAGAAGGCAAGAGAGTCAGGGGGTGGTGTCCAGATCATGTAGGATCTTACAGGCTGCTTTAGGACTTTGGTTTTTACTCTGAGATGGAAAGTTTTTGAGCAGAGTAGTGACATGATCTGACATGCATTTGAAAAGACTCATTCCAGCTGCTTTGAGGAGAATAAACTGAAAGAGAAAGACAGTAGAAGCCAGGAAGGCAGTTAAATAGCAATTTCAGTAACGCAAGTAAGAGATGACAGTGGTTTAGATTAGGGCGCTAGTGACAGAGGTTGTGCGAAGTGGTCAGATTGTGTGAAGGTAGATGTGACAGATGTCCTAATAGATTAGATGGGGGTATGAGAGCAAGAGAAGGATCAAGGATAACTCCAGGGATTCTGGCCCTAAGAAATCAAAAAGATGGAATCATCATTTACTATGTTTGGGAGGAAGCCAATAGAAGGAGCAGATTTTGGGGCGGGGGGAAATTAGGAGTCAGTTCAGGGTATGTTAAGCTTGAGAATTCTATTAGATAACAATTGTGGATGTTGAATAGCCAGACGTAAGAGTCAGGATTCAGGGCACAGCTCGGGAGTCATCAGCATTCAGACAGTGTTGTATTTCAAGTCATTAGGCTGGACGAGCTCACCTGGGAATCAATGCAGATAAAGAAGAAGACAAGGTGAGGATCAAACCCTGAACATGCCAGTGTTGGGAGGTCAGAGTGATCAAGAAGAACCACTGACTAAACATGAGTGGCTAGTGAGGTAGGAGGAGAACCGAGAGAAAGGATCATCCTAGAAGCCAAGAAAAAAAGCTGTTTTGAAAAGGAAAGAGCCATTGGATGGACAATCCAGTTTATTCGATAAAGAAATTGCCTAGGAAGAAAAAAGGGAGGAGGAGGAGAGCTATAGCTTAAAAGGACTTTAAAGAAACACCATCCAACCACAGTGTGTGGACTATATTTAGATCTTGACTCAACAACCAAACTCAAAAATAATTTAAAATGCATGAGAAAATTGTAAATTGGATGCCAAGTAGATATTTGATGATAAAAAGAAATTATTGGCTGGGCACAGTGGCTCGCGCCTGTAATCCCAGCACTTTGGGAGGCCAAGGCGGGCGGATCACAAGGTCAGGAGATCGAGACCATCCTGGCTAACACAGTGAAACCCTCTCTCTACTAAAAATACAAAAAATTAGCCGGGCGTGGTGGTGGGTGCCTGTAGTCCCAGCTACTTGGGAGGCTGAGGCAGGAGAATGGCATGAACCAGGAGGCGGAGGTTGCAGTGAGCCGAGATTGTGCCACTGCACTCCAGCCTGGGTGACAGAGCAAGACTCTGTCTCAAAAAAAAAAAAAAAAAAAGAAAGAAAGAAAGAAATTATTGTCCAGTATTTAGATTTAGTAATTATATTTTATATTATATTGTTTGTCTTAGTCCATTCCTGCTGCTATACCAAAATGCCTTGGACTGGGTAATTTATCAACAATAGAAATTTCTCACAGTTCTGAAGGCTGGGAAGTCCAAAATCAAGGTTCCGGCAAGATCCAGTATCTAGTGAGGGCTGGTTCCAGTATCCAGCACCTCATAGATGGTGCCTTTTAGGTGCCCTCACATGGTGGAAGGGACAAACAGGTTCCCTCAAGCCCTGTCATGAAGGCACTAATCTCATTTATGGGGGTGGAACTCTCATGACCTAATGACCTCCCAAAGGTTCCAACTCTTAGTACCATCACCTTGGAGTTAGGTTTCAACATATGAATTTCGGGGGGACATAAACATTTGGACCATAGCACTGTTATTTATGTGATGTTGTATTTTAGAACCAGAGACTGAAATATCTATGAATAAGCATTAAAGTATGAAGGAGCAGTCAACCTTGCCAAGTACTGGTGAGGGCCTACTTAAGATGAGGACTGAAAATTAACCATTGGAACATGGATGCTAGCGACCTTGAGAAAGGCTACCTCAGTGGAATGGTGGGCTAAACAGAGAGTAGGAGGAGGAGACGTATTGATAGTAGGTATAAATGCACATTATGGCAGAAGTGTTTGGGAACATCTTAGTTGTTATACGCAGGAGCAAGTCACAGCTATTATGGTCATTTATAGAGCTACCGGATGCATTTATACTTATATTTTCTCAGTTCCAGAAATGATACAGCAACAGATTCAAACAACATTGAAAATCACTCATGTTCCTACACTCTTACAAAACTAATAATTTTAGAAAATTGCCTTCTAAGCCCAGACCACATACTTTGATAATTTTAGTTTCAACAGAACTATGCACATTACTTAAATGTTAATGTACAACTTCATAAACCTGTCCCCATGTTTCTAATGTCCTTCGTAAGTGTATATATTTTTTTCTTTTCTACCTATTTTTCTCAAGGAAGTATTTTGCTATTTTATATTTTTTACATATAAATGACCATGCAAGGCAATCATTATAAAAAGTCAAAAGCAAACACACACCTAGCTGTATAAGCAAAGAAATGATATTGGCACTGTCAGAAAAAGACTCTAGAAAAAAGCAGGTGGAATAATTGCTGTGAGTTCGTTTGGCTTCAGCTTCCATGAATATTATAAGGGTCTATCTGTGGAAGGAGTTGCTACCATGACACAAGGCCCATGGCTGGGTCCTCAGCTGGTCTGACATGTAGGCCTGGTACCAGTCATCTGGCGGAAGTGCTGTTGGAGCAATAGGTTGCTGTGCATTTTCTGCTTCTGGATTCATGATGGCCAACTTCAGTTTCCAGCGTAAATCAATGAAGAACTCCTTTGAGGTGAAATGAGTATACTCAGCTAATGCCTATGGCAGGGGACAAAGAGGTAGGCAGGAGCTTCAACATTACATGGCCCTTGGTGACCAGGTACTGTTAAGACTCTGGGCCAGGCTCACCCTTACGTTTTCAGAATAAAAAGATGACAGAAGAGCAGAAGGCATCTTGGTGACCGCACTCCTCAACACGGCTTTCTCTTGAGTCATACCCCTGCAGTCCGGACTGATGCCTTATGTACACAGGGGCATGGCTGTCCTGCTGCCATCCCCCTTCATCATCATTTTGGGATTCCCTCATCCTCAAGCTTATATACTATGTCTTTCTTCACCATGGTTTATTCCCTCATTTTGGTGACTCATATTCAGAAATAGGGCCAGGAAGATAGATACGTTTTTGATAGTTGCATATCTGAAAATATCCTGATCTTTCCTTGCACTTTGTTGACATTTGGTTGAGTACAGAATTTTAGGCTGGAAATTATTTTCTTTAAATATTTTGAAGATATTACTCCATTGTCTTTTTGCTTCTAGTGTTGCTGTTATAAGGACTGTATTCTGATCAGCTTCTGTTGCTCATTATAAGCTATTCTGATCCTTGATGCTTTGTATACAGCTTGTTTTAATTTTCCTCCCTCAGGAAACTTATAAATGTTCTCTTTGACCCCAGTGTACCAAACTTTCACTATAATGGGTGTTGGTATGGAGATATATGTGTAAATTAATCATAACTAACTTCACTAACCACCAGTTTCTTCTGGAAATTAAATGTTTACTCTTCCCTACCTCCTCCTCTGTCATGTAAACTGCATTTTATTTAATTTCTTTTTTGAGACGGAGTCTCACTCTGTTGCCCAGGCTGGAGTGCAGTGGTGCAATCTTGGCTCACTGCAAGCTCTGCCTCCCGGGTTCACGCCATTCTCCTGCCTCAGTCTCCCTAGTAACTGGGACTACAGGTGCCCACCACCAAGCCCGGCTAATTTTTTGTATTTTTAGTAGAGACAGGGTTTCACCATGTTATCCAGGATGGTCTTGATCTCCTGACCTCGTGATCCGCCCGCCTTGGCCTCCCAAAGTGCTGGGATTACAGGCGTGAGCCACCGCGCCTGGCCGTAAACTCCATTTTTTAACAGCAATGTAACGTGAGATTTTATTTTAAAAACAAATGTATGTATTTGGGGTTTGAGGGGATGTGGACAGATACACAGTTTATGTATTAAGCTGATCCCTACATCTCACCCATCTGAGGAGCTGTATGCACCAGAAGCATTGACATTCAGAACCTTAAGGCATGCTAGATTCTCCTGTTTTTTAAAAAACGTTCAATCACATTCACTAAATTGCATTTTCTAAGGTAGGAAAGGTGCACACGTGTTTCGCAAGATTTTCAGTAAGGGCTCTTCCGCTGCTCACCAGAGACCAAGGTTCGAGAGGCCAGGGAAGAATGTGTCTCAACCCTGGGAAAAAATAATGCTTGATTGAAGTTCCCTCTCTGCCATCAGGTGACGATGCAGAAGGCTAGGGGTTATCAGTTTCCAAACAATGTCAAATGAAACGTGTCTCCATTCCTCGCTCCCCTACACTTTGCAAAGGACTTCCTTGGAGCATAGGTATTGTGATAACTTAATGTTCCAATGTAAGAGGGTGTTTAGAGGGTTTTAAATGAACCTCTTTCTGTCTAAAGGACAGGGCTAGATGGCCCATGGAGGAGGATGTGTGCAGGCACTGGGAACCAGTTCCGCAAGCATTAGCTCCTGCTCACCTTCAGACTATTTAAGAGAAGGCAACGAGTTCATTAGGAGCTCAAGGATATCCTTAATGAGTGCTCCCACAGAGAGAGTTTTCAGAGTCATGGAGGAGCCATGACATCTCCCCATTTCTTTCCATCCCAGGGGCACTGACAGGGAGAGCCTGGGGCTGGCCAGCTCTCTGCAGTAGACCACTTCCAGAATTTGGCAGGATAAAAGATGCATACATAGGTACAGAGGCCCAGATGCTAGACTCTCAGTAGAGGGGCCAGACTGGGTCAACTTGGGAGGGTCCCCAAGCAGGGGCAGAGAACGAGATCCCAGCAGCCAGCTACGAAAGGCATTGCCTCTGTCGAGAGAGTTGTGTGAGAAAGATGCCAGAGATCTCAGTTTCTCTAGAAAACCTGCAAATCACCCTAGAAGACAAAAACCCAGCATTTAAAATTTGCTACAATTAGAGAGCACCACTATCTTTTTTTTTTTTTTTTTTTTTTTTGACAAAGTCACAATCTGTTGCCCAGGCTGGATTACTGTCTCCTGGGTTCAAGTGAATCTCCTGCCTCAGCCTCCCAAGTAGCTGGGATTACAGGTGCATGCCACCTCACCTAGCTAATTTTCGTATTTTTAGTACAGACAGGATTTCACCATGTTGGCCAGGCTGGTCTTGAACTCATCTCAGCCTCCCAAAGTGCTGGGATTACAGGCATGAGCCACCGAGCCTGGCAGAGAGCACCAATATCAGACTACAACTTTACCAATCAAGGAAGATTTTTTTCCCCTCACAGTCTCAAAGGGGCCCAGAGCAGCATCTACAGGTAGCGGATCAAGAAAATGGGGGAAGCTAAACTTGTTATCCTTCCCAGCTCCACTCTCACAGAAGTTCTGCAGGCCTGACGCTGGCTCTATCTTGGAGGGGTGGACAAGCGAGTTTTACGTGAGTTTTAGCTTTTCATCTTTTACAATGTTCTGGCCTTGATGTCAACTGCAAGGGAGCAGAAAAGCTTTGGAAGCTGCCAAAATCCCATCTAAGGGCAGGAAGGAGCAGGTGGTCAGGAAACATTTGAAATGAGTAGCGAGAACAAGTTGCTTTTTGGTTGCAGCATACTGAGTTCAGCTTGCTTCATCAACTGGTTACAGTAGTTTACTTCTCCCACTCTTGAGAGAGTGAGATGCAAGCACAATTTGCACACGCTTTTTTCTTTTTTAACAAAAATGTGGTAAAAATATACATAACAGAAAATTTTCCTTTCTAACCATTTTTAAGGGTACCATTCAGTGGCATTGGGTACATTTACAGTGTTGTGCAACCGTTACTACTATTCGTCTCCAGAAGTTTTTCATCATCTTAAACAGAAACTCTCTACCCATTAAACACTTAACTTCTCATTCTTCCCTCTTCTCAGCTTCTGGTAACCACCATTCTACTTTCTGTCTCTATGAATTTGCCTATTATAGGTACCTCTTATCATTGGGATCATATAATATTTGTCCTTTTGTGTTTGGCTTATTTCACTTATCATAACGTTTTCAAGGTTCATCCCTGTTGTGTCATGTACTAGAATTTCATTTCTTTCAAAATATGCCTGTATAATATTCTATTGTATGTATATACCACATTGCATGTATCATTCATCTGTTGATGGGCATTTGAGTTGTTTCTACTTTTTGGCTATTTTGAATAATCCTATTATGAACATTAGTATACAAATATCTGTTTGAGTCCCTACTTTCAATTCTTTTGTGTATATACCTAGGAATAGGATTACTAGATCATATGGCCATTATTTTTAATTTTTTGTTTTGAGACAGGGTCTCACTCTGTTGCCCAGGGTGGAGCACAGTGACATGATCACAGCTCACTGCAACCTCAAACTCCTGGGCTTGATCAAGGGATCCTTCTGCCTCAGCCTCCTGAGTAGTTGGGTGAGACTACAGGTATGTGCCACCACACCCAGCTAATTTTTAAATATTTTTCTGTAGAGATGGGGTCTTACTATGTTGCCCAGGCTGGTCATTGTACTCTTGGCCTCAAGTGATCATCCTGCTTAAGCTTCCCAAAGCACTGGGATTACAGGCATGAGCTCACAATAATTCTATGTTTAACTTTTTGTGGAACTACCAAATTGCTTTCCACAGCAGCCACACCATTTCACATTCCCATCAGCAGTACAACAGGGTTTCTAATTTCTTCACATCTTTACTAACACTTGTTTTAGTGTTTTGTTTTGTTTTTTGATGATAGCCCTTCTAGTAGGTGTGAAGTGGTATGTCATTGTGGCTTTGATTTGCATTTCCCTAATGACTGATCATGGTGAGTTTCTTTCCATGTGCTTTTAGGCCATTAGTATATTATTGGAGTAGTGTCTACTCAGATCCTTTTCCTATTTCTGAATTGGGTTGTGTGGAGTTTTTTGTTGTTATTGAGTTGTAGGGGTTCTTTATGTAGTCTAGATATTAATGCATTATCAGATATATGATTTGCAAGTATTTCTCCCATTTGCTGGGCTGTCTTTTCACTCTTTTGATAGTGCCCTTTGATGCATAATAGTTTTTAATTTTGATAAAGTCCAATGTATCTGTTTTTCTCCTGTTGCCTGTGCTTTTGGTGTCATACCAAGGAGTTTTCTTCTAAGAGTTTTATAGTTTTAGCTTTTACATGTAGGTCTCCAATCAATTTCAAGTTAATTTTTATATATGATATAATGTAAGGCTCCAATTTCATTCATTTACACATGGATGTGCAGCTTTCCCAGCATCATTTGTTGAAAAGACTGTTCTTTTCTCCTTTCCCCATTGAATGGCCTTGGCATCCTTGTCAAAAATCAATTGACCATATATGTAAGAATTTATATCTTGGCTGTCTATTCTATTTCATTGTTCTACATGTTTGTCCTTAGGCTATGTATTAGGCTGTTCTTGCACTGCTATAAATATCTGAGACTGGGTAATTTATAAAGAAAAGAGGTTTAATTGGTCACAGTTCTGCAGGCTGTACAGGAAGCATGGTGTTGGCATCTGCTCAGCTTCTGGGGAGGCCTCAGGGAGCTTTTACTCATAGTGGAATGCAAAGTGAGAGCAGGCATCTCACATGGCGACAACCAAATAGAGAGAGAGAGTGGGATGGGGGAGTTGCCACACACTTTTAGATGACCAGATCTCATGTGAACTCAGAGCTATATAGCTCACTTAACACAAAGGGGATGGCCCAGGGCATTCATGAGGGAACCTCCCCCTATGACCCAAACACCTCCCACTAGGACCCACCTCCAATATTGGGGATTACATTTCAACATGAGATTTGGGTGGAGACGAATATCCAAACTATATCATGCGATCACGCTGGTGCTTTTTTTGTTGTTTGTTTGTTTTGTTTTTTAATAAAAGATTGTAATGTTTTGCCATTATCCTATCATTACATAATTATAAAATTAAAAAGAAACATATCCTTATCATTGCCTGTTTCTGTCAAGCTCAATAAATGTCCTTAATGGTTCATAGTATTATAAAATTACTGTATCAAAAATTCTTAAACATTTGTCAAAGTCCTCTTACTCCTCCTTTGCATTCACTGCTAGTAGGCATTGCCCTGGACTTGACTCTGATTGAGTAAAAGCCAAAGTCCTTCTAATGAAATGGTCAAGGTCCTGCATATCCTGGCCATTCACTGTCCACCAACCTGACTGGCCGCATTTCCTGATTCTCATTCTTGCTTCCTTATTGTTCCTCCAATGTACCAACCACAGTCCTCCTGCCCATAACCACCATGTCTAAATAACAACCTTGACAGAGCAGGGGCATCACCATCTTGGACAAGCACTGCTATTTTAAAGTTCTCCTTGATCAAAAACCACCTAAATCCAAATGGCATCAGCCTAATGGCTAAGGTCAGCATGACCATAAACCACAAATGACATCTCTGACCAGAAACATTCCAATCCTAAGATAAACCCCTCCCTGACCAGAGACATGCCAGTCTCGAGATAACCTCCCCTCCGACAGAGACATTCCAACTCCGCAATAAACTTCTCCTCCATGCTGGTGATAAGCTCTCTCACTCTAAAACCTTTAAATACTCTTAGTCTGTAAGAGACTGCTCCTGACGGAAATCGGCCAGAAGCCCCTCTTAGGTTTATTCTCCCAAATAACCCTGTCTGACTGTTGAGCTGCTATTTGTGTTTCTTTCCTTTCTTTAACTGTTACAAACCCCTTCGACCATCTCCCATAGCTCCTTGCTCAGCCTCCTAAGTAGCTGCCACTACCGACATGTACTATCTTGCCTGGTTAATTTTTTATTTTTTGAAGAGTTGGGGGGCAGTTCTCACTTTGTTGCCCAGTCTGGTCTTGAACTCCTGGGCTTAAGCAATCCTACTGCCTCGGCCTCCCAAAGTGCTGGGGTTGCAGGAATGAGCTACCACGTCTGACCCTTAGTTCTTTATGGCATTTGACAGTGGCTGACACCCTACGTATGTATTTGTCTAATTTTTGTCTGTTCTCCCAACACTACTGGAATGTAAACTTTATAAGAGCAATGACTCAGCAATGAAGAATGAATAGGAAAAAATATAGTGAGTTCTTCATTCATTCAAATTACCGTTTATTGAGAGCTTACTGTAGACTAGACACAGAAAACACAGTGGACGTTAAACATATAGAACTTGGTAAATAGTTATGTTTTGTTCAACAGTTGTACAAATCTAAAATTAACAATTAAATGTGTGTGTGTGTTTTTTTAAGGGGTGGGTAGGTAGGAAGTCTCACAGATGGCAAGTCCAGAGCACAAGCCTTGAAGGAAAATCAAGGTGTCAAAGGCAGAGCACACTGCCCCTTAGCTATTGCTCAGTGCACCAGGGTGGAGAGATGCTGCCAGCCTATTAAATCTTCTCTGCAGGGAATTCGGAATGTGGATTGATCCAGGCTAGTCATTCCCTACTGATCTTTCAAACAGGGGTGAGGGGGGTAAACGCCCACATGGGGAGCAATTTCTTTAGCTTGCACAAAGCCTGTGTTCATTACCAGTGTCCGGGACAGTCTTCAGGTGTGGCTGGGGACTGTGATCTTCTTGTAGGGCCTCCTTAGGGATTGTGCAACCACAAAGGCAGAAGCAGCTCTTGCAGAGTGTGATGACGTTCACAACCTATATTTGACTTGTACTATATTCTCATCACTACAGGGGAAGAGCCCAGTGGGAAATGTGTGCTGTTCTAAATATAGCACCTGCCTCCTATACCTGCTAGATTTAGGTTGAATCTTTCACTGCCTGTGAAGGACTTTAGCAGGCCTCAGTGATCAGAAAGATCTATCCACACTTTCGAGCACAGGAAGGATTGGTATTGGAAGGCCTCGGGGTCAGCCCAGGGCTTAAAGTCAGTTCCACTAGAATGCCATTTTCAGAGTTTTCATCCCAAACTCTCCGAGGGTGGCAGGCTCTTGTATCAGCCTTGGGACATGTGTCTTCTAGCAGTCAGATAGTTAGGCAGGCACCTGTATATCAATTTGTTGTTTTTCTTCTCAGTTTTCCGGTTTGTAAGACTATCCCGAGCTCTTCAATGTGTTGCTTTTGTTTACATTAAGTGTATGAGGTGGGATGGGCTTCGTAGGCTGGTGGTGGGTTATTACAGCTTCCCAGGAAGGGGAGAAGCCCAATTCCTGCCAGCACGTGGTGGGCGCAGGCGCTTATACTTAGGAATAAATGAATGCATAAGTGAGTGAATGAGTATGTCAGTGGACACGAAGCTTTCAAGCTGGGTGCAGGGAGGTGGGGATGTGACGAGCCATCGAGGCTACCCTGCGGCCCTGGCCCCCGGGCCATCCCGCGACACGCGTCCACGCCGACCAGCGGAGGGGGCCCGGCCAGTGTGGGGCGGGGCGAGCTAGCCACGAGGACGCGCCCGCGGGGTCGGGGCTAAGAGGACGCCCCGGGAGCAGCTGAGCAGCGAGGACGCGCCGCGGGGAGGGGCGGGGCCACGGGGCGCGCCGAGCGGAAGGGGCGGGGAGAGGGCGGGCCCGGCGCGCGGTAGCGCGGGCCCCTCAGTGCACAATGGCCAGAGACGGCGACGGAGCCGGAGCCCCACCCAGTGCGGAGCGCGCCGCGAGCCCCGCCGCACGCTGAGCGCCTCCGCCCGCCAAGCGCGCCGGCGCCGGGCCATGTACTCGGGGAACCGCAGCGGCGGCCAGGGCTACTGGGACGGCGGCGGGGCCGCGGGCGCTGAGGGGCCGGCGCCGGCGGGGACGCTGAGTCCCGCGCCGCTCTTCAGCCCCGGCACCTACGAGCGCCTGGCGCTGCTGCTGGGCTCCATTGGGCTGCTGGGCGTCGGCAACAACCTGCTGGTGCTCGTCCTCTACTACAAGTTCCAGCGGCTCCGCACTCCCACTCACCTCCTCCTGGTCAACATCAGCCTCAGCGACCTGCTGGTGTCCCTCTTCGGGGTCACCTTTACCTTCGTGTCCTGTCTGAGGAACGGCTGGGTGTGGGACACCGTGGGCTGCGTGTGGGACGGGTTTAGCGGCAGCCTCTTCGGTGAGTTGGACTGGGAGGAGAAGGCAGTCTCCCCTCGGCAAACTTCCACTCCCCGCCCCGCCGCCCGCTCCGTGCGTCCGCCTGCCCCCAGCCCGCCCCGCACGGCTTCCCGCTCGGCCCCGCGCCCTCCGTCCGAGCCCGCCCCGCTGCCCGCTCGCCTCCTGACGCTGCTCAACCCCAGCCGCATGTCGGGTGCCTTCCTCTTCCTCCGCGCCCTCCCGCCCCGCGCTGTCCACGACTCCATTCCTGTGGTCTCTCATCTGCCCCCACATTGACCCCAAACCCCAACCCGTCTCCTTTCTTGTCATTTGTTTTTACCTCCTAAGATCACTCAACAAGGCACGAAACCACGACTTTTTTACACTTTGAGGAATGAGACGAGGGCCTGTAGAGTCGAGATTCAAGAAAAAAAGTGATTAACTCGTTAAAGTTGGAGGGGGTGATGAGATTAGATTCATATACTGCTATTTGTTTTCTAAAATGAGAGTGGAAAGCTAAAATAGCAGTGTGTAAAAAAAAAATTTCTCATTAGTACTTGTAAACCTTTGAATGCTTTCTAGGGAGAGAGACAGTTTCATTCAGGTCCTCAGAATGCAAATTGGCATGTGCCCTATAAGCTGTTTTTACTATTTTCCTTATAGATGGGTTCCAGCGCACCACAATCTCGGGTGAGATTACAAATGGCTCAGCCAATACCATCTCAGGTGAACAAATACTGTAATTAGCTCTGCAGTCGGTAGATTTCATTAAGTACAACTTGATTGTTGAAGGTTTATTTCGACAATACTCTTCTTATGGAAGATTTAAGTTTCACTAAGACATGATGTTTGGAAGGATGATCAACAACTCAGCAAATCATTGAAGGAAGCGTAGGAAAGAAATTATTTTTTGCGTGCCTCAGGAATTTCATTTGTAGGGAGATTTGAAATAGAAATGTGTATTTCTCAAGGCTTAAAGAAGTTCCTTTTTTAAATCCGGAAATCCATTGATACTTTATTGCTTTTATATTGGTAGGTTTGGAAGAACAAAATCTTTGTAGAATTATCAAAAGTATTTTCTTATTCAGTAACCTCTATGCTATGACAAACCCAGATATTATATTTGTAATGATTCATTTTTTGGCGTTTTGAAGGAAATAGAAAATGTAGATTTTATTTGATTGCTTCAGAGGTTATATTTTCCTACCTGCCCCTCATAAGCTTTAATCTGATAATTTCATTTGAACAAACATTTGAAATTTAGGGAGGGGGACTGTAAGTGTATGTAGGTTGTGATATGGATGGCTATGGGATTACACTCCTTATATTAATTTAAAAATACCTATCAGGCAATTTCTTTGGCAATGCTAAGAAGGTTATTCAAGCCCAAGCCTAAAGTATCAGTAGTGTTCTCCCGGGTAGTCAACAGGTGTTTGTTCAGACATCAAAGTTCTTTTTTCTTGGAAGTGCCTTTTCTGTGCTGGAAAATTCTGTTTTCGTTCCCGGGAGTTTGAACACAAGGGTGTACTGAGTTCTTTATAAGTGCTAGCTGTCATCCACCCTCTTCCTCACCTCTTTCCTCTGCTGACCCCACCCTCGTGTGTCTCCTAGTCACTTCTCCCTTCCTGTTTTTCTTCTTCACCATCCCTCTTAGGGTCCCAACCTAGTGATTTTCTAAGTTCACTTAGGTTTTTGCCTAAGGGCTGCCCTGTTTTTCAGGGCATTTAGTGCTTTCAACCATGATTTTCTCCCAGTTTTTAATGTAGAGGTGGAAACTCTGGGGTAAGAGATTCAGAGACTTTTTTAAGCCCTGGGGGGCAAGTTAGTAGTGAAGTTACTACAGAGTTTAAAAAGTTTTTAGCAAAGACAATTCCTTTACCTGGAGTGAATTCCAGAGTTTGTGCTTCTAGATCCAGGTTAAGGATGAAGAAAAGGAGGGCACTTCCTGCATAGTTATCCCTGAGCTAGAACTACCTAACAGTGGAGTATTGAAGGGGAGGACATTTAAAAATGAGGGAAGTAGTTTCTTGATGCAGAGCCTTTTGGAGAGGCTTGCCCAATCTGTTGGAAAGACCATTGGCCTGATGGCACAAGAGTGGATCCTGTTCCTGATCCTGTGGCTCATGTATTGTGTGGGCTTTCCCAAGTCACTTAATCTCTCAAACCATCACTTCTCTCATCTCTATTATTGGGTAGTTCAGCTTAATGCTCTGTAAGGTCATCCTACTTGCTTTGCATTTTGATGACTTCTTTGAGATCTGTAGGTTAGAACGTGCCTGATCTTAGCGCTTATTGACTGTGTCTTCTGCTCTTACTCCTACCCTGAGCCCTATCTTTCTAAGCCAAGAAGCAGCATATACTATGGTTACACCTCTTCAGATACCATCATAGATTCAGTCTCCCTCTTCACACCCTGCTGGAAGAAGCAGAATAAGTAATTCAGACATACTTAAATTTATACTTGAGTGGGCCAGGCAACTGTTTCATTCTGTACTTAGTTCCTGGCTTCTTAGGGAATGCCAAAAATGAGTGGAATCCTTGATATTTTTGAGACACAGGCTTTGACTAGACAGGACTGTTAGGATTGCCATTTTAGTTAAACTACAGGTCTGTGCCCTACGCAATTTAAGTTGCAACTGAATGGCTTGTTTTACTAATATCCAGGATTATTAGTCATCTTGGCCTAGACAGGTCTAGCTTGTACTGATTTATATTTCAGTAGGTTTAACAGTAGTGAAAACCAGAGCTCAAACCAGTGCAATGATGAATGTTAGAAAGTTTAGCAGTAATGTGTATATAATACTTTAGCCTAAAGACTTTCAGGTGAGTATGCTCTTCAGTACCTTAGTCGTTCTACCTCTGGCCACACGAGGCATCACACAGATGTCTTCTGCACGTGGAGTGTAACCAGCATTATGCTCAAAGTTAACAGGAGAGCCTTTTTTTTTTTCTTTACTTATCCTTCAAAAATAAGAACAAACAACATTAGTCTTGGCAGAGGATGTTTACATAGACCTTTTGCTTGGGGTAGAGATTCAGGGTTGCAGAGACAGTGGCAAAATGCAAACATCACTGTATTCAAATGTTAGAAGTAGGCATTATTTATGTTAAGATATTTTAATATGAAACCAGGAGTTTTCCTTTTTTACTTATATACTTTTTTCCTTTTTTACTTACACTAATATGCATGTGTACATTCATATACATATTTTTAATATATAGGTTTTCCTCCTCAGGCCTATTCTTTTATGAGCCTAAATATTTTTAAATGGCCAGTTGTTTTACTGAATTAATCCTTTTACAATAATCTCATTAGTAATTGAGTAGAAATAGTCTCATGTTGCTATCATGAGATCCTAAGGTGGTTGTGGCATGAAAAGGTCTTATATTCGGTTCTTCTGGAATCACAGACTGTAATGGCCACAGAAATATTTTTAATCGTGGCAGTATGTACATAGTGTATAATCTGTTTCTATAAACAATGGAGCCATACGTTCCTTTTAGTCTAAGCTCACAGCTGTGTATAGATTTACTCACATGATAGTTTTCTTAAAAGCTGAAGTTAGAGAATTGTATTATGTTATTTCTTCTTTATTTTTGTGGAACATTATGTTCATTCTCTATTACTATGTTGCCTGATTCTTGGGAGAGCTGTTATATCTCTATTGTCCATTTTCAAGAAATTAGAAAATATGTGAGAAAGCATTTATGACATGCTTTAGTGGAGGTTTATGTCCAAATAAAAAGTCATACTCCAATGGATTGTCATTGTTGCATGAAATTATTTTTCTCTTATATTGTTTACAATGTATTCTTTCTTGAATTTTCTTCTTTCAGAGAAGAGTTCCAGTCACAAATGCATATATGGTGCATTTTGACGTTTACTGCTAAGATGAAATGCAGAAATGAAACCACACATCCATTTTAGTATTCTCAGATGTGATTAGATGTACTTGCTCATGTTTTTATGCTACTGACTTATAAGGAAAAAAATATATTTTAAAAGGGTAACTGTTAAACAGCTAGGACCTGCAACTTCAGTGCTTCTGGGATAAACTGGAACATCAGAAGGACAGATTTTATTACAGTATAATCACACCTCATTTCTTTCATCAGCAACTGTCACCAGACACTTTTACTTCCTAGAATGGCGGACAATCTTCCCACAGAGTTTGATGTGGTTATAATAGGGACAGGTTTGCCCGAATCCATCCTTGCAGCTGCATGTTCAAGAATTGGTCAGAGAGTTCTGCATATTGATTCAAGAAGTTACTATGGAGGCAACTGGGCTAGTTTCAGCTTTTCAGGATTGCTAACCTGGTTGAAGGAGTATCAGCAAAACAATGACATTGGGGAAGAAAGTACTGTTGCATGGCAGGACCTGATCCATGAAACAGAAGAAGCCATCTCTCTTCGCAAGAAGGATGAAACTATCCAACACACAGAAGCTTTTTGTTATGCCAGTCAGGATATGGAGGACAATGTTGAAGAGATTGGTGCTCTGCAGAAAAATCCTTCTTCAGGGGTGTCTAGTACCTTCACTGAAGTTCTGGATTCTGCAGGCTTGCCCGAAGACAGCCAGTCATCATATTTTAATAGCGATGAAATGTCTGCCAAACACACTCAGAAAAGTGATAGAGAGATTTCACTAGAAGTAACTGATGTAGAGAAGTCAGTGGAGAAGGAAAAGTATTGTGGAGATAAAACTTGTATGCACACAGTTTCAGATAAAGATGGAAATAAAGATAAAAGCAAATCTACAGAAGATAATTCCAATCAACCAATTAGAAATAGGATTACTTACCTTCAAATAGTTAAAGAAGGGAGGAGGTTTAATATTGATCTGGTATCAAAACTGCTGTATTCTCAAGGATTGCTAATTGATCTTTTAATCAAATCAGATGTTAGTCGTTATATAGAATTTAAAAATGTCACTAGGATTCTTGCATTTCGGGAAGGAAAGGTAGAACAAGTGCCTTGTTCCAGAGCAGATGTCTTTAATAGCAGGGAACTCACCATGGTTGAAAAGAGGATGCTAATGAAATTTCTCACATTTTGTTTAGAGTATGAACAACATCCTGATGAATACCAAGCTTTTAGGCAGTGTTCATTTTCAGAATACTTAAAAACTAAAAAACTAACTCCCAACCTTCAACATTTTGTACTGCACTCAATTGCAATGACATCAGAATCATCTTGCACTACAATAGATGGCCTTAACGCAATTAAAAACTTCCTTCAGTGTCTCGGACGGTTTGGCAACACTCCCTTTTTATTTCCCTTATATGGCCAAGGAGAAATTCCCCAGTGTTTCTGTAGGATGTGTGCAGTTTTTGGTGGAATCTATTGTCTTCGTCATAAAGTACAATGCTTTGTAGTCGACAAAGAATCTGGACGATGTAAAGCAATTATAGATCACTTTGGTCAAAGAATAAATGCTAAATATTTTATTGTGGAAGACAGTTACCTTTCTGAGGAAACATGCTCAAATGTGCAGTATAAGCAGATCTCTAGGGCAGTACTTATTACAGATCAGTCTATACTAAAGACAGATTCAGATCAGCAGACTTCCATTCTGATAGTTCCTCCAGCAGAGCCAGGAGCTTGTGCTGTACGGGTCACAGAATTATGTTCTTCAACCATGACATGCATGAAGGACACCTATCTGGTACATTTGACATGTTCATCTTCTCAAACAGCAAGAGAAGACTTAGAATCAGTGGTGAAGAAACTATTCACTCCATATACTGAAACAGAAATAAACAAGGAAGAACTTACAAAGCCAAGACTCTTGTGGGCTCTTTATTTTAATATGAGAGATTCCTCGGGAATCAGCAGAAGCTCATATAATGGCTTGCCTTCCAATGTTTATGTCTGCTCTGGGCCTGACTGTGGCCTGGGAAATGAGCACGCTGTCAAGCAAGCTGAAACACTTTTCCAGGAGATCTTTCCAACTGAAGAATTCTGCCCTCCACCTCCAAATCCAGAAGACATTATCTTTGATGGCGATGATAAGCAGCCAGAGTCTCCTGGAACCAATAATGTAATAGTGGCCAAACTAGAATCCTCTGAGGAAAGCAAAAACCAAGAAAGCCCAGAGAAGCACCTTCAAAATTAGAAAAGAGCAATCTGGAAATGCTGTTTTGGACCTCCTTCATGGCATCAGAATATTCTCATTTAAAGGACAGTTTCCCATATGAGTAATTAGAAGTGGTTATATATGATGAATGCTGTGCAGATGTTGTCTTTAACTCTCAGACATTCAGCATTGAATATCTTTGTTAACCTATCAATGAGTGATTTATTGATTATTGAACATTTTGTTTAGAATGGGCTACATGACCCATAATCTTAAAACAGAGTTAGCTGTATTTTAGTATTGGGTATGTATGTAAGGGTTCCGTATTAACAATTCAGCTTAAAGGTAATGGTGTATTTGCTAATGATCTTCAGATTTTATCTTTGTCTATAGAACAATTAGTAATACCCAAGTAATATTTTAACTACTTTCGCAGCTATTATCGTTGCTGCGGCCTGTTCAAATAGTGAAACACACACAAATGGTAAATTATGTGGATCTGTTGCATATAATATAAATGTATAGAATGGTGGTAGGAATAGCAACTAATACAAATGCCAATATGATACTGAAATACATTTGTCTATAATCGTTAAAAGATTAACTTTGCATGATCCTTTATTCATTGTGAAGGTCTGAAGTTTATAATACCCACTTTACCCTTGTAACTGATGAGGCAATGATGCCACCACAGTATTCTAATTTACAAAAAGAATTGGAGTTCAATCAGTGACTGAAAAGCTCATTTAATACTTCAGAAAATTTCTGCAGAGCCCTGCTCTGGCACTTAAAGAGCTTCCAACAAGTAACTTAGACCAAAAGGAAAAATGAAGTGCCCCAGGAGAAGATACTTCAGAAGGGCTATTCTGAAATTCCTAAGGAGAAACAGAGTGAAGTCTTTTTAACCTGGGATTACAGATAGTTATAAAACCCTCTATAAATAGATTACCCAAGGTTTTTCAGTGAGAATGAAACCTACCACCTTGTTGGCTCTACCACTTTAATTAATATTACTAACATAACTGATAGAAATGAATCAAAGGAGGATTTACCATGCCCTTTTGGTTGTGTCCCACTTCCCAAATTGTGAAGTAACAACCTTCTGTAATCTTTCTTGCCTCTTAGCTGTTATCTAGAGTATAGAAACTTTTTTTCTCCCAGAACCACCCAACATCATAAAACTGGTAGTACTCTAATAGTGAAAACCTGTGGAGCTGTCAGAAGACATGAACTTGCTTTTCCTCTAGTCCAGTTTCCATTCCTCAGGCAGAGAAGGATGATCCTTGTGACAGTTTTTGCTCTGAAACAGCATTTATCATGTGCTTGGTACTTAGTATTATGCTTTCTCATGACAGTTTCTCAGCAATCCTGTGAGGCAGATTTGCATATACCTTCTGTATTAGTCTGTTCTCATGCTGCTGATAAAGACATACCTGAGATGGTAATTTATAAAGAAAAAGGTTTAATGGACTCACAGTTCCATGTGGCTGGGGAGACCTCACAATCATGGTGGAAGGTGAAAGGCATGTCTTACATGGCAGTGGACAAGAGAGAATGAGAACTAAATGAAAAGGGAAACCCCTTTTAAAACCATCAGATACCGTGAGACTTATTTACTACCATGAGTATGGGGGAAACAACCCCATGATTCAGTTATCTCCCACCAGGTTCCTCCCACAACACGTGGGAATTACAGGAGCTGCAATTCAAGATGAGATTTGAGTGGGGACACAGCCAAACCACATCACCTTCAAAGAAGAAATAGAGAATTATTAGTAATTTGCTCAGAATCTGGTATGTGGAAGAGCCAACATGGGAACCCAGTCTTTTGTGATTCTAAAACCTTTGATCTTTCTACTAACATGCACTGTTAGAAGAGTGTAGGCACTGCAGGAGAAAGAAAAAGTGCCCACGAAAATTAGTCGAGCATTGCCAGGGTGAAAAGCACACACTGGTCCTGCAGCTTATTGAATCAGAGAAATGTGAAGATTAAGATGAGCTAAACAAATGTATTTTAGAGCATGGATCTCATTGAAGCAGAATTTGGCTAAGTTTTAAGAAAATGTTCTTCAGTAACACATCTCTTGATCTGAAGATTGTGTTATAAAAAATATTACCAGGCCAAAATTTGTTCGGAATACACTCATTTTTTGCTCCTCTATATGTGAAGAAAATGAGACCAGACAGATTTAAGTAATTGACAACTTACTTAAAGTAGCAAAGTCATGGATTGTATTGACTTTTAAAAATATAGTAATGTCATATTTAAATTTTATCCTAAAGTTTAAATCTATCAAAACAACGGAAATACTTGAAATAGACCTATAAAATAGTAATTAAAATGAGAAATACATAAGATGATAAATAAAATGACAGTGAAAGGTATTCTAGATCTACCGAAGAGATTTTCAGTATCACAAATTATTCGTAACAAATTGAGGAAAGGAACAATGAGAAGTTGCAAAAGATGGTATAGCTGAATATAATAGAAATAGGAAAAATTAGTCCAAAATAAAGGTTGATTTAAAAATGAAGAAAATGAATATACTTCTTACTGAATACAAAATAAGTGGGAAATGAGAAGTTATACCAATAAAAACATTTAAAAATTTAGGGGATATTATAACTCAGTATAATTTTCTGACAGGTTGGATTTTGACCCTAATGGACTTGCTGGTGAACTTTTTTTTTTTTTTTTGAGACAGAGTCTCACTCTGTCCCCCAGGCTGGAGTGCAGTGGCCGGATCTCAGCTCACTGCAAGCTCCGCCTCCTGGGTTCACACCATTCTCCTGCCTCAGTCTCCAGAGTAGCTGGGACTACAGGCACCCGCCACCTCGCCCGGCTAGTTTTTTGTATTTTTTAGTAGAGACGGGGTTTCACCGGGTTAGGCAGGATGGTCTCGATCTCCTGACCTCGTGATCCGCCCGTCTCGGCCTCCCAAAGTGCTGGGATTACAGGCTTGAGCCACCGCGCCTGGCCTGCTGGTGAACTTTTAAAAATGTTTAAATAATGTCTATCCATCTATCATGAAAGACAACATGCTTCAGATTGTCTTTTGAGGCAAATATGTTCTCAATACTAAAAGACATTTTTAGAAGGATTTTATTCTCAACAGATGCAAAATGCAGAATGAAATATTGGCAAACAATAGAGCAAATAATTTGCTATCACTCAGGATTATAAGGCTGGTGTTCAGCAGAACAGCCATTAAATCAGCATCAACAGAACACATGGTAAAAATCCAAAGTATTAACTACAGATAACTTTTCAAAAATTAATCATTCACCCTTGATTTAATTATTTCTGGCAATGATTTCATAGAGTTCTTGGAGTCTGTTAAGTACTTAAACCAAGAACTACTACTATTCCTACTGGGAAAACATAAACATTCCTCAAGTGGAACGTAAACAGTGTTGGCACCATTTTTATATATGGTTAAAGAAACCTGTCATTGCAGTAAAAGCCAGCATTCACAAAATGAGGAAGATAAGGAAGGAAAGTAGCATAAATACTTTCTATTAACATGGCTTTACAACTGCTTAAACTTATAGAAATGTACTCACAATAAAAGACTAATTCAAGAAGTTGCAGGATATAAAATTTTTAAAAATATCCTTTCTACATCTCAACAGTGACAAACTGCAACTTAAAAAGTGTTTGGTTATTAATATATATGAGACTTTTAAAGAAAGTTATATACATTGAGATAAATTAAGAAAGATGCCTAAATAGAAGCAAGTTTAAGGAGCTATATTTTTAAAAATGAGCAAACGCCCATGGGAGCCATGCTGGTGTAATGGAAAAGTAGTACATGGGGAGATGGGAGTTTTTTGAAAACCAGAATTACAGTTCTCATTTCACTACTTACCAGTTGTATACTCTTGGGAAAGTCACTCTTAGTATCTATTTCACCATCTACAGAATAGAAATACTTCACAGAATTATTGTGAGGATTAAGTTAGATAGTGTGTATTAAAATATAAAGCTACATCCAAAGGAATGCCAATATGTGACATTAGTATGAAATTTACTACAGTTCATTTAACATTCCAACGGTTGCTGTGTGTAATATGGCATAATTGTAATAAATTATTTAGGAAAGCAAGCAATGATGTAAGTTTTTTTAATTTAGGGGGAAAAAATGGGAGTCTTGCCTCCAAATCCTTAAAACATGCTATTAAGCAACCTTTCTGAATATTCTGTGGTGCCAAGTATAAAGTTTAACTAAAACTAATAAACCAATGGAAAGAAAGAAATATTAATAACTGCTGGTGGAAAGACTAGCTAGATGTCAGTGTGGAAAGATTAGATCCACTTTACATATGATATTCCAAATGAATTAAATGTTAAGTATAAAAAGAAAAATAAAGACTACAAGTCTCACACCAATAGTGGTACAAAGGAACTTCATGGCAATTGATAAGGTAGATCAACTAAGAGAAAAAATTTTAAATTTGTAGTAAATAGGAAAAAGACAAAACAAGATGGAATTTAAAAGAAGGTATTTGCATTACACATGGATGCACTCAATTTTTGTAAAACTATATACATATCCATAAGGGTTTGTACTTTTAGGCAAATTTATAAAGAGATCATGTATACATGATATAAAAAATCAGTTCTTCAAATGGTATTCAAATTTCCTAATATTAAAAATGCAACTTTGACTTAGTTCATGCTATTGTATTAGCAAAATTGTTTTAATTGCATGTGTCCTCATAGCAGCAGCATTGTATATTAGTAGGCTTTTAAGAGAACTATGTAGAAGACTATAATATAAAAAGGGCTTTATAACCGATCTATCTTTTGACATACTCGCTTTGAGTGGCATATGCCTGGGAAAATATTTAAAAGAAAGAAAAACTATTTGTACAAAGGTTTTTAGCAATTCCACTCAGATAATCGTTTTTGTTTGTTTGTTTGTTTTGAGACAGAGTCTTGCTCTCTCGCCCTGGCTGGAGTGCAGTGGCGTGATCTCGGCTCACTGCAAGCTCTGCCTCCCAGGTTCACGCCATTCTCCTGCCTCAGCCTCCCGAGTAGCTGGGACTACAGGTGCGTGCCACCACGCCTGGCTAATTTTTTGTATTTTTAGTAGAGACGGGGTTTCACCGTGTTGGCCAGGATGGTCTCGATCTGCCGACCTTGTGATCCTCCCGCCTAGGCCTCCCAAAGTGCTGGGATTACAGGCGTGAGCCATCACGCCCGACCCCACTGAGATAACTTTAAGGGGGAAAAAGCCCAACAATTGGGAAATGGTTAAGTAAATTTTGGTGTATTGCTAGTGCTATCACAGAATGTTATATAGCCACTAAATAATATTGATATATGTAAAATTGTATGCAAAAAAGTGTGAGATTCAAAAATGTTAATAAGAACATAAATTATGTTTACTGATATATGTGAAAATTTAGGTCTACATTGAAAAGAATCAGAAGATAACATGTAATTAACTTCAGTTTAACATTAGGGGTTCTTTATTTTTCTTCTGTTAAATATTGATGTATGCAATAAAAAATAAAAGATTAATTGGTAAAGTGGTTTACTGAATTGGTGAGAAAATTACTGATTTCTTAGAAGTTTCTAAAATTCTATTTTAAGTTAAAATATACATTTCTAGGTGTTAAAAAAGATCATCTTCAAATATGTGTGGCAGAAAGTTTTACAAATCTTGGTGGGAGGGAATTCTTGGTCAAGATGGACTTCATAATTTATTTTTTCTTAGTTGATCACCATTAAGGAATAGTAATAGAAATATTAGTAATACATTCTAGGACATAGGCATGAAGACATCATATACTAATTAAAATATGCCCCTAAATGCAAACATGTCACTTGGGAATCTTAAAAGCCATGGATTCATGTGTGACCAAACCTTGTTTGCAGAGAGACCTGTGCAAAGGCCAGATCTCAGGGGACTGAGGATGTGACCGACCCTTTCTTCCAGTCAGCCTGAGAGATCCAAATCAAGGTGATTTAATTTAATAAACATCCATTGAACACCTACTGGGGGTTATGAATTGGCACTATTCTGGGAAATTAGAAATATAAAAATAAGTGCTCTGTACCTGACAAACATTCTGTTGGAATGTTTACCTTAAAGTAAGGTCATTTTACCTTAATGAGCATTTAAGACATTTTTTACCTATCTCACGCCCCACTGTAACTAGCACTTCCTGTTTCCTGGCAAAAGAAAAAACAAAACAGAATTCTGTGCCTTGTGCATGGCATCCCTTTTAAAAGGCGCCAAAACTTACTACACAGTTGAAAACAGGTGGCTTAAAGGTCAAAAGCCGAATCATTTAACACTCTCTGAAGTCTATTTCGGATGACATTCAGTGAGTTAAGTTTTTCAGATTAATCGGAAATTTTTTCTTTTTCCTGGGGAAGGAGCCAAGAGGAGCTCCAGGGGATTGAGTCCAGGAGCCCAGGACATCAAGGGCTTAGGGAGAGGAAGTATAAAGAAATTAGATCATACAGTTTCAATACGAAGAAATTCTGATTAAGATTAATTTTATTTGCCTTCATCTCGATGGATTAAGTGAAAGTCATGCTCCTATTGTGTGGAGGTAGCTGCTTCCTCTGAAGATTTTCAGATTTTTATTTTAGTATTTTTACCTCCATTATAAAGAGGCGTTTGTAGTGTAGTTCATTTCGTTTTAACCAACAACCAAATGTATTCACATTTCAACAGCAGGGGACACAGTACTTCCAGCTTTCTGTAAGGCATGAACAGTACAGAAGTTGAGTGATTCACCTGAAAGAATTTGGCCATAACAAAAATATATGACAACAGTTCTGCTCCAGCATTTGTGGGTATGCTTTTTTTCCTGACAACTGCATTTTCTTATGTGATCCTCAGGACAACTGTGTAAGGTAAGAAAGGGCAGATATTTATACCAGTTTTTTTTGTAGATAAAACCTGGAGGAGTTAAGTGACTCACCTGGACTCTCCTACTTTGTATTTAGACCCATTAATGGGAAATGAAATGCTACTGTTTTGTTTTGCTTGCATCTCAAGAGTAACTTATTACATGTAAGAATATATAACACATAAAACACTATTTAAAAAGCAGTGGCTTCTGGAACTTTAGAATAGATTGACTTTTCAACAGATAGCAAAATAATCCTATAAATTACAATTTGTGTAATTACAATCAAATGGGCCAACTGTGATTGAGAGAGGAGAAGGGAGTTACTAAGTTCACTCCTGAAATCAGAAAAACAGTTTCTTTATTCTGATACGTCAAGAGCTTAAAATCTTTATATATAATACCTTCATTGGTCCCTGCTGATGTCCTATGACTCCTGGCGTTTGCTTGTTGCTAAATATATATTTAATTCTAATACACTCTGGACAGCTATTTAATAATAAAGGCATGCATATCAGAGGAGTGACTGGATTCAGAGGTGCAGGGTTGACAGAGTGTAGCAGGAAGATGAATACCTGATTATAATTCAGTCAGAATGAGATACATATGTAGGCATTTTATAGTTTTAAATAATCCTTGAGGATACTAGTACAGTGTGTTTTATGCCAGTTCTTTTTATTACACATCATATAATTAAAGCCCTTGAGTTCTCTGTTTCTTCTATTTCTGCTCATTTGAGACTTCTACCTGTTCCTTATTCATCTCTGACATAAAAATAAGTATTACCCAGTATGGGGAAACTTTATTTTTTATCATTAAGTTAATTTTACTATATTTGTAAGTTAAATTTACAGTTAAAGCTTGTGTAACCATTGCAGTATTTTACCAACTATAAAGGAAAAATTTGGGGGAATGTACTGGCTGAGAAGGTGCTTGGAGTCTTGTTTTTAGGCAATTAATAATGCAGTTAATTTCCTAAAATGATTTAAGTGAAGTATTATGGAGAAACGAGCTGTACATTGTTCTGTTCTTGTTTTATAACTACATAACATTATTTGTAATGGCCCCTGCTGTTGAAACGTAAGTACCAACCAGATACTAAAAGTAAAAAAGCAAAAGATGAGAATTGAACTGGAAATAGTTTGTCAGGAGATTGTAATCTCCTTTCAAACAAAGTCTATGTGTATAGTACCTCTGCATTCCCTGCAATTGCCTATATATCACAGGTATCCCCCAAATGGTTTGCTAATTGAAAGACCAGCTATCAGTTTCCAGTGGCTCTTTTCTTCTATGTCATCCTCTTGCCTTCACACTCTTCTAGGTTCCAACCTGAGGAACAGAGGGCCGCTAGGACCCATCTCTGGTAAAAGATATTGCAGTCATAGTCCTGGCTTCTTGTATTATTAGTACAGATCATTAGTTTTAGGGTAAGTCTATATGAGTCAATAAAGCTACTTAAAAATAGTGCACATTTAAATATAAGAGGTTCCATCTAAATAACTTTGCTAATTTTCTCCCATTAAGGCAGTGATTCTTAAACCAGAGTGTTTGGCCTTTTATTGGCAAAGTCTGGAGACATTCTGGTTTTCACGTCTGGGAATCAGATGCTACTGGCATTTAGTGGGTAGAGGGCAGGGGTGTTGTTCAGCGTTCTGCAATGTGCAGATCAGCTCCCTCATAACAAAAGAATTATCTAGCCCCAAATATCGATAAGTGCCAAGTTGAGAAAAACTGCACTAGAGCAAGTGGTGATTATTTGTAAGGAATCTGCTTTCCTCCTTAGGTTTTCTGACCCCTATCAGTGCTTCTTCAACAGGATCATTGTTGATGGAAACTGCTGTCTTTGCTGCTCCCAAATAGGTCCCCCAGGTCCCCACTCCCTTCCCTCACCAATCCACAGTGGCTTCCTTCTGGTAGTTTATTATAACACAGATACCAAAACAAAAGTCAGAGAATTAGAGAATATTTTTCATCCTGCCCCAGTTTGGTATAGGTTAGAAATTTGCAGTTTTTGGTATTTTTAAAATACTTTTATCCAGAAATACAGTTCCTCTGCAAAGCAATTATATTAGTAGAAATGAGAGGCAATCTTTCTATGCATGGCAACTACCTCAAAATCAATGTAAAAACATTTTAGCGTACTGTTTTTGGAAGGGGTGCTCTTCACTTGACAGACTATTGGCATATTAATCAAATTATATGTATATAACAATATTATGGCTTCAGAGAAGCCTATTCAAGACTAAATAAACCATCCATAATTGTACACACATTTGCACTCACTGGTGGTTCACCAAGCAATGAGATAGGCAGCAGCTTGGCATTTTGTAGATGGGTATTAACTCTAAAAAATACTTAATTGCAATGGAATGAGTCAGTATGCTTAACGCAGAGAAGAACTTTAACTAGACACTGCCAAGTGAAGCATAGGGTTCACTACAATGTCATATTTGTTGAGCAAGAACCATGTCCCAGTTTCTGTGCTAGACTCTGGGATACAGAGATGAAATTGTACTAACACTTAGCACTAACTGGATGCCAAGTACTATTCTCCTTGCTTGCTATATGTATTTTATGTTATCCTCATGAAAACCCAATTGGGTAGGTATTTTATTATCCCCATTTTGCAGACGGGTAAACAACATGAAGACAAAGAGCTTGACCAAGATCACACAGCTGGTAAGTGGTAGAAATGGGCTTCAAACCCAGGCAGTTTGATTCCATAACCCCTAAGCTTAGTGTACATGCTATACTGAGATGTCATGTGGTGCCTTTGGAGGTGTCTGGTGAAGTCCAGGAACGCTGGTAACTGTTGACGTGCCAGGAACTGTTCTGATTTCTTCACACATTTTGTCTCCATATTTAAAGCAACTCTGTGAGGTAGGTATTAACGTTTCCATATGTAGATGAGAAATAAGGCTCAGTAACTCTCTGAAAGTCAGAATCTGTAAGTACTGGAATGCTCAAGCTATTGGGCCTGACATTGATGCACAATTAACCACTATATTAATCAGGCTGTGATCATTTCTACAGTATATAAACAGAGTTGTCCTACTAGGGAAATCTAGGAATGCTTCAAAAAAGAAAAGGTGTTTCTGCTTGGCCCTGGTGGTTGAGAAGGATTTCCATGGGCTGATACGAGGAACAACACCCCGTGTAGGAAGAATAGCAGAAACAGGCATGGAGGCATTGAGGACACAGTCTGCATGGCAGGAGCATGGAATGCCGGACCTGGCATGGGGAGGCAGGACAGGTGGAAGAGGGTCCACAGTGTCTGGAGCATGGAGTGCCTGGCCTGGCGTGAAGAGGCAGGACAGGTGGAAGAGGGTCCACAATGTAGTATCATGGAGTGCCTGGCCTGGTGTGGAGAGGCAGGACAGGTGGAAGAGGGTTCACATTGTAGTATCATGGAGTGCCTGGCCTGGTGTGGACAGGCAGGACAGGTGGAAGAGGGTCCACAGTGTCTGGAGCATGGAGTGCCCGGCCTGGCGTGGAGAGGTAGGACTGGTGGAAGAGGGTCCACAGTGTCTGTAACCTTGAATAACTTGCTAAGATTTGAGGACTTTTATTCAGTGGATGAGGTACTGTGGAAGGTTTTTCTTGATAAGACATGTTTCAAAGGTTAGCCTGGTGACAGTGGAGAGGAGGCTGGGAAAAAGCTGTGGATACTGGAGGCAAGTGACTGGCAACGAGGAAGAATGTGATAAGGCCTGGAGAGGGCAGAACGAAGGGAATGAAAGAGGCAGAGAACAATTTGAAGACAGAAATACAGGATCTGGAAAATGTCTACAAGTTCGGTAGAGAGGGAAAGGAATCGAGAATGTCTAAAATTTCAGCTTTGGTATCTGAATGTATGTAATTCGTTTAACTGGAAACAGGGTTTGAGGAAAAGCGAATGGATTAGTTTTGGTCATACAGGGTGATCAGTAGATGGCTCTGGAAGATCTTGGAGGGCTTTGTATGCCATTCAAAGGAATTCTGACTACTTTGTCCTAGTGGAGAAGCACCTAATGGTATGAAATAAGGAAACAGATTACATTTGCTTTTCTTTGTATCTGTATGGAAGATGAATCAAGGAGAGGCGAGAATGGAGAAGGGTGATCAGACAGAAGACTATTAAAATAGTTTGGCAAGAGGTGGTGAGAGTCTGAATTGGGGCAATAGTAGTCAGGACAGCAAAGGACAGATTTGAGAACTGTTGAGGTAAATTAGCCTGACTTAGTGATTGACTGAATGGGAGTACTGCAAAAAATGGAAGAGAAATCAGAAGAAAATTAAAAGCTGTGGACTTGGTAATGCAAACATGGTACCCTGTCTGATTTGGCATAGTAACTCCCACCCCTGGATTAGTCCTGAGCCATAAAGATTGTCCTTTTTTTTTTTTTTTTTTTTAAGATTTCTAGGTATAGACGTAAAAAAAAAAATCCTCCTGGGCTTCTGAAAGCTCAGGGATTTGAGTCAGAGTGTGCCAGTACTTTGATTGCCAGGGAGTCTGTCCAAATACAAAAAAACTAAGCCAGGGATGAGAGGAGAGAGCCAAAGCCCGGATGGCATTGCTTCAGGCCCCTAGATGACGTGGCCCACATATTTCTGTACTGGACACTGTGCTTAAAGCCAGTGCCACTTTGGACTTGCCAGTTACATAAGATTACCCACTTACTTGCTCCTTAAAGGGAAAAAGCATGCGGTATAGAAATAGCAGATGATGCAGAAGAGGGAAGTGTTACAGAAGCCAAGAGGAATTTTAGCAAGAGCGTGGGCCAAAGTGTTAACATTGCAAAGAGACTGGGTAAAACCAATGTTTTAGCAATTGATTTATCAATTGATGAAATGCTAGAACAATGGTTTTAAACTGAAGACTGCTAATGAATTGAATGGGGACCTCTTTAAAATGTGGATCACCAGGCCGCACTCCTGCATTGTGGGTCGGTAGGTACACAGCGGACTGTTGTAACCGATTCCTGAGTGGGTAGTGGGTTGTCATGCATTGTGACATAAATAAGAGGGAATCAAACAAGTATCAGATGATATGGTAGCGAGATTTAATTTATCTTCTGGTGAGTATTTTGACAAGTTATATGAAAGCATTAAAATTTTGCACACCTTCTTACCTAACAATTATATTGTCAAGAATTTAACCTAAGGAGAGCATCATGAATGCATATAAATATATAGCTACACTGATTATAATGTCCATAGCTAACTCTTAGTGTGTACCATATGCCAGGTACTGTGATAAGAGCTTTATGCATATTAATGAACTCTTTATTTTTCTCTCAACTCTGTGAGGTAGTTAGATATATCAGCACTCCATTTTACATTTAGAAAATTAAAGCACCAGGAGATTAATTTGTTCAAGGTCACACAAAAAGTGGAGGATATGGAACCTAAACCCAGTGCCCTTGATCACTATGTCTCACTCTGTCTTCCCACAGCACTGTTAGAGGAGTGAAACATTGAAAGAAATTCAAAAGTCCTCAGTTCGAAGCCTGAGAGAGCACATATTCCAGAAATCAACATAGCACCAAGCAATTCAGGACCTACACGCTGGGAACACTCTTTACCCTGCCTCTCCCCAGAAGATGATCAGAACTGATCCCATAGTACCTCACATTCCTGCGAAAATCAGTTGATGCCAGAAGGGAAAACCTCTCCAGCTGGCCATGCCTGGGCTCGCATCTTTTTTTTTTTTTTGACCCATTATATTTATTGATCTGTTCCAATCCTGAGCTTCCACTGTACACCCCCTGGATCCTCCCTTCATGAGCAGTACACTCCCCTATAACTTCTACATCTTTGCACATTTCTCTACCTCCTTACTTTAACTTAACCCTGGCTGCCCCCAAGAACCCTACTTTCCCACCTCTTCCAGCTGTGTTTTCCTTAACACCAGTTATGCTCCAGGGCCAGGTAGTGGAATAGGTGACTCATTAAGTATCACTGCTGCACACTCTCCCAATGTGAGGTTGCAAAATTGAACTCACATTTGTCACACAGATGTGCAAGGAATATAAAACTTTACCTGTCACCTCTCGTTCACAGCCTTAACTCTCCTTTCTGGATCATTCCCATCAGTTGACAAACCAAGCCACCATCCCCAGTTGTCCCTTGACTTACGACTGTATTCTTTCTTCAAAGAGCCAGTCTTCTGATTGTCTACTACTTGTACCCCCATATCCTCTGTGAATTTTATTTTGTAATTTTCTTAAAAACTTTTAAATACAGAAAAATACAAAGAATAATACAGTAAGAGTCCATGTGTCTTCTACCCATTGAGCAAAGACTAGTATTTCTGTATTTGTTTTAATCTAAAGAATTAAAATATTGCAGATAAAATTCACACCTATGTATTTCCTCCATTCCATTTTGCCTCCTTCCTCCCAGAGGTCACCAACATGAATTTAAGGTGAATCCAAGCAATGCTTCCATCCTTTTGTTCATGGTTTATTTACACACTTCTCCTGTTTGATGGAGGTCCATTTCCTGTTTTCTACTATAATATAATGCTTCAGAGTATATATTTATGCACATTTCTTCCTGCCCAATGCACAGAGTTTCTTTAGGGCCTTGCTTTCTAATATGAAAACTACTAGCCACATGTGTCTCTTGAGATCTTGAAATGTAGCTGGTTTATACTGAAATGTAAGTGTAACATATTCATTAGATTTCCAAAACTTTGTATGAGAAAAATATAAAATATCTCAATAATTTTATATTGATTACAAATTGAAATATGTTGCATATGTTAGTGTCTTAATTCAAGCTGCTATAACAAAATACTGTAAAGTAGGTGGCTTATAAACACAGAAATTCATATTTCACAGTTCTGGAGGTTGGAAGTCTGAGATCAGGGTACCAGCATGGTTGGGTTCTGGTGAAGGCTCTCTTCCAGGTTAGTGTGCTTACTTGTGTTATCCTCACATGGCAGAAAGAGAACTAGAGTTAGCTCTCTGGCCTCTTATAACAGCACTAATCCCATTCACGAGGGCTCTGCCTTCATGTCCTAATCACCTTCCAAAGATGTCACCTCGTACCATCACTTGTGGGGTTAGGATTTCAGCACATGCATTTGGGGGGACACAAACATCCAGTCCATACCAGTTGGGTACAATAAAACATGTTATTAAAGTTAATTGTATCTGTTTCTTTTTGCCTTTTAAAAAGTTAAATAATGTTTGTGGCTGACATATTTCTACTGAACAATGCTGCTCTAGGGTTTATAATTAAACCTGAAACTGCGAGGCATGTACATGCTGGGCAAATTTTTAGATTGATTATTTTCAGCTTCCCTCAGTCCCACCCCTTTATTTAACACCTCCACCCCCGCCCCGCCCCGTGGTTCCCCAGTACTTGGTGAACTTTGCTGTGTCTGGGCTCCTCTGGCACTTAACATCTGTATGTCTCGTTTGGCATTTCAAATACGCAATTTTGTATTTTAGTTTGTTCTTTTATATTGCATTTTCCCCTTTACATCAAGGACTATATTTTATGACTTTGCTTCTCCAGAACTAAGCTCAGGGCCCTATACATTAGAGCCACTCAAATATTTAAAGAAGATTTAGACACACCGGCCTGGTGACTGTCTGTTAGACTGCGATTTGTCCTGAAACAATTTTATCTGATTTACTTAGAATATGCCGCAAGTTTATTGTACATCCAGGCTTCTGCTCTCCATAGTGTGAGAGAAATCCCTAGGAAGTAACATCAGTCTGTTTCATGATGAAGCTGCCATGTCTTCCCCAACAAGCTTCTCACTTCCTGATGGGTTCTGGAGTCTAGGGAACTGGCGAGGCCAGGGTGAACCTCAAGGGCGTTAGATTTTTAAGAGCTTTTCGTGTGACATCACTTTCAGCCGTTTTATGATATGCTGTGCCAGGTTCTATAAAATATAGCATTATTATAGTTTATTGGACTATAAGAAGCAGCAGAATTGCAAAAGATAAGGAGATAGGTAAAGAGGAATAAAAGCTAGAAATGAATAAAGTACAAAAATCAGAGCTGCCTATATAAACTAGAAAAGATACCCTTTCCTCAGGGCTGGCTCTGCCTGGCACCTGGACATCCGTACTGACCCTCTCAACTAGGGAGTCTTGTGCATAGCATTGCTTTTGGTGTCCTGTGCAGTACTCTTTTGTGAAATGTTAATGCAAATGAATGGTTCAGTTCTGTTGGGACAATTTCCAAATTCCTAATATACAGCCACTGAGCAGCAGATAGGGACAAAGGCAAGCAAGTTTTAGAGCCCAGTATGAAACAATCAGAAGGTTTTCCTGAAAGTTCTCAAGTTCCAAAGGATGAAGGAGTATTGATATAGAAAGATCTCTGAAGAATGAAGGATTTCATACATAAAAGGCACCATAGCACTGAATTGTAAGTATGTACTGTTTCCTTGCCTGGAGTGATCCTCATTTATATCTGAAATATATATATATATATATAAACTAGTCTGTCCACTGGAGGTTTGAGGTATATCTCTCTATTCTCTGTTTCTTAAAGATGTAGAAGAATTCTTAGATAAGATGAAATAAGCTAAAATAAATAAATACAAAAGTGGGTATGCAAAAAATGATACAGTGAGCAAAGAAGAAAGCCTTAAACTGCTGAAACCCTAGCATACATGTGAAAATCTTCTCATTGAAGAGAACTATTCCATAGAACATTAAAGTCCTTAAATATATTCTGAATTCTGTGCTGCTGCCTGGACAAAGAGACAGAATGATGGTGGTGTTGCTTTGCTGAAAACGATGGAGGTCAGCATGGACCAGAAATGGGCTGGCTGCAGAATCTGTCAGAGACGGGAGAGAGGGGCACCCCTCTGCTGTGCACCTCTTGGTGTGGGATTGAGACTGAAGGATTCAGAGGCATCTGGAGTGGTTTCTTGTGCTCCTGCACCAGTGATGGGAAATGAGGAGAACCTGGGGAATAAGCGAATAGTCATAGAGATTATATTAAAGGAAATCTGATTTTAATCTTGACCCATTGTTCTGAAAGTCAGAATCATCAATGGTAACTTTAAAACATACAGATATTCAGGTTCTGACCCAGGCCTACTGGATCAAGTATTTTCAAGGGCAGAGCCTTGGAATCAGCATTTTAAACAGTCTCCTCAGTAGTTTTGTATGTAGCTATTTCAAAAGCTGGCATTCGGAAATAGCATTCTTATGAATGGAAAGAGACATGCTGCTCTGATCCAGAAGGTGTTAAATTGAACATCGAAGAGGAGAGTTAAGTTCATGTTAACCCCAATTTGACTGTGGAAGAGGAGCTTGAAATAGTAGAATGTGAATGCGTCTGGGAACTAGCCTTGTTCTAACACCTACTTTGTGGTCTTGGGGAAAATATCTCTTATTTGTGAAGTTTCCTTCTCCCACCTTCATTTTTTTTTTTTTTTAATTTTTTTTTACTTCTTCGTTACTTGACATTCTCAGATCAGGATGACTAAGACTTTCAAGGAAATGAGATTTTTCTTGCCTATCCAAATTGTTCCACACTGGTCACCAATATGGGTTTTGCTTTATACTCCCAACGCCTCCACCTCACATGTTTGTTTTAAACTTAAAGCATTTTGCCCGAATGTAGAACTGCACAGGCTGTATAGCAATTATGTTTTTCCTTAGCACATTACATATGATAAGCTTCTTCTCGCATTCTCCTCATATGGTCCTGAGATATCATATCACATTTTCTCGTTGATTAGTTACACACAATTATAGTAGAGCCTGTGGTATTCATTCTTGAGAGGAGAGTCACACTCACCCTCTGACTGTATTTCCGGACTCTCCATTTGCATCAGCAGCGGGGTAATAGAAAATGACTTAAATGGAATCAGTGTTGTGATCACCTGCTCTAAAACCTAAACCCTGAGCTCCCTTGAGAGCTTTGTAAATTATAAATGATGCAATGAAGATTTAATTCAGTGCCTGTGAGATTCCCTCATATTTTTAATTTGCTCCTTTGGGATATCGGATTTTTTTCATTTGCTGCCAGGTTCATAATCTAGGAACGAACACCTAGAAACTAGACTCATCATTGCAGGCCACAGAGCTGTTCCACAATTTATTCATGTATTGAATGTTTTCATAGAATTAAAAAGACCTCAAGCTTCACCATTGCCGAGAAACAACTTGCTTTGTGTAATCTTTTTGAGGAAAATCCAAATAGAGCTCCACGCTCGCAGTCAGAAGATCTGGGTTCTCATTCAAACAGAACCTTCCTAGTCTTGTGACCTTAGGCTGGTCACGGATATCAGCCCCTTTTTTCACCCTCTCATCAAATGGGGACAATGAGACTTTCCTGCCTGACATGTCTGGAAAGATCTAATTAGAAAAATACATTAAAAAGTACTTTGAAAACTATAAAGTATCGTATGAAACAAAGTTATTATAATGTATTATTTTGATTAGAGAATAAGAGATGATAAATCTAACAGGATTGTCATTTGACTTTACAACACTCATAAAAATGAATGTTTTATAGATTTTTTAATAGTCAAAAATTATCATGTAAGGAATGTTAAATCATATTTTGAGTTGAAAAAGAGATCCTTTAGGTAAAATAGCAGGGAGTTGGCCTCGTTTTATGTTCTTCTAACCTGTGTATTGCTAGTTTCCTGAGGAAAAAAAAATTTTTCATTGAAATGTCACTGTGGCTATTTCTAAGCAACGTTTCACCTGAGTTTGGTTAATTACAGGGATGACCATGTTTACTCCAGGATTTTTCCTTGTTATTTGGGAAGAAACATGGTCGGTCATATGTATATAACTTTTATCAGCAACAAATACATAATAATCCCTTGTACTATTCTAGGTGCCAAAATGATGTCAAAATACAAAGACATATTTAAGTATGTCATGCTTAAGTTTACAATTTAATTGGAGAGGTAAGACATAGTACACAGAATTGTACCGAAATACAGTTAAGTAGGAAATAGCAGCCATGAAGATAGTCTGTTTGTGTCGTGGATGGACAGAGTGAGGTATGCACTAAGGAAGTTATAAATGGTGAAAGAAGGTTGACTAGGTAGTGCAAGAAATACCCAGTTTCTTAATAGCCAGCATGCTACGTGAAGGGAGCTTTGCAGGTCATTATTCTAGAAAGGGCTTTGTGAAAGTAATAAGATGATTATCTTAGCCCATGTTCCCCACATATAAAGCCTAAGGCAAAGCATATATGCTAATGATTTATTGGGGAGCATAATCCCAGGGAATCAAGAGTAAGGGAATAGAGGAAGAGGCAGGGAAGGGAGGAGGCCAAATCTGAGAGAGAGGATGCACCACTGAGCTGACCACAGAGGGTCACTGGGTCTTGCAGGATGTCTTCAGAGAAACTACCTGATACTAATGCAGCTTGAAACAACCCACGGGATGAGAGGAGAGGGCAAGCAATCTAATCTCTGGCTTCTTCCTGTCTCCTGACCATTGGTCCAACTCTGCTCCATGAGGTGTTAATGGCCCTTTGCCTCTAGGTTGCATCAGCCAGCTTCAGGCAGCCAGCCAGTAGGGAAGCCAGAGCCTCTGTGGGTCCAGTGCAGCGAGGCACTATCTGCATGTAGGTATGCATTGGTGGTGACAGTGGCAGCAGCTGAAGCTTTGTAACCATAGTCATAGAGCCACCGCTGCTGGGAAGCAAGGGAAATAGGGCCCACAGTTGGGAGTGGGAGCTTGTGAGTGGGGTCACGGAGATCTGGGATGGCACATAAATAGAGTCCAGTCAATGATTAATCTGGTATGTGGTTCCCAGGAGGATGACAAAGGCTGCACAAACAAAAGAAATTTAGTCATGGATGGGTGACAGCAATCATTTATGGAATATGAACCTGCACTAGAATAGTGGGAATGGTATGAGGCACAGAAATGAATTTAGAAATGTTTCCCAAGAAAGGTTTTCTGTTGGTTTTAAAAGCACATACGAGATAGGGGAGAGAGGAATGGGAAGACTAAGCAAAGCAATGTGTTCCTAAAGTGGATCAGAGTCTGATGCAGTTTTCTTGAGCATACTGTGGTGGGTTATCATAAAACCTAGATTGCTGTGTTCGCGAAATAATTTTAAGTGTTGGAAACAAAGTGTATGCCTCCCGTTTTATCTGTGGTACCACAACTTCACACTTTATTCTATGAGTGCAGTTGATTTAGGATTAGAATTTAGAATTCTCAGTTCCTGTTAAGTGCTTTCATCCAGCTGTTGTGTGTGTGTGTGTGTGTGTGTGTGTTTTAGACTTTGGCCTCATTGTGCTTATGTTTGTGATTCTTCTGAACCTTAATTAATTCCACAGAGAAGTTACTTTATATTCAAACTGTTTTTTCCCACTCAGCCCATAGACTCTGGTCATAATGGATATTTCTTGGGTCTCTTAGTGTAATAATGATCCTTTTTTTCATTGTTAACCATCTTGTTCAATATCCTTTCCTGCCGAACAGAAGCGTAAGTGTGGAAAAAGTTCTAATGAGGTCCTATTCCAAGATAGGGCACTCCTTTTCCTTGGTTACGGTATGTGAAGTTTAGGCAATTACTGGGGGGAAACAAAACTTTGTCAAATCAGAGGCAAGTCAAAGAGTCTAAGGCTAGGATATCTGTCCAAATGGGACTATAGGCAGAAAATAAGCCAAGTTTGAAGCCAGAATGGTCAGAGAACACGGGGAACTGATATTAAAAGAACTAAAGAAAACAGAGGGAAGATAAGCCCGGAATGATTTCCAAGCTGCTGCACAGGTGCCCAGTGTAGCCTAGGAGGGGATGCTCACGGCGAAAAAAGTCCGTATGCTTTAACAGCTACATCAACTATTTGCCCCTGTGTCCGCTATTAGAAGAAAAAAGTCACTAAGTTTAATAGAAAAAAGGATTCCACACGTGTGAAATACCATTGAAGGATAGCATGACTGACCACAACGGAAACAACAGTGCAGCATTCTAAACTGAGCAGCTAGCCACAGACCACAGCGTGCGGCCTGCCTCGTTCAGTCGTTCTCTTCTGGTTGTTCATTGGCCCTCTCTTAAGGGGGTTCTCCGTTTTAAACGCACTGCAAGCATTCGGGTAGCGATGACACACAATGGTCAGAAATAAATTTCTGTATAAGTTGATTACCTGAAATCATAATTTTTTTTTTTTTCAATTTTAAGATGGAGTTTCACTCTGTCACCCAGGCTGGAGTGCATTGGCATGATCTCGGCTGACTGCAACCTCCACCTCATGGGTTCCAGCGATTCTTCTGCTTCAGCCTCCCAAGTAGCTGGGACTATAGGTGCACACCACCAAGCCCGGCTAGTTTTTGCATTTTTAGTAGAAACAGGATTTCACCATGTTGGCCAGGCTGGTCTCAAACTCCTGACCCCAGGTAATCTGCCCGCCTTGGCCTCCCAGAGTGCTGGGATTACAGGCATGAGCCACCACACTGGGCCTGAAATCATAGTTTTTTAACCCATGGAAAGGGTTTTAACTTTGATGTTATGCTGGGTTTCCTTTGGAACTGAGTTATTGTGCACTAAACATGAAGACTACTGAACATGAACAGTTTAATAGACATCTAGTAAATGCCTAAAAACATATATAATAAAAACCATCATTTTGGTGGTTGTAGCAAACTGCTTTTATTGATCAAATGGAAAGCACTCATTCTGACAGCTGAGAGATATTATTCAAATGAAAGTAGTCTTTCATTTTCTCTAAAATTCTTCAATTTAAGAATATTGAGTTTAAAAAAATGACTTCTTTTGATATCAAAGGTGGACATGGTTACAGAACATATGTAGCAGATAATGGATTAAATACACTTTCTGTAGAGACTCTACATCACTAATATAAAATTTTTGATAATTCTCAAAGGAGAATTAGAAAACAAGTATAGCACAGCATGGACTTTGGAAGCAGACTGTGTGATTCGAGTCTTGGCTCTTTTATTGTTTAGCTTGTGACCTTGGCAAATGACTAAACCATTTTTCCCTCAATTTCATCTGTAAAATGGGAATCATAATTATAATTTCTACGTGTCTCACAGAGTTGTTATGAAGATTAAATGAGATAACACAGGCAAACTGCTTAGAACAGTCCCTGACTCATAGTAAGTACTCTCTGTAAGTGTTAGTGGACTGAAATTACTATTGTCAATTAAATAAAAAGGAGGGAAACTTTCTCAACAAGTAAGCACTATAAACAAGATTTCAAGGAAGAATTGGTTACTTGCTTAAAAGAACAAACTTTTTCAGGCATATTAAATTTACTGGTTTTCTTTAATATTGTTCAAATATGAGTAGATATTATAGGATCAACAGGATGGTATGCCAGCTGCATGGTAACAGCCATGATTGAGTGGGTGCTGAACGAGGAGATGGGAGGAGACCCTGAAATTCATCTCCCTGAGGAGTTCTGGGCTGGGATTTTTAAGGGGACCATGAGGAGAAAAGGGATGGGAAATTGGGGTCATTGATTGGTTGGAGTACATGGGGATGAAATCATCAGGATGTGGAAACTGCATTCTTTGGTGAGTCAGCTTCTCGTGGGATCCTTCAGGCAAGCTGATGTCAGTAGTTTCACTGGTATGTAGGACCTGAAAGAATATCTGAAATGGAAAACTTAACATTATATAATGTTCAAGCTGTTATCTATAGAGCAGTTAAGAGGAATTATAATTTTGTCACAGGGTCTACGTGATTCTGGGACAAGAGGCAAACAACTATAAGGAAGCAGGTCAGAGAGCAAGCTGACCTCATAATCCAGGGTGAATGTACTGCAGGCTTGGTTTATTTTACATTTCCCTTGTCCCTTTTTCCTTGATTAATTTTATAAAGCTTCTAGGGATGGTTTCATAAAGACCACTACTTAGTAAAGTAGCATCTTTATTAAGCAATCTTCATAGAGTTTTGTTTCCATTACTATCTGTGAACAAAAATAGTTAAACTGCATCTTTTAAAATTGCTATAAATCGATATATATATATATATTTTTTTTTTTTTTTTTTTTGAGGCGGAGTCTTGCTCTGTCGCCCAGGCTGGAGTGCAGTGGCGGGATCTCAGCTCACTGCAAGCTCCGCCTCCCGGGTTCTCGCCATTCTCCTGCCTCAGCCTCCCAAGTAGCTGGGACTACAGGTGCCCGCCACCTCGCCCGGCTAGTTTTTTGTATTTTTTTTTTTTTTTTTTAGTAGAGACGGGGTTTCACTGTGTTAGCCAGGATGGTCTCGATCTCCTGACCTTGTGATCCGCCCGTCTCGGCCTCCCAAAGTGCTGGGATTACAGGCTTGAGCCACCGCGCCCGGCCTAAATCGATATATTTTTGAATGAGCAAAATTTTCATTAATTTGAGAAAAACGCATGCACTTAGTTTGGAAGATTTTACTGTGTGCTCATCCACCCTGCCAGCTCTCAAGACCACAAGACATGTATTTACAGTTGCCCCATTTTATAGGTAGAGAATCTGAAATACAGTTCATACAGATACTCTTCAAAATGATCCAGAGAATCTATGATGACGTAAGTTATCCCCTAATCATCTTCACTTCCAAATTTACTTCTCTCTCATTTCTTTTCTAAGTCAATGCAACATCATCTACTAATTATAACAAACCAGTAACCCAAGACTTCCTTTGATTCTTCTTCATTCATTCCCACAGCCAACAAAGATTAACTTCCTTAAATATGGTGGACCTTCCTCGTCTCTCCTTCCCTAGTGCCACTGCATCAGTTTCATTCCTTATCACAGTAACCACATTTCTCCACTAGGTTTCCCTAGAACCAGGCTTGGCGCACAATCTGTTTTCCTCATTGCAGTCCAAGGGAACTTCCCATAAGGAAAATCTCCAAAAGCCAAATCAAAAGACAATACAATTCTCTAGAATTGTACAGTGATGGAAGTGAATAAAAACAACTTAATGGCTCCTCAGAGCCCTCGGGACACATTCCAAGCTCCACGCATGGCATTTAAGAGTTTTCCTAGGAGAGTCCTTAGTCTTTTCATTCTCTGTTTAGAATTCCGTCCTACCATTTGGAATTATTTGCAGGCACCCAAATGGTGCAAGCTCTGTTAGGTCTCCATGTATTTACATAAGCTGTTTTCTCTTCCTGGAATAGGATAAGAGGATTGGCTGCCTCTTCCCCATCATTTTTTTTTTTTTTTAACCTCGTTAAACTGCTTAATATCTAAGACTTACTCAGGTGGTACCTGCTTCCCACAGAAAATCTCCTGAGTTGAGTATTCCTCCTCCCACTATAGGCAGAGTTTCTCCTTCCACCGCCTTCTCTGGATTGTGTGCTCCTTGAAGGCATGAGTTTTGTTATATTAAACTTTTTATCTAACAGATAAGGATTAACAAGTCTAGGTCATGGCCTTTTTTTGAAGCACGCTCTTCTGTTTAGTGTGAACTTGCTTACCCCAGTCTAGATACTTGAACTATAGATAAGCTATTCAATGTGGCCATCTAGTGGCCAAAGTGAGAAAATAACTGTATTATTGGGTAATTGTACATTGATAGACACACCTTGTATTAATATTTAAGCTCCAGAGCCGTGTCCACTCCCATGCCTTCCACCCACTTTCTACTACTTAAAACAATTTTGCTCCCAGATATTCAACTATTCAGTAATAATAATAATACCTTATGCATTACCACTTTACTAAACATATTTATATTCTCATTTAATACACCCCTCACAGCCACACGATGAGACAGCATTTTGGTACTATTATCCCTATTTTACTGGTGAGAAAATTGAGATTCCAGAACATTAATTAATTTTCCCATGGTCACATAGTAATTATGTGAAAAAAATGAAACTGATCTGAAGTCAGATGACTTATTCATTAGGAAATATGGAGGTAATATGGAATTGAATACAGGACTTTTGGCCTCAAACACATTTGTCTATTATTGAATTTATCACATTGTTTTATAGTAGTTTAGTTCTCTGTTTCTAATTCATCTTTTTTTCTTATTGCCTAGCACAGTGCCTGACACACAGTATGTGTATGATATGTGTTTGTTGATAAATATTGAAAATGAGTGTATAATCATTAAGTTATATTGGAAAGAACTATTTGACTCAAACTGAAGCACAGAGTAGACATGTAAATATATTTTTTCACTACTGTGCTTTTACACATATTGTGTCCTTGGCCTTGAAATATCCTCACTCTTGTCAACTTGATAAAATACTCCCATTCATCAATTCAAATGTTGCTTTCCCTTAAAACCTTCCCCAGTGGTTCCCCAGGCAGAGATAAGTACTTCCTACATTGCATTCTCTAACTCCCTGACACATCTTTGTTTAACTCTTATCACATTCCTGTAATTATTTGTTTACACATCTGTCTTCTCCAGACTGAGATCCTTGGCAGCAATTCAGGCAGAAGGAACGGCAGTATCAAAGCTGCCAGCTGAGTGAACATGCCGGGCAGTTTGCAGCCTGGGCATGGTGTGTATCCCGATGCAGCAAGCTTAGGCAAAGCCTAATGATATGCCAATGAGATTTGATTTTACAGACTGCTGTCTTCAAAACCGCTGGAGGTACATAAGCCCTTTCCGATGGTTCCAGTTTTGAAAAGTTTATATTACACAATTCTTTAAACTTAAGACAAAAAATGTAGATGTCACAGTTTAAATATGGTTGTATACATAGTTTTTCAAAATTCTATTAGGGAAAAGAGTAAGAAAAAGATGGAAGATCCCTGCTGTGGACCATGGATAGCCACGGAAGGCAGATTCAGCTTTGCGCCATCCCCTGTAGTGACTGACCTTCCCACCTCTTGGTCCCGGCTCCACAGCCAGAGTCCAAGGCACTCTTGCAATAATTCAAGGAGGCTTCAGTTTCAGAAATGCCCGTTTCATTCCTTTCTGTTCCTTAGCACCTATTCCATCTTTTATGACCCAAGTTAAGCTTTATCTCTGAATGAAGCCGATAGTCCACTGGGATTTTACTTTTTCTGGTTTGTTTTTGCACCATAACTTTGACATATGATCATGTATCATCTTACATTGTTCTCAATGTTGTGTGTGATATAAAAATACAATATTGCAGTCTTCTTGAGAGTAGGAACCACGCATATCTGGTTTCTCCAAAAGACCTACTCAGCACAGTGATGGGCACATACCTGATCAATCTGCAGCTTTGCAGTGAAAGCACAGACATCACTTCACCACTGGTAGAATTTGTGGAGAGGTAGAAGTCACCCTCTAGTGGCAGCAGGTGGTATTAAGACAAAATCGCGGGATTTGGAGTAAGTCTTGGGTTCTCAAAACTGTCTCCACCACTTGCTGGTGGAGACATCAATTACTTAACCCTTGGAGCCACAGACCTTCTTTCCAAAAGAGTGCAATATCATATGTGGAGTGATGATCATGGGAGCTGGTGCATAACCGGCACCTAGTTTGCAGCACTCATCATTCCCATTGCTTTTCAGTGTTCACGGAAATGGATGCACCATTTGAAGTTAGAATTTGGTTGTCTTCCTCATATCTGCTCATATACCATGTAGTTTTTATTTCCGTTAATAAGGCTTAACATCAGTTAAAGGTCTAAAGTAGTTGTAAAACAGTCCTTTCATTCTCATCCTCCTGGGAGAGTATTGTGGGAATCAAATAGAATACAGCCATTAATTCCAACTCAAGACCAAAATTGTTAGTAAATAAAGCATTGATGGGAGAAGGGCTGCATATTTTGCAAGGCAGATGTGGATTAGATCATCTCAGTTGGGTGGCCCTCGAAGACTAAGTCAGTCTGACTGACGCTGCCACTCAGTGATACACTTGTGCTATCAGGGAAGACTTAGGAAATACAAAGTTTACTAGGTCTGTACTAACATGTCATGGTACACGACGACTGAAATCAGGCACCTGAAAGTCATCGTGCTTGCTAAGACACAGGCATGATCAAAAACTGTATTAGTCAATCTTAAAGTCTCTTTGACCAACATAACCAGAAGGAAAATGTTACTAACCTCTTGCACCCCGACTTACCACAAGGCTGGGGTTTTTCATACTTCAGCTCTGAGTGCAATGGGTCTTTTCCTGACACCCTGCCGATACCAGCTGCATCCCTTTCTGTGTCCTTCCCACCATGCCCCACGTTCTTCTCTATTCCTGCACTCTGTGTTCTTCATAGTACTGCCCTGATTTGCTTGTTTGATTTGTTTTTCTATTGTCTCTCTTACCCACTGGACCTTAAGGCCGTGAGGGTTGGTTTCACTCACCTCTTTATATGTATTTTCTAGCACAGTGACTGAAACATCACAAGCAATAAGTAATGACTAAATGAATGAATGAATATATGAACATGATATACTCATACCAGTTTATTTTACCAGCTTATTGCTTTCACCATAAGAACTCATTTATTCCTCTCTAAAGTACATTGAAATTTACTAATTTACAACAGTGTCATTATTTTTACTGAGTTTTCTTGCCTATAAAAGAGTAAATCATATTCAGTGTAAATTAACTAAAAGTTGAAGGCCAAACTATGTTTTAACACATAAAGGCAGTTATAAAAGTAAATACCATTATACTTAATAAGAAAGTTTGTAAACTACATAAAACCAACAGTATTTCGTTAGCATCAACTTATGTCATTATTTTAGGTTTTTAGACATTTTTCTAGGAATAATATCAGGTAAAGAAATGATAATATCACTTTTTAGATAAGAATTTAATAAGGTAAAAATAGACTTCTGAATACAAAAGTCATCCACCTTGATACTCTCATTGCCCCAATAACCACTACTGTGATTTGAATTTAAATCCATTATTTGCTATTATATTGTTACTTTCTTTTCTTTTCTTTTCTTTTTCCTTCCTTCCTTCCTTCCTTCCTTCCTTCCTTCCGTCCTTCCTTCTTTCTTTGATGGAGTCTTGCTCCATCACCCAGGCTGGAGTACAGTGGCACAATATCGGCTCACTGCAACCTCCCGTCTCTGACGTTCAAGCAATTCTCCTGTCTCAGCCTCCAAGTAGCTGGGATTACAGATGCATGCCACCATGCCTGTCTAAGTTTTGTATTTTTAGTAGAGATGGGTTTTCACCATGTTGGCCAGGCTGGTCTTGAACTCCTGACCTCAGGTGGTCTGCCAGCCTCAGCCTCCCAAAGTGTTGGGATTACAGGTGTGAGCCACCACACTCAGCCTTATACCATTACTCTCTGAAGTATTTTCTTCCACTCTATTCCAAAACCCAATCTTCCGATCACTTGAGTATTTAGTAAATATTCACTTATTTATTCAGTGAACATTTATTGGATGCCATGTATATGAGACACTGGGAATAATACTGCTCCGCACCCTCCAAATCTCACAGAAGAACAAACCCGTCATGGGATAAATGAATATTAACTATGTTATGCCAATTGCTTTCTGAGTCCAGGGCCTCTGTATTTCATACTTACGTAATTGCAGAATCACTAGATGTTAAAATATGAAGGGATTTTAAATTTCATGAAAACAAAAAGGTCTAAGAGATTGTTTGATTTGCTGAAAGTCACGGGGCTACTTCATGGGGAGCTGGGACTTCCTTCGGGCCTCTTAACCTGTTTGCCGCCCACACACACCCTTTTCTCCCTTACTTCCCAGGAGACCAGTCCTATGTTCATTCTTCATTTGAACTGCTGTTCTTTCAATCTCTCTGTGTCCACTCATTCAACAAATATTTATGCTCCAGGAAGCTCACAATTTTATTGTCTTCTCCACATCTGTGCATACACCTTGTGGTTTTTACTTCAGTTCAGGTAATCGCTCACTGTTCCTTAGGCAGGTTAGAAACCTCCAAGTTATTTTATTTGTTTGTTTGTTTGTTTGTTTATTTTGAATCAGAGTCATTCTTGTTGCCCAGGCTGGAGCGCCATGGCACGAACTCGGCTCACTGCAACCTCCGCCTCCCTGGTTCATACAATTTTCCTGCCTCAGCCTCCCAAAGTAGCCAGGATTACAGGCTTCTGTCACCATGCCCAGCTAATATTTTGTATTTTTAGTAGAGACAGGTTTTCGCCATGTTGGCCAGGCTGGTCTTAAACTCCTGACCTCAGGTGATCCACCTGCTTCAGCCTCCCGAAGTGCTGAGATTACAGGTACGAACCACCATGCCCAGCCAAAAACCTCAAAGTTATTTTTAACTCCTCTCTCCCCTCATGCCTCACATTCGATAAACAGATAGATTCTGTTGATACAAGTTGCTAAATGTTTCTGGAATCCAGACTTTGTTGTTCATGCCTTTTAATGTCATCCTAGTTGAGGTCCCATCGTGTCTTGCCTGCAGTTGCAATAGCCTTCAAGCTGGTTTCCATGGCCTCCAATCATGTTTTAAATTCTCTACTACTGCTAGAATGAGCATCCATTTCAGAAGAAAAAGGAGGAGGAGGACAAGGGGAATTTAATTGTGTAAAACGACAAGAGAGTAACAGATTTATAATTTATTATTTCATAGAGGAAAAGGTTAAAAAACAAAAAATTAAAATAACACAAATATTAGCTAGAAATTAAAAGCCTTTGTCAATGTGGCTCTCTCTAAATTTCTCTTTCCATGTCCTGTGAGCCCTGGCGTCTTTGAATCATCGTTTGTAGACCCCTTTGTGTCCTTTTACGTCTCCGTGCCCCAGAACATGTTTCTTCACTCTTCCTGGAATGTGCTTCTGCCTTGTGCGCAAATACTTCCCTTTCTGTGTCTCCAATCCATTGTGTGGCGACTGTAGCATCCACACATTGCATGGTCATTGTCAGTGTTTACACACATACGTTCCCTTCAGACATCTGGAGTTCTGTCTCTTAGTCACCATTGGACATCCACTGCACAGTGGCTGGCACATAGTAGGTGCTTGTTAAGTGAGTACCTTACTGTCTGAAGGTGACAGAGAAATATACAAACAGTATCATTAAAGGGGACTTGTTGCAAAATAGCGATATATGTGAAGACCATGGAAGCCCAGAAGCACGCCCGACCCTTGTCAGCAATCCTTGCGTGTGAACAGTTTGTATGCTGACATCTGCTGATAGTAGGCAGGTTTACTGCGACGTCATTCAGTTTGCGCTTTTGCAACCCCCTTTGACTTTAAAGGCTGAGTCAGAGACAGCCAAGAGAAGGTAAACTAAAAGAGACACTTGCTCTAGTGACTCTCCCTTACTCGTTCTGGAATTTCTCTTCAGGAGAAAGTTTAATGCAATAGGAGCATCTTTGGGGTGGGGCTGATTTAGGGCTTTTAATTTTTGTCTAATCTTTGTTTTAATCTGCATGGCATTTTCCATTTTGTGTTTTCTTTCTTTCTTTTCTTTTCTTTTTTTTTTGAGACAAAGTCTGGTGCTATCGCCCAGGCTGGTGTGCAGTGGCATGATCTCAGCTCACTGCAACCTCAACCTCTCTGGGCTCCAGCAACCCTCCAGCCTCAGCCTCCTGAGCAGCTGGGACCACAGGCATGTGACACCACATCTAATTTTTGTATTTTTTGTAAAGACAGGCTTTGCCATGCTGTCCAGGCTGGTCTCGAACTCCTAGGCTCAAGCAATCCTCCCACCTCAGCCTCCCAAAGTGTTAGGATTACAGGCGTGAGCCACTGACTGCCTTTCTATGGTTCCTTTTATGGATAGCTGTTTTCAATAGAATTTCCTTGGGACTATAAGACACTGTTAGCACTCTATCAGTCTCAGATACTCTGTAAGGTATTTCCAGTGGAGAATGTATCACGTCTCTTATGCCTGGTTTCCCCCGGCACCATGCTATACTTTTCCACTTTCTCTTCTTGCAGGGATTGTATCCATTGCCACCCTAACTGTGCTGGCCTATGAACGTTACATTCGCGTGGTCCATGCCAGAGTGATCAATTTTTCCTGGGCCTGGAGGGCCATTACCTACATCTGGCTCTACTCACTGGCATGGGCAGGAGCACCTCTCCTGGGCTGGAACAGGTACATCCTGGACGTACACGGACTAGGCTGCACTGTGGACTGGAAATCCAAGGATGCCAACGATTCCTCCTTTGTGCTTTTCTTATTTCTTGGCTGCCTGGTGGTGCCTCTGGGCGTCATAACCCATTGCTATGGCCATATTCTGTATTCCATTCGAATGGTGAGTTGAAGACTACAGATGTCCCCCTCCCAAACCACATCCAGGGTAGAAAATTTTGTGTGGAAAAGAATGAAAGTCTTCCTGTGTCATCAGTAGTTGCCCAGAGGTAGAGCAGTTCTAGGGGACTTCCCATTTGGTTGAATTTTATGCTATGAGTCACTCTCTGGGAAGATCAATGCGGAATAGCATTTACTCTCTCTATATCCCTCTCTCAACCAAAAGAAGGAAAGAAAAAGCTTCTGACTGACAAAATCAGCAACCAAAAAACCCTACATTATCGAACACTCTTAAAATTTAAGAATTGAAAAAAGGGAGTTCCACACTTCCCATAACTTTGTTTATTCAAAGGTCATATGACTTTGACTAGAGAACAGCACAGACGTTTTGTTTGGCAATCACCAGAGTCATAAAGGGTAAGAATTGACCACAAACAATTTCACGAAACCCAGTGTGGAGCAGGCTCCATTTCCCAGTCTCTGTTTTCAGCCATGGATGTTTCCCTGTTCACTGATTCTTCCAACTCTATTCTCTGCTTCCGTCTCTAGTCTCTTGCTCACTCCGTCAAACCCCTCTTTCACCTGTTTTTAAAATCGGACTTAGCTACATGCATTACTTTAAATAATTTGTTTCAAATTTCTTTACGTATGCCAACTTTGTTAAAGACAAAATCCCTAGATCAGTTCAATCATCTATTTTCTCCATGCCTGTAGTCAAACTGCAAAGAGGAGCTGGAAAAAAAAATACAAAACACATCTGTCCACACTTAGATGTCCTCTCAGCCTTGTTCTAGCAACCTTTCTATCCCTGTGTGTGTGGTCTAGTGTCTCCACACTCTGACTGTTACACAACCTCACTTCTCATTTTAATCTCTCGCCCTACTGTCTCCTCTCATTCTTATCAAATAAGCCTGCTTCTGATTTATCGGACAAAACAAAGCCATTATCAAGGGTTCCTTTGACTCCTTACCTCTCTTTACACAAACCACTGATTCTTAGACCTCTCTCTCCGTTACAGGGCGACAGGAGACGTCCCCCAGGACCAACTCGATTCTGTATTCTGATTGCTTCCCCACCCCCTTCCGTGCCCCAGAGACACCTCTTAATAATTTTCTCTTTCACTTGTATCTTCACACTCTCCCTTACCACTGGTCCTTTCCCTTTAGCATATTACCAGGCTATTTTTTTTTTAAATCACAATCTACTCTCAGCTCCCTGTAGCTATCACTTTATTTTTCTCCTTTTTGTCACTGCTAACTCAAAGAACCATTGGTGACTCTTGGTGCCACGTTGTCACTCAGTAAGCATACATTTACCCAATATTTATTGAGCGTATAAGATGTGCCAATTTCTTACTGTTAATAGACTGAATGTTTGTGTCCCTCTCAGATTCCTATGTGGAATCTCTAACCACCAATGTGACAGTATTTGGGGATGGAGCCTTGGGAGATAATTAGGGTCAGAGGAGGTCATGAGGATGGGGCTCTAGTCTAATGGGATTAGGGGATTAGTGTCCTTGTAAGAAGAGACACCAGACAGCTTGCTCTCTCTCTCTCTCTCTCTCTCTCTCTCTCTCTCTTTCTCTCTCTCTGTCTCTCTCTCTCTGTCTGTCTCTGTCTCTCTCTCTCTGTCTGTCTCTGTCTCTCTCTCTGTCTTCCCACGTGTGCATAAATAAGAGATCATGGAAGCACACAGTGAGATAACAGCCAAGAGAGGAGGCTTCAGAATGATACGTATCTTGTCAGCTACTCTACCTGGGACGGATTCCCAGCCTCCAGAACTGTGAGAAATAAATTTCTGTTGTAGTTCAGGGAGTTGGTAGTTTAGTAAGTTTATCTAGCACTTATTCCTCAACTTAAGGCAAACTGGAGACTCCTTCCTCTACCACACTGCCACTAATACAGCCCTCATTTCACGTCATTGATGAGCTCCCAGATATGTGATCCCGTGGACACCTTTTTATTCCTTTCTAGCATCCTCAGCGTTTGAGACTATTGACAACTACTTTCTTGTGATGTTCTCCTGCCATCGATTCTAGGCCGCCTTTCTCTGCTGTCTTTGTTGCTGACTCTCTGGCCCCATCTTCTTATGTCTTCCAAGGGCTTCTCTTCTTTGGGCCTCCCCAGCATCCTGTGTTTAGCTCTTGTCCCATGCTACACACTGGCCTTGAGTGGTCTTTCATACGGCCAGGATTTCTCCTTCTGACACAAGCTTGATCACATCTCTATTTCCAGTTCAGGTCTTTCTTCCAGCCTCTAACAGATCCTGGTAGTCAATTGCCTATTGAACACCTCCACTTGGATGGTCCACAGACTCATCAAATTTAACAAATGTAAAGATTAATTTGTCGTATTTTCCCTAAAATCCTCTACTCCTCCATTTGCTTTCTCATTGAATAGTCATCATTCCTAGCTACCAAGACCAGAAATTAGGGAATAATCTTTGACTAAGTGTTATCCATGTCTCCCCCAACACCCAACTATTGATCAGTTCTTATCCATGCCACTTAAATTTTTTTTGTTTTGTTTTGCTCTGTTTTGTTTTTTTAAAACAAAGTTTCACTCTTATTGCCCAGGCTGGACTGCAATGGCAGAACCTTGGCTCACTGCAACCTCTGCCTCTCAGGTTCAAGCAATTCTCCTGCCTCAGCCTCCTGAGTAGCTGGGATTACAGGTGCCCACCACCATGCCTGGCTAATTTTAAAAATATTTTTAGTGGATGTGGGGTTTCACCATGTTGGCCAGGCTGGTTTTGAACTCCTGATCTCATGATCCACCCACCTTGGCCTCCCAAAGTGCTAGGATTACAGGTGTGAGTCACACTGTGCCCAGCCCTATATTTTTTAGCATATACATTTTTTCCTCTCCCACTGCCACGAACTCAGTTAAAAAAACTTAGTTCTCCTTTTTGAAAATTTTGCTTTCCTCTATTCCATTCTTTGCACACTGCCACCAGAGTAGTTGTTCTCAAGTATTACCTTCAGAAGTTCCACTGTCCTTGTGATTAAAAATAAAGCCCCTGGGTGCGGTTGGCCGGTCCTGTATGGCTTCTCCTGTCTACCTGTCCAGCCTCATTTCTTGACACTTCCCTCCTCTTGCCACCTCGGGATGCGGCAAATGGTAATATTTCTTGTTTTCAGACACTGACTTGTTATTTTACCTCTTGTCTTAGCACATTTTCTTTCTCTGGAACATTCTTGTCTCTCCTCCTTACTTGACTAATTCCTCCTTCCCTCACAAGGCTAACAGCAGGATTTTGTTGCTCTAACCGTCAGAACGAGTTACCCATCCTGTGTACTACCGTATCCTCCCTGTTTACCTCCCTCATGGCTTCTACCTGCTCAGTGTGCATCACCCTCACCAAATTGTGAATTCCTCAAGAGCAGAGACTGGGTCTTATGTATTTTCTCACCTGTAGCTAGAATAGTGTCTGCATGAGTAGGTGATCAGTGACTATTTTTGGAATGAGTTACAAGCAGAGGACGTAGAAGGGGGAAGACAGGAGAAGGCGTGAAAGTGTGAAGAGATTTGACTTTAGCTGCTACCGAAACAGAGCTCACTGCAAGTAATTTGCCTCTGTTTCCTTATTCAGAGAGAGATGACTCATAACAACGATGGAGACATAGCTACACACTTGAGAATGAAGATTCACAGTGAAATTCTTTGAAAATCTACAGATGTCTTGGATTAATGAGTACTAGGCATCAGCCATTTATACGGCCAAAGAACACTTTAATAGAGAATTCTGAAGAATTTGTTTTAGGTGGTTCATTCTTTAGGGCAAATTTGTGCCTGTGCCAATCATTTCAAAATTGCTTCATCCATAGCAATTTTGAAAACTATCCTCAAATGATTGAATAAAGAGGGTAAGGCATGAAATAGAATTTTTTATTGGGAAAATATTTAATGAGCAGAATGAAGGAATAGAAAATAATGAAACAAAGAGGCCTGAAAGAGATAAATAAAAAATAATCATGAAAACTTCACATATATAAACCCAAATAATCTAAAACATTAGTCAAGATCTTCTCCTTATACCAAAGAGGAACTGGGGACGTATAGACCAACATTTATTTAAATTAATTTCTCCAGCATGCATGTAATTCCAAGATGGATAAATGAGTGCTCTGCTTTGATAAATAGTGAGAGGGGATAAAGACTGACTTGCCCAGAAAATGGTACAGATAAAACTATTGGACCTAAATACTGGAGGTTTGGGAGGCAGTTAACTGAGATGTGGTTATGTTACTTGTTAGTGGAAACTCTGAAGAGTCAATAATGATTCCAGATATCCTATAGTATCATAAATGTACATATACATACAAGTGTGTTAGTTTCATATCTCGTTCAAATATAAATAACTACTTAATCTCAAAAACAACCCCACAAAATCATACGTGTGGAAATGGAACTCAAGTTCTGTTAACTCTAATAGGTTTTTTTTTTGTTTAACCTCCTTTCTTCTTTACTCTTAGAGGAGGTTATTGACTTGCCCGATATCACACTGTGAGCAAAAGTGGTGAATCTGGGATATAAACTTAGATCTTTTAATTCCAAATCTAGAGCTTTTATCAAAACTCCACAGCCTTCCTATAAACTCTAGGGAAGCGCCCCCAAAATGATGTTTTGAAAATAGAATAATATTCTATCACATTAAATGAAAGAGTTTCTTTTAAAATAGAATTGCGCACACAGAATAGTAGTATTCGGTTGGTGCAAAAGCAGTTGCGGTTTTTGCTATTAAAGGTAAACCTTTAAAGGTAACCTTATTTAAAGGTAAATTATTTACCTTTCTGCACACCAAAAATATGTTCCTAAATAAAAATCTTTGTCTCTGAGCATTGTAATAAGTTATACTAATTTTACTACAAAAATACAAATACTTTATATATTTATTTTTTTAAGTAATTGTCATACTGGTAAAGGAATATTATTTACCTTTAAATAAGGTTACCTTCAAAGGTTTACCTTTAATGGCAAAAACCACAATTACTTTTGCACCAACTGAATACCAGAAATTTAATACCCACTTTTCCCCACACATAGTCTCTCTACCCTAAAAAAATCAACGACTTAAATTTTTCCTATTTCTCTCTATTCTTTGCTAATCTGAATACATGATGTTGATAAGAATATAGTTCCTTAAATATAATTTTGGATATCAGCAATTTGGGAATTTTAATTAAAATATATTTGGAAATACTGTAAGCACATGTTCTAAATGATTTCTTTGGAAATTCTTTCTCTTAATTTTATTTTTATTTACTTATTTTTTTTTGAGACGGAATCTCGGAGTCTCTCTCTGTTGCCCAGGCTGGAGTGCAGTGGCGCGATCTAGGCTCACTGCAACCTCCACCTCCCAGGTTCATGCCATTCTCCTGCCTCAGCCTCCTGAGTAGTAGCTGGGACTACAGGCACCCGCCACCACGGCTGATTTTTTGTATTTTTAGTAGAGATGGGTTTCACTATGTTAGCCAGGATGGTCTCGATCTCCTGACATCACGATCCGCCCGCCTCGGCCTCCCAAAGTGTTGGGATTACAGGTGTGAGCCACCGCTTCTGGCCCTCTTAATTTTTATGATAATGCCAAAACTAAATGGTACACTTAGAGTTCATTGAAATGCAGTAAATTTCCCAGCATAAAGTAATCAATACTACGTATCAACAGTATGCTAACTACTTAAAAAAATCAATATATAAAGTACTTATATTTTTGTAGTAAAAGTCGTATAACTTACTACAATGTTTAGAGAGAATTATTTTTATTTAGGAACGTATTTTTGGTGTGCAGAAATATTCTTTGCCCGTGTATTATTATAACACATTTATAATAATAGGAGAAACAGCAAAAAGAAATTTATATTCAAGAAACTCAAAGAACTTTCAGACTGTACATCATCACTCCTCCATCCCTTTAATGGGAACAGACTGGGAGTAGACAGGCTAATTTTAGAGGAAGGAGTTTTACCAAGTGCTGTTCTCTGCAAGTGAGCCCCTAATGAAGCCAATCGCAAACAAATTTCTCCTGAAATTCTACTTTATAGTCATTAGCAGTGAATTGAAAAACTAGTTTTCCATAAGAGTACACTTGGGGATTAAATTCTCATCAAGGCCAGCTGCAGGCTTCATCATGCAGAACTCCTGACATGACATAGGTATGCAGTCTGCTTTGAGAACTCCAGAACTTGCACTCTAGAGTTTCCAGGATCGTGAGGAAATTGTTTCCATTTTATCGTGACTCTTTCCAGTTGTCTTTTAGAGATTTGAAGATCTAGGCAAAATCATTTTATTTTTTATTAAGTAAATTCGAGAACATTAAAAAAACACGGAAGGATGTAGGAGGTTATGTAGCTCAGCCACCCTATGTTGTGAGTGGGGAGACTGAGGCCCGGCACGGTTAAAGCTGGACTCCGCTACGCGTCTCGGATCAGAAGTCAGCCCCGCAAGGTCCCATTCAGTTCTCTTTCCATTTAGGTGGGGCCAAGAATAGTGTGAATATCTGTTATAAAAATAACAAAAGAAAGCCATTCTTTTATTTTTTTTAAAGCCCTTTCCTTTCTTTCTCCTTTCGGCAGCTTCGTTGCGTGGAAGATCTTCAGACAATTCAAGTGATCAAGATTTTAAAATATGAAAAGAAACTGGCCAAAATGTGCTTTTTAATGATATTCACCTTCCTGGTCTGTTGGATGCCTTATATCGTGATCTGCTTCTTGGTGGTTAATGGTCATGGTCACCTGGTCACTCCAACAATATCTATTGTTTCGTACCTCTTTGCTAAATCCAACACTGTATACAATCCAGTGATTTATGTCTTCATGATCAGAAAGGTACGCTTTGCAATTAACTGATTGCTTTCACCCTGAGGATAGAGTTGGCAATGACAGTGTAATACTTTTACAGAGGTGATTCAGAGTCGATTCAATTAAAAAAACAAATCAAGAATTTTGTCAGAATGTAAAGGGATCAGGAAGAAATGTAGAATATTTCCAAAGAAAATCATAACAATTCTAAGAACTACCCATAGGAATTCACACTTGTTAGAATTCTAGTAAAATTAATATTTAATTCATCAGAAAATAGTTTATGCCTAGTAATAACAGCTACGAAGTTAATAATACATTTAAAATTCTTACTGTACCGAGCAAGTTACACGCAAGTCACAAACAAGTTACTAGCAAGTTTACTAAACTCCACAAAATAAGCACTAAACTCCACAAAATAAGCACTAATATTATTCCTTGTTTTCTTTATGGTTTGTGAATAGGTTCAGAGAAGTTAAATAACTTGCCTAATCTAAGAAGTATTGGTGCCAGGATTTGAACCTAGTTTGCTAAATCCAGTGCCCAAATCCAGTGCTTATAACTCCTCACTTGGGGTTATAGATACTTGTAGCAATTGGTCTGGGTTGTTATTCACATGCCACAGCAAATGTCTAGCCTAAATTAATTTGGTTCAAGAAACTTCCTGGGCCTGGTGTGGTGGCTCAAGCCAGTAAACCCAGCACTTTGGGATGCTGAGGCAGAAGGATTGCTTGAACTAAGAGTTCAAGACCAACCTGGGCAACATAATGGGACGCCCCTCTCTCTCAAAAAAAAAAAAAAAAAAAGAATAGCTGGGCATGGTGGCATGTGCCTGTAGTCCCAGCTACTCAGGAGCCTGAGGTGAAAGGATCTCTTGAGCCCACGAGGTCAGGGCTGCAGTGACCCATGATGGCACCACTGTGTTCCAGCCTGGGTGACAGAGCGAGACCCTGTCTCAAAAAGAAGAGGAACTTCCTTATCATCTATTTCTGTAGTTGAAAGGTTTTGACTTGATGGCTATGAGTCATGGCTAGGAGAGCCCACAAAATGATTATTATAAAGCTGAGCCTCTAAGTTTCAGAGAATTTAAAAGTTAAAAATAATGCTTAATTACTCCACTGGAATTTTAAAGATAACAAGTCATAATAATAACAGGCAATAATAATCACTGTGACTTCTAATGCTCAAGAATATGGAAGAAGCGGGCACTTTTGTAATAACTTTATTATGTTCAGTGCTAAATCTCTCTGCCTCTTCTTTTGCCTTTCCTTTTCTTTGAATATTATTGGCTTACACTCTCCATAAACTCAGTTCCACGTGCCTTATTCTCCTCTCACTGACAGTGTTTCTTTCTGTTTTTTGTTACCTTCAACTGGTCTATTTCCTTTAACCCAGAGATTTTAAACTTGGAGTCCACAGGACCTAAACATTCCTTGAGTTGGCCTCAGAAGAGCCACTGCAACCCTGGAAATGGTTTATAATAATTTTTTAGTATGCACACATGAATTTTTCTAGTGAGATGGTTTATAACTTTAATTTTCTATCAGAGGATAAAGTATTTTAGGGACCACCCTCTCAACAGGCAAAATAAAAATACATTAACAATTATTTGTTGCACTCTTTCTGTCAGCCAATGGGCTATAAATTACTGCTTCTAGAACTTTAATGTGCGTACCCCACACCTGGAAATCTTGTAATAAATGAATATTCTCCTTCAGTATGTATGGTTGCCCAATATTCTGCACGTCTAACAAGCTCCCACATGGTCCTGATGTTTCTGGTTCCTAGGGGCATACTTTAAACAGGAAGTCTAAAAGATACAAACAAAAACCAATACATAAAAACAACAGTCCTTGTCCTCAAAGAGCTTACCATTTATATGGAAAAGCATTTTTTTTTTGGCATACATACTCTATTTAACTTTTATCATCATGTATCTTAACACTTAACCAAACAATGGTTTAGTGAATAAAGTCTCAAACAAATAAATATTTTTATTTTTTAAATTTTTGAATCAGATAGAAAAAATAAATATTTTTAAATGTGAGTATAAACTAAATGCTAACTTGCATAAGATTGGGACTTAAAGAAGACATTATCAGGCAGTGTTTGCTATAAAACAAAACCAAACAAAAAACAAACAAAAAAGACAGAAATCAATGTAGCTATTATATTTTTAATTGGTATTTCCTGATCTGAGAAAGTCCATATATTCACCATTTATTTTGCTCTAAATAATGGGGATAACAATTACATTAACTTTTTATGTATGTTTTACTGGTCATGATGGACTGACTACTATAACAAGCAACCCCAACATTTCAGTGAATTAATACGGAGTTTATTGCTCATTCAGGTCACAGTTCACAGTCTAATAATGTATTGGGTGGAGGAGATGGGATCTGTCCTGTGCAGTCATTTAGGGATCTAGGTCCCGTCCATCGTGCGATATTATGATCTTTACGCGTTGGCCCCCAGTTTCTTGTCAAGAGGAACAGCAGAGAGGAGAAGCCGAAAGGAGACCAAGAAATATTATTTGATGTTGTACCTGGGACACGGAGAAGAATTATGTTTGTTGATGACATTAGTGCTGTCTGCCATAGTATTTTTTCCCCAACTTACTAGTAATTTCGATAGAAAAAATTCTTCACCTAATTAAAGAAACATTAGCAAGTACACCAGGCTCTAAACTCTGCCAGGAAGAGCCTTGTCTGTTTTTGTTGCTTACAGTGAAAAATCCCTAATTATAGCACAGTGACTGTCACCTAGTAGATACCCACTGAATATCTGTGGACTGACTTAATGTTCAAAATCTCTTAATAGTGGTACCTGTCCTCATAGAAAGTGTGTGCAGATTGAAGCTTGGAGGATTACAAGGTACTGAAGTGGTCCTACATATTCTGGTTAATAAGAATTAGAATGAAGAAAAGACATAAAGCTCTGGGGTGATTTAGATAGAGCTGAGCATGACCACATAACCCCTCATCCACACCCGCTAACAAACAAGAAACGACTCAAATTCAGCTCAACTGATTTCCTTGAATGTTAATCCAGATGAGGGCCCAACTTTTACTTCATATTCCCCTTTATTTTGTCTCTGCCCAGTTTCGAAGATCCCTTTTGCAGCTCCTGTGCCTCCGGCTGCTGAGGTGCCAGCGGCCTGCTAAAGACCTACCAGCAGCTGGGAGTGAAATGCAGATCAGACCTATTGTGATGTCACAGAAAGATGGGGACAGGCCAAAGAAAAAAGTGACTTTCAACTCTTCTTCCATCATTTTTATCATCACCAGTGATGAATCACTGTCAGTTGACGACAGCGACAAAACCAATGGGTCCAAAGTTGATGTGATCCAAGTTCGTCCTTTGTAGGAATGAAGAACGGCAACGAAAGATGGGGCCTCACATTGGATGCCACTTTTAGACTTCCATCGTAAGAAGTGTCTGGAATACCCGTTCTATGTAATATCAGCAGAACTTTGTGGTCCAGCAGGAAATCCGAATTGCCCATGTGCTCTTGGGCCTCAGGAAGAGGTTGAACAAAAATAAATTCTTTTAATTCAACGGGTGCTTTACATAATGAAAAAACCACTTGTGGCAGACGATGGGCATCTAACATCATCTTCTAATGTGTTTGAGATTTTCATTTCAAATATATTTTTTAAATTATTCTATTTTCCAAAACACATAATACATTTTTCTCGAAAATACCTTACTGTAAAAATAACTGTCACATACACGTGTGTGAAGTAGCTAGAACATACTGAGTTTTTTTGTACTGTTGGACTCTATTCAGTGTCATGTCCTATGTCTGATGAAGTTATCAAGGAGATAATTCTAGAATGAAAAAGAAAATCCTCTTGTTGGAAACAAAAGACTTTTTATATGTGCACTATGACAGAGGAGTTTCAGAGACATCTTTGAATCCTTGTCAGCCTGGAGACCAGCACCGGAGGAATCTACAAGGCAAACTCCCATATATTTGCTTCTCCCAAATTGCTGCCCCTACAGACTCAAAGCTCTTTTTCTTTGTTTTGTTGTTTTTCTAAACATTTACTGTTCTTTGTTGATGCTATGTAAGCCAGGGAGTTCTAAGATGCCAGCTCTTTGAGATTTGCTCCTTCCTCTGTATTTCCACCTGTATTTCCCACATATATATTATGTATATCTGCTAATAAACTTACGTTTGTTTTTCTCTTGTTAATCTGTCTTTTGTTATAGGGGCCCCAGCAAAGGAACCTACAGTGAGTAGAAGGAAAAATTATTTTTTCTTTCCTTCCCTACAAACTAAACGTGGATTATTAGAACTCAAGGATTTCATTGACAATATAGAAAAGAAACTCTGAATCATCTTATTGACCAATTTTTTTTTTTTTTTTTTTTTTTTGAGATGGAGTCTCGCTCTGTCGCCCAGGCTAGAGTGCAATGGCGTGATCTCGGCTCACTGCAAGCTCCGCCTCCCGGGTTTATGCCATTCTCCTGCCTCAGCCTTCCGAGTAGCTGGGACTACAGGCGCCTGCCACCTCTCGCCTGGCTTTTTTTTTTTTTTTTTTTTTTTTTGTATTTTTTAGTAGAGACGGGGTTTCACCATGTTAGCCAGTGGTCTCGATCTCCTGACCTCGTGATCTGCCCGTCTCGGCCTCCCAAAGTGCTGGGATTACAGGCTTGAGCCACCGCGCCCGGCCCATTGTCCAATTTTTATTGCTTATATGACTCTAGTGTTTCATCTTCATAATCATGTTTGAAGGACTTCTCAGTGACTCAACAGCGTGTTAAGAAGGATGAACCAAAGAAAATGTTTTCACTAAATGTGCTTTTAAAAATCAAGTGTATTGCTGGTTCTGCTGCAGTATGTAGTCCAAGAGTAATTAGTAAATTGCTTCTGAGGGTCTGAAATTGAATAAAATAATGGCTTTGTATTTCTATAAAAGTTGTCTCCCCTTGTTTCCTTTCCACTTTTGCATATGTAGACATTTAATTTATGAATAAAACCCTTTCCTGTCCTTCACTTAGTATGATATTAATAGCCTTCTTCTTATGTTTAGAGGGTAACTCTGGGCTGGCAGTGGTGGCTCACACCTCTAATCCCTGCACTTTGGGAGGCTGAGGTGGGCAGATCATATGAGGCCAGGAGTTTGAGACTAGCCTGGGCAGCATGGCAAGACCCGGTCTCTACTGAAAAATACCAAAAAATTAGCTGAGCCTGGTAGCCTCAGCTCTTTGGGAGGCTGAAGTGGGAGGATTGCTTGAGCCCAGGAGGCAGAGGTTGCAGTGAAGCAAGACCATGCCACTGCACTCCAGCCTGGACGACAGAGTGAGACCTGATCTCTAAATACATAAATAAATAGAGATAGATAGATTAGATGATAGATAAACAGGTGGTAAGACTTGTATTTGAAGCTGGGAAAATAAAATGAGTTCATTTTGTAAGTCTCTGGAACTCCCCTGAATTCCTTATTTACATTTCTGGTTTTATCTAGTACATCTGAGCCCCGTGGTTACGTAAGTTCCATTCAGGTAACGAAAAGTGCAGTTAACATGCTAGGCAAATTGTGATTTTTAGTCCCAGGTGTTGAGCCAATGCTATTGTGAGTCCTATTGTGTCTTTTAAAGAAAAGGCATGATTACGGTCTTCCCTGAGGCATCCTGGGCCTTACTTTCTGAGAAGCGAAAGATCTTAGTCATTGCACGTTTATAGTTAGAATGACTCAACCTGAGTGTGTATAATGTAGAGGAAGTTGCATGTTTCAACTTTTAAAATGTCCCCCACCCCGAGTAATTGCAACTAACACAGAGATATACTACATTTAGTTTAATTATAAGCAGATCACTATCTTCCATTGGTTAATAAAATATGGCAATGGAAACTTTTTTCGTGCTTAATTTTGGTCACAGAGAAATCAAGCATTTGCTACCTCAAAACCTTTCTATCACCTGCTAATGAGATAAATTTGTTCTAGGGAGTCCATGGCCTTTGTGGGGAAACATGTTTTGTATTCCAGAAGTGAGCTATCCAGTTCCATGGTCTTCTCAAGTAGTGGAAAGGTCGTGGTGACATGTAGTGCATAAGCAGGTAGATACTGCTGATGGCTATCAGTGATCCCAAGAAAAAGAGTCCTTTGTATATCACCTGTAAGACAGCAAGAACTCTCATTTCATTTGTCCAGAGATTCAAATCTGAAAATAGACTTCATTTTTTTAACAACAAAGCGGTAAACAATGTCCTCTTTGTTCTTTAACCTGAAACAACAATTTAATTGCATGACCACCAGGTCAGGAATCGATAAGATCAAGATAAAGACAAGGATTGGGAGCCTCCCTTCTCCCTCTCTCCCAAGAAACTCATGAATCAAGGTCTTCTGGATGAAAAAAATTTGGCAGTCAGCTTTTGTCCAGTCATCAAAAAACCTTTGCAGTTTAGAAAAAGAGCTGTGAATTCTAAGAAGAGTACCACTGTGCTGGAGGCACACATCATTCATTCCTTCCCAGAAGCTTCCCAAAAGTCTCCAGGAGAAGAGTGGTGGCCTGGTGGCCTCTGTGACTAAGACTCACATGGAGACCAAACACTAGCTGTGAACAGTGTCCTGAGACTCTTTCCAGCCTGAGTCAGGTGCTTTCCTGTGGCATCCTGGCCTATTTCTCTCCCCGCACTTAGTGTCCTGCATCCTAACTGCCTGCTGGCATCTTTTCCCCTTTTAGACTTTCAGCTCCTGAAGGGTGGGGCCCTATTTTATTCATCTTGTTTAGATAATTCTTGATTTCTTCCAATCCATTCTCCATATAGACATCTTTCTAAAATTCAGACCTGAGGCTGTTGGCCTCCCTGCGCTCCCTGTTTCTCTCAAGATAATATTCCAGGTGTTTAAAGCTCTGCCTCCACCCTCTGACCATTCTCACACGCCAGCGCTGCCTTCCGGCTCCACTGAAATATGTTTCTCATGTGTCTTCCGCCTTCCCTTGTCCTGGCCCCTCCTGTCCTCCTTGGGGGCAGTGTATCCCTCTCCAGTGCAACTGTCTCTATCCCCCACTAGCCTCCGAGCTTTGTGAAAGGTGTGAACTGGTCGCGTTCACCACCATGACAGCTCAGTGCTGTGTACTAAATAAAACTGTCTGTTGAATAAATGACGTTGTAAAATCCCCAGAGTGGAAGACTAGGGAATCAGAATTACATTTAATGGCATCTCTAGGCCAACTGCCCAAAATGAATGTATTATAGTATTCCATTGGAATAGGTGTTTTAAAAGTGATTTAGTTCTGTCCAACTTTACAAATTAAATTCATAAGAATATTGCACGAAGCAAAAATCAAGAACGGTACATCTTGCTAAAATAAAGTAAAAAGTTGAGAAATATTAGCATCAACTTCTTTCTTGAGACTCTTCCCTTCAAAAGCTCTCTTTCTTTGCCACCTCTTTGTAATATTGTTCAGTAAGCACTCTTCCCTCTCTGTATTCAGGACAGTTTCTGTTTGGAAGGCAAACAGTTGGTGTCCCATTATTTCTGTATTTGTCTGAAACAAACATAATCATAATACTATGACATTTTAACACATCACATTAAAAAATTCATAAAATGTAATCTGTTCCAACCTTTTTTTGCCAATGCCAATGCTGCACAGCCTCATGGTATCTTATTCTGGAAAAAGAGACCTGCGGGAAAGTTTAAAAAGTATTCTTGTATATTCCTTAACAGCTAAACAGAAAATTAAAATGTGGAAAAGTCTTCAGTCCAGACCTTACCATGGTATAGAGAGGGATGAAGGTCGATGGCATAATAGCATGAAGAAATCTCCCCATCTTCTTCTGAAAAATGAACCAGCTTGAGTTGACATGTGCTCGCATCTGCAATAATGAGAGTCTTAAAGAATGCTTTTGAACAAACACATTTATTTCTTACTGTGACTTAGTATTATTCTTCATTCCCACTCATCGCCAAACACAAAGTAGTCAAATAATTTTTTGTTTCCGTAATGTTATTCCCAATCCATTTTAGTAAATGTCGGTCATATAGGACGTTGCCTTGAAAATGTACAGCAAATACATGAAGCCTGCTAGGGAAGTTTATTTTGCTCAGGAGTCAATGTAGGAAGTCTGTTTCAGTAGAGGGTTTGTTTAACCAGATCTGCAGGTAATCTGTGAGCTCACAGGTTTGTCTAATTTTCTTTTTTTTGAGACGGAGTCTCGCTCTGTCGCCCAGGCTGGAGTGCAGTGGCCGGATCTCAGCTCACTGCAAGCTCCACCTCCCAGGTTCCCGCCATTCTCCTGCCTCAGCCTCCCGAGTAGCTGGGACTACAGGCGCCTGCCACCTCGCCCAGCTAGTTTTTTTGTACTTTTTAGTAGAGACAGGGTTTCACCGTGTTAGCCAGGATGGTCTCGATCTCCTGACCTCGTGATCCGCCCGTCTCGGCCTCCCAAAGTGCTGGGATTACAGGCTTGAGCCACCGCTCCCGGCCAGGTTTGTCTAATTTTCTGTTGCTTCCTGATTGGTTTGTAATATTGTTTACGGCAAAAGGAGATTGTTTAAAGCTATGTTTGTCTGGACCTACTCTTTTTTTAGGACAGATACTGTGTCATAGCCATCCTGTTTTTAAAGGATGGGACAAGATACATCCATAAATCCTCCAATATCTTGTAAATCCTCCAATATCTTGTAGGACATCCTCTACCATATCTGATGCAATTTTGCTCAAGCTGAAGACCAGTTTCTTTCTATCTTCGGGAGAGATGGAAAATAGCTGGTCACTCTGCTTTAAATTTATCCTGTAAATCCTTTCATTTTATTATTTTAAAACTATAATCACAATCACTTATTGTGAACTTTTCATGTGACTGGTTCAAAATGGAATTAATGTGTTTTTCTTCAACGTACTAATCTTCCTGAACATGAATTTCTTTTTGGTATTATGCATTTTCTTTCTAGTGCATAAGGTTCCGAAGGCTAATCAATGGTACTCTAAATATTTAAGTTATAACGTTATGAGTGAAAAGGCCATTCAACATTTCTTAGATATTCTAAATATGTTAACACATCTGAAAGTTGTACTTTCATTAAATTAACATATTACTAAATATCTAAGATAAAAGCATGTGAATTATCAGAGGTTTTGTTACCTCCTAAATGTCCTTAAAGTGTAGATAGAGATAGTGTGTGTGGGTCATTGTCACTGGCCACAGAGTCACAATCCACCCAAGTCTAAGGAATGCTGTGTGTGTGTGTGTGTGTGTGTGTGTGTGTGTGTTCTTATCTGTAGGTATTCTTATATAGCATGCATGAGATGGAGGCTGAAGCAAAGAAAAAGAAAAGAACATTTGTTAGAATATCAGCGAACCGTCTCATGGAATAAACCTTCTCACTCACCTCTATGTAATTGTACATGGATAGGTCTGAAATTGCGTGACTATCTGGGATTCTCAATCTTGAGAACGCAGGAAGACACAAACCTGGAAGTTAAATAATACATCTTTCTAAAACCTTCTATAAAAATGTGCCGAACTCTACACAGGTCAAATTAAACAGTGTGTTCACCACCAATGCTCTTGCTATTTTTTTAAAACTATAAATAACCATTCTGTATAACCAACAATCTATGACTATTGATAATACACATAGAACATTTCCTGTTGTGATTAAATAAAAATTACAACAAAGTTAATCTATACTATTGTTTTATCTTTGTTCTCTGTGCCCCAAACCAGCGTTGACAGTGTGTTCTTATGCATAAACCCTCTATCCACCTCCAACGTCAGGTGTAAACCAGACACATGAGTGCTAGGAAAGGAGGAAACAAAATATCTCTGGCTCCTGAGCATCTGAGAGACATGACAGGGAAACAACCAAAAAAAAAAAAAGATGAGAAAATTTGTCTTGGAACTCTATAATCTCTTCAGACCCAGGTATCATTGTCCTTGGACTTCCTAAAACACCACAGCAAACATTTACTCTGACCTTACTTAATGACAGCCTTTATTTTTTCTTTTTAAAACTTTATAGGAATTATTCAGTCTTCACAACTCTGAAGTTGAGAGTATTATCTCCACTTTACAGATGAAAAAGAACGGAGGCTTTAGAAAGATGAAGTGATGTGCTCAAGATCATACAGTTAATAAGTTGGCAAGTCAGGACTTGAAACTGGGTGTAATTTAAGGCCAGTTCTCTAGTCCATCCTTTACCTGAAACAAGTGTACAATCAGAGGTGGCTTTTGAAAGCACATGATGCTGGGAAGCAGGAAAAGGTTATCCAGTTCTCAGGCTATTGTTTGCACCTTGTTTTATATATGTAATATACAAGCCCTCCAACCACCTCCATGGTCATGTGCAAACTAATCACAAGAGGGCCAGGAAGGAAGAGAGGGAACAAAAGGCCTCTGGCTCCTGAGCATTTGACAGAGACGACTGAAAAATAATGAAAGTAATAATGATAATAAAGGAATTTATGCCAGGCGCGGTGGCTCACACCTATAATCCCAGCACTTTGGGAGGTCGAGGTGGGTGGATCACTTGAGATTAAGAGTTTGGGACCAGCCAGGCCAACATGACGAAACTCCATCTCTACTAAAAATACAAAAATTAGCCGGGTGTGGTGGTGTATGCCTGTAATCCCAGCTACTCTGGAGGCTGAGGCAGAAGTTGCAGTGAGCCAAGATTGTGGCCACTGAACTTCAGCCTGGGCAATGGAGTGACTCCGTCTCAAAAAAAAAAAAAAAAAAAGAAATTTGCCGTGGAATGCTATAATCTCTTCAGACCAGCCACATCAGGCATGTTATGTATTTATACTATATATGTAATATATATAATTGGACACATTTAATTTAAATTACTTCCAGAATTACATATAAATACTTAAAAGTTCATTATCTGTAAAATTAATGTATTGGCTGAATCGATTTTAATCAGAAGGCAAATGAAAGTATCAGATGCATGACCCGGCATGGTGGCTCATGCCTGTAATCCCTGCACTTGGGAGGCCGAGGCGGGAGGATCACCTGAGGTCAGGAGTTCGAGACCAACCTGACCTACATGGAGAAACCCCATCTCTATTAAAAATACAAAAAATTAGCCGGGTGTGGTGGCGCATGCCTGTAACCCCAGCTACTCGGGAGGCTGAGGCAGGAGAATCTCTTGAACCCAGGAGGCGGAGGTTGCGGCGAGCTGAGATCGTCATTGCACTCCAGCCTGGGTAACAAAAGCAGAACTCCGTCTCAAAAAAAAAAAAAGAGTTAGATGCAATCTTTGACAGGGCAAAAAACACTGGAGCGTCTAAGAGTGTTTCTGAGGATGTGTTGTAGGGTAAATGTCCCCAATCCTCTGTCCATGGCCTGTTGGGAACCGGGCCGCACAGCAGGAGATGAGTGGCAGATGAGACTGCATTACCGCCTGAGCTCCGCCTCCTGTCAGATCAGCAGTAGCATTAATTTCTCATAGGAGCGTGAACCCTACTGTGAACTGCACAGGCAAGGCATCTAGCTTGCACACTCCTTACGAAAATCTGACTAATGCCTGATGATCAGAGCTGGAACAGTTTCATCCCGAAACCATCTCCCCCAACCCCCCGTCTGTGGAAACATTGTCTTCCATGAACCCCATCCCTGGTGCCAAAACGTTGGGACTGCTGCTAGGAGATGCAGGCAGAGGGTGTTACCTAGGCTGAAAAGGGAGAGAGCAGCGTATCTCTGCCAAGCATGGGTACTCTGTGCTTTTATCTTTGAATGAATCACTTTGTGGACCTCCACATAGAAACTTCAAAAGAAACTATATTTCTTTTTCTGGGTGCTAGTTGCTGCTATGGGAGAACGGTGGCATAGACTGTTAGTAGAAAAATATGTAATCCCGGGGAGGGAATAAACATTATACATCACAGGTTTGTGATCATTGAGGATCAGAAATAAGTCCAAAATTAGTCAGAAGAGCTAGTCCACGTCCAATTGAGAAAGTGACCTTACTTACTGAGGTCATTATTGAATTTATCCATTAACTCATCAAATACCAAACAGTCTTCAAAGCCCTGAAACAAAAAAACAAATGAGAAATAAGAAACTAGAAATAATAATTTTAAAAACCCCTATTACCGATTTTGAACAGACCTTCCACTGGTGAAGATAATTCATAGACTGTTTATCCTCAACTAGTACATAGCAGTTGAGTTGTCACATGATATTGAATTATGGTTAAAAATGACCATTGGGCCTGAGCGTGATGGCTCACACCTGTAATCCCAGTACTTTGGGAGGCCGAGGTGACCAGATCGCTTGAGCTCAGGAGTTTGAGATCAGTCTAGGCAAGATAAGGAGACCCCGTATCTACTAAAAATACAAAAAAATAGCTGAGTGTGGTGGTGTGTGGCTGTGGTCCCAGCTACTCAGGAGGCTGAAGTGAGAGGATCACTTGAACCTGGGAGATGGAGGTTGCAGTGAGCTGAGATCGCTCCACTGCACTCCAGCCTGGGTGACAGAGCGAGACCTTGTCTAAAAAAAAAAAACCATAGACTTCATGCTTGACTGTGTTATCTTTGTCCAATTTACATATATATGATATAGTGATTTGAAATTTGACCAAGATTTTACATTACTGTTTTAATTTTGATAGATTCCATTACTTCTTTGAGAAAAAGAAATCATTATATTGCTCTACCATACGTTTTAGAATTATACTTAAACTATTCAAGTCTTTAAGATTCACATTTAGAGCAATTTAACGCTAGGATAAAACTGCTTATATATTACTTTAGTTCCTATAACTCAAGATTAAAGCAATATTAAGAAGTCCACAAAATTAGTAATGTACTATGCTAAATACAGAGAGGATAGAGAGTTGAAAATAATGTTTCCTGTTTCCTAGGAATTCAAGCTACAGCTTTAAAGGTAGTATAAAGATTTTTTTTCTTTTTGTTCTTTTCCTGTTCTTTTTTATTATTATTTTAGATGGAGTCTTGCTCTGTTGTTGAGGCTGAAGTGCAGTGGCGCAATCTCGGCTCACTTCAATCTCCACCTGTTAGGTTCAAATGATTCTCCTTCCTCAGCCTCCCAAGTAGCCAGGATTACAGGCATGCGCCACCATGTCCAGCTAATTTTTGTATTTTTATAGAGATGGCGTTTCACCACATTGGCCAGACTGGTCTCGAACTCTTGACCTCAAGTGATCTGCCCATCTTGGCCTCCCAAAGTGCTGGGATTACAAGCATAAGCCACTGTGCCTGGCCTAAAGATATTTTTTAAAAATATTTTTCACATCAATTACAAAGATTACATCTGAAACAAGCAGATTTACTTGTCAAATCAATTACATAGTCCCAATAGTATAGAAGTGAGAGATACCATATGGGGCTGAGATAACAGTTTTATATTCTTTTGTTTAAGTTAATTCATTTACTCTTCACAACTCTCTGAAGTAGACACTATTAAAATTCCAATTTAATTAAATTTAATTATTGATTTCTTTTAATTTATTTTGAAATGCAGTCTTGATCTGTCACCCAGGCAGGAGTGCAGTAGCACGATCTCAGCTCACTGCAACCTCCACCTGCCAAGTTCAAGCGATTCTCTTGCCTCAGCCTCCCAAGTAGTTGGGACTACAGGCACCTGCCACCACACCTGCCTAATTTTTTTGTATTTTTAATAGAGACAGGGTTTTGCCATGTTGACCAGGCTGGTCTCAACCTCCTGACCTCAAGTGATCTCCCTGCCTCAGTCTCCCAAAGTGCTGGGATTACAGGCATGAGCCACCTCGCCCGGTCTAAAATTTCAATTTTATAGATAAGGAAGTAAAGATAAAGTAAGTAAATTGTGCAAGAATATATTGGCAGTAAATTCTGGGGCCAGGATTTAAAACCAAGTGTTCTAATGCCTCCGAGGCACTTATCCACTGTGCTACAATTAATGTCTTCTTATGTTTTTATAAAACAAAATGTTCACCGCTGCTTTGTGGAAAATATAATTGATTAGATTCACAAGCTATTTTTACTTGGAATATATGCCAATAACCAAAGTAATATATGATTAATGATTATGAAGCTATTAGCACATACACACACACATATACACACACACACATACACACACACACACACACACACACAAATTAGTTTAGGATTCCTTGAAATGAATGTTCAACTTTTAAACACTATTTCTTTTCTGAATTCTTTTTCTAGCCAAAATAGTAAAATTTCCATGAAGGCAGTAGTGTTCAACATCTAATCAGCTCATAGTTTTACTTAACCTTGTCAATCAGGTTTCCCTTTCCTTTGGAAAGAAAAAGTAGAAAAGAAAGAGATCCTTGAGGAATCGCCATACTGTCTTCCACAATGGTTGAACTAGTTTACAGTCCCACCAACAGTGTAAAAGTGTTCCTATTTCTCCACCTTCTCTCCAGCACCTGTTGTTTCCTGAGTTTTTAACAATCGCCTTTCTTTTTTTTTTAGGGTTTTTTTTTTTTATTATTATACTTTATGTTCTAGGGTACATGTGCACAACGTGCAGGTTTGTTACATATGTATACATTTGCCATGTTGGTGTGCTGCACCCATTAACTCGTCATTTACATTAGGTGTATCTCCTAATGCTATCCCTCCCCACTCCCCCCACCCCACGACAGGCCCCAGTGTGTGATGTTCCCCTTCCTGTGTCCAAGTGTTCTCATTGTTGAACCTCCATTTCCTAAACTGAGGGGAGGGGGGAAGCCAACCCTGGAATTTCTAACAGGTTTTACACAACGTTGGAGGCCATGCCTGAAATGCATGTAGCACTCATAAATGGAAGCTTCTGTTTCTGTTAAGAAATAAAGAACATCCAAATTGGAAAGCAAGAAGTCAAATTATCCTAGTTTGCAGAAAATATGACCTTATGTTTACAAAAACCTAAAGACTCCACCAAAAACACTATTAGAACTGATAAACAAATTTAGTAAAGTTACAGGATACAAAATCAGCATACAAAAATAAATAGCAATTCTATATACCAAGAGCAAACAATCTGAAGAAGAAACCAAGAAGGTAATCCTATTTACAATAGTTACAAATAAAATAAGATACCCAGGAATTAACCAGGGAAGTGAACGATCTCTACAGTGAAAACTATAAAACGTTGATGAAAGAAATTGAAGAGGACACAAAAAAATGGAAAGATATTCCATGCTCATGGATTGGAAGGATCAATATTGTTAAAATGTCCATATTACCCAAGGCAATCTACAAACTTAATGCAATACCTATAAAAATAGCAATGTCATTCTTCACAGAAATAGAAACAATAATCCTAAAATTTATATGAAATCACAAAAGACACAGAATAGCTGAAGCCATCCCGAGCAAAAAGAACAAAACTGGAGGCATCACATTACCTGACTTCAAATTATACTACAGTGCTAAAGTAACCAAAACATCATGGTATTGGCATAAAGACAGACACATTGACCAGTGGAACAGAATAGAGAACCCAGTAATATATCCACATTCAATTTTAGCAAAGGTACCAAGAACATACATTGGGGAAAAGTCAGTCTCTTCAATAAATGGTGCTGAGAAAACTAGATAACCATATACAGAAGAATGAAACTAGACTACTATCTTTCACCACATACAAAAATAAAATGAAAGTGGATTAAAGACAAATCTAAGACTGGAAACTATGGAACTAGTAGAGGAAAACATTGAAGAAACAGTCCAAGACAGTGGTCTGGGCAAAGATTTTCTAAGTAAGACGTCAAAAACACAGGCAGCCAAAGAAAAAAACAGACACATAGACCTTTGGAACAGAATAGAGAAGTCAGAAATAAATAGGACAAATGGGATCATATCAAGCTAAAAAATGTTTCTGCAAAGCAAAAGAAACAATCAACAAAGTAAAGAGACAACCCACAGAACAAAGTAAAATATTTCCAAACACCCATCCAACAAGGGATTAATAATCAGAATATATAAGAAGCTCAAATAACTCAGTCAGAAAATAATGAATAATCCAATTTAAAAATGGGCATAATATTTGAGTAGGCATTTCTCAAAAGAAGACATATAAATGGCCAGTGGGTACATGAAAAATTGCTAAACTTCGGTAATTATCAGTGAAATGCAAAGCAAATCTACAATGAAATATTATCTCACTTCAGTTATAATGGCTTTGATCTGAAAGACAAGTGCCAACGAATGCTGGTGAAAATGTGGACAAAGGAGAACTCTCATTTGTGGGAATATAAATTAGTACAACCACTATGGAGAACAGCATGGAGGTTCCTCAGCAAACTAAAGATAAAACTACCATATGTGGCAGCAATCCCACTGCTGGGTAAATATCCAAAAAGAAAGAGCATCAGTATGATGAAGAGATATCTGCACTCCCATGTTTATTGCAGCACTATTCACAATAGCAAATATATGGAATCAACCCAAGTGTCCATCAATGGATGAACGGATAAAGAAAATGTAGTACATATTCACAAGGGAATATTATTCAGCTATTAAAAAAAAGAATGAAATACCATCATTTGCAACAACATGGATGGAACCGGAAGACGTTAGTGAAATAAACCAGGCATATAAAGAAAATTATCACATTATTTTTTACTCATATGAGGGAGCTTAAAAAAAATTAAACTAATGGAGATAGAATGATGCTCCCCAGAGACTGGGAATGGTGGTAGGGTGGAAGTGTAAAGTGGAGATAGTTAATGGATACAAAAATAGTTAGATAGAATGAATAAGATCTAGTATTTGGCATCACAATAGGGTGAATGTGGTTAACAATAATTTATTGTATATTTTAAAATAACTAAAAGAGAGGTATTTGTTTCTAATACAAATAAATGACAAATGCTTGAGGTGACAGATACCCCAGTTACCCTGATATGGTCATATACATTGTATGCCTGAATCAAAATATTGCATGTATCACATAAATATATAAAACTAGTATATATCCATAATAATTAAAAATTAAAAAAATATTAGGAGTAAAAATGCATACGGGAGATTCTCTGTAGGTTATATGCAAAAACTATACCATTTTACACCAGGGACCTGAGCATCCATGGATTTTTGTATCCACAGGGGTCCTGGAGCTGATCCCTTGGTGATACCAATGGATGAATGCATTATGCTTTCTGCTTTTTTCTACTATAGATTACTGGATTGAGTAATCCAAATTCTGATTAGAGTTGGTGATCAATCTAGCTACACAGCTGGTATGATTGCTGAATTGACTGTGCTTTCAGGGATTATGTGGGGATAGTCTTAGACATGTTTTTTATTTAAGACTTGTTAGCTGAGACTGACCCAGAAATATTTCAGGGACTTATCTAGGGAAAAAGAACTTACCGCATTCATTCCTTGCCCAAAAAATGGCACTATAGCATGAGCTGCATCCCCCAGCAGTACACAGTGAGATTGAAAGTGAAAAGAAGAGCACTTTACAGATATCATGGGCTGGGCAGGCAACAGGAAGAAATCTTGCACCAGGAGTTTCCTTCAAAGGAAAATAATCCAAATGTAAAGACATCAAATTAGATATTAAATCCTGCTAAATTCTTTCAGATTTACTAAATTAACTATCACGAAGTTTTGTTGAAAAATACACAAGAATGCCAAGAAGAAAACAGAAGAGGGAAAAAATGAAGTCTTCCAGTCCTAAAATTCCATTATTCTAATTACCTTCTTGGTCTGCAACAACGTTCATCACATTAAAAATAAGAGTTTGGCTGCATTTGAATAATTTAAATATTTCTGTATCATATGTTATTAAAACTTTATTGTCATGCACATGGGCCATGAGATTTTCAAATACAGCAGTGTATTTTAGGTTTCCATAAAAAAATTGAGCAAATGCTGCTGTGCATTTGACTAGAAGACAATAAACCAAAATTGAAATTAATGTGAATCTTTATGTATTTGGAAATGGATAATAGTAATAAAAGTAGCATTTGGGGGATGGGAATCATTTGGTGAAGTGGTACAAACTTTAAGTTGGACAGGAAGAATAAGTTCAAGAGATCTATTGTACAACATGGTCCTTATAATGAAAAACAAACAAAAAACCTAGTATTTGTAAAGCATCTGTGGAAGTGTTGAGGAAGCTCTAAGTCGACAAATAGTACCTAGCCTCAAGAATCTTAAATCTGGCTGGAAAGGCAAAAAATAGCCATGAAACCAGTTTGAAAGTGCATAAGGGCTAATTCTGGTGTGCAGAGATTTCTCTTCACAGTTGGAGAAGGAGGGATCCATAGAGACTAAATTAGTCTTCAGGAAAGAAAGTGACTAGCAATTTTTAAAAGACCTGGTATGGGCCAGCAGTGGGTTATCCCTTTTACATAATTAGTTCATTTAATTTTCACAAATGCCCTATGGTAGATACCCATTTTAAAGGTGAAACTCAGGGAAGTAAGGGGCAGAAGTTGTATTAAAATCTTGCTCTGCTGTAGACTGAATGTTTATGCTCCCCTAACATTCATAGGTTGGAATCCTAACCTCCAATGTGATGGTATTTGGAGATGGGGCCTTTGGGTGTTGATTAGGTCCTGGGAGTGGACCCCCTATTAATGGGATTAGTGCTTCTATAAAAGGGACCCCAGAGCAATCCCATGCCCCCTCCAGCATGTGAAGACACAGCAAAAAGACTCATCTATGAACCAAGAGGTGGGGCGTCACCAGACACCGAATCTGCTAGTGCCTTGATCTTACACTTCTCAGCCGTTAGAACTGTGAGCAATACATTTCTGTCATTTATAAGCCACCGAGTGTATGGTAGTTTTATTATGGCTCACTGAACTGACTAAGGCATACTCTCTGTAGCATTGCGCTGCCTTCATGAAGACATCATTGGAGGTGTCTAGATAAACTTAATATGCACCAAGCCTTGTGTTAAATGATTTATAGACATGATCTCATTTAGTCCTTGTAACAACTCTTTGGGATAGGTTCTACTATTTATTGACCTTTTACCATGAGTGGAATATGGGAAAGCTTAGGTGGCTAGTAGGTGTAGGATCCAAGACCTGAGGCTGCCAGATGTATCTGCTGTGCCAAAGATTTGTGTATCTACCAGTAGAGAAAAGTTCAGCCAGTTCCTGTGGCACACCAAGCCCTAAGGAGCTTGAGGAGCTTGCATAAGATGCACAAAAGCCTCGGGACATTAGTGACTCATCTTTCCTGGAGGAACTGGCCATGGCATGGGTGTTTTTCAGAATTCCTGCTCACAGCACAATATCCATTTAGACTTTTGCTCTAATACGGGTTTCTGTCCAGGTTACTGCATGATCCATCATGTTTAACCCAAACTGAAATCAGGTGCAAAACCTTTATTTGAATTTGGAATAATTCAAACAAGTGCAGCAAAAGGCACATCTTGCAACTTACTCTCCAATTAGAGGGATGGCATCCGGAAAGTACTTCTGGAAGAAATCTATCACATCATTACTGGTTACAAGTTTATCATACTCATCAAAGGGCATGAACAGAGTACATGTGAATGATTTGCTCTGTGAGAAGAAGAGAAACAGAGTGAAAGGGGATAGAGGCCAAGTGATGCTGGCACTGTAGGTGGATCCTGAAATCACAGGACTTCTTGCTGTGACCGGGGAGCTTTTGGAAGGAATGTCCAAGCAGACAGGAAAGGCACTGTCACTTTGTTCCACTGCTCCCAAAGAAAAGCTCTGCCAAGTCCCAGGGGTGCTCTCCAGCTTCTTTGATTATTAGGACAATGTCTATATTGTAAACTCTCCATTTTCACACAGAAAATACTACACTCTTTTTTTTTTTGGAGATAGATTCTTGCTCTGTCGCCCAGGCTGGAGTACAGTGGGGTGATCTCAGCTCACTGCAACTTCCGCCTTCCGGGTCCAGGCGATTCTCCTGCCTCAGCCTCTGAGTAACTGGGATTACAGGCACACACCCTGCTAATTTTTTGTATTTTTAGTAGAGACGGAGTTTCTCCATGTTGGCAGGTTGGTCTGGAACTCCTGACCTCAGGTGATCCACCCACCTCGGCCTCCCAAAGTGCTGGGATTACAGACATGAGCCACCACGCCCAGCCTACATTCTTTAAATTACTAATAGGTTGGTTAGATTTGACCTCTCTTTTTCTTCCTTTTAAGATAGTATTACTAGGGCCTGGACCCCAGGACGTATACCAACAGAAAGAAAAAGACTCCAACCTGGGAAACAGCTATATCTACCTAGGAAAAAAGTCTCTAGGGTCTAATGAAAGAAAAGCCATGCTCTCTCTCTCTTTTTTTTTTTTTTTTTTTTTTGAAACAGGGTCTTGCTTTGCTTTCCAGGCTGGAGTGCAATGGGATGATCACAGCTTACTGCAGCCTCCACCTTCGGGGCTCAAGCAGTGCTCCCACCTCAGCCTCCTGAGTACTTGGGGATGTGCATTTCACCATGTCTGGCAATTTTTTTTTTTTTTTTTGGATAGAGGCAAGGTCTTGCTATGTTGGCCACACCAGTCTTGAACTCCTGAGCTCAAGCAATCCTCCCGCTTTGGCTTCCCAAAGTGCTGGGAACACAGGTGTGAGCCGCTGTGCCCAGCCCCATGCTCTCTTTTGATAATGCATATTCCAATGTACTACAGACCTTAAAGGCTGAATCGCTTCCTAATAGACAACCTAAATCTCTTTGGCTTTACTGGGAGGGCCATTTCTTCCTAAATTGTTTTTAGTGGAGATGATAGGCACCACCACACATAAACTCTTGTTACCCATTCATTTAAGTTAAATCTCCTTTCCAAAGTAAGTAACTGGAAATCCTTCAGATTTTTCCTCAGTCATCCCAAAGTTTCAAAGCTATAATCACTAAATAGATTAAACAATGAAGAGATCAATTAGGTATATACATTCTAAGTACAAACGTAAGTAATAAACAACATTAATTACAGATGCAAAATTACAGTTGAGAAAAAATTCTATACTACCATGTTAGGAAGTGCAATCATCATAAAGGTATTTCTAGGCCAAATATGCAGATAATTAGGTTCCATGGCATACTGCAGAAAAAAGAATATATGATTGATTAGTGCAATTATATAGCAAACCTATAAAACGGACTCAGCTTTATAATCGTTTCCACAGTAATTAAAACCAGTACCATATACACGATGATATGCACATCTATTGCTACATAAAATAGAAGTTGTTTTAGAAAACACTTTGTGTTCTGTCTTTATAAACTCAACCTTAGGTAGGTTTTTCTGACACCAGGTATAATTCAAAATTTCGGAATACCTGCGTGTGTGTGTGTATATGTAAGGAAAAAGACAGAGAGAGGGAACATCTTATGTTCTCAAATCTTGAATCACACCTGGTATAATTATATCTGGTATATAAGTACACATACATGCACATATCTAGATGTGTACATGTGTGTATATGCACACATGTATAATGTTTGCACACACATTATGTATATATTTATATAAATTTTTTTACTTTATCTTTTGCCTTATTTCAGAACTTATCTATACTGGACAGAAAAGTCTTACATTTAAATTTCATGAGCCAAACCAAAATTTTAGGAACAAGCTTCTTATCATTTGTTTCCTGTAATATAAATAATAGAGAAGAGTCTTATCTCTTTAGTAAGTCCTCTGTAATTACTATTAATACAATAACAGCCTGAATAAGTATTAGTTGCTTGGGTAGATCAATTGACCCAAAGACCCAAGTGACCCAAATTTTTGAAGGTTCCCAGGGGTATTATATACATGGAAATATGCAAACAATTCTCCAATTATTTCAACTTTGTATTATTTTCTACAGATGTTTCGAGAGCACCTTCCATGTGTATCTTACGTAGTAAGAATACCGAAAAAACAGCATAGTCTTGCAGCAAACATTTTTACACTGTATCATAGTTATTTGTGTCTTAGGTGAAGGGACTGTGCCTTCCTTGCTTTTTTAGCCTCAGACTCCCAAAGAAAGCCCAACACACAGACACAGAAATGAGTACGTGCATAACTCTTGACCTTACGGTGCAGTCGAATAGGCAACAGGAATACATATGAAAAGCAATTACTTCTTTTTAACAGTAATACTAGTGGTAGAAAGCCATTTACCCAATCTCTTGCCCCTACTCCAACCATCAGAGGAGTGCAAGTGCCTATTTCATGCATTACATTAAGAACAAAAGAAAAAAAAAGACACAAAGAAAAATAGAGAAAGTCTCATAAGATTGTTTTTGGGCCATGGCAAAATGTTCCCATGTCTGAGTCACATTGCTATGCCTAAACAATGTTCTTAAAAGAGTGGAGACATTTTTTAAAACCATCAATTATTACTATTTATTATATATACCTAGAAAATAAAGAGCTTTCTTAAATCTAGCAAGCACAGTTCTTCTTAAGTGTGGAACAATTTTTCAGCAGAATTCTGTTATCCTATAATCCAGAGTTACAGATTCTAGGCCATGAGAACAGAAGCTATCTGAAAACCAGTACAAAAAGCACTAAAAAATTAGTGAATGCATTTTGACCATGAGGATGAAATAGAAAGGTAAGGAAATGTGAAAATATGGATTTTACTGGCAGATATTTAGTATTTAACAACACTATCCCATATTGACAAGCTATTTTACAGTTGTCTGGATTTCCGAGGATAGATGAAATCAGCATCTTAAAAATGTATGCTTTATATGCAAATCAAGTATTTAATGTTGTTTGCATATCCATACTTATAAGCCAATATCCTTACTGTTTCCGTTAGTATTTTTTTCCTTAACAAGTTCCTATACTTACTTGCTTATGACAACATCAAAAATTACATACCACTTATTTGCCTGTGGTCACATACAGTTTAACCAGGAAATGAGAAAAACACAATAGAAATCACTTTGCAACCATTTTCTAGTCATTTTATTTAATAACTATTATTTGATTTAATCATGGTTATAAGAACTCTGGATTGTCAGTATACTGAAGGATTCATCATCAACCTGTTTTTTTCTCCCAAGAGAACATAGCCAAATGATATTATTCAAATCCTTTATGTGTTTCCAGTAGGAGCGTTGTAACTTCTCCCTTCCTTTCCTTTCCCTTCTCTTCCCTTCCTTTCCTTCCCTTCCCTTCCTTTCCCTTCCCTTCCTTCCCTTCCCTTCCCTTCCTTCCCTTTCCTTCCCTCCCTCCCTCTCTCCCTCCCTCCCTCCCTCCCTCCCTCCCTCCCTCCTTCCTTCCTTCCTTCCTTCCTTCCTTCCTTCCTTCCTTGAAGACAGGCTTGGGCTATGTTGCTCAGGATAGAGTGCAGTGGCATGATCTCAGCTCACTGTAGCCTTGACCTCCCAGGCTCAAGCAATCCTTCCATCTCGGCCTCACAAGTAGCTGGGACCACAGGGTGTGCCACCATCCCTGGCTAATTTTTGTATTTTTTACCAAGACAGGGTCTCCCTATGCTGCCCAGGCTGGTGTTGATCTCTTGGGTTCAAGCCATCCTCCTACCTTGGCCTCCCAAATTGCTAGGATTACAGGCCTGAGCCACTATGCCCAGCCTTCTGCTTTCTTTTTCACTCAAGAAAGCATACCAAAAAAGAAAGGACTGAGAATTGTATTATTAAAAAGATACCTATGCATCCAATTTATTATTAATTACGAAGTTCTTGTGATAGGCCTCAAAATGGATCAAGACATGTTGCTGAGAACGACTGCACTAGAATATGCATTTGCACTCATGGTGCAAGGGTTGTGGGAAGGCGTTGAGAAAGGGCAAGGACTTACATCTCCGTTCCTAGGTGGAATAGTCAACTCCATGTACCCATGAGGAATGTACTGCTGACTGTAATCAAAGCGAGGTTTCTTCATCAGGTGAGATCTGACAGTTGAATAGGCTCCATCACATCCTACAATAAGGTCACAAGTGACGTCTTTGGGAACTTTGTCAGATCTGAAAAACAGAACAAAACATCCAAAAGAAAAATATGTCTAGTGGTGAAAATGATGATGTACCTCTGGGTATGGGAAGTAGTGGCTCCACAGATAACTTAGAAAGCTCACTTTTACATGTTTGATTTGGAGCTTTGAGTTAATAGATGTAACATTTTGATGAAAACACTTGTCCCAGTCATACATTTGCTTATGAGAATAGCACAACACCCTACTGATTAATAAAGACATGGTAGGCCACAGAAGTGTGACAGGATTTGAGATTTTTGCATGAAGACGGAGAATCTTGAAAACAGGGCAAGTGTTCCAAGTGTACAAATGACTGTATGTACAACCACAGGAATGTGACCAGGATTTTCTAACAATACATTTGGCTTGAGCAGAGGTATTAGAAGAAAAGCTTAAGAAAAGAATACAAGGTAGGGTGAGAAAGGAAGAGGAAAAGAAGAGAATCCTGAACGTTAAGATAAAAGATTTCAAAACATTATTCTGGCAAAAGGGAAACTGAATTTTTCTATTAGGGGAATGATGTATGAAGAGTTGCAATTTAAGAAAACTTCCTTGGCAGTTTGAAGTGAAGGCGGAATGCCAAAGGGAGCAGAAAACAGGGATGAGGTGATGGAAACATATTATATTACATGTACAGGGATGACAGCCAGAAGTACTGTCCTACAGCTAGAAGGAGGAAGACAGACTCTGAAGCCCGTAGAAAGTAGGAGATACTGAGGAGTGTTATAGATTTAATGGGAGAGGACAGGGGAAAGAACACATCATGAATGATTCTAATTATTCGGGCATTAGTTCTGGGGAAGTCAGGAATGGGATGTGATCTGGGAGAAGCAGGTGATCAAGGTTTTAGATGTGTTTGAGATAATGGCAAGATGTTCCAGCAAGGATGTGTGATGAGAAATTAACATAAATTGATTAGAGCTTCTATAAGGATTTAGAACGAAGAAAGAGGCTTGGACTGGACATATTCATCTTAGCGATGTGGTTGTTGAACCCATGCATGTGGATCCATAGCATATCGCAAGAGTGGGATATGAGGCTTGGAACCTTAGAGGAAATAGAATCATCCGAGGAAAGGCAGAGAAATAGCACCTGGAAAGAGAACAGGACAGCAGTGGAGGGTCACGTATTTGTGAGAGAGGAGAGAGTTTGAAGCACATTAGAGTCACCAGTGTGGAATACAGTACAGTAGGAAGGTGAGCGAGTATGATAATTAAGAATTATTGGCATTGGTGTTCAGATGGCATCAGGGCCTATTTTCAATCTAAAATTCCTTGAATCTAGAAACTATTTGGTTGATCCTTTCAATAATCTTTTAACTCTTTCAAAAGAGCCAAAGAACAAAGTTTGTGGATACAATTCTCCACTCCCAGCTTTCACCTCTGAAGTCCAAAATCTGACCCATAGTTACCCAAGCACTGTGATCATTCCTTCCTCTGGATTACATTTCAACAGCTTGTGGTTAAAGTGCATTTTCACACTGGGGTATTTCTCAGCAGCTGAGGAAATGGAGAAAGAGGCAAACAGAATGATATTTCAATTCTTACTTCGCTTAATGAAATTGAAATATTGTTTTCTGGGAACAGTATGGTAGAGAATTTTATTCATAACGATGTTAAAATAAGTTCACTTAAATGGAATTTGACAACTGTTTGGTAACTATTTCAGTATAATTTGCTAGTAAAACATGAATAAAAATCAATTATTCTCATCTCAAATAGTAAATATCCAACTGATTCCACTGTGCAAACTCTTGCATTGCTGTAATTATTAGCACCCTGGGAAAGAAGCAAGCATCTCCTATTGCAGATGTCGCCTCTAATCTGAGGCTTTGCTGTGATTGGAAATATTCAGCCAAACTCCTTTCCTCATATTAGGCATGTCTCTATATCGCTTTTTGGCTAGTCTTCCGGAATTCCGATTGAAGTTGTCACAAATAGAGATTGTTGACTTTAAATCTCTTTGAAATCAAACACTGGAATAGTTAGGGGGAAAATGAGTAAGAAGCTTTGAAACTTCTCAATAAACTGAAACAAATTATTTTCATAATTTTCTGTTTTGCCTGCTAGCACTCTAGAGAATTGAGTGAATTTCAGTTTATGAACTATTAAGTATGTCCTTGTTACAACAGGAAAATATGATTTTGTCCCTATTAATGCTCATGTATTCATCTATAAATATAGCCTATTTACTATTCTTAAAGGCACAAATCAGAATACAGGTGTTAGAGCTGGAATAGACCTCAGAGATGATTTAGTTCAAAATCCTTCATCTTAAAAAGGGAGTAACCAAGATTCTGGAAGTAAAGGTCAAATGCTTGAGGTCACACAAAGTGAAAAAATTAAGGACCAAGCTAATCAAGTTGTATACATTAATTACATACAGTTTTTTGTATGTCAAAAAAGTAAATAAAAAGAATGTTGAATTTGAAAAAAAATGGGGAAAATAAGGCAGGAGTTCTATTCCTGCCTGTACTTATCTCCCCTCTTCATCTCAATCTTGTCTTATTTTTCTCTCTTTTGTTTCAGTTTGATTTGGGGTTTGAAGATTTTAACTTTCTTGCAAAACCTGACAGACCCTAAACCAAAGAAATTCATCTATGTATAAGAAGTAGTTTGGCAAATAACTTTGAAGTAATCAGAGTTGACCTGATATGCCAAGGATATATTTTAGAAACATAACATGTGTTGGTGACATAAACTTTTAACAAAATTATGTTTATGTTTTATATAAGTGTATAGTATTACATCCTAAATAATTTTTTATAGAATATTAGTCCTGGGATATACTCCCTCAAAAAAACTATTCCGTTGTCAAAGACAGAAAAGTAATGCCGAATACTCTGTCTTGGGCTGTGTTGTCCTAGTGTCCAGCCACCTATAGCATTTGAGTGCTTGGAATGTGGCTATCCTAAATCGAGATGTGTTGCCTGCATTGCATTTTGGCAAATTAGAACAAAAAGTATATATAAAAAGAATGACAGTGAATAACTTTCTGATATTGATTACATATTGAAATGATAATATTTTGGATATATTAGGTTAAAAAAAAATATATATATATATATATATATATTTTTTTTTGAGACAGATTTTCACTCTTGTTGCCCAGGTTGGAGTGCAATGGCGCAATCTCAGCTCACTGCACCCTCCACCTCCCGGATTCCAGAGATTCTCCTGGCTCAGTTTCCTGAGTAGCTGGGATTACAGGTGCCCACCAACACACCCAGCTAATTTTTACATTTTTAATAGAGATGGGATTTCACCACGTTGACCAGGCTGGTCTCAAACTCCTGGCCTCAGGTGATCCATCCACCTCAGCCTTCCAAAGTGCTGGGATTACAGGTGTGAGCCACTGTGCCTGGCCTAGGTTAAAGTATCTTATTAAAAATAACACCACCTTCTTCCTTTTTTTTTTTTAACATGGTTAGTATAAATTTGAAAAGTACACACATGCCTGGTATTTGTGGCCACATGTTGGACTGTGCTGCTCTGGAAGATCCGCAATGCAGACCAAGAATATAATAAAAGCCCTGGAGAAGTACTATAAGAAAAAAGGCTGAAAACTTGTTTGATGCAGGATTTGTCAGACTTATTTGGCCACACGTCCTTTTTCTGTTTGCTTTGGCTTAACAATTATTAACATCTCACAGAACAGCGGATGAACCGTGAAACAATCCCGCATGAAATGCCGAGGTAAGGAAATCATGAAAAGACAATGTTTTCAGAGGGAAGGGTGTGCAGTTAGGGAGAAGTGAGCATTTATAATTGATTAAATATGTGGAACGAAAACCTCCCACATTTGATGCCCCGTAAACAAAGAACGAACTTTATATGCCCAACAAAGCTTAAGAGTGAAGAGATTCAGCATTCATTTTATTGATGTATTTATGGCATTTATGAAATTGTGTGCCATGCAGCACATTCCTAATGAAAAACAATTTGGGGAACTTCTGCTGTGTACACTAAGATTGTACCTTTCCCATGTTTTAAGTTCCTTAGTATCAACAGATGTTTAATATATAATATCGGAGGCAGAAGTCATAATAGTTAAAAGCATGGACTTTGGGATAAACAGACTCAAATTTAAATCCAGATTCTACCACTTATTAACGGTGTGATCCAAGCTCTCTAAGCCTCCATTTCACCATCTGTGAAACTGAAATAAAAGTAATTTCCCCCTCATAGGGTTGTTGGAAGGGTTATGCAAATCTATGCATGTAAAACACTTAACATAGAGCTTGGTGCTTCAATGAATGTTTGCTGTTATTTTTATCTTGATAAAGTGAGAGGATTTTAGAAAGACGGTGTCATAGGTCTGCTATACTGCTTTTTGTAACAGCTGTTTTGTGGGTTTTTCTTGTTGTTGTTTTGTTTTGATTTTTTCGAGTTGACGACTTGCTCTGTGGCCCAGGGCTGGAATGCAGTGGTGCAATTATACTCCTGGGCTCAAGCCATCCTCCCTCCTCAGCCTACCAAGATGCTGGAATTACAGATGTGAGCCACTGCACCTGGCTGCTTCATTTACTTTCTTGAGATCAACCTGGATATACCTAGCAAACTGCCTCCACTCCACCCATCTACCCATCCAAAAGGCAGTCTGACAAATATAACTAAAGAGATACAATTAATAATAATACTAAACCCTCTTTCTTATATCTGGTGAATCAACTAAAGTGAAATTTCTCATAGCCCTCCCCTCCCAGTTTAATCCCATTAGATTCAGTTACATTCAGTAGATATATTGAGGGGATTGTGGAGAAACAAAGGTAAATCATGTACAGCCTCTATTTAAAAATCAGAGTCTACTGGGCTCCATCACGAGGGACTAGTTTAAAAGACAGTAGAAATATTAAGTGGCATGCTTTGCTGGGAATAAATCTGTTTAATACAAATGCTGAAGGGAGGAAAAGCAACTACAATGTAGGCTTAAACTTAGTAAGGGATACGTGGAGTGTGATTGGATTGACTATGCAAGCTACAAATTTAATTTTTAATCCAGTGGCTTTTCCGTGAATAGGTAGGCCTTTTTTAGTTACACAAATTTAAAACTTTAGGATTATATTTTACACCTTTCTCTTTCTCAACTTTCTATATCCCCTATCTATCGATTTGTTCTGTTACAAATACCATGAATCTACACCTTACTTTCTAACCACATTACTATTGCTTTATTCTTGGGCCCTTTTGTGCCCAGAGATTATGGAAACGCCTTGAAGATTGCAACACCTTCTCAGTCTTCACACTACGGCTTTTCATCTCTCTAACAGGCAAATCTTTATTATTATTATTATTATTATTATTATTTTATTATTGGGACTGAGTCTCCCTCTATCACCCAGGCTGGAGTGCAGTGGCATGATCTCAGCTTGCTGCAACCTCTGCCTCCTGGGTTCAAGCAATTCTCCTGCCTCAGCCTCCCACGTAGCTGGGATTACAGGCATGTGCCACCACATTCAGCTAATTTTTTTTTTATTTTTGTATTTTTAATAGAGACAGGGTTTCACCATATTGGCCAGACTGGTCTTGAACTCCTGACCTTGTGATCCACCTGCCTCAGCCTCCCAAAGTGCTGGGATTACAGGCGTGAGCCACTGCGCCTGGCCCAAAAGGCAAATCTAATTGTATCACTTTGCGAATTGTTTGAGTTTATCTATCGTTCCATTAGAGTGTGAGTTCTTCATCAGTGTGAACACTCATTCACTCGGTGCCTAGGAGGCCATGGGGATTCAGTATGTGTTAAACAAATGATTTCAGTTCAGAGGATAGTCAGTGAAGTGGGTGCTAGCACCTGTAATCCCAGCTACTCTGGAGTCTGAGGTGGGAGAATCACTTGAGTCAGGAGTTCAAGACCAACCTGGACAACATAGAAAGACTCTGCCTTTTAAAAAAAATTAAAAAATTAGTTGTATGTGGTAGCATGTGCCTGTAGTCCCAGCTTCTCGAGTGGCCAAGGTGGGAAGATAGCTTGAGCACAGGAGTTCAAAGTTACAGTGAGCCATGATTGCACCACTGCATACCACTCTGGGTGACAGCAAGACCTCATCTCTAAAAACTTTAGGCAATTGATATTTTCAAGAAGGATTTCGTTTATTTATTTCTTTTTTTGAGACAAGGTCTCCCTCTGTTGCCCAGGGTGGAGTGCAGTGGTGCAGTCACATCGCTCACATCTCACTGTAGCCTCGACCTCCCTGGCTCAAGTGATCCTTCCACCTCAGGCTCTTGAGTAGCTGGGACTATAGGTACACGCTTCCACACCCAGCGAATTTTTCATTCTTTGTAGAGATAAGGTCTCTCCATGTTGCCCAGGCTGGTCTCAAATTCCTGGGCTCAAGCGATCCTGGCCTCACCCTCTCAGAGTGCTGGGATTACAGGCACGAGCTATCATACCTAACTTCAAGAAGGACTTTGTAATGTACGTAGTCTTGCTCTTCATAACCCATGAAAAGGAGCAGCAAACAAATCCAGTAAATCATATGACAAGATTAGTGTCATGTGCTTTACTCAAAATGACAACTGGTGAATCAAAACATTAGACTTACCAGTCAATAGATCCTTGTTTAGATTTTCTCTGCTTACAGAAAGGATATACTGCAAGAAAAGTAGAGTAGATACTGTTTGTTTCTGGTGAATAGGCAAATATAATTCTAAGTTATTCACTCAGCAATAAAACATATTTATTATTTAGCAGAGGGTTGCAAGCTTAATTTTGTAACCATTTCGCTAAGTGACCTTTGTTTTTTTTGTTTAAAAAAGAACACTTTAGCCAAACACATATAATACAATATCCAAGTTTATGCTTAGGCTTTTTCAAAGTTTAATACTTTAAAAATCAAATCCTTCTCTTGTAGCTAAAATATAATTTTCATCAAGAGAGTTCTATATCAAAAACAAATCATAAATGTAATATTTTCAGCTTAGGTCTCCAAATTGAGCTCTTAGAAAAACTTCAGTCATGACAGTATCACTAGAATCAAAGTGTTATCTCCTGAAGAGACAACTTTGAAGGCTTTCATTTCAATGTAAAAGGTGTGTGTGTGTGTGTGTGTGTGTGTGTGTGTGTGTGTTGGTTGTGGTAGGGATGAAGGTTGATAGGAATAGGACCAGTCCTTGCATGGAACATGTATTGATTGTTTCTAACTTTATAGGACAATTCAGCAAAGCTGACCCTCTCCTGAGGCAAGGTAGGCACAGTGCCTATGGGCCTACAATACTTTTTTTTTTTTTTTTTTAAACAGAGTCTTGCTCTGTTGCCCAGGTTGGAGTGCAATGGCAAGATCTCAGCTCACTGCAACCTCCACCTTCCGGGTTCAAGTGATTCTCCTGCCTCAGCTTCCTGAGTAGCTGGGATTACAGGTGCCCGCCACCACACCCAGCTAATTTTTTTTTTTTTTTTTGATTTTTAGTAGAAATGGGGTTTTGCCATGTTGGCCAGCCTGATCTCGAACTCCTAACCTCAGGTGATCCACCAACCATGGCCACCCAAAGTGCTGGGATTACAGGGATGAGCCACATCACCAGGCCACTTTTTCCCTACTGATTTAAAAATAATAAATCACTTTTTCCCTACTGATTTAAAAATAAACTAAAATCAAAACTAAATAAATTTTAGTTTATTTTTAAATCAGGAAAAAAGTGGCCGGGCATGGTGGCTCATCCCTGTAATCCCAGCACTTTGGGAGGCTGAGGCAAGCCGATCAATTGAGGTCAGGAGTTTAAGACCAACCTGGCCAACATGGCAAAACCCCGTCTCTACTAAAAATACAAAAATTAGCCAGGCGTGGTGGCACGTGCCTGTAGTCACAGGAAGCTGAGGCAGGAGAACTGCTTGAACCCGAGAGGCAGAAGTTGCAGTGAAACGAGATCGCACCACTGCACTCCAGCCTGGATGACAGAGTGAGCCTCTGTCTCAAAAAAAAAAAAAAAGAAAGAAAGGAATAAAAGAAAGAAAGAAAAGGAAAAAAAGAAAAATGTTAAGTATTATATAATAACAAATATGTAATAATAAATCCAGCATGGATTTTATTAATCTTTATACCAATGAACCCATAAAATCTAATTTTTAGTATTTATTATTTTTCTAGAAAAGGAACCCATGGAGGCCAAAGTGCCACTTGGGGCCCATTAAAGTCATAATGCAAGCTGGTAATTCATGGTGAATCTTTTCCTTAAAATTTTAAAGCGTATAATTTCCCAAATTATGGGACATAGCAAATATTTTTAACACATATATACTAATTTATGAATCTTCACCTCATCCAAAAATAGAAGTATACATTAGCAGCTAAATCTATACTTGGTGTAAAAATAACTTGGTCAGCGGCAATGACTGAAGAGGAAATTCCTGTCTTTGTATAATTTAAAATGAACAGAAACATCTTCATTCTCTTCCTCAAAGCTAGGTTATTAATAGACTGTATTTCAACAGAAATCAAATTTGTTATTTAAATTATGTTAGGAAACATTCAAATAATAAAGGATTTTTAATTTTTAATTTTTTTTTTTTTTAATTTTTGAGACAGGGTCTTGCTGTTGTCCAGGCTGGAGTGTGGTGGCGTGATCATGGCTTACTGCAGCCTCAACCTCCCGGGCTCAAGTGATCTTCCCACCTTAGTCTCCCAAGTAGCTGGGACTACAGGCGCCCGCCACCATGCCCGGCTAATTTTTAAATTTTTAATGTAGATACAGGGTCTTGCCATGTTGCCCAGGCTGGTTTTGAACTCCTGGGCTCAAACAATCCATCTACCTTGGCCTCCCAAAGTTCTGGGATTACCAAATTATGAAGATTAATTTACATGGGGAAGATACTTTCTTTCCACCTCAGTCAACTGGGAACTGATAGACTTGTCAGCCCTGCAGGAACACCAGAATGTCCCTTTCTTTCTTTCTTTCCCTTCCTTCCTTCCTTCCTTCCTTCCTTCCTTCCTTCCTTCCTTCCTTCCCTCCATCCCTCCCTCCCTCCCTCCCTCCTTTCTTTCTTTCTTTCTTTCTTTCTTTTTTTTTTGTTGAAACAGAGTCTCGCTTTGTCGCCCAGGCTGGAGTGCGGTGGCGCCATCTCGGCTCATTACAAGCTCTGCCTCCCGCCTCCCAGGTTCACTTCATTCTCCTGCCTCCGCCTCCTGAGTAGCTGGGACTACAGGCACCCGCCACTACGCCTGGCTAATTTTTTGTATTTTTAGTAGAGACGGGGTTTCACCATATTAGCCAGATGGTCTCGATCGTCCGACCTTATGATCCGCCCGCCTCGGCCTCCCAAAGTGCTGGGATTACAGGCGTGAGCCACCGCGCCCGGTCACGCCTATAATCTTAACACTTTGCAAGGCCTAGAGAAGGTGGGCTCCCCGGGGATATGAAGAAATCCCAGAGTCATGGGAATGACTTTGTGCTCCCACAGGCTGTGGAACTGACCAGGTAAAGCAATTTTATGCAGTTCTTAAAGGGCAAGGAGGCCGCCATATTTGACCGCGATATAAAAGTGATGGTAAAGAAAAACTGAAGTATGTGGGGTCCCTGTAAATTTTGCATAAACTCAGTTCTTAAGAATTGAGAAGTAGCAGGAATGATGCGGGAGGGGCCATTTCCTCCTTGTAATGCATTGAAGGCCACAAAATGGGAACTCACAGGAACACGTTCACTCTCTTGGGGAATGTATGCACGCAGTCTCTCTCGCTCACACACACACACACAGACACGGTGGTGGGGGTGATGGTGTCAAGTCCAAGTCCCTCTCCTCATTTAGCTTTTCTGATATCTGAACCGTATCTTATCTATGGATACATTACTGGTTCAGTCTCTGAAGCGGGGACTGCTATGGTGACTTGGCCTTCCTCCGGACATTCCTTGTTAATACAAGTGAACCGTGAGACGATTACGTTGATTTCACTCTCAACTCAGTGAAACAAATAAACACCCGGAAGCTGGTTAGAACTGTAGAACCTCTGCCTCCACCCCAGTCCTAATGAGTCAGACTCTGCATTTTAACAGGATCCCGGGTGAGTTTGAGAAGCACGGGTCTACTTTCAAGGACAGCTCTGCTGAGGGTCAGAGACTTCGAAGAATATGAATCTCACTCAGACTCTGCACTTCATAAAAGGAGGCATAGCTGGATAAAAATAAAGCAAGTTGGAGTTTTTCTCTTGTCGATGGATGTTTGGTGCATTCATTATCTCTCAAGAACAGAATCAGAAGGTCTAATTAGATGAAATACATATTTCCCCCTGTTCTGTGTGTTACTGTGTGAAAGATAAGGAAAGCACACAGCAGAATAATGAGTCTCCTTTCATAAACTCTCCATCTTTATCTGGCCTCTGTTGTTTCAGAAATCATGTAGTACTGAAGGCATTTCTGGATCATTCTATATATTCTATTATAAGCCCAATTTTGAGCAAGACGGTGAGTTAGGGAAGGGTAACAACATCATGAAAGCTTCTAGATTGTTCTTGTACATTATGCTTGACGACAAATAACATAGTCATCTTCTCCATCTAATTGAAAAGGAGAAAAGAGGGAAAGGGTGTCCTAGGTAGCAGGGCAGCACAAAGGCAAGAAACGGCACAATAAGAACAGTAACAGCTAATTCTTTTTGAATGTTTGTTCTGGTCTGGGGCTTGTTTTGAGTATTTCCTCTGAATAAACTTGCTAACTAGTATCTGTATTCCTGGGGTCTAGACTAAGCCAAGCAATGTAAGAGATAGGACTGGAGAGAGAGGGGCCATCAAGCAAGAGGCAAGTTCCAGACGTTGACTTCCTTATAATCAGTGCACAAACAATGATCTCCGGGGTAAACCTACCTGAGACTTTGTCCCATAGGGAACTGCAGACTTTTTTCCTGAAAGAGAGTGGATCATTCTTGCTCTCATGGGAATACCTTGGGATACAATCTGAAATGAAACCAGAAATATTGAGTTCAATGACAGTAACATGGCATTATGCGAGAAAGATAGAAGTTGATTTTTAAATGTAATTTCAAGTATTCTCCAAGACATTTTAAAAATTGTGAAAGACCATAGAAGCCCAACGTGGTAGAAACTCCTTCAATGAAAATGGTGATCATGAAGCTTTTAGTTTTTTTTTTAATCTTAGATCTTAGAACTGGCTTAAAATTTATCTGATCTAAATCAAATATCACAGATTGAGGAAAGTGATTTGTTGTTACAGAGGTTAAGTGATTTTCTCATCATGACAAAAAGGGAGATTATAAGGAGTAAAACCCAG